>NC_044244.1:110125700-111325700 GCF_003957555.1 Calypte anna | reverse complement strand
CAGTGGACAGAGGGTGGATGAGAGAAGAAGTTGTGGAGACAGGCAACTGAGACACAGAGAGGGCAACTGTTTTCTCTAATCTCATGCAGGGAGCCCGTAGCAAATTTAAACACCAACCCAGACTTCCTGTGCCTGGGTCCCAACCACATAAGAGCAGCTTTTGGTATGATGGATGAGGAGAAACCTCATCACGTGTGTCTTAGCTGGGAGTGGGTGGTGAGGCTGGGTCTGGCCCCACACCAGGAGTCCTGGAGGAGTGTGGGTGAGAGCTGGTGGGGGGTGGGTGGGAGGCAGTGGGCACTGAAAGGGATACTTGTGACTAGTGAGAAGCAGAGGATCTCCCCCCTGCTTTGCTCAGAAGCCACTTCAAGGTGACTTTGAAGCAGTCTGCAAGATCCCAAGCAGTTTTGGCTGCCTTTTAAGGGGAAACTTAGTGTCTGCCAGTGGAGACTCCAGAACTGAAATAACATGCCTGGTGGCAAATCTCAGGAGGCAGATCCTCTGTGGGTGTAAATCAGCATCGTTCCCTTGGTCCCATTTAGAGCTACGCTGGCTTAGAGCCCGTGCTCCCAGATATCCTCGCAGGGTGATAAGAAGCAGCAGAACAAATTCAGGTGTAATTGCTTCTCACAGAAAAAAATGTAAGGAGAGGTGGCTTGCTTCTTGAGGATAAATCTAGGTCCATTGTTTGGGTGTTTTTTTCCTTGAAAGAAAAGCAGAGTTACAATGCAGAGGCAGAAAGACAGGAATGCCATAAAACAAGCAAACAAGGGTGGAAGCATTTGCCATGTCATGGCCTTTTATTTTTCCTGCATCCTTCTGTCACATAGCAGCTAGCAAAATGGACTTGAAAACCAGAGGGAATGGCTGCATGAACTCCCTTTTAAAGAGCTTTGGCTAGTTCTCCTCATTATTAAGTTGCTGGAGTTTTTTAACCAGTGTCACTCCATTGATTTTCACTGCAGTTACACAGCTGTAAAACTTAATGTAGTGGAGAACCAAACCTTATGTATCTAAATTTGTTTGGTTTTTTTTCAGAACCATGCTCTTCTTACAGGGAAAAAGAAGTGCCCTGACTTCATAAAGGTAAGCTCCAACTCTTCACTGCACCGTGAATATTTGCAGATATAAATCCCATTTAGATGACTTTACAAAGCACTGAAGTACTCCATAGCAGCAGGATTTAACCTTGGGGTGTTCGCTCGCTGTAATGTGATTAATGAGCCTTTCCCCATGCATAGCAGATATCTAAGCAATTTTTTGTGTATGGAAGTGGAGCAATTGTCCAGCCTTGCGCAAATGAGGAGCTACTTCAGCGTCTGCCCTGTGAAGAGACTTCAGTTTCAATGGGCTTCAAGATTGCACTTTTGTGTTAAGTGGAACTGTGATCTTTTTCCAATGAGTGTTGCTATGCAGGGCCAATTTGTGACGTCCATTATTCTAAATTAAGTAACTTCTGCACAGCAGAAATATGCTCCACTTGCACTGCTAATCTGTCTCTCACACAAAGGCATGTTTGGAAGAACAGTTATTTATTGCAAGTAATAAGTGCAGGTTCTCAAAAGCATTTATAACTTAGTTTCCAGAGTCAGAGCACTCCAGTTTGAAATAATTTCCTTTCAATTTTCTGTCTTCTCAGTATCTTTCCTGACTGTTTTAGACCAAATATTGCATACCTAATTATTCTCCAAAGGAGAATCTCAGCCACTGAAAATGAAATGCACTTTACAAAATTACTCATGCAAGAATCTGTTCTCCAGGTATCAGCTATTGCCTGCCTCTCTGTTAAATAAGTTTGTCTTGTTCAAGTCTTCTGCCTCACCTGTACAAATGGTTATAGATCTTATCTGTGTAGTTTATGAGCTCTTCTCAGTCATTGATATAACAGTCCTTTGAATGTCCTCTGGCAGAAAGTAGAAACTGTAGTTAATGCTTACCCAGTTTGTCTGAAATCACAGAGGAGAGCCAGGGCACAGTGGGATTTTAAACCAGCTCATCTGTGTTTTTATGGTATCCCTTCCTGTAGATGAGCTGCATCACTGTAAGAGCAGAGTGATTGAAGTTCTTCCCAAAAGGACCCAGAAACTTAATTTCATTACAAACCACAAGCTACTAGCTCTTGATAACTCCTCTTACTTGAGGTTGGTTTTTTTGTTTGTTTTTTTTTTGAGGCTGTTGTCAGGAAGGTGAAATGCAAATGTATCAATATTTGCAAGGGTTCAAAGGTTTAATTTGGCATTCCTTTGTGGCTTTGCCCATCAGGTATCATGGGGCCAGGAAGTGCAACTGAGTAACTCCATGGCAGCAAAAAAAAAAAGAGTGATTTGCACCCTGTTTTACTCCTGCATGACACTGGCTACAACATCCTGACCCATTTTTTCTCCCCCAGCAGTAGCAGACTGAGGTTGCTCTTGCAGGGAGACAGGGGCTGACTCCATGCTTGCTGTGCAGAGTTTTCATGCAGGATGAAGTACAAATGCATCCCTCTCCTGTTTAATAATAATGAACAAATTTAGAGCTGTTCAAGTATGTATGTAACTATCAAAGTGGAATAAAAATATTTATATCAAATAATTAATCTGCTTAAAATCCTTATCTGTCTAGTGTGCTAGACTTACTGAGGCCCTTGCGGAGTGGGAGGAACTGCAGGCATTCCTGTCACCTCTCTGCCTTTAGAGGAAAGGAGAAGTTACGGTTGAAAGGAAGTGTTAAACCACTGTTCAAAGGTCACATGAAATCTCTGTGGCAGTGCTGAAAACATTACTCTCTCATTTTCAAAATCCTTCCAGGATTGCATTCTCTCTGGCAGACTGTGTTAGCCAAAAGAGATTTCTCCTGTTTTGTGAAAGACCTTCTGCTTTACAGCCCTGTCCTCTGAGGAAACATTTCTTCGTAACAAGTTTGCCTTGAATCAATTTGACTTCTTTTATTTTTTTCTTAAAGCCCACAGCAAAACTTGTACCCCTGTGTAAATAGTCCCCATGAACTTCCCTACAAAACACAGGGCAAGCTGTGCTGGCTGCTCCCCATGGGAGTGGGAAATGAGAGAGAGAGAGAGTTGCACCACCCATCCCCTCAGCAGGGTGTGAAGCCTGTGTGGGACCCTTGTTCAGCAACTGAGGTTACTGAGTGTAAGGAACCCAGACACTCACCAGGCACAGGGCTACACTCAGGGAGCTGTACATTGCAGATTTTAGAATATGTTTGCATCTGCAGCCATTTCCAAAGTATTGCTGCTTCAGCCCATGTTAGCAGGGTGAGATCTTGCATGGCTGGCATGTGTTACCACCAAGTACAGTGACACTCACATTGCTTATGGAGCATGGGGCTTTCTGGAGATCTTTTCCTCCTCAGCAGTCAGGGCTGCTGTCATCACAGTTTAAAAGGAGATTGCAAAAAAACCCCATCAGCTAATCTGTAAAGTCCAGTCTTGCTACTTTTTTACTTCCCTCCTTGGGACAATATGAAGCTGATATTTACGTATATGTAATGCCTGTGCCCTGGGGGAGGCACTCCTAAGGGAGTCAGGAATATGTTGTGTGCCTGCCCAATTAGTGCCCTGCAGCTGTGCCTGCTCAGACCTGCCACCCTCCATTTCCATCTCTGCTGCTGGGAAGAGGGAAGAAAGCTCTTCCCCTGATGCTGTCACAAGTAATATGCTTGCCAGTCTGGAAGTCTTCCAGTCCAGGAAGACAGGGGATACCACCCATCCCCAAGGCTTTTGCTGTTACCTGAGGTGCTGATCATCTCCTGTGCTGACATGGGCACCTGAGAATGACAGAGACAAATGTCACAGGGGCAACTAAAAAAGACCCAACCCATCACTTAGGCATTACACTGTGGTCACTGATTGTCCCAGGAGTGGTTGGAACCCAGTGAGAGGAGGCTCCATAATCCACCATGAATATCTGCAGAGCTGTTGAATTATCTCCTGCTTACAAAGGCTGTGCACCAAAAAATCTTTGGTCTTGTTCTGGAGGCTGGCAATCCAGCTGCACTTCTTTCCTGCTTGACCTCTTACTCTGAGGTTTAGCTAGCAAGTATAAATGAGGGTTCAAGGTAGTTTACTGATCCATAAAAGGGGTGCTTTATTTTTTTACAGCTGTATATGCATGTGTGTGCACATGGGCACAGAAACATGTGAAGAAAATTACGGGCTGTTCTCTTGGCCTCATCCCACTTTCCATGAAAAGAAGTGTTCCCCTGGAAGCCGTAGCCATTTGTGTCTCACAATCTGCCACCTGTCAAAGCAATTTGAGATTTACTAGTGACAACTGAGTGCTAATGTCTGCCATCCTTACCCTGCAAATAGCTGATGCATTCCAAGTCCCATGGCCCCTGGCCCTTACATCAGCTCCCCTCCCCAGGATTAGTTCAAACTCAGCCAGTCACCCAGTGGCCATTTAGAGTGATTCACTCTTAGAAGTACATATCTTCCATATCCACTAAAACTTCAGGGGGAAAATGAGTCATTTCACATTATAGAAAGTCATATCTTGCCCTTGGTATTTCTGTGTATACATGAGCAATAATCATTTATTTTTAGATAAGTTTCTCCTGTATAAACGCAGCTTCCTTTGATAAAGGTCGTCTTGAGAGCCACATGCTAATGTTCTGCTTATTGCACAAATGCTGTGGGAGATTATTTATTTATTCACGTGTTTGCAGCAGTGCAGTGGAAGAACAGGGTGCTATAGCAGTAGCTGATTTTTGGGAGTCAGGCAGAGTTCCCATTTCTGCGCTTATTTGTTGAACGTGTGTCCAATAATTGGGTGAAACCATCCCCTTTCTGTAAGTATTTCCTTACTGTTTGAATCACTTCTGTCTGCCTCCCTGGCTGCTGATGACTGGTTTTAGGACTCAGAAAACCCTGGCTTTTCAGGGGGAGCCATTGGACAAGGCATTTGCCACAGTGTCCTGGAGGAGACCTTGGCACTGCTAACCGAGAGCAAGCAAATGGACAGAGCAAAGCCTCGGCCCTCGCTGGGTCTTGACACCATCCCAAAGAACCGAACCATTCAACACAGCAGGTGTGGGTGGATGTGGTTGTGGTCCATGTGTACTGTTGGGCCTGTGCCACCCACAGCAGATCTGCACTGAGACCTGTGGCAGTTTTGAGACGTGCCAGCCCTAATATTGCATGCGGGTACTTCAGCAGCAACACCCTCTGGGTAATACCCTGGATTATTTTTGTACAAAGCACAGCAGCATTCCTGCCTTGGGGACATCTGGCCTCGCCTCACCCAGTTTCACCCATGGTGGGTCCATCCCCTTCTGAGCCTGCATGAGGCCAGCAACACGAGTTCCTCTGCAGCTTCTGAGACACTCCATCTCTTGAGCAAGCACAGAGCCTCCACCTCCTTCTTGAGACATCTGTGGAAAATGGCAAGGAATGCCATCTGGCTGTCAGAGGCATTTCAGGGCCCTGCCTGAGGGGAATTGGGGCAAATTTCTACCAAGCCTAAATGTCTTTTTAAGAAGTCCCTTGAGTTTTATACCCATGTGTGTGTAAATGTATGCCTGTATCGTAAATAATGTGCAAATTGATATTTAATAATCCAACCCCGTGGCTGTGTGTCCCAGAGGAGAAATTCGCAAATTGTTGAGATTTTGTTCACTGCCCCTTCAAAATGAAGATAGATTGGATATAATTCCATTCTCAAGCAGCTTTCAGCCCTGTCTTTAGCAATCCAAAATAACAGCAACCTTTACACTGGGGTCTGTCTGTGGCTCAAAGCCAGACATGGAACACCTTGGGGGGTTGACTGCCCCCTGTGCCTTCCTGGCCCCTCAGCAGCCTCTTCTGGGGGGTTCAGTTTCACCATCTGTAGTGGCAGAACCCTGTTTCACAGCCTGTGGTAGAGGATGTGTTCTCAGAGTGGCAAAGCTCAGCACCCCAGTTTTGGGTTGTACCTCTTGCAGAGGACACATCCATCATCCCTCAGCATGGAGGGAGGGAGCAGGAGAGGAAAGTGAATGGTGCAGCCATTGGGCATCACCTATGGAGCCACTGCCACCTCCTCCCAGGGCAGAGAGGTTGGTCAAGCTGTCTCCTGTGCCAAGCTTGGCCTGTGCCTTTCTCATTTGAGCTTTCTGCCCCACTGCATACATTCTGGGGGGAAATCCCAAGTACCTTTGCCCTTCTTGATGCTTTTCCTTTCCCGCTCCTCTCCTCCCTCTCCTCTGGCCTCCAAGGACAGAGTTCATCCTTGCTCTGCAGCCTCTCTCCAGGTCTTGTTCTTCAGGATGGGCAACCAAGAGACAGTTCCAATAAAACCTGCTCCAAACTGTGACTCTCCCTGCTTCCCATCCTCCAACAGTTAAATGTTATTTTGGATATAAACTATCCAGATGAAAGGGATAGCTGAGATATTTTACTATCAGGCTGGCTCCTCAGTTAAATAAACACTATAAATCGTGGAGCCAGATTCAGCCCTGACTGACCTTTCACATCAGGCTTTAGTTTGATGTTGAAATAAGGTGAAATACTGATTTCAAGAGTACTGACTTCTCCCCTATTGGTGTTTATGTCAAGAGAGTTCAGCTCATGGGCTTCTCCCTGCATCATGGAGACACCGCCAAATGTTACTCAAAGTGGTGTTTTCCTGCTCTGTCTTCCACTCTTCACCAAATGTTCAGAGGGAAAACAGGTCTCAGAGACTATCTGTGTAGGAACTGTTTGAGCACAGATGTTATATCATTTTGGCTCAGCATGACAGAACACAATTATAAAAAAAAAATTCTAAGTAACAGGATCTTTGTCTGCTCTAAAATAATTTCTGGCAAACAATCCTACCACAGGCAAAAGACCAACCCTCTTCTTGTGGTAAAATAGCACAAGAATATCAATAAAATGAGCATGCATCGTAAGGATATTGGATATGAGTGAGAGTGAAGGTTGCAAAATTTCTGTCTACTTACAGTGAAGCTTTCTTGCTACCTTACAGAGAACAGAAGGAAATCAAAGGGAGAAGACAGACTATATATGACAGCAGATGTATGCCCCAAATGTGATATTCAGCAGACTGACCATTTTTACTGCAACAGCAATACATATTCTCAGCTATTTTAGCAGAAGAAGTAAGGCAACTACTTTGCATGCCTCCATTAGAACATATTTATGTTTTATTTGACCGGATGGCATAAAAACAGAGGTTCTTGTCTCTCTTTAGTTGGGAAAGCTGGCCAGGTTCATGCTTTGCTAGGCCTGATGAACTCATCTTACCAGTGAGGATCTCTGGTGTTTGGCAACCATGGCCACACAAATTACCAGAACTGACAGAGTGGTGTAATGCTTCTTGGTGTTTTCATTGCCTGCAGCCCATACTGTGCCATGCTGCTTCTCCTGCATTTTGACAGGCAACAGCTTTTCAAATCTTTTACATGATTGCATTCATAGTCTTCAATGCTTTCAAAACCTTTGTGATCACCTCTCTTGACTTCTGTATGATGGAGCACTTTGAATTTTATCCTTCAGCTCCTAAAATCAGCTTTTGGTTGAACCGTGTCTATTATGAAAGTTTTGCCAATCGAGATGTAAAGGTATCAAGTAATGGGGAGTGCACAATGTCCCTTGGTAACAAGTCCCTGGACTGATTGCTCTCAGTATTAGCTGTCTACTAGTGTAATGCTTTCCTGCATTCAGTTTCCAGCTTCCCTGCTTTATTAAAGAACTGTCTTCACTTTATACTCCTTCCTTGGCAAGGCATCTGGACATTTCCCCTTGGTGACCTGAGCAGAGATCCTGACTGAGCTCTTAATCAATGGCAGCCTTTGACAGGAACCTATTCCTATTGCAACTCGATAGATCAGAGGGTTCAGCTGCACACTGGAATTACAGATAAGGCCCCATGGTCATGTGTAGGCTTGTGGTCTTAGGCCTGGCCCCTCTGAGCTGCTTACCATGTTTGTGTGATGCTGAACACACTCATCTCCCATCCAAATATTTGCTGATTGAGGACATTCAACATCTCTCAGGCAACCTGGGCACCTTGGATGATCAACATGTGTAAGTGGAGTTTACTGACACTTGGACTTTCCTGTCCCTGCCAAGCGAAACAGCCACACCAGGGGTTGCCTCTTGGGCAGGCAGCAGCCTGTGTGAAGGTATTAGGGGATCCTGGGCTTATTGCAGATGATTTGTTGGGGCTGTTGTGAGGGAGTTCTGTGAGGGTAATGGAAGAAGGAAAGAGAACACTATGTACCTAGAAATTATTCATGTTATTTATTTATTTATTTATTTATGGGTTGTTTCTTGGGTTTGTTTTGTTTTTCTTTTTTCTTAAAGCACCCCCTGACAGTCTTTCATTTGTAAAGAAACACGATGTACTTATCAACAGTAGGACATAGAACTGTTTGTTGAGCTGTGGCATTTTTACCTTCTGCTCCCTAGAGCTGCTGCTGAGACATTGAGAAATGCTTGTTTAGTGGCCTTAGAGCTTTGTAAATAATTTCTGTCAACAAACTTGGCTGCTCTTTCAAGTTAATGTGCCCTAAAACATTAGACTATTTGTTTTCACAATGTTAATGTAAATGCTTTTGCTTATAAACAAGAAGCATCTATAAAAAGGACTCTGCAAACAACAGTCAGTCGAGTGGGCAATAGTGCTCCTTCCACTGTTTTCACTTCTGGAGAATGAGCTAAATCACCATTTTGATGAAGCCTCTAGAAGTGTTTCCACTCACGTTGACATAATCAAGATTTGGCACAGTAAGAAAAGAAGCCCTGGGTGTCAACATATTCTGCTTCTCCTAGATGCACATGTGCATTTTGGCTGTCTGACTGTGTTAGTTTTATGGGTAGGCACTGGTTTATTAATGTAAATATCAAAGGATTCATTGAGTCCATCAACAGAAAATGAAGATGCAAATCCTAATAGTCTCTCATTAGGTCAGAATCTCATCTCCTTTTTCCCATCAATGACAGCTGCCTGTGCCATGGGAGTGTGTCAGCAGCTTTCATGCTCTCTGAGCTATATCCTGTATTTCGCATCTCAACTTCTGCCTTTTTTTCCTATTAAAGCCCTGCTGGGAGTATTCAATCGAGTAAAGTTGGTCAAAGTCAGTGGGAAGGAATCTTACTGACTTCAGTGGAATTTGGATGAAGGCCATATAAATAAGCCACAGAAAAGGCTGGTTTGCTCTAGTATCTTTTCCTGGTTTAATGGTGTTACCCAAATAGGATCATATAATCTGCATCCTATATGGATGTTATAAGATGGCTATTCTGATGGCCACAGTGGAGAAACAAAAGCAAAAACAAGACAAGGAAATCTATTTCCCATGGAAAATTATCAAAACAAAAAGCTGCCCACCCCTGCTGCATCCACAGGGACTGTAATTCATGGGGTGGCAGAGGGGAGGGCCAGAAGCTTAGGAGAACATGGGAGGAAGGCATTCAAATAAGCAGTAGGTAGGGCAAAGGAGTGGGTACTATTTCAACAATGCAGAATTCAGGGAAAGGAGAGAGAGAAGATTTGGAGGAGAAGCAACAGGAGTGACTGAGGGTGAGAATGCCTAAACCATGAATAGCTGGGAATGAGTGTGAGGAAGAAGTCAACAGCCCTTGTGAAGGAAGCAGCAAGAGGTGGTTTAGGGACTTGGGGATGATGTCTCCATTACAAAGCAACTGAGGGGGGAGTCTTGAAATGTTAGTGCCGGGAAGAAGAAACCAGGCATAGGTGCAAGAAAGGAGGGTAGGAGAACAGATGCAATAAAAACTTAGGAAATAACCTCCCTACCTTAAGCTGTAAGCAAATGAATTCAGAGCTTTTTGTGGCCCTGACATCAATTCTTTGCTCCTGAAACAGTAATGGGAATAAGGGGAGAAAGTGGTAGGAGAAAGAGGAAATGAAGGAAATTAGTTTTTGGCAGTAAAGTTTTCAGGAGCACTTAGGTAATTCTGGAAATGTTATTCCAAATTTCCCAAATAGCAGAGGCCATGTCTCAGTGAGATAGTAAATCAAGTTTCAGGGCACTTAGCACTGACCTGAATCCATTACAACCACACGACACAGAACAGTGAGCTGCTATTTGAAATCCCTCTGCTGCATCTTACTCACCAGGCAACGTGTTTTTGGAAGGGTTAACATCATTACAGCAGCTTTGCTGCTACATCAGGTTTTCCTGGAGCTGGCACAAGGCCAGGGTGACAGAGTAAAGCTGCACAGACTTTGGGCCACACGTTAGGGATGATTCAACAGAGAAGCAGCCACTTGAGCTTTAATGCTTGGGCTGGGTTTTGTCCTGCCAGGTGACCTGCTGGCACTGATTATGGCAGACACTGATTATGGCAGAGCTGCAGCCTACAGGGCTGAGAGCCTGCTGGTGGGTGATGCCACTCTTGGAGGCCAGATGTGTAATGGGCTGCAGGTGGCAGGAGGAGCAAAGTGGCTTTGGGAAGCCTCTCAGTCTCCAATTTCCAATGAAATAAATACATCAGAAGATTGAGATGTTTGAAACCCCTGCTGGGTGCCTTTATAAATGTGCCTTCAGGTGCCTCACTCTCCCCATAAATCACTGGAATTGTGAAGTTCCTACATCACTTCTGCAAACTCAAACGTCACCTTGCCTTGTGGCCGTGCTTCCCTGGGCTGATCTGCTGGTCTTCACCTCTTAGGGATGCCCTTGGATGACACCACCAGGAAAATTTAGGAGTTGTCTAATTGACAAGGGCTCTGAATGACCCTTCTTCTCTGCGGGTTTCCCTCCTTGTAGAGAGGAGGAACTCAGGGAAGGCGTGGTGGCTGCACTGCCTGAACACACCACCCTTCTCTGGCCCAGGGCCAGGGATGTGGTGTACAGGAAAGGTCTCGTTTCAGAGGCTGAAATCAGTTGTGGCCCTTCAGCCTGGGAGAAGCACGGTGGTGCATGAGGGCAGCTTGCAGGGAGAAAGGGGGCACTCTCTAATATCTGGCAGGATGTGGGCAGCTTCAATGTTTCCTTCAGCAATCCGTAATTCTTGGAAACTGGCAATATATATTTTCAGGTGCCATGCAGAGAAATGGTATGACCCAAAGCACCTTAGGGTTGAAACCTGTTTGCCATGAGAAGTTCCAAGGGTAGTGCAGCATATAGAGAGAGCACCTCCTTTTGAAGATTTTCCTAGCATGAAGGATAAAGATTTTACACATCAACAAAATGAGGACCTTGAAAGAAAAGTTCCAAGAGAAGTTTCTCAGGAAGAGAAAGCCCTGGCAAATTGCTGTGGGAAGTGATCTTAGGACCATGAGAGATGTTACTGCTGCTGTGTCAACCTGACAGTGATGCAGGGGTGGGTTATGTTAGCTCTAATGGCACACAGCTAACAGGATGCCTGGGAAGCCAATGTGGAAGGGGCACTCCAAGTTGCTAATGCCTTCATCTAGGTCAGCAACTAATAGTCAGACACTGATTCATAGAACTTCCCTTCCCTGAGAAGTCCTGTAAATACGTGTATTTTTTAGACAGTGCGGAAATGAATGGCCATGCTCAGGATTAAATGCTCCTCAGGCATGCTGGCTGTACCCTAGTCTGAGCTGTATGCTGCTGAGATGCTCCTCTCCAGATTTCTCCAAGTTTTCCCCTCACCCTTTCCCCTGCTCCCTTCTCCTCCCTCCTCTCCCTGTATTAGGGACATCCCAAACTGAATTCTTCCTCTGGCATGGAGTGGGGAACAAGTGTTGAAATCTTTTTTTCTCTGAAATGCAATTCATGCTCGCTGGTCAACTTATTCTCAGTATATTCCCTGTCGGACCCCTTGCCCCTTTCCCCAGTCCCAGCTCTGCACAGCTGCACAAGGATGTCAGTGATATTGCAAGAACAGCCCTCCCCAGGGGCTTGGTCTGGTCCTGATGTCCCCTCTCTGGTGCCAGCTCCCATGTTCAGATGATCTCTTGAGCTTGCCACAGCTCAAACTGGCTGGCTCAGAGTGCCACCCAAATCTGCCACTGGGGGATGTAACCAAATAATGCCCTGGGCTACACATGAAAGCACCACAGATCTTCAGAAGGCTTTTGGTAAAACTGTTCGACTGAGGAAATGCTGTTACTCGCTTTTTTTTTTTCTTTTTTTTTTTTTTTTGGCTATCCCACTTCAGACTTTAAATACTGAAACAGATATCTCAGAAAAAAATTATCAGGATCCCTTAATCTGTGTCTCTCAGTTTCTTTCTCACACACAATTGCTCTGTCCTCCAGAGCTGGCCATTTCTGAAAAGGACATGTCCTTCAGGGCAGTATTTTACGCCTGTCTTGATGTCTTTTGTTTGTCCCCTGATGTAAACTCTCTATGTGAAGGGCTTTTAGCTTGACTCTTTCTGTGATAAGATGTTTAGCTGTTTTTTCCCGTGGGTTTTATCTGTAACAGCAGTGATTTACCATTGGGATGCCTTTCCTTGCCTGTTTTTCATCCAAAATTTCCTGCCCTTGTCATCTTTATTTTTCATTTCTCCCAGGCTGCCCTCTTTATGTGTGTTTGCCACTGCATCTGTCTACTCAGTCAAGGTGATGTTCTGAAGTTTTTCTGGGGAAAAGAGATTATTTCCCATACTGGGTTAGGTAGGTCACGAAAACCCACCAAGTAAGCACAATTTAGACAAGCAAAAGAACACAGCTTATTTTATTCAGAGAGGACATTAAGATAAATCTTCCAAATCACCCCCTTCCAAATATAAGCTTAGTCTGCTTTAGGAGATGCTGCTGACTTAAATCAGCCAGTTTAGCTGCTGGTAAAGGATTTGTAGTGTAGACAGGTGCTGCTAAGTGAAACTGACTGAAGTGCCAGTGATTTGACTCAGTTGCTGTATCTCAGTTAGGTGAGGTCACTGCTTTATTCATGCAGCATTTCTGCAGATCCATGTAGACCCTTAAGGGAGTGACGCTCTGCAGTGAACCTTTTTGCATTTGTCATTTTCACATCCTGGGTGTCTTCTGGCAGTCACATGAATCACTGCTCAATTCCAGCTCCTTGAGTTCTCAAGTCTCCTTTACAAGCAGGGTGGGATCTGGCTTGTGGAGCTCAAGGTTGTCTGGGCTTGAGTGAAGTGAATCATCCTCACCAAGTAATCTCACTTCTTCACTGAGGCTGAGCTGCAGCAAGCCCTTCCTATTCAGCAAAGCACATAAGCCAATTTTTTGCTTTATCTGTACTCTGCAGAATGTTTAGCTATGAGCTTAATATTAAATTCGTGCTCAAATCCCATGGCTTATTATTGCATGTAGGTGAATGTCCACACTGCACCACTGAATGAGAAGGGGATTAATTACAGGGAGCGGGAAGCTTTGCTGAACTGGGTCCAGGCACAAGAGTGGCACACTCCTGCCCCAAGGCATCCCCCCTCCACCAGTTGTGCATCCAACAGGTTGTTTCCAGGGCACAATGTTGATATTTTTGTGTCATTCATCAAGGAACATTTTTGTAGTGTTGGATTTGCCTGGTGGAATGGCCTGTGGGGTTGTTCAAGGCTTTCACGAGCATCTCAGCTTTGCTGCATGGGAAGGGTGACGGCACCTGGGTGATCTCATGTGGCATGCAGAGGGCATCCCTCTACACACCCTTTTTTTGGCTTTTGGCTTCAGATGGTGGAGATGGAGGAGGCACATGAAACACAGGGGGCTAATCTGCTCTTTCATAGCAGATTTCACACAAGCTCAGAAGGGTAGAAATTGAAACTCTCATTTGCTGCAGTGTGTTTTCAGAAGCAAGGAGGTGACAGCTTCATTTGCACATTGTGCAGTGGCTGTTTGAGCTGGGCACCACATGTCTGCTGGTCTCTTTGATGCAGTTCTTTCTTTCTGTAAAGAAGATTCTTCCTTCTTTGTTTACTGCTTGTAGAAAATACTAAACTGAATATGTTTTTAGAAGGGTATTGTCTTTACATAGTCCCCAAATTTAGAAGGATATATTGCTCCAAGGCAGGAGATGTCTTTATATTTATGAAATGTTTTGCACAACCCTGCCTGATCCTTAACTACTTGTCACAGAACATGCTATTACCTCATGGAGCATCATTTCTGTCCCAATTGCAGGTAAGATGAACACAGCCCAGTGTCATGATAAAACAGTGGTGTGCTTAACCCTAAAGCTAGACTTCAGAAAAAGTGTAAAAATGCCTCAGGAGCTCATCAGGGTGCAGTAGGAGAGATGGGGCTGTACCAGCTTACCCACACAGAAGGGAATACAGGGTGAGGTGCTATGAAGGTCATGCTGTCAGGATTTGATCAGCTGAAACTGGATGCTAGGTAAAGCAGCTCTTCTAACAGCTATCATGAGCCCTGAGCTGAACACTGCATGAAGAGTGATGCTGTCAACCCCTGAGTGCTGACAAAGAGCCCAGCCCTATGGGCATGGACCGAGCTCTCAGTCTTTGCAATGAGACTTTGCATATTTCCCAGCCTTTACAATGGGAATAATAATAGTTTCTAACCTCCAAGCAATATGATGTTGGCTGGGCTTAAACATTGCTTTAAACAGAAAGTCTGAGCACACTTGGTAAAACTCTATTTAATTGCTTATGGACTTAAATCTGGCTATTGTTTTTCCCAGTGTTCTCATTGTATACATTAGTCTGAGAAATCTGCACCCCTTCTGACATGCAGTGGCAGGAGGGCACTGATCTGTGATTTCCAAGGATGCAAACCAGAAGCCTTTCCTTCCACTGAGTGGAGGTGTGGCATTGCTGGGCTGTGGTGAGAGGATATTCACCTCAGACTGTTATGATTTGTAGAGAAAAAACATAGAGCTTAGTCATCAAAAACAGGGGTTAGTCATCAAAACCAATCTACCTTGCTCTGAAAGTATAAAAAGGCAAAAAGTTCAGTAAGGTTTACATAGGGCATTAAAAAAAACCATCACTATTACAATTGCTGGCATTAATTCTCTTCAGGTAGCCTTTCTTCCCCATTTGATGAGGAGACTTACAGCCTCATGGCTGTTGCCAAATGCTTTAGCCCTGGTGCCCATAAAAGGTTTTTGCTGTAACTGTCTTGTTATCAGACCATCAATGTCCTGACACTTCCTAGTGACTAATCCTGTGTTGAAATGAAATTAAGTTTCCATATATTTGGCAGAATGACCCCAGGACTTCCTATTTGGGGAATACAAAGAATAAAGCATCTGCAGCCTGCAGGAAGCCAGAGTCTCTGATTTCCTGCAGAGGCAGAACAAGAACAAACAGGGAACACATATTTCATGGCAGCAGTCGAAAGTGCACGTAAGAGCCCTGGAGGCCCCCATGATGGAAACAATGAGAAGGGGGATCATCTCGGGTCCCAAAATTATTTGTGGGTGTTTTGTTACATGCACAATATGCCATTAGAAAATAAATGTAACTCGAGTTAATGTTTTTTCCAGGTGACTATTATACTTTCCCTTCGAGTATGTCTTTCGGTGTGTACCAGCAGGGTTGTACTTGTAAAGCAAGTGAGTTTTACATTGCCATTTGCTACACTGGACTCTCTAAACCCACTTGAGCTTAGGAAAACAGTGACATTTTCCTTGATGGCTTTGTTTAAGTGAGCCAGGCCAGATCCAGGCTGATGTAAACTCCTGCAAAAGGGGTGGGAGGAGCAGCTAAGGCAGCACATCCTACTTTACAGCTCAGCTCTGACCTGCAGTGCAAGGTACATGGGGAACTAGAGGCACCAGCCTGCCTTCTGGGGATGTGCAACACAATCTCCTTATGAGAGAGCCATTGCTTCCCCTGCAGTGCAATTTAGCATCTTTACATCCACAAAAGTAAATGCTTCCCAATGCTTCCGAACTGCTGGTTACACCTTGCACTAATGGGCATCATCAGCTTAAAATTACACCTCTGTCTGAATAATGATTCTGCCTGAAAATATACACTTGCATGCATGTGTATATATAGATGTGTGTATGCAGAGACAGAGAAAAACCTGTCCTGTTTACCCACCACATTGCTGGGATCATCTTGTTTGTTGTAGTGTATGTACTTGTCTTTGTCAGATGGCTCTTGCTCCTTTGCCATGGCTGGTTTTGCCAGTGCCAATGTTTCTGTTGCTGCTGGTCCTTTTCAAGAGAAATTGTCTTGTTTCTGTCCTGGTTACCATAACCCCTGTGTCTAAGAATATCTTTTTTCCTACAGTTTTATATCAGCCAGTCCTTTTTCAGTGCTTTACAACCCAATGCTTTCTGCTAGGTTGAAAGAGGGAAGGTCTAAATGTTGCAGGTTGTTAGGCTTGATGTTGCTTCCATGGGGAAAGGTCTGACTGGTGGCTGGTTAAGACAGCCCTCCTTCAACACCCAGAAATGGGGGCAGTCTGAATCTCTGGAAAGTTGCTTGTCTTGGCAATTTTAATAAATGTCAGTCTAGAAACCAAACACAAACTGTTGCTCTCTATTAAACTGTGACTCTCTACAGGGAACTGGTGTCAAAGCTCCAGACCTCAGAGAAGACTCGAAGCATCCAGCCGTGATATTTTTCTGAAAAGGCATCTTTAGGTTTTTCTTTGAGATGTTAGCCTTAGAGTGGATATTTCTGTAGCCCTGAAAGTATCAGATGCATGAGGCACACAGGATGTGGCTCACAGGTCTTACTGTGGTGACACTGAGAAGAGCATGTTCTATCAAGCAAGTCCCAAGAAAACCACCGAGAACTTAATGTGAATTAAGGACAAGTTTACACCACAAAACACTACTTAACACTGAAATGCCAGAGGTGGTGGGACTGAAAGCTGGCCTTCCCACATGGAACAAGGAGCACTTACTGGATGCAGTCTAGACATAGTGTCTGCAGTGAATAAGACCTTTTTCTTAATTCATGCTCATATCATATGGACTTTGTTTCCCTTTCAGTTTGATAGAAGACTCAAGGAGTACCTATTTGTGATGAAATCCGCAGGGATTTGGAGACACAGAAGGGAACAAGGGTGTTCACAGAGGGAGTCCAGATCAGATCCACAAGACTCATGGTTTAAGACACATGACTGCACTACCTCTTCACTTTGTTCTCTGCTCTGAGCTTTGAGAGGCACCACGTGTCCTTTTTTCTGCTGGACTGGAAGAATCTCTCCTAA
The DNA here is from genome assembly GCF_003957555.1 of Calypte anna. Taxonomy (NCBI): domain Eukaryota; kingdom Metazoa; phylum Chordata; class Aves; order Apodiformes; family Trochilidae; genus Calypte; species Calypte anna. The sequence continues at coordinate 111,308,685 of NC_044244.1, read as the reverse complement.
TTATTCCAGAATGAGTAACCTAAAGGGAAATCTATGCAGCGATGCCAGCTTTTGTGATTTTGTAAATCTTGCAGTATTTGCTTTTTGTTCTCTCAGTTTTTGCTCCTAGAGTAATGCAGTGTAATTCTTCTTGAGCAAACAAGAAGAGAGGAAAAAACTCCCTTCCAGATGTCCAGTCTACCTGGAAGGAAAGGAAAGGCAGAACCTGTGACACAGGAACACCATGAGTGTTAGAACTGGGCTTGGACATATCACCCCCATGAAAGCTGCAGCTCCATCACAGTTTTAATGGACATTGTTGTGATGGACATCGCTGTGAATAACTCCTTCAATAATAACTTCAATAAAATCAGACCATCGAATGACTTCTCATTCCTCTCACTGCTGCCCACCCTTGTTCATGTTTTATCTCATAATATTTTTCTTTTCCTATAACAATTGTGTATTCCTGCTGAGAGCTGCTGGTGGCTTTCCACTCTTCCCAGGGAAAGCCTTCAAGGAAGGTGCTCCCTTCCCCATGGCCCACAGCCGGCTGCAGCAGGGCCCAGACTGAGCCTCCACACCCACGGGGGATGGAGCAAGCAAGACAGACCTTCTCAAGCAGGCAGCTCTAGCTTGAAGAGAGCCTGCTGGAAAATCCAAGGAGATAATGTGCTGCCTTTCCTCAGAAAACATGGGGTACTGCTTGCCTGCTGGACACCCAGCCAGGATGGTCAGTGGTGCCATGAGTGGGAGCTGGTTCTGCATGCCCTGTTCTGCACAGGAACCACACACCTATGCTCTTTTAACCTACTGACAGCCTCCACCTATCAGCCAGGGCTCAGCTACTCAGCCACTCCTCCCAACACTGATTTTCTGTATTACAGTGTCAAATCCCACATCCTGCATGGCAGGCACATGGGACACGGCTTTTCTTGTATATTTTTGCCATCTGGACACTGATTATGGCAGAGGCTCTCTCTGTACATGTGCCTTAGCAGTCCAGATGTCCCTCATATGGAAACCCTTTGGGCAGCCCCATGACCAAGCACCCTAACCCTGGCCTGCCCTGAGTGGGGTGCACTTTCTTTCACTGCTTCCAGGCTAATCCTTATCAAAGCAGCACTTAAGTTTTGAACAAAGGGAGCATTAACTCCCATTGGGGCACCTTGATCTAAAGACCTTGATCTACAGATCTTTTTTTTTTGTTTTTTTTTTTTTTTCAAGGAAACAGTAGCTGGATTGCAAAGGCTGCTATATACAAACTCAGATTATCTTGTTCAGCAAGTTCATGCTTTTTTATTCTTCTACTTCCTGTTAAAGCCCACCATTGTGAATGAATCATTGAGCTGTAAACATGGAGCATATCTGGAGATGGAGAAGTCATTCTACTGCTGCTTCCGCTGGCCAAACCCTGTTCCCTCTGTGGGCACATCAGGTATAAGCATCCCTTTCCCCTTCTCTCACACCCACCCAAGCTCTCCTTGCTGTGGCTCTCAGGCTTTACATGCTAAGAAGCAGCAATTACCAGTGGCACCACCATGACTACCACTGCTTGATTTGTGAGCTGTAATGTAGAAAAGCACCTCAAGAAGCTGTTCCCATGTGAGTAACTGGAAGGAACTGTAAAGCCATGGGCTACCTTGACAAAATGCAGGCAGCCAAGCTCTCCTGCTTCACGTGTACACAGGAATAAACCCATGGAAATCATCATCATCACCCACATTTGATATGCTCCACAGAAGGAAAGTGATGTAGTTTTTTTCAGTGGTGTAGCTCTCCTGATGTAATAATTACCTAAGGATTTCATCAAAATCAGTTTTGTTACAAAGGTGTCAGCAAACAGAGAATCTGCCTGATATGTCAGAAGTGATAATGTTTCCCTGACACAGCATGTAACTTGCCAAGCAAAAGTGTTCTCTTAATTTATACTGCTTTTACCTTAACGTTAATCCATTATTTTGTCAATTATAGGAGGGGGGTGGATCTCCTGGGGGGAAGCTCACCTTTGCAGTTCTTGAAATTGATGACATGTGGGTTTCCAGCAGCTTAGCTGCTGTATTTCAGCAAAAATTAGATCTACACAGAGCTGATGAAACTGTATGCACCAGGGTCATTAACAGGCAATGAGCAACCAAATCTTGTTTGCATAATTTCAGAGAGAGTTTGGGGTTGGAAACCCACAAATGAATGATCCTTTAGGGAAAGACAGTGCTAAACTTTTTATCCTTAACTAGTCTTTAGCCTAAATAGGGATTGCCATTGCAAGAAACTTTGGGCTGACTCCATCCACCCCTTGCTCAGTGGCAGAAAGGAGATCAGCTCAGAGGAAGGGCTGACCCTGATCTCTTACCCTGCCCCCCTTGCAACACCATGCAAGGGATGTTTTTGCCTTCTCTTTTGACAGTGTGACCATATCTCTTGTATTTATTTTCTTGTCCTTGTGTATGAAAAGAAGCTGGAATTTTCTGCTTACAATTTGAAAGGTGTAGATCACTTTAGAGTTGTTATCCTGGAGAAATGCACTGTACTAAGAAAAATAAGTTTCTGGATCTTGTGTGAGGTTGTGTGTAGTTTCTACAATGCTTGGTGCAAACTGAAACACTTTGAAGTTTGAATAGGGAAACTTCTGGTCTACACTGTAGGTTTGGCTGATAGGGAACCCTTCTGTGCTTTAAAGCTTTTCTAAGATGTCAAACATCTTGAGTTAACTAGGGTTAGGAGCTGTTTCACTGTTTAAATTTGTGACAGCAGTGAGTTAAATAAAGCTTTGCTTACAAAGTCTCTCAGTTGGAAATACACACAAAGCTGCTCAGTGTTAATTCCCAAGTTTGCTTTAAGGTTTTCAGGTAAACATTTTCTCTCCTCTCAGTTTCTATGAAGGAGCTCTTCCAAGTCTTTATTTGCCTTCTTTTCACAGCAGATTTTGTCTAGGTTTGGCAAGGATTGTGCTAACTTTGACATTAAGTCTGCAGGAAGACAGATAAAACACTTTCTATATGTGCACCAGCTCTTCAGAATGATTGCTAACAGGGAGCTGGAGATTTAAATTTAATAATGGTACTAATATGGTGAGTTAAGAGTTCACACATGACTGCTGGCAGAGCATTCAGAGAGAGTGTTAAGGGATGTTAACTGCTTTCAACTTGAGAAAAGCATCCAAGACTGTATTTGAGCTAGATGATGGTGACTTGGTTAAGTGTATTTGTGAAAATTTCAGTAGCCCTAGAGGAATTGTACAGAGAAGATCTGTAATAATTCTTTATTAAGGGTAAGAGACTAAAACACAAAAAGGAAAATGTATCCTGGAGTGATGAAAGCAAGCTCACTTCTCTATGCCACCTGAAGGGTTGATCAGAATGTCTTGGGTCTCTAAGACAGGTGTGATACCTTTGCCTTCCCAAGGCCTGCCATTTGGGGCTGTAGAAAGGCAGACACCTCATCCCCACCTTATGAGATGAGACTAAAGGAAACCACTTGGCTGATCCCAGGTGTTGTTCCTTGCTCCACCAGAAATCCATGGGATTGGAGCACAAGACCTTTCAGAAAGCCTTTTTCAGGTAGTCCCCAGCTGCTCTGGCAGCTTCTTCTCTCTCCCCTGACCATGTGTCAGCTTATGGCCATTTTGCATAAGCCACTGCCACTCATCTGTGCCTGGAGAAGGAGCTCTTCCATCCCTGAGTTCTGCTGTGGTTGCCCCAGTGCAGGGTTCCCACCAGCCACACCACACATCCTGCTGCTGGAGGCTTCAGTCCAAGGTTTCTTGGTAGCTAAGAGCCCAACCTCATACTGACAGCCAGGTCATGTCCCCCATGCCACTAAAGGCAGGTGCCTACCTGCCTACCTACTTGCACCTACCAGGTGCAAGTTCTTTGGAGTCACAACTGGATTTGTGTAGCTCCTACGAGATGCCTTACCCCAAGGCTCTCCCAGGGATGGCTCAGAGCCCAGCACTGACTGACTGAACGCATCTGTCCTGACCCAAAATGTGTTTCCTTCAGACATGCCAGGGTCACTGTGGGTGAATTAAGCATGAGACAGAACTGGGGACCAGGCCATGAGCCACACCAGGGTTATTCAGAGGGACTGAGCTCCCCTCACTTACACATCCTGTCTGGAGAGCACATTCACAAAGCATTCGTCCCACAGCAAGGCAGGGGGATAAACTCAGGGCACTCTGCTTTGTCTATCTTAGCCTTTTCATTAAGGATGATATAGCTAAGTGGCATTATCTAAGCTGCAGGTGCTTTTGATAAAAATTTACTGGAAGCCTGGCCCAGAAATGAGAAATCACTTTCAAAGAAGTTGCAAAGTGAATGGGTTGTTTGTGAATTAAGACAATTTCTAGTTGTAATATCCAGTGCTGGTTCTTATGATACTTGAATGACATTTCAAGGCTAGAGCTTAAGATTTTGTCATGATGTAGAACATTCCTCTTCTGTTTGCCTTTTTATTTAAATAATCACAGAATGAGATACTAAGTTCTTGCCTACACTGAAAAAATTGCAGCAAAATGTTTTACATCAGAAAAGCAAAGTAGGCAGCCTCATGCAGACACTACTATGTGCCATCAGTCTTCTATTGATTTCAGTTATGCCTCTTGGGGATAGCTCACATTTAAAATTAAATCTAAAAGGTCATTTTTATACTGGAATAAGAACATTTACATATGGAAGAGATCATGGCATAACTGCACTGCTATACTGAACTACAGAACTTATGGTAGAGGCAACTGCTAACACTTCAGGAAGTAGACAAGGTCTTTGAGTTTGCATGAGGGGGTAAATACAGACCTAAATTTTGGCTCAAAAACAGTCTTGATGTTTATTCATACACACCAGGGTTCAGGCCCTCAGCTGGGGTATACTGAAACTACTCTATTGATTTCAGAAAAGCTAAACCCATTTACAGCAGATGAGAATCTGCTCCAGTTTTCCCAGCTGTCCTATCAAAAATCTTCTTAAAGCATTGACTGAGGAAAGAAAAATAGGTCTCAGCCTGGCTTCAAATAGCATAACAGACCTTTAATTTAATTGACTTAATTTTATTGGCAACTAATGTATGATGAAATGAAAACAGATGATCTGGATGAACAAGAAAAGGTTAGATGGGAGTAACCCATTAGCAAATATCAGGACATCATCCTATTGTCCTCATTTAATAAAGGAACAGATCAGTAAGTATAATCATAAACACGTCTACATTTTAGTGAAGATTTATTTGACATCATTACCAGTAGAGAGATGGATTCTTGGAACAGCAAATGATGAAATAGTCAAGCAGACAAAGAACTATCTGCTTTGTGTGGCATAAAATGGCACAGCTCTAAGGCTGACCTGTTTAATTTCACCTTCTAGAGAAGCCGAGCTATTTTTCACCTGATGTGGGATAGCTGATGTTTTTTTACCTTCCCTTTGACAGATTTTTTTTTGCTTGAAGCTTCTCTTGCCTGTGTCTAGTGTCCTAAGCAATCTCTCCATTGATGTAACTTGATATACAATAAACCTAACTTGGAGATAAGGACGTGGAAGGGGAGTTGAGTCTCTTCTCAGGGCTCAATCCTGCCTAGAGCTTTGGGTCCAAAGTTTATGAACATTTAGCATCCAACTGTAGCAGTGTCCAACAGCCCAGGACATGGCTCAGCTTGCTGACCATCATGTCCATCCTTTGGCCTCTTAGTAGGCATGGCTGCTGCTGGGATCTCCATGGGGGTGTCATCAAACCACATCATTGAGCCCTACCATAGGTCTCCTACCTTCCTCCCAGCCCTGGGCATTGCCTCTGGGTGCTGATTTGACATCATGCTTGCCAGCTCCTGGGACCCAACAGGGCCTGGCTGAACACTGTGTGTTGGCTGCAGGTCAGGTCATGTCCTCCTGGAAGGGCCATGAAGGTGAGTGACATGGCTGGGCATGGGTATCTGTAGAGTAGGACAACAACATAGGTTACCTGAGGCCCCAGGGCTCAGGAGATCTGGGAAAGGATTGCTTTGGAAACCTGCCCACCACAGATGAGACACTGTGTCAGGAGGCATCTTCTCCCCATGCCTTGTCCATGTGCCATGTACTAAAAGGTCCTATTTCACATGCTGTGCAACCAAGCTTTCAGCTGTCTGGGACTCGCTGGAAGTCCATCCAAACATGATTTAAGAGCAACACTAAAATTTCATCCAAAGACAAGAGTTCCCCGAGGGAGGGAACCAATATCATGAAAGAGAAAATTCATATCAGATACAGTGAAAGCAGACATGATTCCTCACTTAATTCTTGCCTGTGTAATTTCAAGTGGTGGGAGTCACTTGTGCAAGAGAGGAGTAAATTTTAACAAAAGGCTGTCTTAAAAAAAACTTTTTTTTTTTTTTAATGTTTTCTAAATCACTGCTTGCAAATAAATAAATAGGGGAAAAAAAAAAAAAAGAAAGAACTAAAATCTTTAGAGTTTTCTTCATTTTTGCTGTACTTGGTTAGAGCTAAATATTCCAGGACTGCAGCTTCAGTTTGCATTTACATGTGCTGGGTTTTGATTTGCTCCTGTAGGTGCAAGGCCTGCAGGCAGCCTTCTTGCAAAGCCAGGACCGGTAGCCTTGACCTGGTGCTCTCAACTGGGGAGCACCTCATGTGCCTCATGTTCCATTGCTGGCAGCTCCCCAGGGGCTCACCACTCCTCTTGCTTGTAGAGACATGGCCAAATCCTGTATGAGCACCCTGGGCATCCAGGAAATCTCCAGCACCTCACACCACCACCACCAAACCATTGCTTCCCCAGGGGACACCCCTACTACCACCTCATCCCTCCCTGTTTCCAAGAGATAGGTTGGTCTTGCCTTGAAAACACTGGGTTGGACTTTGCCATTCTCCAGACCAGCTCCATCATTTCGTGTTGATTTCTGTCCTCACGTGCCTACCCCAACTCTTTGCTGAAGATTTCTGGCTCTGTGGCAGAGGCAGTGGGAAGAGCTGCTCACCCTCCATCTGGGATGGTGGACGCTGCTGTTGTTTCATCAGGGTGGGCCACAAGGAATAATTAGGCTGTGGTGGTTTTTGATCTGATTTTCTTCTCCTCACTTCCCTCAGTTCCACTAAACCACTCAGACTTGTGTCTATGCTCTCAAGGAACAATCCCGGGCTGTAAAAAGGCACCTCTGCTGATGATAACACAAAACATTACTGATAAGGCAATCCAGTGACACCATGAGAGCTGGACTGGACCACCATGATCTGATCACACAGCAGCAACTTACTTTTACAGTGCTCCAACCCTTTCTCTCAATATCCTCTCCTGGGAGGTAATGAGCAAAGACCTCATTGGCTTTGCTGTGTGCTTGCTTGCAGGCAGCTCTCTGGAAAAAGCAGCATTTGACCTCTGGTGCTGTGACCAGGAGTGGGAAGAGAATGCCAGGGGCTTTGCTTATGGATAGAGACACTGGCAGCTCTCCTTGGCCCAAAGGAGGAGAAAGTTCTAGCCTATGTCTCCTGTGGTTGTGAGACTGCTGAGGACAGAGCTCTGTGATGCCTGGGTGGCCCCTCTAATGTCACATTCACAGAGCAAAGCCTTGACCACTGCAGAATACACCTAATGCTGCAAAACATTGGACATTGGAGCTATTTAAAAAGAGACTGGATGTGGCACTCAGTGCCATGGTCTAGCAACTGCAATGGTGGTTCAAGGGTTGGACTAGATGATCTCTGAGGTCCCTTCCAACCTAGCCAATTCTATGATTCTATGATTCTAAGACTAAATGTGAGAGCTAGCAGGTGCACAGGGGTATTTCCCTATGGAATAGCTGCCTTTCTGATGGAAAGTTTAAAACTAACCATTTTCACTGGAAAATCCAAAGAGTTTCTCCAAAGAAAACCCCAAATCTGAGCCCTTCCTACCGCATTTCAAGTATTTTAGGTTTCAAGTCTGCTCTTTTCAACAACAAAAATAACAAACCAAACAAATAAAAATCAATATTTTTCCCAGGAAAACAACTGTAAGTAAAATTTTCCAGTTTTGTCTGTAGTAGATGATGTTGCAGCTGACCTCCCTGTTTGCAGCAGCTGGACACAGGATCAGGCCTCCTTTGCCCACCTCTCCTTGTCCAGCTATGCACCTCAAACTGTGCCTGGTGCAGGGTGGGCTCCACAGGGGAAGGCTCTTCTTGCACCACAGCCTTTTCTGGAGGAAAAGCAGTTTGTGTCTTAGCACTTTTCACCTGGCAGGCATTTCAAAGGCTTCTTCCCTGAATCAGTTCTGCAGGCATTGCCTGCATTTCCTTTTTGCAGAAGCTGTAAGGTTAAGCTCTGCCAAATCCCCTAATCCTGTTTGTCTGTTGCCTCATCCCCCAGAGGCACAAACCTCCTGTGGCCTCCCAGAGGCCTCTCCTCTCTCCTGTTAATGGAGTTCTATTTGCCTGCTTGAAGGCCAAACACGGGCAAGGTGAGACAAAGGCAACCTGGGGCCCCCAGAACACAAGAATTTGTGATTTCAGTGTGCAGACAGACAAGTGCAATCACACACTGCACTCCTGTAGTCTTCCCTGGATTAATAAACTCCACAGCAAATGACCACGGCAGACACTTTAAAATATTCCAGCACCTGTGGCTATGAGCACCAAACCCAAAGGAGAAGCAGTGCCATGGGTCTAACTCCCCCTTGCCTTTTCACCCCTGCCCCGTGGTCCTGATGGGGCAGGGGGAGGGCAGATCCAGGATGCAGGCAGGGATCCTTGGTCACCTGTCTTCAGGGACAAAATCTTGACCTCAGTGCCTTGAGCTGCTTGATGTGAGGATGCTGTTGTGCCCCAAGGGTGAAGAGAAAAGAAATCATCTCTGTCTTTAAGTTTTGCACAGGGAAGCTCACCTCTGTGCTTGCAAGGGAGGAGTGCTAGTCTGTTGCTGAGGGCTACTGCTGGAGAGCAGGTGTGCTGGCTGGGCTAGAGGATGAACTGGGGAGCTGGTGAGGGGCAGAGGTAGGGTGGTGACACTGGGTCAGATTGCAAAGGTATGAGGTGAGGTGCTACCAGGCTGGAGGGAGAGGAAAAATTCAGGCAAGGGTAGCACAAAGGAGGAGGAGAGAGGAAAGGGTCTCATTTTTTGGGAATGGCACAAACCCTGTGTCAGCAAAAGTGATGCTCACCTCGGTCGACCCGATGCTCAACTCGGTCAGGTAGATTGCTGAACCTCTGTGTGGGTGAAGATGTGTGAAAGCCCTTGGGATGCTCATGTCTCATCCCTCTCTCCTCCTGGACTATTAATGGAGGCAAGAAGTCCATGGTGGGGGTCCCAGGGGTGAACTTCAAGGTCCGAATCCTGCTGATATGAGGGCTGGCACACTGCTGCAGGGTGCTCCCAAAATGGTGCTGGTGCCCCCCCCCCTCCCACACACACACAGAGTGCTCAGTGAACATTGGTGTAGAATATGTGACTTTGCAGCTTGAGTGCTGTTTTAGCAAAGCTTGTATGTGGGTGTTGACTGAGCAGGGATCCTGTCTGGACATGGTTCACCTTCCTTCCCCATCAAGGCAGGTACATTTGGGAACCTATCACAAACTGGCAGCAGCTCTGTGAAACACTATCTTCTTGTGGGGCTAAGCGGAGAAGCCACCTGAAGAACATTTCTAAAATCAGCCTCCTTCTCTTTGTTTACAACATTATTTTGCATAAGAAGCATTACTCTCAAGCCTGTTCTCTGGGATGGCATACTGAAGGACCATATGCCATGGTTTGGACTGCCAATACATCAACATAGCAATGGTTTGCAGACTGTTTTATATTTCTTTGATTTCAGAATCTGTGTAATTAGCTCCTCGTAACAGCCAGGGTAGAGGAAGCGCAGTCTGTTATTTAGACAGAATTAACATCCTTGTTTTCTGTATTGTGATCCTTAGTTTCCTAGCACTGCTGCCAGAGTGGTGGAGACATCAGTGCTGGGACATTCTCTCCTTGAACCTGCCTTTGTAGCATAACCATTTCTGCTCCTTTGCTAGGCTGTCCCAAAGGCCCAGGGACTAGTATGAGATGTGCTGATGCCTTAATTAAGAAATGCCCACTGCAAGTGGCAGCCAAAGATTTATGGCCACCATCAGAGGTTTCAGAAAGAGGAAAGACACCAAAGTGCTTAACACTCACCACCGGCACAACAGTTTGCTGCTGGTTATGACATTTTATTCAAGCCTCCCAGCAGGGTTTAGCTGGCATTTCCTACCCTTTGAGCTGGAGATCTGGGAAATAAATCTTTACTGACCTGTTGTGGCAGAAGTCGTGTATGAATGAGCCAGTGGGGAAAGAATTACATTATTTTAGAAAGTGAACAAGCCCATATGGGCCTCTTCACTGTCAACATTTGGCCTGTTACCAAGCATACGATCATTCTGTTAGGCTTTCTGTTCTTGTTCCTGTGTTCTATTCTGGTTGGTTTTTAGCAAGAGTTAAAAAGCAGGAGAGCACCCATGTCAAATGCCCTCCCACTCACCTGTAAGGTGGGAGCTTCACACCTTTGCTTTGGAATTGGGCAAGGGCTCTGCTCCTAGGCAGAAAGGGCAGGCAGATGCCTGCAGGTGGATGGTTAGGGAACAGGGCAGTGGTCCCCCAGACTCTGCACAAACACTGACCCTATCTGAGGTCATAATGCTAAATCCATGACATACATGCAAGCAAAAGGAGAGCTTGTTTTGTGCCATCACAAGTAGTGTGTCTCCCAAACACTTTGCCAGCAAGACAGTGTGCCTAGTGCTTTTTTATACTCCATGTCCAAGACTATATCAGCTTGGCCAGAGGTGTTTGGACACCTCTCTTGTCCTCTTTCTTCCTCACCTCTGGAGGGGCTGGTGTGCACATGGGTTCTCTGCTGTTTGGTAAATGGTGAGTTGATACTGGTAGGATAAATTCCCTCCTGTCTGACCAGGGCAACTCTTACAGGAATGAAATTGTCATTGATATAATTGTCTTTCAGTAAATTTAATCAAAATTGGCCAATAAGTTTAAAAGTTATTGAAGTAGGGGGGAGAGGATCAGAGTTCTTTGCTTCCATAGGAAAACAGGCAGAAAGGGATGTGTGTGTTGTAAAGGGAAAATGGAAATGACTACTTGCAATCTGAACATGCTATAATTTATCTTCCTTTCCATTTTCTTCCCTTCCATATTTTAACTGATTATTATTTCTTCCCATTTACTCTTTCTGCTCCCTTGGCCAGCTCCAGCAAGGACAGCCTCCTCGGATTGTTTCAAACGTCTCCCTCTTCTCAGCTGCTCCTTCTCTTGGAGAGATCTGTCCTTGGTGTGCTGTGAGAGACATGCTTTGCTCCTTGTCTGCAAATGCAGACGAGTCAGGGCACTAGTTAGGTACTAACTCATGCCCCCTGATTCATGCTTCATGAGCTGGGCTCTTCCAGTGACCCTCTGGTCCTGCTGAAAGGTTCTGCAGACCCATCAGATGGTTTGAGATAGTGCTGGGTGTGATAAGGGGAGGTGTAGCCAAAGCTGGGTCTGCTGGATGTGCTGGGACATGTAGCCCTTTGGGAACAGCCTAAGTGGGTTGCACTAGCTGACCTGTAGCTGACCCTTGGACTTGTGGTGTTTCAGCAAGGGGATGTTATTTTGACAGCTCTTCTGCAGATTAATGTAATTTTGGTGTTGTTCCCACTGATGCTGTGGTCATAGCCCTGGGAGTCAGCTGATTCCTTCCTCTCCTCTTGCTCCTCTTCTTTCTGCTGCATTTTGCTTTGCCTTGCTATTCTCAACCCTGGGTTGTGGGCCTTGCTTTCTCTGGAGAAGGGTCTAACAAATTGGTTTTGCCTTCAGTTATGCCTAGATCCCTTCTTCTCCCTTGTGTTTCCTACTTTGGTCTGTACTCATAGAATCATAGAACTGCTCAGGATGGAAAAGACCTTCAAGATCATTGTGTCTGTCATCCTAACCCTATTACCCTATTCCTGATGACCTGCCACTAAACCCTGACCCCATAACCACAACCAGGCAATTTTTAAACACATTTAGGGATGGAAACTCACCTCCCTCAGGAGCCTCAGGAGTTCCAGTGCTTAACAACTCTTTCTGTAAAGAAGTTTCTTTCTGGAGGTGTCTCACACTTCAAGATACCTTTTTGTTACTTACTCCTGTTTCCAGAGGTGTTTGGGGGAGGTCGAGGCAGTCATCCCTGCTGCTTAGTATTAATCTCTCTCTTGGTGACCATCCCACTTGCAGCCCATTTCTATTCCATTTGGCTGCCACTTGACCAGGTGAAAGTTTTGGGTAGCTGTAGTGATGAAACCAGGCAGAAACTTGACTCCTAAAAAGACTTGGGAGAGACCTGGACTCTGGGTTCATTGGGAACTGGGTTCATCAGTGTAAAAGAACCATGAATTATTTGCTCTGACCCAGAAGATGGCATTGTGTTTGTAAATCAAATGAAAGGCAAGAAGAGCCCAAGATGTGTTAATTTCAGCAGAATCTGCTTGGAAGTTAATGACATTTTGGTAAGATATTTCATAGAATCATAGAATCATAGAATCCTTGGGGTTGGAAGGGACCTCAAAAGATCAATATCTTCATCAACGACTTGGATGAGGGTATAGAATGTACCCTCAGCAAGTTTGCTGATGACACTAAGCTGGGAGGAGTGGCTGACACACCAGAAGGCTGTGCTGCCATTCAGAGAGACTTAGACAGGCTGGAGAGTTGGGCAGAGAGAAACATGATGAAATTCAACAAGGGGAAGTGTAGAGTCTTGCATTTGGGGAAGAACAACCCGATGTCCCAGTATAGGTTGGGGGCTGACCTGCTGGAGAGCAGTGTAGGTGAAAGAGACCTGGGGGTCCTGGTAGACAAGAGGATGACCATGAGCCAGCAATGTGCCCTTGTGGCCAAGAAAGCCAATGGCATCCTGGGGTGCATTAGAAAGGGTGTGGTTAGTAGGTCAAGAGAGGTTCTCCTCCCCCTCTATTCTGCATTGGTGAGGCCGCACCTGGAGTATTGTGTCCAGTTCTGGGCCCCTCAGTTCAAGAAGGACAGGGAAGTGCTTGAAAGAGTCCAGCGCAGAGCTACTAAGATGATTAAGGGAGTGGAACAACTCCCTTATGAGGAAAGGCTGAGGGAGCTGGGTCTCTTTAGTTTGGAGAAAAGGAGACTGAGGGGTGACCTCATCAATGTTTTCAAATATGTAAGGAGTGAGTGTCAGGGAGATGGAGTTAGGCTCTTCTCAGTGGTGACCAGTGATAGGACAAGGGGTAATGGGTGTAAATTGGAGCATAGGAGGTTCAAGTTGAATATTCAAAAAAATTTTTTTTCCTGTAAGGGTGACAGAGCCCTGGAACAGGCTGCCCAGGGGGGTCGTGGAGTCTCCTTCACTGGAGACATTCAAAACCCGCCTGGACACGTTCCTATGCGAAGTGCTCTAGGTGGCCCTGCTCTGGCAGGGGGGGTGAGTGAGGTTTCTGTAAATATATACTTGGGGTTCACTGTGACTCTGAAGGTTTTTGATGACACTTTTTCAAAGTCATTGTGAATCTGTGAACATGCATGTAAATTAATTGCTATTTCCACAATGATATAAGGCCAGCTCCAACATGCTGCAGAATATTTGTAAATGAATGTAGATAACAGATACTTGTGGTCAGAAAAGGACATGCCTGAGAGATTGTTTTTGTGGCTTTTCCCAGGGTGATACTCTTGGTCTGCCAAGCAAAGGAGGCCATGGAACAGATCATTGTAGTGAAATGAGGCAACCAGGTGCCACTAGTTGCCAGGGAGTGAGCATGAGCTTGTGCCAAGGTACCTTTTATTGGGCCCCTGGTCCTGCTCATGCGCAGTGGGGGCCTGCCCTAATTAGGCACAGGTGGGCTTGACACAAGCTCATGCCCCCTCCCTGGCAATTAGGGGCACCTGGTTGCCTCATTTCACTACAGATAATGACTTGCTAATAAGGTTTGGATTGTAAAAAAACCCTTTTGAGTTAATGGTTAAAATGCTTTCTCTTCCTTCAACTTCTGCTGGAGTAAGCCTGTGAATTTCTGTAATAATTTTTATCTGTGTTGAGAACTTAGCTTAGAAAGCATAACTGCACTGCATTAATGAAGCGTTATCTAATCTCCAGCTAAGCTGATGGTCAACAAAGAAACAGAGCTTCCTGAGGATGGGTATGCTCTGCTTTACATTATCCACAGCATCATTTCGCCCCCTGGGCAGAAAGGTGCTTCCCAGTTGTTTTGTGAGCTACTTTCTGGGAGGAATGAATCCGCCCCTTACAGCTCATTTGTGTCAGCCATAAAACATCTCTAAACCTCTTCTCCCAGGAAACACTGATGTCAGAAGAGGTCTGCTCAGACAGTACGCCATTGTCCAAGCATCCATAGGGTCTGACACCTGAAGTTCTCGTTTTGTAAGCTCCAGTCTTATTTTGCATTTTTGTATTTCCTTCCTTGCTGCCTCCACCACCCTAGTGCCTCTTTAAGGAGGTTGTGGATTTCCGTTTCCATCATATCCAAGCTGGAAAATATTGCTAAATCCAGGTTTTCCACCATGTTGTTTACACAGAGTTGTGGGTACAGCCCTAGAATTGATCAAGACTGGAGCTAGTTTGTTATGTTGCTGGCAACAAAGGCCAGATGAGCATTTTGAAATTGAATTGAGAGACAAGAAATGATAGAGTAACAAAATATATAGGTATATATATATGTGTGTGTGTGTGTAAATGCAGTGAATGCCCTGTGCATGTGTTTTCAAGGGATATCAAGCTGCTACCACAATTGTTTTCAACAAAATTAAGCCCACCAGCACATTATGTTTTTACAATAGGGTTCTTAGTTTTTTTCTTCTCTCTGCTGTTCAACCTCACTGATGTTCACATCTGAAGTGAATATCCCATTCCACTCTGATTTTAGTTCAGAGGGAGAGTTGTGAAAGATCTGGTTAACTCAGATCCTCTCATTGTCTCTGAGTTTCAGTAAGTCAAAGGCACCTGGTTGTCCCCTGGCTCCAGAGCTAGAGCTGAGCAACTTGGTTCCAGAAAGAGGGACAGAGGGAAAATAAAAGGCAATGTGCAAAATAAGGCCTGTGGGTGCTAAGAGAGCTATGAGGGAACATGAAACCATACACAAAAAATTCTCCCAGGCTCAACAGGAGGAGTGTCACCTCCTTTCAATGTGTTTTCATCCTTGAAACCTTCCATGGGAAGAAATGCAGAAGGAAAAACCTTTTTGCTTGTACATAACAGGATGCCAGCAAGTGGCAGCAGCTCCCTGCCTGACAAAGACTCTGTGCACATCTCACATCAGCTGCCTGCTCTGTTGTTTATCTAAAAACAGAGCTACAAAAAAAATTTACAAATCACAAGCCCTTCTGGTGTTGCTGGAGTAGCTTAACCCAGGACTGACTTGAAGGGCTGCAAGAGGTGAGCTGGAAACTGGGAGAAGAATCCTGCTCTGATCCTGTTGTGGAGAGGTCCAGGGAAGAAAGCTGAAATGGTGGGGTTAGGAAATATAAAATTATTCTTTTTTTTTTTTTTTTTTTTTTTTTCAGGAGGAGCTTCCATTGCTATTCTGGGTTTTGTGTCTTCAATCATCAAATACAGCTTTTGTCTTTTGATGGGACAAGGGGGAAAGTGTTGTACAAAAAATAGCTGTTCTGACAGCCAGGCACACCCCATTTCAGTGGTTTAAAGCTTTCTTTGTGCTGAATTTGTCTTATAGTGCTAATGATTAAGTTGCCATAAATAGGTACCAAATAGGTCTGGACAAGGTAAAGGAAAGTGAAGGTTCGTGTTAGCTCTTACTATTTGACTTTAGATCTCTATATCAAAAAGCTTAATAAAAAAGGGGAAGTGCATTTTCAACTTTGTCTTACTTTTAGATACAGAGGGGGAAACTAAGGGATGAAAAAAGTGATATTACTGTGAGTTATACAGTAAGCTGCTTGTCAGAGCAGGATGGGGACAAGAACAGCCATGGACTCTGCCCAGTGTCCTGCAGGGTCACTGAGAAACAGCACTATATAGAACAAAATTAACTCCCTATTGAAACTGAAGGTGAAACTGTCATTGACTTCAGTAGAGACAGGAATTCATCAGCAGCCCAGCTTGTGCAGCCTAAGCCAAGTATCCCATTTAAGTGTCCAGAATGTGGACTGGAGATGTATTTGGAATGCTGAGGTGCAGGTACTATGCTGGCCACATCAGGAAGCAATGAAAAAGGATGTGAAAGATGCCTGTGTGTGAAAGCAGGGTCTAGATTTGGTGTCACATACAGAGCTAATATATAGGAAGCTTGAAACAGGCTTCCTAGAGAGGTGGTCATTGCCTCATGCCTGTCAGTGTTTAGGAAACATATTTAGACCTCAGGGTGGGTAATTTCCCCCCTCTGCTCTGCTCTGCTCTGCTCTGCTCTGCTGTGACCTCACCTGGAGTAGTGTGTCCAGCTTTGGAGTCCTCAGCACAGTAAAGACATGGACCTACTGGAGTGGGTCCGGAGGAGGGGCACAAAAATGATGAGAGGGCTGGAACACCTCTGATGAGGAGAGGCTGAGAGTTGGGGTTGTTCAGCCTGGAGAAGGAAGGCTTTGGGGAGATCTTATTGCAGCCTTCCAGTACCTAAAGGGGGCCTATAAGAAAGATGGCAACAAACTTTTAAAAGGGACTGTAGTGATAGGACAAGGGGTAAGAGTATTAAACTAAAAGAAGGTGGATTCAGACTAGATATAAGGAAGAAGTCTTTTACAGTGAGGGTGGTGAAACACTGGAACAGGTTGTCCAGAGAGGTGGTTTGAGTCCCATCCCCAGAAACATTCAAGGGCAGGGTGGCTGAAGATGTCCCCTTGCATTGTAGGGGAGTTTTACTACAGAACCTTTAAAAGGTCCTTTCCAGCCCAAACTATTCTATGATTCTAAACTTGAACTTCTGGCCATCCCTGAAGTGGTCAAGCAGATGGACTCGATGACTGTTGTAGGTCCCTTTCAATGGAAACATTCTACTCCATTCTATTCCAGTCTGGTCTAGTCTATTCATTTTAGAGTCCCAGGAACTGACCATGTGTCTTTTTGATGGCTTGGTCACTGAGCCTGGCACTCTGCCAGGGCATCACCATTTGCATGGGTTCCAAATGGGTGAGAAACACATCTTTGTGAGTGTTTGAGTATACTCCCTCTCCACCTCTCCACCTAACAGATACAAATGACTGTGATCCACCTTGTGTCAGAAAGAAAGTGAGGGGACATTTTTAAGGATATGGGGAGTGCAAGTGGTTTAGTGTCTAGATTTCCTATTCCTGGCCTAAGACAGGCTTTGGGTGTTACAGCATAAACACTGAACCACTCCTTGGATGTATCAAACCTCATCCCCAGACACATGAGCACTGTTATGCCCCTGAACCAGTGGAATTTGGGATGTGCTTCTCTTTTCAACCTGCTGCAACATCAAGTCCACAAGCATTCAGGCATTTTATTAAGTGGGGATAAGCCAGAGCCCAGCTTGGATTCAGTCCCTTAGTAAAACTTTGGTGGTATGAATCTAGCAAAGCAGGCAAGGCAGAGTCCCCCTGAGGTTGGAGATTCAGTCCTCTGGGTACTGGTGGTTGGATGGGTGAGAGAGCAAGGCACAGTGAGGCACCACCAGGGGACACCAGCTCAGCTCCCAGTGGCAGTACTGGAGTATACCTGGATATCTTCTGGGAAATCAAGCACAGTTTCTGCCTAAGAAGGTTGGTTTTCACTTCAAGACTGTGTGACAGCATTTTGGGTTGGCAAAGCTGGCCTGTGCCCCTCAGCCATGTGCAAACAACTATGTGCACACAAAATCACACACATAATCACCCAGGATCAGCTAGGATGGAAACGACCTCTGAGATCATCAATTCCAACCTTTGATCCACTCCCGCTGCGGTTACCAGACCATGTCTCTTGTTAAAAGAGACATCAGTCTCTTGTTAAAAACCTCCAGGGATGGAGAATCCACCACCTCCCTGGACAGCCCATTCCAATGCCTGATCACCCTCTCTGTAAAGAATTTTTTCCTAATATACAACCTAAACCTCCCCTGGCAGAGCTTAAGTCCATGCCCTCTTGTCTTGCTGGGAGCTGCCTGGGAGAAGAGACCAACCCCCCCCTGGCGACCCCCTCCTTTCAGGGAGTTGTAGAGAGTGATGAGGTCTCCCCTGAGCCTCCTCTTCTCCAGGCTGAACAGCCCCAGCTCCCTCAGCCCTTCCTCATAGGACTTGTGCTGGATCCCTTCACCAGCCTGGTTGCCCTCCTTTGGACCTGCTCCAGTACCTCAATCTCCTTCCTGAACTGAGAGGCCCAGAACTGGACACAGGACTCAATCTTTGGCCTCACCAGTGGTGAGTACAGGGGCAGAATCCCTTCCCTGGACCTGTTGGCCACACTGTTCCTGATACAGGCCAGGATGCCATTGGCCTTCTTGGCCACCTGGGCACTCTGCTCACCATTCCACAGGGGTTCATGAGCTGGGCAGAAGCCAGGTTCAGTGCTATTGCAAAGTGATTAAAGGGTGAGCAATGGACATGGAGATGTCTCATGGAGAGGTGACACCTGCAAGGGCACAGCTTGCTGCTTTATAACATGGTGGCACATGGTAATTTGTACCAGGTGTGGAGGACACAGTGTGACTGATGATAGCTGTGGGGCCATTGCCAGACATCGCTGGAATCTGCCAGACCTGCCAGGTCTATGTTTAGATTGCAACAGCTCAGGAAATAACCCAAAAGGAAGAAAGAGAGGGAGTAGTTGTCCTGCAAGGAAGACTCAGCTGTGGTTATCCTAAGAGGGTTGAGCTTATTTCTGCGCATCTTTTGGCAGCAACTTCAGTTCAGGTCCTTGTGAAACACCCTGTACCAGCTGGTCAGACCCAGAGTGACTCCTTCCTCTTTCTAAGAAATAAGCTTTCCCTTTCTCCTTTATTTTCTTTATTTTTCCTAAGTGCTATCTTAGAGTTTCCCTGACAGGGACCAGCTGCTGTCCTGGGCTTGGGTGGCATCTGTCCCGTGGGTGGCATCTGCCCCCTATCCCTGCAGGAACCTGAGCAGGCATTTTCTAGAGCAAGGCAGCCAGCACTGGGTTCAGAAACCCACTTTCCAAATGGGGCAGGCTGGGTTGGAGCCCAGGGTATGGCCTTTTCTGTGTGGTATGCTCCCATGTAATGTGACCTGATGTCATTCTGCTGCCACGCGGTGTTGCGACAGGGCTTGGTGGCCTTTGCATTGTGCAGGCGGGACGCTGCATTCCTCCCCCTAACCAAGGCACTGCTGGTAAACCACACAGGATGCCAACCAAATTTTGCTATTCTTCATTTTATGTTGCTTAGGATGAAAGTATTTGACCTTAAATTACTCTTCTTTTTGCAAAGGGAGCTTGTGTCTTAGGAAAGATGGATTTGATTCTTCGGTTTTGGAATAAATCTGGTATGAATCCGTCCATTGTTTGATGCTGTGGGTCCTTCCCACTCAAACAGGGAAACCACTGTAGTGGCTGGCACTGGATGTCTGTCATTCAGGTAGGGAGAATGAACCCATGCTCTGTGCTCCCTGGCTGTGCTTCAGGAAGCCGCCCAGCAGCAAGGCCACTTCTGGTTGCAATGCAATGTGTGCTGTGTATCCAGTGCCAATTAAGTTTACCACACACAAGTAAGCAGCTCTGTTCTTTAGCACATCAGCTCAAGTAGGAGACAATCCAGTGTGAAATGCTTGCACTGAGATGAAATCACTTCTTTTCCACTATCTCACTTCACCCTAATCCCAGTCATCTTGTCTTGAGCCTGTGCTAGTCTGTACAGAAGGTGAAATGCAGAGAGGTAGAGGATTAGCTCTGAATCTGCTGCTGCAAAAACCCACTCCCTGGCTCCTCATCTTCACTGGACTTCTTGCCAATGGTGCAAAATGTAACACATCTTCCCTCTAATTCCGCTGCCCCCACTGCAGACTGTAACACAACAGGTTTCTTTTGTTTTGGGCATCAGAGGAACAGTATGGGAAGGACAGAGATCTTTGATAGAAATTTAAAGATGGGAAGATCCTGAAAAGGGATAGAGTAAGTAAAAATTCAGAACTGCTTACTACAGAATTACATTCAAGAATTTAAGATTTGTAGTTGTTCCTGTCAAAGATAAGTTCGTGGACTCAAAAAAAAAAAAAAAAAAAAGAAACAACAAAAAACTGGGGGGGAGGGTCATGGGATAGAGGGGCGGGGGAAGGGCAGCTGGATAAAATAACATGACTTTTGGAATCTAGGTGGTCAAATGATAGTATTCAGTGTTAGCATTCTAATCTAAAAGATATCAATTAATAAAATGCTCATTTTATTTAGCTCCCCAGTTTCTACTGTTTCCATACTTTACAAAGTCAGCATAGCTACTAGGAAAAAGAATTGCATTTTTAAATTTTTGCTTCACATGATGTAAATTCTATTTGCAGCATTTTAGTTCTTGGTGCTAATAATGAATCTGCAAGCAATCTGGGTTGACTCTGGGAATGCAGGTGGGGTTTGCAACGGTAGCACTTTAGAAGACCTTCCTTTTGACCTCCTGATGCAATTAGCCAGGGTCTCACAGAGATTTCTTGTGCACCCCTCTGGGTACAGCTGTAATGAGCAGGCAGGAATTTCTGAGACAGCACAAACTTGTAAACCCTTCCACAAGATTATCAAATGACAGCAGGTTGAAAGTATGTAATGAGAAGCACGGGTTCACTGACTAAGCATCCCTAAAGGGACTGATGTTTAATCCTTTCATGGATGGTGCCCTATTACCCAGCTCTGAAGGAGAGTGAGGCAAATGAGCTCTAGAGAAATTAAGTAATTGAGACTAAGGTTGATCAACTGCTAAATGTGAGTAATATGGAATTTGCTTTCTTACTGACCTGCCTAGAGCAGGAGAGTCTATCAACCAGGCCACTTCACATAGTTCTTGATTTTTTCCATACGCCCTTGTCCCTGCTCCTCTCCTCTGTGTGGCCAGTGAGGGCTCCAACTCAGCACATGGCAGTAAAGGCTCACAGTCTCAATTAAAGCTGTTGCTTTCAGTCCTGCACCAGCTCTGCACTCCCCTATTGTTAAATATGTTGTGAAAATTTAAGAGACGCCTCCACTTGTATATAGCTGTAATACGGAAGTCTTAAATCTAAACCAAAGTTGGAATAAGGAGTTAGAAAATATGTTTATTGTAAATCACTGCATAAACTACTGTCCACTTGGGTGCAATAACTAATTCCTGCAGCTACAGAGAGTACAAAGTACAAGCCAGACTGAAAGGGGTGCAGAGTAGCCAGCTACAAAAAGACTGAAGACATTGGTAGCCATCTCTGTAAATCCTTCCCTGGAAGAAATCACTACAGTGAGAATTAAGTTTCTGTGCAAATGCAAGCCCATTTCCCTTGTGGTTAGCAGCTGTGGCTATCACAGCTCCACAGCAGGACATGCATGTTGAGTGTACTAAGCTAACCCTGAGGGCTTGCCATCTCGACAGCACATGCACAGCCAGCAGGGAAGAGGGAACTGTTTGAGTAACAAAGTCCTGCACAGGTGGTGCAATCCATACTAATAAGCTCATGTTAGTGTTTCACTGATATTTTTATGCAGGCTGGGTGTTACAGCACCAACTCATATGTACCTACATGCCATCAGACCTCCAGGCTCAACCTATAGGCATCACCCTGGCATTTCCTCTGTATCTCCCTGGAATCTCCCTGGCATCACCCCAGCATCACCTCTGTATCACCCCTGCATCACCCTGGTATCCCAGTGATTTTATGGTCTCCCTGGCTGCTGGGGATGTCCTGAGAGCTGAACAACTGGCAGCTGGTTTGGGGAAATGCAAATTCCCTTTGCTTAATGTCCTCTTCTGCCTCACCCGTGCCTCTGCCCTCTGTGCTCTTGCTCTTCAGCAAGTGGGCTACACAGCAGAGGAGGCATCATGCAGATTAGTCTGGTGGGTTCATAATGAGAGTGGTGTCATGACCCTGCACATTCATCAGGCTCTTGTTTTCAGCCTGGTCCCATCTGTGATGTTTTTTATTATTTTTTTTCCTCCCTTTGCTCAGCTCAGGCTGCTTCGGGAGAAGTGGCACGTAGGCACATATGTCCTTGCGCACACTATACTTGTATAAACTCCATCAGGAAGTCATCTGGCCAAACTTTCCAGAGCTCTGCTTTTAACTCTTCCCTAGGCAGGCTGTATTGGCAGCCTGGAGATTTCCAGGGAGTATGGACATGTGCATTAATCTTCCTCTTCTGTTTATTGATTCCCACCGCTCTCCTTCCTACAAGCCCCAAGCACGTGGCTCTGCAGCTTTTGCAACCATCCTACTCTGAGTTCCCATAAGAAAGAAGTCCCAATCAGCTGCACACATGCACCCACAGGCACAGGCAGGATTTTGCAGTAAAAACACTGTCTTGGCTTTCCCAGAGGATGAGGCAGCAAAAGCCACTTCCCAAAAAGTGCCACCACAGCAGAGACTGCCCTGGTGGAGCAGGAGGGAGAGCTGGTGGGTCAGGGCTGTCAGGGGGGGGCAATTCTCCCTTGTGGTTGTTATTTCAGAAGTGTGTCCTTACCAGGCACAGAAGTAGTGAATGAAGTTCTCACAGTCCTTAAATGTTTTGCTGTGGTCAGGGAAAGATTTTTTTTTTTAAAAAAACAACTCCTTCAGGACTGACCCTGTCTTTGATGAAGATGTTTCTCAGTCTATGTCCTGCTCTGCACAGAGGCACAATTCCACACCCACACAGGAACCTCGGTGTGCATATAGATGTTCCAAGGGGCTGAGGAACCCCCTGTGAGACTGGTTATGCAGGAGAAAGGCTGCTGTTCCTCCCCATGACGTGTGTGGATTAATAGTTCTCCTAATTGGTAAATGCAAAGTAGCAGTCACCCCATTTTGTTAGTGCCTGTTAAGGGCCTGTTACTAGATTTCAATGTCTCTTACAAGATTCTGGAGTCTACTCAACAGGACTGAATAAATGGAATTGTTGGAAACGTTGCCCTCTGCAAGCAAGGATGGAACAGGGATGTCTGAACTCAGTTGCTCTTTGGCCAGCAGTGCCATTCACTTTTTTGCTTCTGCTTACCTTGCTGTGAGTATGAAACATGTGCCAGACCAGCAGATTTCCACTGGAGAGGTGCCACCAGTGGTAATGTTGTTTCTTTTTACTTACATCACTGTAAAACAGCCAAGAATTAAGCCATTTATCTATAAAGTTGTTCACAGACATTTGTCCCTGGTTTAGACCATACTTGTTACTTGCTACATACTTGGTTTTCTCTAGTGCTATGAAACCATAACAAGGTGAAATAGATTCATTACTATTGATCCTTCTCTGTGCACATGGGTGTAAATCTGAAAAAGTAACTTCAATAAAGTTTAATACAATTAGCCTGGTATTAATTTTTCCTTCTCCATCAGATTTGCAGGAGTCTGCCTGAGACAGAGGGGTGTGTGCTTGTACTCAGCCTTGCTTAGACAGCTGTGGTATAGAAAGGCTCCAACTTCCAGAAGTTCCCCAAAATCTAGGGATGACTTTTATGGCAGGCTCATCTGCTGCAGAGATGTTTCTTCTTGTGGACAGCTGTTTGTGTACCATAAAGAGCATAGGAGCCCTCTGTTTCTGTCAGACTCCTACTGAAATTCATGAGATGCAAACCACTACTGCTCACCTCTTGGTGTTATAGGTATTAATAGGTCACCTCTTCTCCTGCAGTCAGAGGAATCAATCAAGCTCTCATGGTCCTTCAAGGAGGTGGAGAAGCTCTGAGATCACACAGGCTTTCAACCATGCATGATGTTTTGTTTCCTCAGATCTTTTGTCCACATGGGTTATCCCCCTGTCTTCTCATCTGAAGGGTTGTAAGTGTAACTTTTGCCCCCAAATCCAGACTCAGTTCCCCCATCCTGACAATTCACTGTAGCCTGAACTTTTGCTTGGTGAATGGGACATGTGTAGAGGTGTCCTTAAGGAAGGGATTCTCTGTGCATCTGCATATCATGGTTAAGAGGCTTGGGGTGGCATTCAACATCAAATGGTTTTTCTCTGTGCAAGTAATTGCCATCAGAATATTAAAGAAGGAAAGCACCACTTGTACTGCTCACTTCTTTGGTTTCTACCCCAGAGGACAGTGGGTTTCCTAGGGAGGAATTGACCAGCTCTTTGGTGCTGGTGGAAAGGGTGGGCTTGCTTCATTTTGCCAAGTGCTTCCCCAGCACAGGCTGAGGCTCTGCTTCCTAAGGCTGTCTCTCCAAAACAGCAGTGGCCCACAGGATCTTGCCTCCTAAGGCACTTGGCTGCTACTGCTGTGACACTGTGTCACACTTGGACCTTCCTCCTGGGGGCACTGGAGGGAAGGCGTAGCCTCCTCAATACACAAACACCTGTAATGCACAAGAAATGGTTGATGGGGTTCACCAAGGTCCTAATTTTTGTCTTATGGGCCAGAGCAAAGGCACTATTGAAAGTCTAAATCAACACTTCCCTCCACCCCTTTAGATAACCCAGCAGTCTTCCACTGACAAGCCAAAGGCAATAGAGATTTGCCTTCCAGTTTTAATGGGCTTCAGATTAATTATGTGTTAAGTGTTGTGTTTGGTTTTTTTTCTCAAAATGTTTAGCAAAAGAGACAACTCTGTACCCATAGGGCAACTGGAGCAGAGTGGTGGCTTGGTAAGAGCACCTTCTGCAGCCCCTGGCCAGAGCTGGCACCACCACCTACCTCACTCCAGGACCTGATTTACTTTGCCAGCCTCGGAATTCCTGGAGATATGCAGTGCAAAGGTGAATCTCTCCTCACCAAGCTTTAAACACAACCTTAAAGCAGGAAGAAACTGTATCATTTATGCCTGAAATCCTACATGAGCTCATCCTTACCCTGCAGACCTCAGGGCAGGTTTACAGAGAAGGCTTCCCGTGCGGCAGCCGGGTTTTGCCTGCAGAGGGAACCTTATGGGCAGCCTGTAGAGCAGGTATCCCTGTAGGGGCATTTCCATTTCTGTGACAGAGGCTTTGGGATTAAGTGTCTGACATTTAGGAAGCAAAAGGATGTACAGTGCTCAGTCCTGACCTGGCCATAACCTGTGGAGAAGCAACAAAGGTTCCCTTTAGCCATGTAGGGTGTAAATAAGGAGAGGAGGGAGAGTACAGGTAACAAAATCAGAAAGGAATCTGATGGATAACCTGAAAGATAAATGTCCCTTTAGGCAATGTTGCTTTAAACTGTTGTCAGAAGCACTGTTTAGAGAAGAACTGTGAGATTGAAGTGCTTCTCTGCTCCTGGGTGGGATAAGGTGTTACGAGAAATGGGGTTTGTATTTTTGTTTCATCTCCCTCTCTCCACTCCTCTCCGATGAGAGCATACATGCCGAAAGCATTAAAAACAGACTGCAGCCAGTTTGCTAACACATCTCCACATCAAAGGCATTGCTGGAATCTATTGATTCTGGCTGAATCACAAAAAACCAGTGATGTTTTCAGTGAGAAATCATGCACTTCAGGATTTCGGGAAAGAAAAAAGAAAAAAAAAAAAAAGAAGAAGAAAAGCAAAAAGCTCCACCGTGTGCAAGTATTCACCGTACAGAGAAGCTTATAAATTGCAACATATTTTGTTTGTCCCCTCAGTGCCAGTAAATACTCAAGGATGCCTTTATTGACAAACAGCAGAGATTTGGCTTCCATGATGTTGCGAAAAACTGGCCCATTTAAGTTTTGTTTGCACTGTTTGTGAATAACATGTGACATTTCTTATCTGACCTATTGTTCACTTCCTATTTCTGAAGTGAATGCACCCTATGCCAGTGAATGGCACTGGCACACGGCCCTGTGACTTCTCTCAAAAAGTCCAGAGATTATCAATGACACCGGGTCAGAACCATGGGGCTGAGTGCTATGCTGTGGGAGTGGTCCAGGAATATTCAGCTCGGATGTAGATTTACCTTAACTGCAGTCCCACTGGAAAATCTGCTTCTGATCAAAAACTTGGTCAGCTATTTTGACCAAAAGTACATTTCCTTTTAATTTTGCCTCATAGATATGAAACTGTTATATTTGTGTATGGCCTTAACACGTGTTTAACTGGAACTAAGGCCCGTTTTAGGTCTCCCCAGAGCCTTCTCTTCTCCAGGCTGAATACCTCCAATGCTCTCAGTCTGTCTTCATAGGAGAGGTGCTCCAGCCCTCTGATGGTTGTTGTGGCCCTCCTCTGTACTCACTCTAACAGCTCCTTGTCCTTCTTGTATTAAGGGCTGCAGAGCTGGACATAGTACTCCAGGTGGGGTGTCAAGAGAGAAGAATACAGGAGAATTACCTCCTTTGACCTGCTGGACATGTTTCTACTGATACAGCCCAGGATATAGTTGGCTTTCTAGGATGCAAGAGCATCTGGCTGGCTCATGTTGAGCTTCCCATCAACCAACATGACCAAGTCCTTGCCTCAGGAGTGCTCTCAATCCATTCTCCACCCACCCTATATTTGTTCTTCAGATTGCCCCGACACAGATGTAGGACCTTGCACTTGGCCTTACTGAACTTCAGGAGGTTGGCATGGGCCCACAGCTCAAGCCTGTCAAGGTCCCTCTGCATGGATTCCCTTCCCACCAGCATGTCAGCCACACCACACAGATTGGTTTTGTCAGCAAACTTGCTGATGGTGTTACTCAGATCCACTGTCCATGCTGCCACAGAGATGTTAAACAGCACCAGTCCCAGTACTGGCCCACGACAAACATCACTCATCACTGGTCTCCATTTGTACATCAAACCATCAACCACAGCTCTTTGGTTGCATCCATCCAGCCAGCTCCTTGTCCACCGAGTGGTCCATCCTTTGAACTCCCTGAGCAAAAGCACAGTGAGCACCAGTTTGTTGTTGCAGTTAACTTGGCCTTGCCCAGGGATCTGCCCGTAGCTCTACTATGTTGTCCCAAAGCCCAATAAAAGTCATGTGCCTTGCCAGTTTTATTGAACCCAGATAGGTAAAATGCTCCCATTGCAGATATGGCATAATATAATTGCTTCATAATTGTTGTTTAAAAGTCATACTCAGGGTCACAGTGCCTGAGGAGCCTTTTCCTCAGAAACATCCTAGATTCCTCTGGTCCCAGCCAGTGATTTCCCATGAACTGTGACTTCCTCACAGTATCTCCTGCCTTGCACTGACTCAGAACTTTTAACACAGCCTCTAAAAACAAGCTGGCAGCTGCAGTCCTCAGGTGTGGGATCTGATCATGGCACCAATCCTGCTGCCAGCTGCTGTGCTACTCCCTGTCTACCAAGGAACTGGTGCCTTTTCCTTCCCCCTTTCCCACCAGCCCTGGTCTTAACCTGTAGGACAATTGAGTCTCACCTCCTCAGTGGGAAGAATAACTTCCTGGGTATCTAATTATAATGAGATGGAAAAATATCCACTAAAGGATGAGGATCAGTTTCCCAATAGGTAGCAAAACAGTAATCAATACTTGCATCAATAGTTAATTTATCTATGTCAGGTGGAACAGCTTCAGCAGGAGAGGATGAGATCACCTCTTCCAACACCAGAACTCTGTGTAGCATCACATGGGGTGGGAAATGGGGGTTTAAATCCCTTTCCTCAGAGGTTTTAGTTCTCAGACGCTTAGATACAAGGGTGCTGCTGCCAGCAAGACCTTGATAGGATGGACCCACCCATAGCTCATGAACAAAAGTAATGTCTTAATCCCTCTGCAAATCTAGCCCCAGACCCTCTAACCCCTCAGTAAAAAAACACTAGGAGACATGAGTCTCCTTTGATCTTGGGGAATTTTTTGACTGGCCTCTGATTGAAGGCATTTACCTGAAGGCCCTGGAGGACACTACTTGTTGCTTCTTACAAAGAGGTGCATTTTCAGTCAGAGGCTGCAGCATTACCCAAAAATCTGCCCCATGAACCTGTACTCCCTTGCACCACAGTTTAGCCAAGGTATTTCCAGTGCTCCCTGTGAGTTACTAATTTTTGAGCACCTCCCTCCAAGGGCAATAATGGTGTGGCTCAGAGACACAGAAAGCTTGATGGGAAGTGTGTGGGGGGGGGTGTCCACTGCACAAGTGATGTAAGTGGTGGGCAAGAAAAAAACAACAACTCCTCTTTTGCAAGAGGAGGTGAAGGTTTCAGCTCTCCATGAAGGGTTCCCCCATGGTGACTAAGCTGTTCCCTCTACCCATTTAATGGAGGAAGAGACCATACTACGTGCTATCTGTTCCTGTAAACCAGTCAGCTGTGGGTCATCCCATTTCAAAGCTTCTCAGAAGGTATCTCCCACTGTGCTGTTTTCATGAAATACACTGGGTGCAGATTAAGTTATACTTCAATCACTCTTTCCTTTCTCATAAAGTACTTTCCATAGGAGTTGCAGCCCCTTGGTGGAGCTGATGGGAAAGTGAGTGTGTCTCACCCTTTACTTCTGCCTTTATACCTGTGTTTATAGCTTGGGTCTTGCTCCTCAACTGTGGTGTGCCTTATTGCCTTTGGCGTAGATAACTATGAACATTTCCAGGACAATCTGTTTTTCACAGGGGCCTGTCCACGTGCAGTATCTATCTGGTATTAATGACAGCCACAAATTTAAATCATCTCCTCCTGGGTGCCTCAACTGAAACAAATGAACTGAGTCACATGTATACTCCAGGACAGGGGTGCTGGCACACAGCCTTGTCCAGGAAAAGCTATCCCAGAACGCTTCCAGGAATCGCTGAAGAAAACTGAAGAGCTTAAATTGGTCCCAGTGGTCCATGTAGGTTCAACAAATACCCTAGACTGCAGAGAGAGCTACCAAACCACTTGGGAACCCTTCTTCAAGTGCTTGTGTTTCTTCTTCAAGGGCTTGTGTTTCTAAGCTTTCAGTGGGCTACAAGTGGGCCCTGCTCATGACTACCTTAGATTGTTAGACCCTATTCTATAGCAGGCTATAGAGTAGTAGGCTATAGCAGGACTATCTTGTTACCTGATAAATGGCATCCAGCATTTGATCCAGTGCCTCTCACTGCTCAAGCAATTGGGCAGGCTGGCACTTGTCTTTTTGGAGAACAAACATGCCAAACATTCATCAGATAGCCGAGTGCATTACCGGAAGGGGCTCAGACATTGTCATGATAAGTAAATACCACAGCCTATTCAGAACACAATAGAGGCTTCAGTTTATTCCTAAATTATTAATCTTCCCAGAGGAGAGGCTTATAGTGCTGACCTGGGCACTGTGGGAGCAGGGACTCTGCCCAGCAAGGGCAGTGAGCTCCTCCCTGCAGTGTCTCCTGGTGGGATCACAGCAGAGCTCAGCCTGTCCCAGGCAGGTTATTCAGGTTATTTGAGGGGGCAGGACGTGACTTTTGCTGCCACCTTGGAGGGAACACTTCCAGCATGGGGTGGCAGACACACTTTCTGCTGTTGGAGGACAAATGCCCTCTCCTCTGGTTAGTGGGCTGGAAGCATCCTTCACTATGGAAAATACCATAGTTCACTGTGCTGGGCTTTGGGAAGGGGATTTCATAACCACTTTTTTCAAATCTCTGTTATCTGCTACCTACATGGTGGTGGTGATGAGGTTGTGACAACCTCATCAACCCAAGTGAGGACTTGGGTTCCTTAGCCTCATAGACCATGTTTCTTCTTAAGGCTGTAGGGTGATACCCCTTAAATGGTTTCTAATGCATTTCAGTTCAGTTTCACTGGAACCTAGCGAGCATCTCAGGAGATGGTCTGTAGAATGCTGTACATGGTGGTCTGTGCAGACAGCGGGGGGACAGAAGGTGCATTTGAGCCTGAGGCTAAGAGAGGGATGAGGGAAGTCACCTGAGGATAGTTGGGATGAAGGATGTGGGGTGAGCTGTAGGAGAACAAGTGAGCTTACAGTTTTAAAAAAATGGTAGCTGTACCCACAACTATCCCATATGCAAACGTGTGGCGTGTATATGTTTGTACTTGTGGTATGTCCCTAAAAGTGAAAGTATTCTTCCAGAAGAAGAATCCCTGAATTCCTCTCACCTTAGAGGCAGCCATTGATATAGGAGGAAAAAGAAAAGATGCATTGGTTTTCTAGCAAAGAGCTGCAAGAGAGGGCAGGGACTGAGAAACAAAGAACTGCAGCCACACAGGGGCATTTTTGTCAGAGGTACTCAATCCAGTAACTTCTGCCCTGTCATTGAACTGTTTTTCCCCTTTGCTCACTGATGATGTTGAATGTGCCTGGGCTGCATCATCCCTGCTGATTAATGGCAATTCGAGATGCTTCGAAGCATGTGGGATATCCCAAGAGGCTGTAGATGGTTGAACCCAGCCTGGAGCTCTCAGTCGCCAACCTTTTGAAGAAGTCCAATCCGCCAGCTGTTTTCCAAGCAATCCAGCTACCTCCACCCTCATCTAGAAGCTGTGCCTCTTCCGAGGGTAGTGCAGCACAGTCACCCTCCTGGGAAGCCTCAGGCCTGGGTGCCCTATCATCACGGCTGTGAAGAGGTCCTGGCTCTGTTTCTGGAAAAAAGGGTGTTACCAGAGAATGTTCCTCTGTACCTTGGGGAGTCATTGCTAAAGCTAACAGGGAGTAAACGGCATCTTAAACCATGAGAAACAGTGGCAGCCACAGGCTGTTAAGGGAGAAATAAGTGAAACCCAGCAGACATGACCTGGGTTGATCTAGAGAGAGTGGAAGGAAAGACAGGGAGAAGGTAATGAGACAGCCTCAGCACTGTTCCACTTCTCCTTGTTTTCAGTCGTGTGGCAATGCCATTCATTAGGAAACATGAATCGATAGCATTTCCCTGCTGTGGGCTCCCTGGGGAGCTGTTACAGTTCTCCAGGAGTTCTCATATTTCTCAACCCATTTCTCCCCACTCCCGCATCCCTGTACACCAAGGGCTGCTGCAGTAGAGCAAGCAAGTGTGTTCACCCTGCCAGTGTTTTCTCCCCTGTCCCTAGGCTGACCCCTGAGGTTATCTGACAAGGCTTTTTTCAGACGTCAGGAGCAAGGATCTGCAGGAAGACAGAGCTGCAATAGGGGAAGTCATCATGTTCTTGCATCCTGCCTAGCAAAGGTGGAGAAGAAGGCCCTGGCATTTGGGATGTTTCAAAGGCACATGGGGTTTCAGTGCTGCCTGATGGCCTGAGAGTTCCTGCTGTCATAAAAATGCTGGTTTGCTTCACCTGAGGTCTGCAGCATTGCTGTGCCTTGCCTGCAATGAAAGAGGCTTTATTCCTGCTCTTGAGAGGCACAATTTTCTTCTGGCTCAGTAGCTTCCCGAGGGAGGCTGATTTACACTCTCGGGTCTGGAGATCTTTGTCACAAGTTCGGATCCTTGCTTTAGTGCAGGGTGCAGCCACAGCTTCTTTGATTGCAGTGGTTTTTGCAGTGAGGCACTGAGTCACCAGCATGGGCTATGAACCTGGTGGTTTCCTCTGGACATGGCAGGCCATGTAGAAATATCACACAGGACATTTTGTAGTAGATAGGTAGGTCTTCCTCCTTGGGCACTTTACAAAATGAGGCTGGTCCAGGCAGGGAGGTTGCTAGGTTTGAAGGAGAGTGACAGTCCCACAGAAGAAAGGAAACTATAGCCAGGGGAATTGATTTCAACTGCAAATGGCACAAAGATAGCGAGGAAAAAGGATCAAGACCCTCTAGAGACATCAGCTCACTTATAACTCCCTCAAGAATAAAAAATGGTCAAAGGAAAGAGGATGGTGCCTGCAGCACTCTTAGTCCCCACAGCTACCACCACTTTGGAGTGAAATGCCACCGCGCTTGATACTACCTCCGGGCGTGCCTGTGTCCCAGCAGCCCCTGGCAGTGGCTGCAGCAAGGTACCACAGGACAGTCCCTATGGGTCACACCCTCACCCAGTGTTAGGGCCCCACAGGGTTTTGTGTGGCTGCCGAGGCTGCTGGAAAATGAAATTTCAGTCCTGCTGGCAACCTTTCAATTTCAACATTTTTCCTTTCTTCCTTGAAAGAAGGCAAAGGGGGAAGCAAGGCCAGGGGGGGCTCAAAAGAGGAGGAGCTCAAACCAGTGGGTTCTGACACTTTGTTTTCTCTCAGGCTTCTCAGAAATGCTTGTTTGGGAATAGGGCACTTTAAAATGCCCTAGTTAGATGGAAAACGCCTTATCTAGTAATAATGGTTAACCTTCTCCTCATCGGAGACGCCTGAAAAAATTTCACTTGGCTTCCTGACAGGCAGCTGAGGATAACCCCATACCCTCCCCGGATTCACTGCCTCCTGTCACGGGTGCTGCCCGGGGGCACAGGCTCACCCCGCTGTGGCCCAGCGTGGCATCTGAGGTCCCTCCGGGAGGTTCTGCTTCCCCCGCCGGGGAGCTGAGGCCACGGGTGCTGCCAGGGGCAGGGGGCAGCGCAGGGCTCTCTGCTGCCTCCAGCTTGCCATCCAGCTGAGTCTTTCGGCTGCATGGGTCTGCTTAGCACAGGGGAGCTTTGGTTAACTCAAGCCACAGACATTTCCACAGATCAGAGTCACCGCAGCCTTCTCCATCTCCAAGGAAGGTCCCTCCCTCCCTCTGCAGGAACGCAGACATGTGTCCTGCCCCCCCCCCCCCCCATCCCCCCCCTCCCCCCCCCCCCCCCCCCCCCCCGTCTTCCTTCCAGTGCTGCCCCTTGGGGATGGAGTTGCCAAATGAGTGTCCTGTCTCATCAGTGCCACTTGCCACAGTCCTCTGGTTGCCTGTTTTCATCTTGCCTGTGGTGCCCCTCACAGTCCTCTCCTATAGCCATCACGTCAGCTGGTCATTTATATGGGCAGGGGGTCTGGACAGGCTTATCAAGAGGCTGATCTCTGTGTGCAAGCCTGGTGTGGTCCCTGCTGACGGGAAGAATCAAGGAGTTTTGGCAATTGCCCTGCGTGTTTCATTTTGGAAGCTAAAATTTCAAAGCAGCAATCGAGCCCTAATTGATTAAACACTCACGGCATTCGCAGGACTGAGCCACTGCCCCACAGATAAATAGGAGTAAGTCACAGGCAATTAGCGATTTGCCTGAGGTGCTTTCTTTACGTTTGTAATGTCTGGGCTCAGACTCCTCCAGCCTTGTTAATCATTAGACCACACATCCTTCGTCCTCTCCGGGTGGCATCCCAGCAGCGCTGCCAGGGCGGAAGGAGGAAAATAATCTAACCTCACATTTATCTAGGAAAAAGTTTCCCACAGTCCTTTCTGGCTCTTTTTGTTGGATTCTGAGGTTTTGTTTTTCTGCAAAGTTGAAATAAATCTCAAACTGCAACTAGGGAGCTTTTCTGAACACAGTGTGTTGCTAGATGATTGTTTGAGGGAAGCATAAAATAGTACAGTACATTTATTGCTGGCTGAACAAGGATGATGATCAAGTATTTTAAATGCCATGTGACATTTATGCATTGCAGAAAGCAGTTGTGGTCTCTCTGAGCTTGCGACCACTGTTTCTCCTCCATCTGGACAGGAACCATTTCCTACAGGGTTGCTCTGCAGCCTTTTGCTTTTCTGTGCAATACAGAGCTTGACTTTCATTCTGTTTATGCTCTGCTGCTCCCAAATCACAGTGGGACCAGGGGACGTTTCCCACCCCATGCTCCCTGCTAGTGCCTGACCATCTCTTCTGGCCACACCAGCACTGCTAAGGGCAGCTCTCAATCCATCTCAGTGTCAAACAAGCAAGCACTGAATCACATCTCAGTCATCCCTGTGCCCAGCCCATAATTTTGGAACCAGTGAAAAAACGTTTGTTCTTTCATGCTTTCTTTCCTTTTAAAGCCACTTTAAAGCAAATGCTGCTTTCTTTAAGAATGTGGTATTTCTGAAAAGCTTTTAAGATTGTTTTTATCTTTCTCTTTCCCCCTTTATTATTCAGCACTATCATCAGTGACTGAAGTGACATTAATGGAAGTTAAGCAGGATTCTGACCTTCTCCAGAAGGTCTAAAACAGCACTTAGTGTCTCCATCTTGCTGCACAGTAGTTTGAAAATCCTTCTCATGTGATAGCTGGAATGAACCCACCTGGAGGGCCGTTTCCAAGAAAGCCCAGAAAAAAAAGCACTCTCTTTGAAGGAAAATGAATATCTGTAGGTAAGTGCAGCCCTTTCCCCCACACTTACTATTTCAAAGTTATGCAGTAACCATCCAGAGAATTTCTTTAGCTGTACACACACTGCTTTTTAAAACCCTGAACTTTGCTTTTACTTGGTGTCTATTTGTTTGGGAATGGCTTGACCTGCTATTCTGACAGTGTGGGATGGAAGTGCTGGTGTCTGGGGAAGCCGGAAGGAAGGGTCTCTGTGCTGTGAAATCATGTTGCCCTATGCTGTGGTTGGCATTACCCCATCGTGGTGTGCCCCTGTGTAGACAACTCATAATGGGATCATGGTCATGACTTCAGATGCCTCTCATGGGACAAAGGATTTAATAAAGCCTACAGTGGGCTAAACCTATAGCTGACTTGCCAGGTTAGCACTTTGTTTTGGCGTAGCACAGATCTTTTGGACAGAGGAAGCTGTGCCTGCATGTTTCACTCGAAGATGTGGTCTTTAAATTGTAATTAGTAACTCTGATAAAACACTCCTCCACATGACTCTAATCAAAGTTGTCTTATAACCAAATGGTGTCCTAAAAGCTGATAAAGCAACATTCCTGACCGCTGCACACATTTTTAAAATATCTCAGTGCTAGCTAGGATTTCATTCCTTTCAGCCAGTGGAAAAACCTTCAGTGACTCATAAGGGCCAGCAATCCTTAGAAAAATAATCTTTACTGGAAAGCCAACCCTTCCCCTCTGCTATCACTGCTTGCTGACAGCGGGGGTGAGAGCAGTAGGTCAGAGAAGGCTGCAGGAGGACTTCTTCTACCTCCACCGGGTCAGGTTACATTGCAGAGAAAGGAAAGCACCCACAGCCCTGTCCCCCCTTCTAGTACTGCCCAGCACAGACATGCTTTGCAGCAGCCATTGCTGGGGAGGGTTAGAAAACAAATCTGGACAAGAAATGAAAGAAAGCCCATGTGTGACAGTTCTTCCTCAAAATCATTAAAATGTGTCTTCCCTGAGTCATATAGCACAGATTTCTGTACCTCACCTACACACAGGCACTAGGGGATGAGGTCAGAGGTGTGAGCCAATATAGATATGTTCCCCGAGGCTGGACATTTTCAGTCCCAGCTGTTGATGCTTTCATGGGGGTTGGGTCAATTTGTGTGTTCTTGCATCTCTTTTGCATTGTTGCTGCTTTGCATACATCCAGCTCTTCCCACAGCTGCTGCTCCAAGCCTGAAAATGGGATAGGATGAAGTGAGGTGGATTAGGATGGGACAGTACAGGGGCTGAGTATGCAGAGGAAGGCAACCCAACGTGTCAGTGGCATTACCAGCAATCACTGCCCTTTTGCAAGGCTGAGCCACTGCATCTAGGCAGCATCTCCCAGTGCAGCCCATTGCAGGGAATAATGTTCTCTGGTAGCTGGGATGTGTGAAGCTGATCTCAAAATGTTGAGGGGGGTCCTCCTTCTGTGGGGGTGAAATCAAGGAGAATTGTGACCAGGACACCTGAGCATGGAGAAGGTGCCAACACTACAGCTGTGGTGAAGATGTCACTCTATTGTGATGCTCCCCAGTGCAGATCTGCCTGTCAGGAGCTGGCATGACTCTCTACCCACACTCTGCATTTCCCTGAGATCCAACCATTCAGCTGCAAATACGCCTCAGACTTTCCAAGACAGAGGAAATCTCCCTCAAAACCTAGCAGCTCTCTGGCTGCAACTTTATCTCCTCCTTCCTGTTTACTGCAGAGGTCCCTGAAAGGTTCATTTGTTTCCACTGCCCAGCACCTCTTGGGGATGTCAGGACACCCCCCACCACCCTGGGAGCCCTCTGATTCTGCCTCTCTTCCCCTCTTGCTCGGTGCTCACCTTGTGCAGGGCAAGGGAAGTCTCCCCACAACATCCTATGGTGCTGGTGCACTCCCTGCCCGTGGGGCTGACCCTGCTCTCCACTGCCACCCTGCTCCCTTCCCTTTCACATTTGGTCAGGTTCTTCATCCTGACATTTAAAAATCCAGTCTGAGCAGTCTCTGCTCACAGCTCAGCTCAACTTTCCTCCTGCTCTTCTCATGGGAGAACCACAAGGTCATCTCTCCTTCAACTCTCCTCATGTCTGGCTCCTGCCTCCCACTTCCCATCTCTCCTGGCCACTGTCTCTGACCATGAAGGGTTTTGCTTTCACCTACCAAGCAACGTGCCCATCTTCCCCATGCTACCCAGGAGCTGGCTTGCCTTCACCTTGCGTTTCACTGATGCTCTCTGCCCAATATTTTTGTTCCTCTTTTGGGCCTTAGGACAAAAATATCTCCCCAACCAGGCAGCCTGTGCTGCCAGTCAGATTTCCTTGTGAGCTGTGTGAGCAATGTTGTTTATGTGCTAGGTAAACACACTGACCCAAAGGCATAGAGCTGACAGGTCCTGTGAAAACGCTTGTGATCAGTTCTCATGTTATTGCTTTTCTTCCACATATTTTTTTTACCAATTCTCAACAGTTTAATCCTTGATATTTTTGTTTGTTTGTTTTGAAATGCACACGCACACATATGCCCCCCACCCCCCCTCCTCTGTAACTGAGTGCCAGAGGTTGTTGTTGTGTTGCAATTCATTCACCGAAAACTACGGACTACGTGGAGAGGTGAAAGCTTCAAGGGTCACAGTCATAAATCCTGCTCACCTCCCTCTCTCTTGTTTACTCTCTGGCTAAGGTGTGCCAGGCATTACCATGCCCCGACTCCTTTTCTTGCTGGGGTCACTGTTTGGTTTGTCCTTCTGGCAGCAAAACAGAGCCATAAGTTCTGTGTAGGATGGAGCCCCTAATCCAATCCTCAGCAATCCCCTTCCCGGTGCCCGTTCCCCTCCTGCTGCGGGTGCTGCTCCCTGCAGAAGCAGCAGGACACAGGGCAGGATGTGCGGGGGTGCTGGTGCCTCCCTGTCCCGGTGCTGAGGGCTCTCTCACAGGATGTGGGCGACGCAGAGCCCACAGCTTCACCCCTTGAGGGAAACCCACGTCCCCAGCCTCCTCCACAGTGTCCTGACCGCGTCTCTCTGCTGCCTGGGGGTGGGTTGCTCTCAGTCCCTCCTGCTGGAGTTGTTCCACTTTCCACAGGCTCTCTAAATAGCCAGGAGCCAAAGAGAAGGTGACCCGGGAGTGAAGAGACTTCCTTGTGTGGTGGGTCATCCCCCTTTCACTGCTTGCTCTGAAAGAGGCAGATGGATTTGCCACGGCTCAGCTCTGTGCCCTGACCACAAAATACTTCTATGGGTCCCAATGGCTTTGTTGCCTCTCCTGAAATGTCAGCTGCTGAAGAGGAACTGCATGCTCCACAGCTGATTGGAACCATGTTTCCTGTGAATAAGCTATTAGCCAGAAGAGAAATCCTGCCTTAATAAAGTAGAGAAAAATAAAAGCAGATACAGTCTGTGGGGTCCCTACATGCAGAGTAGCTCCCCACAGTCACTGAGGTGAGCAAGATGAATTTTGCATTTTCTCATTTAACATTTATAAAGTAGAAGAGAATTTAGCTCAGTCTTCATCCTCTCAGTGTCTCCTTGAATCGCTGTGACTTGGCCAGCTCTGGCTGCAGAGTCATAAAACCACTGACTTGTGCAGCTGAGGCAGGATCTCAGATGACATCTGGTCCCAGCGCCTGCTCAAAGCATGGCCAGCATGGAACAAGCAACCCAGGGGATCACCCAGCTGAGCCAAATATCTCTGAGGCTTTAGATAACACAGTGTCTCTGGTCAGACTGGTTAATTCTGTGAGTACCCTCACAGGGAAAGAAATTTTTCTAGTACCTCACTGGAATTTCTCTCCTGTAACCCGTGTCTGCTGCCTCTTGTCCTGTCCCTGTGCATCTCCACCACACACTCCCCCAGCTCCCATGCCCAGAGAACTCCAGTTCTCTGGCTTGTGCTTTTGGAGTTGTGGCCACTGAAAATGCCAGCTGTTGATGTGGCATTTACAAAGACCCAGTGGTGTGCTTCAACTTTTTGCCTTTGAGACATAAACCCTGGCACAGGAAGCTCTGATCCAAGAGACAGATTAAATCCATGAGGCCTGGTGCCCAGCCCATCTGTCTGACACATCCAGCCCATTAGCAAAGGTTTCATGGTATAAAGAGATGACCATTTCACTTGCCTGTGTCCCAGACAGGGCTCTGCACTCCTTCAGGGGCAGTGCACTAGCTCCGCTACTTTTTATTGCTCAGCAATGCTTGGGTGTTTTTAACACATAAATACTGGAATATTTTGGGCATTTCCATGTGCAGCCAGGTTCTTAAGATTGCTGAGGAGCTATGAAAATATTGCAGTGGTGTTCAACACAGTGGCAAAAGCACTGAGCCCTGCAGAGTGGTGTCAGAAAGAAAGAGATTGGGCTCTTGCCACAGAGGAAATGGGAGCAGAAGGATCAAAGTCTGTGACTAATGATGTAAGCCACGAATCCAAAGCATGCTTCTAACCCTGTAAACAAAGGCTACACAATAAGCCTGGCCTGGGGTTCAGAGCAGGCATATCTTCATACAAAAAAAGGGAAAATGTGAATGATAGACTCCAAATTAGAGTCCTACTGGGATCTGTTTGCTCAGAGCTGCACAAAATCTTAATAGCTTGGACCCCAGCTAACAGCAGATTGTCTTGAAATTACCTCTTATCTGACTTGTGATTCTTCTGCAAGATGCCTTGACCATAATGTTTTTTCTTCCTGAGAGCAATTATTTGGGAAGCATTCATTTTCACTATTTAACACAATGTAGACATTAAAAATGCCTCATGTGCAGGGAGGGTGAAGGCACCATTGTTTGTCTGGGACCCACTGAATTCACATGCATGCGCTCTGGGCTGTGCATCATATCCTAGGGGCCAGATTCTGAAAACCAGGTAATTGCATACTGATTCCTGCTGCTGAAAGCACCTAAGCCCCTGTGGGCACTCATGTCCTGCTGGTCAAAAACCCAGCCACAGACAGACCCTGTGCAGCACTTGCTCAGTTACTTTCACTGTACAGGACTGGGCCCTATCCAAGCAGTCTTGTGTTGGAGAGAGTTAGCTGGAGCAGTCCACAGAGTAAGAGACCCACAGAATAAGATAGAAGATAATCAGAATGGACAAGAAGGGCTATATGCCCTTCACTTGTTAATGCAGGTTACCCATAAGTGACCATCTGGGGCTTGTTGGGCTCCTCCACACAACCTAAGACAAAGAGGCTTGTTCCTTCTGCACAGACTGTGTGTCAGGAAAGTCTTCCTCATGAATCAGCTTCCTTCATGACTTACTCCTGGATGGTATAGAGAAAAAAAAGGATTTTCCTACCCGCAGATGTCTTAGTCAGTCTCTTGAGCCATAGGGGCCTTTGATGCTGGCAGAAGCAGAGGGACTGTACTTTTCTTTACCTGCATTTGTTCAAACTTTGTAGTTGTGGAAACAGAAGTTCAGCTTCTTTTCAGCTTCGTGTATCACTGCTGTTTACTGATCTGGAAAACACATCTTTGTGCTGACCTGGCTGTTTGATATAAAGGTCCTTTCCCTGGGAACTGTAAGAGGAGGAAAGTGAATGGTGGATCACAGTGGTTAGAGAGAAAAAAGTGTCCATGATGCAAAAGCTTTTTTTTTTTTGCTTTTTTTTCTCCTGCTTTTTTTTTTTTCTTCATGCATAGATTAATTAAAGTCAAAACTTAATGCTGGTCATTGAGCAGAAAATTAAACCTAGTGGGTGGGCAGTCAACCCTACTAGACTCACCACATCTACTCTGTGAGGGTACCCAGAGTGCTACCAGGATTTGTCCAAATCCTTTGTGCTCACTCGGCCAAATTTTGCAGACGTTTCTTTTTTTTTTTTTTCACGATGAATAATGAAGATGCACTCATCTACTGAGTGCATGGAGTTACTTACGCAGAAAGGCACTGCAGCTTCAGAAACAGAAGACCACACCACCACAATTTCTTTTTCTTGCTGATGGTGTGCACCTTCTTCTCTGACCTCTGAAATCCAGGTGATGCTGTAGCCAAAAGCTCATCAGCCTTAAAGCATGCAGAATATACCACCTCTGTGTCCAGCCATTAATGTGCAGTTATGGAGCAGGTAGGGAACTTTTTTTGCTTGTTCTTACGGACCCAAGAAATTCAGATATCAGAAGCAGCTCACACAAGCTTGTTAGGGAAAGGCGAAGCACTGCTATTATCGCCTATAAAAAACCCCAGCTCTTGGTTATCCCAGAAGAACAAGGAAGGCAAGGTAATTATGGTTTTGGCATGCTTAGCACTGACTGAAGGCATTTTCTGTCAAGCCAGGACAGACAGTGTCTTGTTCCTTTCCAAGACAGTTGAGACAACTGCACATGATACAGGAGTCCCTTCTCCTGTTCTGAAGTACAGCTGTTACCAACCAGCTGCTGGGGGCCATCCTCAAGAACCTGCAGGGTGGCTTTTAGGTGGACGGGATGCAGTTGTCTTAAAATATTTTGGACCTGGAGCACAGCAATTATCCTGGCTCCAGAGTGAATGAAAGACAATGACAGCTGCCAGGGCTTTCAAGGATAACCAGCTGCATCTGTCAGGAAGCCACTGGGAGATGAAGCTGAGCCATTTGGGAGCCCTGGGAGGAACCCTCCACCTCAGACTGCCACTGGGGCCAGGAAGGATGGAGGATGAGATGTATGGTCAGCCTGCTTTGGTCCTGCCTGGACATTTAGAGCTGTCTTTAAAAGGTAGGAAGGAGAGCAGGGGGCTCCTCCCAGATCAGGCATTCACCTACGCAAAGACTTCCACTGTCCAGGAGATCCTGCAGTGGAGGGCAAGAAACAAGGACTTCTCCTGGGAGAAGGAGCTGGCAAGATGCTTCCCCCACTTGGCCTTGGCAGGAGCTAAATAGAGACCACAGAGACAGCAGGCAGCAAGGGAAGAGTCAAGGCCAGGAAAAGGCTTCTTCAGAGTGTGTCCCTGCTGCTAGGCAGACAGTGATTGTGTTGGCAAAAGACAGAAGACAATTTTGTCATAGTGTGCCTGCAGGACTGCTGTGCAGAGGAAACCTGAACAGCCACACAGCCTTTTCACTAAACTCTCCTCACTGTGCCATCAGCACATGGTGGGGCTTTACATGTGTCCATGCTTCTCCCTGTGCTGTACAGAGATGCTGTTTCTGCCAGGAGGGTCAGATTCATTTCAAGCTTTACAGCTGGGGAAATGAAGGAAGACAGAGAAAGGGAAATGCTTGCAACAAGGGGCAGTTTGTAACTAAAGCAGAGGGAAAATTTGAGGTTCCATGACCCAGAGAAACATAGAAAGAGGGAGGAATGTTTTTTGCTTTCTTCCACTCATTTTTTTTTCTAGAATAGAAAAGGCCATAGTTTAGCTATGGCCATTCACCACCCCAAGGGCTTCAAGCCAGCTTCACCACTACTGGTACTTGTGAGAGTAGAAAGCCCAAGAGGAATACCCATCTCTGCATCCAGCAAGAATCATTGAAGATTTTCTTCCTTTTAAAGCTTTTTAAAGCTTTTTTTCCCATTCTTTCTTCCTATTTTGGTAAGTCTGTCATCCCCCAAAACACATCCATGTGTGGGTTGGAATGTCCTCTTGCTAAGGCAAGGATACCTTACACTGCACTGCCAGAAGTGGGACAGAACTTGTG
Source organism: Calypte anna (assembly GCF_003957555.1). Classification (NCBI taxonomy): domain Eukaryota; kingdom Metazoa; phylum Chordata; class Aves; order Apodiformes; family Trochilidae; genus Calypte; species Calypte anna. The sequence continues at coordinate 111,267,113 of NC_044244.1, read as the reverse complement.
GAAATGATACAGAAGTTGGTCAGGTGCAGCAGCCCTTATGCCAGTACCACACTTGTGCACATGACAGCAAAGGTCATGATCAGTGAATCAACTGTGGCTCTGAAGGTCCTGTCCAAAGAAGACATCTTGGTGCAGGGGGTTTGCTCTTTGCTTCTTGTGTGAGTCTCCTTGCTCTCCTCTCAGCTCGCATTCGAGAACACAAGAACCTCTACAAAACCAATCATAGGATCCCCTTCCATCTTTCCTGAGGACTTTAGGTTACAGGAAGGCAGGGAGAATCTCATTTCATGTGCTTTAAAGTTGTGGCTGCCAAAGAGACCTGAAGTGATCCTGACTCTGGGGAATACGTGGCTCCTCTCTGGCTGTGGGGTAAAGATGATGCACATGTGTAATTTCCTACCCAGACAGGTAACAAGAGAGAGATACCAGCCTGGGGAAGATAACTAACCACAAGCATGCCAAACACCAGGAGCTGCTGCCAGGATGGGCTGCAGGCAGGGCTGGGTGAGCCAGATGCTGGAGGGGGGCAGACTAGTGCTTGGGAAGCAGAGCAGCGAAGCATCCTTATGTGTCTGTGCTTGTCCCTCCTCCATCTTTCCAGTCTGGTGTGGTGATGGCTGGTACCCTCAGCTTCAGGAGCAGGGCATGGCCTGGCCCTGTCCTCCCTCCTCAGCAGGACTCAGCTGCTCCCTGCTACTGTATATTCCTTGCTGTGTATCTGGTACGAGTCTCTAACTTTCTTGTGCTTCCTCTGTGACAGAAAGCTGCCACCATTACTCCAGGCTGGGACCCTGCCTTTTTGCCTTAAGTCTATGAGGATGACTGGTTTATGACTCTCTGTGTTTTTGCTATGTCCACTAAAGGATTTTATGTAAAATGATTCATTGATGAGACTGTAAAGGCCAGCAGCCTACACAAGTGGTATTTGTGCAGTTTCCCTGTCCTTTCCATTGACATTTGCTGGGGCTGTGCAGAACTGCTGGTCCCTCTGGTCAGGACATGATATACTGGCACAATTGGCAAGGACATAGCCTCTGAGTGTTCATTCTAAGCTGAAATAAGAACTGTCAAAATGTGGAAATCATCTGTAGATGGGGCATCTGCACCTGTTTCCTCATGGCTCAGCCTCTGTTCTGGGCTGCAGCATTCTGCTAGGGGTAGGTAAAGTCAGGCACTGGGCTTATTGCCTCCATGTGCAGCAGCAAGATGATTTAGATATTATTTGTCTCCTCCACACACACATGTGGTAGGCTTGAGAGTGAAGCCTTGAATGAGAAGAGTTGCTGGTGATTCAGGGTGGTGGTTTCAGCTAGAATATCCTGTCCTACAGACTCCTCTGAGTTCTTGTGGACTCTTAACTCATTCGTCTGGGACAAGGTGCACCTTCATCACTGCAAATGATTCCTCAGCAGTCATCTCTCTGATTGTGCACAGCAAATTTTTGCATGTTTCTCTCTGCTCAGGAGCCTGTGATACTTCCCAGCCTGAAGTGCCAGTCCAGTGTTGCTGTTTCCTATCATTCAGGCTCCAGTGGAACATTTCCATCTTCCAGGCCCCAGTGATAACCTCTTGCAATTCACCTTCAGGCAGTGCCAAGTCTTCCACAAAATGTAGTGAGCAAAGACCTGAAGTCACAGGTTCTTAAGGGGTGATGAGCCATGTATCCCCAGTCTGCTTTCTTTTAATGCTAAGCAAACAGTTTGCCATTAACAACACGATCAATAGAAGTTGTCTTTCTGTTTATGAAGCTGGTCACAGAGCCTTGGGAATTATCACTAGAAATTCCTCAGTGAATGGCTCCAGTGACCAGCACTGGATCACCCAGTGAACTGTACTGCTGCTCATGAATTGAATACTCATTGCTCATTCTGTGGCTTTGGCCTTGGCATTTTTTTCTAGCCCCTGATTCCCAAACCAGTATTTCCTTTTCATAAAGTTTGTTGCATGAGTATGAGTCCATTCTGTCTAAAAGTACATGTGGTTTCTGTGTTATTTAACAAGCCTCCTGTTTATTAAAAAAACCAAACCAAACCAAACCAACAAACAAAAAAAGAGATTCTGAAAAGAGAAGCCTGCTGCAGGATCCCCCATAAGACCTTTCTATTTTGTGAAGGCACAGTAATAGATGTTCTCACCACAGCCCCATCCTGCTTGTGGTGATGAGTGTTGCTCTGTTCCATACTTTGTCCTTACTGCACTGTGAGCTTGTGCTTATACATTTCAATGTGTTGTCCGTAAGGTGGCTTATCCTGCTTTCTCAAAAACATTAGGAGAACCTTCTAGAGCTAACAGGGATATTTCTGGTATGGGTTATCACTTTGATATCAAAGGTGAGAAATTTACTTTCTGACTATGGAAGATACTTACTGATATTGCTTGTAGGTTGAAGCCTTGAATCCCAGGTTAGATTGCATTTGATACTACAAACCACCAGCATAGTTTTGTTATGACAGATGGATGAACGTGAAAATATATTGACTTTCTTATCTAGTATCTCTTATTGTCATCAACAAACGTGTCTATGAAGAGGTTTGACTTTTATTGATAGGCAGTGAAGCAAAAAGATGCCTCTGGAGTCCTTTCAGATTATACACTCTATTACTGCTAGTTTTCTCATTCCCAGATCATCACCCCTGATGGGATGTGCCATCTGCAGCTACAGATCATGCACATACATGCCCACACACAGACCTGCCAGAAGAGGTTTTGCACTGGATCCCAGTGCAAATCAGCACCCATTTTGTTCTCCCTCCTTCAAGCTTTTCCTCCTTCTATTGCAAATGACAAAATTTACAGGCTTCCAGCTCAAAAAGCCCTGCTGACATGAGTGGCTTACAACAGTAGGAACATGATGGCTGGAAGAATCTATATTGCAGAGCTTAGCTCCTGTTACAGGCATCTAAGTGACCAGAAGTTCAGGTTAGTTCAGTTCCTGACTCTCCCACCCTTGCTTGCAGTGGGAATTGCAGTATGACTAGGTCTCTTCCTAATCTGACCCTCTAGGTTTTATCCATTTACCAGTGTTATTCTTTAGACCTATAGAAAATGATACTGCTATATTCACATAATCATAATACCTTATAAAAAGGCAGCTCTTTAAACCAAGACATCATCTATCTTAACCACCAAGATCAGTAGTTGCAGATCTAATTATTAGGGTTTTCTCTTGGCATGTACTACAAGACTGGGGAATCAAAGCAAAAATGGGGCAGGGAATATAAGATCTGTCACTGTTTTTCTGAGAGGTGATGGCTATTGACAGAAAGTAAATAAACAGTTTACCTGATCAAGAACATTTAACATGCAGACTTTCTGAAGATAACACATCCTGATGTATATGAGGATGAAGCTGTCTGCTCTCTGGTTATATCAGCTGTGTAATGAAAGGAGCAGTTCTACCTGAAGTATGAACATCTGCTCTCTTACTTGAGTAGTCACAATCAATCTTCTCAGTAGCACAAACTTAAAGGCCTTTTTGAAACAATCACTGGAGAACCATCTGGTTTTGATTTGTCTCATCAGTATCTGTCTCGTGAAAGATATTTTCAGGATGTTAACAACTCCAATCAAAAAGTTCTTCCATGTTTCTTGTTATCCATGATTGCATATATTTAGATGCCATATGCCCTTATGCTCTGCTTCCCTGGAAACTCAGGGTTGGCTTGTGCCAAAAATTGCAAGTAAGAAATTTGCCTTGAGTGTGTTATTTTTCATAGGCTCTTGCTCACTCCTGGGACTGAAGTGTAACATGCACATATACATTTGAAAATAGATTGTCTTGATATCCCACTCATGAATGGTGAGCCAACCCACCTCCCCCACTCCTTCTTCACTGGAGTCACTTCTTCACTTGGGGCTTATGAAGCAAAATTTTTGCTCTTTGTACTCTGAAACATTATTTATTGTCCTCCTCTTCATCACAGCCTACATGTAGAATCAGTACCTAAGAATGTATGATGCATGATTCAACGCCATGCAAAAATTCGGCTGAGCTTCACATGTTCAAGAGTAATCTGTGTCTGGTCTGTGACTGGAGAAAGCCAGCTTCTGAGTGTGTAAAATATGTTTGACCTTACTTTCAAAGATCTACATGCACACTCAAAATGTTGGAGAACTCATTATATTCATGGTCTGGAAATTGGTGTTTTGTTCTCTGTCCCTGCTCTGTCTGACTTTGGGTGAATGCTACTGAAAATGTCAGAGATGCAGCTCCTATGTAATGTAAGAGGAGGATTACAGTTTTCCTGACATCCGAGGGGGGGATACAACAATGCAGCTGACGTAGGAGGGAACAGATTACAGTGGATCTGACACAGTAGCAATTATAGAAAATGTATTTTCAGGGATGGATGGAAAAGGAATTTAATACACTGTTCCAAAGGAGGACAATAAAGGTGTGTTGCAACAGTCCTTCCCCTCTCTGGAAAGCCGTATTTCTCACTTGTCCATCGGCGCAAACAATCTGTGCTGTAAGGCAGGAAATATCAGATGCAATTATCACATTAATCTCAAAGGAAGGATACCTGTTTTCGTAACTTGCTCAGTCACTGTGGTCTCTTAGTAGTCACTCAGACAATAGGTGGATACATCAGGTTTTCCCCATGGAATAACTGTACCACCGGCACTGTGCTGCAAATGCGACTTTTATTTTGTTTCTGTTTTCTTTCAGAACGAACAAAGTAGAGAAGGGGAAGGGGGAGGGGAGAAGCTACTGACTTTTCAGTATGCAGTAGACAAACGCTGTTAATACCCTCTTCAAAGGGGCTGCTGCATACCTCCATGCCTGGCAAAGGTACAGGCAGGCACAAGCAGATTAAGCAATTACCTGGGACACTGGGAAAGCGACAGCCTTTCTATTTGAAACTGCAATGAGAGCACAGTGGATCTCAAATTATAACGCATTAATATAGAGGAAAAGTGAGGAAGAGCCTTATTAATTTTGTCCCTGGGGAAGGAGGTGTAGCTTTCTGCATGAATCACTCACAAGTGAGGGGAAGGGAGAGGAGGCTGGAGCTAGGGGACATCAAAACTGCCACATCTGGGTCACTGTTTCCAGCAGAGCAATCAGCAAAGAACACACGCCTGCAATGAATTCCATTGTCTCAGGCTACTTCCTCATGGGCACATGTCCACGTCCCCCACAGATGCACCACTGGGGCACCTCTGCATCCTACGGCACTCCTGTGAAAAGCAGGATGCTGGTGAAGGTCAGGCCAAAAGGAATGAGACTGAGTTACCTTCCTGCCCTCACAGTTTGTGCCACCCAGCCCAAAATGGGGGCAGAACCCAACGAGGGTATCTGCATTGGCTGGAGGATAGCTGGGCAGGCCTTGCCCAAGTAGGATCATCTTGCAGCTACCCCAGCAACCATAAAGCCAAAGGTTCCCAAAGTTGTTGAATGGAGGTTTGTTTCCCACCTTGATCCTCAGGCTTACCTACTTGTAGGGACCCCAAAGAGAAAAGATCTTGGGCAAAGCAAGGGAAAAGGGGCACAAGACAGTTTGGCCTCAACAGCTTTGGCTCTTATTTGGCTCAAAGGTGGAGCTCCCCCTGAGATTCCTTGCCTTGGGCTGGTGCTGTCCTGAGGCTGTGAAGTCACCAGACATAGATGACAGTGTGACTAAGCATCCTGACTTCTATACAGCAGCTCGGGACCCATGCAAGGCAGACTCTGCAACTCATCCCTGACCCAGAATGGCTTTTTCACACAGCTGGCCTTCCTTCATTACTGCCACTCAATTTCCGTCCCTCACCATCATGAGGGGTTTCCAGCACTACTTTTCTGCAGCTGTCTGCTGCTTGCTGTCTCCATTTCACCCTGTCTGTGGCCTCTTCAGTCTCAGACCCTTTGCCTCCTTCTCAGCCTCCAGCTCTATCTGGGGCCCTGGGAGGACCAATAGCTCCAAATTACATCTGTGCCTACAGCAGTGAGCAGGGAGGATGCTGGGCCAGAGAAGGGGAAGGATAATATAGGAACTAAGCTCCATGTCAAATGGATCATGGACATGTCCTCTACCTCTGCTCTCATATCTGAAGTTTTCTTACCATTTATTTTTTGCTGTGGAGCTGGCAACTTCTGACTGATCTTACACTGCTAAACTTCCCTGTCAAAAGCAGCCTGAACAACAAAACAATACATGAGCTGTAAGATGTTTCAGGGAGCAGTGAGAAGTCATACTCTCTACAGAAACTACTGGCTAAGAGTTGCAAAGCCTCAGGAGCACCAGAAGGCAAGCTAACTCTGACCTGACTCGCTCTCTACACTCCAGCTGGAAGTGGGGGGGCTAATATTTAATTACAAGTATTAATCTTACAGAAAGTCCAGCTGGATGTGAAAAATCGCATTATAAGAGCTGCCTATTGTGTAAACTGCACTGAATCCAGTATGTACGTAGCTTTATTTATACCAGCTGCAAGACTAATGTTAGTCACTTAATTGCAGTGTGAAGGATGGCCTTGCAGTTAAAGCACTTTGCCTGGGCTCAGGACACAGAAATGTATTTCACAGCTCTGCCACAGACTTGCCACATCACTGCCATGAGCAAGACACTTTGTCTTGTAGTATTTCTGTCCTCTCAGTAGTATATTAGGTATCATAAGTGGGGGAAATTACATCTATTCTTCATCTGTTGTCCATTTTGGCTATGGATATCATATGGTCCTGTTGGGAAAGAGCCATTTTCAAGTATTGGTCTACAGCCACCTGAACTCCATGTCCCTCTGCCCCAGGGAGGTGCCTACCTGGCTAATCCTGATGCTAATAGCAACAATAGGTTAACATAGAAGTACTCAGCCCCACAGGCTCTTGGGGTCCTTTTTAGATAAAGGTAGAATCTATGTTTTACCTTGCAGCATACCTTGCAGATGGGTATTTTAAGAGATCACAGAAAGTTAGGGGGTGGAAGGGAGCTCTAAAGATCATTGAACCCAGCCCCCCTGCCAGAGCAGAATTACCTAGAGCAGGTCACACAGGAACACATCCAGGTGGGCTTCGAATGTCTCCAAGGAAGGAGACTCCACAACCTTCCTGGGCAGCCTTTCCAGTGCTCTCACCCTCACAGTGAAGAAGCTTCTCCCTGTTTACACGGAACCTCCTATGCTCCAGCATGCACCCATTGCCCCTTCTCATTGGACAACACTGAGAAGAGCCTGGCTCCATCCTCCTGGCACTTGCCCTTTACATATTTAAAACCTTAATGAGGTCTCCACTCAGCCTCCTCTTCTCCAGGCTAAAGAGACCCACCTCCCTCAGCCTTTCCTCATATAGGATATCGTGCAATTGCAGCTTCCTTTAAAATCAGCAGAAACTGTGGATGCTCACTCTCTCAAAAAAATCAGCCCACATACTATAAAATGTGTGATCATTTTTACTACTACCACCAACTTTGTTCATTAATAAAAGTGAAAAATCCCAAACTCTAATTTAAAAGGCATTAGTCAATGTTCGTTTATTAGCTTCTGCATTTTATTTATCCTGGTAAATCAGAAATAACCTGGCTCACATCTCTTTCTACATAACCTTTTCATGTATTTGTTGTCAGTTATCAGCCAGGTTCACATGCCCCAGCACAGTGGAACACTATTAGAGTGACATACATGGAAGGGAAATGATTACAATAAAAGAAAGACACTCTCAAGGGCACAGACCACCTTGTTTGTCCTGTGTTTGTACTTCCCTTAATACAAACAAAATCAGTCAGAGCCTTGGTATGAACAGTAGATTTTGTAGCACGTTATGTTTAGGAAAGTAAAAAACCCTGACATACCTGGTGATGACCCTTTAAAAAGCTATTTTATAGCCCTAGGTAAGGATGAATGCTGAAGAGAAGCTCTATCTCCCTTTATTCTGCAAGACAAGCTCAATGTATTATGTCAGTGAAAAGTCATCGCCTCATTAATTATGAAATGTCATAAGCATGAATGACAAAAGATCATTGTTGTGTTCATAATTATGTAAGTCTGATGCAATATTATGACCAAAGACATTCCAGTGGTCTGAAATATATTTGTGGATACCATTGTGGTGCCTCAGTAAGGATATGCTAGCTTTAAAGTATTTTTGCCAAAACTGTAGCTGCAGCCTGGATTTTTTCAAATTCAAAGACACTTTGAAGTTGTACTAGAAATAGTCACGCACAGTTTTTTTCAAGATAATGCTTTTGTCTTTAAAATAAGCCTGCAACTATTTTAGTTTATTATCTCATCTTCTTTTCGTTAAGTGTCCCTATACTCTCTTGAATGTGACACCTTCCACTTTACATTTTCCTGGGCCAGTGTCTGACGGTGTGATGGGGACCACCACTGACTTCAGCAAACTTATGCTCAATTAATCTGTGTTAATGACTGGGTGCTGAAAATAGCCCAACAATTCTCATTTTCAGAATAATTACATTGGTGCTTTCTAAAGGGAAAAAAAAAAAAAAAAAAGGAAACTACAGCTATACTGCATTGGCTCAGCAAAGCTGCCACAGCGAACCAGGCTGTGGAGGGTGAAATGGGTAGAAAGGAATGCTTCTGTTTCTTTGTTTTGCTTCCTTTTTGCCAAGAGAAGAAAGTTGCTATTGTTGTTAGTTTGTTTTGAAACTGATAGAAAATGCTGAGTGAAATGACCGAAGACTGAATTGCTGGAAATATCTGTAAGATGAGTTCTGGAAGGCAGCAATCTTCATGCACATTCCCATCTGTAGACCATGCCACCCTTAGGGAGGGAGCACAGGACTTCTGCAATGGAAAAACTTAGCAGTTGTGTCCTCCCAGTTTCTCCTTCTTCCTAGGAAAATCAAAGAAACATCCTAGTGAAAATACTTTGGAAAGTGGCTCTCCACTTTCCTCACTTTTCTACCTTAGTTATGCACAAGCCAGCTCCATAATTACACCTCTCCTGACCAGGGATGTTTCTCCGAGGTGATTCCCTCGTTCAGGATGCCTAAAACACCAGAGGGCAGCAAAAGTGTTAAAGCAGAAATTGCAAATGCACCAACCTTTAACGATGATAAAACAGGATTGAGAAAGAGATTCATTAATGTCTTGACAGTATAGATTATAGTAAAAGTGGTAGAAAACCAGTGTAATTATGACACTACCAAAACTGTGCAATGGCAACTTCTGTGCAGCACTGCTGAAAGCTCTTGTGACCCACGTGTATGAAAATGGAAGAGAAATACCAAAAGGCTGCTGTGACTTGATGCAGGAAGTCTTTAACTCTCAGTAGCTCATACACTAGTGTTATAGCTGTCAAAAATTACGTGCTCCTTCCTCCACTGCAGAAGCTGTATGTACTCCATACTGTGGAGTAGAGACTGCAGGTCTGTGCAAGTGCCTTCCACAGAGAGCAGCATTTGCCAGTTTTTCTTGCCTCATCCATCTATTGCAGGTAATTAAAACCAGGATTGTGGATTCTCCTCAGTGTAGCCCTCTGGTGAGGTCTGACACTACTATCTAGGCAGCCCCATGGCACAGGTGTCTGCCTCTCCTTAGGATGGAAAAAATCAGGAAATGTTAGGAAGAGTGCCAAATCCAGCCCTCTGCTTCCCAGTTGGCAAGAAAGAAATTCTGAGCTTTTAAAAAGAAATAAAAATGTCATGCTCCTAGCTGAGGCTGGCGTTGAGTGTTCTTTCTAAAAGGACCATTTCTGTTTGCCATCCTAAAACACTTAATCAATTTCAAATGAAAACAGCAACTATAATTAAAGAGAGGAAAATCCCACCACAGCAAAAGAATCATTATTAAGGGTTTTTTTTTTCTTTATAACTCCTGGGGCACTGCTCACATGCAGTTGCTACTGTATGTGCTGCTTGTGCGTCACCTCCTCTTCTTGAGCTCCACAGAGAATATACTGTTAGCTTAATAATAACAACAATAATAATAAGTCAGCTTTGCATGTGAGTTATTCAAGGCTCTGTGTAAGCACTAATTGAATGTTACAGTTGCCCAGGCTGGCTGCCTGCTATTAATCCCCATAAAACAAATCGCATAGCAGCCCCATGACCTGGGTCACACAGAATCATAAAACCCTAGGATGGTTTGGCTTGGAAGAGACCTTAAAGATCATCTAGTTTCAAACCCCTTGCATGGGCAGGGACACCTCCCACCAGACCAGGGTGCTCACAGCCCCATCCAACCTGAATATTTCCATGAAGGGGGCAACCACAACTTCCCTGGGCAGCCTGTGCCAGTGTCTCACCAACCTCACAGGAAATAATGTCTTCCTAGTATGTCATCTAAATCTACCCTCTTCCAGTTTGAAGTCATTTGCCTTGATTCTATCACTCCATGTCCTTGCACATGTAGTGCAATGTATGCCAGCTTTCTTGTAGCCCCTTCAGGTACTGCAAGGCTGCTACAAGGTCTCCCTGGAGCCTTCTCATCTCCAGGCTGAACAACCACAACTCTCTCAGCCTATCTTAATAGGCAAGGGACTCCAGCCCTCTGATCATCTCCATGGCCCTCCTCTGGACTCATTCCAACAGTTCCATGTCCTTTTCATGTTGGGGCAATCATCATTCCCTGTGTAAGCTGCTCCTGTCCTTCAGCTCTTGGCTCTGCAAGCCACTGCCCTCTCCCACTGCCATTAAAAATAAATCAGCATAGAGACAACAAAAGTTTTGTGCAATATAGATAAAGTTTTGGTGTTAATTTCAAGCGTTACTTCTCCATGTTTCAATGAGAAAGATCCTGCAGCGTAACTGGCCTCCCAAAGGGCTAGTGCCCACGTTATGGTGAGTGACATAAGCAGCAGAGTTCCTTAGATGAGAAGCAGAGGAAGTCCTGCTTGCTTCACCAGAACGTCCCAATGGATCTATCTCAAGTGTGTCGATGACACACAGCTCATACATCATGTAATTTCATGTATATAGAGCACCACATTTTTCTCATCCCATCTTTAGAATAAATTTACACAAACTGACACCAAGTTTGCTTTCCTCCCATAGCAGGTACCTCTTGAGCCCTGTTTAGGTTGGAAAGCACCTTGAAGGTCATCTAGTTCCAAGCTCCCTGCCATGGGGGGCTTGTCACACCTCCCACCAGACCAGGTTGCTCACAGCCCCATCCAACCTGGCACTGAGCACTTCCAGAAAGAGGCATCCACAGCTTCCCGGGGCAACCTGTGCCAGTGTCTCACCACCCTCACAGGAAAGAATTTCTTTGTGAAGTCTAATCTAAATCTACCCACCTTCATCCCCTAAGGAGACCACCAACTACAGGAGAAAACAACCAGATTGCTTTGAAATCTTCTTGAAGCAGAGCTCTACCTCTTCTACCCAAGGCATTGCCTTATTTCAAGCAGCCTGTCAGATTCAGTTTGCATGGTAGCTCTGGATGGCAGAGGACAGTAACAGCCTTGTGTGCTGTTGGTCATGATGGTCAGGCTAGTGGTTCAGACTAAAATATCCAGTCAGAAGCCCAACCACTGACTGCAGAAGTATTTGTCTGTAATAAGGCATAGGCTGTCTCTAATAGAGAAGATAAAGTTGAGTAACACAGTGGCAGGTATCATTCAAGACTTATTTTCAAGTTCAGACTGGAATTTGAGACCAAATGTACAGCCATTTGAATCACTTGCTGTGTGAAAGCTGAAGACCTACATGCTTGAACTCACACGCTTCACATGGGACCTTGACATAAAACCTCTTGGGTACTTCCACGGTGCTGAGGCTCAATCCCAAACAGCCTCCTTCAGCCTGGATTCCCAAAGGGGTCATTTGCCACGCCTCAGTTCCAGCCTGACCAGAGGCAATAGCACCGCAGGTGTATTCAGAATGCATGAGTAAGCTGTCAATGTGCCACAGAACTGCATGTATATATACATAAAGGCTCCTTATTACTGCTTCCCTGCCTGTACCCAGCCGGTGGACACAGAGAGTTTCTGTCCCCAGACCAGGTTGTCCGCTGCCTCTGGTGCCAGGCGGGACGCAGAGCGGCAGCAGCCCTCCGGTAGCTCCCCTCCCTCACGCCCTGCAAACAACCGGGAACGGAAACCGGTCCCGGGCAGGGGAAGGCGGGCCAGTATCCCAACTGGGCATCGGTGCAAAGGGTGGGCGGCCACAGCCCTGCTCGTGCTTTGGGATTAAGAAAAAAATGTCCCCCGCAGGCCTGCCAGCCACGCTTTCCCTGCTGCCAGCGGGACTGCCCCTCTCGGTGGCCCCACAACCCCGGCGAGGGGACAGGACACCGGCACCGGGCGAAGGGCTCTCTCAATGGCTGGGATGGTAGCCCCATCATCTCAGGGGCTGGGCCGCCAGCCTTGGGGTTCACCGGGGCCGGCGTGTCTGTGACCCTCCCCCCGCATGCGGGACTCAGGGGGGCGTTCGGGGTCTCCACGTCCCCGCCGAGCTCTGCGCAGGATACCGCGCCTGGTTGGCAGACCCTGCTTCTCGCTGACAGTGGGCTCGGGCGCTTAGGGCGATGACGGGAGACCCGTACGGTACCACCGACCGTCCCGTCCCGTCCCGTCCCATCCCGTCTTTCCGCTGCCGGCGCCCCAAGAGCCAGCAGGGGGCGATCCCGGCGGGAAAAGGGAACGCGTCACGTGACAGCTGAGCATTTCCACCCCCCCCCTTTCTGGGGATGGGGGTGGGGAGAGGGCAGGAGACCCAGTGGCCCCCTCTCCTCCCTTCCCCTCCCCTCCCCTCCCTCTCGCCCTGACGTCACCGCCCCTCCGTCTCCCGGGCGACGGCTCCATCAGCGCTCGCGTCAGCGCCGTCCGTTCCCTGGCAACGGCCCGGTGTCTCGCTCTCCTTCAGCCTCGCGCCTGGGCGCGCGTCTCTCTGGCGTCAAAGTGACGTCAATCAGCCCGTCTCAGCTTTCGGCGGTGGGCGGGGGGAAGAGGGCGGGAGCGGAGGGCGGGGTGTGCGGGGAGTTGGGAGGGGGGGGGGGAGAGGACCGGGGGAGGAAGAGAGGGGGAGGAAACCGGCAGAGCGGGGCGGGGAGGCGGCGGCGGTGGTGTCGAAGAAGCGGCTCGCGTGTGTGTGTGTGTGAGGGGAGGGAGGGAAAGGGGGGGGTCGGGGGTGGGGGGAGGGCCGGGACATCCCGCGTGCTCCCGCCTGCCCCCCGGCGCACGCACACACATACACACACGCGGGCGCGCGCGCACACACACACACACACACACGCTCACGCACACCCTCGCGTGCACACAGCCCACCACCACCACCGCGGCGGCGGCACAGAGCCCCCGGCAGCCGCGCACCGCACCGCACCGCGCCCTCCCGCCCGCCCGCCCGCCAGGTATGCGCGGGCATGCAGCGGGGCACCGAGCGGGGTGCCGAGGTGGTGAGCGGGGGGACGGGGCTGCCGCCGCTCCGCTTACGGGGAGGCGGGGGCGGGAAAAGAACCCCGCGGAGTTGTGAGAGAGGAGCCCGTCGGCGGGCGGGGCTGACCGGGGTGTGCTGTGCCTTCTCTCCCGGCAGGTGCCAGCGCCCGCTTCCCCCGGGCAGCGCGGATGCTCCCGTCTTAGGCGCGGCGAGCTCTGCCCGCCACCCGCCTAAAAATCATGGTGATCATGTCAGAGTACACCGCCGTGTCCGGTGCCGGACAAGCCCAGCAGCGGCCTCTGCGAGTCGGATTCTACGACATCGAGAGGACCTTGGGTAAAGGCAACTTCGCGGTGGTCAAACTGGCCAGGCACAGAGTGACCAAAACGCAGGTGAGCGGGTGCGGGGTCCCGGGGCAGAGTTGTCCCTTCGTGGCAGGGCCGGCAGCGGGGGCTCTGCCTCTGCCGGTGCCGGGGATGAGGAGAGCGGCAGCGAGCTTCGGGCAGCCCGGCGGGCTGGGGGCATCTCCGGCCGTGCTGCCCTGCCGTACGCCGGGAGTTAGTGTGGTTGTTCGTCGAAGCTTCAAGTTTTCCCCCTGTGTGTTCAGCAGAGTCCACGTAAAATTAAAACCGAGCATGAATATAGAGAGAAAAAAGAGAGATTTCTGAGTGTTACGGTAGCTTCCCTGAAACGTTCTGTCTTAGTTTGTTAAAGCGTCCAACAAATTAGGGATCTTTTTGAAGACTTCAGACGGGTTTAATTGTTCCATTCAAAGTGTATGCTTCAAGAACAAAGGACTTGCAGTGTTAATTGCTGAAATAATTTATTAATGGGCACCCGGCCGTGTTTGTATTTGTAGTGCATGTCAAAATCGTATCAGTCATTACAGTAGAAAACGGTCTGTTACAGGAATCTGTTTTTCACTGGCATGGGATGGATTAAAAGATTTACCGAATCCTGTCCAGTGCTAATTTCTGCAGTTCTGTTCACTACCTTACGTGTAATCCTTTGACGTAGAAAAGAAAAATGAAAATGTGCTCTGTTGTGAATTCTGTGTGGTTCAGAAAAAAACAGAACAAGCTTTGTCAAGTCTGTACTTTAAAATCTACTTTAGTTGGATTTTGAATTTTGTGTGGGGGAAAGGTTTGGGGAGTTTTTTTGTTTGTTTTTTTTTGTGGGGGAGGGGGCTTGGGTTTTTTTGAGAGATCTTCACAGTTAGAATAACTAGTTCATAATACCTGGGGTTGTTTTGTTTTATTTTGGTTTTATTTTTTAAATCTGCAGGTTGCAATAAAAATAATAGACAAAACAAGGTTAGACCCAAGCAATCTGGAGAAGATCTATAGAGAAGTTCAGATAATGAAGCTTTTGAATCATCCCCACATTATCAAGCTCTATCAGGTAAGTGGTCAAATTTGAAGCACAGCATGTAGATGAGGTATATTTGTGCCCTTCTCTTGCATATGATTTTGCATCAAATATTAGAGAGGATGCATATTAAAATACTTTTTGAAAAACACTTAAACTAAGTTATTGAAAAGTCATTCATGATTCTTTGGTTCTGGTGTATTAGGCAGCCTTTTGACAAAATGCACTGTAAGATTTACAGTTAAAATCAGGCTGAAGTTTGTTTCAGATCAAGGAACTGATTATCTGAACTTCTTTGATTACCTTGCCTTTCCTAACTCCTTTGCTTTTCCAGTTTAGAAAACTGGAACTTCTATGCTTTTGATAAGAGGAAGGATTAAACTCATGTAGGATAGCAGAGAAGGCAGCACAAAAGTTGAGCTTGCTGTAAATGGAAGTGATTTTAAGTCAGTAACAATTATACCAAATAAGTCTAAATAGAAATCTATATAGAAAATAAAAAGCCAGTAAATGTTGGTATCTTAAAGTAGATCTAAAAAATTACTGTTTTATTATTCTGTTCCAGTTTGAACAGTTTTGAAAGTGATTTTTAAATATCTTTCTAGAATTTCACAACATGAATTTTACCTTAGATTTGTTCAGTTTCTGCACCGATGGATATCTTAACAGTAGAACAAATTGTGTTGTGCAGAAAACTGGATCGCATCTGTCTGGTGAGCAAGGACTGCTTTGCAAATTCTAAATATTCAATCTAATTAGCATTTGGTGTAAGTTCCTCTTAATCATCTTAAATAGTGCCATGTGGATTTAAGAAGAAGATGAGGTGTCACTGTCTGCCTGGACTTGTCTGGGAGGGCAACGGGCAGACAGGAATAGATGGATGAAGCAGCAGGTCTGAAAGTCAGTGTTCAGTGGTAAACACTGTTATCAGCTACAATCTTAACATTGGGTTTGCTAGCTTTGAAAAAAAAAAACAACAAAAAAAAAAAAGAAGAAGAAAAAAAAAGAAGCTCAATTAATGTGCAGGGCTGAAGGGCCAATGAGGCAGGTGCCTAGCCAAGGCATTATTTTTAAAGACTTTGACACACATGAAGTGCTTGATATTTATAGTATTAACCATAATAACAAAAATTATTCTGTGTTAACATCTGACGTCACTGTTGCCCGTAGGGCAGTATAGGATATACAGAAGCATTCTAACAGTACAGTTGATTTCATTTTGGTGGAATGATGTGGGTGAAAAGACTGTTTCAGAGCTTTCAGAACAGGAGGTTAAATTCCATCTAGTTGAACCACTTCACTTGGTGGAGCAAATGACGTTGGTACTGGACCATAATTTCTTTTCAGTGAAGTTTTCTTTTCTTTGTTGTTGTAACTGATGCTTTACCTGTTTGGTGGAGACTGAGAAGCAGGGATGGAATTAGATGACATACCAATGTAGGGTGTATGTTCTTGTATTATTTCATCATTGTTTTAGTTTCAGTGCAGCGTCTTAATTTCATCCAGCTGGCAACTTTCCCAGAACACTTTCCTCCAGTTTTTTAAACCGGGAAACTCTCTTCCTTTGCTCCCCATTTGTTTATTTTCATTTCATGTCTGTGTGTACTTGTAGTGAGGGGAAGACAAGAGTCTTCGAAAAAAAATTACATGTTAGGAGCCTGGAAGTGACAGCCTTTGAAGTGGTATTAATGACTTTTGGATTGTTAACCTGTCGTGAGCCTTCTGCTTCCCAAACAGAAGTACCTTCTCCTTGAAATTCCAGGGAAATGTTGTATTTTAAAATCTGAAATGAAAATATTGGAAAGATGTGCCATAGTAACCAAAGATTAATTTGAAAGT
This sequence comes from Calypte anna, assembly GCF_003957555.1. Taxonomy (NCBI): domain Eukaryota; kingdom Metazoa; phylum Chordata; class Aves; order Apodiformes; family Trochilidae; genus Calypte; species Calypte anna. Next base: position 111,250,653 of record NC_044244.1, on the reverse strand, counting down.
CCTCAGCATTTCTCATTTGTTGTTTAGCTTTTAGCTCTTTTTTTTTTTTTCCTTCAAAGGAAAAGAATTAGCAAGTCTCAAAGGAAGTTGATACTAGTTTGACAGGTGAATGCTGGGTGATATGTTGACAGCTGTGGATGTGCAGCAAGCACTCTCATTACAGAAACAGCAACCTATTGTCACTTGCATGGGAGACTTGCCATGTCCCCGGCCAACACCAATTGGGAGCTCTTTATTTGATACTGCTTCTTGATTTGTCCAAGTTGCAGCTATCTCTCCTGATCTGAGTTCTTGCTTGCCTTGCTTGAAACAAAGGCAACTTTATATAAACTTTAAATGTCTTTGCCTGTTCATAGTATATAAATGAATTATAAAAATTATGCGTGCTTTAACAAAAAAAAGGAATTCAGGGAAGTGTATGAAATGACTGAAATGCTCATCAGTTATCTTATAGAGATTAGGTGGCATGGTAATGGTGAAAAGAACAATGTCATGGGAAGCCATTGTAAATTGTAGTCACATAAGCATTGATTTGTTATCTTTTTCATTAACAATCTACTTGGAAAGAACACTATGGTGTAAAATTAGAATCCATTACTGCCAGCTGCTGCAGCAAGCAAATAATAGAACTGATATGTTTGAAAATATACTTAGAAAAATGAATGAAACTACAGAGGTCTGCATTTTTTTAAGCATGTCTTCTTGTGTTTTCACAGGTTATGGAGACAAAGGATATGCTTTACATTGTTACTGAATTTGCAAAGAATGGAGAAATGTTCGGTAAGTCTTCATTGTTGGAGCAAACAGTTTTTTAGGCTTAGAAACTGTGGCTTGATCGTTGTCATTTCTGAGTAATATATTCTGAATAAATTCAGGGTTGGTGTTGTCATCTGTCAAGCAGCCAGTGCAACACCTGCGGGATTATGGAAAATGTCTTCCAGGTGTTTCTAAATCCTCTGCCTCTTTTATTTTGTGTTGCAGATCATCTGACCTCCAATGGGCACTTAAGTGAAAGTGAAGCACGGAAAAAGTTCTGGCAGATTCTTTCAGCAGTGGAATATTGTCACAGTCACCACATAGTGCACAGGGATCTCAAAACAGAGAACCTTCTGCTAGATGCTAACATGAATATCAAGTTAGCAGGTAATAGGAAATACATAGTTACTCTATAAACAACATTAGACATGTAGTCAAATTCAATCTCCCTAGGATGATTCTACAAATTCATTTATAGTAACTGAAAATAAAACAAAAGTTACTGATGCTTCTCTGAATGTATCTCCTGGACAAAGGAAATGAACATAAATGACTAGGCAGAGAACAAAGCTCTACTCCCATGTCTCCATTTTCTTCCACTTTTAAAACGGCACTTTGTGGTTGAGTGATGTCTTTTACTTTCATTTCAGACTTTGGCTTTGGAAACTTCTACAAGTCAGGAGAGCCCCTCTCTACCTGGTGTGGAAGCCCACCCTATGCAGCTCCAGAAGTTTTTGAAGGCAAAGAATACGAAGGACCACACCTTGATATATGGGTGAGCTTGATATTCCTTAGAAATCACATTGCACACTTTGTGAGCATCTTTAGGCTTTCATTTTCATTGCTTCTACTAGAGTCACTCACATGCTGTACTGTTTTCCATTGACAGAGCCTTGGAGTGGTGCTGTATGTCCTTGTCTGTGGTTCTCTGCCTTTTGATGGACCCAATTTACCAACTCTGAGGCAAAGAGTGCTGGAGGGGCGGTTCCGCATCCCTTACTTCATGTCCGAAGGTGCTTTTTTCAGATCCTTAATGTTAGAGAAAGGGCTAGAGGGATTAGATGTCTTGTTGCCCTGTCTCTTCTTGGGTCAGTGACGGATGGGACTAGTTTTGCAGATGCCAGTCACTTTGTCTTTACATATCCAGTCATTTCTGTAGGGCAGTACTAACAGTTGAGGGCCTTGTTGCACGTGTTTTCTTTTCTGGTGTCTGCTTTATGGCGCATCTTAAAAGACTGCAATTTCCTTTCTTAGATTATCTCTATGGATTACAAAAATACTTGACACCCTAGTAGGGGAAACAACCACAAAAGAGAGAGAACAGAATTTCATGAGCCTGTATTGCTGAGATGAGTGTAGTTCTTTTAAGATATATTAACTGTGCTGTAGGGGTATATTTCAGTGTGGCAATGCTGTCAGGGACAGCAGAAATAGTGGGGCCTAGCACTGTTTCTTGAGCACTCCAACAGTCTGGTGAGAAAAAAGAACCAAAAAGTACTATTAACTCTCTCTGATTTGGATTTGAAAACAAGCGAATGTGCTTCTGTCTTCAAGTGAAGAGTGTATTTTGAAGCCTTCTGACCTTTATCAGATAAAGCCAGGAATGGCTTTGATTACCTGGTTCTAAACAAATAAGCAGTATATAGGGACCAGGAAGTTGTATGTGAAGGGGTTCTGAACTAAATTTTGACCTATTTAAGTGGATGCAGCATCATTAAGCCTGCATCCCCTCAAAACTAGCTCCTTCTACAAGGTGCAAGGCCACCTGAAACTTGCTGGTACCCAGTACAGCTTCATTTCCTGTAGGGACAAGTTGCTTTTGTGAAGTGTACATGGACATCTCTTGCACTGCTTTGAATATCTGGTTATCAGATCAGACATCATCTGCTCAGAAACCTTTAATTCCCATTTTTGCAGATGTCATACACTGTTGCTGGGGAGGTTTTTTAGCAGTGATCTGGGGCTGGGCTGTTATTTTTACCCCTTGCTCATGAGTTTTGTCTTTGTCACCCAGACTGCGAAACACTAATCCGACGGATGTTGGTTGTCGACCCAACCAAACGAATAACAATTTCCCAAATAAAGCAGCACAAGTGGATGCAAGCAGACCCATCCCTTCAACAGCAGCAGTCTTTGACCTTCTCCATGCAAAACTACAACTCCAATCTGGGTGACTACAACGAGCAGGTCCTTGGGATCATGCAGACGCTTGGCATCGACAGGCAGAGAACTGTTGAGGTGAGAAGGGCTTACCCCTTAGGTGTATCTTTGGTGACTACCAGGATGCCAGTGGTGCAGTCATGTGTATGTCATTCAGTGACTAGACTTGATCCAGTGTCACAATGGAGTAAAATCTTCACTGGCCACCTGGATTTTTATGTATTTTTGAGTGTGCTATTTTGAGGCCTTAGTTAGGAGTGTTGGCTGTTTATATCCTGAGTTACCTGTAGCTCAACAGTCCTTTCAATGTCTTCTAGTCCCTGCAAAACAGCAGCTACAACCATTTTGCTGCAATTTATTACCTGCTCTTGGAGCGCCTCAAGGAGTACCGAAGCAGCCAGCTCTCGAGTCGTCCAGCAACTGGCCGTCAGCAAAGGCCAAGGAGCTCAGAGATCAGCAATGAGGTAAGGAAGAGCCTTACTGGGATAGCTGTGTCCTTGGCTCTCTTTTTGCTGCCCCTTGATGTAGGAAAATACAAAATATTAATTCTCACGCTTCTGAAAACCAGTTCTTTCGGTGCCCTCTGATAGGACACAGCCTAGTGTTCTTCAGCAGGAGATGATTGAATACTAATGGCCTGTTTCCTAAGAAGTGACTGTGGATCATGGTCCAAAGGACCTGCCACCAGTGCAGGTTGATAAAGAGCCAAAAGATAAGGATTCTCATGGAAATTTGAACTCTGGCATGGATCGATTACACTTCATTGTTACATTGTAGGATCCTCAGAAGTACTTCATGAGTCAGTCCCTGTGTTTTTCTGACCTTCTTTTTCTTCTCCTCACCTCCTTCCCCTTTCAAGTGTGCTCTGGGAGCCTTTTTAAATTTTATTTCCAGTTAAATTCCATAACTTAGGAAAGGAGTTTTATATTTGTGTTGGCATGGAAGGAATAGCTTTGTTAATTTTCATAGCAGGTAAACAGAGAAAGCTAGCATGGAAGGTGGCTCTGAAATTCCTTGAGCCTTCAGTATCTAAAAAGTCACATGGAACTGCAGTGTATGTCATGTCTTCTGTGCATTGCTGTTTCTAGATGCCTCAGGACAGTCTCACTAGTGAAACCCTGCGATCATCTCTGCTTTACCAGCAACCTCAGAGCCTGATTCAGCCATCCTTGCAGGCAGAAATGGACTGTGACATGAGCAATCCATTACAGGTTAGTGTTCTCAGCTAAAGTGTGGGTTACTTTTTTTCTTTCCCTTCAGTTTTCTGCTAGTTCAAAACAACAGGGGTTGTGACTGTTGTTCTCTCCATCCAGTCTTTTATTTAGCATTTGGGCATGGTGTTGTAGTAGCCTCTCAAGCTATATGTCTACTGAAGACTTGCCATAGGGCTGTGAAGAGTATTAGAAAATAGTGCAGAAATAAGTGAAACCTCCTTCATTCTGTGATCTGATATGTTTTGCAGCCTATGTTCTTTCCTGTGGATCCCAACTTCAACGGGCTCTTCCGGAACCGCTCCATCTCCCCCAACAGCCTGCTGGAGACCACCATTAGTGAAGAAGTAAGGCAAGAGAAGGAGCTGGAAGATGAAATTAAGGCATATGACCACCCTATCTGCATCCCTAGCAACACCAGCAGGAGGCATACACTGGCTGAAGTGACCACTCATTTTTATCAGCGTGCCCCTCCATGTAAGTAAGTCTGGGAGACATGAAGAGTGTCTGTGGTTAGAGGAAAAGGGCAGAGCAGGAGTGCCATAGTGAACAAATGTCTGGGGAGTAGATGCTGATTTTACCTTGACAGGGATAGGAAAGCCTAGAAAAGTGGTCTGTGCTCTGCTCCTCCCATTTCTGTCTTCCTATGAGTAAGTGTGGCCCTTAAGAAAGGGACATTGCACTGTAGTGTTTAATCTAGATCACTTTAGAGTGAAGCGTTGTAACAAGCAGGACATAACCTTTCTCTTCTTCCTTCCACTGTTGTAACAGGGGAGGCTGGGGGGGGAGGCTACACTTACAAAAAAAAAAAAAAAAAAAAAAAAGGCATAACTAGCTGTTTGGTACAAACCCAGAGCCTATGAACTGAAAAAATAAGCAAAACTGTTCACAAAACAATAATCCTGTGCCAGAGCTGTTGTGCTAATGAAATGCTGTAGGCCTGATCCGGTGTAGTTTGGTGATACTGGAGCTGCTGGCAGAGCCAGGCCAGCCGGACAGGAGCCTAAACTTAGGTTATTTGTTGATGACCTCTTGCTGGAGCCAAGCCCTGTGACAGCACGAGTTGCTGGATACCTCTCCAGCTCGCAGCTGCTTATTAGTGCCAGGATAGGTGGGCAGAAGGCTCTGATGTCATGTTTGTTCCTTCCCATACTCATGTTGAGAATGCTCTTTCTCTCGCTCCTTCCCCTCTGTAGGTATAGTCATTTCCTCTTCTGCAAGCCCCACAGAGGGAACTAGTTCAGACAGCTGCCTTACTTCATCTTCAAATGACAGCTCAGTGGCTCTGAGCAGCTGTTTGGCAGGTCAAGTAATGACGGGGAGCCCAGTCACAGCTCGGATGACGTCGCCCTTCCTAGCTTCCCAGTCTGACGCTCCAGTGATACAAGCTCAGGGCTGCATGGGAGGTGCTTCCCTCCTGCCTGTCAGCTTCCAAGAAGGAAGGCGAGCATCTGATACCTCATTAACTCAAGGTAATGGTAATGTCTTCTTTGCTTCATGGCTGGGGAACTTCACCCTGCTAACTGCCACTACAAAAGGACAGCGTGCAGGGGTACTTGCTTGCCCTTGTTAATGTTACACTGAGGTCAGTCACCTAGATATTCACAGTCCCTGGGTGAGGGTCGGATACCCTGAGGGAAGTGCCAGAGTGGGAGGTTGTCAGACCCTGATGCAGCCTTCCCATGAAAATATTTATGTTGCTGTGAGTGGGATGGCTCCACTTCGCACCCAGAATATGGAGTGTGCAACATCAGGATTTCTATCTGATTTCTGCTTTGCTGTGTGTGTGTCCAGCTGCAGAAGGGTGTAGCTCTTCCAGACTCTCTTCCACTACATAAATTTTGCTCTGACCATCAGGTGGAAGGGTGGACATGAATGGAAGAGTTGCAGTCTCTTCCAGTGCTGTTCTCATGCAAATGAAGGCAGCTGCCCAGAAAGGCTGATCTATAAAGTAGGTTCCTGAGTAAATGTTAAGGAGGATTAAAGTGCGTTTCTTTTCCTTATGTCCCACAGGCTTGAAGGCTTTTAGACAGCAGCTGCGGAAGAACGCTCGAGCCAAGGGGTTTCTTGGCTTGAATAAAATCAAAGGCTTTGCTCGGCAGGTGTGTCAGTCCTCTTCATCTCGGGCAGCAAGGAGTGCCATGAGCCCTTTCCAGCACACGCAACCAAATACCTGCATGTACAGCAGCAGCGGAAGCAGCAGAGAGGGAAGAAGCCTCTTGGAGGAGGTGTTACAGCAGCAGAGGTGAGAAGCTGGCCAGGAGGCTTTTGCTGTTTTCGTTGGGGTTACACTGTTTAGAGGCAAGCAAGGAGGAGTAAAGACAGCAAAAGAGGTCAGGGAGTTTAATCGGTAGGGATGCCTATCCTCCATCTTTACTGTGTGGCAGCAGATAAACTGCTTGGCTTCCCCTGTGGCTTCCTGCACTGGCATATGTAACACAGGATGTGAAGTTCCACTTAAAAATCTCTACATTCAAATATTTGGAGGTTGCTGAATTGAGAAGCAGTTCAGTACTGTGGGGGAAAACATTACTTCTCCCCATTGCAAGCTGTGTTTTTCTTTGTTAGTTCTGGGAATGATCGCTTTCCTCCTCTGCCTCCTCCTGTAATTTTCCCATGGCAAGGAAGTGAGACCTTGTAATTTGGAAAAGTTACAGCCCACAAAGGAGGCACAGTTCCAGTGGCCTCAAATGTCGTGTGTGGTGGCACCTCTTCATTCCCATGGAAGCAAGTTGGAAAATGGAATTTCCGGTTTATCTGCACACGTTGTCTCTAGAACATCTATTATTAGCAGGCCAAAATAGTGACTAGATAACTTTCTGGCTCTAGTCACCCTCTCCAATATGAGGAAGAGCCAAGTGAAAACACTTTGACCTGGCATGATCAACTAGCTTGAATTGTAATGGCTGGGCAAGGAGGGGTTTGGCAGAGAGAAGGAAGCATGGAGGAAATGATGGTCAGGGGTGAGGGCAAGACAGACAAAATACAAATTAACTTTTTTTGTATTTTGTTTAGAATGCTCCAGCTCCAGCATCACCAGCTACTCCAGACGGCTTGTCCTCAGACTCCTCAGACACCTGCACCAAATGGCATCCCCTCCTCTGACAGTGTAGGTACCTGCAAAGCATCCCATTCTCTTCTGCTGTCAGAGCTACAAAGAGAGAACTCATTTGAGCTGGCCTTTGCTGGCAACAGCCAACTACTCCAACCTCATTTCTTTGGTGTCAGTGTGTCACCGGTGTCCTCAGCAGCTCACCTGCTAGACACACACCTGTACATCAGCAGCAATGTCTCCCCAGTCAGCACCCCCTTCTCTCAGCAACAGAGTTTCTCTGCACAGTCTCCAAGCTACGACGCTGTCGCTCTGCAGCACGGAGACTGTGAGATGGAGGACCTGACTTCCAACCAGCTCGGGAAGTTTGTCCTAGTCAAATGAGAGGCCTGGCTGCTATAGCTCATGCTACTCTTGTTGGGAAGAACTTTCACCAGTGTTTCATGGCTTGCGTGGCTCCATGGCTGGCTGGTGTCGTGTGGACAAGTGACTCTCAGAAGCAATAAATTTTGAAGTATGTGAAGAGGCTGTCTGGCTCAGAAAGCTAGCAACTTTATAGACCTGAAACAAGCAATATGTATGTCTTTTTGCTTCTACTGTTCTTGCACTGAACAAATATGAATAGAAACTGAATTTTTAAAAGGAAAAATAATGATGGGGAAGATGGGCGGGGCATTTGTGGGGACAGGGAGGGATGTGGTTGGGGAAGAACTCTTCGGTACTGTACTCAAGTCAGACCAATACAGCTCTGCTGTTATGCAAGATTAGCAGCTGTCAGTAGTGGTGACACAGCAAGGAGAGGCTTTTCAAAGAAGGGACCAGAGCCTCCCTTTTTCACAATATTCATTTATGGGTTTGTGAAGATGATTACCTCTTTTAAAGAAAATAAACAGAAAACCAGTGGCATGCAGCATTATGCATTCATAGAAGACAAAAATGGAAGCATTGCCATTTACTGTTGTTTTTTCTCCTGTTAAACACTCATTTTATTTAAAGAAACCAACATCCCCATTCCACACCTCCCAGATAAGCATACTTTAAATGAAAACTGTGAACTTCTTGCTTGATACATCAGCTAAAAAAGCTTTAAAAAGCCCCCTTCTAATTAGTATAGAAGCAAGTAAGCTATTGAAAATGTATCCCTTGAGATCAGGATTCAAACTGCATAATGTCTGGTCTTTTGCAGGGATGTTTGTTTGGGGGTGGTACGTGTGTATGTACATATACACACGTGCACACATACATAGATTTCGCTGGTCTGAATAATCCTTAGTGATCTTTTTATAAAAGCTCAGTTTTTTCATATTCTTGCAGAGGCACTGAGGAGGGAAGCATTTATACTAGTTGGGTGATGGGAAGGGTTTTCTTTTTAAAAAGCCCTCCTGGAGGTTGCCTACAAAGTTGCCTGAGGGGTATTTCTTAGTGCTGCATATTGTTATTTCCGCTGCTAATTATGTTTTTATGCATTTCATTATCAGGGTCCAAACAGAACTGACTCTTGGGGAAATGTGCAATATTGAGGTTATAATTACATACTGACAAAGAAAAAAAAAGGAATAGGCTAGAACAGAATTCTACTCTATCAGAGTACAGCTATTTCTGAACAAAACTGTATTAAAAGTGAGTAAAACAGCACAATCTTTGGGTGTTTGTTTTTGCTTGGTTTGTTTTTGGCATCTTAGCACAACGAGGTTTTGGATTAGATAGGTGTTTTTTCGTATGGTTTTTAATGCTGTATATGTATATAAATAGGAAGCAGAAAACTCTGTAACACTAGTTATTTTTTATATTTTGTATTATGCTTATATTGTGTTTCTGGTAGAACCCCCACTCCCCTCCCAAGGCAGAGCATGACTTCTGTTGGTATCAACTGATGTTATGCATAGGTATGCAGGGGAGAACAGACTGTGCCCCTGCAGAAATGGGTTTGGGTGGGGAGTGCAAATTTTGGAAGCAGGTGAGCAAACAGTGAGCCAGCTTGGCTGGAAGCTGCCATCCAAATGTCAGAAAATAGCTGCATTCTGTCTAAATGCTTAAAGGACCCATCTCCCTAGTGTGACACAGGGTGCCTTCAAGTTACCTTGGCTTCATGCAACCTGCAGTATTAAGCATCTGCAAATAATATAGATACCTTTTTTTCTTGTTTTGTTTTGTTTTTAAAAAAGAATAAAAAGCCAAAGATTGACCAGGTTAATTGGTGGGAGTAGGAAGGGTTGAAGATGTCATAGTGGCTCTGTCTGTGGCTCTCCATAAGCAACCTCTTTATCTGTGTGTTGTATCTGTGTGTTTGTACTGGTGCATCTCCAGTTTGCCACTGCTGCTACGTGGTCTGGAAGCTTCAAAGTGAGAGAAAATTGCTCGAGTTGAATTTCTGTTAACGAGTGGTGCCTTGCAGCAGAGAAAACACCAAAGTCTCATGCTCAATTGTAGTGGTTTAAAAAACAAAAACAAACAAACAAAAAACCCAACAAAGAAAAATAACCCAACCCAAAAACCAGATTGTGTGGAAATGGCTGGACAGGAGGGCAAGAAGAAGCCAGCTCATCACAAAGCAGCAACTTTGCCTTCAGTTTCGTAAGGGGTAGCACGCATACTAAAAACACAGAATTCTCTCTTCTGTATTTGTTTTGTTTGATGCCATGGATCAAAAGGCCACAGATTCTTTTGTTTCCTGTCCTGAGCAACAACAAGCACTTTACTTTCATAGTATTTTTTTTTCTTTTTCAATTGCTGTAGAACCTCTTTGGAATTATTGCTGGAGCAGAAAGAGGTAATTTTAAAAGTTTGGGTTTTTTGTAGATATCTTGACAGTGCTGTTCTGCAGACTGCAATGCAATAGGGTATTTAAAGACACTATGTGATTGGTTTAGTTAAGATGTATAGTTTATTTTTTATCATGACTGAACAATCATTTTATTTCTTATGTTAAAATGAGAGGTGTACACCAAAATGATTAGTCGATGTGTTTTATTTAATATTTAAATAAAAAATGTTTTAAAATCGTTGTGTTGCAGATGGTTCTGTGGAGCATTTTCTCCTGGTACATACACATGATTTGCATAGTTAAGGCTCATTTCAAAGCCTAAGTCCATGTGACATTACTGACACTTTTTATTACGTACTAAACGAAGAGGAATGGCAGGCTCACAAATCTGATAATGGGATATTGAGCCTTTCACTGGTAGGCAATCTATCTGAATCTAACCCAAGTCTGAGTAATCGGGTTATAAAATCTGACAGTGGGAGAGGAAAATGCTGAGGCGTGGCTTAGTTGTTACCAGATGAGCACTCTGTCCGTGTCACCTTCATCTGAAAGAGGCCCCGGCCAGATTAAGGCAGTGATGGAGAAAGTGCAGAGAGGGAGGGAGAGATTCTGGGAGTGATGGATATTTCTCCTTTCAAATGTAATTTGAGAATTTGAAAACAACACTGGAAAAGTGCAGGTTAGGCTGGCCTGGGAAAGTAACAGCTCTGCAGAGATGCCTTGGCTGGCTTTAAACAAACTGAGGTTCCTGCTGCAACCCCACAAGTGCCTTGGTGGCTGGCAGGTGGGGATGCCCCTCTGCTTCAGCCCAGCGTGGCTGCCTGTGTGCTGGGACAGGGGGTACCTGAAGCTGGTAGAGATGGACTGTACCAAGCATGGGCTGGGAAGGGAATTGCCCAAAGGAGGGGAAGAGGGTGAGTAGGGACACAAGGCCTAGGTGAGGATGGGTTTCATCTGCGAAAGGACCCATAAATCTTTGCAATCTCTAGTTTAACCTGGCAAACACCCAGGAAAAAAACAAAAAACAAACCAAAACCAACAAAGATTTAGGTTTGTGTTGTTTTGTTTTGTTTTTTAAATTCACCTATTACATTTTGAAGGAAGGGGAGTGTGGTGGGAAGGTAAATCCAAAAAGTTAAACAAAATCTCTGGGGGCAACACAGAAACTATTTATTTTGTTTTCAAAAGTTGTTTGCTGAGCTGGAATTTGTACAGGTCTATATGCATTTGCTGTGACTCTTCAACTGTCAGAAAAGTGTCATACAAGTGGTTGTCTAGGGTTGTGCTTTCAATGTCACCATTTAAAGTTAGGAATTTTGCAACTATTAAAAAACAATAGAGGTATTCTTAATTATTTTTGATTCGGCTTTTAATATGCCCTGGTTTAAGAATAATCCCAACTGCTGTTTTCAACAGGATTGTCAGGGCATTTTTTTAAACCCCAGTAATTCTGGGAAAACTCTGAGAGTTGCCTCTTAGTGGATATAAATCAGTGCAGCCCCACAAGCTTCCATTGACATCACTGACCCTTGGGTATAGAGGGATCTTGACAGCATCGTGATTTCTGTGAAATGGTAGGAAAAACAGGAACAAAGAAACCCTGGGATTCTGGACTCAGTTTCCATGTGTACACTGTTTCACTCTTGTTGCTTTAGTCACTGTCTTCCGGCCTTTCCTCTGAAATCTGTCTCTGCTCCTGTTTACCACATTTGGTTTTGTCTTTAATATCTCTCAAGATGCTGTTTTTCTTGGCTTTGTTTCTCACATTGCAACTTGGTACCTAGTTCCTTTTCCTTTCCTTCCCTTCCCAGTCTGATATTGGTGGGGGCTTTTTTCCCCCTTTTTCAGAATCTGGCAAGTTTAGCATAACCCCAAAAGTGACTGATCAAGCCTTGTTTTTTTTTTTAAAAAGGAAATACTTAGAGCTGGCAGGAGATGCTAGATGGGTAGCAATAAAAAACAGAGGCTGTCTTTGCAGGGAGCAAGCTGAGCTCAGACACCAAGCCAAGGACTCTGGTGCCAGTGTGGTCCAGTCATGGTAGCAAGGGATTCTCCCTTGTCCCTCTTCTTCTGCCCTCTGGCAGGAGACCCATCACTCATCCCCAGACCCACGACCTTCTTCCTCACCATGTCCACAGCAGCAGTCACACCTCAGTGAGGAAAGGAATTCCTCATGCTGAAAAAAGTCATACTGTGATCTTAGCCTGTGTCAGCTGGAAAGGAGAAGCCAGCAGAAGGGAGAGCAGTTGAGCGTAGAAAATTATGGTGCATGAAAAAAAAAAAAAAGTTATAAGTACTTCCGTTTTACTCATCCTGCAAAGTGAGGATGAGGCACGCTTCGTGCAATGAAGGAGAATTAATTTAAGAACTAATAAAAGCAAATACGTGCCTTGGGAGGACATTGCTTCAGATATGGTTGCTGGCTTATTTCATGACTACTAACTACTTTCAGTGGTGACAGTTAAATCAATGATAAAGGTAATCCACTGTCATGGTTTATGGATTTAGCAGAGCATCTGTGGGAGATAAGGGAAGAGTTAGTCTTTGGTACAGGCTGCCAGGGGCATGATAAATAGATTTTTAGGATAGAAATGCCTTTTTCTCCAAGGCGTCGGATGTTAGCACCTGCCAAAGGAAGACATTCATGTGAGGGGAACAAACTTGATCATCACCTGCAGTAAATTCTAGTTTCTTAATGTGCATTTTGTATAATATGTAATGTCTTACTGCAGCAATAGTGGCTCAGACCAAAAGTCCAGTTAATTAGTTAGCTTCTTTCAGAAGCAGACAACTAAGGGAAAGGATATAAGGACAGGGCAAGCATAGCAAAATCTGTTTGTGGTATTACCATCTCAGTAGAGAACAGACTGTGGTTGAGGGAATTTTTGACTGGGTCATTGTGTTTAACAGCTGCAGATGGGTCAAGTCTCCATGAACTCTGCTAAACCCCTTTTGGAATTCTTTTATAATTCTGGCCCTCACAGCATCCTGTGGCAATGAGTGCCATAATTCAATTTTACATCTTGTGAAAGAAGAGCATCCTTTTCTTTGTATTAGACCACTAACCCAACAGATTGGGTTGTGCTGCCTTCCTCTTGTGATAGTAGGCATGATGAGTGATGCCTGTTCACATCTCCACACTGCTCATGAGTGGTGGAGATCTCTCTCACATCCCTTCTCTGTTGAGATGACTGAGCAGAAGAACATTACTGTAGTGACCATGACCACCTATGGAAACCATTCCACGTTTCTGTGCCATATATTTTGTGTCTTCGGCTTTTCTCCTACATCCTCCTCTGTGTTAACAGAGCTGTACCTTGTGTTTGAGACAGGGGTATCCTAGAAGTAGCCCCTTTTTGAGTTTGTCTTCATTCTGTAGTTGTTCCCAAAGCACTTTTTTGCCTTGTTGACAGCTGTTGAGCAGTAAGCTGGAGTTGTTCAGCAAACTTGGGGACTATGAAGTTTCCTTTCTGACCGATGTTAATTTAGAGCTCCTTATGGTGTTTGTATGGTGAGGCTTGGTGCTCCTCACGCTCTTTGCTTTTGTATTTGCTGCTGACAAGCTTCATATATCATTTCATCAACCTGTCATTCCGTTTTCTGAGCTCACTCTCCACTTGACTGCAGCTGGATCTTTTATGAATATGCCAAGTTGCCCAGATCTTGACATGAATGCCTTTGCAATGCCTGAGCTCTTAACTCTCTGAACTTTGCTCTTTTCCATTCTATCATCTATTTAGCTAATCTGCTTTTTATTATACTTTCTGTCAACTCCCCTTGCCCAGCTTTCCAGCCCACAGGTCTCTGGATGGCCTCTAAAAGTCGTTTTTAAAAATGAATGTAACATTTGCCACCTTCCACTCCTGGGGTGCCTCACCATTTCAACAGCTGCTGTGGTATTGTGCTGAATAGGTCAGCAGTTCCAACTCTGAGTTCCCTGAGTTCTTGATTGAAGCCTTCTGGTCCCACAAATCTGTTAATATTACTTTTATTGTTTTACCCTGAAAACTCTTCTTCTGCCACTTGAGATATGGAAAGTCTCTGAGGCTGATTCCCTGTGCAGCCTGCCACTGGAGTGAGGCTGGACTGGGCCATGAAAGTAAGCAGAACTACCACGAGTGGATGGATGGATCTGCATGTAGTGAAATGAGGCAACCAGGTGCCACTAATTCCCAGGGAGTGGCATGAGCTTGTGTTAAGCCCACCTGTGCCTAATTAGGGTGGGCCCCCACTGCGCATGAGCAGGACCAGGGGGCCAATAAAAGGTGAGGCCTGAGACACAGGCTCAGCTCAGTCCTGAGCTAGCCAGCAGAGAGGTTGGTTGCTCTTGGAGTAGCAGCACTGATCTGGGCTAGTCAACTCTGAGAGCCATAGGCTTAGAGCATTGCTCGTGAGTCTCTGCTGGAACACCTGGCTGGACTTTGAAGTGCCGTTCCCTAAGAGAGGTTCATCTTGCTACATCTGCATAGCCAGAGGCTGAGAAATGCAAACTGCATTCTGTCCCTTTTGCACCTTGCAGGCAGGTGACAAAGCAGTGACAGCAGGGTGGGCATGGGGGAGTGCCCAGGTCAGCCCAGTTCACCCCTCTTTACATCCCCCAGAGATAACCTAGCCTTTCCCCTTCCACTGTACTTATAGAGGTGGAGCTGAATTTATGGATGTCTTCCTCAGCTGATGTAAATTGGCATTGCTAGATCAAAGCTAATGCAGCAGTGCTGCTTTATGATATAAACACTATTAGCAGCATATTAAGGATCTGACCTCCAGAGCCAGGCAATCTTATCCTTTGTTCCTTCAGCCACTGAAGTAGTGAATTTAGATTCATTATTTTTGATGGAGTTTTTCCTGTAATGTGCTGGATTGCTTTTTTAGCTGTCCCCTGTCTTATGTCCTTTTCTGCTACTCAAAGAAAGTGTTGGGGGTTTTGTTGGGTTTTTTTTGTTTTGTTTTTGGTTTTTTCTGGTTTTTTTGTTTTTGTTTTTTTTACCAGTCCTGGTTTATTCTGTGACAAGAAAAATAGTCAAGAGGTGGAAGGGATTTAAGAAATATTATTTAAGTCTTTTTTGTTTATCCTTGCTCATAAATTCTTTTCCATTTCCTGGTAAGGTAACAACATTATCATCTGGTGAGCAGTTCTACACACTCAATAGGCAGATGGGTATAAAAGGCCTCTCACACCATTATCCTCAGCCATCTGCTGGATTTCCAAACAAATCTCCTCCTATAAGAAACACCTTGAAAAAAAGGAGCTTTAAACTCCACTGTTCATGCCATGTGAAAAAAAAAGAAAAAACCCAAATAATTTGATTTTAGCTTCTTGTCCTAGTTGCTTAACAATATTACTTTTGCATTGTCTGGGATATATTCACACTTTCTGTTCTTCAGACCAAGTGAAGGTAGTTGTGCAGTGGTCAGCTAAATGTTTTTTCCTGTTCAGGCTTTGTATGGTAGCAGATGTGTTTACTGAAAACATAAAATTAGATTTCTGGGAACGCTTCTGCACATGCCTTTGTAATTCATTTTCTGTGAACATTTTTACTTTTGGTTCATGGAAAGAGGAATGGTGATACAGAGCCACAAAATTAATTGCAAATCTGGATAGATTGGGCAATTATTCCCTTTATTGGTATGTCTGAGAAAAATGGGGGTACTGGTCTTAATTTTGGGGTAAGAGGGTTAATAGCTCTCTGCAGAAGGAGGTCTGGACATTTTGAGTTCAATTACATATGGGGGTGAAAGGCTGGATCTTTGTCCTGGAGGGAGGAAAGGCTTCTCTCTGGCTTAGCTGAGGTAAGATGGTTTTAAAAGGCTCCAGAGATGTCTTCATAATGGCTTTGACACATGTATGTAGTTTTAATATTTAATTACTCAGATCTCTATTGCAAATCACCAAACAACAGACCCAATGGGTCGTAGGCATCCAAATGATGTGGCCCAGTGAGTTGTGTTCCCATGAGAGCAGTGAGAAGCAAAGAGGAACGTGAGATCTGACAGGACTGAGTGACTCTGGGCAACTCATCCCACTTGTGCACACTGATGTTTGGAAGGAGATCCTATTTAGCAGGAATCCAACATTTGATGGTGGGTGTGCTCTCCAGAGGGAAGGGAGAAGAAGCTGTGCTTCCTCCTGGTGTCATGAACATCAGAGCTGCAGGGGGAATGGGAGAACTTGTGTCCTTTTTATGCCCCATGTTGGTGGAAGCAGTTCTTTGAGCAGCTTTGATGCATTTAATGCCAGAATCACTTCTACTGCAGCTACCTGTCCTACATGGCACAAGCAATGGGAGATGTTGGGACATTCCCAGGCAGCAGGAGTAGGAACTATGGGTCCTGTAATGGAGGTATCCATGCAACAGAGCTGCGAGGTTGTGTGTACTGCTGGACCTTGGAGCCAGGGGAAATTGCCTGGAACTACTGGGCCTTCTGTCTGAGTGTTACTGTTTGTCTTCAAAAGGAAGTGAATATTTCCTCAGTGCATTTTGGGGTTAGTCACAAGCTGTGAAATCCACTTTCCCCCAGCTGCAGCCCACTGTCAGGTAGTGAACACAGGGACAGTGGGGTGCAGCGATGCCCGGTCCTTCTTCAGCACAGATTCCGGTTTGCAAGCTCATAAGTGCCCTCCTGGTCTCAGGGTGGATCCATTTCTTTGCCTGCAGGACCCCACAAGCAGCCAACAGTCACTAATTGGATTCAATAACTAGCTTAACACTGTAAATGCAATCAAGTCACTGGGTGCATTCATCCCTCGAGCAAGCAGGATTAACCAGTTCCTTGGGGCAGGATGTGCCCTTAAACATTAATTCTCTATGCAGCACAGCAAGCCAGAGCCAGGCACCCCAGCAGCACCTCTCCCACTGGTTTTGCTGGCTGATGAATTTGAGGTGCCACGGATGATCTGAGTGCTATAGCCACATGGGCAGTCTGGGATTTATTTATTAGGGGGGTTTATTTATTGCCTGCTTTGTGTTGGTATCTGTGTTTTTTTCCTGGTGTCCAGCACATGGGGCTGGGACAGAGGCTATTTTGAAGCTCAGTGCTGAGAGGGTGATGTGCACATGGTCTCTTGACATCACCACAAGCCTTGCCTGTGAGCTTGAGCTGGCTTTCACCTGGGCTTGTGATATCTGAGATCATACTTTCAGGTGCATATTTTTGTTGGAGGAATAAAATCTCACTAAAAGAATAAAAGCTTCCAGTGTCACCAGCTTTTCCCCCCTGTCACAAGAGTTGTTACCAAAGTTGATGAGGAAATCACAGCAGCTCCTGATTGCACCCTGCAGAAGACCTTGCATGTCAAGACCATCCTAGTCACTCCCCTGCCTGCTTAGACCCAGTTGCATCATCAAAACAGGACTTGGCTAGAGTGCTAGAGAGAAACCTTCCCTCTCTTGTCAGAGACAAACTGTGTTCCTCCTGCCATCTTCATGTGCCAGCACCAGGGGCTGTGCTGGTGCAGAAGGCAGGGAGAGCACCCCATCCTTGTTTTTCTGCATCTCATCCTTGAGTCCTAGCTTGCAGATGGTCCAGAGGGGACCATCTTCTTTTGAAAGGAGCTCTCGAAATTGCAGACAGGTGCCTACTGGGGTTTTCAGTGTGGGTTAACCCGTGCAGGTGTGGGGTGGAATTCGAAACCTTGCTAAGTGTCCACCTCTATTTTTTAAGCCTCTGTCCTGCTGGCAGGAGCTGGCTGCAGCAAGGGGAAAGGAGAGCTGCCAATGCAGTATGCTGAGCAATGCTGATGTCTGGCAGGGCAAAGCAAGGGATGAGATGTGATTACGGTGGTAGAGTTGCCCAGACAAACCAGGAGAGGGAATGCACATGCCCATCTGCAGCTGTATGTGTGAATGCACACATACACAGTGTGCTCTGAACTCTCTGCGTTGCATTCTGTACCTGAATCAGTGCCATTTCTTGGTACCACACACAATTATATTCCCAGGATTAATAATGACTCTCTCAGGCTCTTTTCTTGCCCAAGTGGCTTGCTGATTATTACCCATTATCCATCCCACCCAGCAATGAGGGGATAATAAGGCTTCTTAGGACTCACTCAGAGCAAAGGAAAGTTTTCCTCGTGGACTCCACTGCTGAGCAATTCCTTCTCTGCAGGGGTGAGTGATGGGGCAGGGAACTGCATGTAGGCTGAGTGCCTTTTGTTGGAGCATGAGGGACAAGAGTCCCAGTGGTTCCTGATACTTTCAGATGGATGTAGGGTAGGGAGGGTGCTGAGTTTTGGTGACAGAGCAGAGAAAGGCTTGAAGTGGGACACTCCATCCTTTTTTCTTGGAGACACAAAGGAGAGCAGAGGGGGGATCCCAGAGAATTTATTGGTGGGTTTTAACCTTCATTTTTATTTGGAGGATTGACTTTTGACTGAGCCATCAGAAGCAGTGCACAAGCATGTACCTGCATGAGTGTGAACAAGAGCTTTATTTTTAAGGAGTTATGGAATGGAATGTCTAATGCTGACTCTCCCATGTGTTGTGGACCAGGTCCTTTCTTCCTCATGTTAATATTTTAATTATTATGTGAGCAAAAGAGGACAGTTTCTTCTAGAAGTCCTTGAGTGGATGACCTTGTTTCTAAGGGTGTTAAAACGTAGCAGGTGGGTTGTGTGCATTATTATAAACCAAGATGGTAACTTTAAAAAAAATTAATCTTTTTTTTACTTATTTCTGTGCTTTGTTGGGTTTTTTGTTTGTTTGTTTGTTTTGTTTTGTTTTTTTTCTTTGTGGCGCAGGGAGAAAGGCCTGCATTTTGCTATTACTGTAATAAGATTAATGGACTCATAGCACCTTCTTCACAGAAAATTTTCCAGATGCAGTCCCCCAATAGTCAAACACTGGACTTAAAAAACAGAAGTTGGAAGGACTCAGAAGCAAGCGAACCTGTTCTAGACCAGACATTTCAGCTATGAAGAACAGCTAAGAGGCACAGATATCTCAGCACCCTTTCCTCCCCCTGTAAATGTGGACTGGATGGTGAGGTGCACACACAAGTCAAATCCAGAATCTATGGGTGATGGAAACCAGTTTAAGTAGTAAAATATTTCAAGAATATGAGTTGTCATTCATGAAGCACATAGGTCACTGTGGTCACTCTGATCTCCAATGCACATAATATGGGTGTATCCATCTGTGATGTTGCCGTAGTCCTCCTCTGGCTAAGGTCTTGTCACAGAATCCCCAGATTTATGGATGGAAACAAGTTATTAGGTCATCCAAGACGTTCTTCTGCTAATGCAGATTTATTCCCTCCTGTATATTTTCCAGAACTTAGTCCAGTCTATTGTTCAAATGACTCAAATGTCCTCTGCTTCCCTTGAGGGCCCATTTCAGAGCCTAACAGATCTTGCTGTCAGGATTTCGTTTCCCGTCATATTCCTCCTGAAGGTTCTTCTGTTTAATTTAGTTACTTACTCTTTTTGCAGAACAGTAATGAGGAACAGGACTGTGGAAATAGGACATTTGTTTCTTGCTTATCCGGCTAATTCCTGTTATCCCATTTTTTATGGCCCTGCCCAATCCTGTTTTCCCTGGTGTTTATCACACCACACTTCTCTCTCAGGAGTGCAGTCCAGCCTGAGCTGGAATGGGCTGGTAGCTGCCCATGGATTATGGAGAGGGCAGAATGGAGGCATTAGCTTAACAGATACATATTTGCATATGTATCTGTGTCTTATCTGTGTCATATCTCTATCTAATATTTGTTGTGTAAAAATCCCTTAACTTCTGGCTTGAATGTCGTGTGTCTTAAATTTGTGTGAAAAATGGAAAATAAGAAACATTGGTAAGGAATTTTGTTGCCCTATTGAAATTGTCTTTGACATTTATACCCTCCCCTTTTCATTAGTTATAACTAAGTGATGGGAAAGAGAGAAAAGAATGAAAAGTTCAGGTTGGAAGATGAGCCACCAGGAAGTCAGGAAATAAAAAAGAGGTGTAATAATAATGGGGTTTCCCAAACAACATGAACTTTGAATTATTCCACATCTTGAGTACATCACAGTATAAGGAGAACTACTATCTGATCCTTGTTTGTGCAGAACTACATCCCCCTGGAACTAAGGCCATTCAGTTTAAAGGGAACAGGAATGACACTTGTGCCTTTGAGGACATTTTACATTGTCAAAGTGGTGGAAAAGGTTTCCATGTAGAGGACAGTCAGACCTCTGATGTGTAAAGGTTTAACTTCACTAAGTGAGAGTAATTTGCTGAGGGAGCTGGGGCTGTTCAGCCTAAAGAAGAGGAGGCTCAGGGGAGACCTCATTGCTCTCTACAACTCCCTGAAAGGAGGGTGTAGCCGGGTGGGGGTTGGGCTCTTTTCCCAGGCAACTTTCAACAAGATAAGAAGGCACGGTCTTAAGTTGTGCCAGGGGAAGTTTAGGTTGGGCATTAGAAAGAATTTCTTTACAGAGAGAGTGATCAGGCATTGGAATGGGCTGCCCAGTGAAGTAGTGGATTCTCCGTCCCTGGAGATATTTAAAAAGAGACTGGATGTGGCACTCGGTGCCATGGTCTAGCAACCGCAACAGTGGATCAAGGGTTGGACTTGATGATCTCTGAGGTTCCTTCCAACCCAGCCAATTCTATGATTCTGTGATTCTATACTTTGATCTTTTTGCTGGTACAACCATCATGTGCAGTCCATGTCCTCTCTTCCCCAGCAGTTCACCATCACTTCTGTTCCCAAAGTGGACTCCCTGAGTCCTCTGAGGCTCCAGCCCAACACTTTTGGTGAGTGTGCTTGAAACAAAAGCTCTAAATTGTTTGATTTTGCAAAATAGCAACTTCCCAAAAATAGATTTAAAAAACCCCGAGACTTCTAAACCAGGTGGTTTTTCAAAGCTAGAACAGACCTAGTCAAACACAGGGATGATCATAGCTGGGTGGAGGGAGCATAGAGGAGGGTACCTTTTAAACTAAACCTGCTTCCCAAGGAATTGTAATATGGGAATATAGCTGGAGTTAAGGTTGCCAGGTTGGTTTTAGCTTGAGGATTTTTGTGGCTGTGGATATTTGCTATGATGGGGGCTTACAGCATCAGGCATTGCAGCATACAGCTATAGTTCCAGTTCCATCCTGGATTTGTTTTCTGTGCTGTAGGGCTGGAGAATGAAGGATGATTTGCCATTTCAGGAAACTCGGTGAGAAGTGTGGATGAGGTTAAACTGTGCTGGGTCTGTGACTACTGACTGAACAGTCACAGGGCTACCTTCTTGATTGGTGCTAAATACAGTAAATAAAAAAAGAAGCCTGTGTGAAAAGCTTTAGTTGCTGGCTTAATGCATCATCAGCCTTTTTTTGGTGTTTTGTTTCTTTTCTCTGAATACGCTAGAAGTTTTCAGTATTACTCCACCAGTGCTCTATAGGTATCTGTCCTCTTGTAACTAAAGGGCCTGAGAGCAGTGAATGGAGAAAGAAAGCTACAGTGGGAAGGTGGGCTTGGGGGCTGGGGGGAGTTTTCACAACCACTTTGGGCCATTTCAGACCCCCCAATACAGCAGGTTTATGTCCTGCATCTGGTTCTGCTTTGTAAGACTGCATTACCTAATTATTTATCTTCCAGCCTCATTTTTACAAGATTCTACAGTCCTGGGCTTGCACACATTCCACCCTACAAATTGTAGCACAGTTTGTTGTCTTTTTTATTATCTTCTTCTCTGACCTTGTCTTTCTCCCTTTTCCTTTAATCTAAAAAAAATATATGTTTAGCAAAAATGAAAAAAACCCAACACCCAAAGTCTGAAAAATGTTCCTTTGGGTTTTCTGCTAAATATCTCCTAGCATAGATTTCCCCAGGAGGTTTCAACAAGAAAAACATTAAATCTATATGTACACGTGCAAATGCCCACAAAGAACCTAATCCTTTCTACACCACCACAGTCACCAGCTAAACAATTTCAGTGGCACAGCCTGGTAAACAGAATCTGTAACCACCAGTCTCCAGCACAGACCTGAGTGAGAAGAAGGAGATATGTGTGACCTGTCTTGGATCAGGCTATGAAGAATGAAGTGGATCTGATTGATGCAACCTTCACGTGAGCAGCAGTGAATATGTATTAATTCAGTATACTACCCTGTTCATGGTTTTGAGTTTCCCTTTGTCATTACTGCATGTTTGAAGGTGGTTCAAGATTAGAGCTTTCATTAGGCTCCTTGGAGATATTTACTAAAGTACATATGCAAATAGCTTTCTCTCCAAGTTCTCAAGGTCAGCTGCTCAAGCCTTCACCTCACCTTTCCTTTCCTAATCTGGCTGCTGCCAGCTTTGTGTGGCAGCCCTTTGGGCTACAGGGAGTTGTGACACTGCCTGGCTGGAGCCACATGCAAACAGGAGCAGTGCTGGGTCCCAGTTTAGCAGCTCTGCCCAAAACCCACAAAAGTCCAGGGTGCTGGCACGTCGTGCCCTCCACCCCTCCCCGGCAGGCTGGTGCCTTCCTGCTGCTGATAGTCATGATAAAATGGTGAGTGGTGCTGTAGACGTCAACGCAGCATGTCCCCCAACAAAAGAGCCTCTTGTTTTTTTCAGAAGACAGATTGCTCAGGGAAGCTGTGGCTGCTCCCTCCCTGGCAGTGTTCAAGGCCAGGCTGGATGGGGCTGTGAGCAACCTGGTCTGGTGGGAGGTGTCCCTGCCAATGGCAAGGGGGTTGGAAAGAGATGATCTTTAAGGTTCTTTCTGATACCAACACATTCTAGGATTCTAGGTTTGTGCTGGGGCTGCCAGCTGTGATGGAGGGGTGCACTTGCAGTTCCTGCCTGCTGGCTCCAGCTCCTGGCAGGATACAGAGGGAGTGTGGAATGGGGCTTTCCATGCAGCCCAGACCTATCCAGCAGCATCTGCCCAGGGGTCTAGGGAAGCACCAGACAGAGAGGCTTTTTCCCTGGCAAAGCAGGCTGCTGGGGAAGAGGGACTCATTGCCCTCCCCTTCCACACCACAGCACCAAGGCCATGCTGGCTGTGGCCGAGGGGGCCAGCACTGGAGGGAAGTCCTAGCAACAAATGGCCTCCATGCAGGAAAAGACAAAATAAACCAAGCTGCTTCCATAACCCCAAACCAGAAGAGCAGATCTGGTGTGAGGCTCCCCTCTGGGAAAGGTTTTGTGCCCTTGGGGAAGCATTGGTTGATGGGGATGAAATGTGCAGGCTCATGCAGGAGATGGTTTCTTTGCAAGTGGGCAGCAGGCCTGGGGGACCAGGACCTGGCGTGTTCTCCTCAGAGGAGCCAGAGCTCTGCTTCCTCAGGGCTGCTGCTTCTTAGGCAGTGAGGAGGAGAGGATATGAGCTCTGCCATTCCTATTGTGTTGCTCCTTCCTCAGGCTTAGCAGCAATGGTCCTCTGTGGAAGGAACTTGTTTTCCATTTCATTTGTTGCAGCACCTGCCATGACAAAAATTGGTGTACTGAGCATCCCAAGTAATGAAGATTTCTCCCAGAACACATCATCACTTCTGAGAAAATAGTGATAAAAATCAGAGACAACTTTCAGGACAACAAAGACAGCATAAAGCCTCCTCCATGCTGATGGGTCCAGAATTCCTAGGTGGGGACACCAGCAACTCTGGAGATCCCTGTGGAACAGGTTGCTGTTTGCCAGGGCCACATCCTCAGGAGAGGAACTGCAGCTGAGGAGCAGGAGGTTTCTTCTCTGTTTTACTCTGAATCGTGGTAGCATTACCCCCACCAGCAACATTATCCCTGGGGTTTTAAGACAGAGAGAAGAACAGCTGTGAATGCAGCCCCCACTGACATACATTCCACCTGGCTCCCTGCTTTCCCATCTTTCTCCTCCAAAAAAAGGTTTTTCTCCCTGGTATTGTTTCTACAGGACCTGATAACAAACTTCATTAATTCCATTTCAGCTGTTCCTGATCCTTGGCACTCTGAGGGAGCTGTACCACTCTATCCCATCTTTCTGGCAGGCTTTATCTCATGGGCTTATGCTGCACCTTTTTTTCCTGCAATGTCCTCTGTGTTGTTTCTTATGCCTTCAGATATTTGGGTTGCTTGATCTGACTGAGGCACTGAAGAGAAATGAGAAGTTCCTGGTGATCTCCAAAGGTCTGTTTCCCAAGTTAATACACTTACATAAACACTGATCAGTTTGGTCCAGCCAAAAGCTTAGGAGGCTTTTCTGTTTATTTTCCTGGCTTCACCATGGGACCACTGAGGGTGTATTATCGCTCTTCTTTTCTTGGAATGTTTTTATTACTGAGGAATTTGCACAAATATTTTGTGGTGCATTAGTGCCAGACCAGTGGTGCTTTCTGAGGAAAGTCAGTTTGATCATATGAACTGATTTAACTGGACAGGTCAACCAAGCAAGGTGAGCAGGCTCTTGGTGAGCAGGTTTCTCATATTGCTTTGGTTCAGCTAGAAGATCTGGGTACAGTGACTCACAGAAAAGGAGGAAACAAACCCAACTTTGCAACAGGCTACTCATTCAGCTTGGGACTGCCTAGAGATCAGCCATGGGCTAAGAAAGCTCTGTTTTATCTGCACCTGCTGACTCCATCATCATAAAAGCAGGAGCAGAGCAAAAAACAGGTCCTTTTAAATTTTTTTTTCCTCTTTGCTGCTTATTTGAAATGATAATCCTTGAAGCCATCACAGCTGGTTGCTATGGAAGTGACTGAAAGCACAAAGTGAGGATTATGGTTTCAGGTGAGGAAAAGGTAATGGGCACAGATGAGCTCCTAAAATCCAGTTTGGCTCTGAGGAGCAACACTGCAGAGAGGCATTGGAGAACTCTCCCTGTTTTATTTGCCTGTTGGTTCCAGCTCCACAACATCAAAGTGGCAAATTAGAGCTAAAGGATACACATATAAATAAACAGGGAGGTACTAGAAAGGCTGAGGGGAGGGCTCTTCCGGGTTGCCCCCAGCAATGCAAAAGCATTCTGGAAATCTGGGCTCCTTTCTCCCACACTCAGATCTCACTGAAACAGGACCTGTCGGAAACTCCTTCAGACCAGGAGCCAGAGCTGAATCTGGGTTGTTCTGCAGAATTCTTGCAACAACTCAGTGACAGATGTCACGATCTGTTGTTGAAAGAAGGATCTAAATAATCATGTGATCAATCAAAAGGAGGTGACATAATTGAAGGAGGACATTTTATTCAACCAAGCAATGCACCTGGACAAATATTCCCAAACAGTGTTTGTGTGAGGGCTGGGGTAAGTTCTAATTGAGCCCAGAAGCAGAGCATCAGCCCTGGAGCCAAGGGCTGTGGCAGCCAAGGTGTTGGGGGTAGAAATGGCAAGCAGAAAAGGCAAGCTGGCTAAATACAGAGTTCCATTTTTTCCCCTTTAGCACACCCTTGTCAAGCCTCACCAGGGCACTGCTGTGAGTTAGGGCAATTTGATAGAGGGAGGGCAGGTTTGACAAGTATTTGAATGTAGCTCTGCACAGCAAACATCTCCCTCTGCCATGGCTTTTACTCACATCATGCTGGTGGCCAAGGAGCAAAAGGACACTTTGCAAGAGGAGGGGACAAAGTGGCTCCATGGAGCTCCGTCTGCACTCCTGACACACATGGTTAAGCACATATCTGAGGGGTAAAGGCCCAGCGATTACAGCAAAGGTGTCTCACAAGAGTTCAGGTCATCCTTCCACCTCCCCACAGCTTTGTCTGGGGTCTGTAACACTATCCACATGTCTAGGTGGAGAAGGTAGCACCGCTTGGCTAGCTAGGGTCTGAAAATATATTATAAAAAAAGTCTCTCTGCTGGCACAGCTCGGGGAAACTGTGCTGGAAATAACTGTGCTTATGCATTGCTGTCAAAACCAGACTGTCGCTGGTGTCTCTTGAACGGGACCACTGCCAGGACCTTGCTGCCTGGCAGGAGGAGTGGGCTGTGTCGAAGGTTTGCCTTTGTCTGCAGCCCAGGGATATGCTGATCAAATGATGGGGAGGTGTTTTTTGCTCCAAGAGGAGGAGTTTTCCCTCTCAGCATGCCAGGAGGTTCACAATCCCCCAGCTCCAGCCTCATCTGTGTGTGGGGCTGAGGCGAGAAGGCCACCAAACCCCCACCAGCTTGAACCACAACAGAAGAGGTAACCCCAGATGAGCCCTGCGGGGGACATTTGGCAGTAAATTCCTAAGTAGATTTTTCCACTTAGACAAACTACTCTTAATTTAAGCAGACAATTTTAGGAACTCTTGGAGGTTGGCCGGCAGTTTTCTTTGGCCAGGAGCAACTGGGCTATATATCCAATGAAATACCCAGTCAGAAACAGCAGCTACAGGGTCTTGTGTGATAAGCTGAAAGGGACAAAAAACAAAGCAGCCTTGTAGATATTTGAGTCATGACATGTTTAATTAAGCAGACCCAATGTAAGAATGGGCTGCCCAAGGAGGTGGTAGAGTCATCATCCCTGGAAGTATTTGAAAACCATGTAGATGAGGCACTTTAGGACATGCTATAGTGGGCATGGTGATATATATATATGCATACATATACATATACATATACATATACATATACATATACATATATATTTACACACACACATTTTGTTTTATCTGGGGGGCGATGTTGACAGTTGGACGTAGTGATCTTCGTGGTCTTTTCCAATTTGTGGTCTTTGTGACAATACTGTGATTCTCTAATAGTTATTTAACACTACAGGTGTGGAATACATAATGAAATAATAATGTAAAACATGGATGTAATTGCAGGAAAGCAAAGGCTGCTAGGCAATAGCCTAGATGGCTATCATCTAGCATCCATTCATACATACATTTTCATGGTAAAAGGGAGAACTTTTTCATCTTCAGGGCCTTATAAAAAAATGCCACCTCCCCAGAGAAAGTAAAGATGGCTGCAATCACATCCCAGGGTACTGGGTGTTCCTGATTTCCCAGCACTGACACGCAGCCGTGACAAGGAATTATATACTGCATTCATCACGCCTGCTCTCCAGGCATGATCCCCAAAGAATTAATCCTTTTAGCTTTCAGGAGCTGCCATCTGGCCAGTTTCCAATCAACCTGGCTCCTTTTACTACGGACTTGCCAGTTTCCCTCACTCACGCGGGCATGCACAGCAGCTGCTTGACTCAGGTGTCTGGGATTTCTTAGTGGTTTAAAAATGGTAAGATCCAGATATGCCACGTGCTGCCCAAAGAGAACATGCCAGCCTTTGCCTCAAAGAGCTTGCTGTCTGGAGGGAGAAGGAGTGGGAGCTGTACATAACACATAGAACAAGACTTAAGCAGGCTTGTTTGTTTGGTTGGTTTGTGTCGAAAAACTTACTCTGAACAAAAGGCCCAGAATAAAATCCAGCTGTTTTTTTCTCTGTCCTCTTGGTCCTCCAGCACAAACAGGGCAATGAAATTTTAAAAGGGGAGCAAATTGCTTTGAAGCTAGGAGTCTGGAAACTGACTCTGAAACGACTCTGAAACTAAATTCAGTTTAAAGGAAGCAAAGCTGTCTTTTGCTTCAATGTGTCTCACCTGCCTCCAGAATGGCAGGCAACCCTACAAAAGAGAACTGATATTCTGGAGCAGTTTTTCCCCAAGGACACCTGGAACTTCTTGGGAGGTATTTTCTGGGACCATTCTCAAATTCCACATGAGAGAGGATCTTCTCAGACCTTTGCTGTAACCTGTGATGAAGCCAGCGTGCCCATAAGGAATTAATATCTATATGTGTCTGAAAATAATCTGGTTCATGGAAAGTACTGGGGAGAAACCTTCATCATTTCCCTGAGATCCATACCCTTGTTCTTTGCTATGCTACTGATCCTAGGGCAGGCAGAAGGTGGACCTCACCTTGGATCTCAAACTATTCCCTGTTGTGGTCAGTTTGGAGCCACATTTGCCTGGGTTGTTTGAAGAGCACCTGCCAGATTGGATCTGGAAGGTGAAAGAACATTTACCTGGTCAATATTTCCAGGGCTGAGTTACCAAACTTCCTGGATCCAGGGGAATTTGGGTAGTTGTGTGTATGAATAGCTGGCCAATGATGACATCTACTGCACTTCAGTTTACTGAAGGAATGTAAAGGAGACAGCACTGTGGAGAAGTGCTTCTGAAATCTCAGAATTGGATTCAAACCATAAAAAGGCAGCTTAATGCTTTATGACCATAATCCCAAGTGAGTGTCTTCCAGCTGGGGAAGTGCCTTAGAAACATGTTGTGGTTCTCTATGGTGCAGTTCTTTTCTGAAAAGGGATTTTTGATGGGAAAACTATTGTTCTACAGAGACCATTTGGGCAACAAGTGAAAACAGAGATGCATTTATTTAGCTGCTTTTTTTGGCAGAACCTTCCTCCCTTAGGCCACGTGGCCAAGGTGCTGGTAGTTAAATTAGGCTTCTGGTGACACCTGAAGTATCATCATCATCATCAACACAGGTGGTAAAAGGAGCTAGGTCAGAGCTACTGTGGAGGGGTTTAGTAGACAGTTCTACTGTAATGCAAGTCAAAAGAGAAACCTCAGCCCACTGTCTCTGAGGGACTTTCCCTCTGCGTAGCAAACAAGAAGAAATATGCAAGGCTTTGTTCTCCATTTCATTTTTTTATAATTACAGTCAACTGATAGCAATAATTTCCATGGGGAGGAGATCAGCAAGCATCTTTACAGATTTCAGTGGCTGGGACAGAGGAGGGTTATCAGAATCCAGATTAGCAATTGCTCTACCCCAGGTAAGCCCCTATTGAAAGTTTGCTTCTGATTTGAATGGTTGGGGTAGGTGGATAAAAGTCTCCAGGTACAGTCAGCTGGATTTTTTAATTATTTATTTGTTTTTTAATGGAACTTCTGTACTTCCATTGAAAACCCTGAGATCTGAAATGTTTCAAACTTACCTGTGACCAGAGGTATCTTATTTGCATCAGTCTGCCTCAACGCTGCTCAACCTAAACTGTCTCAGGAACCAACTTCTGCTGGTTACAGGCTGAACCTGAAAAAAAAAATCAGTGAAAAATTACTCCCCCTACACCCAGTCTAGATGTGGAATTCTGGTTTGCTAACCCCCAAACTATGTAGCTGCACTTTACTGGTATCAGATGAATTGTTACATAGATGAATAACAACATTTCTCAGTTCCTGAACTCTGTTGGAGTTGGGTGGATGCTAGATACCCTTGGAATGAGTTGGCTGCAATGATCTTCTGTGAAAGAGAACTTTTATTTTTAAGGTTATAAAGGAATAGGAACTCAAAACTATGGGCATGCCAACAGCAGAACAGCAACACACTTGTCCAAATGAAGATGTGAAGGGGTCAGATCAGTATCACTGCAAACTCTTCTTCTCCTTGTAATTTTCAGGTTCATCCTTAGTGAGTCCAGATGTAGTGTTGAGAGAACAGGATAAGTTTTGGAAAGCAAGCCTTAGGAAACGAGTTGTAGATAGCAGCTGCCAGTTGTTCTGGTGGAGGTGCTGCCTGGTCTCCAGGCTCAGTTGGGGAAGGGTGTATCAGCTCTTCTTTCCAGCTACTCCCCTTGCACAACCTGCAGCCCACCACCTGAATCATCTGCTTCTCTGCTGTGAAAAACCTAAGTTACTAAAATGAGCCTCAAGGGTTAATTCTTCCTAGTTTCCATGGTTCTGCTGAATTTTCATGTATTGCCTCTCTTCTGACCTGTTCTCCCTCCAATTTTTTTCTTTTCCCCCCAAGAAGAGCTTTGCTGGCATTTCAGTCCCCCTGCCACAATTCTCACAGTGTATTTGTTCACCTAAATATAGGTGCTCAGTTAGGATAAATCCTTTGGCAAGGTAGCATAAGAACAAATGATTAGATATTTACCAAAATGAAGGTAAATGATATTTACCTAAAGGGCCTCATGAAAAATTGCTTGTTGGCCAACCCAATGAACTTGCTGCCTGAGGACTTTTTTTCATTTTTATTTTAAGATTTGTCAGAATCAAATATATTATATTTATATAATAATTATATAATAGCTTTAACAAGCACCTTCAAACTTCTGAATGGCTTATCAGTCCACTGTTGTGTGGCAGATTCCCTCAAAACTGTTGTTTTTTCTAGAAGAAAGAAAAAGAAAGAGGAGCGGGTGAGAATAAAGCTTTCACAAGACAAAGCTTCTGAACACCCAGGGCAGTTGACTAAGGCTGTGATCATATTTCAGAGAGAAACCAAGCAAGAGCAACCAAGTCTTGGGGTGTACCATGGTATCTAACAAGACATTCCTCTTTGCCCTAAGGTCAAAATACTGCTGGATGAGGAGTCTAGCTGCATTTTCCCACTGGTCTGACAATTGGGTCACTGCTGTGTACCCCCTGCCTTCCACCATTTTTCCTTTCTGTAAAAAAAAAAATACATTAGAGTGAGGAGGGGAGGTTTTCAAACCTTCTCTTTTTTTTTTTTTTTTTTTTTCTTTGGCAAACCCACAATCTCTTACAGTAATCCTAAACTTCAGCTCCCTTCTTGCCTGAGGGGTCCCACGGAAAGCCAAGCTTGCGTGCAGTACAGCAAAGGGAAGATGGAACCTCTTGGCAGCAGATGAGCTGCTTTACATCGTACCTTAAGTACCGAAGGGGCATAAACAAATCAACATTGTTGTCAGAGGCTTTTGTGTGCTTCAGCTGGGGTTGGATTCTCCCCGTAAGGACAAGCACAGGCAAAGTACCCGTGCAGTGGCAGGAACAGACACTCGTCGCCAAATCTGTCTTGGGGTGTGTCGAGGAATGAGGTGATGGGAGCAGCAGGAAAAAGCAATAAGGAAACGCTGAAGCTGGCACTCATGTATGGGACTAACCATCCCATGGGTAAGAGCCCATGGCTGCAGCCTTAGTGCTGGGGTAGCTGCAACAGTGACCTGAGCAAGTATCGAGTGATTAGTGGAGAGTGATCTGCCTGGCAGCTTGGGCATGTTTATATAGCTGTGAGTTCCTTATAAATAACTCTCATTACCTTCAAATACTAAGCTACCTTGCTTCAAACCTAATTGAATGGACATTTAAGACGTTTAATTTATAGTTTTCCCCATAAAACCACAGGTTATTTTCACTCTCTCATTCTCTAGGAGGAGGGGGGAGGAACTTGAATCGGCATCTTCCACTTCAGAGAATCACAGAATGTATTAGATTGGAACTTCTCCAAAGAGGTTTCTCTAGTTTATATAGTGTCTGGAGGCTGTGAGGAGTTTTCCTGGTAAAAATGAAAGAGCTGTTGCTACAACAAGCAACTTGTTCACATTGCCTACTTATTCAGGTCCTCAAATATACTTTAAATATGAAAGCATGCAGTGCTGATGATGCAAGAGGTCACTAATAATGCTCAAACCCATTAATTACAAGTGTATAAATAACATATAAGCAAGACATCCTTGATCGGGTAGCTGAACTGCAGTAAAGAAAAAAGAAGAACAAAACTGTTGTGAGAAGTGTTTTGGGGGCTGGCTTTATTTTCCTCCAGTGTGACCCCCTCTATGCACTCTACTTTGTTTAGAGTCAACAAAAGTCAAGCTCAAACCAAAGATTGCATTTCATTTTCAGTTTTCAGGCAAGGTTTTTTTCCTATGCTTTTCCTATTTTACTTGTATATAGTTTGAAACAAAGCTCTGTTTTTAAAAATAACACACTGACTAATTTAAAAAATATCTCTGCCAGTCCCAAAGTTTGTTATTTCCCTCAATCCTTTTTAAAAATCTATTTTGTCAGGCAGATTCCAATATGTAAGTAAATATTCAAATATGTAAATAATACTTATTTCTTCCATCTTCATTTTTATTAGTTCATGTTCAAAGGATATTGATTGCCAGTTGCTCAAGCCCTCATAAGTGTCTGGGACCACAGCTGTGATGTTTTTCTTCCAGTGCTGCACTGATTGTGTATGGAGTGCAGTGCCTCTTGGTAGGAGACAAAGTAAATGGTTTCACCCTAAGGCCTGACTTTAGTATTGTGATGTGACACTTTGTGGAACTCCTCTGATCCAAAGGAAAGGAAAAAAAATAATTTATTTTTCTATGTAAAACTTTTATAAAAAATCTTCTTTGATACTTCGGGATTTTCAATCAAACATAGAAATCATCCCCTGAATATTGACTTCTCAAGAAAATATGGATAATAACAAGCCCTTCTGGGGAGGTTGCCAGCCAATTGCATGATGTATGGTTTACTGACCAGTTATAATTATTGCTACATTTTTCTTTTTCTATCAAAGCAGCAACAACATCCAGATCAATGCATTCCAGGCTCTAAAGCCCATCACTGCTCAAAACCTCTGGCCTTAGAAAAGAGCTGTAAAGTGAGAGTCCCAGATCAAGATGCTGACTGTTGCAGGCAAGGTCAAGGGGTCCCTGGCTAGGAGAGCAACTGAGTGTGCTTGCCCTTGCCACGCATCGGGGAGAAGTGGGTTGATTGTAGTGACTTGAATTAAGAGGTTATGTAGAAAAGTCAGGAGGTCCCTGAGGCTGGGGAAACAAAAGATCCGTGCAGGAGCCCAGCTCTTAAACTTCAGAAGTGTCTGAGCATTGAGCTGCCTCTGTCTTGCAGCTGAATTTCCCCATCCACATGAGAGGAAGAATGTGAAGAACAGTTAGAGGAAAACATATGGGAGGTGGAGACAGGAGGGGGTGGAAGCCAATATCTGTGTTCAACTTGTGGGAGCAAGGCGAGACGTGGTAAGAATTAAGTGGGTGCTTTGTAAATTCCCTGTACGTATATTTTGGGTGGGTTCATAGCTTGACTCAGCATAGAGGAAAGACAGATTTCCTTCTCAAGCACAGTTTATGAGCTCAGACCAAGCTTTTGATTCTCACTCTGAGTGGGTTTGTTTCACAAGTCTTCTAATGAATCTTTGAAATCGGATAAGAGCAAAACCACAGTAAAAAATGGTTCTTGCATTTCTGAGCACATAACCACTGCAGTTTCATTATGATCTAATGTTTCATTGACCAAACCTCAGCTTGGGAAATAGCAGAGATGTGGTAAAATACCACCCCCGAAAAACTGATATGCTGAAAAACAAAAAGCTAACACTGTGAAGCAAAGAAGGGGTGGTCGTGTAGTGAAAATGTGCCTTTTTAACTTTAAATTTATTAATGCTCTGAACCTGAGACTACCAGACATCCTCGAGAGACAAGAGTAAACAGTAGCAAGCATGCCTGTGTGCCCCAGGAATGGAAATGTGATACCAAATTCCTCATCCCTGGCTTGTGTGGTCCAGGCTATAAATCATTGCCTCACCATGGATGGTGCTAGCTGCCAGGGAGATGCTGGCCATCTCCCAGGCAGCCCGTGTGGATGCTGAAAACAGAGTGGATGCATATCATGGACCACTCAGATGTAGTCTGTCTGCCACCAAGGACGGTCCAAGCTTTAGGGTGGCATGAAGTCTCTCTGCAATTTTTAGTGCTGGCCTGCTTCACAGTGGGGATTGGCACTGGCTGCTGCAGTATCAACAGCTTAAAGGCAGTACACAGAACTGTCAGCTGCAGCTCCAGCTTTTTAAATGACAGAAAGCTGACAATTTCTGCGGAGTGATCCCTGCTCTGCAGGCAAATGAGGATGGGGAGATGGAAAGCAGCTGCTTCTCAATGCCCTCGTACTTGCTCAATGTCCCTGTCTCTGGAAAACCAGTAGCTGCACTCAGGAGTGAGGCACATGTTTGAGCTGAGAAAATGATCTTCCTGAGACCTAGAGTTGCTGCCAAACGTGTTGTTACTGCTATTTTTCTTGGTTCTTTATAAACTGCCCATATTTTAAACACGTGCGTTTCCTTCACGTCTCAAGAGCAGCCTGCGGTTTTGCTACCTCGCTGCTGAGGTTAAGGAGAGGGGCACTGCAGGATTAAAACAGAAGTTAAACAAGTTTCAAGCCCCTGTGACCAGGAAGCTTAGCAATTTGATAGCCTGCACTTTAGGAGCTCAGAAACTGGAAGGCAAGGAGCTGACCTGGTGTTTGCCATCTTCTAATATTTCCTAGGATTAAAACTAACACGGAACCTTGCCTGTAGTTTTGCAGTCTTGCTGAGCTGTTTTTAAGTGGGTGAAGAGCTTTATTGTTCAAAAAAGTGACTTAACGAGCCAATAAACTGCACGCATATCTGAAGAAATAATGAAATAAATCACGAGTGTGCCTCTAATGCCCATGTTGAGGCAAAATGACATCTAAAAAAAAAAAAAAAAAAAAGAAAAGGCTGAAGTAATGTGTACAGGAATTCTGTTGTTGTTTTTTTGTTCCTACGCACATGCCATTGGTGTGAGGTAGTGTTTGTACTTCGCTCAGGGTGGCTGGGAACGTCACTGTCTGGCACCGTACAGGTAATATATTCAGGACAGCTTAAAGGTGGTGGCACAAGGCTGCACTTGTTTTTCTTTCCTTTTTTTGATTAAGTGTGTTCATTTTGCACCAAGGTCGTAGCGTGTGGGGAAGGACTGGAAGAGAGGAATAAATAAATATTGAAGGGGGAAAGAATGTACGATAAGAGATGGGAATGGAGAAGTCCTAGGAAGTGCATGAGGGACAGTACTTGCTGGAGGAGTTGATTCTGTGCCTGGTGAGCCCAGGAGCCCTGCTTGCTGCTCCTCCAGCCCCCTGTGTCCCTGCAGCAGAGGGGACCTGGGATAATTCTGCACCTCTGAACAGATTCCTGGCTAGCTGCCTGCCCATGCTGGCTACCCCTGCTGAAAGCCAGGTGCTCCCAGACCTTGGAGGATGAAGGCATTCAGGGTGGTGTGGGGAAGAGCTAGGAATGCAGGCACACAGTGTTGCCATGGGCTGGGCTCCATTTGTGGTTGCCGACTGCTCGTTGCATTCAAAATTGGGGTATCAGGTGAAGCTTGCCAGAGATAACCCAAGTGAGGGGTGTGGAGCTGGGGTCAATGACCATGCTATTGCCCACACTCCTTTTACATCCCCCTCATTTGTCTCCTTAAGACACCCTTAGTGTCTGAAACTTGTAGATCTCTATGTGTGGGTTTTAACAGTTTAGCAAATGGCTCACTTCCTGCATGGCTTTTACTGTTGGTACTTCATTTGTTTATTTAAAGAGCACAGGCCCTGAAAGAAACACAGAAAGCTGAGGACACTTGTCCTTACAGATATGCTACCTGACTGAAAGGGGAGTAATTTTTAGTCAGAATAAAGTCTGCTATACTTTAATTAACATAGCAAAATGGAGCTTTCTTTCACAACCTGAAACAGTTGGGGCAAAAAGACAAACTCTGTCCCTATAGCAAGAATTCAGCTCCTTTGCTGATGATGTTGAAGCCCTTGGGAGCTGTCTCAAGCCAAGCATCTTGAAGTTTGGTTTTTTTTTTTCAGGCTGACCACTAACAATATGTGAAAGGGAAGCCAGGGCATTCCTGATAATGTTCAGATAAAACAAATGGTTTAATAGACAGAAGGAAACAAACAAACAAAAAACCACAGAAGTTTCAAGGGCAACTTTGTAACTCAATAAAAAAGATATGATGCCTTGCTCATGTCCTAATTTTTCTGCCATGATTTAATTTTCTTTTTGTGCTTGGACCTCAAGGAGTTGCCTGTAAAGATTAGACATGATTTGTTTACAAATGCACAAGAAGTTATTCACCAGGGGAGTCACTAAACAGCCCTTGAACAGCCTTTGTCTTCTAGCATTTTTATTCCACAAACTCATTCTCTAAAAGATGAAACATCCTGAGCAAAGGGGGCAGAAATATTTTACACTTCCAGAAGTGTAGGAAAAAGGAAGCAAGTCCTCAGTCCCTGGGAGATCCTAAGCAGTGGATGATGCTCCATGCTACATAAAATGGAAGCACTTGTCCTCCACCCAGTCTGACTGGAGGGTGACAGGAGGACATCCTTTCTGTATTCTGAATCTAATAACTAATATAGCTTTGAGACTAGAAGGAAGGGACAGTGTAAGGCTTTCAAAATCACTCAGTGATCACAGAATCATAGAATTGGCTGCAGGTCTTGCTGGCAGTGTCCTGTCTTGAGCTGTATTCCCCAGTGTGAGAGGCTTGGGTTTGGAAAGGGGCTGGGAGGAGAGGTGTTTTGCCAGGCTGCTGTGGCAGCTCATGGGAAATGTGTGATTAAACTGCAAAAATAAGGTGCACACAAATAGGATCAGCGAGTGGTTATTAAGTTTCTCCAGTTGAAACCTGGCAGTAGGCTAAGAAATTTGTATCTAAGAGGATTTTGTAAAGCACGGATCATTTGTGTAAGGCATTCTGGAGATTTAGGTTCTCAACTTTTTATGAGATTTGCAATATATGGTGGTTTCAGATACTGAAATGAGACAAGCCTGCTGTGCTGGATATAGTCTGTTTCTGCTTTCTTTTTGTTCAAAACTGCTGAAGGTATGAGGAGGAGCAAAAATTAAAGGTGAAACTACTCTGAACAGGATAAGAGAGAATCATTTCAGTTTTGGGTGTAGTTTCAGGTTGTTCTTTATGTTATCTGAACCGGTTGTCCCACCCCTAATTACAACACTATTAAGACATTCCTGGGTGTGGTCACTTGAAATTCTTAAGTGGGCAAAAATTTTTAGCTATGTAATATGCTGAAGATATGTATCAGCAGACCACTTTAAATGGTCCAGCAAGGTCCTGCTGACTTCTGTACTGGCTTGTGACCCTGTGTTTGCTCTAGCTTTAGCACAGAAAGGGTCATGACATTCTTCTTTACTGGATTTGAATCTTAGTCAGCACCACAGAGGGCCATGCTCTCTTAGCCACAGCTCCCAGATAAACCTCTTGAGTTCTAATACAGTCCTACAGAAGGAGTAAAGGATTCATAGCAGCTCCCACTGAGTTTTCACTGAGAGTTCACAGGATCTGATTTTTTTCTCTTCAGATTCATTCAGCTTGCACTGCTAGCAGTCTTTTTCATCTTTTTTTCTGGGTTTTCCCCAAGCCAGGTAAAAATTTCTGATTGCAAAGCAGATGGTAGAGCACGACCATTTGGCTTTGACTCACCAGTAGCTTTTATCTTGTTTCTTAGAATCTGCTGTAAATCACAGTGCACCCATGACAGGAGTTACAGTACAGTTGTGTGCAAAGCCTGCTCTGGATAATTTGATAGCTTGGTAGCAACCAGCAAACTAATTTGGCTCCTCTCAATCCAGAAAGCCTAGTAACATTTAGAAAGCTTTCCTATCCAGTGCAGATGGCTACTATTCAGTGTATAAGCTACATGGATATTTACAATCTTACCATAAAAAACCCAAACATTCAGCAGTATTAGATTAAAAGCCATGAAAAGCTGATGCATCAGCCAAGAGCACAGGCTTCAGTGCTGGGTTTCATTGGATGTGTATGGTAAGCTTCAGATCTTAATTAAACTGCTTGGTTTTTTCTGCTAAGCATCCCCAACTTAGATGCACATCTATGATTTACTTAAACTATTTCACTCTAGCATGCAGGCTGAAGAAGTCAGTAAGAGAGAGGGAAACATCCCTTAACTGGGCTAAAGTGCCAAGAACAGCTGTGTCCTTCTGCATCAGATTCTGGAAGCACAAAGCTTCTCCACAGTCAGTTTCCCTTTCTAAAGTCAGCTAAAAAATCTTCTTGTGAAAGCTCCTTAAAATTGTCTAGGTTTGGTCCTCTACTTCATTCTTCTGAGCTGGGCTAATGTTGGAAATAAGGTGTGAGAAATTGCCTTTCCTTTTCGCCTGAGCTGTTAAGAAGCTTGGATATTTCAGAGCTCTCATTTACATCTCTAGGGAGCCAACTTTGCAGCAGGCAGGGATGTGCACACACAGTATATTGCAGTGCTGCGTGGGAAGTCTCTGGGGGAACCCTAGGTTCAGGAGAGGTGTAGTCATGTCAACACAATGTGGTTTTAGGGCAAAACCTCTGCACTGAAGCGTGCAGTTACACCCTCAAAGTCAGCCCCAACTTCATGGCTCAGATCTGAGATGAGCTCATGCAGTTTGAGTCGAAACCCACGTAGCTCAGCATCTCCTGCTCTGCTGAGAAGCAGGAGGCTGAGCTGGGTAGAGAGCAGCCTGCAGCTGGGGCTCCCTCTTTGCTGTTCAGAGGGGCAGGGATGAAACTCGAGCCTCGTGATGGAGACCTGAGTGTGGTAGCTGGGACAGGAGCACTCATCTCTGATTAACTGGAGGTTTTAAATTGTCATGCAAAGTGAAACGTTGTCAGTGGGAGAAAGTGAGCTCTGCCCTTCTGGCCCCCTTTGCTCCTGAGTGTCATCTCATATGTTCAGGACAGTCATCTAAAGGATACAGGGTGTGGGGGGGTCAGACTGCTTTGCATGGAGAAGGGGAAAATATCACATCTCTTGCATCCCAGATTAATGATCTGACCACTGAACTATAAGATGAAGGAGCACACCGGCTCCTCAAACATCCCAGAAAACCAATTCTTCACTCCCTTTGCTTGTTTTACTAGTGCCCCAAAAGAAAAGTATTTTATCTGGGACAAATGGGATATAAATTGATGTTCAGCACCCATCAATTCCTCTGGCTTGAAGGGCTGCAAAAAAATTGAAAATCCAGTGTGGTCTGTACCCTTTCTTTTAATTTTGCTGCCTCACCAGACTAGGGAAAAATTGCTTATTCACACATTCAAAAGGTAAATAGGAAGTCTTGTGCTATAAGTACTGAATAAATAACCCTGCAGAAATACCAAAAATTACCAAAGAATAACTGAAAAGTTTAGCTTTCCTTATACAATCTTTCTCATCTTATTTTTTTCTTACAAACTGTTTGTAGGAGTCAAGTTCTGGAAATGTAGAATTTGTTTTTCAAGGATACCCTTTGAATACTTGATACCAAACACCTGGTAATTCAGGCCTGTGATCCAGACAGGCGTCTAATGACGCATAGGTACTGCACTCAAGGTTGCACTGTGTGTCACACAGGCCTATGCAAAAACAAATCTGACAGGTGGGAGGGTTGCAGACTACCGAGAAGTGATATGATATCCTGCTTCCCAAATGCTTGATGCTGGCTATTTTTTATTAAAAAGAAAAAAAAAAATCTGTAATAGTTGGTTTTAATAAAGAGAAGGCATGGTAACGTCACAAAGGAGACTGAAACAGGGACAGCTAACTCTGGTAAGCTCCTTGGTATTCAAAGGAGTAGAAAGGTTTAAGGTTTGTGACACTTCACAGGATTTTTCTGGCAAAAGGCTCATCAAGGACAGCATGCATTAGAAGACCAAGA
The DNA here is from genome assembly GCF_003957555.1 of Calypte anna. NCBI lineage: Eukaryota > Metazoa > Chordata > Aves > Apodiformes > Trochilidae > Calypte > Calypte anna. The sequence continues at coordinate 111,211,631 of NC_044244.1, read as the reverse complement.
GCCCTTTTTTTTGTTATGGCAACAAGAACCGCAGCAACACATAAACAGGAGCCCCAGATAAGCTAGAAAGGTTATCTTGCTTTTAAAAGCCATCCTTGCCATAGATCAAAGCTCATAAACAGCTTGTACACTTCCCAAAGGCAGGAATTCTAGTCCTGTGCCCATGAATAGCAATGTCTGTTTGCTTCTTACCTGCTGCCTTTGCAGGCCTCTGACTGATCACTGTCCTCATCTCACTCAGGGACAGCAACTCTGAGCAGGAGGTCAAAGTAACAGCCACTTGCCCATACAAGTGTGCCTCCATCCTAAATGTGTTTTAAACTGGAACACATTGAGGATTCTCCTAGGCATAGATGAAGACACCTCAGGAGCCAGAGGCTTTCAGAAGAACTCAAATTGTACTCAGGTGTCTAAAGAAGGGTCAGATTTTGAGGATATTGTGCCTGTGGCCAAATAAGTAACTTCTGCCAGCAGGCAGAATGCCTTAGAAAAGGTAGTTTCTATTTTTTAGTGCTCAGTGAGAGTTTCTGGAAATTGTGTTACAATTGAGGCTTGGTTTCCCTTTGAACATCTGATCCTTTAGTTTTTATCCGTCCTTCTGTAGTGAGTTGAAGTAAATCATATCACGACTGGGGCTTTCAGACTGGTATTTTCTGCAGTTTCTCTATATACGAACATTTTGGTGTGCTCTTTTAAGTGGCCATATGCCTTGTTACAACATCTACCTGTTATGCTTTATTAGAAAACACAGAGGAAGGAAATGGTGCTGCAATGCAGGCTGGATATTGCCAAGGTTGAATGGTACAATGCTTGATAGGTGAGAACTGTGTTCACTGTAAGCATTTAGCTGAGGTGTACAAATACCATTATCAAATGAATGAAGGCCAGGATACAGTGCATTAAAGTGGGAGGAAAAAAGTCTTGGGTAATACAGGTTCTGGGAAATGTCAAGTCCAGATACTGAAAAGGCTCTCCATGAAACTATCCAACACGTGGTCTGGTGTGGAGCCAGATCTGATGAGTTTATCAAGACCTTTCTGCTTTATGTCCTCAGAAGTACACCCAAGGCCCTGGGAGAGGGATCATCAGCTGGAGTCCAGCCCCACATTCACACCACCTGCCCTTTTAGGGAACCAAGAGCATAAGGCAAGGGAAATGGCATGGAGATGGCTGCCTAAAGGACAACATCAAGTTTCCCTTTGAGCAGCACAAAGATTTTAGCTGCTGTGTCTCTCTTGGTGCTGGCTTGCATTTTGATCCAAGAAAAGCATCCCTAGGGATGGGGGCAGGGAGAGAGTGAGCCTAGAGGGTGACATTCAAAAGCACTAAGAAATGAAAGGTTCTCCCTCTTCTTTCTTACAGGCTGCTTTATGCAGCTGGCTCCCCTTCACACTGTTTTTTTCCTGGCCTCCTTCAGCTCTGTGTGAGGATGTGGAGAAAGGAGTTCCCCGAAGCACTGGGGTTTCAGCGTGCTCATAAATCACATTGCTTTCTCTCAGGGATGTCCTGGTGCATGTCACAAAACTCAGCCAGCCATTGCTCTCTGCCTTAAAGGTTATTCAGCAGCATGAAGGGGTTCCCTTAAATCACTGCTAGAAGCCTCAGTTAGCAAATTCTGAAGCGTGAAGATTTGTTTCTGTTCCTTTCTGAAGGAAGGGATTTGTGCTACTGTCACCTCTGCCTCTCTCATTTGTGTCTCTGTCCTTTCCCAACCTGTGACTCCTGTCCTTTCCTGAGCCTGTGGCTCTACCAGGCCTCCCAAAGCAAGGAGACACTGGTCTGTCAACTACACAACCAGATATTTCCAAGGAAAGACTGGATGCAGCAAAAGGTGACCCTGAAGGCAATTCTCTCTGACTGTACAATCTCTTTTTAATCAAGCAAATGTGACTCAGCTTCTTACAAAAGGTCTTCACCAGGTATTTGGGGACATCGCAGATGGGGTGTATCTTGTCCAGCTGCAAGTGCCTGCAGACAGCTCTGTTTGCACCGATTGCTCTGGGCTCCCTTTATTGTCAGTGAGGAGAAGCAAGAGTTCCTGTGGCATGAGTCATCTCATCTCTAGACATCTACACCAGGATGAGATAAACTGTGTCTCAGAAATGCCCACTTCTCCCTGTTTTCCTCAAGCAGCTAACTCAGGTGTAGACATCCACTTTAAGTATTTTTTCCCTATTTGTTCCCAAACCTGGATGATTTCAAAACAGATAGGAATTTCCTCCTCTCTTTCCCTTCTCCCTTTTATTTTGTTTTTAATTAAATAACTTATCATCTACTGTTGTTATAGAAAATCTTCGGGTAACCAGAGGAATTCACTCTGATACTTAACTCTCTGCCTTTCTTCCCTCCCTGGTATGGTATGTTATAAAAAAACAAATGTGTGACTCCTTGCCATTCAGTTGCATGGCATTCTTTGAAGAGGTGGATGATCAAGTCTTGATGCAGTGGTCATGTTTCAGCTCTGAAAAAAGGTTGTTAGACTTCTGTCTCTTTGACAAATTAAATATGTATTTATATATAAATATATGTATTTATATTCTGTTACAGATCAGGGCACTGAAGGCACTGTATGAAAGTAAATTGTGGCTATCACTCTTTGCCAGTTGGTCTGCTTTTTCCCCATCTCTGAAGCAGGCAGATGGATCCTTGTTTGGAAGCCTGGTGAGCTTTAGGACACGGTTTCCATCTTGTATTTCCCCATTATTATGGCCATGATTCAGTGAGGTGTTCATATGCCTGGCCCTAACCAAACTCCTAAACTAACCTTTAATCAAGGGCTACTCATGAACTTGAGTTTGGGTATGTGCTTGGGAGCTCTGTTGAATCAGGACAACCACGCCATCCTTCTTTTCCCTACTGCCTATTTAATGTCAGTGTTTCTACTCCCCACAGATGCTGGGAAAGACATGTCCTTGGTCTCCGTAAGGAATGATATCACCTGCCCTTAGCAATGTTATTCTCTTTCCTGCTGAGCTTAGGCAATGCTGTAACATGCCTAAACAGTGCATCCACAACAAGGAATGGCATCATCTTGCTTTCAAAACAAACCTGTGGTGGGTGGAATTAGCTGTGAAGAATGATGCTGGCCTGACTGATAATGATCAGTGAAGAAACTTCATCAGCTATTCAGTCATTCACCTCTGGTCACCCTCATCTTAGAGACGGTGGGAGCTGGTTGTACTCTCTGTCTTCATGCCACCAAGACAAAAGAGAACTGCTGATATTTGTATGTTTTTTAGTCAAATGGCCTTTTAAATGGGTCAATGTTAATTAACTGAGGGAAAATGAGGGGCATTTCTACAACACCTGATGTGGCTGTACGTAATCTGTCTGCTCAATTTACCATTGTGTCTGCCCTTAATGCAAATCTACCTGCTCATGTGAACCGCAAAACACCAGTCTGTAGCCTGGCCTATGCACATGCAGATGTGGTATTTCCTTTCTGAGCTAAAAGGATATCTGAGTAAAGGGAATAGCACTCATTTGTGGTAAACAGTTCGAGTTTTGCTGCCTTATCTTGTACGTGTGTCCATTTTTTTCAGAAATGTGCAAGAATGATTTCAAAGATACCATCAGCACATCACATGACTTCCTGGGTGATATGTAACATCATAAATGAACGTACACCTGGGCTGTGGTGTGTGTTTCCTCCTCCCCTCATCTGGAATCCCCACTTAGACTATGAACCTTCTTGTGAATTGCAAATAGATGATGCTAGAGAGGTGAAAAGGAGAAACTGTATGAGAAGATGGTAAGTGAGAGCTGTAAATAGTGCAGGATGAGGCCTGAGAGAAAGCAGGAGAGATGAGGTGGCAGAACATGAGAAGGGGAGGAAAGGGTATGGGAATTAGGAAGCAAGAGTTTGTGGAGGGAAGGCAGAAAGGCTGGTCTGACTCAGAGAAAGGATGGAGGAGGGGATGTCTAGGAAGGGAGGTGCAGATGGGATCACTGAGAAAGAGCTGAGATTTTTCCCAAGACTTTGAGACAAAAGGCTGAGAAGAGGTGAGAGTCAAGTCTATAGAGTACAGAGAGACAGATTGTGCAAGAAAGCAGTGATTTAGACTCTGGTGTTGTAGGATCTTCAGTGGCACACAGGTGGCAGAGCTCTTTGTTAAAAAAGAAAAAAAGCCTTTCTTGTCTCCTGGAGGAGTAAAAGCTAAACAGAAGCTAAAAGGTTAAAAGAAGACCATAAACAAAGGGTAAGAACTAGGCATCAGGTGGATGGAGTTATGGTTTGAGCATGAGGCATCAGGCTGGTTCCTGGCATAGTAGTTGAGGGTACCTGGTGTGGATTGTGTTGTGCCTGGTGAACTGAGTGGCAAGTTCTTGGTGGTCTGAGCTTTTTAGACCTTAGATGAGAAAGACTGAGTGTGGTAAACTGCAAGAGTGATGGCTCTTGTTGGAGAAAGGCTGTCTGGAATGACAAGGACTTCAGCTCATCACAGGAGGGGATGGCCAGGGAGCTAGGAGGGATAAAAAGGTGGGACTGAAAGAAAGATGCTTGCTGAATTCTTACCCTTCTTCCTAACTCCAGGAACTCTGCAGACAGCACACAGAAAAGCATGTGCTGCTTTGAGAAGATACCACTCTCAGAAACTGCCAACACAGCCTTTTTCTTAGTGCTGGCTAATTTCAGGTTTCTGGCTACGTATAAATTGGTACCAGAGGTTATTAAAATACATGTAAGTACATCTTACAGTGTATCTTAAAGAACATAAGAGTGCATTAGTTCCCTTGAAGGACTTAGTCTGAATCTCAAATGTCTTTTTGTCTAAGATGATGTTTCTATGACTTGAAATCTGTTTCAAACTATTCTGCAAAGCTCTCGTTTTGATGGCAAACATGGTGGATGAAAGCTAGAAATATTCAGCTCTTCCTTCAGTTTGGCTACAAGTGGAAGCACTGGGATTTGACTAGCAGACATGCTGGCTGTTTTATGATTCAGCTGAACGTGGTTGGTTTTGTCCTTGAAGATACTGTATACTGTGCAATACTGAGTACTGGGTGCACTCAGCTTCTGAGAGTTTCAAGTTCCCTGATTCCGTACTAAAAAACAGAATATTCTTCTATTTTCTCTCTCACCTCCATTTTCCACCTTCGAATGAATGAATTCTGTGTAACTGGATTGCCCCATGGTAAATGCTCTGACACATTAATAATAGGGAGTTTGAAAAAAATGGTAAAATAGCCATTTCCCTAACAGGGCATGCAGCAAAGCCTGCAGCCATATGCCAGCAGGTATGGAACAGGCCAGGGGCTAAACAGCATCGCACAGCCCATCCTGTGTGCTGAGTGAGTAAGACACTGTGGGGCAGGCAATTATTTCCCAATGCAGACACACAAGAGTGATGAAGTAAGGTTGCACAGGTGGCCTTAATCATAGCATTTCTTAACTCTGGACTCCGCACCTCCATTAACACATTTTTTAAGGGGTGTGCTCTGTGCTGGAAGGAGCTGATTCTGAGGAGTGTACATCAGCTGCTGGGACAAGATTTTTCTGGCTCTGAATAAAGGACCACCCTGCAGATATGCCATATGCAGGCAAGCCTGGAAGGCATCAGTGAAGGAGTGGATACTTCCATAGGAAGGCCTCACACCAGAGTCCAGCCAGTATGTAGCCTGAGGGAAAGGGCACGTTTATAAAAAAGGACCCCTCTTCTCCTTGTATTTTCATCTGTCAGAGCCCTGAGGGCAACAGCAATCCTTAATGGCCCCGAACAGTCCCCCCTAGGGCTTCTCCCAAACCTGGCCATGGGCCCAGGATCCTCTTTTCAGCTCATCCTGGGGCTGTTGGTCCCCACCTGACCTATGATTTACATGTGGCTGTCTCCAGCTCTGTCTCTTGGATGGCCATGAGGCTTGTGTGCTGTAGGTATCTTGTCTCCAGCCTTGTCCCCACCCCTATCTGCTTCAGCTCTTGACTGGACCCTCTGGATGGACCCTGGTCCTGGCTCACTCCCTTGCTCTTTTGAGGGCTGTCAATAGATGTCTGTAACCACCCAGGTCTGCCCACCACGCCTGGATCCTGCAGGATGCTGTCTGCCACTGAAGGCATGGTGGTACTAGGGTAATCCTTGCACCCAGCTCCCCATTCCCTAGGGAGCAGCCAGCCCTCTCTGCATCCTGGCATCCTACACTGAACATAGAGGTGACACTTAACTCTGAGTTTTATTACGGGCTCCTTGAAACTCTGTCCTCAAAGAGACCTCTGCTTGTCCTGGCACCCTCTAAGCAAAGTTTTTTTATGCAGGGAGTGGAGTAGCTGGGTCATCCTCACCCTTATCAAGAGAAGACAACAGGGGAACCCTCCTGCTTCACTAGCTGGATGATGCTATGCTTTTGCTATGGTTCAGCCCTCTGCTTTGCCATTTTCCCTGCAAGCTTTGCTGCTAAAGGTCTCTATCACAGTTCTTCAGGAGATGTTTGAGAAAGCTGCTGACCACACTGAGAAGGGCCATCAGGCAAGCCATGCCCAAGGCCTGCCTGTTTGCCAGTTTTTCTGCTCACTGGGCATAACGCTGCAGGGCAATATGTAATGTGGGGCAGTGGTTTGAGGTGACATTGAGAGAAGAAAAGAAACATCCCACACAAAACTCTTCATGTGGGAGCAGAGTGGTTTTGAAGGGGAAGGGTGAGGTTTGGGCTGAAAATCCAACTTGCCCAGGTACAGCTATTTTATTCCTGCTGAGTCAAAATAGATTCAGGTTCTTGGAGCTTTAGAAATACAGACTAATGAGTTTCCCTTCCCGTCTCTCCCCTTTTTCCAGTTTAATCTGCAAGAGCAGAGAGAGTATGAGAAATTTTCCCTTGGGTAGTTTCAAATTGCTTTGATCTAAAAAAATGTATTGAGAGTCTCATAAGAGACCACAGTCTCTTGTGACATGAAGCCCTTGTAGGCAGCAGATAGTGGGTTTTGACCATTCTTGAAAATGACAGAACTTGGTTCAAGTGGTCTCAGAAATTTGGAATAAAATTAAGCCTTGGAGATTTGATTCTGTGTCGCACTGTCTCCCCTCCTTTTGCTCCTTCCACCTGCCCTGCAACTATGTGCTCTCATCCATCTATCACTGCTCCTCATCTAATTGAAGCCTCTGGCATGGCTGTGGGCCAGATGGCACCAAACCTGGCAATGTGCCAGTGAAGCCATGGAACTTGACAGGTTGCATTAGCTGCCTCTGTGTATTTAACTTTCTGTCACATTTTTTGGTGATAGTGCATCACAGTTCATTATTTTGTCTTTTTCTCTGTCTACTCTGGAGCAATAATCCAGGTCCAGTCTTTACAGATATTCTCATCTCATTGCTTTAATCCTGTCAGTCCCTTTACCAGACCCCATCTCACATTGGACTGGGAGGCCATGAGGTGAAAAACTAGGTCTTCATAAAGCTCCTGGCAAGGTGACCCCATCCTGTCTTGACTGAGGTTGGCAAATGCCAACAAGAGGAAAACAAGCTTGACTTCAAAAAGTCCTTGAAGCCAGTTTTTACTGCAATTCATCAGTATATTCCAGTGCAAGGTGACGCTGTCAGTCTTCTTTGCTTTGTGTTAGTGACAAGTTTGGTAATGATTCCTCATTCTTGTGATGAATCTACACATCTTGTGATATTTGTTGCTTTCTAGATGCCTGGATGCTTGCAGTCACATGAGAATATGAGCCATAATTTTTTATGCTATTTCTAGGTCTCACAGTCATAGGGAGACATTTAAGCCCCTGCTGGTGAACCTGAAGACAAAGATAACAGAAGAGGAACAGACCTCCACGTACACCAAGGTTTCTTTGTTGGTTTTCTTGTCCTTTTCAAAGCATAACAGTTAAGTCAGTCTTTAGTCCAATGTCAAAATTTGAGGAATGAATCATGAATCATGAACTTTTTAAGCGTGTGAGATTGGTTGTATTGTAGATTGCAGCTCTATTTGCCTATATGTCCCCTTCAGGCTTACTTTACATCCTGACATTAGAATGCAAATGTATTGGGTTTTTTTTATCCTCCGTTCCAGGGAGTACAGAACTGGGATGGGAAAATATTAAGCAGACAGAGCACTCCTAATCTTTTCTCACACAAAGTTTTCTAGGGAAAGAACTGTTCCAAGCCAAAGTTTTGGGCAGCTTTGGAAAGTACCATGATGAGGTTTCCCTCCTCTCAAGCAACAGTTGATTTCCCCACACTCCACTCCTTGCCCCAACTTCTAGTTCTCCCAAGCACAGAAAATAGAATAGAAAAAACTCAAGCCAAACCAAACCAACCCTGCAGCCTGCCCTTTTAGAAGACATTTTATAATGTCACTGTGTTTCCCTGCTCACAGCCTGTAGGTGATGTTGATGGTGTTTACAGGAAATGCCATGAGTAATTTGCAAAGCGAAAGCAGCTGATGAAGGGGTCAGGGCTTGTCTGACTGGAAGGTGCTATGCTGCTTGCCACTGGGCTCATGGGCTGGGCTAGCTGCCTCCCCAGCAGCATGCCACACCACTGGCTTAGAGAGGCCAGGGTGGGGAGCAAGGCTTGGGGAGAAAGTTGTGCAATATCTCTTCCAATATTGGTGTGGAAAAGCAAGGACAACTTGCTGCTGATGTGACCCTGGCAGAAAGACCTTGATTAGGAGTAACTCTCTTACCAAGGGAAGCCTAAAGCTTTCTTCACCTCATCGCCTTGCTTATTCACTTCAGCACAGCACCAAAAACTTTTTCATGTCCCCATCTCAGCTCAACTTCATGCACTGCTTACTTCCTGTAGGACTTGAAATGCTTCTCTATATAACAAACTCCCTCCCTCAGTGTAAAACCTGGCATTTCTACTCTCCCAGGCTGTCAGAAGCTGCTGCTTGTTTAAAACTATGAAGCAACAGCCCCACGCTACTCTACACTGACCAAAAGGGAGGCTGGAAATTCCTGTAAAGATATGAGGAAGATCTGGTCCCCACTGAGCTAAACTGCAGAACCTTGCCTCATGCCTGCTGTGGTTCCCAGGCCCACTTGTGCCTTTTCCTCAGCCACTGCAGGGCTGGTAAAGCTGGCAAAATTGTACAAGGTGGGACCCAAAGCAGTGGCCGGGAGAAGGAAGCAGAAACCTCAGCGTGTGCCTTTTAACAAGTTTTAGCTGGGGAACACCTACTCCATGGAGGTTAATCCTGTTAAGTAATGTGGCTCCTTTCCTCCCCCTTGCATACTTGGTCCCCACTGTCCCTGCCATAACTGGGTTTGGTGGCTATCAGCAGAGGAGCAGGACTTGCCTTTGTGGGCAACCATTTTCCAAGTGCTTTGTTCACAGCCTGGAGGCTCAGCCCTCTCTGTGATTACCCCTGTATCCCTTCTCTCTTTCCACAGATGTTTTGCTTCTCTTTTTGATTCACCTCCAGTTTGTCTGTAGCTTGAAGAGGACAGTCAGAGAACCGGGAGTACCACGGTGACTACTGAACTCCACACGGGACACACCATGCAATGCAGCTCTTGTGTTTGAGTACTCTCTTTAGAGAGATGTTGCAGTGAACGCTGCATTGCCTAATAAATCTGTCCTCACATCACACTCATCTGTTTGCTCCTCTCTTCCCAAATTAGTTATTTTACTTCTGATTTTGACAGACTGAGCTGTGTCTCCTGTCAGCTGGCATGCTGCTCTCCTGCACACTATTTCCCAGCCTGCTTTCACTTCACATCAGTGTGCTCTGCATGCCACCTTCCAGCTCCTTGTCATTACTGGGGTGCACAACCATCTACACACCGTTATTGGTACCTAGAGACCCAGAACAGGAACAGATCTCAATGCCAGGATGTGTGAGGAATGATGCTGCTGGTGAACCATCATGGCTGAGCTCAAGAAACACATCAGGAAGGGTGTGTACCCCACCACCTGGGGCAAGGGGACAACCTGCATTTGTGTGGCACCAGCTGGTCATAGAACCACAGAATCGGCTGGGTTGCAAGGGACCTCTGAGATCATCAATTCCAACCCTTGATCTACTACCACTGTGGTTACCAGACCATGGCACTGAGTGCCACATCCAGTCTCTTTTTAAATATCTCCAGGGACGGAGAATCCACTACTTCCCTGGGCAGCCCATTCCAATGCCTGATCACCCTCTCCATAAAGAAATTCTTTCTAATATCCAACCTAAACCTCCCCTGGCACAACTTGAGACCATGCCCTCTTGTCTTGCTGAGAGTTGCCTGGGAAAAGAGACCAACCCCCCTCTGGCTCCAACCTCCTTTCAGGGAGTTGTAGAGAGTGATGAGGTCTCCCCTGAGCCTCCTCTTCTCCAGTCTGAACACCCCCAGCTCCCTCAGCCCTTCCTCACAGGACTTGTGCTGGATCCCTTCACAGCCTCCTTGCTCTTCTCTGGACCTGCTCCAGCACCTCAATCTCCTTCCTGAGGGGATCAGAACTGGACACAGGACTCGAGGTGTGGCCTCACCAGTGCTGAGTACAGGGGATGGTCCTGGCCTTTCTCCCCAGCCGTAGCAAAAAATTAAAAAAAAAAGGAAAAAAGCATATTTTTCACCTGTCCCAGCTGAATAGTTGATTTAATTCCCCTTCTTTTTTTCCCAGGGTGTAGCAACCTAGCAGTGTGGAGGCACTTGGAGGGATGCAGAGGGACATGGAGAGATCCGGGGGTATATAGGGGAATCAGGATGCACATGTTGGGAAGCAGTGTCTGGAGCAGCTGGGGAGCAGCAGCCTACAAGCATGTAGCAGAAGGCTCCTGGTGAAGAATACCAGGTTGAACTGGGAAGAGGCAAGTTGCTCAAGACTAATTTTGTGCTCTGCTTGCTGGTCTCACAGCAGGGAGAAGCCAGCTGGTGTTGTTTCAGCCACAGGCTTAGCTTGTTTGTACCTCACCCATCAGCAGGAGGAAACCTGCCCTGCCAGCATTGCACCTGGCTGATAGCCTGCTGTGCCAGCCAGGATAAAATGTCTGTGGGGGAAACAGTACATGGCTGACATAAAGTGTGACACCAGCTGTGCCAAGCTCATGGGACTCAGGGTAAAGGAGATGGTGACCATGGAGGGCTTTGGCCTCTGTGATGGCTCTGCTCACTGCCTAGGGGTGTGCTGGACCGTCCACCCCGTCAGGAATTCTGGATTGCTCCTTCCCCCTCAAGCAAAGAACTGGGGTCTCATGGGGAGCCTAAAGTTCCCACAGTGAAGGTGGGGGGGCCACAATGGCTGTGTTGATATTCCTGGGGGAACTGAAAAGCTCAGCATCTCTAATGGGGTTTTACACAGCAACAACTATTCCATGCACTTTTCTGTGGTGCTGAGAATGAGTATCTGACCCCTTCACCTTTACCAGCAGAGTTTTCTTACCTTAACACTGATTTCAAGCAGAATGCTCACATGGGTACAGTAGAAGTAGTGGTGAAATGTCTGTAGCCAAACATGCTCAGCAGGTTGCCTACATCGGTGTGGTTGGTTGGGACTGACTCTGCCTGACACACCACATCTGCCAGAAACAGGTCTGGGAGCCATCTCCTTAGCTGGGGCTGCTAGAAAGGGCTGCCTTTGCAAAGCAAAAACAATAGTCTGCAGTAAATGCAGCTTACTCAGAAGAATGTGAGCAAGTCCATGTCTCATTTTCTTCTGTTATTCTAACCATAACATTTTTTTTTAGTCAGTGTAATATTTGTAGCATATCTGACAAGCCAAATGCCTCAGACTTTCTTCTTCCCTCCCTGCTGTAGCACACAACACACAAAAAGTGGGTTTGAGCTTTCTCCCCCCAGGTGCTTCTTTTAGCTTCATTAAGAAAAAAAAAAAAAAAAAAAAAAAGGAAAAAGTATAGATCATATCAGGTTGTGCCTGTACTTCCACAATGGATTTAAGTGTGTTGTTTGGTTGTTTTTTTCCCAGGTTATAAATGCATTTGTATCAATCCCTCTGTTTGTTCTCAAGTATTTTCTCCCTATCTCTCCTAGCCCTATGTATCTCAGACATTGAATACTTCTAGTTTTGCTTAGTTGAGTGTTTCCTTCTATCTGGGAATATGTCCTCCAGTTCTTCAGATGCTCTCACCAGTCTCTCTCCACTCAGTATCTGCTCTTAGTGAGCCCAGATGCTTAAAATGCTTTTCATCTTAACCTAGATACTTTTTTTGTTTGTTTTTTTTTTTTTTTTTTGCTTGGTTCCATTACAAACCCTACTTTCTTCCAGATTCTCTTATAATTTGTTTGTCTAATTCTTGGACTCCTTCCTCAGTGTGACTCATTCATAGAATCACAGAATGTGTTTTGTTGAAAGGGGCCTTTAAAGATCATCTAGTCCATCTTTCTCTCCATCACGTTGCTCAAAGACCTACCCAAGCTGACCTTGAACACTTCTGATGATGGGGCATCCACATAATCTTTTGGTATGTTTGGGTTTCTTAGGTCAGGGCTCCATGGGTAGGTAAGAGCAGACCCAAACTCATTTAGCTCACATTGTGCCATTCAGGTGTAAGTCACATTTAACCTAGCAACAATGTGACTCTGCAGACAGAGCCCTAGCTAGTAAACCCTGTTCAACTTGGAGGGAAAACTTGCCATTTGAATACCCACTCAACGCTGGACAAAACCTACAACTTGGCCTGCTTTTATCTTCTTTATCTGTTTTCTGCACTTGGTGCAGCTGGGCCCTCACTGAAGCACAGAGCCTGTTATTTACCAGAACCAAACGTGTGAGTGTGTATTTGTGGACACCATCTTTTCTCATATATATATTTGAAATACCTGTTCATCTAGGCATCCTATTAGGCATTTCAAGATCCAGAGGTTTATGAAGGTCGTGAGTCCTGCTCACCTGTGTCCTGCTACAGGGACCTCCACGCTTACAGTCACACAAAAGGAGCCAGTCTCTTCTCCCTTTGGCTGTCTGAACTGGAGGGGTTTTGCATGTCTCTGAAGGAAGGAGCTTAATTCTTCCCCATGACCTGCTTCAAGAAAAGCTACTGCAACCAACTAGACCGTGCTGTGTGAAACTCAAAGTCACGCTACTGTGAGTCAAACATCCCCCTCTGGTGCTGGAGAACTCAGCTAAAGAGCAAATCAAAGGCAAATACATCAGCAACTGAAAGCAGGTGGGTTTTTTTCTTTCTTCATGACAACAGACCAGTGGACTCTGGCTGAGATCAAAAAGGCATCTGGCTCCTGGAGGTCTGTGGAGAAGCAAAGAGATGGTGAAACTTCCCACCACTTTCCATCATCCGAAGCCTCAGTAGGTTTCTTTCCACCTTTTTTTCACAGCCAGCCTTGGTGAGAGGTTGTTCAAAAGGGATGTTATGTGTAGATTTTGTTAGGTGAACCTATTAAAATTACCCTTCAGTGTCACTGGGAGCACACATACAAAAAGAAGAAAAATCACGGAAGAAAAGAGAAGCAAACACAGGGACCCGCCTAGGGAACTGGCTAACTTAAAGGAACTAGTAATGGAACTATACTGCTGTGCTTCAAGGTCATGAATTTGACTTCAGATAAGGTCAGTAGTAGCTAAAATTTTTATTAGTGGATGTTCAGTGGCCTACATGAAATTAATGGTCTCTTGTACCCACTTAATTTAACTAGATAACTTCTGTACACTTAGTAAAATATGTCCCTAAATAAAACCATTAAAATCTGTAATGAGCTGATGTGTTTGAAAAGGAGTAACACATTCCACTGCAGTCTTTTGTAATAATTTGTTAAATTATTATATTTTCAGACCTCCTTTGCTCCTGAACTTTTATCTTGTTCGTTGGACTTGGATTGTAGATCTTTAGGGCAGAGATGTTGGCAAAGGATCTTTTGCGTGTTTGCAACATACCAAACAGAAAGATTAGTTTTTTCCAGTAGGGCATGACTACCATTACATGCCACTCTAACTTTCAACTTGCCATAAGACAGCAGCAGCAGCCAAATGCTGGCTGCCTTCCATAGTACAATTTACTGAGAAGACTTTGCCTGGGAAAGCTGCAGCTGCTTTAGGTTCTGTACCTTTAGGTGGGGAAAAGCCAGAGCTCCTGGTGCAGGACTTCTGTCAGAACTCAAATGCATCTTGTGGTGCTGAGCAGTGTTTGTGCTGAGCTCGTTGTATTAAATGGGAAAGTATCAGCAGCATCTAGTTATGATATTCTTACTTATTTTAAAATACTTCCTAGAATTCAGTACTCAAGTAACCTTTTTGTTTGGTTTTAGTCAGCTTTGGATAACAGAAGTTACACATGCTATTAATCCAGACCTTTCCAGTCTTTCATTTCTGTAAAGCAGGGTCAAGTACAAGACAAAACCTCTTGTCTGTTTTTTTGTTTGTGATCATATATTTTCATCAACAAGGTACTCAAAATGCATAGTCAAATAAAATTATAATACTTGGTAACAAAAGTACCTCCTGGGTGCCTCACTGGCTACTGGTGAGAGGCTTGTGGAATGGATTTATTATTATTGAATCTTGGATTAGTCTATTTTTTGTTCTTGGAAATATTTCTATTATTTGCTTTTGGCAATGAAGCAAAACTTTATTATACTTTCCTGCTTTGGGTACAGTCCTGACACCTTGTCCTATATACACACCAGGCATCACTTTTAAACCCTGGAGAAGCTGCAGGACAAAGCTACTGTTAGTGAGCAGAAAACATACTGGTAAGTGGCAGAGTTCACTGACTGTATTTTGGAAAATAATGTAGGTCATTTTTGTTTATGTAACAGAATGGTACAAGTAGATCAGAACTTAAACTTGAACACTCTCAGACATTTTCCTCATGATATCTGTGTTTGTACAGAATATTCTAATATGCTTTCTTCTCCTTGAGGAAGGGATAATATCCCCTTGGCAACATGAGAGATCATTTAAATGGAACAATAATGCCAGGCAAGTATTTGCAGTTGCCTTTCAAGGTGCATTAGCATCTGGAAAAAAGAGAGGGAAGGGTAAGCAATTAGGAAGCCAGGAACATGGCAGAGGGAGAGCAGCATATTTCAAAGCTGAAGTTATTTTCTAAAAGGGTTGAGAAAGGTAGGGTTGTTACTTGCTATCTATATGCAAATGCGAGGAGTACTCTTTGAAATAGTGCTGTAATTGCAATTTTCTCATTATCCTTGTTACATTAGAGGAGCAAAAAGAGAGGAAGGGGTATAAAGCTTTTAATTTCAGGTTGAAAGCCTGCTCTTAAGTGAGCATCTTGGGGAAATCTTGTTCTGTGGACTACTTAAGGTGTGACCACTGAATATGAGGTATTTGCCCCATTCTCTATGATTTAGGCCAGTGCCTGAGGTGAGAAAAACCCAGTCAGTGATTATCTCTGTGAAGGTCATTCCTGGCTGGCTCAGTGCTCACTGCCTTGTCCCAGGCTGGGAGGGAAACAAATAGCTAGCACAGTGGCCTCCTCAGCATCTCTGCGTGAAACAAAGTCAGGGACCACCTCCAGCTGGAGCCAGGGTGAAAGTTCCAGCAGGATCAAGGTGCCTTTTACAGCTAGTCCTGGACCTAGACATGTCATTCAGTTCAGAAATAGCTCCCACTAACACTAATAATTTGCTTCCTGCTTTAACTGAAGGCTGCTGGGATCTGTGAGGCCCTGAACAAGAGCTCTTGCTATCATAAAGGTGAGCTGAGTTCTAGTCCATTTTGTGCCATGCCACCTCTTGCAGAACTGTGGGCTTCAGCTCAGCTCTGTTGATCAGTCCTGAGTTCCTGCTAGCTCCCTGACAGCTTTGCTGGCTGCTGCAAAACTCGGATTTTCACCCATGCCAAGTTCACAGTGTCTCCTCACTGTGAGGCCTGAGTACCACTGCCATGATTTCCAAGGTGGTACCTCCCTTTGGACACGGATATGGAAGGTGATGTCTTCAGTAACATGCAGAGAAAGGCTGGAGCACTAAACACACTGCAGATAAAGGAGGAAATCACCATTATGATGCCAAAGCAAGCAGCTAACATATGAAAGTCGAGGAACTCAGTCAAATTAGAGTTTGAAAAAACGGACAGGATGGTGCCAATCAGACACTTTGGGGTTTTTTGGTTTTTTGTTGGTTTTTTTCCTTAGCTGTTCTAATTGTTTTCCTGACTTTCACATCTTATTGCTTGGGAACACAAGCTGTTTAGAGGGTCAAATCTCTAAGAGGCACAACTGGTAGTGAAATGTCAAATAATTTCATAGTGTTGCTATGTTGCCCTCTCCTAATGCTAGAAACTCTTGACATGAAAAATCCCCAAAGTCACAATTCAAGTGTCCATTGCAGGTCTGGTTTGTCCTCTCATTCTTTTGGTTTCAGGATTCCTTTCTGCATGTATTCATATTTGGATATTGCTTCATACATCCAGAGGAGTTAACCTCCTCCCTTTTATTCCTTTGTAGCGGGAGGAGCCATTCTTGCTCCTGAAGCTCGACGAGCTGCTGGTCTCTTCCAGGACTCCAGCCACCACACAGCGCTTCCAGGGTAGAAGTGTAGTGGGAGGAGCCTTTCTTGCTTCAGAGGCTCATCAAGCTGCTGGCCTCTCCATGCCTCTCACCAGAGTGAGCTGAGGTGCCTTTTGTGGGTGTGTGTCCCACCTTTATTGGCCCCCTGGTCTTGCTCGTGCCCAATAGGGGCCTGTCCTAATCAGGCACAGGTGGACTCACACCCACTCTTTGGCAACTCAAGGCACCTGGTTGACAATGTTTCTCTACATTCCTTCCCAGATGAATGCTGCCATTTTATCTGGGGAGGAGTGACATTTTTGACTGATGAGCTGAAAAAGCATGGCAAAGTTATGGGAGTCTGCAACACCAGCTGTTCTGTTGGTGTTTCCATGTCCCTGACGAGGATGGGAGATATTTTGCCATCAGTCTTCCTAGGTATACAGTCCTACGCACCCAAAAGGAGTAAGCTTCTATTGCTATGATGTGTTGCATTGTCATGACAGGGACAAGTTTGGTCTCAGCTCTCCTACATTGTTATACAACATGGAGCCTGTAGCAGAAGAGCAGTAGTGCTGCAGTACCGTTCCCATACTGAGTTGGAGAGACTTTTTTCTTAAATGCCATGCAAAAAAAAAAAAAAAAAAAAAAAAAAAGGCTTTTTTCCTGTGCTGTCAAGATAAATCCCTTTAATCTGTAGTGTACTTTTCTCTGTGCTCATCTACTAGTTGCACAGATAATGCTCCACTATCATGAATAACTCATTACTCTTGATAAAAGTATAATTTTTTGGTCAGCCTTTTGGGGTAATTAAAGCACCTTTATAGGAATATATCCAAGTTCTGTATCTGAAGTTATATAAACATGACTCTTTATGCTGTTTAAGTAGTGCAACAGATTGCAGAGTGGGACAGAACAGAAAGCCCAGGGGAGCTCAATCACTGGGTGTGTGTCTAATATTCAACGGAGTGTGAATCCATTTTGCTATAAAGTGATCTGGCTTTCTCCCTTTGGTGCTAGATGCCTTAGCATTTTGGTGTTAGCACAAACAGGGAGGATTATTAATAGGTGTATTTCTCCACCTCCCCCCAAATTCTCATCCATCTTATTAGCCTCAAGCTGTTCTTCGATGTTGATGGATTGCTGTGCTTACTGTAAACATTTGCCTTACCAGTGTGTCTTGCAGGTTAGGCTTCATTCTTTATAGACCTTGAAGTTTCACATGTAGTTGGCTATCCATTAAATGAATGATCAAGGACATGAAAAAAAAAATCATTTTCCACAAGGATGGGGTATTGACAGAGCGCTCAGCAGGGGACTTGGTTGTAATTGTTAGTATTTCCCCCTCCTCCCTCAAAGCAATAAAATCCTTAAATTAAAACAGGATGTAGAACAGGTGGTCTTGGGGTTGTGGGTGAAGTGCAAAAAGCTCTGCATGAAAGAAAACAGTCTTGCAGCTATGCATAAATAGAAAGAGAAAATTCCCAGCTCCACTATATAGAGAGCCAAGGGGATTAGGAGTATTTCATCAGCAGGCTTTTGATTGCTTTTCCTTCCAACATAACCATGACCACTCCTTGTGTCCTGTCTGTCTCTCCTGTGGACAGGCAGACAGAAGGTAATTTCAGCTCTTGGGGGAGCTTAGTACTGAACAGAAGTCTCTTGGACACAAAAGCAAAATGCTTTGCTTTGCCATTCCCCGAAGTCACATTATTCTTATGTTCATGCTATGCACAGCTCTCTTGGAAGGTCTGGGATTCATTACCTGCCTTCTGCCATAACCTTCTGGCTTCAGAATTAGGCAAGGATTTTCAAGATTAGCTCCCTCAATCAAACTGTGACATGAAACCACGGCTGGCTGAGAGGCAGACAGGGTGTGTGCATAGGCCCTGGTGCCCCCGACCCCATCCCTGCCTGCCCTGCCCCAGCAGCTCTACCCCACTGCTGGCAGACATTGACCAAGCAGGGTAAGGGGAGCCAGGGCAGGGGGGTGTCACAAGCTGCCTCATCCATCTCCTTGGTTTGCAGCCCCAGACCACTTTTTGCAGTGCTGGAGGAGCCGGCTCACAGCCATCCCTGAATCACAGCAGACCAGAGGAAATGAATTCTGACATTTATTTTCTAGGCCATGTTTTGACAGAGTGGCAGGAGCTCCATTTAAATTAGGTTTTCTGTCATTGTGCTTTGTAGTGCATGGCACAGGATGGGGGATCTGCAAAAGGTTCTCCACAGCAGGAGATGTCCAGAACTGCCTGGGAGCCACCTGCCTCCTCTCTCAGTCTTGCCCAGGTCTCAGGCTTTGGGCAGTTGAAGAAAGCGTCTGAGCAGACTTTTTGGGGGTGCACACATATGAGGGGCTGTAAGGGGCAGGAGGGAGGAACAGCATGTCAGCAGCAATGCCCTGACTGAATGTCAGAAGCTGGTCTGAGAGTCAGTTTGTAAAGCAGTCTGACATCAGCTCTGTTGTTGCTGTAGGAAGTTAAACTGATAATTATCTACAGCACGTGTACGAATTATGAACCTTTTGATGTTCAGACTCATATGTTTTGAGTTAGCCAGCACATCTTAATCAGATTTTCTTTCTTTTTTTTTTTTTTTTTGAAGGAAGATTTGAAGCTTTCTTATCTCCCTTTCCTTTCCTCTCCTTTGAACTTTTACTTAGCTCAAATTTTCACAGACGCAGCCTTTCCTCAGCCAGGTCCCACCAGCTCCTGTCCACAAAGCCAGCTCAGCAAGATAAAATGGCAGGTGTTGTTGGGCTTGCAGTAATAGGTTTCATACAGCAAGAAAACAAGGAGCTGTTTGTCTGTGACTGCTTATCTTACTGAAATATTTAAAACTATTTTATCAATGGCATTAGGTGGGGAAGAGGAAGAAAAAGGAGAAAAAAGACCCTCAAAAGAGACTCTGTTTAATTCAACAAAATTCTAGTTATTCTGCCTTCCTTGAACATGAACAATTTCCTCACTAATGCAGGGAGTCTCCAGAAAGCAAACTCTAAAACTCATCAGCTCTGCTTGCAAAATTCAGTGTCTTTGTCCTGACCACAAACACTTCACCAGCACCCCACCCGCCACAAAATGCAATAGCTCACTCCCTCTGTGGCTCTCCAAGTTTTTCACAGATATTAGTCAACATTTTCATATTATTATTTCAGCTTCACTTTATTACTCTACATTTTTTAATAAAAATAAGACACTCATGCTGCTTTGGCCCAGTTCTTTTGTTTTATGTTTATAAGCCAATCTGTTTTAATAGTTGCAATTATGACTGAATTGAGGGGGAAAGAAAATGATGTATTTGACTCATTTCAGAATAATTTCTGAAATGTTCCTTCATCCCTTTTAGTGGTCTGCATCACCCTGGGGGGTTCAGGTGTTGGCCAGCATTAGCTGCTGATGTTATATCTTGGTCCAGGACAGCAGGTTTTCCCACTGCATTATGCTGCAAGTCCCCTGTGCTTGTCCCTTTACTTGTATTGTGCCTGTAGTCATCTGCTCTCCTCCTTCCCTGTACAGGATTGGGTGGGATCTCCAGCACCATGGAGCTCAGGTCTCTACTATGGTCAGGACCATCCCGTACGACCATTCTCATGAGCTTTGTGATCTCCAAAGACAGGCATTTGCTTCCTGCGCCTGCCAGGAGGAGCCTGTTTGTCTCGGAGGCTGGTGCCTGTGATGGTCACCACCACCTATGTGATGGCACCTTCTCCTTGTTCTCCCCATTCCCAGGGTCTCCCATGCACTCAGGCTGGCATGCGTCACTCCGCTTCCCAGGATGAGGAGCAGCTGTAGGTTGGGTCCTGCCCTGTGCTTGTCCTGAGGTCCCTGTGACCATCACGAGCCTTCCACGTGGCCAGGGAGAGACCTGGGCAGTGCCCCGGTGTCTAGGGGATGGTGGCTAAGCACATGCAATGGCTTGGCAGGATTATCTCTCAGCCAGGCTGGAGTAATCTCTTAGGTGGATTACTCCCAAAGCCACAGCAAGAGCGTGCCTTTTCAAGAGACTCAGACAAAGTGCTCATGGGGATGTTTCTCCATCTGCTTGCCCATGGCTAGCCAAAGAGCTAGTTAAAAGCCACACGGTGCTCAGAGTCCTGAAGACCTTCAGAGCAAGTCTGCCCTGTGCTGAGGGGAAGGAGAGGCAGCTTTTGGGGGGTTAGAAGAGCTCTGAGAGCATGGCTGCATTTCAAAAGAGTCCCGAGCCCTTCAAATGGTGTTGTCAAGGGAGCAGGCAGTGAGCTGACAACTTTTGGGTCATTCCCAGAGCAGCTTGCCAGGGAAGCCTATCAAGCCCCAGTAATCGGGTTTGATTTAAATCTTTCTCCTTCTCATCACCCTTTCTGGATTAAGTCATCTTCACCAACTAAGAGAGAGGCTGCCTTGGGAGAGGCACAGCCAGGCACAGGTACTGGGAAGAGAAGGAAGGGAAAGGTAGGCAAGGCACTCTTGTTTTTTCCACCTCCATAGCAATTTGGAGTTGCAACATGACAATAATCTAAAAACTGGTAGCTTTTGAACCCATTGATTCACTGCCAATCCTTTGTATTGTTAAGGTATAGAGCTATTTCTGTGGGCACTCAGGACCCGTGCTGGCTGCAGTAAGGTTTGTCTTACTTGGAAGAAGAGGGTCTGCAAACCCTGATGACTTTCGGGTTGCACATACTGGGACAAGCCATTTCACAGGGTATTTTCTCTTCATTTCACTGTCTGTTTCTCACACTGAAAAAATGCAGCTCATTACCTGAGGCTACAAGCTAGCACAGGCTTCCCTTGTGAGTAACCAGCACCCTGGTTTGCAATACAATGCTTTCAGCCTGCTGCAAGGGCACCAGTACATGGGGGAGCTGGCAGGGTAACCTTGTCCTGCTGCTCTCTTCTTTCAGCTTGTCCCACTGCTAAAGAGAAAATGTCAGTGTGGTGCTGCCATGCTTACAGCCTCAGAGGAGGAGGAAGGAGGCTGGGAAAGGTTCTGGCAGCAAAGAGAACACGGTGGCAAAAGCTGGTGGGTAAGTCATAGGAGCACCGCCTCTGCAGTTGGTACCAGTAGGGTAAGAGTGGTCCTGTGGCATCAGGGTGAAAGAAAGAGGATCTAAGCTGTGTGAGGCTTGGAGGAGAATGGGAAAAAAAAGGGAGGCTTTCTTTGTGACATGTAGGAGAAGGGGAGGGTGTTTTCTCCCCATCTGAGTTCTCACACTCTGAGTGTGAGAGGGAGGCTGCTGCATGCAATGTGTGTGATCTTGCAGAGTAAGAAGGATCACTGAAACGGTGACACAGAAAAAGGAGGATTATTCTGCATGTGATGGCAGAAGGAGGATGGCAGAGCATTCTTGCAAGGGGTGTAAGGATGGAGGCTACTAAGGGATTTTCTTGGGGATCTAGGTATAATGAAGAAACTCCACCCTCTACCTTGCGTATCTGAAAGGGGAAGTGAAAGGTCATCAGAAGACATCTCATGATGGCTTTCTGTCACCCTCAGAAGAACTTGCTACTTACCCAGCTGACAGCTATTGCCAGGTTTCAGTGACCTCTGGGGAGCCAATGCCTTTCCCAGATTTCTATTTGAGAAGAAAATAATGAGGCCATCTTTGTTTAAGCTAAGGGCCTGTCTCTGCTAGAGCAACTTAAACTGTTTGGCCACTTCCTCAGAATGCAAGTTCCCATCCACACAGGATTTAATAAAACAAATCTTGAGCAGTACATAGATGCTGAAACACACCAGTGCAAGAGGTTCTGAAACCTGCTGAGTTAATGGGAAGATGCTTCCAGTCATGTCAGTGCAGGTTCTTCAAATGCACTGAATAAACCCAAAGCAATTCCCTTTTGTGCTCAAAAACTTTCAGACCACTGTTGCCGCTTTCATAGAATCATAGAATTAGCTGGGTTGGAAGGGACCTCAGAGATCATCGAGTCCAACCCTTCTTTGTGACAAGAAGAAAAATTCATCAATTCTCGTTATCACAAAAATAAGTGACTTTGGTTTTTGGGGCCACATTCAGCAGGGTCACATCTCTTGTGGCAGGAGAGTACCAAGTCAGAATTTCACTATAACTGTGGCAGTGACTATTTTAATACAGCTGCAAGAGGAAGGCTAAAGTCTGGCTGCAAGTGAGTCTTTAGAAGCAGTAGACTCTGTGAATAGTCCAACAAAAAATTGCTGAGTTTTGGCTGAGTTATGAAGTTTTGACAATGAATAATTGCTCTTGTTTACATAACACCCCCACACAAACCATAAACGCTTGGTTCTTTGACCTTAGCCATGACCACAGAGATCTGCAATAGATGCTCTTCACATCCTCTCTGTTACACTGCTCCCTTCCAGCTGCCTCAGCAAGGTTGGTCTGGGCAAGGGAAAGAAACACTGTAAGTAATACCAATGGCAGAAATAGGGATAGACTCAGCTCGGGGTGGGGACACAAAGCTGGCCAGGGCCCAGAGTGCAGGAAACACAAGGGAAAACCAAGATCTGAGGAACAAAAGAGGACGAAGAGAAGAACCAAAAGGATAATTGCAGGCACGGAGATGGAGCTGTTTGCCAGAGAAGAGGTAAGAGCAGCCTTTGTATTGTATGTACAGACTCTCTGGTATCTGTACAGCCTTTCACAGAGGACATAGCACAATGCAGGCAATGACAGCTGTCCTGGCCAAGCAAGAGACAGAATATTAGCAAACAGAGAAGGGGAATTACCAATAGAGGGTCAAATACCAGGAGGGAAAGAATGACAAAGAATGCTAGGAAAAGAAAAAAAAAGATAATAGCTTCAATTAAAGTAAAAAACTTTAGCAGAAGAAAACAATAACAACAACAACCTCCTCCAAAAAAAAACCAAACAAACAACCCAAAACCACAAAGAAACAACCCCCCTAAAACCCAACTTGCATTTTTCAGACAGGTAAAGCCTATTTTCCCCATTGTTTTCCCTTGTCCCCATTGCACATCTTTTACCTTTAACCCCACCCTTTGTTCATCTTTCTATCCAGCATCCCTCCTCTCCAGGCCAGAAGACCCTCTGTGTGCTCTGCTTACCATTTCCACTCTGTTTCCTTGTCCAGCAACCCCTCTCTTTTTGTCATCATTCATTCTTGAATCCCAGCCTCCTATGACCCAGCACCTCTACCTTCCCCAGGCCATATCCCTGCCAGAAACTGCCCCTGGCTGCTCTGCCTTGGTTTGCAAGAGTTGATCCATGTCCCTGCTTCTCTGTCCTATCCTTCTCAGACACCCTCCTGCAGAACCTCCAAATCACTTGTGCTTCTGGGTTTCCAAACTGAGGCTGCTGGTAATACAGGGGGGGGTTTCCCTATTGCACAGGGCTGCAGAAACCCAGGCCTGCTGGTGCACGATGCTCTAGCTGGGGGCTCAGCACACTTGGTCCCTGAGGTATACCCATCACTGCAGTGATTGACACCTGCCACTATGACTGACTCAGAGGGAGATGGCCGTCACCCATCCTGTCAGCTCCACCAGCTGTTGTAGCAACCCATAGCTTCCCCTTGGAGGCACCCATGCCAAGCCCCAGCAAAGCCCGAACCCATGCTAATCTCTTTACAGATCACAGGATGGTTTGGGTGGGAAGGGACCTTAGAGATCATCCAGTTCCAACCCCCTTGCACGGGCAGACACATTCCACTACACCAGGTTGCTCACAGCCCCATCCAGCCTGGCCTTGAACACTGCCAGGGAGGGGGCAGCCACAGCTTCCCTTGGGAACATATGCCAGTCTCTCACCACCTTCATAGTGGTGATAATATCTAACCTAATATCTATTCCTAATATCTAACCTAAATCTATTCCCTTCCAGTTAAAAGTGATTTCCCCTTGTCTTACCATTCCCTGCCCTTGTAGAAAGGTCCCTCCCCAGCTTTCCTGTAGCCCCTTCAGGTACTGCAAGGCTGCAGTAAGGTCTCCCCAGAGCCTTCTCTGTGCTGAACAACCCCAACTCTCCCACCCTGTCTTTGTAGGAGAGGTGCTCCAACCCTCTGATCATCTTTGTGGCCCTCCTCAGGACTCAGTCCAACAGCTTCTTGCATGCACATGACATGTGCATCTGTGAGTGCCTGCTCCCTGCCTGTCTCTCTCTGGCCCAGCAGGCAGCATCCCATTGCTCCCCACTTGTTCTGCCATGGAGCAGAGGTGCAGGGGCTCAGCCCTGCCTGGAGGCAGCTCCAGGACATTGCATCCTTGCAACGAAGGTGAAGATATCTGCTCCCAGTTCACAGACCACTTTTTGCACAGAGCCCAGGAACCCTACATCAGACAGGGATCCTGGCAAAGCACTTGCCCCACTTACCCTTCCTGGCAGTGGTGGGAAGGGCATGGTGGTCTCAAGGACCCTCCTCCCTGTGGTGCGGCAGCACAAGGCACAGCGGGACAGGCAAGGAGCTCTGCAACAGCAGGGGATGAGGTGCCAGCAGGACAGATGACAGCAGGATTATCCCTCTGCCTGACAGCAAGGGTGAAACTGAGCAGGTGGGAAGCAAGTCAGCCCTGACCAGTGCCCACTGGAGCAGCGGGTGAACAGGCTTATGCTTAAAACTAAGCAGAAGGGAAATGGACTAAAAACTAAGCAGAAGGACTGTCCCCATGTCTCTTGCAGATGAGCTGTTTCCCAGGTCCAAGCAGTGTTTTAGGACTATTTCGCTGTATTATTCACCTGACACTGAGCAGATTAGGATGTACTCTCCTTTTACTCCTCCTCTGCTCCTCTGGAAGGCAGGGGGTTGCCCTCCACTGCTGCCTGCAGGAGAGGGAAGATCAGACTGATTGGGTACCTCTTTTTATGGAGCTGTCTCCCGTGGCTGCAGTGGCTGGACAGGAACAAAGGAGGGGTTCCAAAAAGCAGACAGGAGAGAAATGGGCCATTCTTTCCATCCTCATCACTTGTGAGGAAAATAAAGGACAGGTCCACAACCCAGTGAGGTGGGACCAGGGCATCAGGAAGCCCACCAGGAGTGACCACTTGAGCTTTATCTGACTCTCCAGCAGGCTTGGCAATAGCTCTCTGCTGCAGCTCATACCCACGCTAGCTGGTTTAAAGCCAGACTGAGTATTACGTATTAGTGCTTCAGTTATAGCACAAACAATCAGGCTGATCCAGCTAAGGTAAAGCAACTTTCATTTGCAGCTCTGGATAAAATACCTGCCTTAGTCAATTTGCAAGAGAGCCTGCGTGAGAGGGTAAGGTTTTCCTTCACTTTTGCTGGTTGGCTAGAAGCCAGAAAAAGTTTCTTCAGGTGCTGGTATCGTGAGCAGCAAAGAGAAGCAAGGAGAGGGAAGCCTCAGCCCTCAGTGGCCTCTCTTTGTTTGCCCTTGAGAAGAAACTCCTGCCCTTCAGGCTGTAAGTGGACTCATGTCAAAGGACTAAACCCCACAAGCCGAGCTCAAACAAATCTCCAGTGACAGCTACAGTAACAGTTCTGTGTGAGGCTGGGCTCCAGCATTTGGCTGATGATGTTAGATAAATAGGTAATTCTGTTAACACTGAGAAGTGTAGGTAATTTGTTGTGGGAATTCAGGATTGTAGCCACAGTGGCTAGAACAGAGAATCTGAGCCATCTCTCTACTTAATTAGAAACATACCTGAGTTTTGTTGAAGCAGGTAGCTTCTTTGATGTCTGCTAATAGTCTAAAGTGCATTTGTTTAGACTGGATATTTGGCATCCCTGACTGGTGGGAATAAGAACTAGATTTGGCCCTGCCATAAGCAGATATCTCTCCCAGTAACTGATTCAGAGACTAGAGCTGTTGCAGCCTGCCAGCAATCCTCTGGCTTCTGGGCACATATTTCCCATTACAGTTTCCTTGTTGATCACACCTCGCCAGAACTTGGTCTGACCCTGTGTTTTGATCCTACAGCCTGGGGATGGCCACACAGCTCTGAGAGAACCAAAGTGGGCAGCCTGTCTAAAAGCCTTTGCTCTAGCTGCTGAAGTATAACTGCTGCCATCTTCAAAAGAGTATCTGTGTCTTATTAAAGAGAGAAAATCAAAAAGAAAATGGCAGATGCTGGAGTATTCTTATGTACTGTATTCCGCTGGGGTGTGTCTCATGCTGTCACAAGCATTTCTGATGAGAACTTGAAGCAGCAACTGAGGCTGAAGTGATGAAGTGAAAACACCTGTCTGCCGAGAGACATTAAACCACCCAGATTTACTTGTGAGGCATTTGGAGCCAGGGTCATTTATTTTCCTGGTTGCCTGCCAAGTTGTCCTTCTTCTGCAAGACCGCTGCCTTTGTGGTGCTCAGTGCCTGCTGGCTCTGTAGTTCTGGCTCCAGCTGGCCCGTGGAAAAGAGAAAGAAATGGGGAGAGTTCAGAATCTTGCCTCCCCTAGTCTGAGAGGAGCTGAAGGAAGTCAGCTGCCAAGCCAGGAGTTGAAAATTTCCCTTCAGCTCTCTTGCTTTCTTTAGCTACTGTGTTGGGTGATGTTATTAGACTTGTTGCTCCCAAAAGCATCACTTTTAGGATCAGCTCCAGATTGACTACGAAACACAGGCAGCTTATGATCCAGGCGTAATTCTTAAGGTTTCTAACCCTATCAGAGTGGTTGAATAACGTGAGTGAGAGGCAGAAACCATCTGGAACAAATCCTTCAGCCTCTGGCACGCAGTGTTTTGATACGCCCCTGTGGCCTGAAAGTCTTGTCTAGAGCTACTTCACCCACCCAAAACCTGGATGTCCTTATGGGTGGGAAAGTTGTGCCTTGCCAATGCAGCTCAACAGCCCTGCTGCTAGGGAGGAGATTTTAGGGGAGCTGCAGGCCCAGTCCATCACCAAGTATTTGAGTCCAAGGGCTTCTCAGGATGGTCTCTTCACCTGTTGAGGACTGTGCACAAAACCACAAAGAAATCTGGTCTCCAGATACTGTCCAGGAAGATTGGAAAGGCTCAGTCTAAACTGTGCCCAGGGGAAAAGCATGTGAACAACCACTCAACAAGGCTGAATGTCCTTGGCAGCTATTAATTATTATCAGTCCTTTACCTCAGCAAAGTGTGTGAGAGGCTTTCAGCTGTAGCATTCCACAATCCCCGCGCAAGCTGTTATTGATTTGGAACAAAAAAAAAAAAAAAAAAAAAAAAAAAAAAAAAAAAAAAAAAGAGGGTGATAAGTTTGTGTTTGGAGTGGGCTAGAAGGACGTGAGTAAAACCCTAGAGTCAGGAAAGTATGTGCTTGTTTTGAAGGACGTTACTTTTTGCTTGTTCAGTTTAACCATTCCTTCCTGTCAAGGTCTCTTTCCTACTTCTGGGAGGCAACTGATTGACAGAGAGGAGGCTTACTTTTGACATATTTCAAGGAGGAAACTAGAATTAGTGGTTACTGCATGCTGGCAAAGCATTTATGGATTTAGATTCAGTCATTTTATAGACATTTTCTGAGGGCCCTTGACAAAGTTTGTCCCTTTTTTTTTTTTCCATTGGTTCCCAGAATCCTTAGTGGTGGGATGGAAACATGCCACAGCTGCAAAGAAATGAGTGTGGCTGTTGGATCTCTAACAGGCCAAAAAGCAGGGATGTTAATAGTTGTTAAACTGAAGATCCTTGGTCTTTGGCACTATGCTATGTCTTGCAGTTTCCTAGCATGGCGGAAAATCGAGCCAGCCCTCTTTACACAATAGCCTAACTCAACCTTGTGATTTGCCTTTAATTTGCAGTTTGCCTCCTACTCTCCCCTTCCTCTTTCCCTTTCATTGGCACTGCAATCAGAGGTGAGTTAACATAACACAACTGTGATTTGGGTTTCAATAACTACCACCATCTGGGATGAATCAGTGAAGATGCAGCAGGGAGGAATGGCTCAGAAGGAGGTGATACTCACTTTGGGGATTTTAAGTGTGAGGGACTCACACAGCCTGCTTCAGGCTGTCAGCTGGGGTGCCTGTACACATAGGAGGGGGAGCTCCCTGTGTAGCTGGTGGACAGTAGCAGATACCTCCTGGTGTGATTCAAAGCTGCTCTGCAAGTTAGTTGGAAGATACAAATCTGCTCCTCTTCCCTGGTGCTGGCCTGGTCCTTCACATGCACATCACACAGAGGCAGTATCTGTGTTAACAGATCAATAAGTACCAGGGCATATCCCCAGATATTGGCTACTGCTGGAACATCCACACCATCAGGATGGCCCCTGGCGCCCTTTTTGCCCACATCCATTGGGATTTTCCCCATGGGATTTTCCCCTGGTTGGAGCCAGTGGCGGTTTCCATCAGCTATTTCGAGGGGTCCATGCAGGGTCACCCAGCTTGGCAGAGGGCTGCTCCCTGCCAGCCGGCTGGGCAAGGGCCTCAAGGACGTTTAATGACCTAGGACTTACACAGCCTTTTGCTCTGGGGTCTCTTCTTAGCTTTCTTCCTCTCCTGTGCCAGAAGAGCCCTGCACATGCCCAGCAGATGGCACTCCACCATGGTTTTACACCGAAAAGCCCCTCATCAATAATACAGCCCATCTCTGGGGGGAACAGGGGGGTGGCACCAGGCTGTCCTGCTCATCGGGACCCTGCGAGAAGGCAGCTGCTGCTGTCATGCCCAGGGAAAGCCACACTGAGTCTGGGCATGCATCTTGAAGAGTTAGAATAAAATTACTTCATTCTTATATATAAATACCTACCTAGCTCTCTCCTTTTTGTGTATCTATCTGACAGATGCAAAGCTACCAGCCACAGTTACAACACCTTTAGGGCACAAAGGACTGGAAAGGGCAGAGGGTGCTCAGCATCTCAGAAGGTCCCGAGGTGGCTGTGTCCCTGCAATATGGTAATGCTCACACGCTTGAAGCAAGATCAAGCCTTTTTCATACCAGGCCTTGTGCACACAATCACTGCAAGTGACAGGCCCAGATATTAGTCCACTGTCACGGTTTAACACCAAAACCAGGTCCCAAACCAGGACATCTACACTGACATGGGAAGACAGTGTTGCTGTGTGCAACCTGGGGCTGCCAGCCAGGCCAGCTTGTCACACCAGCTCCATCGCAGCACCCCTTGTTTTAGCTGCAGAGCCAGTCCATTCTTTTTCTTTTCCCATCTTTATGAATAAGTGCTGCCCCAGCCAAAAAGTATGTCTCAGCACATCTTCTCATCAAATTTTGACTCAAGAAGTTAAGTTCAGTATCTGCTAGTCTTCCAGAGATCTTCGTTGCAGAGCATGACAGGATTATCTTTACAATCCCTAGAAAATGTTAAAAGACAAAAATGGGCCTGCCTAACTCACTCAAGTGAACAGCAAGCCTTGGCTGTGTGAGTTTAGTCAGTTGTTTTTTTTTCTCAGCTAATTCCCTCAGATAGCTCTCCCTTTTTGTCTCTTCTTTTGGTTTTCCACCCAGCTCCATGCAGTGACAGATGCCCTGCTAGGACAACATTGCTGCCTCCCCTGGTGCTAGATGAAGCCCAAAACTCCTCTGTTCTCACCTCCTGCGGATGCTTGGGCTCCTGGGTGAGCCAGAATATTACTTTTTTGCCCTAAGCAGACTGACAGCTTCGGGTTTGGAAGGTGGAAAATTGCTGCTTGGCAGCAAATGGCTGCTCCCAGAGTCAGCGTCTCCACACCAGCTCTTGCGTGAGGCTCTCTGCCTGAAACAGGAGTGGGCTCAGGGAAGATAATGTGGCATTACCGCTGAGCCAACAACCGCAGCTTCCTACCAAGCATTTTAGCTTTCCCTAAGTGGCTTTGGATTTCGTCTGCCTCTTTTTTTTTTTTTTCCTTTCTTTTTTTTTTTCCCCTCTGACATTTCAAAAATGTTCAGACTGCTGCAGATTTGTGCTGCAGTTTTGAAACAGTTGCTTCCGTGATCCTGGTTTCTCTCTTAAGGACATGAGATTACCAGAAATAAGTAATTTCTTAATGCTGTTGCATGCAAGTGTGTGCTTTTCACATTTAAATGCAGTTTTGGGTTGCTCTGTGTGCAGAAGATCTACTTTGGGGCTATTGATATCTTTTCTCTTCTCGGGTAAGAGCTGTTGCTTAGTACTGGTATGCCTAAGGTGCTAAGCACTGGAGCTTGAGCCTTGAACCTGTGTCAGAGGGGAAATACATCTATTGGCACAGCAAAAGCAGGCCTTGCATTATATAAGGAGCTTATGAGTTCATTTTTGCTGCAGCTTAGATCCAGGTCTTTGCATGAAACTCTCCTAGGTGGCTACATCGAAAAGCTGGGGAGCAGAGGACCTTCACAGGAGGAATCACAGCACCAGCCCCATCAGCAGTGCTGTAGCTGTGAGCTTGCTGCCTTCCCTGCAAGCACCTCCATGGGGAAAGTGTCTGCCAACAGGACTGTGTAAGAAGGCTGAGTTTCCTGTGCAACCCTGCACAACCTGAGCTGGCAGCTGTAGATGTCTCATACTGGAAGGCAAGGAGGAAAGAAGCAGCAGGAAAGAAGAAAGACAGAGGGAGAGAGACAAACCCACCACATAGTCTGAATCTATTTCTTCTTTCCTGGAAGAGCTGCCATGAGCACTGGGATCTCTCCTTTACTCTTGTGCCTGCTACTTTGTGTGGACCATTAGTAGCTCTTGAGGACATCACAGAAGGTGAAATCCCTTCCCTCTCTCCCACTCTGGTGCTTGCTGTTTTTACTCTGATCTGCTGTGCTGGTCCATGCTGTATGTGATCTGTCCCTGTCAGTCCCAGCTGGCAGAGTTCATTTCTCTCTGTAGCAGGCAGGGTTGGTCTCTGGCTGTCTCCTTGGCCCTTTTCATCACAGACCTCACTTCATCTGCTTCTCAGCTTCACCAGAAGTGAAGAGTTTGAACTCAAATTGCCCACACTGGGTGTCCCTTCAGGGTTTCAGTCAAATTTTTTCTACTGTTTTCACTGGAAACAGCCATCTGTACTGAGAAGAGAAAGGCTGAGAAACTGAGAGGCTGGAAAAGTGGATTGGGCATGGAGGGGGACGGGTTTGCAAGAGGCAGAGAAGTGAGTATAGGTGTACAGGTATAGTTGGTGTGGTCTTGACTGTGAATCATGCTTCATTTCCTCCCAGGAGTGTCGAAAAGCAGAGAGAGGTGGTGCACGAGAAAGCAGAGAAGCTTCAGCCTCATCCCACCTTCCCTGAGCAAGCATTTCCCTGCCACAGATCTGGAGAAGATGAGGCAGGAGAGAAGCTACTGAGCCATCCACTAACACAACAGGGTTATGGTCTGTTCCCTCCCTCCCTTGCAGCTCTGTGTGGTGGGGCCACCCCCAGACACGATAGGAGGGTGGGCATCTTCTACTAGTAACATTGGGTGGTCCATAGCTATATCTCATTACTTGGGGCTTGCAGAATACAGAATTTGAGGTATATTCTCCTCTCTGGACCTGTTCCAGCCTGGATTTGCAGGCACACAGAGCTGACCTCAGGGCTTTGATCAGTGGAGTCACAAGCAAGCATGTAATTCCCTTTCCAGGAGGTAAAGGATAAGCATCATTAGTGTACACAGCCAAAAAGGTGTATTCTCCAGGCTTCTTCTCCTTCTGCTGGGTCTCAGTTGCTGGCAAGAATCTCAAGGGACATCTGCCTGCAATGAGAAGGAGAAAGTAATTATTATTATGCATGTTGAAAGTTGTCACAGCCCTCATTGCTGGGGGCAGTCTGCAAATCAGGTCAGTCTACAGCAAATACTTTGGTGGGCACAGCTTTCCTCATGACACAACTGTTCTGTGGGTACACAAAGACTGCAGGACTGTAATTTCACCATCTTCTATAGGAAGTTACGTTTCTGCCTAAAGTTAGAAAAAGGAGTCAGTGATCTTTGTTTAGATACTGGCAGAAGACTGAAGAGTACATTTGTAGGATTTTTTCCTTATGGAGTGTGAAGGGAAAGGGGCTTGTTCTGCAAGTGTCTTCTGACTCTTACAAAGTGTCAAAAAAACCCGAAAGAAAGAAGGGAAAGAGGAAAAACGGATATATACTAATTTTTTGCTCCTGCCATTTCCACCAGCTATTTCCACAAAACCTAATGACAAAGCTGTGCTTCCATCCCAGGCTGTGGTGCCAGTAGTGGGGTTTGCTCTGATAAGCAGCTCCCGATTTAACTGAAAGAGAGGACACAATAGCCCAGAGACAAAGCAGCGAAATGTGCAGCTTTCACTTGAGCATTTCATTCCTGCAATTCCTCTTGCCTGTTGGTTTTGTGGAGGTTTTGTGGGTTTTTTGCTTGTTTGGTTTTGTTTATTTTTCCAGGTGTCCCTTTTTAAATGTTCCTTGGCTCTGGAGAGCTGCCCCAGCCCAGCCTCCCGTAACCACTATACGCACACAAGAACATCTTCCCGGACCGCTGGGGCTCGACCCAGCACGGATGTCACCGGGGCCGGTGTCCCCCATCCACCCTCACCATGAGGGCAGGGAGCAGCCCGGCTGCAGAAAGCGATAAGCCCTTGGCCGACGCGGTGTTTATCTCCCCGGCAGCGGTGACAGGGACAGAGAACAGTGTGTCCTTGACCCGGGCAGGCGCTGGGAACTCCAGGCTGCCAGAAACGCAGCTGGGCACTGCTATCTCAAATATCAGCTCCCATGGAAGCGGCGGGACCCATCCCTCGGGGAGGGAAGGGGCTTCAGCCCTGTAGCCTGCAGCCACCCTTCTGGGTGGCAATGCCACCTCACGTCCTTGATGCCTGGATGGCTGAACGGGAGGGTGGGCACGGAGCTGACAAACCCAGGAGAGGATGGGCAGCCGGGCAGTAAGAGGTGGTGCTGGGTTGCTGGAGCCAGGAGTAAAAAGGATGGAGTCACTGTGTGTGACTTTTCGGTTTCTTCTCCTTTTTCCCCCCCCCCTCCCTGTCTGTTTTCTTAAAAGAACAAGAAAACAAAAGCTTTTTAATTGTGTGAGTTACCATCTGGAGGTCAGGCTGTTGTGAAAAATAAGCTTAGGTTGTAATTATATTTATTCTGGGTAGGTTTTTTCATGCAACTCATTTCAATGCCTTGGGCCTCCCTGGTACTTTCAGCTAAAGGAGCAGAGTTAATTGGAGGCATCTGGCTCAAATACTAAAGGTTACTTGAAACTTGCAATTTTGGAAGTATTAAAGAAATCTATGAAAGCACTCAAATGAACCACAAATCCTGAAGCGTGCTCATAGTACTACTTCTATTAGCTTCCAGGTACACCACAGACCTGGAAAAATGTTTTCAATTATAGCTGTAGAAAAAGCTAAACATTTGTGATTTACAAAACACCAGTGGCAATTAATTTAGTTGTACAGTCTTGCCTTCCTTAGTGGAGAAACTGGGCCCTGATTTATACCATCTACGGGAAGATTTTGCAGGATGAGGAATATCTTTATCTTTAGGAAGATCTTAGCCACCCTTCACTCTCCACCTCCTCACTCCAACCCTCTCACCCCTCTTCTGCCCCAACCCCATCTTCTGGGTTTCACTCCTTTGTGCACCCTCCTGCGGGTTGGGATGCAGTCAAACTCGTGGCTGCATTACTTTCCAGGCATTGCTGAAGAACACCAACATATTTCTTTCCAACCACTTATCACCCCAATGCCACTGAACTGTTCTTCCTTGTAGAGAGATGAAGGTGCATCACATCTCTTGTTCCATGAGATGAGCCTCTAAGTTGCTGTGAAGAGTGAGGAGGAAAGGCCTGGGAGGCAGCTATGCAGGGATCAGGCTTGTGAGATGTTGCCTGGACTCAGATGGAAGTTTTGTGTGGGCAGAACTTCCCTTCAGCAGCAGGGACACAGCAAATGTCTCCCTCCACTCTGGCATGAGACTGCAAGTATGATGGGCATCTGTGAGAGATGATGGAGAAGGACAAGAAGGGCAACGTCCTAAAAACCCACTGTCACATTGGAGGGAACAGCAAAGAAAGAAGCTGGCAAGTTGGTGTGTGATTAAGCTTGACCCAATGGTTGGTCCTGACCACATGTTGGAATGATGCCCTTTTGAGGAGGAGTTGCATGCCCAGGCTTTGTGGGCTAACAGGCCACAGGCTCAAAAGAAGCTGTCTTCCTTTTATCTCACATCTCCCTGTGTTTTGTATATGCTGCTTTTTGTGGCTGGGGGTGAAAGAACAAGAGACCTTTTTAAACACAGGGTCAGTTTGACTTGTTCACCTCATGTCCTTGGGATGCTGAGTTGGCCAGGCTGTGCTGAGGTCAGGAAACAAGGCTGATTCTGGTTGTGCATGGGAATCTACCAGGAAAATAAGAATTAATATCCTGGCAATAAAAATGATGACACACTGGAATGTGTTGTGCCCTGCAGTTTCGCCCCCATGTTTTACCCCTCTCAGTTTCATGGCTGAGAAAGATGTTCCTAGGAGACATTGTGCTTCTGGAGCCAGAATGGAAACAATCAGCTCATAAGATGAGACCAACTGGGCAAGGTGCACCAGAGGTCCCTTTTAGTCTCTCAGCCTGCTGCTGCCGGTACCCAGTACTGGATACTTAGAGAAATGGTAAGACAGAAAGATAGACAGAGAGAAAGACAGAAAGAAAGACATAAAGAAAGACAGAAAGAAAGACAGAAAGACAGAAAGAAAGAAAGATAGAAAGAGAAAGACAGAAAGACAGAAAGACAGAAAGACAGAAAGACAGAAAGACAGGACAGAAAGACAGAAAGACAGAAAGACAGAAAGACAGAAGGACAGAAAGACAGAAAGAAAGCTGTTGTAGTTCTCTAAGAACCTCTAAACTGTGATTGTTCTGATCAGTGTCTATGAATTGAGGAAGAAAGTTTTCTTTTATTCTGATACTTTTTGTCTATTGCCCTTCAGGAAATTTCAGTCAGCTGTGCCATTTTGCCTTTTATCCCATAACTGTGCTGCTTTGACATTCAGGTTATGGAGCAGGAACACACACTGGCACAAATGACATCCATTGTTTTATTTACAATGCCTGGGTCACAAACCAGTCAGAGAAAATTGGCATTCAATTCATGAGAACTGTTGCAAAATCCCAAATGTTTCAAAGCAAATGCCCCATCTTTCTTCTGGTTTCTTGTCTCCCAGAGACTGTCTGGTACTGTTAGCATTTTGCTGGAAGCCAACAAACTACCCCAAATTTATTTATTTTTTAAATACATGCTGGGTTCATTTGGAGATTCTGTGGCAATAATGTCAACATTAAGGTGAAAAGCACAGGAGAGGAAGGAGGCATAGGAAGACAATAATGGAGTAAGGAAAATGGACAGGAGGTGTAATCAGAGGAAAAAAAAAAACAGAAATAAGTGTCTGAAAAGAGATCTTACAGATGGCAGGAGAAGTATGGGAGAGGTAAGAAACCAAGAACCCCAGTCCACAGTAGGAAGCAAAGTAACTTCTCCTTATCCCAGCACTGGGGTGAGGGAGATGTGCAGTCATTTATACCATAGATGACTGAATAATTAATGAATCCAATAGCATTTACTGTCCTCATTGCTAGCACAGGTTTGAAATCCTCTGCTCTGAGGCCACCCAGCCAAAACCCCATTAATTTTTCCCAAGTGCTATTGTATTAATAGAAGCAGCCCAGGAAGCCCTCATTCTAGTGCAGTTTCAACACTTTGTACAGCAGGGGGTCTTAACAGGATCTCTTCCATCCAGGGTACCATTAGCTTACCTGTCTTTCTCTCCATTCCTCCCTTTCTAAGCAAATGCCAGTCTAAACACATACTGAGGTGTTAAGAGGAGTGATTTCTGCACTGGATCTCTGTGCATATGAAGTAGCTCTGACTTGTTCAAAACTTTAGTTTAAACATTTCCACTCATGCAAAAAAACCCAAAAAACCCCCAAACAAACAAAACAAAACAAAAACAAACAAAAAAACCCCCAAACAACCAAAACCAAAAAACCTAAAAAAACCACCACCAAACCAATCACCCCCAGAAAAAACCAAACCCAAACCACAAGCCCTTCTAAGTTAGTCTGGGTGATCTAGGTGCTGGCTTTCTTTCTCTTATCCTTTTAGCCTATTGTCAGGGACACTTTGTACCTGTTGATGGTTTCCATCTGACTCTTGCTCAATCTGGGCTGCTGGTTACCACTGGGCATGGCTCTGGGGTACCTGAGAAGCATTTCAGATGGCCTCAACTGGGGGATCTTGTTTCTTATGTGATAGTTGGCAGATGAGAAATATCTGCATCCATCATACATTAAAAAATTGCTCCTCAGCAACCCTGCACAGGAGTATGGATGGCTGAGGATTTGAAGCAGACTGCAGACATCATCATTTTGGGGGCCCTAGCAAAAAAATAGTCACTGACAGCAGCACCAGTTTGATTCGATATCACTCTGTACCCAGTTGATGTGGATGGCCATGACTATATATGACAGATCCACAGTGACTGCTTGCTGTGCTGAAAAGGCTCTTAACCTAATGGCTCTCTGCCCTGGGAAGGTATCACACCTCTGGAGTGACCTGCCTGGGGTCTGATCAGCCATTCTCTGTGCACTGCAGCATCCGAGCTGGGCTGAAAGATGGAGCTGAGTGGCTGAGTTGCCACACAGTCTGAGAGCTTCATTTACAGAAATGTTATTACTCTTGTTGTAGAAGACACAGCTGCCTCTGTACCCAGTGATCATTTACCCTATCCCCTCAGCTTTCTATCCAGCAGCCTGAGAAGTATTACTTCCCATCAGAAAGATATTGATTACAAAGCTCTTAGAGCTGCTTTTCTAAAGAGGGCTATAGTTGCACAAAGGATGGTCTTTTTCTAAAAAGGTTTTTGTCTGTGGTGCATTTTTTTGTCTTCCTCGGACTGCTTGTTGACTGGCTTCTTATTCCAACTCTTCTGTGTCACTATTTACCCTAACCTGGCACAGTGACCTTTGAGCTGTGCTGGCTCTCTCCTCATCCTCCCCAGAAGTAACAGACAGCTTTTCTCAAAAGCACAGGTAAGCAGCACATGGGTTCTGCTCAGGACACATCCCTTGGTTGACAAACCTTACTATTCATCACATTTTCAGGTAACCAGGGTGTCACAAGGGTGCCTTGTTCATGTACTTCCTGACATAAAGCTGGGATTGAAGTTGCAAATTCAAAGAGCAATAAGAGCTACAGAGTCAGAGTTTGGAGAAAGACTGAAGACAGTTTCCAAACTGGAGGTTTTGGAAACATTTTGTTTCCACATATGTGCCAGTCTGTGAGAACAGTGAACTGCATCTCATCCCACTTCATCTGCCATGTTGTGTTATGCTTCTGGACTGATCTGCTCTGTGTCCCTCTCCTGCAGCGGAGGGGGGGGGAAGATGATAAATTAGATATATTAAGACAAATACTTCATGTCCCCCCAGGTCTTTGGTATTCCAGCTGTCTGAAGTCACACTTTCTTGCCCAGTCAGAGCATTGTGACAAATGAGTAGAGTCCCTCAGTAACTGTGGTTGGTGTTGGCGGGGACTTTAGAAGGGGAGCCTGCTTCTGGGAAGTGAAGGCTGCTTCAGGCAGAACAAACACAGATGCTGCCATCTTACCGACCTCTTTCCTTTGTCTCTCTTTTCTTCCCCTTAATTCGTATTTTTGTGGGCAAACTAAGCAATGCATAGCTTGCTTGTTACTGTCACACACTTGGGTCACCCTAGGGAGTCACACGATGCAGATTTTCCACTAGCGTCAAATGTACATGGATTTATGAACTCCCATAATCTGGAGCTGATGAGAGCAGATTAGGGAGCAACTGTTTTTAGATAACTTGCATACCTAAGAAATCAGCTAATATAAAGCTGCCTGCAGAAAGGTCAGTTATTTCCCAAAGAGCGTGAGAGAACATCGTGGCGACCCTCTCTTGTTATGTTGTCACTTTATTATACACACACACATGCACATATACATTGGGAGTTTGGTATTCATTGCTCTGTCTGCCTCCTCACACTGAGATAATTCCCAGGGCTTATGCAGCACATCCTGTATGAAGACTTCTCATGGTGTAGGGGACCTTTGGGTTGTGTGTGCTACACCAAGACACACCTGTCGAGTCTTAATGTAGATAGCAGTGCTGGGGCTGACAAGCACCTACCACGCTGTTGCCCAGAGAGGTGGTGGAAGCCCCATCCCTGGAAGTTCTTAAGACCAGGCTGGATGAGGCTCTGAGCAACCTGATCTAGTGGGAGGTGTACCTGCCCATGGCAGAGGGGTTGGAACTGGATGATCTTAAAAGTCCCTTCCAACCCTAAAAATTCTATGATTCTGTGATTCTGTGTAAACTTGGCCATCTCCTCTAGGTGAATTCAGGCAGGCTGCAGGTGCCCTGTGTGAATCTCCATTGTTATAGGTCATCAAGAAAAAGATTCTGTGCCCTTTGCAAATATCTGATCACACAAGATGAGAGTCATGAGTGAGAAACTTGGCACTTCCCCAGTATCCACCATCAGAAGGGCTCCCGTTGTATTTAAAGCATTGGTATGTCCTATTCTCCAGCACCCCTGATGGACAGAAAGGGCTGCCCCATGCTTAAATGTGCCATGGCAAGCTCTGCCCCATGCTGCAGCATATGAGGCTTTAAGATCAGTGTCTTGTGCTTAGTTGCACAAAAAAATTCCCCCCCCAAATGAAAACCTCTATATTTATGCTTTAATACAAATTTATTGCTCTGTCCATAGGAATGAAGTTCTGGTTTTGGTTTTTGTTTTAAAGAAAAGTTTCATTTAAAGCTGTGTGTTCCTTCCAGAACTGTGTTTATGATTAAGTTCAGGTTACAAGCACAGGGAGACAATAAATCTGGCACTTCAGCTTTTCTATGGAGGCATGATGGGGAACGTGCCACAGAGAAATAAGATGGAAATTTGGAAATATCCTTACTATCGTAATTCTCAACTTCTAGTTATTGAAGGCCTCCAGATCACCCTCTCCCCTCCTTTTAGGCCTCTTTTGGAACACTTTATTTTTCGATTAAGGTCAAGTGCTGCATTTGTTCCTGGAGGAGGGGAAGATCAAAAGCAACATGTCTCTAGTGAATATGTGGAAACTGAAGCTAGTAACTTGGCTTCTCAATAATCCTGAATGTACAGGTGAGGTGGAGAGATGAGAAATGATCATCACAGGGTGCTGGAACTCCCTCATCCTGCAAGAGCCTTGGTAGCCCTGCTCAACGCAAGAAAACCATAGGACTGCAGGAGAAAAGAGAGATGCATTCTTCCTCAGCTTCAATATAACTTTGCCTTCCCCAAGACAGACCAGGAGCCACACACAGACCTGGGCTCCCTGGTAACCCAAGATGTTGCCTTCAGCCTTGCTGAAGATGCCCAGCTTGGCACCAGGGCTGCCAGGAAACAGACACATGGATTTCTCTGTAAGAAAAATCACTGTAGGGTTTTTCTGCCACTGGTAAGCGGCATTCACAGCCTCCCCAGCACACTGCTGTGCCACTTGAGGGATCCTGGCAAGGCAAAAGCAGGCACAGCTGCTCCTCACCAAGGTCAGCACCTGTCTGGGAACAAATCTTCCCAAGATATCCACAATAGCCTTGTCCAGATCAGATGCCCCTGCATACTTTGCATTTCTCAGCCAGGGTGATAGCCCTTGGTCAAATATTTTCCTGAGGAGCAGGCATTCAAGTAAAACTGCTGATGGCAACATCAAGAATTCAGAACATTTGGAGAGCCAGTGGGTGAACCAAGCTGCAATGTTGATGCAGCTCACCATACCCTCAAGCAAAAATGAAGTAGATTGGTTGAATGGAGCTTGAAACATGTACATTTCTTTCCACTTTCTTGCAAGGAATGGCTAGTGCAGATGTGAGTGTATGAGCTGCAGGTGTTCACAGGTCAGAGATAAGCCCCTGTTACCCCTATGCCTAACTGAGGAAGAAAACACCACTTCCTCCTTCTCAGAAAACTGAAGAAGCAAGGATACACAGATGAATTTCTCAATCCTAAGAACAACTTTTTGGTGGTACCTAAAAAACATCAGCTATAAATGCCATTTCTATCCAACTGCCAGAGAACAGAGTGGGTACCACCATGCATCTCCACAATGTTCTTCTCTGATGCATTTCTGAGAAGGTTCAAAAGTAACCTAGAAATGGAAACTGGTTTAGGAGATATCTGCAGTTTGGTCCAGCTTAGCCCCATGGCTGTTCTCATCAGCCCTGTAAAGCAGACACTCCTGTTGACTGAAGCCAAGTGAAATGAGGAAGGCAGAGGCAAGTCTGCCTCCCTCTGAACAGAAGGAATGGGACACAGGTGTAGTGATTTCCCAGCAGATGGCAGGTCCATGGAAAACAATGCTAGTTTAATGAGTTGTGCTCCACACAGCTCTCAAAGGGAATCAGCAACAGGATAAAGATTTCAAAACTTACCCCTTTAGGTCAGGATCTGAGCTGCTTAAAAACCAGACTGTGCCTGGGTGGGCTGATTCTGGCAGAAAGAGCAGTCCAGAGTTCTGGAGGTCTTTGTGTTCTCTTCTTGAGGCATTTTACTCTT
This sequence comes from Calypte anna, assembly GCF_003957555.1. Lineage (NCBI taxonomy): Eukaryota > Metazoa > Chordata > Aves > Apodiformes > Trochilidae > Calypte > Calypte anna. The sequence goes on along the minus strand of NC_044244.1, from coordinate 111,170,981 downwards.
TTATGGGGGATACAGAGAGGGGGAGAAAAAAGCGTGCTGTACTGTAGCTTATTTAGCACAGTGGAGTTCCCCCAGACTGCAACCAGACACTGTCTAATGATGTATGAAGTGTCTGCTGTGTTTTGCAAGACTGCCCTGGTGCTTTCAGACCTGCTGGTGGGGCTGTGCTTTGCTTAGCACTTCTTCACACTTGGATCTCCTGCGATCAGCCTGGTCACTACGTTCACTTTTGGCATCCTCAAAGGAGGAATAGTCTATTGCTGGAGGTCTCCATCTTCCAGACTCCCCTTTGCTAGCAGTCTGTGTCTTCTTCTATTCCTGCCTTGCCTCATACTTTCCTTTTCCTCTCTTTTCACAAAAGGGGGCTGGAAAGCAGGAGATGTTGGTGCCTCTCTTCCCCACATGGCTGCAGGATGCTGAGCTCTCTCATCCCGCCAGTGCTCCTGGCTCCTCTTAACATCTGTAGTTCACATTAAAGTACAGCTGAGCAGGAAAGAACAGATGAAATCTGAGAAAACCCTGGCCACATTAACCTGGTTCTCTGCTCAGTCTAGACCTCTGTTTTGAACCCTGAAGTTTGGAAAAGTCAGTTGCAATTGTGGCTTGAACAGCTAAACTGGATAAATTATTAGTCCTTTCACGGTCTAGTTAAGCACTTTGCGAGCCTACTCTGGATTTATTGGGGTGGTGGCTTTTTGTTTTATTTTGATGGAGTTTTATTTAAGGTTTTTGCTGTTTAACTTGGCTTTTGTGTCCATGAAATGTAGTGGAATGGATTATGGATGCGTGCAAAGATCTGTAAATAGATGTTTCTTGCTTACAGTGGTGACTGCACTGTTTATCATGTCAAATGATAAACATTATTTATTTCAGAATAAGCTATTGTCAAATAATTTAAAATATATTATTTTTAAAAGTGAGGAAAAAATCAAGCAAGGTAGTGGCTGGTGGTTTTATGACTAAATAGGCATCAATAAACCAAGGCCTATGGACAGTCTTTTGCCCCTTTAAAAAAATTATCCCTGATTAAAAATAATCATGTAAAGAGCTTTCTTTTGAGACCATGCGTTTCTACCATTTTACTAGCAGAGCTTTTCTACCTTATGTACACTCCTTCTGCAATGAATAGGAGGAAATCCTAGGAAATTTTTTCACTCAGAAAAAAAACCTACGCCATCACTGAACAGGAAGAGTAATTTCTGGAAAGTGAAAGTATTCAAAGGAAAACTAGGGTTACATAGATGAAACTAGTAATTCCTTTTAAGAAAAAGTGTGTGATATTTTAGGGATGTTGCTAGTAATGAATATCTATATTTGACTTCAGTCATTATTTTTAAACTTTGACTCTTTATGGGAGATATGGATGACAGGAGTTTGAACTCTCCTGTCTTGGTATGCCATACCTGCTAATTTACTGTAGGAGAATCAGAGTTTTAAAATCACCTAAAACAAAATCCAAATTTTAAGTGCTGATTTAAAAACTTATTTGTTACATTGTACCCTTCAACATACTAGGAATGTTTTCCAAACTTTCTGCGTGTCCCACTTCTCTTTAGGTCTGTATTCATAAGAAGCACCGGACTTTTAGGTAGCTTGGAATCACGTTCCCTCAGGGACCATGCTGTACCTCTTCTGCTTGAACCAAGGTGTTTAAAGATGACCTTTCTCTGAGAGCCCATCCCTGGGCTGTTACATCCCTTGGGATCAGGTAGCTCAGGGCTCTCATACAACCTCTCTAGGAGCCTATCTGCTGGATGCAGCCTGGCACCTGTTGCTCCCAGGGTGAAAGCACTTGCTTGGCCCCAGTGCTACACAACTTCCATCTCTTGTCTGATATGGACTTTAACTGAGTTAGACAGGACTCTGCTTGTTTTTTGGGACTCTTCTGTTTTGGGGGGACTGGGGTGGCGGGGGGCAGTTTTCCATTTGCTGCTGGTGTTGTTTCAGTGATGAAGATGTCCATTCATTACCATTTGCCACCCACACAATGTGCTGCTTTATCTCGCCCATCTAAGCAGGAATACAGTTGCTAACAAACTTGTGAAGATACAAATCACATGTATCAAGCTTGTACAACACACTGTGAGTATATCATGAGACCAAATTGGTTTTGAACTGAGTCACACTGACAGAGCCTTGTGAAAAGGCTGCCAGCTTTATCCCCACCCAGGCAAACCTGATGACCCTTTATTTGCACGAGCCTCATCTGGCCTAGCTTCAATTGCACGCAACCACTTTTGCTTATCAAACCCAATTGCTGCTGTTTGCCACACTGAATGTGAAAAAAAACCCATCCTGGCCTCATGTATCTTTTTTTTTCCACAAAGAAAGTACCATGAAAAGGGAGTGTATCACAAAGGTCATTTTGAGCTCTTGCTGCCTCTGCTAGACTGGAGTTAAGGAGTGTGCCTAAAGACTGCACCTGGACTGCAAAGAAATGAGCAGTGAGGAAGTTATGTATCAGAAAGGCATTTTCTAGAAGTCAGTAGTTACCCCAATATTACCTCAGAAACACTTAAATCCATATGCTACTGCTGCTGGTGAACCACATATCATCATCTGTCTGGGTGCCAGACCCAGGAACCCCTGTACAAAGACTTCTGTGAGCAAGGCCTGTGTCAGGAAATCAAGGCCACATGCTTTAGACCATCTTTTCTCCATGTCCTCCCTTCAGCAGAGGGACATGCATGGATGAAACAGAGATGGATCTGAACCCAAATTCTACATGTAAACCTCCCCAAAGTTGGTCTATGAGCAACAGAGTCATCTGTAGGGGGTGGGCTTAGGCACTTAGGGTTGCGTTCTGAACCCCTTCCAAACTCAGAGTGCTGTTCCTCAGGGCCCCTTGCATATCCTCTCACTCTGGAAAACCCCACTCCACTTAGAAAGAGGTGGATATTTCCCATAAAAGAAGTCTACTGATAATTTAACATTTTCTTTGCCTCAGCCAGCTATACAGGAAAAGGGTGCAGGTGAACTGAGTTACCAAGAAGGTTTGGTCTTGGCAAGCTGCTCTTACTGAAGCTGTGAAGGCAACATGAAGGTTTCCAGAAGAAGAGATCAAGCCCAGGTTAAAAAAAAAACAAACAACACTCTGTCCTTCCCCCATGCTATGGATGAAGTATGTTTTGCAGGGCATCTAAAGATCTTTGGAGGGGCAGGCATTATCCCCCTGCCTCTCCTTCCCTGCCAGTACCTCTTGTCCAGTGCACATGAGAGTCCCCTCACCATCTGGGGTTTTATCACTTTCACATCCTGCTGCACTCCATAGCTGCCTGTTTTATTTCTCCTAAACCCAGCCTCAGTTTTGCATGCAGATGAATACATGTTACATCTTGTGCTGGACACAAGCAGCACCCAGTAAAAGCTAAGTCACTCTGAAGCCAGATTCTCATCACATCCATCCTGCCCTATTCATGAGGAGTTTCAGAGGAGCTGTGTGCTTTGGTTGTGTTGACTCCACTCACCATCACCAGTTATCCTTCCCTTGTATGCACCTTCTGCCCTCATTTTTCAAAACTGCTCTGCTGCAGCTCCTCACCAGCATGGCAGCTTCCACTCTTATCTTTTGGTGCCTGAGAAACAGCAGCAATAATGGAAGGAGAGAGAGCTTATCTCTGGCAAAATAGGTCAGGGGCCCGGAGGCGCTGGCACAGCAGTCACCTGCTAGTAGGTACCTGGAGCAGCCTCAGGCAGGTGAGCTGGGGTACCACCTTCTGCAGGCATTTTACAAACAGAGCACACCATAGCATTTGCAGGAAATATGCAGTACAAAGCAAACAACACTCTGCAGGGTGTAGCTGGCTGGAGAAGGCTCTTCTTGGTACATGTAATAGAAACTCTTTTCTTTTTTCCTGGTTGGGAGAGGAAACACATTTTCTGAAACTCTGCTGAATAGCTATGAGCATCAGATGTCAGCTTCATCTCAACCACACCAGCTGTGGCAAAAGGGTTTTGCTTTATGTTAATAGACTTTGCAAAGCAACAGACCCTTGAGATCTGCTCTGTGGCTGTTGCTGCTGAAACGCAGAACTCCTCCAATTGCACATGATGAATGGAGACCTCAAAAGACACCCTGCACCAGTCACAGCTTTAAATGTATGTGACTTTCCACCCAGGCAGTAGACCAGATGGCTAGCTCAAGTAGCAAGAGCAACATTTAAGTAGCAACTTAAATGTTGGTGTGGTGGTTGCATTTAGCTCTGGTTTCAGGACCTGACTGCTGGTGGTGGTGCAGAGCTTCACGTGGGTTTTGATGGTGCTGGACGTGCCCCAACCTATACTTCCTTTTACCCACTCAGGGTGGACATCTCACAGTGAGCACAGACACTTGGAAGGTACTCTGAGCTTGTGGCCTTATGGCCTTCAGTTTCTGATCATAGAATCATAGAATCCTTGGGGTTGGAAGGGACCTCGAAAGATCACCTAGTCCAACCCCCCCTGCCAGAGCAGGGCCACCTAGAGTACATCGTGCAGGAACGTGTCCAGGCGGGTTTTGAATGTCTCCAGTGAAGGAGACTCCACGACCCCCCTGGGCAGCCTGTTCCAGGGCTCTGTCACCCTTACAGTAAAAAAATTTTTTCGAATATTCAACTTGAACCTCCTGTGCTCCAATTTACACCCATTACCCCTTGTCCTATCACTGGTCACCACTGAGAAAAGCCTAACTCCATCTCCCTGACACTCACTCCTTACATATTTGAAAACATTGATGAGGTCACCCCTCAGTCTCCTTTTCTCCAAACTAAAGAGACCCAGCTCCCTCAGCCTTTCCTCAGAAGGGAGATGTTCCACTCCCTTAATCATCTTAGTAGCTCTGCACTGGACTCTTTCAAGCACTTCCCTGTCCTTCTTGAACTGAGGGGCCCAGAACTGGACACAGTACTCCAGGTGTGGCCTCACCAATGCAGAATAGAGGGGGAGGAGAACCTCTCTTGACCTACTAACCACACCCTTTCTAATGCACCCCAGGATGCCATTGGCCTTCTTGGCCACAAGGGCACATTGCTGGCTCATGGTCATCCTCTTGTCTACCAGGACCCCCAGGTCTCTTTCACCTACACTGCTCTCCAGCAGGTCAGCCCCCAACCTATACTGGGACATCGTGTTGTTCTTCCCCAAATGCAAGACTCTACACTTCCCCTTGTTGAATTTCATCATGTTTCTCTCTGCCCAACTCTCCAGCCTGTCTAAGTCTCTCTGAATGGCAGCACAGCCTTCTGATGTGTCAGCTACTCCTCCCAGCTTAGTGTCATCATACAAGAGTTTCACCATACTCTACCAAAAAGGGAAGAGGCAGCTGGGACACCAGCAGCCCTTGCAGCAGCTTTGTTGCTGGGGACCCAATGCACCCTCATAGCAAGCACCTCAGGGTGTTCTGGGAGGCAGCACTTGGAGGTTAGAGAGATGCTGGGCTGTTGGTTGGGAAAAAATTTGTGCTGGTCAGTCCCTGGGGGCTGCTCTGCACTGAGCCCAGCTCTCCTCCATGGCTGCTGTGTTTTTTGTACCTTCCCCAGCATAGCAGGAGAGGTCAGCAGCAAGAGTTTCACTGTCTTTGAAAAATTATCTAATACCTACATAGCATTCTTGAAGAAAAATCTTATATTATTTCCAAAGAGCCTAATAGTCACCGTACCCAGCTTGGTGTGGGCTTTTTTTCTGATGAGAACTGTGTTGTATATCTGAACAGTTCCGATGCTAAGAAATGGAAATGAGAAAGTATGAGTGTGTCTAGTGGAGATGTCAGGTCTTAAAAATACATGAACAAATCAAAATGCAATCTGTTTAACAAGTGCCTGTGGTTGTGTTTTTCAAAGAGTCTACTTAGGCTGAAGGTTGAGCTCAATATAGGCTTAACTCACAGCCAGACAATGACTACACTGTGGTTTCTGTCCTGTGATAAAATCATTGCAATAATAAATCTTCATGCTGCTAATGAGGAGTCCTACTTCTCTTTGTTTACCTTTTCTTCTTCCTTTCTCTGTTTTCCTCTGGAGTGATGAGTTGGAAAGTCTGGGAATCTGAAATTGGGTGACTCTTGTCATTGTTTCTGTGTTATCCAGGTATTTCTATTATACATGAAGCTCTTCATGCCTGTATCAGGCTTCAGGTAGAGGGACCTAAAAATGAGGAACCAAGTCTTAAGAGATGCCAGGTCCTAAGCAGAATGTTTATGTCACCATATTTGTCCTGTCCTTGAGCCAAAGAGAAACCTTCATGCAGGATGTTCTCTTTCCCAGTGCAGGAGTCATTGGAGATCCTTCAGTCTCATCCAGGCACACAGCCTGTAAATCAGCTCAGGACATGAAGGCGTTGAGTAGCTGCAACCTTTTGCCACTTGAGAATCTCTACATCAATCGCTTTGATACAGACACAAGGTAACTTACTCAACAGTGCATATGAGGGGAATCTCACTGAATTGCTTGTGTGTTCTTATGATTTGTTTCTGCCTAATTGCTCTGCAGATCTCTCATCATGGAAGAAGTGGTTGATTTTAAGATTACTGAAGTATCTGTTTGAAGTTGTACAGCAACAGGGCACTCTTGCTGTGAACAGGCTGAGTTCTGACTTCAGTCAGCCTCTCTTCAGGCCCTCCACTGCTGAAGTGCCAGAGATAGTGCTGGAGGTAACTTTTTCTGCCTCAGTGTGAGTGGATAAAACAGGTGCTCACAGTAGAGAAGAGAGGTGGGCTGAAATGTCCTCTGGAGGATTCTGTATCCTCTTTCACTACTGACACAAGAGCAAGGGCAGAAGATACAGCCCAGCCAAAGCATCAGTTGTATGCATCTTGCAGAGGGGCAGCACCTTGCCAGCACCATCTTCTGCCCACATCTGCCCTCTCCTGACCCCCTGCTCTTGTACTTTCTCTGGCACTGGTTTGAGCCCTTGGAATATCAGTTTACTTCATGAAACCAGGCACAAATGTTTTTTTTCTGGGTTCATTTGAAGCTATTTGCATGATCTGGAATGAGACGAGAGGGCACAGGACAAAGGTGGGAGGTATCCCACCCTTCCTGCTTCAGTCATGCCAGACACCCTCACTCTTAGACTTGTAAAGTGGCATCTCTGCCTACTGGCTAGACCTTCACTGGGATGAGTCAGGTCCTGGATATGTAAAAAAGATTTGTATGAATTAAAGATCATGTCTTTTGCATTCATTTACAGATGAAGACAGAGCTTAGATATGACTCATATATGAGAACTACAGGTAACATTTAATAACTGGCCATTCTCTGCTATTTTCAATGAACTTGTGTGATATGTTTTCCCTAGTTGACTGTATTTCTTTGACTAAAATATTTAAATATCTGTGTTTCTTATCTTCTTTTCCATTCCCTTGCTTCCCCTGGCAAACTACCTAACATTTTTGTGTCTAATTGATTGTGAAATAAGAGTAACAATACTGTCTACGTAAAAGCAACACTGGACATCATAACCTTTGGAGGGACATGAACTCGTTGTCCTGACTCCCACCGAAATGTACTGAACAGGAAGAACTTTAGGCAGGGAAAGTGGAGAATGAAACCAGAGCCATGGACACTGAACTCTCCAGCTGTGTGAAAGATTAAAATAATACAACTGCTGCTGTAGTCACTTCTTTCTGATCTTAAAAAATAGCGTAAAACCTCCCAAATATGTCTGCAAGCACATTGAGATTTCTACCAACTTTAATAATCGTAAATTTGGTTTGTTCTTGCAAGTAATAAAATAAGTAGCACCAGCCATGTAAAAGGAGAGAAAAATATGCTAACTCATTCTGGCTTACAAATGAAACCCAGAAAAAAACTAACTCATGAACCTACATCATGAAAACTATTTAGCTCCCTCTCAACCCAATTTAGTAGGGCATAATGGAAGAGCATCCAGATCTCCTGCTGATGACCCTGCTGCCTTTAATGGCCAACATGTGGCCACACGGTCTGTAGGTTTATTATCTGGGACTGCAAAATCTAACAAAACAGAACATTAAAAAACAATCCAGAAAGCATTAGCACACAGATCAGGCACCTATGGAGACTTGGAAAAAGCAGTGCTGGAGCTTTCTTCTTGGCAGCACAGCTGGGCCTCATGATCCCTACTAGGAAGCTGCAGCAGCTAGGGGACAGACAATTTATATGCTCATCAGTGGGGAAGGATATAGCATTTTGTTGTTTACCTAGTTGGAACAGAAGAGCCTCCAGATATTCATTCATTCATTCATTCATGTATTTCTTTCTAATTACTGAGCTGGGAATTTGGAGAAATCGGCAGAGAAGGCCCAAAGGCTGCTTTTCCCTCCGACTTGTGCTAGTTTCCTGGGGAGAGATGGCCTGTTATTTGGGAGCTATTCTTGGGGTCTGGACACCAAAGCCAGCTTCTCTGCCTGTGATTGCAACCAGCCATTGTGGCCAGTTGGCAATCCCTGCAGCACTGCAGTCCCTGCTGCTGGAAAAAGCAGCCTCTCTGTCCACTTTGCTACCCACATGCTCCTTTCCCTTCCCTTGTGCCAGCAACAGCACTCATCCAGCCTTTGGCAAGCCTAGATAGAAAACCAGTCCAGAAACCTGTTTTGGAAAACTAGTCTGCATCTCCCCGGAAAACATTGGTTTTCAATGAGATCATGTGCCTGAAAGCAAGGCCATGTTTTTCTGCAGCATTTCAGGCTTAAATCAGCTCAAGGAGGTCTTGAAATGACATCTTTTTGCTTTTTTCCTTCATGCTTTAGAGATGATGAACACTCCCTTTCCAGAGAGCTCTTGTTAAAGCAAAGAAGACAAGAGGTGATAGCACAAAGATGGGCACTAGGCTGCTGCATCCATGTGCCCAATCACAACCCCAAGAGATAGAGGTATGATCAAGTGATGCATTATTTAGATATACAGTCTTCACCATTCTTAAAGGGCTTTTAAACATATATCTGACCCCTGGAATCATGAGAGCCATTACGTTTTAAACTTTTAAAAGTATGTATTTCTGCCTTGGTTTTATTTGCCTTCAGATATTACAACAGTGGTGTTTCCAAGCTTTTCTCTGCCATCAGAAAGACCTTCTCTTCCAACCCTTCAGCTTTGGGTTGCATTTTTTTTTCCACCAGTGAAAGCTTGAACAAAATACCAAGTAGAGTTTGGAGAAAGCCTCCAGCTGCAAGAAGCCCCACTTAGCTCCCGATCTGTGCAGGATGGCAGGGCAGGAGCTGGCAGGACAGAGCTGGTCATACAGTTCACAGCTTTGTTTTTTTTGCAAGCAGGCAGAAGATTGTACACTGCTTGTGTAACTGGCAAGGAAGGGTGCTTAAAACTTGTAAGCTTGAATGTTTGTGCCAGGAGTGTTGGGTTTTATGGGAGATTAGACACGACTTGATACAGCAGGTCCTCTTGCCAGATCCCTGGTGCAAAGACAATTAAATGAGCCAAATAACCACATCCATCTCAGCACGTCCATGCATGCACAAACAATTACTCTGTGGGACTGTTATCAAAGCAAATTAAATTTTAAGCCTGTCCCCAGCCAGGAAATCTTAAGGGAGACTAATTTTCTAGGAACCATCTAGTGGGTGCGACCTCGGTAGCCCTAGAAAGGTTTATAAATCTGCTCTTAAAGTGCCTAATCTTGTTTATCTGCTACTGTAGTTTTAAAAAGCCCAGACTTCTGAGAAATTGAGGAATTTAAAGCCACGGGCAATCCTGCATACCCTTCAGTCTTGCAACAAACTTGGGCATTTGTTTCTAGTCAAGGCCATTTTTTGTCACTTATTACTTTGTCAGTAGTTTGTTTTTCAGCTGAAGTAAGATTGGTTTCTTGCTCTCTCCCTCAGCAGAAAACTCAGTTTTTACTGTTTTACACAAAATCAGCTCACCTGTTTTCAAGGAGAGACAGACCTTAGCAAGAAAACACCCTTTCTGCCCCTCTCCCCCTCCTCCCCCCCAAATTAGAGGAGGGGGGGGCAACAGATGTTGGGTTTTGCCTGGCTGATACCTGGTATTTGGATGTAGACAGTAAGTGCGGGTGGTCTGTGACCTCCTTGCAGTGGTCTGGTGTGTGTCACACATGGCAGTGGAGGTGGCTCTATCGTATCTGGGAGAGTGAAGCCCACAGTAGCTCCTGTGATGGAGGTGATCCACACTTATCTCAGTGGGGACTGATGCATGGAGAGAAAGGACAGGGAGGGAGAGCTGAGGGTGCTGGAGATGTATTCACAGCCCTGGCAGTGCAACAAACTCATCAAAAGGACATTTGCTGCCAGCCTGCAGAATCACCACTCAAAAATGCATGGAAATGTGACTGTGGAAGAGGGAGAAATAAACTCAACTTTGTTTACATTTTACACAGGGAATGGGCAGGAGGATGATGAGGAGACTAAGGGAGAAGGAGGATGAAACAGGACTAAAAAAGAGCAACAAACAGAAATTTGAGTGCCTTAGCCCCATCTTTTCCACTCAGACCTCAGTGGGACTTTCAGAGAGCCCATTCTCTGGGATGGGGGTTACCACCTCTCACATGCCTGATAACAAAACTGACCTTTTCTCTGCAGACCTTTTGCTGCTGCAGAGTCATACAAGTTCAAGAAACCTTTCTTCCTTTATATGATAAATGTTTCTTTAAAGTCTTCTCAGGCTGCTCAGATGATTCCCACTCCTAATGGGGACAGCTGGCTCATTGATGTAAGAGGCCATCCATCAAGGTGACCCACTGAAAGGTTTCTACTGTGGCTCCAGTTGTAGCTGCCAAAAGCAGCACTCCAGAATTGCCTTTGAAATATTGTATTTTTAAATGGATAAGGAGGGGCTGGAATGTCCTCTTCCAGCCTTTATTATCTGGCTGCTTTTGAATTATTCTTTTCAAAAAGAGGTTGGACAGCTAAAGGGAAAGAAAAAAAAATAGTGTTTAATGTAGCTGTATACATTTTATAGATTTAATATAAAAATAGTTAAAACAAAAACACAAATCCCACAATCTGCCTTTGTATTGCACAGGCTGTAATGAGCTGACATTTGAATGAGTATGGAAAACTGTATTTAATAACTCTCCAGAGGCCCCAGAGTGGGAGTATTACTGGGAGTATTACTACCCCAGAGTATTACTGCTGACTGATTTGGAAGTTATTGTTTTAGGGACATTTCAGCATTGCACACCTCTTTCAGGCTGCAATTCTACATTTCCTGAACAAATGAGACTTAAGTTTCCTACTGTGTGCACTCTGCCATATTTTGAAGTTCTTGTAAGGACAGGGAACTGCTCCATGAAGTTTTGCTTCAGGTTTGGATCCGGAGGCATGAACTGAGGTGAAATCCTTGATTTCTGCTCACATCAGATATATGATGTTCACATCATTCCCTGCAAGGGAGAGAGGATGGACCAGGAGAGAGGCACATTGGCTTAAACAGCATGAGACCTTCAGCAGAGTGTAAACCCTGTGGCAGTGAAGAAGCAGAGGTTTCTGCAGTTCGTCTGGGTTTATCTCTCACCTTGATCTGGCAGCGAGTTTGCTAAAAGAACTTCTGGTTAATGGTGCCTTCACATTTTCCTGCTTTGATGTTAATTTTAAAAAATAAAGCTGTAACCTTCTTGGGCTACCAAGAAGGCTCGGTGGCCTCTCCTGTCATACCCAGCTGACATATAACAACTGGTTCTGGTGTTTCTCTCTGTTCTCACATTGCTAAAGCTGAGCCCAGCTTACATCAACAGATGCCAGGGTTTTTTACCAGTTTCCAAAGAAAAAAAGATTACACTGACCAGGCTGTTTCCACTCCCTCTTTAATTCATCGACCAAGTTCAACCAAGCTGGCAGATGTGTAGGGTATCTCAAAGGAATGAGGCTCCTACATGATTTAGGAAGGTCTGTAGCTGTGTGGACAAGAGTGGTCCTCAAAGTGGGGCCACTGGTGATGTGAAACAAAGGTGACAATTCTGGTGTATCTGTGGTTTGGCACCAGATCTCACTGGTGAGTCCATGCACACATTGTTCAGAAACAACACACCTGCTTTTCATAAGGTATTTTGTGGCAAGGACAGAGATTTAGATGGAGGATAGGGCTAAGGATAAACTGATTATTTTGGCAGGAGGTGTGGGACTATCTAACAAAATCCACAGGAAACCAGTCTTTGTTAGCTCCACTGTGTAATGAATGACCTGAGGTCTGGAGATACATCTGGAAGCTTCAACACAAGTTTCCCAGGACTGAGGTATTTTGAAAAATAGATTACTTATAAGAAGATACCAAATGTAGTTTTAAAGCTGAAGTTTTAGTTATCCACCCATAAAAAAAAAAAAAAAATTATCAAAGCCCTAAGTATTCAAAGAAGGAACCAACTTGTACAAAACTAGAACTCCCATGAAGAAAAAAAAATACTGGTTTAAACTTAGGCGTGAAATTCTCATCTTGCTTGTCTGTGGGGGAAGTGTTGAGATGACAGCTATGGGGCTGGGAATATTAACACTGCATTACAAAGCACCAGCTACTGACAGCACACGAGGCTGCGTGACTGAGCACCGACCTGGTTGACCCCTGAGTCTGTCAACAGAGGAGTCAACACGGCTCAGATCTGGAGCATGGACACCCTATAATGGCCCAAAGCAATAAGTCAGAGCACTGACTAACACGGATGTGTTTGTATAGGAGGTGAGTGTTGCTGCTTTCTGGTGACGTACAGTCACACATATGTGCAAACGTTCATTATGTACAAATGCACTGGGTAAGCGGGGGATTAAAATTTCATTAGCCACTGCAGAGCTCCTGAATGGTAATTCCAGGGAAGTAAGGGCAGAGATCTGCAAATGAGGATACATGAAGGGCTCTATTTCTTCCAAAGGGAGAGCAGTTTGTGTGATTTATAAAAATGAAGCAGCAAGTTAAGATGCTTATTTTAGCATTTGTCGTTAATGACTTAATGGCAAGTGTTCCTAAAATGCATTTTACAGTAAATTTCTCTACTGATTATCTCTTCTCTGTGCATTTTTAGAAGCCCTGAAGAAGTCCATGGCAGTACTCAAATATCCAGCTTTTCCTACTTACAGGGTACATTTTAGGCCTCTTTGAAGCATCACTTTTTCTGTGTCTACATAGGAAATTAGACAACAATGACTACTCCTACCCCTCTTTTGCATACTTTTGGGAACATTCTCCAAAAGTCTGTGCCATGACTTCTTCTGTTTCCTTCCTGTGCCAGCTTCCCCAGCTCCCCAAGTGGAAGCAGGATCTGGCTGGGGTGAGGGGATGTCTCTTGCTTCCCAGGGAGCTGCTCCCTCCTTCCCCCTGAGCCTCTCTGCCTGGGCAGGTGCTGCAGGCTCTGAGTTTGCCCTGCCACAGCCTGAGGTGCCTTTGGTTTCCCTGAAGAGATGCTGGCTGTTTGCCAAGCTGATCTGCCCCTGGAAGTCCCAGTTTGTAAGCCCAGCTCTGGAAAGTGGATAAATACTTTTGGGGAAAAGCTGAAACAATGCCCTCAGCCCTTTTGGCAGTGCTGAGAATAAGGAGGGGGTGATTAATCTGTCCCATGAAAGAGGAGAAGAAGAAGATACTTTGAAGCCTGTGGTGTCTTTGTGCAGCTTTGTGGAGACATGGGGAAAGCCATCCTCTTGTAAGGGGCTTCATCTGGAGAGAGTTTTTCTCCATGATAGAGATGCATTAGTTGATCCTGATATCAGTGAGATTTATAAAACTGAAATGGCCTGTTCTCCTTCTCCCTGAAATTTCCTAAATGCCTAATCTTCACCAGGCTTGTGCATTTGTGTGTAATTATTTCTTTTTCTGCCTATTGATCCTTTTCTCCTTCCCCTGAATGCACCATAATTATATTTTCTTTCGATGAGTATAAGGAGAAAACTGTCACCGGTACACAATGGCTCGGCTTTATCAAGCCAGAAAAGAAAAAGCCTCTGTTTTGGGAAAGGTTTCAGGCATCGGACTGACAGTTGTGGGTTCTGATTCATACCTGTGCAACCACTACTCTGCAATCAGGCTGTGATTAGTCACCAATAACCAATTACCATGCCCCACTTCCTGAAGCCATTTGTCTCTGGGGAATCTTAAAAATCCTGGTTAACTCTGTAGGGTTACAGAGTTACCAGCCTGGAAGCACATCCTCCTCCATGCCACCCATGGCTGCTCCAGGCCAGGCAGAGGAGAGAGCAGCCTCCCTCCACGGAGAGGTAGCAGTTCTGCAGAGACTGTCACTTTTATGTGCTGTCCCATTTGAGACCAGAGTGTTTTCTCCCTTCATAGTGACAAACAGCTGAGGTTATAGACTCAGGGAATTGTTTGGGTTGGAAGGGACCTTAAATATCCTCCAGTCCCCATGTCCATGCATTCCCACCAGACCAGGTTGCTCACAGCCCCATCCAACCTGGCCTTGAGCACTGCCAAGGAGGGGGCAGCCACAGCTTCCCTGGGCAACCCCTGCCAGTGTCTCACCACCCTCACAGTGAAAAATTCCTTTCTAATCTCTAATCTAAATCTACCCTCTTTCAGTTTGAAGCTATTCCCCACTTGTCCTATCACTACATGCTCTTGTAAAAAGTCCTTCTTCAGCTTCTCCATGGGCTGAAGAATGAACAGCTTCCCTGAACAGCTGAATGGAGATTTAGCATGCTGGAGCTAGGAGGGATTGCAGCATAGGCTTCCAGAAGCTGGTACCTCACCTGCCCTCTGCAGTGGGACCATCCTCTTCTTTTCCATGGAGCTGCTCCTCACCTTTCTCAAATACACCACTTGCCTGCCCTTGCCCACAAGCCAACTTTTATCAAAGGCTTCATCACATTGCTCATCCATGCCTATTCTCAGAAGCTGCCTACAGCCCTCTCACCCCCCCAGCTCTGTGACACCATCACTACAGAGGGACAAGTGACTTCAGGAGGTGCCAGAGGTGAGCAAAGGTCTGTGAATCACTGGCAGACTTCCCTTAACAAGCCCACTGTGAGCAGAAACCTCAGACTTCTTCACTGTGAGGCTCACCAGAATTATCATTAACTAAATAATAGTTAATGCAAACTAACTTAGTTTGCATTAACTGCAAACTAAAATAGTTTCAGAGGGAATGGTCAATGGAGTCTCAGCTTTTATCTGCTGCTGCTGTTAGGAGATGCCCTGCAGTACTTTCAGGTCCAGGTGGGCTTTCTGCAAGGGTCAGAGTCTCAGTGAAAACCCAAATACCACAGGGATAAAGAGAGTTGCTACCTGCTGTCAGGTTATCCTTCCCTGAGAAGAAATGAGTGATGTTTGCTGGAGGCTCTTTCACACTTAGTGTAACTCCGAAGGAGCAAGAGCTGCAATTCAACCACACCAGCAATGTGTGCAGTGCCAGGATATTTCTGGGTAGATTGACCACCAGTGTCTTCTTTCCTGCCAAGGTTACTCTGTTTTGGAGAACAGTGGGAAAGCATCTGTTTGAGCTTGTGTTTACAGAACAGCATGGCCAAAGTAGGCAAGGATGTGAATGGGGATGGGGGACCCAGGCTCCAGGGTTCAGGAGGGTGGAGGAGCAAAGAACCAGGTGAATCTCAGCTGGGATATGTGGCTGGGACTTCACAGAAGGGCATATGCAAAGAGAAACCAAGTCCCAGTGCTGGACACTGTCCCTCTCTGAATGGACAGGGTGGAAACACCTGGAACCTGGAAACACACCTGGAATGGTCTGGCCACTCGTGCTACCTGGCAACCCATGCCTGGCCAGAGCATGCTTTGGGGTAAAACTGTCATTTCTGACCCAAATACTTAGTTATTTCACTTTGCAGCTCCTCTTGTCGCTGCAGCTAGGGAAGGGCAGGTTCCTCACAGCCTCTTGGTTTCCATCCTATGCCCAGTGCCACCTGAGTCTGACAGTCATGCTGAAGCACACAGGAAAGTGTGAGAGATGTTAGGAGACTAAATCCAAGTTCATCAGGTCAAAGAGTTGGAAAAAAAAAACAAAAAAGAGGGGTCCCTAGTGAAACTAGGATAGCTGTGCCTGTGTCCAGGCATCCAGTCACTTTTCCACTCCTTGCAGGGAAAGAGCAGTGAGTTCTGCTGTTTCAGTTGTATTTGGGCTGATATGCCCATCTCACAAATGAACAACCATCAATGCACAGAAGCATGTGAAACCAGCATGCCTGCTGGTAACCTGCCCCAGCACACTGCAGGGTGGTGTCAAAGTCATGAAGGGAATCCTGGGCTCAATTTGTGCTGATAAAGCTATTTTTCAGGATTTTCATTCCACATCCATTTTTGCTAATGTGTTTTCATTCTTCTTCACCAGTCTAAGGTCCATTATGATCTGGAAACTAAAAAAAAAGGAGACCATTACATTATGTTGGATTGCAGCCATGGCCAAAATGGAAATGTGAATGCTGGATTCTTCCTACCCCAGAGCAGCAGTAATACAATTGCCAGTGCCTCTGCTTATCAGAGGCTGGTGACATAATCCTCTCACACACCTTGCACGCTTCTCCTTGACCCTTTATGGGAAATCATGTCACCATCATGAGGTGACATCATCAGGCTTCAAGCCATCTTGCTTGAAGATCACAGGGGTCAGATGGCCAGGGAGCAGAGAGAGGTAGCATAGGGATGGAGAGGATGCTGGATGCAGGTCTGGTGCCAGGAAGTCTCTCCTGCACTGTGGCATGTTGGGGATGCCTTTGCACTCTCTGTCGGTTGTTTTCTTGACAGTGTTCCACTATAGTTTCTCCCCTTGTATTGTTTTCTTTTTCCACTCCCATCTGTTACTGACTGTTTTTTAATAACTGCAACTTTTATTCAATTATAATAACAAAAATATGACTCTGACAAAGCAGTACACAGAGCCTGTTTGCTGTTGGGGAGAAGAGGAAAGTTTATAAAAAAATTAAAGACATCCCTTCCAGACTCCCTGCCAAGTCACAGGCAGGGTATTTTCCTGGACCAGCATCTCCAGTGGCACTTGTCAGGAGCTGGGCCTGAAGACAAGTACAAACAAACACCATTCTCCCTCTTTTCCCATTCCTCCACCCTGGGGATGCATTGGCTGCCCAAGTGCCAGCAACATGGCTGGTTGCCCTCCATTAATCTGGTTGATTTATCAATGATATCCACCATTTCTACCTGTTGCTTTTTTTTCCCCCCTTGCAACAGAAAACAAGAATAAAAGTAGTTTATTTTCTCATTCCTTACATATTTTAACTGCTTCTGTCCCTGAGGTCCTCAGCCCCAAGGTATTTGCTGTTTCTCTGCATTATTTGTTGCTGCATACTAATCCAATAAACCTGAACTCCCATAAATTACCATACCACACAAGGGAGGCTAAGTTTAGATCTTGCATATTTTAGACATCTATCTGGATAAAGCTTGGACTGGAAGGAGTCTCTGGCATGCTTGTCCAGACTGCAAGTGGACAGTGAAAGAGGCATTTCCTCTCCTTACTCTGTCTCCAACTAAATCACTTCAATATTATTAAGCTCATGTAAAATGTCTCAGTGCTTACTCCAGGGACCTGCTAGAGCACAGTGAGGGCTTGGAAACAAGCCCCATGACTTCATGGATCCAAAGCTTGACCTACTACGTTCTCTTGTCCTTCAGCAGCTTGGAGTTTGGCCACTTGAAGCAGGGTGTTAAAAACTCATTGTGGCAAATATCCACAAAGCGATGTCTGCACCCCCTTCCCTTGGCCTTTGTTGAGTAGAAATGAGATTTAGGTTTGAGGAGAATGTAATAAATAAACAAAATTTATAAATTTTATAAATAAACAATTTATAAATAAACAAAATTTATAAATTTAAACAATTTATAAATAAACAAAAAATTGTTTGAAAAATTGTCCATGCATTTATTTTTGCTTTGAAATACATAGGCCACGATTTGAAGGGTTAAACAGTGGTGACATCATTCAAAAATTATTTGTCCTATTTTGTATGCAGTGAAGTATTCTGCAGCAACTCCAAATTAAATCTTTCAGGTTTTGTATGTGACTGGAAAAGCAAATCCAGTTTGATCTCAATTTTTTCCCTTTCCCTAGTAAGCAGACTTAGAAAAATAATTACTTGTTTCCTACTCTTCCTATAGACATCTGATGGCTGATCTTACCATTATTTATGCGGACTGTTCCTTCCTCAGGTTTAATGAACTCTCTTACAGGTTGAAGTCTCTGTAAATACCAGCTGCACCTTCTCCTACTTCACCTTACAGGTTTTCTAAATCACCTATTGCACAATATTAATGAGCACAGTCCATTTAAAGAACGAGTGTGTGCAGCAAATAAAGGAGAAAAATGTCTGTTAACCACCACAGGAGAGTGGTGGCTCTCAGACTTTTCCTCTATGTTCATGGCCACTTGTGCTGCCCTTTCCTGCTCTGCGAGGAGGAGGGTGAACAAAATTGGTCCTGGCAATGCTTGGGATCTGAGAGCCAAACTCCCTTCCCAGGTTTTCCAGGTCTTCTCTTATACTAGTGAATAACTTTTGAGTTGCTCTGTATTTCCTACCTTCCTCTTTTTTTTTTTTTTTTTTTTTCTTCTTTTTTTTTTTTTTTTTTTTTTTTTTTTTTTTTTTTAAAAAGGAAAATTACAGTGTCTACTTGAGTGAGGAAGAGAGATTGTCCTGATTGATTAATATTTCAAAAAGGCCTCATAAACCCATAATCTCTCCACAGTAGTACAATCCACTGCTACTGCCCCATTCTCCTGGTTAGCCTTTGAATCCCCTCACAGGCAGGTGCTGGTCTCAATTTGTAAGAGAGATATATTGAAAGACACAGTAAAGGAAGCAGTAAATGATGACAGGGAAAGTTCATTATCCATTTCCTACTCCATTAATAAGCTTTTTTTCCTTATATAGCTCAAGCTAAAAACTATGTGCCTGTCATACATGTTTGTGGCACATAGTCTTCAAATACTGGAGCTTGTGGCTTTAGTCTTCAGTCTTGATGACACCTTAAAAATTTCTTTGGAGGAACAGAATTAATCATGAAGCTGCCTGGAGCCAAGTACAAAAACACACAGGCAGGATTGATGAGTCCCACAAATAGGTGCCAATGGGGAAGAAAACCACTTTTCAGGAAATGATTTAAAGTGACCTGGTGGCAAACATCTCCTATAGTGGGGACTCATGCAGAAGATGGAGCCAGGCCCTATCTGAATGCCTACAGCAGCAGAGGACACCAGGCACAAGGTGTTAGAGGGAAAACTCCAGTTAGCTTTATGTGAGAGAGGTCTAGCATGGGAAAAGTGTAATGGTCTGACCCAACTAATTACCATGCAGCCACCTGCTCATTCTTTCCCTTCTCTTCCAAGGCAGAGAATCAGAAAGGAAAAGGTAAAGAGACTCATGGGTTGAAACGTAACTACAGAAATAAAATGTAACAGCAGCAGCAGTAGTAAAAAATACAAACAAGTGATGCACTTGTTCTATCCTAAAGCCACAATCCCAGAAGAGAGTGAGTGATTCTCCAGCCAGCTCTCATCTATATCCTGAGAATGATGTTGCATGACACAGAATATTCCATTCCCCAATTTGAACTCTGGCTGTGCTCCCTCCCAGCTTCTTGAGCACCTGCACACTAGTAAAGCAGGGGAAGTGTGAAAGTTCTTGATTTCTTATCAACAACTACAAATGTCAGTGTATTCTCAATATTCTTCTCATACCAGATCCCATACTGAATCCAAAATACAATACTATTATAGCTACTAAGAAGAAAATAAGCTCTCTTCCAGCTGAAACCAGGATAAAGAGGCTGTCTGAAAAGACTGGGAGACCTCTATCCTTGGAGACAGTGACAGAATAACAGCACAAGGCCCTGAGCAACCTGATCCGACAAGAAACTGGCCCTGCTCTGAGCTGGGGGTGGTACCAGGTGACCTTGTCCAGCATAAATTATTCTTTGATACTCAGGTCAAAATAATTTTTTTTTTTTTACATTATTTATTCCACCTTGCCTTTTCCCTATCAGCCAGTCTCACAAGTAATGGATGTGCTGTAGGGTGGCTTGGAAGTGGTCTCACTTCTGGAGAAGAATAAAGGGAGCAAACTGAGGGAGACTTGGCAGGGTGTTTAAGGCTTTCATAACCTAATTGAAGGAAGGTGAATTGTATCTGACTTGACCCATATTTCAATCCTCTACTCTCACACTCTGAGGTTTACTTCTTTTACTCCCAGCATGGAGTTGCATCTCCTTCAGAGCCAGAGCTGGAGTGGCTCATCCTGAAGGGTACTGCCATGCACTGTGGTCATTTGCCTGAGCTGTTGTCCTCCTGTGAGAAATCTGCAAGGGAGAACTGGAAAAAAAACAACATAATTTTGCCTTGTCCACTGCCATCCTGAAGGGGTGAGAATTTAGGAATCCTTTTCTACTTACTCGTTTTAATGTGGATTGTACTGTCTGCCCATGCAAGTATAGGGTGCAACTGGGAAAGTTGCTGCCTTTATGCAATAAACACCAGAAGATTCAAAGTGCACACAGGTGCAATGCATGTGGATGAGACAGGAGATCCTTGCTTCAAATGTGACCTCTTCAAAGCGGCGTCTGCCTCTTTTGGTGCAACTTGCACAAACTGCTTGCTTAAAGAATGCAAAATTATGGTGAAGATGTGTGAACTGTGGCTGCTATCCATTGCACAACAGGGCTCCTCAAGGGCTTCTTTCTGCCCCAGGCAGATAAAATATTGCTGCCCGTTTTTCCTGTTCTCTATGGAGATGGTGAAAGTGGCTGACCACCCTGGAGATCAGCTGCTCTGGCCCATCAGGCATGCTGCCAGCTCTGTCCCCGAGCTGTCTGTTGGGGCAGAAACTTCCTGCTCATTAAAAAGAGACAAAGACAATTAGGTTGCAAATAAAACTTGTTATCTCTGCTTGGAAGGCCTGTTAATCCACCAGGACATCACTTTCTCTAGGGTCAAAGAAGATGCTGTGCCAAGCTCTCAGGTCCATGTTAGTTTCTCCATCACTGCTTGCAGCAAGCCTGATCATCACCTGAAGGGGAATAAGATCTGCCCCCAAACCTGAGGTCTGCCCCTCAGTGTCTGTTCCACAACACACAGACTTGGAACCTGTCCTGGAGCTCTCAGACTTTGAGTTAATAATTACTTTTTTGTAATTAACCCAGCATCCCTACACCCTGTGCTATGCCATCCTCTTCCCAGCACAGCAGAAAGGTGTTATCCCTTTTAGTATTACTTCACTAAACGCAGCCCTATCCACGGCTTAAACCCTGACTACTTTAATTAACTGACAACTTTAATCCACATGTTACACTCTGTTTATCTGGAAACTGACTTGTGCTTCTGATAAGCTTTGATCTAATTGCCCATCGCCCTCGGCAGAAGCTCAGAGCCCATGCACCACTTCACCCAGGCAGATACCCAGTGTACAAAAAGCACTCTCACTCGTTGCTACCCAGAATTAATCCCTGGCACTGAAACACAACACTGGATGTGAAGACTTCCTTGCAGCCCCTCTCTTTCCTCCTTCTCTCTTTCCTGCTAGGAATTGGTACCTGGACTCTGTTATCCTCTTGTCTGCATAGGGTACCTGCTTCTAGGCATAACATAGAAGACAGTTTTATAATAAGGGGAAAAGGTCTTGGTCCCACCAAACTCAGTATGTAATAAACTGATGTGACTTTGGCTACTGTATTCTGGATTTATTTGCTGTCCCTTTTGTGGTGTTTTTTTTTAACTTTTAGGAAAATTTCAGGCCCCATAGTCTAAGACAGAATTTTTATCCAGCAAATGCTTTTCAGGTATTTGCTGTTCTGCAGAAATGAGGGTTTCCCAAAAAAAAAAAAAAAATGCCAAATGCATTTTGGTTGTTCTTCTAGAATTTCTAAAGAAGATTTTACACTAAAGCCAGTTGTATGTTTTATCTGTCATTAGGTTCTGCCAGTCTTAGCCTGTCCAGCCAGAACTCTGCTGTTGCACACAAGAGATGTGGCAAATCATTTTGATGTGAAGCCATGTTTCTGGTCACAGATATATTCCCTTTCACCCCTGCCTTGTGGAGAAAGAAATAAGAGGGGGGCTTTGCAGGGAGATGAGAAAAAAAATACCATTCAAAATTAGATGAGTTTGTGTCCTTCTCTAACACCAGTGGAGACACAGGAGTGAAAGGATGGAGACTGGGAAAGCTACAAAACATCTGGTTGCTGCATTTTAGAAAGGAGAGGTGGGAAGAGACCTTGTCAAGGAGTGCTCCACAGCCAGCAGCAGGGAAAGGACACAGAAATGTCTTCCCTGTGCAGAAAGCACCACAGTGCAGATGCACAGGGCTGCATGAGGGCTTGTACTTGCATCTGCACTGGTCCCTCCTGGGACAGGTCTCAGCCCTGGGCTTTTCCTGCCTTCTCTCTGCTCCAAAACCACAGCAGCCCAGGAGAAGAGCCTGTGGGGAGGACTCCATGAATATCTGCATGAATATCTGTGGGAAGGACTGCTGTTTGCCATGCTATGGTAGCCCATGTTTTGAAGCATGTCACTGCTTTGCTCTTCTGCTAGAGCAGCACCTTCTCAGTCTGCTGGCCGTGCTGGTATCATCTCTCTTCTTCCTCCGTTGCTTTGCTGTCTTCTTATCAGTCCAGGCTCCAGTCTCTCAGCAGTAAGTCTTTAATCTGCTTCCAAATGCTTCTTCCAGAGAAGGTAGCAGAGTCACAAACCTCAGTGCTCACTTTCCCTTGGCAGGCAGGGGGTCCATCTCGCTGCAGCCATGCACCAGCCTGAACCGGAGAAGCCTGCAAGGAAAACGTGAGAGCTGAGAGGATGTTTGGTGCCACCCACTGCTATTTCGGAGACTGGGCTCCCAGCACCTCTATGTGTTATGAGTCTCATTCTTAGGATCAGGGGAAGCTGCACAGAGCGGTTCTCTCCATCCTGCGTGCCTCCCTTCCCTCAGAAATGTAGGGATGTAGCTACCTTGTTTTGTGAATTGCACAGGCAAAATTCTTAGCAACACCCTGACCTATCTGTAACACAAAAAGATTGGAGTGAGCCTAATTGCCACGACTTGCTGGAGGTGAATGTCTGGGTCCTGTCGCACTTGCTCCATGCAAAAGGGATTCCCGCTAGTGCTCCTCAGGTGGTGTTAGAGGAGAGCTCTACAGATTTTTCCCCAGATGCCTGCAGAGAGATACAGGGCTGGATGGAGGTTTGGGATATGATGTAGGGAGACTGTGAGGGACTACTCACATAAGAAGCTACTTCAAAGGACAAAGTCTGTGCTTTTCAGGGAGCACAGACTGCTTATAATCAGAACAGCACAGTGAAAAACATCTGGCACACCCTGGTGCTTTCTGCAGCTGAGACCCTGGATACTTTCCCTCCATACTCGTCTCCCTACTATCCATCAGTCCTGATGCCCTTTTGGTCCCTTAGTCTTGCAATGTCTGCCACACAGGGATCCCAAAATACACCAAAGTCATTTCCATCTTTCTGTCCCTGACACGGAGACCCTGTTATCCCAGATTACCCAATCCCATCTGCCCTTTCCTAGGAGATGTAATTCCTGAGGGGTGCAGATATTTTTACAAATGACAAAAACAGTGTTGTGGGAACTGGGGCAAGATACACATTCTTCCTGTCTCAGTGGGGATGTCCATAAGGACAGTGAAGGCATGAGATGTTCCACATCAGAGAGCTGCTGTAACCTTAGTACAGAGCCTAAACCTGGGCAGGGTCAGTCTGTGTGTGCTCAAATATTTAAAAAAAAAACAAAAATAAACAAACAAACAAAAACAAACAAACAAACAAACCCCAATTATCAAAACAAAAGAAAACCCCAAAACCCAACTAACCAATCAACCAAAAGAACCCCAAACCAGAGATAACCTGTTTGGCTCTCACACGAAGTCACCAGGTATATGTAGTGACAGGGACTGAGATGTGTTTTTTCACTTTCTTGGGCAAAGAAAAAGAAGCTGTTTTACATTTTTCATTTATGTCTTAGTAACATAAAAGTCATGGTTTAATCACATTTGATCTACAAAATGTGGCTGGAAAATGAGAAGTCAGATGTTTCATTTTGAAAGGACCCAACAATGCTTTGAGGTTTTTTAGCTCTGGTTTCTCTTTTTTGGTTGTTTTTTTTTCCCCTTTGAATTGTTTTAGCAGACAAACTCTGCATTTCTTTGGCTTAAATTTGAAAAGGGTTTCATTTGACCTAAAATATCCTTTTTTTTTTTTTTTTTTTTTTTTTTTTTTTTTTTCAGTGAGTAATACATTCATTCCAAAACCAAAATACATGGCATCTTCCAGGGAGAACAGCATCCTCACACAAGAGCTGAGCTGTGCCCAAATGCCTCTACAGCCACCCCACCACTCCACTCCAGGTTAACAAAGTAACACATCCTTAGGTCACTTTATATGGGAAGATGCTTTTCCCCTCTTTCCCACCCCTAGTTTGACAAATAAAGTCCTACCCCCAATGAGATCCACAGTGAATTTTCTCAGACAGCAACTGTTGGAACCACCCATCTGTGGGCTCTTGGGGCTGGTCTGTCATCCTTGGACCTCCCTGAGGGTGAGTTTTGCCCCAAGGGACTGAGACAGCCCAGTGCACAGCAGGGTAGAAGAGAAAGACATAGCTGTACACAGAAGCCAGGCCCAGGGAGAATAAATGAGATATTTTCACCCCCTTTGCTGTCTGCCCTTGTCCTTTTGCCACCTTGCACTTGCCTTTTCCCTCCAAGACTACATGGCATTGACCACATGGTGAAATTCAGTGGAATTGTGTTTATTGACTTTTACATGTACCAGAGGAGAGGGGAAGATGCTTTATTATCAGCTTCAAATCCATCATTTAATGGCAGGCATAAAATACCCATAAATGGATGCAATTAGAGACCAGGATTTGATGAGAAAACCACCAGGAACCCCTGCTCAATACTGAGCTCTTGCAGACTCCCAACAGGAGCAACACCACCTCCTGCCAGGCAGCTCCACCTCAAGACTGGTGAGTAAGCAGGGGTAACTGGTACCCTGGAGGCGTCTATGGTGGGCTCCAGCCTTTCCCACCCATCTTGGGCACACAGGCACCAACCCAGCAATGGGCTGTGTCCCCCATTGCACAGCCAAAAGGGTGTTTCTGCTGGGTCATCTTCTCACCTTGGTGAATAGATAGCTTTTAATTTGAGCCTTGGCTGCTGCAGACTTCAAGGATATTGCCAGGTTTGCTGGTTACTGGGTATACAACCAGGTTCATACACAGCAGCTTCTCAAATGCAGACAAATCCATGGGCTCTCAGGAGCTAAGGGAAGGGGAAAAGACCACTTCTATCCGTCACCTCTGTCTCTTTTTCTGGATTTTTTTTTTCTTTTTTCTCTTTTTAAAACTTATGTTAAATCGACAAGTGAAGTAAGTAACAGGAAGTATTTGTAAATAGGAAATTAGGGCATTGGTTATGGTAAAAGACTTGATAACCACCATCTTCCAAGGCATCAGAGATGTTAAAGTTGTATGACACGCACAGAAACAGAAGGAAGAAATGGACAGATAGACCATGTTGTTTCACCTCACATATAACTATTCCACTGGGCTGAAAGAGAAAACGTGAAAATTTGAGAGGAAGCCTAAGCTTTGTGGTAATGCAGAAAGAGGCAGCCAGGACAGACAAATATGGAAGAAAACACATCTCCTTTTCTGAAAAGAACATCTTTAAAAAAAGAAAGAGGTCTGAGGTATTTCTGCATGAGGCAGTCATTTGGCTCCTGGACATAGAGTATGGGCCAGAAGTAATCAGGAACAGCGGGCAGAGGCAACATGCATAACGAGGGAGCCTGCATGTGGGCTCTTATCATTTGGAAGCTAATAGATGATGAAGGCAGCTTAATCCCTGCAAATATAGAATAATGACAACCCTGACTTCGTGCGTCATAGAAATAGGGGGAACAGAGAGGGGGGGAAAAAAAAAGAAAAAGAAAAAGAAAGAAAGAAAAAGAGAGAGAGAGAGGAAGGGAGAAAAGTTGAAAGCAAAAGCAACAGCATTTGAATTGACATGCATCATTAATGGCTAAAGCTGGAGAGAGAGAAATAATCAATCCCCAGGCAGAGCAGAGAGGTGGCTGCTGCTTGTGTGTGCAGGGAAAGCCGCGGGAGGAGAAGGGAAGAGAGAGGACGTCAGAGGAGGCGGCTGGCCAGGCACGGAGGGATGCTGACACGTTTGGTGCCAACCCAATTTCTCAGCCCGGGTGCTGGCAGTGCTCAATTCAGCCCCGTGTCCTCCTGCCAAGCCCAACCAGCTGCCAGCCCTTCCTTCTCTCACAGTAGAGGGACAGAGCCCCAGTGCCAGCAGGATGGTTCAGGCTTGCCAGGAGGGCACAACTCACCTTTTCCCTCAGTGTCAGAGCAGAGGCTGCATTTGGTGGGCATCTGGTGAAACAGCAGTGACCGAAACCCTGCCATGGCAACAGTGAGATTAATTACTAACCATTAGAATAACTGAAGAGGGGTTGTTGTGGATTTAGTCATTGCTAGGAAATTTTAATTAGCCATCGGATGTTTTCTCTCCCAGTGCTAACACGCCCTCAGTGAAGCAGAGGAAAGTTGTGAGAGGTTGGACCAGGTGTCTTCAGAAGTCCTGGGCGCTGCAGGCAGGGACACAGCGAGAGCCATAGCTGCACATCTGATTCCCCCCCAAGATAAGCATCCTCACAGACATTCTGGGTCTTTGTTTCAAGCATAAAAGCCTCAGTTGCTAATGGAGAGTGCTTTCAGTGTAACCTATAGGCATCTCATCCTTGGCCTACACCTTGCCCTCTTAATTCTCTTAATTCCTACTAACTGACTCCTCCACTAATTAATGGAGAGGAGGCCAGATAGGTGAGATCCACATAATTTTCTTGTCTGGAATCTCAGCTAGGGCTGAGGGGAATGGATACAAACTAGAGGAGGGTAGACTTATGTTGGAAGGTAGGAAGAAGTTCTTCACCATGAGGGTGGTGAGACACTGGAACAGGTTGCCCAAAGAGGTGGTGGAAGCCCCATCCCTGGAAGTTTTTAAGGCCAAGCTGGAGAGGGCTCTGAGCAACCTGATCTAGTGGGAGGTGTCCCTGCCCATGGCAGGGGGGTTGGAACTACATGATCTTAAAGGTCCCTTCCAACCCTGAAAATTTTATGATTCTATTTTTATTTTAAAATCCATTGCATTTTATACCACTTTCTATTAAATTCTGCAGTATTCCTTGCTTCAAAATTAGTCAAATACCTGCCATACTGCTAAGGTTAAGCTAACAGATCAATTATTGCTTGAATTAATTTCCCTCCCCCTGTACCGTTTTTGAAATGTGCACCCTCAGGCATTCTCCAGCCTTGTCACCCCTGCTTGCTTGCACAGACTCTTCAAAAGCCTGTCTGCCAGGAAGGTAACATCAAGCACCAGTATTCCTCATAGTCTGAAATGGAATTTACTGGCTAGCTGAGACGATGGATTTTGTCTGCCTCCTCCTCAGATGTCAGTGCCTCTCCATAGTGATGATTCCATTTAACTTCATGGCTTTGCCACACACCCCATCACATCACTCAAGTTCTGGTCCACATGATTGCTGCACCTTTCTTCTCACCAATAGCTTGCTGTACCAAAGTCTCCTTGGCACCCCAGTCAGAGGACTTCTAAAATTCATCTTGGCATTGTCACATACTATTCTTTAGCTACTCATGGCTCATCTGGTGAAAGAATTCAGATGTGGTGAAGCTCTGCCAGCTCATTTATGTTGAACCAGTATATGCTGTTAATAACTGTATTTTAATTACCCTTTCATCCAGTTTCCCTGAGCCTGCAGTAAGATTCACTAATCTGCATAGTCATACCGGCATCCTTTCCACAGTTAAGTGCAAGATATTTTTTTCCCTTTTTCGTTCTATGATAAAATAACACACTTTAAAAAGGGACTGTGGTTTTTCCTATCAGTTTAGCTATTATATTTCTTTATTTTTCTGCAAAAACTTATCATTTTTTGACTGTCAAATTTATTTGTTCCTGGGGACACTTGTAAATGTTTCGGTGCTCACAACTTGTTACTAAATTGGCTTGGGCCAGTGTTCCTCTTTTGGTGCCTGAATTCCCGATGAAGTCTTGGCTTATTTAACCTGAAAATCATGTATCTAGCATGCAAATACCCCTCCAAACATCCTCTACAACAAACTGAAGAGGTCCTTTTCTCTTCAAGTGTCCTTAGCCTTTTACATTGCCCTCTCAGCTCTTTTACAGACCTGTAGTACTGCAACACTCTGTCGAGCTTCATCATCTCAGTGTGCCTGGAATGTTTTTGTTTGCTTTAATATCTTCAGCACTTGACTGTTCTGGATCTTTCTCAGCCATCATAATTTTTATATCCCATTTCAGTTGATGTTGCTTTTACCTCTCTGCATTGGCATTATTCACTGTGGGTCACTCCTTTCCAAAGGAAGGATTTTTGGGATCAGACTTCCTTTTAACAACACTCCCAAGGCTTCAGGATGTATTGCCTATCATGGGTGGCACATACCAAAAGCTGAGCTGATGTGAGACCTGGTGATGCCCAGAGCACATCAAGTAGCCCTGCCTGCTTGTTGGCATCCAGCAAAACATCTGAACCCTCGCTCTTCCTGGCAAGGGGGTCTGCTGCTCTAGAGCATGCTAAGGAGCAGTTGCTTGAAGGTCTTCCAGGTCCTTTTACTGAATCTCAATAATCAGATAGCTGAGGAAGAAGCAGAGCGTTGCCTGGAGACTTTAATACCTTTGACTTTGTTAATATGAGAGGCTGCATCACCTGTCCCATTAATCTACTGCAACTTCCCAGGCATTGCATAATGATAAAACCTGCTATACAAACAAACTGCATTTGCTACCCAGGACTTGCACTGCAAAATTGTTTTCCCTCACTACTCCCTGGGGTTGTCTCTGAACCCCCAGCACTGCCTGAAGTGCTTGGCAGTCAGCTGGGGACACATGGACCTCACTCTGGTCTCCATGCCAAGCTGACCCTGTCCTGTCATCCCTGTTGGAGATCTGTCACTAGAGACACAGTGACACTGAAAGGCATTGGAAGGTGTTGTGGAGAGAAAGGTGCTTCAAGAAGGCAGACAGCCTGCCTGCCTTCTCACTGATCACTGCAGGGGTTTTTAAATGGGGAGTCAGTCACATTTGCTGTACCAATTCTCTTTGGAAAAAACATGGTCAGGGCAGTACTAAAAGTCTTATATTATGTCCATTTACTAGTACTGAGAAGGCAAATAACACTGTAGAAAGACTCTGCACCATTCAGTTTGAACTCTAAATGCTGTCATCTCACAAAATAAGCACCTGAGCCATTAGCTCTGAAAAGGGCTCGAGATTATAGGATGAACTTGCTTTGCGTGGAGACGGTGCTGAAGGAGGGATAACATTATCTTGTCACTTCCTCTGTTTCCCTTACCCTCTTCCCCTCCTCTTTCAGAAGGGATCACTGAAGGCATGGGGAGGCTGATTTTTGGGGTGGAGGCTGGGTCCTTCTGCCAGCAGTGGGGTGCAGATGGCCTGTCAGAACAACCAGCATCTCATCAGTGTGTGTCTTTTTTTGGTACTTCAGGAATGGGGTTGAAGGGCTAAATTTCTCCATTCTTTTCTCTGCCAGTCCTAGCCTCACCATGCCAGGTTTCTCCTTGGAAAGATCACAAGGCCAATAGGTACATACTGAGGTCTGGGCACACCAATAGGGTCTGCCCCAGGCTCACTGCATGACCATCAGCAAGTCACTTAGCTCTTCTTTTACTGTCTGAAGAACTCTCAGCCACATCTGCTGCACAAAGGCCAACCAGGATAGAGCTCACACCCCCCACACTGCCAAGGCCTCTCTTGGTGTAGAGGGAGGGGACACCTTTTCACCATTTTATGGCATGCCAGAAGCTGCCCCCCTTTTTCTGCCATTGTGCCTCAGGGTGATGAGGACACCTCATCTTCTGGTGAGAAAAGATCAGTTCCACTTAACTGCTCCTCATGTACATCCATAAGAGGGAAGCAGTCTTTTCAGCCCTTGTGAGTGATGGACAGAGAAGTCACCTTCCAGGGGGAGCTTCAGATGGCACAAAGTGACCTGTGGAGGCAAGATGCCTGCATCTTTTTTACCACATTGAGTCTTGCTAGCATTTGGTTTCACATAATGGCTGCAATAGGTGGATTTTTTTTGGCATTTGGGTTTTGTAAAAGATAAACGTGTTTTTCTTTCGTAGGATGAAATGCTGCTCTGGAGAGCAGGGTGGTGCTGCTGAGTGGGAAACAGGGTGGTTCTGCTTGCACCCAGAGCCAGTGCTCCCACCTTACCACTGAAACCATGCTGGTTTTGGTTAAGAATGACTCTCTATTTCTTCATTATTGAAAAAATTTTAATAATAAATAAACTGGAACAGGCTGACCTGGGAAGTGGTTGAGTCACCATCCATGAAGATATTTAGAAGATGTGTAGATGTGGCGCTTAGGGACATGGTTTAGTGGTGGACTTGTCAGTGCTGGATTAACAGTTGGACCTGATAATACTAAAGGTCTTTTCAAACCCAAACTATTATACGATTCTATGCAATTTAACAAGCAGAGCTGACTGAAATGCAGTCCTGAGGTGGTTCCACACAGGGATGCCACTTTCCCAGGCTACAGTTCTGGCTCTGCTGTGCAGTGTTCTGGAAGACTCAGGGCACCCTGCTCCTATGCATGATGCAGGGGTATGGTCTCTGCTTAGCAAAGTGCCAGGGTCTATTTCCCTAGCACAGCAATTGCAAGAGAAATCAGGATGAGCATCTCTCTTCTGAGTGGTGCTTGCTGAGCAGCTTCTGGTGATGAGAAGGAGAGGTGAGCAGGTAATTGCTCTCAGGGAGGTGAACAGATCACTCCTGCGTTCCCATCCGGGGCTTTGGTTCTCAGAAATGCAGTCTCTGAATAAGCCATCTGAGTTTTCATTTACATCACATTACAGCTTGCACTCCAGCAGAGCATTTGGAGATGATTATGCACTCTACAAGGCGCATTTGGACAGGAGCAGAATAACTCCAATATAACTGGAGCAGTAACCAGTCCTGAGGGACTTTTGATCCAAAGTCTGATGTGAACTTCTCTAGTGTATGGACATTATTCTGAAGACACTGTCACCTGTCTCTGCTCATCTGAGGGAAACTCTGAAGCCTGATAAGAGAGAAAGAAATCCTATTATAGTTTCACAGGTCTAATCTGCCAAAGCAGAGCAGGAACAATTTTTAATTTTACAAGCATCCGCTTTTAACCTTATTCTGTGATCTTACACTTTTCCACGATCAAAAACTAGTTTAAACTATCTCGAGATTAACACCTTATTACACAAAGCTTCTTAGAAATAAAATAAAATAAGTAATCTTGGACAAAAGAGTGTCAGACCAAAAGGTCCTGTGAATACATGGCTAATTCAAAGCAAATGAGTTTTCAGATGTAAAGTACATACATTTATGAAGCTCTTAGTCAGAAAATAAGAGCTCAGAAAATCTTTAGTTAAAACTTTAATCCAGCTGAGGTGTCTGCTGGAGGATGGTGTCTTTCCCTGAAAGGTGAGAGAGAGAATTTTCCTCTGATTTCAGCCAGCATAAGGCTAGAGTCCTCCTCCTCCAAACAGTGGTGTGACAGGATTTTACCCTGATTTTAGACCACGTGCATTGAATATTTACCATCTATTTTTTCTGGGCTTCTGTTATGAAATATCTTTTCAGAAAGGCAATTAACATGAAACAAAGAAAGGAATCCTTCCCTAAGCTCTACAAGAGATCAGACCACTTGTACGTATCCCTCCAGAGTTAAGAAAAGCTTTTCAGGGAGTCACATATTGGACATAATGAGAGTCTTACTGAGACACCTGCCACCAGTACTACTTAAGAGTGTCTGCTCCCACATCTCTCTTGAAATTTAACTGTGATTTTTTTTTTCCTAGTCAGTTAATGACTTTATTCCTCAGAGACATCACAGGAAATGTCTCTCTCTCAGAATCCTATGTGGTGTTTTGGTCCTTGGCTGGGCAGTAACCATTGATTAGTTGTCTTTGAGACTCAAATGGTCCAGGCTAAAGGGTGCTTGTCATCCCTCTCCCCAGCCCCTGCAATGGTGGCACGAGAAGAAGGCATCAAAGGCCCTGCTGTGTGTGAAGTGAAAGCAGTGAAGTGGAAGCAGTTAAGTGAACCAGCTCCAGCCCTGGGGTGTGGGCTAGGCCATTGCTGGTGAAAGTTGTGAGTGAGTGCTGTGAAAAGGGGAAGGATGTACTTATGGCAGATGGGGAAAGACAAAGGAGGTAAAGGAGACCTAGGGCACTTATGAAGAGCAGTAAGAAACTGCTGTTAGGTGGTTTGCAGGGTAAGAGTGCAGGGGGGCAAAAAGTGGGTGAGTCAACACTCTCCCCTTCAGAAAGGCACTGATTTAATTTGCTTTTCAGATGGCATTTCAGGGCTTACACAAAACTGCAGGCATCTTCCAGGCTCCCTGACAGCTCTGCTCCAGCTCCATTAAATGCTTATGTATATTCACAGCATGGCAAGAATCCCTAGGCAGCTCTGTTACAGATGGGTTACATCCATACTGACCCCAGCAGCTTGTGGGTATGCAGGAGATGGGGATAAGCAGAACCACCAAGGAATGTTTAGGTGGGAAGGTGGGGCAGAGAGGCTTTTGGAGTTGCCTGGGACAGCCTAGGAGAGCTCTGCAATCACACATTGCTTTCTGCAAAGGCATAGCTGGGACTTTGCAGCATTTTGGATGCTGTCCCCAGTCTGCAGAGGACAGGTGGCATGGTGCTGCAGGTTCCAGTGCAGGCATCCTCTGACATATTATCATCCTGAGGGGACATGCTACCTCCCTGGCAGCAGGATTTGGTCTTTTGGGTTGATATCAGGCTGCAGTTAAGCATTGCCTCCTTCCTTCCTTCTCTTCATCCCTTTCCCATGAAGAAAATGACAGCCCATAGCAAACAATGCTGCCCATTTTTCGCTCTGCAGAGCTACAAATTCCCACTGAGTAACCTCAGGACATGTTCATCTGCCCTGCCTCTTACCCCCCTCAAAGCCAGGGCTGCTTTATTTGCAGCTCAGTGCATGGCCTCTCTTGCACTTCCAGGTATCACCCTTGATACCTCTATGCAGCTGGGCCTGGCTGCTCAGGCTGTGGAGCTGGGGAGCAGCCAGAGCACAGAGTTGCAGAGGAGGCCAAGCTGTCTGCAGGACCACTGCACTTTGGCCAGACCCTGAAGGCATCAAGGCACCCCCGAATTAGGGGATAACCAAGTGACACAGCTCTTAGAAGACCTGATGAGCCTGACACAGCACAGCACTCCCCTGGCCATGGCATCATATCTACCTGCACCCAGAAAAAATAACCTTCTGGATCACCAAACAGGTTGGCCCATTTTTGTCCGTGACAGCTTAGTCAAGTAAGTTGTTCAGAAGAGGTGGCATCTCTTTGAGGGTTTAAAGACTCCAGTAACCACATCTGAGCTCACCTAATGTTGGCTATAGCCCTGCTTTTGGGACAAGAGTGGGCTGGATGGTCTTTACCATTCACTTTCTGTGACTCTTTATTGTTAGATGGTTTATTTTAGCCTTTGCCGTGTTCTTCACAGACAGAAATGTTGTAGCCCAAAGGAAAGATTTAGCAGTGTAAATGATTGCTTGTGACAATATTCAGTGTGGCCTATTGCCGAAAATAAGACACGTGGGCAGTAGTTCTGTCTTTTTAAGATGACGGACAGGAATGCTAACATCAGTGCCTTCAGTTTGCTTCATTTTGCAGAGAGGTCATTTGAAACTGCTAGCACCTCTCACACAGCCCTGATATAAGGCAGCCATAAATCCAGATACTGCCTTCTGTGATGCTTCTTGAATTGTGCACCCCTCTGGAATGGCATCTCAGCAAAGGGAAATCTTGGGTGGAGATAACAAGCCTGCTGTGAACTCAGCTGATTGCCCTGAGATAGTCAAGAGCCAATGAGCACATCCTCTCCAGAAGAATCAAATTTCATAATGGAAACTTTTTGGTTGTTGCTGCTTTTAAATAATCCCGAACTGGGCCTGTCCTCACCTTCTTCCCATCAGTTTCATATCTGTAGCAAAGAAATAAAAAAAGCCCATGTCAGAGGGAGGGGATGAAGGCTTGTAGCCTGTTGTTCACTCACTAGCCCAGCATACTAAAATCCCCTGGCTTTGTCTTCACCTCACCTTCACCATTGGAAGGGTTTTTTTTTCCAAACTTCTCACGTAAGCTCATTAACATCACTTTTCCATTTGACCCACTTAGGGATCTGCGTCACTGGTGATGTTTCAGCACTGAGCAATCTCCCTCCACTTCTCTGCTCATATCCTGGGGCGGGAGGGGGGGGGGCAAGGGGAAGGTAGTGTATGTGGGTCTTGGCTGAACAGCACTGCCTTTGCATGGATCTATATTTACACATTTAATTTCTGAGCGGTCTCAGGCTCACAAAAGCTGTCCAGGGAAAACTGCACTGGGTTCATGTCAGTGCCTAATGGGGCCCTTTCCACCTCTGGATGTTGATGTGGGGAGCCCGTGCTGCTGGTGCAATGCCTGCTCTGAGCACTCAAACAATGCTGCTTTTTTTAGACTGACAACCCTGTAATGCTGCTGGTGCTGTGGAGAAGTGATAAAGGTAACATCTCACATCACCAGGCAGCAACTGCTTCTCTTAGGATAACTTGGCAGAAAAAAAAAATAAAAAGGAAAGAAAAGAAAAGAAAAGAAAAGAAAAGAAAAGAAAAGAAAAGAAAAGAAAAGAAAAAGGAGAAAGAACACAAAGCAGAGTGCGCAATTGTGAGCAGCGATGACGTCCGCCGTCACATAATCTCTCCTGAGCCATGTTTTGAGCAGGACTGGGTGACACTATTGGAGGGAAAGCAAGAACCAGACACTGAAGGGATGCTGCGGTCCTGTTAATACAGTCCATCATCCTCTGAGGCCAGAATACTGTTCTGTGGGTCATACATGAAAAGAACAGTAATTCTAAGGCATTGGCTTGTTGTAAAAACGGTGAGCAAACACGCAGTTTTCTGTGGCAAAAATGGTCCTACTGGTGAGGGGACCATGGCGAGAGAAGGTTCCCAAAGCCACAGTATTTCTATGGCTCCTAGAGCTGTTCAGCTTGCACTGAGGAGAAGGCAGTGGGCAGGGAGGGAGGCTTGGCTTCCTCTGCCAGCTTGGCAAACTTGCCCTGGGCTCCAACAGGCAATCTGGGATCGTTCCTTCTCCTGCTTTATCACCTCTAATGGAGGAGCAGCTGGGCAAATTAGACCCTCTGGCAAGGCAAGAGGGTCTAATTAGACCCTCTGAATGCAAGGCAAAAGCATACAGTGCAATTCGTGCCAGGAGCTCACTGCTCTGGCCCCAAGCTTCAGTGCTCCCTCCTTCTCTGACCTGTAGGTCAAAAAAACCCAGAAATTTCTCCCAGCCAGCAAGAACAGGAGCACCATTTACACAAAACTGCATTTGCAGGTAACCCTCCCTCTTCACTCAGCCAGCTTTATTCCCACAAGTAATCTTCTTGCAGAATAAAGGGCAGCCGAAAAACATTCTAAGCTCAGACTCCTCTACATTATAAAATCGCCTGGGAGATTATTTTATTGTTGTAACAAGAGATGTGCTGTGCCCTGCTAGAGGAAACTACCTGGCAGAGAAGAGCCTGGAGGATCTGAATGTTCACTGCTCAGGGGAAAGGGTCATTTTCTTGCTTTTTCTAGGTGTTTTAGGTTTGGTTTTGTAGTGGGTTTTTTTAATAGGGTAGGTTAACAAATGGATTTTCATCCCTGGATGCTGGTCGTCCTCTTGCCTCCTAGCTGTTGTGCCCTTTCTTTGATCCTCCTTCAGGACCCTTCAGTGCTTCAGGACATAGGAGGACTGATCAGCTTGTTTTAGACTCAGGTGTAGGAGTGAATTAGCAGAGGGAGGTTGCCATCTATTGATCCAGTAAGAACTGAATGAACATGATATTTGAGCTGTAATTATATAGCTGAAGAGGTACTGCAGGCAGACTCAGCATTTTGAATGGGGTGTAATGCACTTTTTTTCCTGTTGCTGTAAATTAGCTGCCAGCTCACCTTAAATCTCATCTTACAGAGCTCCCTACCAGACATCTTTGACTTCAGCTGGTGGGCAGAAAAACAGCACTGAGCACAGAGAAATGGAAAAAGGGGACAAAACTCAGTCCCTCTCCTGTGGTGTCCTTTTTTACGTGGTATTCTAAAAAGCACTTGGTTTGCTTGCTGTCCTAGGTTTCACCAGGCTGTACGAGTTAGTTCTGTGCTGCAGTGGTACTTGATGAGGCTGCAATTGAATTTAGAGGCTAATTTATGCAAGTTATGCCTCTCTCCCTCTCTTTCATTAGAAGGCTGCTGTTGGTCCCACCCTGTGTATGGCAGAGCCATGGCAGTGGATAACTGATGAAAGGGGAAGTCACCACCAGCCTCCAGTGCAAAAAGGTAGTAGCAGGAGGTACATCAAGGGTGGGCTACAAAGAATAAATTTGGAGACAATACCCGGGTAGGGAGGGTAGTACTGGGAGAGACAAAGGTGAGCTAGATTTGAGACTTTCAGGAGGCATAAATGGCAAAAAACAGAGGCTCTACTCCAATATTAGTAGTAAAAGGCTGAGTAAGAAAAATGAGGGCCCACTGCTGAATGGGATGACTGATTTAGTGACAGTGGAGACAGGTTCATTGCCAGGCACTCATTGCCTTCTTTGCCTCAGTCTTGACCACCAAGGTCTCCCAGGCCTATCTGCTTAGGGAGAGGGTTGAAGGGGAACAACCAGCAGTGAATGAGGATCAAGTCAAGGTTTGCTGGAGAGAACATCCTGCACATGGGACCCACCAATAAGGTCCTCAGGTAAAATGGCTGTTGTTCTTGCAAGGCTGGTCTCTATCACATTTGAAAGGTTGTGGACATTCAGTGGCAACTGAAGAAAGGCAAACATTGTACCCATCTTCAGAAAAAGCCAAAAGAACAACTAAGGAACATGAGGTTCAGTCAGCCTAATGCCATTCCCAAGGAAAATCATGGTATGAGTCCTTTTGGAACATGTTTCTGAACACAGGAAAGAGAATAAGGTGCTGGAAACCTCCAGCATGGATTCACCTAAGGTAAACCATTCTGGACCAACCTGACTGCCCACTGGAGTAAAAATCCAGAGAGAGCTGTGAAAGAGGAGTTATGTATCTCCTCTGTTGCCTGGGCAGACAAAGACAAAATGGCTCATCCCATTTAACTGGGGTATTAGAAAGAGTTCATTCCCTGCTAGCAGGCCACATGTTCCTGAGGGTGCTGATCTAACAAAGTGCCAGATCCATGAGGTGTTCTGGTATTCTGCATTTTACAGCAGTAAGCATATAATATAATTGTAAATTCTCTGGCTTTCTGGTTTGGTGTCAAGGAGGAGAAGGAAAACAAATTAGGAAGAAATCAGCCTTATCACATCTTCTGGTACTGATGCATCTCAGCCCTAGGAAATTTTTTTCTCTACTAGAGAAAATTATGCTTTCCAACCTCCGTGGCCCTCCTTTCCTTCCCTCTTGGTGGTGTTGTCTGATGAGGTTGTCTGGCAGTGCAGAATCAGTGGGTTATTTCATGAGGACTGTCCATCCCCCAGTTCCATAAACATACATTTCCAAAGGATGTGTGTTTCACAGCATCTAGGGAGCAATAATACTGTCTGATTTGGCCAGAAGGCTTAAAGGCCAGTGAGCCTGTCCACAGAAATAACAACTCTGCCAGAAAATCTAGGACAGTACCTCACCTCAGTGGGGACAAGTGCTCACCTGGCTATGGACGTATCAGACAGCAACTCTCAGAAGCTCTAGAAAGCCTGAGAGCTGGGATTTCAAAGGAGATATGGCCCTATTGGCTTTCAGGCCAAATTTTCCATGAAAAGATGTTCCATGAAAAAATGTTCATCTAAAAATAAATAGCTCAGATGTGCAAACCCAAAAAATTAATAATAAGGTGGCTTCCCTAGGTAATTACGTATTTCAAGATCAGAAGTTCTGTACTTGCAAAATAAACTCACTGTAGGTTTTTTAAAGCTTATTTTTCTCTCATGAAACAACACTTTTTGTGGGATTGTGGCTGCCAGCTTCCTACACTGGGAAATGTTCATTTGTATAGTTCTGCAGCCCTTTTTACTGGCCAATAATAACTATATGCTACCAGACTAAAGAAGGTCTTCATTTTCATTTTCAGAGTATGAATATTGCTGTTGTAAATTCAAGTGGGGCATTTGCATTTATTACTATACATTATTTGCATAGTGTCTGTGGAGGGTTCTATACCCATGTGGTAAATATGTATGTGAATAAATCAGTGAGCATTAATTGCTAGGGCTTATCCTGTAGGCCCTGGATTGAACTGAAGCTTTACTATCACATTTATGAAGGCAGTGTCCAGTCCAAGAAGATTACAGAGATTAGGTTGCAGTGAAAAATTGTTGAAATTGGCATAGTTTCTTACTGAACTGCATCATAAACTGGGGTTTTAAAAGCAGTTTTGATAGGATTCAAGGGTCTTCATGATTTAGAAACTTCTCTGAATGTCCCCAGGAGCAGGACCAGGGCAAAAAGGTGAAAACATATTAAAAAAAAAAAAGATGATCTTTTCTGTTAAGGTGCTATGTATATCCAATATTTGGCTAGTGCTATTGCTGCCTCTTTTACCAGAAAGAAGATACTAGGATTTTTAAACTTTTTTTCTCTTGGCTCTGAACTTTCTCAGTAGAATTCCTTAATATGAAATATGAAATTAAATGAATCTTGAAAAGAAATGAGGATTTCTTTTCCCTATGTTGTATCACCCATGGATGCAAAAAGTTAATTTCCTTAAGTAGCCTGCTGAAACTGTTTATCCAAGATATGTAGCTGTGGCCAAGGTGGCTCTCACCAAGGAGTGAGGCAGCTCCCAGTGGCACAGGATGAGGGATGGAGTCAGTGTATCTCAGTACCATCTCCCACTGTTTGAAGCCTGGAGTAGAATGGACATGGTGCTACAGGATGAATGTGCCTTGGGAGCCAGTCCTGGTTTGAGAGGATGGGGATAAACACTGCCCATGGTTACACACATCTTGGGCTGCCTGGTACTCCCCTGGCTGCCGCTATCTTGACAGACCAGTCACAGTGCCCCTGCCCATGGTGCTCAGTGTAAAATCACTCCTCAGAGAGCCTTTCTCTGGCTGATGTGCTGGCTGGGTTCTGTTTGTTTGTCACTGCTCCCTCTGGTGCTGCTCCTGAATCCTGATTTCTCATCGGAGAAGACCTCAGTTCACTGAGGCAGGTTGCCTTCCCCCTTCCTCCCTAAGTAGGACCAGCTTGGCCTATCTGAGACTTTTTTGGACTGTCACCAGGACCCTGGACTCAGGCATCCCCATCTGCTGCCAAGTCCAGTTCAGGACTTACCTGGCTGGCAAATAATTACCAACTGAGGAGAGTGGGTTCCATATTTACATATTTGTAATTCAGCATCATCATCATTATTATTACAACCTCCTTAAACCTAGTCAAGGGATTCTTTTCAACATTAAAGTCTCTCTCCATTATTTTCTTCTCACTTATTATCTTCCTCTGAGAAGATAGTGGGAGAACAACACAGAGCATCTCTCACTAGACTATTGGCTAAAACTGACAGAGTCCAACCAGGCTGGCTGCACTGGGGGACACTCCAGTTGGTATCCATCACACAGAAGACAGCTGGAACCATTATAACATGCATTATTAACCATAACCACCTTCCTGAGATACCCCATTGCATCTGCCTTAGAAGTAAACACTGCTTTTAATGCAGGTGTGCACGCAGCGAGTAGGAGCTCTGAAGTTCAAGCTCTGGCTTTGCAAACATCCCTGTTGTCCCCTGATGATGCACTGCACACAGGGCAAAGGAGCAAAATGCAGGCTGGGAGCAAAGCAAACAAAATACTGGTGTCCCTCTGCACAAACCAATGAGCAATTTGCATAATTAGGGCAATGCTGATGTAAGTCTCCGTCACTGGGTGCATGGCAAGCTCAAAAGGCTCCTACTAGAGCTTCATGGCATTTTGGTAACCTCTCTTTCTGTCTTGCCTGAGATAATTATTTCACAGAGATATTTTTTTCTGTTACCTCTCTCCTCTTGGTTGAAAATGTTTTTACCACACCTCAAAGCACACAGAAGCAAAGTCACTTCTTATCTATGATGTACAAAATTGTGGTCTGCTCATCTTAAAGGTGTGGGGGAGGCACTGGAGATGAGGAAGGCACCTCCAGTCCAGCAACAAATTCTGGGATCCACATAAAAAGGCAGGGACCAGGTTCCCTTTCTGCAGTGGAATGTCACATCTGCCTCTCATGGAAGCACTGGGGTAGGGTTGAATACTGAACTCATTGGTGAGGGCAACAGCTTTGAGATTACCCACAACATCTTTGCTTTATTAATTGCTCCAGCCCAACTGGTTTCTTATGTTTTCTAAATTTTTTATATAATTTAAAATGCTTTGCTCAGTCTGTCTCAAGGGCCATAAAGCTTTGTGAAGATCTCAGTCTATCCATGGCATTAAGTAATGACTCTTCTGTCCTCCAGGCTAACTGGTATCCTGCTGCTGTCCTGGAGCACAGTCCAGCAAGGCACACTTGGGAGTCTACATCTGTGTCTACAAATGATACACAATGGAAGGCTCCTGGTGCCTGTCATATTGCATTGCCCTGTCACTTGACCACTTCTGACTGGCAACAGAAAAAGCAGTTTGGAAAAGACAAGTCTCCACAGGGGTGATGATGGCATGGGATGCAGAGATGAGCCAGGGGTGTGGCCGGGTTCAGCTGCAACTAATGAGAACCCTGAGAGAGAGAAAGAGGAGATGAATATGGGAGAGCATTACACTTGGGCTTTGCCATCAAACTTGTGACTATGAGTCCAGGGGCACTGCCATAATCACTGAAATCCCCTCTACCTACTGCCACATGAAACTGCAGACCTCTGGGAGTGTGCAACGTTTGCTCTGCATTCATGGGCCACATGTAAGAGCAGAAAGGTTGCATGTTTTCCAGGTGCATGGCTCTGACGTTTTGTGTGTGAGTTAACGAAATAATCAATTAATTAGTAAGGTTAGGCTAATGTCCTACTCCAGGATTTGTGAGACCCTGGGATCCCCATGGGCAGGGTGAGAGGAGAAGGGTGGCCAGCCCCAGAGGTGGAGCAATGCCAGCTGCACCCCGAGCCCTGGCATAGGTGGGCTGAGTCCTTGGACTTCCAGAAGATGGCTTTGCTCTTGAGTACACCCAAAACCAGGCTGCCAAGGGGTTTTTGTTCTCCTCCACATCTGTCTAGCTTTCCCCTCTGTCTGCCTCTCCCTGTGGGAGCTGAGAAAAGGCAGGAGGGCAGGGAGTGAGTGAGGGAAGGATGCCCACCATCCGCACGTGACCAGCACCGCAGGGATCAGGCTTTTCACTGGCATTAGTGAGGGCTGAATCAGGCCTCTTGGCCAGCTCAGCCATGATGGCTGAAAGGGGGGTGATTAGCTGGGTTTGAGGAGGTGTTCTACCCAGAACCTAGGCTGAGATAGCCAAGCAGGGCCCCGTCAGGCTGTGCTCTTTGTTATTCAGCCCCCTCCAGGAGGATTAGAGCACGTGGTAAAAATATTTTGGCCTGTGATAAGATTTTCGTTCTGAATTTCATGCTGACTTTGAGCTCAGTAATCCTCCCCTCGGAGCATGACAGATGACTCCTCACACCGCTGACACAGAATTCTAATCCCACGCCCGGATCTGGCCACACAGTGCCCACTCCCGATGCCCCTCTCCTCTTTCTCCCAAGGCTCCCGGAGTGCCGTCCAGCAAAGCCTGGGGGTGGTGGGGACCTCCCGTCCCTCCCTCGGCAGCCGGTCCCTCTCCTCCCTATCCCAGAGCCCCTGACATCAGCAGACGTCGGCGCAAAGCGGCTCAGGAGGCGGCAGGGAACGGATCAAGCAGCGAAGCCGAAAATTGCATTAGCGCTGATTAGAAGGGCGGCTGGCAGCGCTGCGGAGCGGCCACGTGTGATGGATGCCCCGAGTGTCACACACACACACACACGAGCAGCTGCGACACAGGTGGGACAGCTGGGAAAGGGACCCCACGCCTCCTGTGGCCAGCCTGAACACAGCCACAGCGTGAAAGCGGGATCCAGCCCTCCTCCTCCCCCTCCTCTTCTTCCTCCTCCTCCTCCTGCTCTGAGAAGGACACACGTCAGGGCCACGGCGGTGGCGTCTGTATGGGAAAGGCTCTGCGCAGGAGGGGCAGGGGAGGCGCTGGCATTAGTGAGATGAAATACCCCGAGCAGAGGGGAACTTGGCGTCGTGGAGGTGGTGGCTTCATGTGTGTCCCCTCCCGTCCACCCCCACCATTCGAGAGCAGCTGCTCCTGGCTCTGTGGGCAGGTTTATTAACCACCCAGTGTGTGTGCTAATTGCATGGGCAAGGTCCTAGTTAGAAAGGAGTCCGAATGGGAGCAGCAAGTTTTTGCCAGGCCTGTATTTGGGGAAGAAGTACATCAATGCTCGTATTTAATGCTCCAGCTGTGGCACGTTGCAGAGCCTGGGGTGAGCAGGAGTGATCTCTGACCAGAGTCATGCATAGGAGCGTGGTCAGCATGGGAGACACCAGCATCTTGGAGCAAGTTCCCCAAACTCATTTTTGTCTGCAGCCCAAACCTTGCTGCTATATGGTGGGAATTGGGCACCAGAGCTAAGGAAGACCCATGCAGGGGGACGGATGGTCTTGCCTTATGCATCTTGCCTTCAGCCCCAGACGGATTGAAAAATCCTCTGTAATGAGACCTGTACAGTTTGCAGCTCCACGCTTAATGAAAAAGGCCTGGCTACTGATAATCCTCCTAATAAGACCAGGTATACTTCAGGATGTAAGTGCTAGTTATTAATTCAAGGAGTTTCTTCTTCCTTCAAGGGACACAAAGATCTCTTTCACTGCTTTGTACCCACTTGTCCTCCTTCCAGGCAGTTTGCTTGGTGAGTCAAAAGAGTGCCCTTTCACCCTATTCCATTTGTTAAAGATGTTGCCTGTCCCAAATACATCATCCTAATATTAAATATTTCACAGTGCTGCCTGGGAGCATATTACCTCAAGAAACAATTTAGAGCTTGATGCTTTTGACACTGACTAGTTTGAGAGGGCTCAAGATATGGGGTCATGTGCCAAAAGAGGAAAACTGCTTGGGGCCAGTGTGGGATGTGGAGATAGCAGCCTTCCTGAGAGTGCTGCTCCTTGGGACAGGCACTGTGCATGTGAGGGGACCATCTCAGAAGCAGATTGAAACCCCAAACACTCTCACAGTCTCACAGCACTCCTGCATCTGCATCCTCTAATAGTGCTGGCAGGATCTCAGGTGAGAATGAGCTCTCCTGGGGC
Organism: Calypte anna; assembly: GCF_003957555.1. NCBI lineage: Eukaryota > Metazoa > Chordata > Aves > Apodiformes > Trochilidae > Calypte > Calypte anna. The sequence goes on along the minus strand of NC_044244.1, from coordinate 111,127,703 downwards.
TTTCTGTCCCATCAAGACCCATATAGAGGGGATTTCTGCTCGATGGAGCTAGTGCAGTACTGACCAGCCCACTGGAGTAAAAGCTAAGCCTGTTGCAGAACCTGATCCCTCCTGCAAGGTTTGATGGCTTCATGTTGGCTTGCAGAATAAGCTGGCCTCATCCCCCTTATCAACATTGGCACACCTCTTGCTAACTGAAGGCTTGGCATGAACAGTTTAAGCTTCCAGCTTTATTTACCCCTTTTCTGCTGGGGAAGAAGGCTAAAGGCTGGTGGGGGTACAAGGATGGGACCGAAGGGAGGTACATGTGGGGAGGAGTAGGAGAGAGATTTGACCCACGCATCTTCTCAGGGCTCCTCAGGGGCACAAAGCAGCTTCCAGGCCTCTAACCAGCAGCCAGCATTTGCCTTGGCTCAACCATGTAAATGTAATTCTTAAACTTTTTAGCATGCCCATCTCCTCCCTGCATATTTTTTTTGTTTTCCATTCACTGGAAAAAAATGTTGTCACTATGTTCAGATAACATATTGAAAAATCTTGCCGTTTTCAAGATTCCCCAGCATACACTGTCCAAGTGCTGCTATTTCCAAGTTCTTCCCTCAGGGCACACAGCTTCAGGCTGAATTGCTTCCAGACTTTGCTGGCCAAGCCAAGAAAGGGGAAGACAGTGTCTTTGCAGATGGATGCAAAGGGCTGCCTTACTTCTTTGGCAAATAAGAAACTCCAATGGCTTTGAGTGACTCGAAGTACTCAATTCAACATACAACAAATGCTATCCTTCTGTATTTCTCTTTCTCGTCTTCATCCTTTTCAATGATGTTGCTGAGATTTTGAAATGTCCCAGAAGTAAGCCATTTTCTTTAAACTGTCAAAAAGAAAATGCTTGGATTTTAATTTGGGCAGAACTATTTGCCCAATGGAGCACAAATCTACTGCCAGTTTCTCTCAACCCAGGACTTCAGGATTTCGGGACCTATAAAATGATTGCTTGAAAAATGTGGACCAGTTTTATTTTTCAGGCTCAGCTCCCCATAACTCCAGTGAGAACACAGTAGCTAAAAGGAACTTCTTGAGCTCAGTTATATGGATATTAACATTTACTTTATTGTGGTGCTGACAGTTAGAAAAGATAAGTGTGGGTTTTTTTGTTTTTCCAGCATCACCTTAGTCATCCTAGTAGCCGCGGGGAAACACTAGCTCATGGCATGTTGAACTGAGCACTTGCTGCATCAATGGATGTGATCTGGCTCCTATCTGTAGTGAAATGAGGCAACCAGGTGCCACTAATTACCAGGTAGTGAGCATGAGCTTGTGTCAAGCCCACCTGTGCCTAATTAGGGTGGGCCCCCACTGCGCATGAGCAGGACCAGGGGGCCAATAAAAGGTGAGGCCTAAGACACAGGTGGGGCTCAGTCCTGAGGAAGCCAGCAGAGAGATCAGTTGCTCTTGGAGTAACAGCACTGATCCGGGCTAGTCAACTCTGAGAGCCATAGGCTTAGAGCATTGCTCGTGAGTCTCTGCTGGAACACCTGGCTGGACCTTGAAGCGCCGTTCCCTAAAAGAGATTCGTCTTGCTACACCTATCAGCTGAACGCAGCTCTGCTTCACCTGTGTCTGACAGGCAGGCAGTTTCTATAGTTACTTACTGCCCTAAACAAGCTCAACCAGTCAATCAATTATTTCTCTTTATACTCAGATTTAGTGCCCAGTCCAGAACCAGGGGGACAGCAGAAGCATGGTGTATGACTCAAGTAATTTTGAACGTTTGTGACAGGCACCTCTGGGCTCCCCAGGGCCCCCCACAAAATGCGAGGCTACATGCCAAAACACCCCCCACTACACAAGTTTTGAACTTATCCATCCTCTGCTTCATTCCCACCCTTTGGTTTGTTGGTACAAGGAGGAAAGAGGATAGGGCAGCACAATGCTTCCTGCACTGGAGTGCTACAGACATAGGAAAGGTATGGTGGGGTAAAGAATAGGCTTGGACTATTGAGGAGATGTTGGGATTGGGTGAACAAAAACATTTCCAGATGCTCCTAATTAAGAGAATTGCTCACATATTCCCCACTCCGAAGTCCTTCTACTAAGTCTAAATGAATATTGGCATAAAAAAAAAAAAAGGGGGGGGGGGAATGGGGGGGGGTGTTTAAAAAAATTAGGTATAAAGCTCTTCTCTTATAATTGAGGAGTTTTTATACCATCTGTGAGTAATCTTGAAGGTGCCCCGAAGGGAGCAGAGAGGTAGCTCTGTCTTGCAAAACCCGTGACTGCAAAGAATTTGGTTAATTAACTGAAACCCTGGATAAGACCTTTGTCCTCTCATTTGCCTGGATGAACTAGGAAAGTGTGGCTTTCTCTCCAAGAGAGGTACTGCTAGAGATTCAGCCGTGCCTGCAGGCTGCAATTGGCTGCTTTGTTTCCTTCCCCCAATTTCCCCGCAAACCAAATCTGTTACCAATGCCATGCTTTCTTTTTGTCAATAGATCACAGCACTTTATCGGCAAAGCTTTTATTGTTGCTCTCTCTGCAAGGAGCGGCGAATAAAGGTTAAAAAGCCCAGCCCTGTGCCTATCTGTGAAGGGAGCTTGCATAACCGGGGAGCGCTGCTGGTGCGGGGATTTGCTGACGCAACTGGCTGGGGAAAATGAGTGAGATGCCTGCTGAGGGACAGAAGTGACTTAACTCTCATCAGCAGAGTCTCAGCGCCTGAAGGAGCTGCTGCTAAGGTGATGGGCTAAAATAGACCCCGGAGGGAAGCCGATTTTCAACAGCGAGGGCCTTTTTATTTATTTTTGTGTAAAGAGCGCTTTGTGCAGATTGCATGCGGACTCTTTGTGTGCCTCTGTAGAAAATCAGAGGAATAAACAAGGCTGGAAGCAAATGCTCACGCTTGACATCCTTTTGTTGGCATTTATCAGCTGCCAGCAGGATCCTCATGAGCTTCCCAAGGGCAGCTGAGACCTGGACAGATCACAGGCTGTCCCACTCCGGTCCTGCCTTAGATAAGCAGAGCTGTCCTCCAGAGCATCACCCTACTTACTCTTAAAAGGAGTGAAGTATTGCAGCCAAGAGCTTGCATAAGGAGCCAGAGCCACCAGCCCACAGGTCACTCACCTCCAGCTGTCTGCATGATGCCAGGGAGGCTGAGTGATGCCTATGGCTGTGCAGCAACACCTGGCTGGGAGCCACCAACCAGGTCTCAAGGGTGAGGAGAGCTGGAGCAAAGCCTCAGTGGGAGCCCACTCAGAGCCAAGGGTTCCAGGTTTGTACCCTTGATCTAATCCAGGAAAGATCCCACTCATGTTACATAGGATGGGCTACACCTGTTCAGGGGCTGGAGGAAGGAAAAAGTTTTTCAGCCTTGCCCTATAGCCTTTATATTTGGTGAGAGACACCAGAGGCAGCCCTTTAGTGCTCCCCACAGGGCAGATGGAAGGAACCAAGGAGAGGGGAAGTCCTTGGCCATGAGATCTTCCAGGGCCAAGCTCCAAAGCAGGAGTGTGACAGTCCCATAATCAGAGGTAAGCCATTCTTTGTCCCATGACCCTGCCATGACAGCAAGATCCAGATCCATGCCGTGACTCCCAGCCCCACGCTTGACCCTTTCACTGTGTGACTTCTGGGGTACAGATGCGCAAAGACACTTTCCTGTCTGATGCCGTGCAATTGAGAAAAACCCATCTGGGCCCAGATAAATAGGAAATTAGACTGTGTCTCATCCTCTGCCAAGGTGGAAGCCCGTTACACACACACAGAGCAGGAGCCTCCTGCCCCGGTTTCCTCTGGAAAACACAAGAGGCTGAACATAAGTAAAGCAGCAAACCCAGGCAGCCCAATCTGGTCACCATCAGAAGGATGCTGGCTTTTCCCAGCTGCAAGCAGTAGCACTGACTGCTCTTACTGTGGCTGACAGACCAGTTGCCTGTATGCCAGAGCTGAGGGACAGAGAGACATCTGAGGTGGGACACACTTGTGCTAAAAGGCACTCCACTGACACAGGTGGAGCATCACCTCTATCAGGTGTGAACTGCACAAGCAAGCAAGATTGAGTCTTGGGCTATCACCAGCAGAATGAGATCTAAGGCTGGGCAGCCAGCCCAGGGAATCCTCGAAACATTTCTAAGGCTTCATTATCTTCTTCCAGCTACTTAGGAGATATAAAGCTTTTGCACAAACACTATCTTCGGTACAGTCCAGTGTAACAGACAACCACTTTCTACCAAATCCTGTGCATAAACTACATTACTACCCCCCATGTGTACAGAAGCTGCAGCTGGATTTATAGAGTATTGGCAGTTGTAAATGTACCCACATAAGCTTTAAATGAGGTTTAAATGAGGTTGTTAACCCATGCCTGGTTTTGTGATGATTGGTTTAATGAGTACTAATTGGCTGAAAATGAAAGAAGGGGCTCATCAAATGCTTTTCCCAATGAAATGTGTTTCATTGGGCAAGTCAAGAGAAAGAAAGAGAGAAAGAAAAGCCCTGGAAAGCAAAGATAGTTCAAGACGCAGCTGTGAGTTTGTGGGGGCCCCTTGGGAGCTTGGAGATGCCTGTCACAAGTCTGAGGGCTGCACATCTCCCCTCCACACCCTGAGCAGTATCAGCTGTCCAGGCACCCAGAAGAGAGACCTGAATCCAGACTGAGATCAAGTTGTACCCACTAGATCTGTGACTGTAGAGTAAAAAAGACTCCTTCTATTAATTTCTGGCTCCCACTCATGTAAATCTGATCTCCACGGAGGAATTGTGGCCATCCCTTTGAATGCATCACTGTCAGCTCTTCCACAGGCAGGCAAGGCTGAGGGCAGATGGGTGGTCATGGCCCTGCCTCCTGTCCCTTCACATCTGTGCTAGTCTAGAGAGATTTTTGCCTATTCAGAGCTCACACAAGTGTGTCCCAAACCACCAAGCTGGCATCCTCTTTAAGGCCAACACCAGGCCTTTTGCTGTCTGCCCATACACAGTAGCTTAGTCCTGTTACTACAGATGCAGCAGACATCCCAAATTAGGTGCATAGCTTATCACAGAAAAACAGTGATTAACAAGTAACTTTGCTGGTGTTTCATGGTGGTAAACAACACCAGCTTGTGTTATGCTTTATAAAAGGCTCTGAAAGGTTTATTCATGTGAAGGCAGTGTGAGAAGTATGTGTCATGTTTCCATGCAGTGTGTGAGTTAAGGTTTAATAACTGAGATAACTCCCTCAAGTGAAACTGAAGGAGACACCACTGAAAACTGGGAGCTAAAGAAACTCTCTTTCCTCTCTTTATATCTTTGATGGTATCTCTTGAATGACCTTTTCTGCTAATTTTTAACCCACCTGCTCCAAGGAACACACAGAACCATAAAGTGGTCTTTTTTCACAAGAGTGGAAGCCAATCCTAAGGTTACCAAAATCTGCCCAGGGGTAAATATTTAAGCAGTGGAAGATTGTATTTTGTTATATTGACTGGATGAACACTCAGAATTAATGTGTGGGGAGGTGCTTGCTCTGCTGTAGTCCTTCTACATGACCTTGTGCTGGTCATGTAACTCACTGTTTCTCATTTTCTCAAATAGTACCACCCATCACCCAGGTCTGCAGCAAGCTGGCTTGGTAATTATTAGTAAGGTAGTTTAAGAAGTTGTGCCAGCATTATAGAAAGAAACCCCTAATTGAAGTAATTCCAAAGCTGAGCATGGCTGGAAATGGCTTGGGACAAGAAAAATAGAACTTCATTACATGGGGCCCCTTTAGGGCAAAATATTTGAACTGGCTCAACTGTGAAGAAAGGATTTGTTCAGTGAGTGAATGTTTATTTCCCCCTGCACCGAAAAAACTGTGATTCCTACAAAACACAGAGAAAGAGACTGGCATGTATTTACTGTATTTAATGCCTTTCCTTAGGCACCTCAGGGGTATTCCTATGCAGCCCACAGACGCTTGTCTGCTCATGGAGTGCTCTGCATCCAGATGACCGAAGCATGATCTACTCTGCAAAGGGGATATGTATTAGGAGATATAATCCACAGAAGTAAAAAAAAACACCAATGAGTTTCTTTTTTTTTAATTTTTAAAGCAGACTCACCTTGGGAACAATGTGATGGGAGTTGAAAAGAGGAACTTTTTAAAGAGGTCACAATCCATCCTTCTCTCGAACAAGCAGCCTGGGAGCCATTCCCACCACAGCAGATCTGTTTCTGCACCCAGCTACATCTCTGGGGGATGTTTTGTGGGAGCAAATGGAGCTTGAAGCTCAACATTTAGGACTCCCATCCACCCACTCCTACTGGCACCCAACTCTTTTGATCTAGAGTTTGTGCACCATACTTGGCATGGTTGATTATTCCCTGAGCAGCAAGTGGCAGTCACCTCAGTGACTGCAGGAGGTACCCAGCTCAGAGCTCAAAAAAGCTGGTGTCTCCCAGCTTCCCACAGCATATCAAGAGAGAGCAACTGGCTCTAAGCAACTCCCAAACAAGTTCAGGAGGGCCAGAATAGAGGAAATAGATGTCACAGAGTTAATATTTCAGCAATATTAGTCATCTACTACTTTCCTCTGTTTTCTTCCTTTTTTTATGCACTCAGATACATGAGCACCCTCTGTTATAAAGGAGTCTCTAAAAGGGGGAGGAGAAGACAGATTTTCTTTCCCCTGCTTAAATTTTTAAGCTGCCTCCATTGTGCCATCTGAATGTTTTGCATGTGGGCAAAAAATAAAGATAATATTGCAAAAACATTTTGAACTGAAAGAATATTACATCCATAAAAACACCAGCCGGAGCTTATAAAACTTTAACAGCAGCAGTATTAAAAATGCAGAGGGGACCAACTGAGAGTAAAAGGCAGAGCAATAAAGAAATTAAGAACCTGGCAGGAGGAAACACACAAAAACATGTGGCTCAACTCAGGTACTCTAGGCATCAGCTCAACAAAACCTAAATACTTCATCAGCCCAGCAGGAACTTTTTGTCAGCAGCAGCTGCTGGGGACAGTGTGGGACAAAGGGAAGTGGGTGCAAAGGCCTGGGATTTATGAACTGAGAGAGAAGTGGAGAGAAAGAGAGAGAGAGAGAGCACATCATGTCAATGGGTCAAGAATATCTCCAATCCACTGTGTAGAATGAGCCACCATTTGCAATTGCAAGTCTGATAGCCATGGCTTTTCATGAAGTCACCCAGCCAAGGACTGTGGAAGGGGACAAGAGAGGAGCCAATGTCACAGCTGGGGTCAGGGAAGGAGAACAGGCTGAGATAGGCAGTGGAGGTTGCCATGCATAGATTTATTAGCCTCTGCAGGAGAAAGCTGTTGGGACAGACTCTGCAGAAAGGATGAAGAAATACTAGATGGCACATGATAAATCGAACAAAGGGGGGGGATAGGTTTCCCAGCTGTAGTCTGTGCCTGACTTGCTTGAGTCAGGACATGGGGGAGACAGGGTCTGCCTGATTACTTGTTGCCAAGTGGGAATGCTCTGATTAAGATGAGGTAAGGTTAAAGAAATTTAGCCCGGGTCAAGAACCAGCCTATGGGTAGAAAACAGGCTGTGCTTGAAGGGGAATTAAGATTTGGCAGAAAGCTCCTGGTGGAGTTCATCAAGGAGATGTCTTGGATGTTATCTTAATCTGTATTTTCTTTAAACAATCCTAGCAAAGAAAGCAGGAATGACGTGAAGTTGGGAGTCACTGCTGGTGCTGATAAAGACTGGATGATTATGTAGGAGGAGCTGGGTGCCCTTAAGGATGAGACTGAGACAAATGGGATGTAATTTAGCAGTAAAAAATGCATCGCCATGTACTTGGACACTAGAAACAAGAACTTCTGCTATATGCTGGCAGCTTATCCACAAAGCAACAGAGATAGATCACTCAGGCATGAGATGGCTCTGAGCCACAAGCATCTCACAGCTAAGAAAAGGCAAATGCAAACAGAGGCGACATCAGCTGAGTATTTCCAGAAGGGCCTGGAGGGAGCTGTGCCAGGGGACAAGGATGCCCTGAGACCTCGGTGGTGCTGAGGACCGTGCCCACAGTGCTGGGGCCACCTCTTTGTGCCAGCTCAGCCTTTTGCCCTGCACCTAATGGACCCCACATCTCCCTGCACCCTGGGGGGGAGGCTGGATGGAGATGTGGCCATCATCTGTAACCTATTTTTTTTCCCCAACACATCCTCTATGAAGGGAGAAGAGCTATTTAAGCTTGAGGGTAACGTTGGCCATTGAGGGAATGCCTCTCTACTACTCCTGACTATGTATAGAGGTGAACTGGAAAAATTAATGACCACTGAGTGAACAGAATTCTGCAAGGGCTTTCCTTCAGGAGTCCCAGCAGCAAAGTGCTGCCTAGTTTTAAGCTTTGCAACCCCATGAAGGGGATTGCATAACACAACTGTGTGTGACAGGAGGAGATGTGACACAACAACCCAGGAGATCCTGTCCAATCCCATGATTTTAAACTTGTTATTTGTAAGCAGATCTGTAGAAATTGACAGAAGAGAAGCATCCAGCTCGACACTGGTATTAAATTTGCAAATTAATGATGGCCAGTACTTTGGGGCAAATAAACAAGGTATAGTTTATTTCAGACTTGTCTGTGGAAAGCCCCACTCATGACCTCAAAATTTAGTCTCCAGGGCAAGGCAAGAAAAGAAAGCCAAGACAGATAAAGTCACTGCATTGAAATTCCTCCTTTGAAGGGCAGTGCAGATCTCTGCTCTTCTCCTAAAAAAGACAATTTCAAGGCAGACATAGCTCTTACCTGTGCCAGATGTCCCACAGGCTTAAAGGGACCTTTATTCCTCCCAGACCTACCCAGACTAGGAAGTCCAAATCCAGCTTTTCCTCTTAATCCAGCTCATTAGTCATATAAAGTGGACAACACATTAAGCCACAACAAGAATATGCCTGATCACTACCTTCTCCTATCATCTAGCCTCAACACAAAGAGAATTTTTATGACACTCACCTGGAGTCAATCAAAAACCCTACATGTTTCTGCCACACACTTATTTATCTAGATGACCAGACGTCATGACCAAGAGGACAGAGACAAGGTTTACCCATAATTGCATGCCCTGTGGATAGGTTGGGAGGGCCAACAAATGTCAAGGTAAGCAGGGTGGTTACCTCTCAAGTTCAGTGGTGATCAGAGGGTTCAAGCAGGTCCATAGCAAAGGGAGTGTTTCAAGGGCTGTGGTGCATTCTCTGCTATCCCCAAGGTTAGGGCTTTGTGGCATGCTAGGTTTGAGGTAAGCCAGAGAGAAACAAAGGCCATTTCCAAGGCTGTGTGGTATGCCATCAGCACCTCTGGGGTGACCGTCCCATCCAGCCTGAGTATCTACAGAAAAAATAATGTCCATTTGAAAAAGAGGTTGAAACACAAAAGGTATCAGAGGAAGGTATGTGTAAAGGTAGAGGGTCTCCAGCCCACAGCATAGAGACTGAGTCCAACAGATCTTGTTAATACCTTGAGTTATTGAACAGATTCTCTTCTCTTCTCTTCTCTTCTCTTCTCTTCTCTTCTCTTCTCTTCTCTTCTCTTCTCTTCTCTTCTCTTCTCTTCTCTTCTCTTCTCTTCTCTTCTCTTCTCTTCTCTTCTCTTCTCTTCTCTTCTCTTCTCTTCTCTTCTCTTCTCTCCTCTCCTCTCCTCTCCTCTCCTCTCCTCTCCTCTCCTCTCCTCTCCTCTCCTCTCCTCTCCTCTCCTCTCCTTTCTCCTCTCTTCTATCACCCAAAGGGGCCACATAGTACTTCAGGCTCATGTGTGACTATGTTTAGAGGGTGGTTTAGGCCAAAAAGGATTTCACTGCACTGCTAGAGCTGGGACATGCCATGTTCTCTTAATTTTGTTATTTTAAAAAGGCTCTTCTTGCCCCTGTTGCTTAGTCCAATCACAGTATTATTGTCACTTGTGACAGGTTTTTCACAGATTCATAGAATGGTTTCAGTTGGAAGGGACTTTAAAGATCATCTAGTTTCAAACTCCCTGCCATGGTCAGGGACACCTCCCACCAGACCAGGTTGCTCACAGCCCCATCCAACGTGGCCTTGAACTGCCAGGGAGGGGGCAGCCACAGCTCCCTGGGCAACCCCTGCCAGTGTCTCACCACTCTCATTATAAAGAATTTCTTTCTTATGTCTAATTTAAATCTCTCCTTTTCTAGTTTAAAACTGTTACCCCTTGTCCTATCATTACATGCCCTTGTGAAAAGTCCCTCCCGAGCTTTCCTGTAGGTCCTTCAAGTACTGGAAAGCCACTGCAAGGTCTCCCTGGAGTTTTTTCTTCTCCAGGCTCAACAACCCCAACTCTCTCTGTCTCTCCTTGTAGGAGAGGTGTTTCAGCCCTCTGATCATTTTTGTGGCTCTTCTCTGGACTTGCTCCAACAGCTTTAACACAGCTGCTATCGAAGTGCGGTTTGAGAAGGGACCTCCTTCCTTCAGTTCCCTCCTGCATCTCAGCTTCCCCTAGGGTGTCCTGATAGTCAAGTTGACCTGCACAGTAGACCCAAGAGAACAAAAATGAGACAGTGGGACCTGCAGAGGAGAAATTCTGGGACTTCAGGTTGCACTGAAAATAGCAGCTGACTTTTCCTGTGCTTCAGGTTATCTTTCAGAAAGCTTTAGAATCATAGATTGATTTGGGTTGGAAGAGATCTTTAAATGTCATCCAGTCCAACCTCCCTGCAGTGATCAGGGATGTCTTCAACTAGATCAGGTTGCTCAGAGCCCCATTCAACATAACCTTCAATGTTTCCAGGGATGCAGCATCTACAGCCTCTCTGGGCGACTCCTTAGCTGTTCTTCCACAAATGTGTGATTTAGGTTTGCTATTCTGATCATGATGGGATCATCAGAAGACAGGGTAAATGGAGAGCAATTGCAAGGAATACCATGCAAGAGGTGATCACCTTTCGCTTCCAGGCTCCATTTTCCTCCCTTCTCTTAGGTACTCTCTGGAGTTATTATCAGATAGAACTGTGACATGGGAGCACATCATGGGTTCATGAATGCCTTGGTTCTTAATGCTGTAGGACACTAAGGCCCCTATAAAGAACGACTTTCCAGACACACCAAGGGCTACATTTCTTTTTGTCTGCAGGGGTATGAAGATCTGGTCTTGACATCAACAGTGCTGGGGAGTTTCTCTGAGCCCAGTGTGTGCACACACACACCAGCTTTGCTCTGAGTATTTCAGCTGTTGTGTACAGTTTGGCACAAGTTCAAAAGCAGCCCTAAAAAGGGGGCAAATAATCCACACACCTGATTCCCATCTTCCATGGTACCACATCCCATCCCTGCTGCAATTATGCTCTGTACTGTGTCTCATGATGCCAGCAAAGATGCGCGTGGAGACCAAAGCTGCACTGACACCTCCTCTGCAGTGACCTACCAGCTGCAAGTACCTTCTCATTATGCAGGCTGACAAAGCCACCAGGCTCTCTTTTCAGGGGGCAAGTGGCACTGGGGGACTTATCTGAGCACAACCTCCAGCTCTCCAAAGCCTTCTTCTCCATGGGAGTGAGACCAGACATTTGGTTAAGTTCCTCACTGCTCCTTTCCTACCATGGTTCATTCCTTGCAGGGTGCTTGATGACATGAGAGCCCACCGTTGGAAGAGGTACCCACCCTGGAAATCATTTTGCCTCCTCGACTCACTACAGGGGAAAGGGCTGGCTGGAGTGCAGGAGCAAGAAGGAGAACTTCTTAGATCCTCTAGCTAGCATTAAGCCTGAAATGCAGGTGATGAAAGATGCCCACAGCACTCCATCCTGCAGCAGCTGGGAAGATGACCTCCGGTGAAAAGATGCGGACTAATTCCACTATCTTTCACCCTTTTAGAGGAATATGCTTCATTTCCCTCAAGAGTGGAAGGTTCAATTTAAAATCTAGCGGCCAATTCACTCTGGCCTCTAGACTGCTTTTAAAGCACCAGTCCTGTGAGAATCCTCCACTTAAGCTCATCTCCTGCCCTCTCCAGTGCAAGGCAGACGCCTCCACTCCTTGGAGATCAACCTGGGAGCCCGAAGTAAAGCTCCCTTCAGTGGTTAATCTTCTGCCAAGCAAAAGAAAATCATCCCTCTTGATCCTAGCTCAGGAAATGGGAACAGTCCTGTGTAAACTCTACGTGTTGACACGTTCTGGCCGTGCTAAACCCAGCTGGAGGAAGCAGTGACTTCCTCACTTAGTAGCAGGCTCCTCTCTTCCCATGGCAGAAGAACTTGCACAGCATGGGGTGGGCTGGCTTGGGGAATGGGGTCAGGGTCACCTCTGTCTGATCTGGAGAGGGGTAAAGAAATGTACTCTGTATTCCCAGAGGTGGTTGATTTGAGGATCCAGGAGCTGGCCTCTTGCTCACATCAGGGTAAGTGGGAAATCGTGAGATGGTGCACAACAAGTGCCAGGTAGCCAGATCTGCAGCTTTCTTGTCAGGGTTATGCACTGATTTTGACTATATTGTGTTTTTTTAGCCCAGGTAGGCTTTGCCCATCTCTGGAAGAGGCTGACAGTGTCCTGCTGATGGTCTCTGCCTGGTGTATGGGACACTGAGATCTGGGTCTGCTTGTCAGCAGAGACACAAATTTTGTTCCCCCACATCCTGAGCAAGGAAAAGCTGCCAAACAGGACAGGCTGAACCAGGGCCTGGCTCTTCCCAGCCTGGCACACCTCATTTTGTTCATCCAAGATCTGGCTGGTGAGGTGCAGAGGAGTTGCGTGGCAGTAATAGGGTGGACCAAAAGCTCAGGTCGTGCCTTTTGTCGCAGAGGAGCTTCAGGAGGGCAAGCAGGAGGCAAAATACTTTGGAGATCCAGACCCTCACCAGCTAAAATGCAGACCATGCAGATGCTCCAGCAAACCTGACGGGCAATGGTGTGAGAAAAAGCTCTCCTAGATGAGGAGATGATGTGTCTAAGTCCATCCAGACTTGCCAGGAACAGGAGAGTGTGCTGTGCCCTTGGTGCCCCAACCTGTGTTGCCTGGAGGAGACCCTGGGCTTCACTGTGTATGTGCACAGAGAAGGCGTCAGACCCTTCCCAGGCTGCAAGACCCCATCTCCATGGCAGGAGCCTCATCCCTTCAGCCAGAGTGGGGGACACTTAGCTCATGCATCTTATTGGAGGGGCTTTAACTTCTTTTATACAACCATAGAATGGTTTGGGTTGGAAGGGCCCTTTAAAGGTCAACGAGTCCAGCCCCCTGCAGTGAACAGGGACATCTTCAACTAGATCATGTTGTCCAGACCCCCATCCAACTTGACCTTGAATGTTCCCAGGGATGGGGCTTCTATCACCTCTCTGGGCAACCTGATCCAGTGTTTCACCACCCTCACTATAAAGTTCTTCCTAATATGTAGTCTAAATCTACCCTATTTCAGTTTCAAATCATTACGCCTCGTCCTATCCCTTTCATGTGTTTTATTTGGGAAAGGCTGACTTTCCAGAGAGTGTCTTATCCTTTGCACATTCAGTCCCTGACCTGCCAGCTGTAATTTTCAGAAATACTTCTCTCTGCTCTTTCTGCTTGGGCCAGAGATTCAACCAGAGAGAATGTTTCTCTTCCATTCATGAGGAGTACCTTCAACTTGTATGTAGGTGGGACTGGGTTTTTCCTGAGAACAGTGGTGCTGGCACAGGGTGCCTGGCAAGGCTCCCGGTTCCTCTTCCATTTTATATTTGACTTGGATCCACACAACATCATGATGCAAGAGACATGCTGCATGGAAAAAAAAAAAGTCTGTACAGCTGCATTGCACCTCTCAGAAGGGAGCTTATCAGTTCGTCTAAAGAAATTCCATTTCTTCAGTTTGTCAGAGGGAAAGCTGGGTGGTGACTTGAGTATGGCTGACAACACCCTCCAGATCAGGACCCACTGCTCTGGTGAGAAGAGGCACGATGTGCCCAAGCACCCAGGCAGTTCAGCTAGGATTGGAAATAAAGGCAGGCATTCAAGCTGTGGGGATCATTAACCACTTCAACAGCTTACCCAGGGATATGGTGCAGTGGTTTGCAGTCCTTAAATCAGGACTGACTGCCTTTCCCAAAGATTTATTAGATCTCCAAAGAAAGTCCTGGGCTTGATGCACAAATCATCCTCTTTGTTATATCAGGGGTCATGTTAGCTGACCGTAATGGCTCCTTCTGGCCTTGAAATTTATGACTGGTGTCAGAGGGACAAATAACTCCTCCAGCAAACACTGACGGAGGAGGGAATGCTCCAGAGGCATGGCCATCTTCAAGGAGAGTGAGGCAGAAGTTCTTCCCAGGTGGCCCTGTCCATCCTGCATGGCTGCATGGCAGAGGCAGGGCAGCTGCAGGTGGTGTGCTGGGTAGCAGCGTGGGGACACAGCCCCCATCCTCCCCCTAGCTGACCAGAGTCCTACATAACTCACAGCCCTTGATAAAACTGGGACCTTGAGTTGTCAGAAGGGAAGGGATGATAAATGTTATGCTTATCTTTTAGGCAGATTTTGCTTTGCAAATGAGGTGGGGTTTTGGTTTTTGCTTTGGTTTGTTGTTTTTTTTTAAATATATCCTTCCAGTACTGTCTTTAATACTGTCACAGCACAAGGATCTGCATCATCTCAGCAAAAGTTATATGCCTTGGGATGGCACAGTGATATGGGAGGGGGAAAGCCAGGTTCTTCCCTCTCCACACCCCCTGTCCCTCTGTAACAAAAGCCTGATGCAAATTTCCATTTCCTAAGTCATTTCTCTTGGGCAGAGACTCCCAACTTTTTCTCCACACAATGATTGCAACAAAGGCTTTGAGAGGGGGAGGGGGAAATCTCTGCAAAATGATAACCCCAGGGGTAAATCTGCAACTGGATCTGCACATTTTTAGGCTGTGCAACTGTCATTTACTTTAATGGGAGCCATGCAGCTAAATAAGTGTACTGAAAATACTCTGGTTGCCAGCTGCCCCATCTAAATAAAAATAATAATAATAATAATAAGTAACATAAAAAAGCCCAAAAAAGGGGGGAAAGAACAAAAAGGTTCTGTTCTCCCACTGCAGGAGGTCGAGAGAAGACCTGTGGCAGAAGCAGGGATGTCAGTCACTCCTCACCCGTCACAGTGCAGGGCAGCAGGGGATAAGCATTTGTGACGCTGAGAGAAGGCTGGCAGCTCTCTGGGCATATGTTACTGTAAATTTGAAATTAGAGCCACGGAGGGGATGCAAAATGACAAACCCAGCTGCTGGCGGGAGTGCTGGCTGCCAGCAGAGTAAAGTGTCAATTATTTACCATTTGCTAAAGGACACCGCTTTCTGCAGTCACACTGAAATACGTGTGAAGTGCATATTAATCCCTCGTGTGCTGGCAGAGGCAGCCCCAGTCCTTCCATCCACTGGAGCAGGGCTTGGTGCAGGGGCATCCCAGTGTGACTCCTGGCCAAATGTGACTCCTGGCCTGGCCCCATCCATGGAAGCCCCTCGGAAGTAGGGCAGGGATGTGGGGAGCACAGCCAGCACCACCTTGCACCCCAGCTCCTGAGCTCCTGGTTTCCTAAGAGAGAGCAGAGAGCAGGCAGCACCCTGGCACTCACCACAGCATGGGCACAGCATACCTGTGGTCCTGTGGTCCTGTGACAGGACCCTGTTTGGGACAGCCCCAGCTCTGGTTGCTCACATTTCCCCATTGCAGCACGATGCACTGCTTGCAAAAGCAACAGGGGTGAAATTGGCATTTTGTAAGCTGAGTATGTGTGTGCAAATAAAGCAGATGGTGAGGGTGTTTACATTAGCACTCATGCTGGAAGTGCTTAGACTATCTTCCTTTGTAGTTAAATTAGGGTCCAATTTGAGCTGGGACCAGCAGTAAAAAAAAAGATCAATGTTCTTCCTGCTCTTGGTGAACGTGAGCTCCTATGGAAATCTTCATTCATCAGAACTTTCACCCCATCTGACCAAAACCTTCTATATTTGGGGCCCTGACAAATCAGGGTACATTAGGAGCTCTGGTGGCTGCTTAATCATAGGGCCCGCGTGAGGTTCAGTCATGCTAAATAAGTCATCAAGGCCATGAGTCATGTCACAGGTGGGCTCCAGAGTGATTCAAGGATGAGATGCTCCATCCCAATTTGTTTCATGATATCATTACCCAGAAGAAAACTCACTTCAAAGATGTATTTTCAAGTCTTGCATCCCACCTCTTCCACTTGAGCTAGCATTCTCTCCTGGCTGGAGGGGCAAGGGATGCTTCTCCACCATCTGGGCTTGAAGGGAAAGGTTTTAGTGGAGGTCTCACTTGACCTCCACTCACTTGCTGCCTACCCAGGCTTTCCTCCAGGGGCTGGGTACATGGCAAGGCTTTTCCCTGGCTGGCTGGGACAGCGTTGTCCTCTGGGGACTTGCAGCAGTCAGGCGCAAAACAAGCACCGCTCCTTTGATGCGAAGCCAAAGGGGCGGTATGAAGCCCGTATAAAACTGCTGAAATGCCTCAGCTGCAGCATGAATACCTCCTGTCCCATGTCACTGCAAGGTCAGCCCCACATGATTGATGCCTGGCTGTTGGTGTCAGTGGAACATTACTTCTGGCTGCAAGCAGCTGTTTGAGAGCAGTTTGTACGCACTCGGTGTACACAGAGCATACCAAGGGCTGAGAGCTGGGTGGAGTTTCATGGTCAAACCTTTCCATATGCGTATCCAGGCAAGGGACTAGGTACAATGCCAGGTCCTCAAGGGTAGTAACCCCGAAAAGTGGGTGAGCAGTGGCCACTCGCTACCTGCTCACCGTAGGCACACCTCCATTTTTTGAGAGCCATATTCAAGGGGAATCATAAACTCATGGAATACTTTGGGTTGGAAGGGACCTTAAAGATCATCTGGTTCCAACCCCCCTGCATGGGTAGGGACACCTCCCACCAGACCAGGTTGCCCAAAGCCCCATCCAGCCTGGCCTTGAACACTGCCAGGGAGGAGGCATTCACAACTCCTCAGGGCAAACCTTGCCAGTGTCTCAGCAACCTCACAATCAAGAATTTCTTCTGCATATCCAATCTCAATCCATACTCTTTCAGTTTGAAACCAACCTCTTCCATTCTGTCACTCCATTCCTTTGTAAAAAGTCCCTCCCCAGCTTTCTTTAGTCTCCCTTCAGGTACTGAAAGGCTGCTATAAGGTCTTCCAGAGCTTTCTCTTCTCCAGGCTGAACAATGCCATCTCTCTCAGTCTTTCTTCATAAGAGAGGTGCTCCAGCCTGCAAATCATCCTTGTGGCCCTCCTCTGGACTTAGTCCCAAAGTGAAGAACATGAGCTTTCTGCATGCCCCACAGAAGTAAAAATGTCCAGCTACCTCTTTTTCTCATCACCATCATGCAGTTTCTTCCTCCTTGTTTGCTGAATGAAAGAAAAAGCAAAATCTCCACCTCTAATCTGTTACCAGAAATATTAGTGATAACACCTGCGTCAGCATTTCTGGTGAAAGTTAAGGAACACCACGCCCCGGAAAAAGTAGCTGGGAACTTGAAAAGAAAGGATTCTTGATCCCAAGTCAGCCCCTTTTGTTATAAAATAAATAGGCATTAAAATCACACTGGTTTATACTCTACATGTTCTTAACAGGCTGAGTGCATATGCACGTGCAGAAGGACAAGACCTCTAAGATAAACAGCAAGGATACATGAAACTCCTGAAAATAATCTAGGTCTGCATGTGTGGGAATTTTATCACTGACTTCAGTGTGGCTTTACCCCATGTTGAAGCAGTTGTGACCTGAGAACCTTGTACTGCTGGAAAGGGAA
This sequence comes from Calypte anna, assembly GCF_003957555.1. NCBI lineage: Eukaryota > Metazoa > Chordata > Aves > Apodiformes > Trochilidae > Calypte > Calypte anna. The sequence continues at coordinate 111,109,984 of NC_044244.1, read as the reverse complement.
AAGTCTTGACAAAAGAACCTTGCATTCAGTTATGGCCTCAGGAGGACCAAAGATGTCAGAGGCTGCTGTAGAATATAATTTACTTTACAGCACTTGTATCACTGCTGCTGTCTCCCAGTGAGCCCTGTGCATTTGGAGTTCTGGATGACTAAGTCAGATGGCTTTGCAGGAGGTGGGAATTGTTCCATTAATAAGAAAAATTAAAACAGTAAAACTTCCCTGCAGATAGTTTTCAGTACACTGCAGATGGCCTCCAGAGAAGCCTGGGGAGCTTCCTTTCTCAAAAGCAGGAATAAGGAGCTCTCACATTCCTCACAAGCAGGGCAGAGAGGAGCTGTACAACCCTGCATAAGAGCTGAGTTGTCCTAAGGAAGTGGAATGGGGAGCACCTGTTTCCTCAGGATGCCCTGACATACAGTTTTGCAGTGGCATGGCAGAGATGGACCCTTTAGGCTAATGTTTAGTGATGTGGTGCCAGCGTGGTAGGAAGGACAAAATGTCAGGTGGAGGAAATTCAATCTGTGCATGACATTTACCCATCCTGCTCCTGGAGTGCTGCTACCAGATACCAGAGCAGGCAAGCACCAGGTCCAAGGAGAGAGCAGAGACCAAAGCACTTCTCCCTCTGCTTTTCTAAATACCATTTTTTTCTGCTATGGTGGCCACATATTGTGCTTTGAACTGCACTGATTTTATTTGTAGAGGCCTCTGATCAGTGGAGGTCTTGGGCACAGAGAATTTCCTCTCAACTATGTTATTTAGACAGCAACCTCAACCAACACAACTCAAGAGCTAAGTCACTTTCCAGAGAACTTGTGAATATCAACACCACCAGCACCCCTCTCAGGGTTTATACCTGTTCCTTACACACCTCTGACATGGCATCCCACATGGCCTGTCTGCACTTGCCAGCAACACTACAACCATCTTGTTCGTTCCTCCTTGTTCCTACATCAGCTTGGAAGACCACTGAATCTGTGAAGTAAGGAATAGGTTTCCCATCTGAAACTTGGTTGTGCAGAAAGGTGGATGGAAACACCCATGTTTTGATTAAAAATTGGCCAATGGAAGATGGTAGTAAAGCAGAAGACAGTGATCAGTGGGAACAATGAGAACCTAAATACAGATCAGGCCTAGTGGTGAAAGCTGCTGTTCCCATCAGTTGCCAGTCCAGATTCCCAGAACTTGGAAGTTCCTGAAGGGTTGATCCACATGAGATTGAGGTCCTTCCAGACTTTCAAAAGAGGCTTTTTGTTCATGGAAACCCTTTGGGAACTGGGAAGGAGGCCATACAAAGTCTTTGCATGAGGGAGATGGTTGCCTGGCCACCTCTATGAAAGCTGAACACAGCTCCAGGTGCTGCTTTTTGGTCTTATGGCATTGCTGGGACAAGGGTGAAGAGGGCTGTGCTGTATATCATGAAGTTTAAGGGGAATCTATGCTGCTCCCATCCCCACTTTAACCACCCAAGAGCAGCAGGAAACCTGTGCTTAGGCTAGTAAGTCATCGTTTTCTTGACCCTCCCATGAATTTTCTTGAACTTTCTTCTTGGTCGAGACCAGGAGGGAGTTTGGTGGATTTGATTCATCTTATTTCAGTAGCACTCTCTTTCTTCCATAATCACATTATTTTGTAGATGACAATGTTCCTGTTATGTAATAATTCATGGGAGCAGTGGCTGCCTCCCCTCCTCTTTTCTCCCCTCCTGTCCCCTTGCCAAACCCATGCCATGGCACCTATCAGCTCTGATTGACACCGGAGCAGAGTGGGCAGATGGGCAGCATCCAAAAGGGAACTGTATCAGGTGAAATATCACAGGTGAAAGGTTTGGCTATTGACTGAGGAGCACACAAACAATCTCATAACATTTGACTTTCCCCAGCTTTGTATTGACTTTCATTTTCTTCTTATGATAACTGGTAAGAGGTCATTGCCTGCACTTTCACGGAGGCAGCTCTTCTGTCAACAGACACCAGCTCTCCTAGTATCCTTCTCCCACCCTTTTCACAGATTAGCTTCTCACCGAAATGGAAAATTATCTTCAGACAATGCTGGCAGGGGCAAGGCTGACAGGAAGACAAATCAGAGGGTGGGCATGAACCATAAATATTGTTTCTTATTTCAGCCTGTGTTGCCTGGCTTCTGGGAAATTATATACAGCATTAAAAAAGATACAGCTGCCAGGGAGCATGTGTGTTGCTGATGGCATGTCAAGAGCACAGTGTCATATTTTTCAGTCTATATTGAGGTAACACATAGGCAACAGTGGCAAAGAACTTAAACCCACCAGGCAATGGGTGCTCTTCACAAAGATCAGCATCGTGTGGTTGGAGAATAGCTTGTATAGTAAAGACAGGGACAAGAATGGGGACAGGGACAAGAATGGGGACCCTTAAGGGTGTATTAAACTGATCTCAGACACACATGGCTCAGAGTAATTGTTTCAGGAAAAAAGAATTACAAGTGTGGTAGTAAAGAAGGAAGATACTGTGTCAGCTGAAAATCATCCACTGCATCTTCAGTCTTTCACAGAACTGGCTGAACTTAAAATGCTTTTACACCTATCCAAAAATTACATTTCCATTAGAGGAAGGTGAAACAGTCCATGTTGTTGTACCTCTTCTGAGGTCTATTCTGAGAGTACAATAGGAATATATCAGGCATGCTGTTGGTTTTCCAGTGAAATGCCTTCACTCTGGATCTGGCACATAAGAGAGTTTTATGGATATCTCCTTACAGGGGGAGACTGAAAGAAATGAGCTCAAATTTTTTCCTACATCACACTGCATACAAGGGAATAGACCTGCTAGTGTAAGCCTCATTTTCTAAAACAAATTACATAGTTAATCAGAAAACCACATAGGTTAGAAATTAATTTTGAAGACTGGGAGTTCCTGGAAACTTTTCCAAACTGCAAGAGAGGTAGCAAAACCTGGCTCCCCTCCATCCCTGCATCCCAGCATCCATAGGCTGCAATATGGTAAATTTATGGACAGGCTTATGTGTCTTGGCTGTCTGCCACAGCAGGGACTTGAATTCACCTCTGTGCTTTGTCTGTGCCTCTGACATGCAAAATCATGATAGCCCTCAGAGCTTGTAAAAATACTTCTGTTAATCCATTAATAAATTCTGCTAAGTGCCCACAATGTGGGGTCTTTAAAGCTCTGCACTGCTGAGTTTTTCAGAAGGATGTTGTGCTCTGGGCTCAGTCAACAGAAGGCAGCAAAACCTGTGAAAGCCAAAGGTCATTCTTTTTTTGCAAGACCTCAGCATTTCTGGATTGACCATCAGGGAAGACCTTCCTTGATTCATAGGTATTGCCATGAACCAAACCACCCCTGCTCAGTGCTCATATTTTATCTAAGAACCAGGTTTGCTTTCTTTGTAAGAGTCACCCGGACTCTAGCAAGAGCCACAAAGGCAGAGAGGAGAAAGAGAGACAAGGAAAATGGGCAGGTAAATGGGGAAGATGGAAATCAGACACCTTGGCAGTGCTTAAAATGCCTGCCACTGAAACAAGAGAACAGCAAGGAAACTAGAGGTCAGTACTACAAAGCTGAGAATGGCCCCTTAAGGAAAGAGTCTGATACTCAAATCCATTGCTGTCATAAGCTAAGCAAGGTGATGGATCATATTTTGCTAGGGAGACTCTTTATTAGGAGACTTCATTTTTCTAGGAAAGCCACGTAGGAATTAAAAAACAGACAAACAAACAGAGCTTTCAAACACACATTTTGATGCAAAAGACAACACATTCCAAACTTAAACCTTTTACCTTTATTTAAAGGAAGAGCCTTTCTTGCCTTCACAGTGGCCTTCACATGGATGTTTTTCTCTACCAACCCTCCTTCATGCCTGGCAGACCAACCTGCCTGCTGCTGGTGGTTTGTTCAGCAAAGATAATACATATTCTTGATCCCTGTGTTTGAAGAACCCTTAGGAAAACACAACTCGAAGGAGCAATAAAATGCTGTAGCAAAGGACTCCATTTCTAGGTAATTTCTTCTAAATCCTGCTCTCAGTTTATTACCCTGACAAAGAGTCTCTCAGTTGCAGAGCAGAGCCCTACCTCCCGCAGGGGATATACCAAGGATTATCTACCCTGAAATGAAAGTCTGTTGACCTGGGGAAAACATTTCACTAAATAACAGCAGTTGTGAACTGAAGGGACCTGTGGGGTATTAGACACGGTGTAAAAGCAATTTAAGCAGAGTAAGAAAAACACATGGGAATAGTTTGGGGCAGCAAAGCTCAATAAAATATGTAAATAAATACATTTATGGGATGGATAGAAGTTCTGTAAAAGGAAAATATGATCACGTTTCCACCACTGAAGTGGCAATTGCAGAGGTACTCCAATTCAAGCAGAGTCACTCAGCCTCAGGAGGATGTCACCACCCACACAGAGGTGACGTAGCCCCGCCACATTTCCCACTCTCTTGAGAGATTCACCATACCCCAGGGACTCCAGAGTGCTCCTGACACCACCACCATGGCATCTCACCACCTCCTGTATCCTGGGAGCTCACAGCTGCAGGCATCACTCTGCATTTTGGATCTCCACAGCACAGGATGTGGCCCCTGTCACATATCCCCAGATAATTTGATAGTTTAATAATAACCTTGGCCAGGAGACTCCATGTTTTCAAGGACGTTATGAGGCCACCAATGCTTGATCTATACCCACTTGAGAGCAGAGGAAAGAAAAACACATGAGAAATAGAAGTCTCAAGCCTGTCTTCCCAACCCAGAGCCCAGTGGAAATTGAGAGCTGCTGGCAACCTTGGCTAGAGAGTGAAATGTTAGGAAACCAAAGAGAGAACATCACAGCATTGTCCTGGTGCCATGAGGCTCTCTCTTTGGTTTGCTAACATCCAGGCAGCAGCATACCAAGTGCTGGCATTCCACATGGCCCCTCAACCACAGGAATGAATGCATTTTTGCTGTTCTGAGGCTTGTTACAGAGATCCTGCTGCCCTTTTGCCCTGTGTCACAGTGATGATTTGGCACTTTTTATTAACTTGTCCCCCAGAGTAAACTGGTTAATTACTCTCAGGGTGAATGAGAGTTTCTGAAGGGCAGAGTGACAGGAAGAAAAATGGCAGGAGATCTGCTAGGCTCTGTCTCCATGCTCACAAAGCTCTTTTTTTTTTTTTTTTTTTTTTTTTTTTTTTTTTTTTTTAAGTTCTGCATAAAACAAAAGGTAATGTGAAATATGTTACTGGATTGGAAAATATCTCTGGCAGGAAAATTTTGCAGTTGCTGAATAACTGTCTGAGACAGTGATGGAATCACTACACCCTAAGTCATACTAAATGAGGGTGGAGAAAATGACTTTGACTATTTTTATAGAGATTTGACAAATACAGAACTCACCAGGGACTCTGCTGTACCACGCAATATAAGTTACAATCGTGGCAAAAGCTTTAGAAAGTGACTAGTGATATTCACACTCCTCATATTTTGGGGAGCTTTCTCCCAATAGCCCCCCTTTTTTTTTTTTTTTTTTTTGAAACGTGATTTTATTTTCACAAACAATACTAAATAGCACCTGTGAGAAACAACCCCCTCAGTGCACTAGATGTTGATTGAACCAGAGGTTCAAAAACTATTTGCCAAGCCTTGACCAGAGCTTTTGTTAACAACAAAAATTATTAAAAGTAAAACTATATGAAAAGGAAAAATAAGCCACTTGAGAATAGATTGAGGCTGCAGTGCTGGTTACACCACCTCCCTGGCAAGGCTGGTGTAAGAGATAATGTTATATCCCACTTTTCCAGACCAAGGACATTAACTGATCACTCATCTGCCTCATTGCAATAGTTTGCATTTCCATTGAGTGTCTTCAGTTAAAAGGAACATATATAAATGCCTCTTGAAGGACTTTGCATTTTGGGTTTAGGTAATCCCCTGTGACACCAGCCCCAGTCCTTGGTGTGGCCACGGGGTGCTCAGCAGTGGGGCAGGAAGGGTTTGGGAGGTGCAGGGTTCTTCCTGGAAAGATGAGAGGTGCAGATGCCCGGGTGCTCCTCCAGCCCTGTCTTCTCTGAGCTCCTTGTTCTTCTTCTTGCTGCACACCCTCCCATCTGGGACGATTTGCATGACTCAGCCAGGGATGAGTAGGAAAATGAATGCTATCATTTTGATGCAGATAAAAATATTCTGTCTGGTGCTTTGCTCTCTATCCTGCACCTCCACATCCCCCACATCCCACCCCCCACCCCCTTTTTTTTTTTTCTTTTTTTTTCCTTCTTAAAGAGAACTATTATCACGTATTTAGGAAGGTAAATAATCCCCTGAGTTAAATTAGCACCTGATCAAATGTTCAGAAAGTGCTAATTGCAAGCAAAACCAACTGAAGACAAGCTTTTAAGGCTCCAGCAAGCAAGCATGAAAATTGAAGCCATCCCAAAGAAACGGGAGCCTTTTCAGTCTGCTGACTGCAATGCTGTTCAGTGATAAAAGTCAGACCCTTTCATCCTGAACAAAAGGGGCTGAGGGATAAGTAGTTTCTAAGTAAATAGATCGGGCAGCTCTTTTGGACCCTCTTCTCTACTTCCAGATAGGACAAAATACAGGTTGAAGGGAGAAGGATAGCCATATGTTTGGCCCCAGGCTTTAGGCATCTCTCATGACCCCTGTAATCTCAAGGAGCACTACCTTGAGGAATGACTCTGGTTGCTTCTTGCACACTCACACTTCTGTTTTACTGGTGGTCTCTGCTGGAGGAGGGAAGCAGAAGCTACAGGGAGGGAAGAGCACAAGGCAGTGTATCTACTCCCCGAGAGTAATACTCTATGACACCCCAAAAAGCTATCAGAGGGAATTGCTAGGACCTCTCAACCCTCAGTTTCTAGAAGAAGTAAATATCTGCTCTGGATAGAAATCAGATGGCTGAAAGGTAAACAGCTGTGGCTTCCTGAGAAGAAAAATATCACAGCTTTCAGATGAGAGCCTCCTTTGATGATGTGGCATGTGGGGAGAAATGTTCCCATGTAATTAGGAGCTGCAGGGCAGAACTGGGGACAGCAGAGACCAGGAAGGGACAACAGTCGCCACTGCCCACACTTGGCTGCAACCACATCCTCCCCCTGCCAGCTTCAACACCCCTGACTCTCTCCCAGGACAGCTTTACACAGATCAGAGGATGGTGCATGGCTCTGCACCACTCCTCCCTGGGCTACTTCTCCCTGCTGCCCAGCACCCTGCCACTGGTCCTCCCCATCCTGGTCCCTCCAGAAGGTCCTTAGACAGTGGTGGGGGCTCTGTACAGCTCCACGGGGAGCCCTGAGTACCTATCAATGAGTGGTCTTCTAGGGTGGCAGAGAGGAGACTGCCAGTGAGGTTGTTCCTCCCCTGCCTGCAGTACACATTGGATTTGGAGGAGGAGGAGGAGGGGGTGGAGAGGCAGGAAGGAGGGTGAGAAGCAGGGGATGAGGGGACAGGAGGAAGCTGGACTCTTGAGAACTGCCTGGAGGGAAAGCCTGCTGTTTTGTCACACAAGTTTTGCTGTTTTGCAATACCAAAAGTTAAAATTTTGGTGATCATCTTCTTGATTACTTCTCCATTCCTGGGCTGAATTCTGGCTTTGCACTGTCGAATCTCTTCACCGTGCCAGAATTTCACAGAATCATGACATTTTCTGAGTTCACAGAATACATAAAAGTTCACTGGTGGCAGATACATTTCCCTTCCTCTCTGCCTTTGAACTGTCACAGCCATCTCACAAGTGACAGCCAAGCAGCATGACTTTTCCAAGGAAACTGTGTATACATAGGGGAGTTCAAGTGTTTAAGTCACACGATTTGTAACATGTGCTAGCCAATTAATCTTCATTGTGCTCAGTTATCAGAGGTTTCCACCTTGCTCTGCAACTGTTTTCAGGTTTATCATGATTAGACAAAGGTAACTCAATCAAGCATGATATGAAAAATCATGATTTAAAGGAAGTTCAATCAATGCAAGTGTCAGAGAGGGCAGGTGTGGCATCTATCTATCTATCTATCTATCTATTCTATCCATCCATCCATCCATCCACATAGAGTTGTCCTGGTGAAGAGTCAGTGGTGTAGAAGATATTCATCATCAGAGAGTTGTCCTAGACACAGAAGAGAGACCTCTGAAGACAGGAGACCTGAAGATTGTTGGTTCCAGAGTGATGGGGTGATAGGGCACCCAAAAAACCCAACTGGGCCAGCTGTGTCATTCAGTTGGGAAAGGGGCAGAGGAGATTCCAGAGGAAAAGTTGCTGTTTCTTATCTCCTCCTCATGCTCTTTCTAAAAAACTGCAATTTCACCATAAGAGAATAAAAAAAAAAAAAAAAAAAAAAAAAAAAAAAAAAGAGCAGCAGACACCTTGGGAATTTTCAATTAAGTAACAATTTCAAAAATGTTCAGATTGCGAATCCAAACACTCTGAAGGGTGATGGCTGCCTGCACAGCCTCCTCCTACGTACACTTTATGAAAAGTACTTGTTTCTATGAGTACCTATAATTTTTTTTTTCCCACAGCACTTAACATCTTTAAACATTCAAAAGGCTAAAGTTTGTGGTCACTGACGCAAGCACAGATGTGGCATGTCCCACTGTCAGCACTCCTGATGCTGTCATCTTCCTCTTAAGATCATTTTTCTACACATCACTGGAGTCTCATGCCTCTCTTTCCACCAGGGAAAGCCAAAGCTTCCTTTTTTTTTTTTTTTTACATAAAGCAGAAAACTAAAACATTCTCATTAGCCAGCTGGGAGGTGAGCAGCCTCCTCACTGATGCTGGTGGCCATTCAGAAGAGCTGCTTTGTGTGCCATCCTTCCAGCAGTTATTCTATATGATTGGATTGATACTTACGCATTTTTTTAGTCATCCTTTCTCTTAATTTGCTTGCTTCAGTAATTAGCCAGACGACATTAGTGCTTCTCCCCCTCCAAGTAATCTTCACCTTTGTGCAGAAAGCATGCTAATTTGCCAGAAAGCTACATGACATTTGCATGGTTTTCCATCTAATTTGGCAGCATTGACACTTAAAGCAGGTGTGATGCTAATGAGGAAACTTGAGCAATCAGCCCAGGTAGAGATTTGCAGATTGCACAAGAATTTGTTTGGAGTATCTTTCCTTGTCTGTGCTCAGCTCTAACTGTAGTTGGGAGGGTGAGAGAAGGGAAGCTGAGTGAGTGAAATGGGCTAGTGAAAGGCTGTGATTTTTCTGAAAGCCTTTGACAGAGGGTACCTGTAGCTCAGCTCATCCTGAACATCTCCTCCAGGGAAGGAGGATCTTTCAGGAGTGGAGATGTTTCCAGGGGAATGAAGGATATGTGGCTCCTTGCTGCCTCCTGCTTTGGTGCTGAGCAGAGGACACAAATAAATAGGACCAGTGATGGAAAAGCAGGAAAAACTACTGCTGGGAGTTTTGGCATCTGCAGTCTTTTAGACACATGTTTTTTCCTGGCCCCCCCCAGACACAACTATTTACTTCATTAAAAACCTTGACCTGCTCCACAGAGGTCTTGCAGTTGTTTCTAGCCCATGAAGGTGGTGAGGCCAGCATCAGGTCCTGCTCCTCTCTGTCAATCAGTGTGACAAGGTTTAACCAGGCTCAGCCCTCATGGGTCACCCCTGCACAGGGCTGATCCTCAGCATCCTCCAGCCCAGGAGTACCAGGTTCTTTCCCTGTCTCCCTACCTCCCTCCCTGCTCTTCAGCTATTCAGCCCCACAGACTCATGATCGCCACTCTGGGGTGGACAGGGGGGTATCTCCCAGGGGAAGGATGCATTCTCCTTCCCTGGGCTGAGAGCCCAGGTTCAGGACCTGCTGCAGCATGTCACTCAACCCATTAGCAACAGAGTCCTTTGGGCAGGCAGGCATGTCAGAGCTGTCTAGGTAAATTAAAATCTGTTTAGTCTTTGCTGTCACATCAGCTCCTGCTCTGCCTTGCTCACCTGCTTGTTTTTCTCTCTGTTGGCATTGGAGCATTTAAACTAGCAGATACCTTGCAGAAGTTTTCCATAAGCAAGACCAGATTGCTCTAGGCAGAAACTGCATTTCTTAGGTTAAGGAGACTGTTTTCCCCCCTCAACTCCATTATTGTTGTTGTTTCCATTAATATCTTTACTTGTATTATTACTATAACTATTATTTTATTCCATATTTCCTGGGCTATTTGAAGAAGCATTTCAGGATTACTCCTGTCTTCTTTGTGTCACCCCAGGCACTGCAGAGGTAGGATTCTGGATTTTGTGACAGAGCAATCCATCTTATGACACAGAAATGAGTTTTGAAGATAGTCTCATTGTTTGGGGACCTGTGTGGATCCTTGTGTGGATCTGAATATCCTCAGCTATTGACAATGGTGGTGGCATCTGACTCAGGCCTGAGTTACTCAAATGACCTCTGTCATTATAATACTGCCTTGCACTGCAGTGTTTGCCTCCTGGGTCTATGAGCACCATATACCAGACATTAGCAGAGAAAATCTGAGGAATCAGTTGCTTTTAGACACCTACTGGGGAAACAGCTCATGTCAAAAGCCTTTTGCAAATTAGAAAATGCTCCCACCCTGTATAAAAGTGTGGAACAGGAGAACACTTCCACTCTTGTGTCCATGTTCTCTTCTGGACTGGGGCAACAGTCCCAAAGTAGCTAGAAAGGGACATTTTCCATGGGATTTCTGGTTTGATGGTGAGCAGGGATAACTGGGTATCTCACCAACAACTCATTCCACTCCTGCTGGATGACCTCACCCTAGAGGCAGGGGAGGGTGCCATGGCCAGCCCTGCAGATGCTCTTACTGCTCCCAGCACTACTCCAAGATTAGATCTTACTTGACTTAAATTTCCTTCCACTGCAAACATTTCCTTGAATTAATAGTTTCTCAACAATAGATAATCAAAACACTTGCCTGTATATTATTTTTAAATAAACCAGGTGAGGGTCAAAAGTAGATAGAAAACAGAGTGATGAATGGAAAGGGGTGCTGGTTTTTTTCTAACTTTCAACAGACGGAAAAGCAATTAATTTTCTGTCCAATTCTGTTGTTTTGATTTATTCTTCATGGGAATCCTTAAAAGGCTTCCAGCAAGATGTGGCCCCAGCTAAAACCATGGCTGGGAAGGAGGCCACAGCCCAGCTCACGGCAGGAGGACCAACACGGCTCCCTGGGGAGGATGAGAGAGGATTAGATGTGTCAGCTATTTGAAACAAAGCAGGAACCCTCATTTGTTTCAAATACCTTCTTTAAACAAGTAAGAGAATCCTGGATAGGAATACAATTTAAAGGAATCTCTCCCTCAAGGAAGGGAAATCCAAAGGACTTGTGCCTTTGTCTGGGCAAAACTTCTTCCCCAAATTAGCTGGAAAGGTTTGCCTTAGCAAAGGGTAGGTGAAAGACATGGCAGACTCTGGGGCTTGGGTCTGTTCCTGCTCCAGCAGCATGCTGGTACCCAGCCAGTGACTCCAGAGCAATGGGGTAGATGCCTGCAATGGAGGGTGACTCTTTCTGGCTTTATACTGGGAGCTGGGTTTTGACTGTGAGTCACCAGCCTCCACTTGCAGTTGTACATATTTAGAGTGGAAGATTCCCAAAGGTTTCCTTTGGGAAGCCCCAAATGCATGTATTTCAGAGAATCATAGACTCATAGAACTGTTTGGATTGGAAAGGATTCTTAAGACAATCCAGTTCCAAGCCCCCTGCATGGTCAGGAACACTTCCCACCAGACCAGGTTGCTCACAGCCCCATCCAACCTGGCCTTGAACACTGCCAGGGAGGGAGCAGCCACAGCTTCCCTGGGCAACCTGTGTCAGTGTCTCACCACACTCACACTAAAGGATTTTGTCCTAATGTCTAAATCTACCCTCTTACAGTTAAAAGCCATTATCCCTTGTCCTGTCACTATACCTCCTCGTGAAAAGTCTCTCCCCAGATTTCTTGTGGGTCCCATTTTGCCTGTGTTGATTCTGGTGTGGAACACAGAGCCTGAATTCTTCCAAGCACAGGTTTTTTTTAAACTGGAAATATTTTTTTCTCAGTTGCTTCAGGCAGGTATACTGTCACTCAGCATAATGAGTGCTGGAGCACAGCAAGCAGGGGCTGCCTCACTTCTCCAAAAATTCTCTCTCCGTAACTTCTGCCCTTCTTCAGAGGAAAGACGAGCTGTGCTTTTGATGTATGCAAACTCACTGAACTTAGCTGAGCTGGCCTTGCCAGTGACCTTGAACCAGAGGAATCTCCAGGCTCTCCCACGTGATATTTGTGCCAATAAACACCTGGATTAAGTGACCCGTGTCAAACACATAAAGACAGCAATGCGGTTTGCTCAGCACTCCCTTGTGGCTACGTAAAGCAACCCTTCCCAAGCAAGGAGGTGGCATTCAACAGGCAACCATCCATGCCTCTGCCTGCAGACCTCAGGAGGACCAAGCTTGGATGGCCAGGAACAGCTGGTGGGGGCTCCTGGGGATCCAGGTCCTTCCTGCATGGGCAGCTCAAGAAGCAGCAGCTGTTCCGTGCTGCCAGTGGCTGGTGACAGGAGCTGGGCTTGTGCTCCAGTGCCAGGGTCATTGCTGTTTTTCTTTTCCAAAGAGCATGCAGTCACTGGTGAGTTGTCACAGATTTGCAATACCAGGAATTAGGGGCTTTTTTTTTTTTTTTTTTTATGTGAACACAATGTTATCTCATTACGTGTGCTCTCAGGGCACTGCAGGGTGGAGGAAGCAGAGAAAACATCTCTCCCCTTAGGGCAAGGCATTTTCTAACTGGGACAAGAGAAGAGTTGTCCTGGGACAAAGCCAAGCAGAAGGGATTGCTGGCCAAGGGAGAAGCTTTAGTCCTCTAAAGTCTCTCCAAAATCCCATTGGCAAAGCTGAGTTACACCACTGAGAGGTAAACATCCTCATTTTAAGATGAACTGCAGCAACCAAAGCTGTACAAAACACAGGCAATGGGCACTGTGACTTGGCACGCATCCCCCACACCTTACTTTGTCTTAGAAACAGTTGTGGACCTTTTGCCTGGCTTGACCCAAGGTAATATTGTTTTCCTAACAGCCAGGGAGTATTCTCGAACTTGGCCCAGACTCCTGTGGTTCTCACATTGGGCTCACTTAACCTTTGTGTGCCAATCCTTTGGTGAGGCTAAGGGACTCGAGGGTTAGTAACAAGACCTGAAGCTTGGGGACTCCTGTAGAGTGTGTCTCAAAACTGAAATGAAAGCTTCTTCCTTTCCACTGGAAGACTCCCTTCAACAGCTAAGGTTGAACCTTGGAAATAAATAAAATCTTGCCTATGGTAAAGCCACAATGCAGATAAATTTCCTTAGTTCCTTTGAAAAACGAATCTATTTTATCCCTTTAGATTACAACATGAGAACATATATTTTCCTATCAGTGAAAAGCATCCTACTGTTTGTTTTAGTTGGCAGACTTGCTGCCAGAAAGGAAATGAGAATATTGTCCCTAATGAGTCTTCTCATAATGGCAGTTTTCTCGAAGAAGTACCAATTCTAGGTTTGTGTCAATAGCCCCTCATCTGCAAGCTACAGAATAAACCTCCCAAGCCTATTAGAGTGTACAGCCTCACTTCTCCAGACCTAATGTCATAATGTCTTAACAGAGCAACTATTCTTATTTTAAGAGCAATAAAGATTCTTCCCATATTTGTACAGACACATCTGAGCCTGGACTAGGCCTCTGGTCTCCTCTAATCCTAACAGTTTATTCCACATTTATCTTCCCCATTTCTCTGTTGATTCTTCACCACATTCAGGCTGTCCACCATTTAAAATGCATCCTCATTTCTTCAGAGGTCCTTCGTTTTAAGTTGTTTGACCCGTGTCTACCATTTGAGGTAATTGAGGGAATTGATGCAATGTCTCAAGATGTCTCTCTGGCCTTTGCAGGACAGCAAGCCTGAGCCAACACCTTTTCACTTGGGAAGTTTAGGGTCACCTTAGCCTCTGACAGAGCTAAAAACACACTTGGATTAGAAATCCAAATCCATCAGGTTGCTCTGAGATCTTTCAAAGAACCAGATGAATGTGTAAGACCCCATTCCCCAGACCAGACTTGTTTCTATGCTATAGGAAATAACGTTGTAATATGAACAAAATGCAAAAAAAAGTTCAATGCCAGACATGATAAGAGGGGAAGAGTAATTTATTTTAAAACCAAATGAATGCCATTCCCTCCTACTGTCATGCTCACATAACACAAAGCACTGAGAAGTGTGTATCCTCCTCATCCGGCCAGGATTACTTGTGGAACATTGGCTACCCAGTCCTCACCAGGTCTCCTGACTGACACTGTCCAGGTTCAGATACGCTATTTTTAACTCATCAGGATCTGACAATGATGAGTCTTTCCATTCTGCCACACCTCTCAGTGTGTCATCAGGATTTTGTCTCCTGAGTCCTTTGTCTCCTCATCTGGGTGTTCTGAGAAGGTGCCCCTTGATGTGCTTTTTGAAGTATGTCTTGGTATTTTTCTCACCCAAGTGCCACCAACAGCTGCCACCCCTCCTGTTCTCCTCCAGATAGTTACTCCTTTTGGAGTTTTGCATGCCAATGTTTGCATTCATTCTCCTTTCATACCAGTCTTCACATTTCTGTCACAACTTTATCTACCACCACATGAGACTGTGTTTGGGCACACCTTTCAGATGAGCTCCAGAGTGCTAGGAAAAGGGAGAGCACAGCTCTTACGCAATCCACAGGAAGGGTTCAAAGGGCTCAGATGAGAAGCAAAGTAGGCTCCAGCCCAGTTCTCTTCTGAACTCAGCTCTTCCTGAGCAAAGGACAAGCACTTTTGATAAGATTCATCTGCTCATATGTAGACACTTAAAATTAAATATCTTTTTCTGAGCTTGATTCCAACCAATGGACACAGGCCATTCTGGAAGCAATAGCTCTCTTTCTGATGGAGAATGGGTTAGATGGAGTGGGTTAGCCCTTGGAGTGGCTATTTCTTTACATTTTCTACCCAGGGAGAAAATGACCATGAGCTCAGACTGAGATCTCTGTTCTGTAGCCCTCTGAAGTTATGTGAGCTCAGTACTGTCCTTGCAGCCCAGAAAAGATCAAGCAATGGGGGTGGGCAATATGCAGTGGCAGGCCTTGCCATTCACAACTTGATCCTAAGCCCTTTCCCAGATGTGCAATGCACACGTAGTTCGAGCTCCCCTCCACTTTCTACAAAGGTCCTGGAAGTTTGAGCAATCTAAGAGCAGGTTTCTTAGGATTCTTCCTTTGCAGACTTCTCCCTGCTTTTTCATCTCACAAGCATCCTTCTCCTGCAAAGCTGATGGAATGCTGGCAAGGCCCTTGAGCTTGCCTGCCATCCCCTTCCAGTGCAGCAGAGTTTGTGGCTTTTGATCTTTTGCCCGATCGATCCAAGTTGGCTCAAGGGTAGTCAGGAAGTGCTTTGTGGTCTAGGGTGCATTGAGGCATGGGAAGAAAATGTTCTGAGAGTTGTACTGGGCAGAACACGCTTTTATGTGGCTGCTCATAACAAGAGGGGGGCTGGATGGGTGATCCAGGCTGTCACTTCCTCACTGATGTTCTTCAGTGCACAGGTGGGACAGGTCAGCAGCTTGGCAGTCTCCAGTTTCCCTGCCCTATTGACATGCAACTACCTTCTGATTTTTGACTTTTGGTTTTGATTCCTCAAGGAAAAAGAAGGGAAATCTCATGTTGTTGCCGGCCTTCTCCGAGCATGGTGGGGTTTTTTTGCCAAGCGAGGGCTGACTGCAAGCAGAGTAAATGTACAACCAGGGTCCAAGGGGAAAGCTGAAAGCCAGCTAGCATGTTGGTGGCAGCCAGTAAATTTGAAGGGTTGGGAAGGACGTTGCTTGGAACTGTCACAGAAGATTGTGATGACTCCAGACATCCAATCATTGCATGTGTGTGCAATGATTACTTCAGTAACAGGTGTTAAAAAGTCCCAGCTTGCTCAGGAATAGGCATTGCCACCCTCCCTCTCTCCATAACCTCCTATTCTCAGCATGCTGGCAATAAATAATCCCTTTGTCATCCACCAAGGGCACAGCAAGTACTCAAACAGGGCCACCCTTTGGAAGGCAGGGTTATTTTCAGTAGCAGATTTTAGCTGAAAAAGGGAAGCTCCAAATAGAAGCTCTGGCATTTTGCAAGGCTTAGCTGAATTGTTCATGCCTACAGGTTCCCACAGTCTTCCCAGCATGGTGGTGTCAATGTCCCACACAAACAAAGATAAGGTGATAGTTTGCTTAATGTCAGCAGTCAGGCACTTTGGTGAAGGTGCAGCCTCTGCTCTTTGCTCAGCTGAAAAACAATCTGGTCCTATCGGTCTTCAGCAGTTGGCAGGGACACATCCTGAGAGCATCCTGAAAGTTGGTTGAGCCCTGTGACTTGGTGAGGGAAGTGGGGGTAAAAACTGCTTCTTGTTTTGACAGAAAGATGGTGGAAAGAAAGAAAGATGCAAGGAAAAGGAAGAGCCAGATGCCTTGTCCGGTTAATGGTCAACAGCAAGTATGATTTCAAGCGAATAGGTGTACCAAAATGGTGCACCTAAAAGATCACCAGATCAGTCTCTTCTTCCCAGAGAGGATGTGTTTCTTGGTTTCCAGTTGCACCATGGAAATATTTCTTCTATATTAGAGCCTTTAATAAAACAGTGTCTGCAGGTCTTGCCTTGGTCCAGTTGGGATTAACATGAGACAAGTTGCTATTCACCAAGCTCCTATTTTCCATGACTCCTATACCTCTTCCTCATTTTCAGGAGGGAAGGATTTCTACTTTCTAGATGGTATCCAAACAGTCTGGTCTTGCATTGCTGTACCTCTCTCCTGGCAGGTATAGTCCCACCACAGGTATAGCCTTAACCCTACAGGCAGTCAGCTGGAGCTGTCACCTCCCAACCCAGACCAAAGTCAGGTCTTGGGCCCTTCCCTTGGGGTTGCTAGGGTAGTTTCCACCTGTGCACAACTTTGTCTTTTCCCTTGAGGCCTCTTTTCCATCACCTCACTCTGGGGATAGTTTGGGACTTACCCAGGGAATCTCTGAATAGCTAGCTGCAGGGACTTTCCCTCGAAGCATTTTCTTCTCACCAGGACACGTCTGAAATTTTGTCAACCCCATGTGAGCAGACGCTGCCAAAGAGCTTACTATAATGAGAGTAACAACACCCACCCAGCAGGTCCAAAATACCATAAAAGCCACACTCCAGGCACAGTTGTGCCTGGCTCATGTGGGCACAGCAAACTGCATGAGCATCACCGGCTGGCTTTGATGTCAATGCCCCATTGGTGCTAATGAAGCTAATGAAGGATCTTTGGCTCACTTGATCATTTTCCATAATATCACCCTGGGATAACAGCTGTTCCTCATCACTTGTATCTTCCTGGGCACTGTGTGCCCTTGGCAAGGGCTAACTCACAAGACAGATTGGCCCTGCAAAAGAAAATGCAGCTGCCAGGAGGACCCTTCTTGCCCATGCACTTGTTTATGCAACTCCTCATCTGCCTCTCCATTGGTTTCTTGCACCTTGTCACTTTGGCTCCTACTGTCAAGAGGCTCAATAATTCCCTCTTCCCAGCTTGTCACTGCCCCTACAAGGCTTGTGCAGCCACCTGAGCTCCTGTAATCTCTCTGCATGGGGCCACTCAAGCAGAAGAGTGTCATGCAGCATCCATACCCAGATCCCACAGGTTTAAAGCAACCTCATGCTCAAGAAGAGTTTTCTCTCTGGTACCTGTGTACTGTGCATCTGCAGAGCACTTTTTATGATCAAAAATTAAACCTAATTCTCATGCTTAACTGATAAGTAACACAGAAGTCGTATCAGTCTTTTTTCCTCCTCTGTGTTCTCAAGAATTTCATCTTTTTTTTCCCTTAAGATCTAGAAGAGAAGTGAACTAGAGGTTAAACCAGACTCTTGCTGCTGTTGGATGGTCTCATAATTCTGCTCCCATTTACTGGTCGACATCTTGTGCTACCTGGGTGCTGACACCACCTGTGAACCCATGGAAAGGCTGCACCACAGGCATTGCACCTGAAGGTTTTGGCAGATAGTCTGGCAAATCTTGCTGCCACTACTGCCCCCCTGCCCTCTTCAAGAGGCAAACATTGCAGATCAGAGAGTACAACAGTAATGTCCAACCCACTGTAACAACCATGGTCTGACTGCCTTGTAGACTGGTGTTCAAAACCTCCTCTAATTTTTCCAGCTCTGCTAAAGGATATAATGAAAAGTATTCCCTCTGTCTACGAACCTTTGAGCTGGCTGTGCCCTGAGACATTGCAGCAACAGCAAAGTATGCTGGAGACCTCAGTGCCTGGTCCTCTTCCAAGGTAAAGACAATATTTCACCTCAGATGCTTGAGAAACGTGAGTTCGTGGCTGATTTATTGGAGGACTTCATTCTGCGGTGCAAACACACAGTGAGTAATCCCCCTGTGCCATGAGCACTGTGGAGGTCACAGGCAGAGGGGTTTGCACCACAGTAACTGCTCACCTCACACTGACCCCCTCTCACCAAAGCATGCCTGCATACAAGCCCCTCCTGCCATGGCTGGCAGTGAAAGACCTGTGCAAATGAAAGCACAAATGTGCTATAGCTACAAGTTTTTCCTTCCATTCATGCTGCCTTTCTCCCAGATTTACAGGTAAACCACTGTCAGACTCTGCTGTCTTGTGTTTGGGGGTTTTTTGTTTGTTTTTTGATTGGTTTTGTTCTTTGTTTGGGTTGGGGTTTTTGTTGGTGGGGTTTTTTTTTCAGGTTTTTTTTTTTGGTTGGTTGGTTGGTTGGTTGGTTGGTTGGGGTTTTTTTGGGGGGTTTGGTTTTGGTTTTGTTTTATTTTTAATCTCTCAGTTAAATAAATGCATTTTCAGCTACTTCATTAATGACCTAAATATGCAAGTCACACAGTGAGGTTACCTTCTGCAGTTTGCCAGGCACAAATTTGAATGAGAAGTTTAAAAGTCAGCTGAGCCCCCATTGGCTGCAGGCTCAAAGCATCAGCAGAAGGAAGGGGCAGCAGTACAGCCCACCTGCACAACATCCTGATTTCTGCCATACCCTGTTAGGAAGTATTTACAACTATTTTAGATGCTAGGGTGGCTCCTGTACCTTATTCTATCATAAGAGGAACCAGAGGAAAATACATGTAGCTTCTGTCGTGTTTGTTGTTTTTTTAAGTCTGTGTTACTGAACCAAGAATCAGTTGATCTACACTTACTACTATAGCCAGAGAATTTGTCTCTCAGTTATTTCTCTGCTCCCCAGAGGACAAGGTGGAATAGGACTGGGCTGCTTTTCCCTAGGAAGATGGAAATCTTTGTTATCAAGCTGACTATAATGATTTCTATCGTCGCAATTTTGTACCATTTCTTGTTTGGGTTTTCCATGCATCCCAGTCTATTGTTCTCTTATTCCATGCTGCCTTTCTTAGTAAGTTAAAATGGTATAGCCTTAATAATGACTTGAAGAGAAAAGCCAGCCTAAGTCACTCTTACAAGTCACCTCTGGTGAGTACTCCTGGAGAAACTACCACCTAGCAAAAAATTGTGAATTATTTCTTTTCTTTACAAAGTCCTTTCCCAGACTCCACTGAATCATCCTGTCATTGCAAATTAAGTTCATTGTATTCCATTTTCTCTGTGTTGATGTGACAGGGCATTTGTTTTGCATTAAATTCAGGTGGGACTTTGAGCTGGCATGTTGAAAATCAATGAGAAGCAGAAACCATCAGGGGAAGCAAAAATGCCACAGAGGCTGAATAAATCCTTAGGGCTTCCTGGTGTCAGTCCCATGGACAGGGTCGTATATTCTCGAGTTCATGAACCTCACAAGGGAAATGGTGACATATCCAGAGACTGAAACAAAGCTATGTATAGCTTCTCTTACCCTATGGCCGCTGAAGCACATAAATAATTCAGGCAACACTGGTTTGTGAACCGTTTGGAAGTAGTTCATAATTGTTGGAGAAGAAAGGTCAGGCTCTTAGTGAATGCTTTGGAAAATCAGCATCTTTGGAAGGATTTGACACACTTTGTTTACAGTGCAAGAGAGTTCAACATACAAATCCTCTGAAACACTCAAGGAGCCTTCAAGCAAAACCAGCAGAGGCAAGGCCAGAAATCCCAAATATTTCTCCTTAAGTAAAAACAAAAATACAAAAAACTCACCCACCCAACCAACCAAAAAAAAGCAGGAAATTAAATCCCAGACCTTCCTCAGTCAGCACAGAAAACTAGGAAGCAGGCTTCTTTTGAAGGTCTTTATAGCTCACCTCTGAGCTCTGGGGACAGACACCTGGTGAGTTACCTTAATAGAAACACTGCCAGGGCCAAGTGCTGCTCTGATGTGAGACCTCAGCCAGAATCACACAAGGGACAAGGGAAGAAGAAAAGGTCCCCTTCAACCAGGTCCTCCTGCACAGCAATGACCTGCATGTGGGCAGAGCAAAGGTTTGGAGGGCATCTTCCCCCCTCCCTCCCATCTTTCCACCCCAGCTCCTCAGTGGCAGTGTGGCCTTGCACACCCCATCCTCCTGGCTCTCCACAGGGAGGAAAAGGGCTGCCAGAGGTGGAAGGGAGGTTTGGGCTCTAAGAGACTTGTCAGTGGGGTTGGGGGGGAAAAAAGTGGAATTGCAATTAGAAATTTGGAGGGGAGACAGCAGTACATGAAGTCCTGTGGCAAGGGGCTGACATCAGCCTGAGTGGGTGGAAAACCAAGACAGCGGGGACAGTGGGGCTGCTCTGCTTCCTTTTGAGCACATTGTCGAAGTTAAAAGGAAAAAGAAAACTGAAATAATTACTGCTGGAGGAGAGAGGAGAGAAAAAAAAAAAAAAAAAAAAAACCAACAAAAAAACCCCAAAACCCAACAACCAAAAAACCCCACCAAAACAAAACAACCAAACAAAAAACCCACCACCACCAAAAAACAAACAAACAAACAAACAAACAAACAAAAACAAAAAAAAAAAACCAAAACAAAAAAAAAAAAAAAAAAAACAAAACCTTTGCAGTAAAATACCGGAGTAGCTCAGAAAAACACCGGGTGACCTTTCAGCCGGGTGTTTCCCACCGAGTGGGAGCAGCTTCGTCCCAAAACCGAGGGGCTGCTGCCACCTCTCGGCGCTGTCGGCGCCCGGAGAGGAGAGGAGCGGGTCGGTACCGGACACCACAGGGATGTGTCGGGGAACGACCCCACCGGTGCCGTAGAGAACGGACCGAGAGGCAAAGGACAGCGCCGTTGGTTTGGGAGAAAGCAGGAGAAAATGGCTGGGTGAGTAGGCAGAAATACTTTGGTACGGCGTCGCTGAGCACAGCAAGGAAATAAAACTGGAGGTTTGCAAATGTTGTGTCCCCTAGGCAAAGATTTGTGCATGCTGAAATGCATGGGTGTTCAGGCAACTGAAACTCGACTGCACTGATGTCCTTAAAGTCAGAGTAGAGACACTGCTAGGAGCCGACGAGCTTTTTCCCCAGCAGAAGGCTGATGCATGACCACCCTTGAAATGTCCTTCGGCTCCTCAAGAGGTCACATGCTGAACCTACCTCATCCAGGGCCTCCCTACCTCTGGACCCTCACACAGACCAAGTACCCATCCCAAAATAGCTCCAGTAAGATATGGGAGTGCACTCTGGAAGCAAAGAGTTCTGCAGGGGGGAAAGTCCCTACACTGATTCTTGGGGCTTTGCAGATCAGCCATTACCTGTACCCCAAAGTTAACTGTGTCTCCCACTGACCACAGAGCAGCCCACTGATTTGTACTGGCTGGTGGCCCTTGGCCTTCCCAGTTGTCACTGTGGTTTAGGTAGATCACCTCTTCGCATGCAGTGGTTTGGGAGTGGGGAACAGGCACAGCAGGAGGCTCTGCTCATTTATGTCAGGATTTCTAAGAGCCCTTGTGATAAAGCCCCCATCAGCTCCCTGCCTGGCCAAGGAGATGCACACGATAGCTCCACAGCACACTGGAGGTGACAGCCACGCTGCCAGGCACAGCAAATGCCTGTAGGCAGTGGCTGACAGCTCATCAAATGGCCTTGATCTGGTGAGTGGTGTGTGTCCCCAACCCTACCCCCTCCTATGGTGGCACCCTCTGATTTACAGCTCCCCCAGCACAGCAGTGGGGGAAGCACCTGCTGGCACCCTGTCCCCACAGCAGTCAGGGCAAACGTGGGCTGTGAAAGGGCAAGCTGGGCAGGATGTCACACAGAGCCATGGGGTGATGTGTGGCATCTGGCAGGAATTTCCCCAGTAGTCCCAGGCTATGCCCAGCTGTCAGCACCTCTGCTGAGCAGCTCCTCCAAGCCAGGCTGAGACCACTCTTGCAAAGTAGAAGGGTGATTTTCTGAAGAGTTCAGGGCC
This sequence comes from Calypte anna, assembly GCF_003957555.1. Taxonomy (NCBI): domain Eukaryota; kingdom Metazoa; phylum Chordata; class Aves; order Apodiformes; family Trochilidae; genus Calypte; species Calypte anna. The sequence goes on along the minus strand of NC_044244.1, from coordinate 111,087,646 downwards.
CTCATGGTTTGTGATAGGTCTCTGCAAGAAAGTTTGAGGATGGTCTTTGAGGCAGGGACAAGGCTCCTCAGTTATGGTTCATTTATATCACTCCATCATTTTGCCTCAGCTTCTCCAAGATTTCATTTTGATTTCGTTTTGAGCACTCTTGTGCTGCACCCTTAAGATATGTCACAAAAACCTGTGCTATGTCCCAACCTCACATTTTTTCCACTGAAGTGCCAGTTAATTGCAAACTAAGTGACAGCCACAGAACCCAAGCAAGGTTCTTGGAGGACCAAACCCATTTCCAGCCCTGTTGGGTGGGCTATGTACAGATCTGACTGCACTTCCCCTGGGAAATGTCCAGCAACCAGATTCAGGTCTGGGAAATGAATAACCTGGCAGTTACCTGCTCTCCTCACATGGGCTGGTGGCTTTCTAAACCATCCCTAACAGTAGGTGAAACCAGAGAGACAAAGTTTGGGTTGGGGAGGCAGAGCCCACATCATTGCAGTCTCCTCTGGCTGTGTGTCCCAAATCTACATATCTTAAACATCAGTGATAAACTGTAAGCATTACAGTCTTTTGAAAGAATACTGGGGTTTTGGGATGTGTCTGGAGCTGTTTTTGTTATTGAAGGCAGTTATTGCTTTTTTAACCTCAAATTGTAGAGAGATCTGTGTGGTGCAGCCTAAATCATGATGGTGATGCCAAGGAGATAAGGGGGTACAGCTGTTGTGTGTAACAGAATTTACTTTGAAGAGGAAAAATAAAAAGGATGAGGGGGAATACTGGCAAACTTTCAGCTACTGCTTTCCAATCCTTATATAACTCTGGCTTACCTGCAGATCAATCAGAAACCATGTAATGCCAGAGTTGCACAACCCTCATGGAGTCCACGCACCTGCTAGCCTTGTGGCCTGGATTTCCATGTCCCTGAGGAGACGCTGAAACATGGTGGGGTGGAGAAGTGGGGTAGGGGGCAGGTCAAAGGGAGCTCTTTGGTGTGCCAGAGAACAGGAACAGATGACCCTCTGTGAGGACGCAGCTTTGCTGGGAAATCCCTCCCTCTCTCCCAGGTTGTCCTTCTACTCAAAGCCAGGGGACTGAAGTCCAAAGCAAATAAACCATGGAGGAAAGGGGGACTGTGACACTTGCTGGTTGCTTGAGCCCTTGCAGAGAGGGCTGTGGGACCTCTGAGCACCTTCTCCCAAAAAGGATGAGGAGGGTCTTCCTTATCCCGCAGCCAAGACAAGGGGAGAGCAGGTGGGACCCTCACAACCCTTTCTTCCTGAAAATAGAGGATCCTGGCAGAGGTGATGGACCTTGGCCTGACATGATTTTCTATTGTCAGGACTTTCACCTTCTGCCAACTGGATAGAAAAAAGGGACCAAAAAGTGTTCAAATGACATTCCATAGGACAGAGACAGACACTCACATGCTGCTTAAACACGCTGCTGCAGGTAATATATGCACACAGATCATGTTATGCTATTATGCTTCCATATTTTTACACCCCTGGGACATTTTAACGCATGCTAAATATTTTGGGCTGGGTTTTGTTTTGTTTGTTTGGTCTTTTGTCCTCCTGATTTTCCTGCATTTGTGTCAAGAAGGAGAGAGATGTCAGCACACAGCAGGGAGGTGCAGCAGAGGCTGGGGGGGCTGTTGGCACCAGGCAAAACAGCAAGAGGCAGCTACTGTCAAAATGCCCTTCCCTTGCCTCCAGTACAGGCTTCCTCCTGGTACAAAATTGCCCTTCCCCCAAATGCACTTATTCATGCCTTTCCCCTGGAGATGAAAACGCAACAGGCTGCACATATTTTCAATAGAAAGCTTTGGGATTGCCCAGTAAGTAATCACAGGAAAAAAATAGGTCTAAAATAGTGTTAGACACCACGGGGTTTTCTTGATTTCTAATTACCAGACAGTAATCTCACTCCTTTACTGCTCAGTCCTGCTTCTGTGTCTCTCCCCCATCCTGCAGCCTTGCCCTCTCCCTTGCTCCCCCTGGCCACTCCATCCCCCAGAGAAGGCTCTGGGAATGAATGCTGAGGGGAGGAGTGGGGTCTATGCTGGCCCCACTAGGGGTCTAACCCTGTCATTGGTCCCATTAACACTTCCAGCACCCCCAGCCTCAGGAGGACTCAGGCAGGGAACAGGGTTGAGCCCTGGGACACACTCACTTTCTCCAGATAAAGGGTAATATCCTTCCTGTTGACTCCCAGCCCTCCTAGGGTTTTGGCCTAGATGTGGCTGAAAAAAAGGGCTTTTTTGTTTTAAATAAACCCGCAGCTTCTGTGTTTATGGTTCATATTAGCCATAATTTTTTCATTGGAAAAATGAAACCCTGCCTGTTATTTCTCTCTTTTTCACAGCTAATTCACAGCCGAAGGAAGGAGATTGGTAGGTTCATCTTTTTGGCAGAGCAAAACCTCTTTCTCCAGCTGTCCTTACCTCCCTCTGAAGACATGGACACGTGCTCGTTCCTGGGAAGGATGCACTTGCTGTGTTGTCACCATGTCTTGTTTTGTAGGGTTGATCCAGGAACACACAGACACATGTCAATCAAGACAAACTTGTGTGTTCCTGGGGAAGCAGTCACCATAGCAGTCAAGGAAGACCTCAGAAGCTCCAATTCACATTACAGGTCTCAATTATGAAGACCAAGAGGAAAAGCACTCACCATCCAAACTGATTTTGCCTATGACATTAATTATGAGGATACAGGGTTACCAGGGATGCTATGTTTTTCCTAAACACCTCGGATTTCCACATTAGTGGCAAGTTATTTGATTCAAGCATAAGTGTGGAAAACTTCAGTCTTGAGCACTCACATCTGTGCAGGCTTGGGATCCATTGATTTCATGTGTGGCAACTACAGGGAGAACTAGTACTTATGCCCTGGTCACCCTGCCATCAAACAGCTTTAATAGTTCATTTCAGACTAAATCCCTCACATCAGATCACACAAATGAGGTCTGCATTGCCATCTGTAGGCAATGAGCTTAAGTAAAAACGGTGTGGCTGTTGGGCTGCTGTATTTTGTTCTTTTTTTTTTTTTAATCCTTTTGTTTTGCTTGCATGAAAGATAACAGAAATAATGAAAGAAAGGGCAAGGCATCATCACAAAAAGGTAATTCCAGCTGTGGAAAGCACCTCCTTCAAGCTATGTTTGGCACTGTGTTAGGCACCTTTCAACTTCAAAAGCCTTAGAAAGGAACAAATGAAACCCTCAAAGCCAATTGCGAGTTTCCTATATCTCTTTATTGACCGCCACTAACCACATTCTCAGGTGGAGTGCCAGATACCAGTGTGAGAGGTGGAGCTACCCTAGAAGTACAGCAAGAGAAAGGGACACAGAGTGTTACACACAGGGAGGGGAGAGCTGGCTGGGGATGTGAAGCCTCTGCACAGCGGTGAGTCCCTCTCTCTCCTCCAAGGGCCTACTAAGACCGTGGAAAGACGTGCTTGTCCTGGTGTCATTTGTCCCTAAGGGAAAGGACAGGGTAGTGGTGTGAACAGGTACACTTTAAACCCTTTTCCAAAAAAAAAAAAAAGTCACCTTGCAATCCCTGAAGGTGAGGCGTTATTATTCCTTCTGCGATTGCAAGGAATTCATGGCACATTCATCGAATATACGCAGGATCTTAGGTTTGGGGGTTGACTCTGTTGCTTTTTTTTAAGAGCAAACTGTGTAGAGCAAGTCTGCAGGGCTTTTTCCTCTGCTCCACGCCTCGCCTCAAGACTTGGTGTGCCAGGAGCCAGTGTTTCTTGTGCACTCCCTCCTACCTGATGGTGGCCATGGACTACAGCACCAGACAAAGACCCTTTCAGACAGTACAAGAGCGTGGCAGCGCACACCATCCGTGCCATCCCCATAGCACAGCTCACAGGTTTAAGCTTCAAAGTCCACCAGCCAGCCCATCCAAGGGAAAGGGGGAAGGGAAAAAAAAAAAAAAAAGAGAAAAAACCAAAAACAAACAAACAAAAAAAAAAAAAAAAAAAAAAAAAAAAACAGAAACAAAGGGGGCGTGAGGGGGAAAACAACAAAATAAATCCCTCTGGATATTCACTGGTATCTACACAATGGCTCTGGGAGTGAGACCTGCAGACAGTGGCAGCCTGCACACCGCAGCAGCAGCAGGCTTAGGAGGAAGGCGCAGAGGTGGGCTTCTCCTCCCGGGACACGGGAATGGGCCTCTCGGTGTGGCTGGCATCCATGTTGGAGGGAACCTTGGGGCCCGAGAAGGTCAGCATGCCATCATTGGACAGGGAGCAGGTGATGGCAGCCTGGTCCACGTTGGCGGGCAGGCGGTACCGGCGGTGAAATTCACGGGAGATGTAGCCATGGTCATCCTGAGAGGCAGCAGAGAAAGGGGCGAAGGCCCATCAGAAACCCCCCCCAGCACTGTAACTTGCCCCCCCTCCTCCAGACCCTTTGGCACCATCAGAGGAGAGTCCACATTGGCTGACAGTGACATTGCACTGTCAGTATCACTGGGCGCAGCTCTGCTTTTTATTCTAGTAGGTGCAGATATCCCCTATGGTGCCCCTGAAGCTGCAAGAGCTGAGCAGAGCAGTGGGGTGTGACTGGGGCCATGTTATAGCTTGGGTTCTTATTAGGATGAGGGCTCAGCCACAGCCTCCAATTCCAAAGGATGCTTGGAGAGAAAGTCTGGGGTTCTGCAAAGGTAAAAGAGACACACATACGTGCGCCCGTGTATTCCCTTACCAGGCAGCAATACCATGTAGCCAAAGAACACAATTCTGGTCTGCTTTTTTCTGGCCAAAAGAATGAGAAATGCAATTCATTTTATTTTTTTTTAAGTCAACCATGAAAATGACTGCTGCCTTCCTCTGGAAAAAATAACTATATTAAAAAATACATACTGTTTCCAGGCTAGAGCTTTGCCTGGCCAAAAAAGTGTATGAGAAGAATTAAACTCCTGCTGGTATAATTCACTTTTCGACCCCCACAGATATTTCCATGACATACATGTTAAAAGTTTCCAAGCCTGAGGCATTCAGTTGTTTTTTCTTTTGTTTTGTTTGCTCTTGCTTTTCTCTCCCAGATCAGCATATGAAAACTCTGTTTTCACTAAGGGTTCTGGCTTATGAAAACTCAGCCATGCTTCGGCAGCGCCAGATGATGTTCTTTGTCTGGTCTAGGGTTATTAGTGAACAATGGACATCGTCATGGGACAGTTATGGAACTTGATGATTGAAAATAAACAAGAGAGGAGTGGATTAGCTTGTTATAGTCAGATATCAGGTTGGGGCTCTGTGGGAACAGGCCATGCCAACAATGACAATCAATAAATAACTCCTTATTTAATTCTTTTTTTCCCTTCAGCTGAGGCCTATCAGAAAGAAAGAAAACAGAGCTCAATTCCCCAGCTTCTCTACTGTCACTGTCTCTTCCACTTACCTGTCTTTCACTGTGCTTGCCATGAATTTCCACGAAGTCATCAATAATCTTCACACTCAGATCTTCAGGAGAGAAGTGTTTTACATCCAACATAATTGTAAACTTGTCCCGGTCGGACCTCACCTGAAACAAAAATTGTTAGACAGTAGGAACCGAGCTCTAAGAAAGAAGGCAGCACAAGCTTCACATCAGCTTTAAAGTCAGAGAAGGGGTGGTCTGGCAGCAGCACAGTATTCCCTTTGGCAACTATGGGCCTCAGCAGGGGTCTTTCTTTCCATCATGGGCACCCAGAGACATTCTGAGGCTATGATAAATGTCCACACCATTGCTACTGCTCTGGGGTGATGTGTCAGTTCTCAAAGCTCTTCTTGTGTGAGGGACCCACTCAGTGATCTGCCAGATGTAGTGGACATTTGTGCTCAGCAGTGAGTGGGGATGGAACCCAGATAGCGTGTATTTCATCCTTTCATCCTTTCAGTGATTCACGGTTTCCTTGTAGTCTTAGCTCAGTCCCTGAGCTTCAGACCAGACCAGTAGCTACGCACTCCTCTTACACACTGCCTTTGGAGATTTGCTCCTCAGTCCTTCAGTGTGGGCTTGCAAAAAGCCCACCAAGCTCCTGAACTGGAGGAGAGGGCTGGAGGAAGCTTCCATTCACCGAGGTCCTCTCCCACACCAAGCTGCCCTCATGGGCACTTATTCCAGCAGCAGCCTAGCTCTTCCTTTGACATATGGCTAGTGGGTGTGAGGGCAGGAAAAGCAGCCTTTTATATGTTGGAAACACCCATTGGGAGCCGAAATGGTTTCCATTTCTAGAAGGGAAGCCTTCTCCCTAGGGAGGGTTTCCCTCTGTGCCCAAGAAGAGGCAGGTGTGCAGTGCTCGGCAGTGAGCTGGAGGTCCTCCTCTCCCCCTCGAGCCCCCTCATAGAGCCACTGGCCCACATCAGCAAGTTGTGGGTGAGGAGGAGCGGGTGGAAATGTAAGGAGGGAGAAGAAGGAAAAGGAGAGGAAGCCAAAGGGCCCTTACCTCTGAAATGCCCGACTCCAGCACGCTGCGGAAGAGGGACTGCCTGTAGTAAGGGCTGATAGTGGAAGAGAACAAAGGCAGGAGATCGTACTCGAGGAGACCCTCTCCAAAAAACTGGTCAAACAAACGGCTTGGAATGAGGGGTCCCAGAGCACGCTTGAACCAGGGGTGCTGGATGGTAATGTCCATGCTTGCGGCTGCAAAGGGAGAGTAGTAGGGGCAGTGCAGTCACTGGGGAGACAGCGATGCCTTGGCTGGAGTGCACAGTGCAGCCCCAGGGAAGCTCCCCCTATATATACCGGTCTCGCAGAATGAAGGCATTAGTGGGATTTCACTGGAAAGACATGATCTCATGGAGAAGGCAACGTGGTCAGCAGAAATGCGGAGACTGACCTGGAAATTACAGTCTGGTGGGAATCGGTGCCAGATCTCCTGGAGGGGTGATGCCAGGCAGCAGGTGGTGAGACATGGCGAGCCCAGGGGTACCAGCAGGTCCTCTATGGGATTAAGCAGGCTAAAAGGAACACCCCCGTGGGGTTCTCAAGGATGCTTGTGAAGGAAGTCTGCTCTGTGGGTCTTCATAACCTGCCCTTGGCTTCTTGTTAATTTACTGCTGTTTCTGCCCCTCCTTGAATGGAGACACAAAGTCTCTTCCAAATAAATGAAATAGCTTTCTTCCAAGTGAGGAAAAAGGGTGTGATTTAAGGTTGAAGAAAGGGAAGCTTTTTTTGTGGCACACTATAAAGTGTCTCTGCCACTTATGAGGGGCCTGACAACCCTGGCGTGGGGATTCTGGGGATGGGCTGGCTGGGAAGCAGGACTGATGCACGATGCAGAGCATGAATGTGGGTTTGACAAAACAGAAATCCTTGAAAAACAAATACTGAGCCAAAAAAAAAAAGAAAAAAAAGAAAAAAAACAAAACAAAAAAAAAAAAAAAAAAAAAAAAAAAAAACCAAAAAAAAACCAACACCAAAACCAAAAGAAGGAAAAATAAGTTTGGACACCGACCATAACAACAGTCCCAAAGCTGCTCTTGAGTGTCCTTGTGCTTTGATTTGGGGGTGTTGTGGGAGATTAATTTATCTCCCAGTGTCACGACACAAATCCTGCTTAACTTGCATTTCTGGTTATGGCTGTTTTGCATTTCTGTCTCATTGAGAGCTGCCTTTAAGTGGTCATCCAGAATCCTGGGTGGACTGGGGAAGGAGCATGTGGACAGCCCACTGCAGGAGCAGCAAGCTCTTCCAGAGACCTGAGACAGCTGGGCAGTGAAAAGACAGTGAAGTTGCTTCTCTCCACAGCGTGGGTCAGCATGAAGTTGTGACAACAGACAAAACCTCATTTCCACTAAAGCCAGTGGTGCAGGGGCTGCATCCTAAGGGCTTTCTGGATAGCAGAAATACCTATGTCAGCAGTCCTGTGCACCTCAGCACCTTTTGCAATCAGTGGAGAACAAAGGAGTGAGAGGAGCGGAACCGTCATAAATACTTCAGAGCTGAGGGGCTGAATCATCCTCTTGGGGTGCCAGGGAATAAATAAACTGAGGGTGACTGAGATCCTGGCATCAGTGTTTTGGGAGAATTGGGTGCAACCAAGGCCAGAGGAGGTATATTCAGAAAAGTGCTGAGGCAAAGTGACATTCAGCTGAATATCATCAAGCATCTAGGTGCTTGGTCTGGAAAAGTCTTTGGCCTTGGCTCCCACACATGACCCCTCCCCACATCCCACTTGGAGACAGGTGAGGAAAAATGGGAATCAGAAGATCCTGTTACAGAGGCTTTCCTTCATGTGAAGTAAAGGCTGAGCAGAAAAACACCCAACAAAGCAGTGAGATTACTGAGAAGACAAACAAGAGTTTAGGTTCAACCTCACCTAGTTCAGTCAAGAAACAGATGTGTTGTCTGGCCATGATTTTGTGTATGAAGGTTTTTCTAAAATCAGGTGCCAAAACTAGATCAATGCTTTCTCAAGGACTGGGGGAAAAAAAGACCAACAGGGAGACCCAACCCCCCATTCAGTCCCATTCTCCCAAATCTGTCATTTGTCACATGGAGTGAAAGCAAACAAGAGCCATAAAGCACTTTCAAGATTTTTCCTCAAGAGCTCTATGAAGTTTAAGTCTTTGTCCCAGGAGAGAAGAAAATATCTCCTCAGCCACCTAGTACCAGAAGACCTTCTAACTTGTATTTAACCACACAGCAACAGTGACCTGATACATGCAGAATGAAAGGAGAGATACCAGAGCAGGTTCAAATCCCAAGCCACTCACTGGAGCACACAAAGCACATGATTACTTTGGCTGGTAGAGGAGCAGGTAAGAGCTGTCTCCTGACACAGAAAGTGGACAGATTTTGGGATCAGACATATCATTCAGTCCCCAGCCATATGTGGATGCAATCCCTGTAGTGTGCAATGCCTTCCTACATCCTAAAGCTGGAGTTATACCAGGATAACAGGGAAGTAGCACACGCAATGTCGAACTCCTCTCTGGGCATCTTTCAGTTCTTAAGAAACTGCCAGACTCCTGAGTTCTGACCTCCAATATATTCCCCATGTAGGAATAGGACAAATTATTGGAGCAGAGAGGAAGAAGGGAGCCTAGGCACTCTGAACCTCTCTCAGCATCACTGCCCAGCAGCACAGTAGAGCTCCTAGGCACCAGGAAAGCAGTTGCTTGCCTACACAGTACCACTTCTCTCACAGGAAAGCCCAACAAAATCCATCATTCACCATCAGCCTGAAGCCTCCTCTAGGATCAGAGCATTTATGTGTTCAACATGTGATCAGAGCACCCCATATGTTCAGCAGAATGATGGAAATAGGATGCTGAGAGAAAAACAACAAATACCAATTTTATCTAAACGTATGTATATTAACACGCATTCTAATACTTGAAAAGTGACAATAAGCTTTATGGTTTTATGCTTTTAGTTTCTTCTGGAACCACATTTTCATGGCTCTCCCTTGAATTAATCATACTTACTTTTGTCTTTGATTGACATCTTTGTCTTCCATGGGCAAAATATTTCACTAAAATGTAGCTTTCATTTATTGTAGACTTTTTCTGATACAGACTTTACACTGTCTCCATGCCTCTGAGCAACAAGCAATCTCCCGAGACCCTCAACATCGACCTTAAAATGGTCTAAAACTTAGGTGTCCTGTCCAAATGAGTTGTCCAGGCATTCTGTTCAGTCAGTAGAGACAGATGCCCCTAGATGGCTCACACAGTAACGCAGGTGGCTAGGACAAGTGAAATGTGACACCTTTCAGCAGTGCATACATCTCAGCTGACTAACCAGGGAGCCTAGACAGCAGCCTTAGGGGAAGCAATTTTAATGCTAACCTACTTCTGCTCAAGCAGAACTGGTCAGATAAATCCTATCCAGTGTGATTAGTGCCTCCTCTCAGAAAGTACCAAGAGGGAGTACCAAGAGTGAAATGGAAGTCAATGAACTCCACTGGCACTGGATTAAATTAAGAATTTGGTATGAGAGAAGACAGCAACTACTGTGCATCAGTTCAGGGTCCAGACTTTTCACAGGATCATAGATTCATAGAATGGTTCGGGTTGGAAGGGACCTTGAAGATCATCTGGTTCCAAGCCCCCTGAATGGGCAGGGACACCTCCCACCAGACCAGGTTGCTCACAGCCCCATCCAACCTGGCCTTGAACACTTCCAAGGAGAGGACATCCACAACTTCACTGGGCAACCTGTGCCAGTGTCTCACCACCCTCAGAGTGAAGAAATTCTTCCTTATGTCTATCATTTCCCAGCATCATAATCACCTACTGAAGAAAAGCAGTGATATTTGATGGCATTTCTATAAAAGGAAGAAAAATTAGTGCATATATTTAATAGCACATGCAAAACCAATGCATCACAGGCAGTTTTTCACCAAGCCTCATTGCAAATTTGGAATATTGAGTCCAACTCAAAAGGTCTTCCAGTAGGATCTATTGCCTATCTCATCTTTGGAAGGAAGAATCCCTTCCTAAACTGTCATGCATATTTGTCAGCACATGAGATATGTAGTAAAACATGTTGTCCAGGACAAGCTGCAGAAATTCTAGAGCATTTGAGTAAAGCAGGCATCTTTGTAAACAAGCACAACCCCTGCTTGCATTTAGCTGCTATTGGTTTGTGCATGTGATTGACTCTCACCTGCCAGTTTCTAGGTAAGTCCAAAGCTGCTTCTAATCCCCACGCCAAGCTTTGTACAAGCCCAGTGTGAAGAGAGGAGCAAGTATTGAAGTGGAACAGTGACTGGTCAGGTGTAGCTGTAGAGGGTTTGTATGTGATTCTGAAGTGCTAATTTAAAGGAGGTGACTGTTCCCAAGTAGAGTGTTGCAGCCCCTGGAGAGCCAAGAAAAGCAACCTCTCTGCTCTGATCTGCATGTTTCCTCTTCAGTCAAGTGGCCTCTTTTAACCTGCACTGGGAACAACTCTTCAGATGGCTCTTAGAGAAAACAGGACTGAGTTCCAGTGCTCGCTCTCTCAAACCTGTCAACCCAAACAGGTACAACCATAATCATTTTGATGGTCCTCTACATTTAGATGTAAGCTGTTTAGAGGCAATATAAAGGGGAGATTAACCTCTGCCAATATTTAATGATAAAATTCTTGCAGCATGACAATTAAATTAAGTTTTCCCTTTGAAGGAACATTTTTACAAGGTACAAAAAGGGGTTGATGACAGCTACACAGAGCTAGGGCAGGTAATAATGTGATTTTGTTGCAAGTTTTCTTCGTCCATGTGTTCCAGTGGTGGAAGATACTACATAATATGTGCGAGGGAGCTGGTGAGTTGGAAAAAATGATCATGGTTTACTTAATTTTACATAGACCTAACTTTGGAAAAGATGCAAGAAGTCCACAGAAGTCATTATGCAAGCAGTCAAGGTGAAGGGGCAGGCTCACTAGGAAACCAGCATTATCAGTTTTGGCTTATGAGCTACTAGCCACTTACTAAAAGTTCTCCCTAGAAATGAGCACAGAGCATTTATTTCTTTCTTTTTAAGGGAAGAGTCCTTTCTTTAGAACACTCATTTCCTATTTTTCAGACACATGTGTGCCACCCAGGGCTTTGCGATCATCAGGAGCTGCAAACCTTTCTACCATATCTGACCTGGCATGCTGATTGGGGAAGGAGCAACTGATTATAACTGCAGCTAAACTCCTTTTCCTTTACACTCAACTCCCCACCAAATACCACAGGAAGTACTGAATGCTGTTGATATCTTGCTACAGTTTATTATGGATGTGAGGCCTTGTTATCAGCGCAGCCTCCACACCACACTTAACTGTGGTTGGGGCTGGAGGGCTAACATAATGGGAGGGCTAACATGAGAGAAGACAGAGGTTATATTCTTTTTTCTTTTTTTTTTCTTTTTTCTTTTTTTTATTGGATGAATAAGTGTTTCTTCTCGAAAGCAAAGAGAAGTCTTGAAAACCCCACTTTGAGGATAGTTCATAGCAAGAAAGGAGCCAGTTAGTGGGAGGGTTGCTATAGATCTAGGAGCCTAACTTTCAGCAAGTGTATTTAAAAACTAAACAAAACAAAACAAAACAACACCCAAGCAACAAAAAGCCCTTGGTTTTCTTTTCTTTTAAACATTAGTGCACCCCTAGAGAACCCTGCAAATTCTGTGCCTCCCAAAGAGCCATGAGCTGCCCACTTGAGAGCAGGTGGGCAATGCCCTGGTCTCCAGCAGCTTGGACAAGCTTCAGGAGCCAGGGACTAAGCTCCTCCTGGTGTAAGTAATCACAGATCCCTCTTCCCTCATCTCTGCATCTTTTGCTTGATGAACATTCAGCCCCTGTACCATAGTTTTGTCCCAGATCGTTTTTGTCCTATGAGGACCATGACTGCAAAGTGCTAAATGCTGGAGCCAGAGAATAATCACACAGGGGACAAGTTATGGAGGTGACACTTCTAGTTTTCTACCTAAAAAGAAACTTTTGTCCCACTGTTTTTAAGGCATAATCCTCTGTTTTATTGTTGGCCATTGGGCTTCTCTTTCCTCTCCAACATCTTGTTCTTCCCTATTTTATTAGGTTGGGATGATTTTTATTTCCTGGCTTATAGCTATCCACAGACAGATTTACTATTCAGCTGTACACTGGAAAAATTAAATATCTACTCTCCTCATACAAAGACTGATATTTATTTTATCTAAAGAATTTATATAATACCAACAGTCTGCCTTGGTGCAGCCAAAGAGGCTTAAAAAATTACTAGCAATCCCTTTTTTCCACCTCAGAGGCCACATCCTAAACACTGAACAAATCCCATCAGTGTTTAGGGCACATAACATCATTGTTGTCCAATCAATGGTGAATTTACGTGCTGTTAATCCTTGGCATTCATTCAAACAAGCTCAGCAAGTTTTAGCAGCACAATGCATTTTATGTTTTCATCAATGGATTTGCATAGGGAATGAGAGATGCTCTTTGCTTCCCAGTCTGCAGCAGCAAGCCCAGGGAGTGGGAAATGCAGAGAGCATCAAGCACACCCAGAGCACAGGAGAACTGGAACAGGAGCAGGTTTGGAAATATGGAGTTGCTAAGCAATTATGCTTCTCCCCATCTCAAGAATCATAGAATGGTTTGGGTTGGAAGGGACCTTAAAGATCATCTAGTTCCAACCCCCCTGGCAAAGGCTTGCACACTGTAGATCTTAGAGCACTTTCCAGAGGAGGTATCAGCACAGTGACTGGCAACAAGTGAAATGACTTCTCACCCAGAAAGGCAGAGGTACAATTTGAGCCCTTCTCATTCCCCTTGTCTTTCCTGTAAATAAAACTACTTCTCTTGCAACTCCACAGAGTTCGCTGCTCAGAGTCCTTTTGCCTTGCAACCAGATCTCATCTCCATAAGTTTTCCATGCTCTCTCTCTTCCTGCAGTATAAAATAGTCTCTCTGCTCTGGAAATTACACCCATTTTTTTCCAAAATGAGAATTTGAGAGTGTAGGGTTGTTTCATGACATGATATTTATTCAGCCAGAGCAAATCATTACGCTCAGTGACACAACAGTTTGAGGAATTAAAACCTTGGTTATTTTTCAGATGAAAGGAGAAATTTGTCTGTTGTGGGGGTTTTTTTGTATGAATCTCTACCAAATAAATAAATGAGTAAATAAAATACGTATTTAGATGGAGACTTGTTTTTTTTAAGAAAGAAAAAAGAAAATCAAAACTTGCTCTATGGTTCTTTCATTTTGCAAATTAACTTTTTTTCTTCCAGTACTCTTGACTCTTCATGTGTGGGTTATTTCTCCATTCCTACATTGAATAGATCATCCTACTCATTCTACAGTAGACCAATCACACTGATTTTTTTTTTTCTCTAAAGGATCAATACCCAGCCAATGCACTGGAATGGTGTGGCATCCAGGGAGGAGCAGAGGTATCACATGGAATGCTTTACTGTAAAAAATCACCCAGCAAATAGGTAATGTGGAAGGAAGCAAATGAGACCAGAGCAGTGTCTGTGGAGGGGGAAAAGAAACTGCAGAAGAGGTTAATCAGGAAGAAAAGTGATTTTGTCTTCTTGTTCAGGGGAAGAGGGAAATTTAAGAAGTGGCACTGAAGTAGTGAGGAACGAGAGGCAGGAGGACGTTTGTAGAAGCACTGGAAGAAGAGTGGATGAAGTTATATAACAGAAGGAGAAGGGTTTGTACATGGCAAAGAGCTCCATAAAGGATGTTCTGCAAATCCTGCAGTCACTTGGTTATTCTGCAACAAACCTGATTCTTCATACAGTCCTGATTTGAGTATGCCTTTCACTGACTGAGCTTGGAGAGGGAACATTAGGCACCAAAGGTAGATATCCTTACATGAACTGTTAAATCACCCAGGAAATCTCAAAAAAAGGCCTAATTGCAGGTGATGCTGTGGTAGTATTTTAGTGCTCAGGTGTAAATTTGCACTGGGAATTGAGCTGTTTGTAGGTGCTGAAGGGAATGTGAAGATTAGCTGACAGAGAAGAGGGAGATGGGCAGGGCAAGAAGGCCATATCAGATCTAAAAGGGACACTAATGAAAGGGGGTTGGGCAGGCAAATGATATTATTGATTCAGGTTAGAGAGAGAAAGGCATTGAGAGGCCTGTTGGTGCTACAGAGGCTGAAACAAGATTCTCTACCAAGTACTGTGTGTACACAGGCTACTTGTGTTTAGGTTATATTAAGGTAAACTAGATAACATACTGCAATTGCACAATACAAACAGCATCCAGATTCTGCTGCAGTCAGGGAGCACGTCCCTTAACAGGTGACCATTTGAACCTCCACTGGCTTCAGAAGTACCTGTGCAGTGCTATGGGACCTGCAAATCCCCCTGTGCTAAGAAGCAGCACAAAATAATCTCAGCTTCCATCTAGCTCAAAGGGATCTACTCTGCTCATCCAGCAGCCTAACAGAGAGCAAAAGAAAGCGAGCTCTGGATGGGATAAGGATCCCCCATCCCTTGTGCCCGTATGCCAGACAAGTCCATTATGGTGGCAGCTGTCTGGTGACATGGAGAATTTATTTTTACAGATGATGGGAACCTTAGGAAAAAACATTACTTGGCAGAGATAGACCCTAATGAACCATTTGGCTAAGCTGCTCCTAAACCCTCATGCTGGGTTTATGTGCACTCATGTGAGGATGAGCATTAGTATGAGGGTGGTGGAGGTTAGCAGCAAAAAGATGAGCTGATAGGCACTGCAGGCTGGGGGACTGGAGTGCACTCCTGGGGAGAAGACCACAAACTAAGGATTAATCGAACTGAAGAGCTTCACATTTCCCAGACTTTAAGCCATAAGAAAGTGTTATACTCAGGCTCAGCAGATGGGACAAAACTCAGACAGCTGATGCAACACCAAGGCTCTGCTGTGTATAATTAAGGTTGAACAGTAAAGATTGTCACACCATCTCCAGTCTAAAAAAATCCTTCTTTTCCCTTTGTTTATTTGTTTGTTTTTTCTTACCAGATTTTTTATGCATTTTGTCAAAAGGTGATAGGCAGAGGACCAAATACAGTGAGAGAAACAGGCAAAAAGAAAAATCCCTGCTGCAGCTGTTGAGTGAAACAAATAAAGGAATTTTGTATGTTACAGCTGGGAAGAGCAGTGCAGAGGAGGGAAGTTGCAGCTGTGGGTGCAATAATAGGAGGGAAATTTAGAGCAAACATTTTTAAATGCAGGGTCCAAAAGTTAAACTCACAGCATGTAAACAAAAGAGTCCTTGCACAACATTTCTTACTTACAAGGGTGGCACAATGACCTGTAGATGACAGAGGAGCTGTTCAGTAACCAGTGAGAATGCTCTGTTATAAACGTTTCAGTAATGCACTTTATGAGCAGCTGTGGATATAGGAGAGTCATTCTGGATGTTTCTGATAGTATTCAGGCAAAAGAGCAAATAAAAATTTTGAGGTAAATAATGTTGCCCAACACTTGGTGTTCTTTCTCCACCTACTGCATGACAAGAGGAATGCTCTGCAGCCTCACTGAGCTCACTCAGAAGCAGCCCTTTTCCTAGTGCTATATACTGCTTTGCCACTGACTGAACTGTACTACCTTCCTCTCTCACTCTGAAGTCTTGTCCATCTCTGCCCTCTGAGTCCCCAGTTTTATTCACTGGAATACCTCCAAGTATTTCTGTACAGCTGAGTGATTTAAACCCGATGCTGACACTGTTCAGTCTTCCTCTGGGTCTGTGTTGCTTTACAATCCTGTTCCAGGGTATTTTTAAAAAAGATGTTATTTCCAAAGAGCTGCTTGCTCTTCACAAAAACCACAGCAAAAACCAAGCTACCATCCTCTGGAGGGCATGAAGATTTGCCTGCTTTTGTGGCCCTGTTGCAGTCATCTTCTTCCAATGTCTCAGCCCATGACTGAAGCTGGCTCCTTACCCCTGAGGGTAAGAGGGATAAGAGAAGGAGGGCAGACACTAAATCTTTCCTGTGGTTACAAAATGTCTTGGGGTCTCCATCTACTCTTCTCTAAGGTGGGCACTACTTCCCAGCTGCAAGAAGACATTCAGACATTGGTACTGATTACCATAGAAAGGGAAAACCAGACACTACCACGTTGGCTATCAATACTTGGACCTGCTTACTGCCCACGGTACTTGCCCCAGAAAGGATGTAAAGAAAGCATCCATAGGGTAGAAGGATGTTCCCTGCTGGGAAAAGCATTCCCAAGAGCCTCACAACTCAGCCTGACACACAGCAATCTTCTCCCCGCTCTTCCAACCCAGCCATCACACCAGTCCCTGTGCACTCTGCCCCTCTTCTGTGCTACCTTATTCTGGAATTTGGGAGTTTCTTTTTTTCTGAAGAGTTTCAAGAGGTTGCAGCTGTAGATGGGCAGTTCTTCAGCTAGTGTGCTCTGTGTCACTACATTTCAACCTCTTGGCTGATCCCAGGGGCTGGGTTATCTTGACCTTGGCTGAAGAAGCAAACAATCAGCAAGGAGAATTACCTGCTGTAATCAGTAAAAGCATGAAAAGAGATTGGCATGTACCTTTGAGAAAATGAGGACAGACATCCTGAAAACTGCTCCCTTCCCTTTGGGATTCCCAGAGCCTGAGAATTTCAGGCCATGTAAGTGAAAGTGCTGCCCTTGTAATCAATATTTTCATACAATGAGGAAGAGACATCGCCCTAAAAATCCAACCCTTCTCCAATGGATGTAATTGCAAGGGTTTTGACATGGCCACTCTGTGGCTTACTGCAGCTGGCAAGTGCTTTTTATCTCCATAAACTGTAGTGCAGGCAATTTTCCCAGTGTGTTCACAACATATGAGAAGCAACGTGCAGTTTTTGGTTGAGATCACAATATGCTCTACATCCATTTACCATCTATTCCCATAGGTTGTCACACTGCAGAGTTGGCTTTTCCTTTACAGAGCACTTGGGCAAAACATTCTCTAAGGGCAGGAAATTTAGGGGAACTCTGTGAGGGAGTCAGCAGGTAGTTCTTAGAGTTCCCTATCACACATAAAAGATTTTTTTAACCTCTGAAAAGGATCAGTACCTACAAGATGGCCCCAATTAGGCAGGAATCTTATTCTTCCCGAGCTTTTCCTATCAACATTACTCTATACATAAGGGATAAGAATAGGTGCTAATTTTCAAATCAGCTTAACTTTCATTTTCAGCCTTAAACCAAATTACCGAAGTGTTCACCTTCTACCTCATTCTGGGCCACAGACAACCCGATGTTTCCAAGCAGCCCCCACATTCTTTTAATACCTGACCTACAGCAAGGGTAAGCAAGAGAATGGAAGCTGCATTATCAGACAAACAAAAAGAAGGTGCAAAGCTGAGGTTTCACAAGTGCCTCTCCCTACTTTCACACCCTTTCAGTTTACTACCTTCCAGCCAACAGTAGTCTTTGGAGGCAAGCATTGGTTTTAATTTGCTCCTGCAGGCTTACTTCTGAAGGTGGGTGCATTGCCCTGGCACAGACAAAGCTAAACCCTTCCAGCTGCAAAGGGAAACTTGATTCCACAACAAAGCCATGTTATGTACATCTATGCTGGGCAATTTCCAGAGCTGAAATGTATACCCTGAGCCCTCCTCAGCTCTCTTAAGCATGGCTGCTGCATCTACAGCCAGGAAGGCTTCTGTTCTCCGGCTCATGGCATCTCTTGACCTTAGCACCAAGTCCTCTGGTAGTCCAGAGGGGGATCACACACCCCAAACCTCATCCAGTGTCTGCCTTTGCATGAAGGGGGTAGAGATGGGAGAGGAACTCACTGCAACCTGTCAGCTCTTTGTTGCTTCATGGACTTCTACAGTCTGAAGACTGTAGGTATGCACTTCAGGGCGATGCCCCAGGGACACAGTTCTGGAAGAGGCACTAGCACACCACCACCACCCTAATCAGAGAATAGACTGAGGATGGGGAATCACCAGAAAAGAGGAACTGAGCAGCAATTCCTTTTTCTTTCCCAACCTTTAGTAGGAGTGCTCAGGACAAGATAACACTACACCAAAATAGAGAGAAGAATGACAGCTGTATGATTTGACCTTGTTCATCCAGCTATTTAGTAGAATGTGTAAATCAATAGCAGCTGTTAATGAGCCTGTATCAATATATCTGCTCAATAACCGAGCACTGCTAACAGGACATTTTTTGCAGCTGTGACTATAAAACCACTTCTGGTCTAGAAACACAGTACAGCAAAATTCCCATGACATTCCAGTGAAGACAACTGCTTAGGAAAGCAGTTTATATGGGGAAAACAACAAGTAGACTCTTTTGTAGGCATTGGCATACTGATTGAAGTGCCATGTATCTTGCCTTAGGGTACTCAGTGTAGCTGCCAATTTATTGAGAGAGACAAAGGGCAAAGAGAGCATGCGTGGAAACGTGCACAGAAATGGGCTTGGATGGGTATCTGCTGCCATTCAGCCACTGCAAGGAGGAAACCAGCCTGTTTTAATGACTTTTACAAAGGCAGACCAGTAATTGCTCTTCAGCACGTGGAGATACCTCCCTCACCGTCAACCTCAAGGTGGTGAATTCCCCGCTTACACACCACAAATGCCACTTTCTTCGACAGAATTTTTTTTTGCACACTATTCTTGCAAAAAACTGTTGCACGTGCATGCACTTCTTGGGCCAGTAATTCAGCCAATTTCAAATAATTTCAAATGTCTCATGTCAGGTCAGATTACAGCCAGCCACTTTCAACCTCTGGATAGTAATCTCTCCCAGGCAGCATTTCAGGCCCACGGAAAGATCCTAGGCAGAACCAGTAAGTCAGGTGGAGCCTGGAAGCCCCCCTGCTGCAGACTCCTTCCAATCTAAATGCATCTTCAAGCCATAATGTTACCTCTTATTTTGCTAAGGAGAGTAAACGAATACAATTCTAGCTTTTTTTTTTTTTAAGATGAGACCTGGAAAGTCACTGGGACCTGTGAGTCCAGCTCATTGAGCTGTAACATTTCCTGACTGCTGCAGTATCCTCCTGGCCCACCATCACAGCCTCTCTGAGATCATGGTGAAGGATGCCTGCAGACTGGGAGCTGGAGGGGAGTGTGGTTGAGGGAAGGGACCCCCTGGTCCCTTGGCAGCTGCCAGCCCTCTGTCAGCAGCTGCCCAGCTCCTCTGCTGAGTCCACAGGGAGGCTTTTAGCCATTCAATGCAACGAGGCAATATGGGCTAGAGAACTGAAATCAGCAACCTATATATGAGCTTAATGAATGCCAGGGGCTACAGGAAAGCTGTTCCAAGTCACACGAGAGGCAAAGGTAAAAAACTTTTCAGCAGCATCACTGAAAGGACAGGAGAGTCTCTTTAATTTAGGACCAGCTAAATGCCTGGGTAGCCCCATGCCTGTTGCCAAGCTACTGAGCTATGCTGCCTGTCCTAGTAGAATTCAGGTTCCCTCTCCATGACATGGTCACCTTCCAGCTCTCTCACTATCTCATACCAACAAAGTTAGCAGAAACTAATGATCTTACCACGGCTGTTTTAAACAGACTTCAATGTTGTAGGAAAATAGCTGTCTAGTGCCACTCCAGTATGCAGTATTGCTCAGCTCTGAAAACTAATTCTAAAACTGGACTCCTGGGAAACCCCTGTTGACTCCTGAAGGTAGGTCTGTTCCAGAACCCTGGTTGTGCTACACCTAAAGGACATTTCAACAGACATCCAGCGTTGCTTGGGTTTTCTGCAGCAGATTTACACCCCTAGTTCTACATACTGAGCTAGCATTATTTCAGCTAGAGATACTTTACAGTGCTAAAACTAGCACTGTGATAGGTTTAGCACTGTTAATACTATAATATTTGCCCTTGCTCGAAAAGAACAGTTCTGCTGGGTGTTTATTACTTGCTAAGCTCCAGGGAAATGCTTTAAGATAGCAAATAACTTAGCGTTAACAATACTGACCTTTTTTTCTAATCCTCATCAGTTCCTTAGTTAGGTGGTAGCAAAGTCGTCTGTTGTTGCAGTTATTGCCCTGAAATTAAGGGCTAAAACAACAACAAGCAGATTTCATACAAGGCAACACAGCTCTTCAGCTGTGTCAAATCCAGCAGCTTTGATGCTTGTGCTTTCACAGGACTGACTAAAGAGATCGATTAGATCTGCATCAGCCATTCTGCAAGTCATAAATGGAAAATAATATTTTCACAGGATGAGAGCTTCTTGCTTTGAAGAAAAAGCTCTTTGGGAAAAATTTTCCAAGGTAACTATGTGATGCAGAGAATAGAGCTTAATTTCAGCATGGGTCAGCAGACCTGTGGCAGTTTACCTGGCTTCTGAAGGGCAATGATGGCAGTGGAGAAATGATAGCTTGGGCTTCAGCTCACATTACCCCTCTGAGCCTGCTTGCTATTGGGTTTCTACTGCAATTGCTTCTGCAGGATGAATTTCCTCCTCTGCCTCTTTACTTGTGGTAAATAAGGCTTTCTGATACAGGCCAGAAATACAGTCCCACACGCAGGCTTTTCTGCCATCCATGTTATGTACCTGTGCATTCACATCAAACAGGGACAGACAGATCAGGCTGGCCTCTGATCAGGCAGGCTCATTTCTTTATTCATATGAGGGCAGGATGAGCACACCATGGCACAGACACCTCGACACCGCAGCTGTGTAGAGTGAGAGGGTTTCCAAGCAGGTTCCATTGCAGGTCACTTGCCTCCAGAGGGGCTGCTGGGTGCTGCAGAACTCTGCAGGGAGCAGGAAAAGCAGAGCACACATGCTCTTGAGGCCAGGTATACTGTACAAAGTGAGGGCCTCCCATTTTCCTCCCACAAGCTCCTGAGATGTCACATTCCCATCCCGTCTCAGGGTCTCCCTGCAACCACCCCACTCCCCCCTGTACCAGGACTTTCCCCAGAACTGTCACTTCACAACCTGAGCTGGTCTGGTAACACTTTCCTAAGTGCTCTCAAGCCAGTACAGGGCCAGGCAGCCTTTCCCAAGTTATCCCTCCCTTCCCCAAAGCGGTTCCCAAATTTAAGTCCTCTCACAGGCACCTTTTGTCATCTCCACATCTCCCAAAAGATACATCGGGCTCCCCTGGCATCGACCAGCACCTGGGTACTCAGGTGAACACAGCCAGCACAACCCGTGGCACCTTGTTCCACATGCTAGCAGAGAGCTGGGAGCATAAACTCTTCAGTGTGCTATGCACTGCCAGGGGCTCCCTGCTGCTGAGAAAAGGTTCTGGGGGAGGAGAGGGCAGCAGCACCTGTGTTACAGCTGCACTGGGGACCAGGGATAATCCACTCTGCAGAAGGAGAGGCAGA
This sequence comes from Calypte anna, assembly GCF_003957555.1. Lineage (NCBI taxonomy): Eukaryota > Metazoa > Chordata > Aves > Apodiformes > Trochilidae > Calypte > Calypte anna. The sequence continues at coordinate 111,065,940 of NC_044244.1, read as the reverse complement.
CTCCAAAGAAGCAATTGCATGCTTAGTGGGCAAGTAGTGGGGCAACATGGGTCTCCTGCCCAGGCTGCTGGGCCTCACAGGAGAGGAGCACAGGGGTCACTCACCACCCTTCACTGGGACATGTGACATGCTCTGCCATCACTGAGTCACACAGAATCAGCCAGGTTGGAAAGGACCCCTCAGATCATCAGGTCCAACCCTTGATCCACTACCGCTGTGGTTACCAGACCATGGCACTGAGTGCCACATCAGTCTCTCCTAAAAAACCTTCAGGGATGGAGAATCCACCAACTCCCTAGGCAGCCCATTCCAATGCCTGATTACTGTAAATAATTTCTTCCTAAAAACTAACCTAAACCTCCCCTGGCAGAACTTAAGATCATGTAGAACTCTTGTCCTACATCCTCACGACTCCCGTCCCAAGTGCCTCAAGCAGTCAGCAGGGTCACCGTGGGAAACACTGCTCAGCTCAGTTTCTGCCCAGGATTTGTAGCGCCGCTTTGGGTGAGCCCTTCCAGCCGCAGACCGCCGGAGGGAGCCCCAGCAAAGCAAATGATGGCTCCCGGGAGCTTCTGCATCCATCACTTTGAGCAACTGCTTCCAGCCGGTCATTCCCGGGCCTTTCGGAGTCAGGAGGTTATTTTGGGGCGAGGTAGAGGGGGTCACGGAAAGCAAACTGAGAATACTATATGTGCTGTCAGGAGATGCTCACCACTCCTCGTTAGGCTGCTTCTTTCCTAAACCACGGGGCACGGAGATGCAGAAAAGCTCTAGAGCACACACTGCATACAAGTGCCACAGGGCAATGGGAACAGCCTGTTTACCTGCACTGCTTACCCACATCTGGGCCAGGAGAACGCCTGACAGGTTTGGTGGGAGGTTTGTCAGACAAAGGGAAGCAGCAAGAAGCTTACTGCAAGTGTGCTGGGCCTCCTTGCCTTTCTGCAGGCTGTTATCATAGAATCATAGAACAGTGTGGTTTAGAATAGACCTTAAAGATCATCTATGACTGGGCTCTTTTCCTAAACAAAATCTATTCTGTAATTGCATTTCGAGATAAACCACACACTCTCTTTTTCTTGTTTGTGGATGTAGAGCCGTGGACTGAGTTCAACTGCAGACAGCAAAGGGAACCTGAAGGAGGTTCCCCCTCCCCCCTCCCACCTCCCACCTGCTCTACTTCACTGGCAGAAATACCTGCTATTTTTAGGTCTAATATTTGCTGATAAAAAAAGCTCCACTGGGAGGGTACAGTCCCATGAGCTGAAAGACTTTGCTGCTACAGAAAGAGAGAAGCCTTACATACCTCATCTTCCTCCTTTCACCCTACTCTTCCTGCTCTCTCTCCATCCTCCTGCCTTGCTCCCATTTGTGCAGAGCAGCCTCGTTTCCCCTTGCGAATTCCAATTGCAAGATAAAGTGATTCAGCTTATAAACCCAGCCATTTGAGCAAGTTCAATCTGCTTACCATGCAGTCACGCAAGGATAAGAGATGGAATAAAATACCTGCCCCTTACACTGTGGCTGAGCTAATGTTGGCTAAGCTCCTTCTGTATCAGAAAACCATCACCAAATGAAGACAGCTGGAACCAGGCTGAAAACAAAAAATGATGCAACGAGGCCAGCAGATCTGCAACCTCCTTTCTGGAGGAAAGCATGTGCAAAGAACTTGCATGGGCTCAAGGGGCAAGTCCTTGGGGGATAGGTATGATAAGAAATACTAAACTGATGGACTACCAAAGACTCAAGAGGTGTCCCGAGACGAAAAAAGTTGGAGGGGGGTACAGAGCAGCTGAGGGACAAGCATACATGGGGACAAAGAGCAGCTCATGTATGCACACCTGACTCCTTTCTCTCAGGGGTCTATGCCTTTGCTTTCACCCACCCATTAGCCATCTGCTGCATCTTGACAGAAGGCAGCTCCTCCTCCTCCTCCAGCCAAGGAGGGCATTCTCAGCCTTTTCAACACAGACTGACCCATCCCTCCTGTTAACCATGCAGCTGCTTGTGCTCTACCACCACGTTGCAACAGCTGCTGGGGGGAGGATGTGCAGACATTTCACTGCTGCTGCCCTGAGCTGGAAGCAGCCTGGGAACAGGTATGAATGATTCCCCACAGCCTTACTGGCAACTCCTGCTGCACATGCAGAGCCTCAGCCTGGGGCACTGCTTCCAACTGGAAGGTCCCCTAGTGCTCCAGTCAAGGCCAGATCAGACACCTGCTGAGATGGGCTCCCTACCACAGAACACAGCACTGCGACTGGCAGGACTCCCTCCACATTTTTCAAGGTTTCCATCAAACTCTCCTTTGCTGCCTTGCTGTTCCCAGAGCCCTCAGACTGCTGCAAAATACCTAGGGGCAGGAAGCAAGCAATACCTAAAAAAGTTTTCCATGAGTACTCAGAAGGGTCCAAGAGATCAGCTGCTCCCACAAATTGCTCCATCCAAACTGCCCAGGACAGCACAGAGAGGAATTTCACTCAGAATGGTTTGATTTGCTTGGCAGATGGACTTTAAGATCCAGTCATCTTTTTGGCCCTTGGGGCATGCAACAGGGGTGAGCTTGTATCAGGGGCAGCCCTGGGCAGCACTTTACAAAGCAGGGAAAGGAGGTCTGAGACAGGAGATCCAGGGTTACACTCACAGGGGCAGACACTGAGAGTGGAAGAAACAAGGTTTTTCTCCTTTTTCTGGGGGCAACAGGGATGTCATCCCCCCCATCACCACAGCCAAGTTGCCCACATTTGAGGAAAGTGCAGGGGCTGGCACAACCAGAGGGCAAGGGATGAGGCTTACCTTGGGAAAACCACATTCCTGGTTTTAGTGTTCTGCCAGGTCAATACCACTGGTGTCTCTACTGACTTCCCTTTAGGATCAGGCTATCTGAACTGCCAAGGATGTTCCTAAATTCTTATCCCGACTCTGAATGTCTCCTGTCTACCTTGCTGTTGGGAAAACCACTTGATTTCTGTGCCTGCTCTATGAAGAGAGGAGGATGGCATTTTCACCTAGCTTGTAAGCTCCTCTGGACAAGGAGAGAGTGCCCTTTATATAAAAGAATCAGCATAATGAGGGTCTTGACCCCAGATGGCACATCAGTTTGTGGGACCCAAGTGCTAAACACAATATCAAATAATGTGTTGAACTTTAAAGTCCTGCAGCTTCATTAATTTTCCAGTTTTTCTATTGTAAGGCACTTACAATTGCAACAGTTAACAAACCAGCAGTGCTCTTAATCATGAGATGGATCTCAAAAACTCTCCAAGGAAAATTTCCCATGACATGTAAATCTCTCATCCATGCTCAGTGGTCTCTGCACTGTTGCTTCTCCAATACTCTTCTTTGACTTAGCATTTCCTCTCTTCTTCCATTTGCCTGAACCCGCAGCATCAAAGCTGTGCCCTTACACCACTGATGGTAATTAGTGCCCAGATGGGACTCCTGGAGGGTTCAGAGAGGGTCCATCCCCATGCACTCGGTCCATCGTGCCTCTGCATGTCATAAAAAACAAGTGACAGGCAGTTCATGATAGACATACTCCTCCCCCAGCCCCATGCAGTGACTATAGAGACAAAGACTTCACCCTTCTCTCTGCTGTGCCATGTAGCAATTACTGGGGTTGCTATAATTAAGGATCTTTGATAATATCTGCTTATATAACCACAGTGATTAGCAAAGTATAGGCATGGAAGTAGATTGGAAGAAATTACCAGCTACAGCTGTGTTCTAATGTACAGGAGTTGCCTTCTCCAAATATTTTTTGATGCAACATCTTAAATTGATTCTCTTTTCTTGTGGCTGTGCCTTGTTCCAAGTGGTGTCAAGAGGAGAACTGGCAAAATTGTTCAAAGGGCTTGCTGGCTGCAGGTTACTAATTATCCCTACACAGGCACAGTTAGTGAAATCCCTCTAACCTGAGAAACCAAGTCCTGTGCACTGGCTTGGAACTTCAGGTGCCTCTTTAATGAATACAGAGTTCAGGGCACTGGCAATGAGAAGGTGCTATTTTCCAGTGAATGCTTTAAGCACTCTCTGTACTGCCCCCTGGGATGTGTTTCTGTGTTTGTTTTAAACTCTTTTTTTCTATATCCAAGCACTGAAGTCTTTTGTTTCACAACCATTTTTCTTCCCCTTTCTTTCTTGCTCTGCCTCCATTAGAACTGGCTGCCTTCCATACTGCCTTCTGGTTTTTTCCCCCACCTCTTTTATCTCCAAACAAAATCTGGGTGGTGCCATTTTCTTTCTCCTCTTGTGTTAGCCCTATCCAGAGATGACACTGGGTTTAAGAAGGCAGATCAAAACAAAGGAGGGTTTGTGGGAGCATTTAACCCATTAGATGTCAGGAAGTTGGGGGCAGGGAGTAGCCTTCAGAAAGTCACTGACCTGAACGATGCCGTAGCAGTGTATGCAGAAAGCCAGGGAACACGTTCAAGCTGTGTTTCCCCCTTCTAAATCCTGCAAATGTCTTTGTTTAGATTTGGGCAAAATAAAGTATGTAAGTATGAGTAGTTACAAAGCCCTCTGCCTTTTATACCCCCTTTTCTCTGAAGAACTTTTCCCTCATGTTTCCTTCACTTGGCTGGGTCCTGTCTTTTCTCCCATTTTTTTATCTGTGCTGTCAACACTAATTTCAAAGAACTGTCTTCCCTCTCCCTCTCTTCTCACACTCCCTAAGTTTCTGTCCCATGTCCCTTTCTTTCTTCTATGTCTGGCCTCTTACACCAGGTGAACCTACCTGAGGGAGCTGAGTAAGTTGCTAAGAGGGAGCTTTTTTATCTTCATGGTGACATGTTCACCCCAGGGTGCCTGCAGCATCCTTAGGCTCTGCCCACACCACTGCTCTTCCCTTGGGCAGATGCAGGGCAGCATCTCTTTCTTCCAACAATGGACTGGATGCCCAAATTGACTCAAGGGGAAGATGTCCCACTTCTCAGATACTCAGTTGCAATAAACACCTGTAATGCAGATTAAATTCTGCCCCTTTGACACTGAATTACAAACTCATCGATGCCTCAGGAACTCTCACACAAAAAGATGTTTGGTTTCATTTCTAGATTTGTTCTTAGCTAGCTTTAGAAGGAAGAAACACATAAAAAGACTGACTGCTATGCAAAGCACAGATGCCCTCCCCCTGACACACCATGGGTACTGTGCAGGCACAGGGTCCACCTTCTCTGTTGTGTGGTGGTGCTGGTCTTGTTGGCACATGCCAGGCTGAGCACAGGAGAGAAATGAGATCCCACAGTTTTGTTGGGGATTGACTCTGCTGTCCCCAGTGGAAGGGGCACCTCTGCTACAGAAGACTGATGAGAAAAACAAGAGGAAGATACAGTGGGTTTATTTTTCAACAGTTGATCTGTAACTCGTGGTCCTGGCTGTAGTACTGCTACCTCACAAAACTGAGTCAAGCACTCTCTACCCAGCCAACCACTACCAGCACTGTACCAATTCTACAGGGCATCCGGTTTTCTCTTTCAGCTTGTGCTCCTCATGGGTTATTTTAGGCATCTACTTTAGCTGGAGGCACCATAAGATTTCTGCTTGTCATGTACAAGGCTGTATTTCCAACATGGAAGCAGAGGGTTTGTTTTGTTTTCGAACCGAATCTCCAGGTCAAGTTACTTGTCTGTGAAACACGGATCCCAGAGCCAGCAGACTTCAGCACAGAGTGTCACAGTTAAAGCCACACTCTAGGAAATGTTTACTGCTCTCAGCAGTACATCATGGGCTGCCAAGGTGAAGCAAAGGGGATTCGAAACAAGATCAGAAGTGAGAGCCCAGTGCATTTCAAATAGTGGAAACAGATTTTAATTCTTCAGGAAAAACATGTTTCAAATTTTTAAGGCCTTTAACAAAAACATTAAAGCCAAAACCAGTTAAATTGTGTTCTGATCATCACGGGAAGCATTTACTCTGAACACACATTAATGGCTGCTTTCAGTGATGAATGAAAATCACCAGGAAATTGTACTTTGTCAGGACTCATTGCAGGCCACAGCAGCTGTAGTTCCTGTGATGACCTGGGATAGCTCATGACTCCCAGCAGGTTCCCACCAGGTGATCCAGCAGCACTTTCCTGTTGCAAGGGGCTGTCCCACTCCTTTCATCACCCTTGCTCCAAGCTGCATCAGCCCTGATCTTCCTTCATGCTCGGGCACTCATTGAACTGCTCAGTGAGGCAGCTCAGTTCACCACCTGAGTAGGGAATCACTCTTTTATGAGCAGGATTTGGCTTCTGCTGGTTTAGTGAGTTTAAATTGCAGCAGTTGGCGTAGGTGGGAAGCCCACCAACAGGGAGCAACCAAGGCAAGGAAAGTACATCCTCTAAGACACAAACCTAACTGGGCACGTACACTGCGAGGCAAGCTTAAGCAGCAGTACTTGCCTGCTGGTAACAAGGTCTTCTCAGACTTTGCCAGGGATTTCTGCTCCTGGCACCTGGATCACAATTGTGAATTTGAAGGGAAGTCAGGGAGTGCAGGAGGAAGGAGCCAAGGAAACTTCATGTCTGTACGTGGCAGAAGTTCTAACAAAAACCTTTTGTCATCTCAGTCAAGAGCAGTGGGGAGCAGGTGAGCTTCACATCCCAACAGAGTACATAGAGAAAGAACATGGCAGGCCATACAGTGGTGCCGAGGACTGTCCTTGTCCTGTGATGGGTCACAGCATCTTTGAATCAGCTCAAAGCAACTGAAGAATTCCAAAGGGTAGCACAGAAAGCAGCTAGACTCCCTTCACTGAGTGCTAACTACTGTCAAAGTAGCCAAACATTACTAAAATTGCTGTCCTGTTTTTTAAAGTAGATGCATTTTTTAAATCTTTTGGAGTCAGACAGAAAAACAGTTGGCTTACTTGCTTGGAATTGGAGTTGTTAAGGTGCAATTGTGCTGCACTAGCACTTCTGGTTGCAAAGAATTCTATTGCCAACTGGGGCTGTGAACACCATGTAAAGTAAAGCATATCTCTAAATATTTCAGGGAATTCCAAAATATCGAAGAGACTAATTTTACTTGTAATACACCGAGTGCTCAGCCTTTGTTTTCTGCCTCAACAACATCAGAAAGTTTGCTTTTCTGCAATGATTTTGGTTGTAACACCAATTTTATTGCAAACGCTGATCAGGCTGTATGGCAAGACAGTCTTCCACGTGTGTGGGTATTCCATTTCAAAAATGCCAAGTCTCTTTGTTCACATTTGCAGCTTTTGGCCTATAATTACATGAAACTTTGCAGAGCGACCAGAAGAATTTGGCCCTATCCTCCACCCTGTTTTTAATTAAAATGCGTATTTTTTCTTTGCCGCTCATTCAACTTTTATTTAAGCTCCTTCAGAACCTGCACCTCCCTGCCTCTGAGCAAATACTTTATTCCAACACTTGAAGTCACAATAACAAAGGTCTAATTTGGATTTCTTGTCAAGAGCCCTTTGTACTGATGACTAATTGCAGGAGGCCCCATCAGCTTCTAAGCAGTATCCTTATCTTCTCTACAATCATATATATAAACTTCCATTAACGCTGTTCTCTAGCAAGCTCTTCTTTCCTGCCTGCAGTAAATATTATTTTTCACTCTGCCATCATTTGAGTCGTGATGCCCTTTAGCCACGTGCTTCTATATCCATGAAAGGCTCCTCAATTTCTCCTCTGGAGACCATTTAGCCACAACAACCCCATGCAGCGCTACAGGCTGGGGACAGAGTGGCTGGAGAGCAGCCAGACAGAAAGGGACCTGGGAGTCTGGATTGACAGGAAGCTGAACATGAGCCAGCAGTGTGCCCAGGTAGCCAAGAAGGCCAATGGCATCGTGGCCTGTATCAGGAACAGTGTGGCCAGCAGGTCCAAGGAAGTGACTCTGCCCCTGTGCTCCGTGCCGGTGAGGCCACACCTCGAGTACTGTGTCCAGTTCTGGGCCCCCCAGTTCAGGAAGGATATCGAGGTCCTGGAGCGGGTCCAAAGGAGGGCAACCAGGCTGGTGAAGGGACTCAAGCACAGACCCTATGAGGAGAGGCTGAGGGAGCTGGGGCTGTTCAGCCTGGAGAAGAGGAGGCTCAGGGGAGACCTCATTGCTGTCTGCAACTCCCTGAAAGGAGGGTGTAGCCAGGGGGGGGTTGGTCTCTTTTGCCAGATGACTTTCAACAAGACAAGAGGGCATGGTCTTAAGTTGTGCCAGGGGAAATTTAGGTTAGATATTAGAAAGAATTTATTTACGGAGAGAGTGATCAGGCATTGGAATGGGCTGCCCAGGGAAGTAGTGGATTCTCCGTCCCTGGAGATATTTAAAAAGAGACTGGATGTGGCACTCTGTGCCATGGTCTAGCAACCACAGTGGTGGTTCAAGGGTTGGACTTGATGATCTCTGAGGTCCCTTCCAACCCAGCCAATTCTATGATTCTATGATTTAGTCCAACCCTCTCACCAGACCAGGTTCACCTCGTGCACACGTTCTGCTCTGAGCTTGCTCTGGCAACACCCAGACCGCTTCAGAAGTCTGGGTACAACGCCCTGACCACCACAGAATGGAAGGAGGGCTCAGTTCGGATATTGGGGAGCACATCTAGACACCAAGACACACTACCCTTCAGTCATACCCCCAACTTCAATACTGGGAGACCATCACTGCAACGCTCCCCTGGGAACACACGCCAGCCTCTGCGGCACATCGGAGACCGCAGCTCCCCAGGAGACCCTCTCCCTCCCGCCACAACCCACTCAGCCCTTGGCTGGCGGCCGCTGCCCCTCCCTAAGCACAGCTCGACCGACTCCTGTGGGTCAGGGCACCGCCCTCTCCTCAGCCCCGCTGGGCCGCCACAAGAGCCCAAACCCGGCCCGGCCCGACCCGGCCCCTTTCGGCTCCGCACAGCGCGGCACCGGCTCAGGCGCATGCGCGGCAACGGCACCGCGTGGCGCGAGCGAGGCCGGCCGCGCGGGGGGTGTGGGTGAGGGGGAGGGAGGGGGAACCCCGCACCGCTCCCCCAATGAGGGGGCGGGCGGTACCCTCCGCGCATGCGCAACGTGCGCGCCTTTCCCCAGTCTTCCCCCGCCAACCCCCATCTTCCCCCCCTCCCCCAGGGTTCGGGAGAAGTGTTTCCGGCGCGGCCGCTGTGACGTGCGCGGTCGGCGCCGGGCTGTCCGGCGGGCGGGCGGGCGGTGGGAGATGGCGGAGTATCTGGCCTCCATCTTCGGAACAGAGAAGGACAAGTGAGTGGCCCATCCCCCTTTCCCGTGCCGCTCCCGCGGCTCCGGCGCTCCCGGGGGGAGAGCTCGGGGGAGGTCGGAGGCCGGTGGTGGGTTACGCGGGGCGCGGGGACGCGCGCAGCGGCCGCCTGGGCGGCTTGTTCGACCGTGCGGTCAGCCCTCCCCACCCCCGGCCCCCGCCTTCCCTCCCCTCCTCCCTCCGCCGCGGGGGGGTAGCCCGGCCCGTTTCTTACACTCCCGCCTCGGGGGGTTCGAGTGATGCACCCCCGGGACCCTGGTGCCCGCCCGGGAGCCTCTCTCGTCCCCCATTCCCTCCCATCCCCCCACCCCCATTTTGCCCTGCCCCCACCGCGCGCTGGAACGTGGCGGCGCGCGGAGGGAAGAGGAAGCGAGGCGGGTGCGCGCCCCCCCCCCCCCCTCTACCCTCCCCCATCCTCCTCCTCCTCCTCCCTTTTCCCCGAAGGCTCTCGGCGCGGCCTTACTCCCCTCCCCCCCCCCTCCCCCATCGCTGGAGCGCGCGTGCGCGCGCCGCCAGTGCCGGGGAGGTTGGGGGGGAGGGGCAAGGGGGGGGGTAAGCGCGGGGGCGCGCCTCTCCCCGCGTGGGGCCTGCGCGTCCCCGCGTCGCCGGCCCCGCCCATGCGCTTCCCTCTCTCTCCCCTACCGGGTCGGGTCTGCTCCTCGGGGACTTTTTCTCGCTCCTCTTCCCCTCCCCCCCCCCCCCCCCCTTCCTCTCCCCCCCCCCGCCCACACAGCCTTTCCCGCCTCCTCCTCCGGCAGCCATGCGGGTGTGCCCGCGCCTCGTGGCGCGGTGCCGTCCCCTCTCCAACCCACCCCTCCTCCTCCTCCCCCCCGCTCTCCCCTTCCCCCTCCTCCCCGGCGGCGGGGCGGGAGCGGTCGGGGCCGCTGGGTGCCGAGCTTCCCGCGGCTTCCTGCCGGAAAGGGCCTCCTCTTCTCCTTTTGTTCGTGTCTCTGCTCCTCGCAGCAGCCCGAGAGCTTCCGCTCTGCTGCAAGGACAGCGACTGGTTATTTCTCCCCCCCCCCCAGGGTGCGGAGGATTTCCCCGACTGCTGCATCCTGATCCTCAGGCTTCTGCCTGCAGCCTTCCACGCGTCGGGAACGCCTCTAGCTTCTCTGGTTGTTGGAAGCGTACCTTACAAAACCCTCCTAACGAAAATTTGGTCACCGTCGGCCTGACCAAACCAACGTGTTTTTCCACTCGTAAAAATGAAAGGGGGCATCGATGGACTAAAATTGCTCTTGTCGGCCCCTGGCCGTGAGGCTTCTGTTTTCCTTCTGCTTTGTAGCGCTACATGACAGTTCCAATTCACTCGTCTGTCAGAAAAGCAATGTCTCGCCAGCCTCTCTTGAGCTCTCTTGCTGTAGCATCCTTTCTGATATAATGCAGTAGTATATGCCCTCACAGCAGGCACGAAATTCCTGCACTGGTCCTATTTTCTTTCCAAAAAGCAAGCAGAACGCTCCAGAAAGTGTTGAAGTTGGAGGTACTATTGGAAAATTTATAGGTAGACATTTTTTTGTTTCAGGTTAGAGTTCAGAAAAGACAGTAAGTATATTGTAATGCTAAGTATATATTTTCAAAAAGTAAGCATGTTACAGTTTTACAGTAGAATGTTTTTCTAGTGATCAGATATGCTGTAGTAATTTAATATTCTTCCCCTCTATGAGCTGACATTGGTTACACAGGATTGTGGAAAGAATTGATGTTAACAATTAGAATGGGAATAATAATCTTTCTTCCAGCAGAATTCTTATATTTCAGTTACCTGTATATAGCCCAGAGTAGTTTCTTGCCCTTCCAAACTTTGCATTCATTTTTTTTCAGCCAAGGTAACTAAACTCTGTATGATTTTCTTTGATAATTCCATGTGAATTCCGCTTAAATGTGAAGAGTTTTACTGGAGTTCCTAAAGCATCATAGTTTTGAAGGTGTCATGGGAGTTAATTCAAGCAAAGTTTGAAAATGTATTAAATGATTCCTTTTAAAATTATTAATTATGTTCATGGAAATGGCTTAAGTGAATTTATTTTGCTTGTGTGTGTTCTTTGTGCAATATTATTTTTCTCTCATCTGAATAATTTCAAATACTGTGTCCGCAGCAGTCTGAGTTACCCTTAGAGTATAACTTTAAACAGGTGGTTCATGAACCATTAGGTAGGTGCAACTGAGTCCCCTTCAAAGCAGATTATATTGCCTAGGCTAGGGGGATGCATGAACTAAGACACAAACACAGCTTGTGGTGTAACGTTCCAGAATGTTTTTCACACTATTTCCCATCACCCAGTGAAACCAATATAAAGGACAATAGGAGAACCACGAGGGTAGAACAGTAGTGATTGTTTCTGTCCTTGGTGGTATCCTGAGAGCAGTTTGGGTTTGAAGAGCAGGTTAAATTTATTAGATGACTTGCTGTAAACTGGGGGTAAAGAGGAATGAATATGACCAGGTTTGCTGTAATGCTTTCCTGTGCTTTTTTGGTTTGGTCTTATGTGTTACTTCTCCACATCAAGATGAAGGCACTTAGGGCATATGTTTGTAGGAACTGCATATTTATGTCTTTATGTTCCAATATGTGACTTATTTTTTTTTTTTTACTTGCAGAGTCAACTGTTCATTTTATTTCAAAATTGGAGCTTGTCGTCATGGAGACAGATGTTCTCGGTTGCACAACAAACCAACATTTAGCCAGGTTTGTTTTCCTTTTGTACTCTTTCTTGTGAAAGTATATTAAAGTAGCTTCTTTAAAACATAGATTCTCAGATACAAGTGAATAATTACCAAGCTCCAGATTAACTAGTTCACTTTTGGCCCCAGTTTATATGGGTTTTTGCTTTTTTGGGGGTATTAAACTTACTTCTCCCAGCATTTCTAATTATCTCCTGTCACCCTTAATGGCTGCAGGAAGCGATGCTGTTGTAAGCTTGCCTGTAGTAGAGACCAACCAGTGCTAACTTTCAGGTGAGTGTGCCTTCTCAGTGGTGTTTAGGCACTTAAACCATCCCAGAGTTTTTGAATCACAATGACAGCATGTTCCACCTGTCTTCAAGGTGTGAACTTATTCCTTTATGTATATAATAGAAGAAAACTAATTAATAAAGGCAACTTTTGCATCTATTTGCTCTCTGACCCAGGCTCTTACATTCCAAGAGTAACTTACATACTTGCTTTAAATGTGAAAGAATAGTTTACTGAAAACAATGTGCCTGGTTGCTGAGGGTATATATATCAGTTGATTTGACAGATAATTTTAGTCTTTTGCTATTTGAATATTGTTAGAGACATGGTGTGTGACTGCATGTCTGCCTGAAACAAAAAAAGGTGCTGTAGGTGATAGGGTTTTTTTTTATGAGCTCTATAGCTTTCAGAACTCACATTCCTGGAGAACTATGTGCTTTGCCTTTTTCTATCACTGCTGATTGTCAAGGTATGCAGGTAAAGAGATTTCTTTGGCAGTATTACAATGATAAGTAGTGCTTATGTAAGCTGCTGCATTATCAGCAGTTGTACATACGAAGGTAAAGTTCTATGTAGAAATGGAGTCCTCTACAAATTCATTTTAGCTGACTTGGAGCAGCATTGATGAGAGTGGAGACTGGTGTTAGTTTGGGGAGCATTAGGGAGGCAAGTACTCCACATGGCTGGAGTTTAGGGAGATGATGTTTATCAAGTTAAACCTTGAGCATGGGGGGTGGGAATGGGATCCTAATGGGGGCTGTCGAGCTTATTGATCAGTAAAGGCCACTGCTGGTACTTAAACTAAGAAAAAAAAAAACCAGCTTCCAGCTTTGGGAAATTTAAAAGTTTTCGATGTAAATATTGTACCTGAAAAATAAAAAAGTCCATTTCAAAACTCTTCCATGTTCCACACATGGAAAGTGTGCTGAAATGTGATTGGTTATTGAGACCTAAATTTAGGTAATTTCTAGGTCATTAAAAATTCAGAAAATATTTCTGAATTGGGCAGCTTCCAAAGTAGATTTCTGTTAAAGTTAAAAAAGAAACAAACAAATTATATATGGTGTATATATAGGTATTTCATTTTTATTCTTGTTACAGAATAACTTGGTGTGCAAAGACAGTTTTCTCTGTCAGTGCAGCCTTTAGCTTGGCTTTAGAATCTGCGGGTGTGCAGGGTTATCAGATTTATGCAGTGATGTCTGGGGCTGTGAAAGCATCGTACTTGGCAGATGTGCTGTACAGTAACATCTCAGATGTACCTGGGACATGTGTAGAGTTCACTACAGAAATCTTTATTTGTATGCAGATTGATAATCAGCTGTGATAAAAAATAGAAAAGTGGTATCTTACTCACAGGAAGTTACCGGCACAGTGTTTTTATCTTGTGTTGCTATTGCTGGTGCAGCTTCTTGGTAGAAGAGCCCTGTTAGGAAAGGTCCTGCAGTCCACGGTGATCAAATTACTACCAGTCAGCAGAAACATGTAGCTATATGCATGTTTCTGGCTCTCTCCAATTGTAGGCCAAAAAATAATTATTTTAAACCTGGGCCACAGAAGCACAAAGTGTTGGTTGGTATGGCCATACTTGTTATAACACAAGTGTATGATTTTTAAATGTGATGTTACAGACTGTTTTTTTTTTTTTACATGTTAAGTGGGCAGCATATGTAGGTATGACATTGCTGGTCCTGTGGCTTCTTTAAGCTCTGTATTCTTACTGTGACTAATAATAATGTGTAAGCTAAAATTATTTGGGGATTGTGATTTATACTAACATTGAGCTTGTATTTTAAGTAGTCAAATTTCAATTTTTGAGCTGCTTACAGTGATATGGACATTTGAAATTTTTTTGTAATATTAGTTTACTAACTTAAACATGGTTTGTTTTTTCAGACAACTTGATTTTAAGAAGAACGGTACAAATGTAAGGTTTCAAGTCTGCCTGGGCTAATTCTTCAAGTAAAAAGCAGAAGGGCTAAAAGGATATTGTCCTTATTTGAAGGATCGGAAAGATGTGAACCTATGATGCTATTATATTATTTAAACAGAAATTCCACCAAGAAATTCCTGATGCACAAAACGAGATGTAGCTCTTCCCTAAAAACCTTACTGTCTGGCGTGACATTTTAGACTCCGTGGCATTCTATATTATACGCTGTGCACATAACACTATTTTTTTCCCCCCCCTAGAATTACAATAATGAATCTGGTCTTGAAAGCTAGGTGTCTCCATACCACATAGTTGGACGACTTAGGTTTCTGTGCCTCACAACTCCCATATTGAGGATAGCTGTTGAGACAAATGCAGCTCTTTCTTGGTGGCTAATTAAAACTGTTTTCATAATATGATGGTCTGGATGCAGTTTTGGAAGATATTCTGCAAATACGAAAAGGAAGTCTTAAGAATAAAATAGTACTTTTAGCTGTTTGCAAACAAGTTGTCTCTTTGCAATTGTCTATTATATGCACAGCAGCCAGTAGAATTCCCCTTTTTATTTTTTTTCCCCGCAGACCATCTTGATTCAAAACATCTATCGTAACCCCCAAAACAGTGCACAGACGGCTGACGGCTCACACTGTAAGTCCCACAGTTGGAGAAATTTTTTTAAAGAATGGTGTTAAAGAGCCCACTCCTAATTATGAGAAAATAATGTTGGCTTCTGAGCTGCTGACATAAAGCTGTTGCAAACAGGACAAGTGACGGAACTCTTCTTGCGCATAGATCAAGAACTTGTGAAATGTGTGCAGTTCAGAATGCAGAACCCACTGCATGAGTTTGACCATGCAGATTCTTTTGCACTGCAAAGTGAAACTTGATTGCTTAGTAATACTGCATTCTGAAAGGGCTAAACTGCAGACATTTCTCAAATTCTTTGATTTAGCAGAAAATAAAATTAATAGGTAAAAGTGTGTCACACGGTAAGTTTCCCCAAAAGAACTGGGTTTTCTTTCATACTAAGTCTTTTAGGAAAATAGAGATTTCATGTTATGCTGCAATTATTGTATTGCTTCCTTTTACTGGGGTATTGCTACTAAAACCATTCAGTAAAAACAAATTCAACAAATTACTATGTTTTTAATTTTACAACTGTGTTTGGATGCTATCTATTATATACTTGGCTGAAAGCATGCTAAACCCCTCTACAGTCATTAGCAAACAAAATTTTAAAAATACAATAATGGAGTATCATGAGATCTCTGTTACTTGACAGTGTTAGGTTGATTCAGACAGGTCACCAGATAAGTGAAAGTTCTCCTTCTTGGGAGAGAATAACCACCTCTTTTTCAGCACAGACTCGGCTAAAGCGACCCTAAAGGAAACCGGTTTCTTGTTAAAATTATTTTCCGTAATATAAAGTTGTTGCGTTTTGTATTTCAGACCATTGCCCTCTTGAACATTTACCGTAACCCTCAAAACTCTTCCCAGTCTGCTGACGGTTTGCGCTGTAAGTTCATACAAGTTCCTTCACTGGTTCCCTGGGCTTGATTGTCAGAGCTCAGTGTCGACTTAAGCTGGTCTACCATTTCAGTTTAACAGATCAAACTGACCACGTTTCATTGAATGTGTCCAAAGCAAACACAAGCACAGAAAACAAACAAAAAAAAAAAAAAACAGAACAAAACTTTTTGTCCCATTCACCTTCCTCCCTTCTCCCTAAAAGGGGAGTCTGAATACCATCTATTAAATCAGAAAGGGTTGAAATTGTACTTCCCCTACAAAGCAGTCTTGATTGCACTGCTTTCTTCCCTCCACCTTTCTCCCTGCAAGTTGCCTGCATCCTAGGAATGCTTTTCTGTATGTTTTGTGCTATCCATTAGGTCACACTGTCGAAAAGAGCAGGAAAGTAACACATTTACTTCATCCAGAACAAATTTCCTGCTCTGTAAATGTTAAGAGAACTTGAAACTTTTCAGACTGCATGCAGAAGTTTGTCCTGGGTTAATTCAGTTTCCATTTAGAGTCTACTTTGGAAGAATACAGTTTGGCTGACAAACAGTTCCCTTCTGGCAGCTGTCCTTTTTGGATAGGTGCATGCCTCAAATTCTTCCCATGCTTTGAAGATCTGAATTTCAAAACCATGTTGTATATTTACTTAGGAAAATAGATCCTTAGAAGTACTTTTGAGGAAGGGAATGCATTTGGGTATGGTAATGAACTAATTTAATGACTCCTCATGAAGTAGGAATGGGCATAAGAAAGCATACCTACTGTGAGACTGGCAGAAGTTAAAGGAGCAGGATTGTTTATCGGTGATTACTGATGTAGCATTGTGATTGAAACATCAAAATCATCAATATTAGAGTAAGACTTAAAATTCTAGGATCAAAAAGGACTGGCGTTATTTTCTAACTAATATTTCTCATTGAAGTGAATATACACTGTGTGGTAATAAAGCTTTGTTTGGCTATTCCTTTCTTTGACTGTCGGGTTATAGACTAGTTCAGATTAGTTACCAGCATTTGATTAGACATGTGTTGTGAAATCAGCCACTAACTTGCAAGACAACACTGTCTCTTCTGCTTCTAAAAGCAGCAATGGCTAATGAAGTAATTTGAGATTTTTATCACACAAGCTAGATACATAATGAGATACATGTTTGTTTAGATGATTAAACAGTTATGTTGGTTTGTAGGCTTTCTTGTTGCAGATGCTTAGTAGTTAATGCTGTTTCAGTAAACAAACAAACAAAAAAAAGATACAGCTGTGTATTTCCACTGCGTCCTAAATTCTCAATGCGCTGGTAACTAATTTGCACAGAGTTGCAGCAGTTTGGTCTGTGGAGCTGTTTAGATTGTACAGCTGCAAGAGTCTTGTACAGAGTCTCTAGCACTGTAAATGCTGGTATCCAACTCCAGTTGGTCTTGACAAGTGGGTAGCTGTTTTAACAGAGCCTGACTGTACCTTCTGTGGTAGAGCTGGGGCTCTGTTACCAATAGGTTTGCTGAAACTCCTGGCTCCCTGTTTTTTCGGTATTTGTCCCTACTTAAGTACTGCATGTATTTTAAATGGGTAACTTGGGTAGCTGTTTAATGCTTTTGTTGTTGTTAACTGTCTTCCTTTCTATTGCCGTCGTAGAGGATTAACCTTAGTTCTGAACAGCAGTAGTTTTCCTGAGTATTTTTAATTAGTAATGGGGCTTCTCAGGGTTCACAAACCAGAAGCCTTGGAATATATGAATGTTTGTAAAGCCTGTACATATGTGTGCGTCCCACTTTAGAAGGACATTCAAGTAGTTGTTAACTAACTGTTGCTTGTGATCTCCTAATTTGACAGTGGAATCTCCTTATAAAGTTTTTACACTTGTGCATCTGGTAAAAAGTAATTACACACCCAGTGTGGCTCACAGAGCCCCTCTCTGATACCTTAAAAAAAAAAAAACCCAAACAAAACCAAAACCACCAAAAAAATAACAACCAACCCTCTCAAAAAAACCCTTCCAGATATTAGTAAACTATTATCAATGGTGTTGGCAGAAACTTGGGAATCTAGTTAAGTATTAAACTGTCTAGAAAAACTGGTTTAATGTTTGATATTACTTAATGTGCTATATAATGGTGTAGAAGAAAGTTCTTAACATGTTTCAAATGCAGAAACATTGTTAGCCTAAGCTATGTAACAAATGCCACTAAGCCTTCTTCAGGAAGTGAATTGAGTGGAAGAATAGTTAATCCATAGTTCAAGAGAGTGCGGCTGGTTTTAGAGCCCTTGAAGAGCATACAAAGTTTGACCAAATGGTAATACTAGATGAAAATTACTGAGTCCAAACTCTTCATATCAGCCTAAAATTAATAAGCTCAGCTTTGTTGGCTCAGTTTCTCATCCTTCATGTTCTGTGAATTAAAACAATGGTGTTAGTAATTTAAAGGCTAGAATATTTTTCTCTCCTAAAACTGCTCCACTTTATTTTAATAAATCACTTAACTGGTGAAGAGCTACTACATTAGGCTTTAATGTATATAGCTTAATGTAGTTTAAAGAAATATTAAAAATCACTTCTTTTAATTCTTTGAAAGCTCAGACAAATTGAAGTTGTTTTTCATAGCAGCAGGCAAGCAGCGCTCATGTGTATAGTCCAGCTTGGAGCATGAGAAATTACCTTACCTGAATATATTGCTGGCTTGTCTTGCACTGAAAGATGTTCTGCAGGACTACAGAAAAATGAAGTTGTATTCAAACTTACACTAGAAAACTGCCCTCTATTGGAGAGCATTGTGGTAACTTTCTTTAAGGGCACTGAGAAAAGTTTGTCATTTCAACAATTGTTCAAAGATTATTTTAAAAAAAATATTCTGGGCTATGTTATATTGTGTGCTGTCAAATTGTGGTGTATATCCTAGAGAGGTGGGCATGCTAAAATGAAATTCTCCCTTTAGGAAGGGGTAAACTAAATTGCGATCACGTTTTAAAATACGCAGATTTAACAAAGCACTTGCCTTCTGCTTAGGTAAAATTGTTGGTAGAAAGAGGATCCACTGTATATTAAATTTAAGTGATATTTCAAAGTAATTCATTTCCCCTTTAAATTTGTGGTATAAAAGTTTGGCTCTCATTAAAACTTACTTTGATTTGATCATGTTGATGTAATGTTTTGACATACTTTGGGGGGGACTCAAAGATCTTGACACATACTTATTTTTAATATTCCTGTTAGTTAGCTCCATGCTATATGGTGTCTTTTATGCTCCAGATGGCCTCTCTAGATTGTCTTGTAGTATGATCAAAATCTCTTTTTATTTATAGGTTCTAATCGATAGAACTTTTGATTTTTACAGGTGCTGTCAGCGATGTTGAGATGCAGGAACATTATGATGAATTCTTTGAGGTATGTAAAAGATGTTAAAATGCACTGAAGTGTGAGTGGATTTGTTGACATGAATTAGAAATGGGTTCAGTGTATAGCACAATTAGATGGACTCGGAGAAATGCACTTGTTTCCTCAGGTGTTTCTGTAATACTTTAAACTTTCAGTGCTTAATATTTCCTGAAATATCCTTTGGTTAGTCAGGCTTTAAGTTTCCTGCTTATAATATATTTTGTTTGAAAATCAGCAACTTTTTTGTGTAGCACTTTGATTTCGTAATTCCCTGTAAATTTCTTGTAAATTGAAAGTATATGTAGATATTTGTAGAGAAGTAGGTGAAGTGAAACAGTAGCATCAAGGTTTGTACGTAGGTTTATTATTGTATGTCTTCTGTAAATATTGTATGCATTGTTTTCCATAGCTTTTAAGTGTATCCTGTTAGTGCATGCTGTACTTAAGTGGACACAGTACTGGTCAAAAAAGTACTAATTTTAAAATTGAAGTGCAAAAAAAAAAAAAAAAGGAAGTTTTTTTTCAGGTTGTTTTTTTTTTAGGTTAGACCTTTCATGCTAACTGGGAGATAAATGTGATCCTTCTGTACTTCTAACTAACGTGCTGCCAACTTCTAATTGGTTGCTTTGTGCTTAGGAGGTCTTCACGGAAATGGAAGAAAAATATGGTGAAGTTGAGGAGATGAACGTTTGTGATAATCTTGGAGATCATCTAGTTGGAAACGTATACGTAAAGGTATAATGATAAAGATTTAATGTTAAATGTTTAATAAATAAAGATATAAAGATAAATGTTTAATCAGTAGGGGTAGTATTTATTGGTTATAATTTTAAAAGCTACTGCATGCTTGTAGATTTTGCAAGAGCAACTCTATAGGACATAAGCTCAAGTTCACAGTGTCAGGTAGAAAGACTGGAAGTGTCAATGGAATCTGTAAGAAATCTTAAAAGATTATGGGAAGTTTTCTTGCTAGTTAAACTCTCAGTAATTTTTATTAAGGTTAATATTAACACTAGGGGTTTTTTTACATCGTCACCACTGCTGGACTGTTTAGTATGCCAGGATTGATTTGAGCTCTATATTCCTATCACACTACCTTATGAGCACTTCATTATGAGCAGAGGTGTATTCACAACAGGTGTTTTTATTTTCTAACTTCCCAGTTAGACAAAACTGCTTGTAACCAAGTTATATTTGGCAGTAGCTGGGTGGTTTAAAGTGTGCAGACTGGAGCACTTCAGCTTAGCTCTTGAAAGTCATAGGTATGTTTTGAATAGTGAGTACAATGTTGTCACTTGCAAAAATTGTGTGTACACCATGTTGGTGAGGTCTGAGAGAGTTTGTGTGAATATTTTTACTGTATATTCCCTTAATTGGGAAGTATTTTCACACCTAAAATTCTCAGCTGTGTAGTTCATAGTCAGAAAAAAGTTTGATTTAAAAAATTTAGAAGTGGTTAGCTGTGAAAAGAATTTGAAATTTTGAGTTTCACATGTGTCATAAGAACAGGTTAAGATTTTTGTAAATTCTAATAGAATGAGAGCTTAAAATTTCATGCAGATTTTTAAGTGTTTGAAAAAGAGCTATTAAAATTGGAGCATTGGTGTTCTAGGAAGTACACTTTGGCAGTCTCTTCAATTAAACTAAGAAAATACAGTACCTTCTATATTTTTTATAAAAACCACAAAACTTGAAAGACCAAATAGAACATAATTTAGAGAAAATACCAGTGTTTTGATTAGCTCCCAGTCTTGATTAATGAAAAACAACCATTTTACCCTTGATTTGATAAACTTTCCCAGGAGCTCTGATGCAGCTTCTAGTTCGATTGCTAGTCCTAAGCGTGAGATGTCACACAAGCGATTAATAAGAGAGTGCAATCTCCTTCTGTTGCTTCTCTGTAATACAAGAAAATCCAAATTTTGCCTCTAGTTTCGCCGTGAAGAAGATGCAGAGAAGGCTGTGATTGACCTGAACAATCGCTGGTTTAATGGGCAGCCCATTCATGCTGAGCTTTCACCTGTGACTGACTTCAGAGAGGCCTGTTGCCGCCAATACGAAATGGGGTAAAAAGTGACTTCCTGCTTGCCTGTGATGCTATCTTTCAAGTGCTGGCACTAACAGGGTTGTTAGCTGGGTGTGGTTTTTAGGTGTATCTTCGTGTAGGAAGAAAACCAGCGCAGGTAATGTTAACACAGAGGACCTGCAGTCAACCTCTTGACTTTTGCTGTGTTTTTAGGATTTTGATCTTGGAGTGGGTCAGTGTCTGTAAAGGATGTTTGTCATTTACTGGTCTTAATGGTGATGAGTTTTTAGATGGTTAGTGGTCCCCGAGGGCTCAGGGCAAGCACATACTGTGTAGAGCTGTGAGTTTCAACTGTATCTCTTGAATTGTGTTTCAGAGAATGTACACGAGGAGGTTTCTGCAACTTTATGCATTTGAAGCCCATTTCTCGAGAGTTAAGGCGCGAGTTGTATGGGCGGCGTCGTAAAAAGTAAGTTTGCTTTTAAATACTATTAAAACTGGGTAAATTAAGGCTCAGTCACTGGAACTTCTGAAGGCAAAATTTGAAACTTAAGTCCTCTCCTTTTTCTATTTCACTTCTGACACATGCCAATGAAAGGGCATCAAGTAAAGCTACCAAGTGACCAGTTTAGAACAAAGGACTAGGTCTTGAAAAAGAAGCTATGGTGGTTCTTGCTTTGCAGTTCTGTGCATGGATGCTGAAAGTTTTGGCTTTAAGAGAAGGAAGGGTTCAAGGAGAAGACAGTTCACTGAAGAATGTTAAGTACATAGGTCCTACCTGTGGTTCAAATCTCCAAGCTGAACTGTTAGGGGTGGACATTATTTAGAGAATATGCCTTGTTATTTGGAGTGAACTTGAAGCTTTATGCCTCTTCTCTGTTTTATTGTGATCTAAACATACTTATTGCCTGTGTTAGAAGCAGGCTACTTGGCTAATGGGTGTTTTGGCAGGATCAGAGTGGCCATTTTCAACATTACAGACAATCAAGCATATCTATAGATCATATTCAGCACCCAGCATTTTTTGTTTTTAACAGTGTATGCCAACTTTTCTAACCCATATTAATTCCTTAGTGTTTATAACAGGCAATGGCTGTATTGAGCTCACTTTTTACTAATGCTAGCATCACAGCATGACTTGTCTTGATAGGAATTCTCAGGAGGGCAAAGCATTAATGGCAGCAAGAAAGCTTTTGATAAATGTATTATAGTATATATTTATTAAATTATTAATTAAGCTACTTTGTAGAATGGCCTATGCCATTGCTGTGGATACCTGTGTTGTGGATGGTTCACTTTGTGCTGGGTTCCATCTGCTTGCTTTAGGACTTTGCTATTCAGGAGAAGGACATAAAATTGCTGAGCTTCCTTTTATATGGAGCATGATTTTGTGGTTTGTTGGGTTTTTGGTTGTTCTTTTTTTAATCACAGAGGGAGCTTGGGATTGTGAACGTGTTTTTCTTATAAATGTCTCCAATTGGCAGTGTCTTAGGACCTCTAAGGATGCATTTAACTTTGGAAAATGCCGATTGTGTTGCTTAGACACACGTATTTGTGCCTAAATACTTTCCTAAAATGTACCAAATTAATTCAAACTTAAACCTCTTTCTAAGATATTTCAATGTTGTTTGAAAAAGACAAAATATGGTACTATATTAGCTTCTTGGGCACTTTTATGAACCTGCATCTCAGATTCAGTAAGGATAATTTTAAGTTTTACCACCTTTTATTGCAAGAAAATCAGACCTGTGTGCTTGGCTTTGGAACATGATTGTTTTACCCAAAGCCCAATTTCATTCTGTGGTAAAACAAGTCAAAGAGCTGAATCCTCCATCCAGTTATGTCTTTATCGGTCCTATTCTTAGTGCAGCTAAAGCTGGTTAGCAGTAAGGCTTGATACAAAACATGTCTGATCTTGTTAATGGGGTTTCACAGATAGATTGTATAAAATAGTCTGATTTAATGTAATTCTACACAAAATTAAATACATCAAAATATTTTGAATAGGAAAAAAAGAGGGTAAACCAGAACTTCTGAGTAACAGATTATTTAGTGACCTCAGTACAAGAGTATGCAAGAGAGTTAGGTGTTTCTGTTTTATTAAAATTTGTTATTGCACACACTCCAACCCCAAAGCATGTCACCATGGAACAATACTCTGCAGAATTCAGACTTTTTTCAGCTTTTTAGCTGCCGTAATTTCTACACCTGTGTGAAGCAATACAGTTTACTGATTTCATAAAACTGACTTGTCTGAAATGTTTAAAAACATTCAAACCAGTCTTTTACTTGACAAGTGCCATATGAGCTATAAATCTATAGAGAGTCTTAGCTTTCTTCCAGAATGTAGTTAGTCAACCTCAGAGGCAGGGAAGACTATCTGGAAAAAAAAACAAGCAACAAACAAGGAAAGAGAACTGAGTTGTAATTGTTAATACAGTTGATTTAATAGGAGTGGCATTACAGCTATAGGGTTTTGCTGTGTTTTAAGAATTATTCATAACTGTAAAAGTAGGTGTCCCCTTCCCTTGCTGCTTTAATTAACAGCTGTGTAAACAGGCATTTGGTTTCTCCAGATGCCTTTCCTTAAGTTCTGCACCTCTATTGGAATGGTAGTCAACAGATCAGTATTTTAATACCAGGGAGTTAATACAGTGTTAAGTTCAGTTTGTAAATAGATAGTTTTCCAGCCTGTGTGCCAAGTTACCAATCCTTCGAATTCTTCATTGTTGTCTTCCTCATTACGTACATCCCTAAGTGATCTGCTGTGTGAGTAAATTGCTGCATATGATGAAGCAATAAAATGTCCAAACTTTCTTTTGAAGGCATCGATCCAGGTCGAGGTCCCGTGAACGTCGGTCTAGATCCAGAGATCGTGGTCGTGGAGGTGGTGGTGGAGGAGGAGGAGGCCGTGAACGTGATAGGAGGCGGTCAAGAGATCGTGAAAGATCTGGTCGATTCTGAGCCATGCCATTTTTACTGTATGTCTGCTAGAAAGTGTTGTAGTTTGACCAAACAAGTTCATAATGAGATTTTTTTTAAGATGGGCTTCTGAATAAAAAATTTGTAGTGATACAGTATTCTTTGTGTAACTTGTTTCTTGTGGGGGGGAGGAGTCTTTTTAACTGTCATTCCTCTATCTTGACAAATACCTAGATTAACTATGCCTGAGAGAAAGGTGGTAAATGTATTGGAGGAGCGCCAGTTTTGGGGTTTTTTTGGGTTTGGTTTTTTTGGGGAGGGGGGTTATAATTTGAACTGTTGATGAAAATGTGTGTGTATATAATATAAAATATTATATACATAGTAAAAATAATATACTGCTTAAGAAACAGTTACTCACATAAGTTTCCCTTTTCTGCTATGCTGTCTGCTTATTTAGGTTAGTTTAGGTACATTTAAAAGGAAGGCTGTGCGAAATGCATTTATTTACCGAGTAGTAAACGCTTAGTTACAAAAATGTATGTTTGTTTGTTACCAGAAGTCTGTGCTCTGTCTATCAATGTGACTGTGGCATTTACAATAAATCCAATTTCTTGGTGTAAAATCTAAAGCCTATTTTCTAAGCACACTGGAGTAGCTGAGTTGCTACTCCTGGCCGTGCCAGAGTTCATAGTTCAATTTTTTTATGATTCTTGACTAAATTCCTTGGTTTTGGCTGGAAAGAAAGTTGCCTAGTGCAGTGTGAAAAAAAAAATATTGCTATGATGTATGGATGTATGTAGTAGGCAGTTGAGGATACCAAAAATGTATGCTCCATGCGACATAATCCATAGGATCTCTTGAAGGAAATGCATAGCCCTAAATACAAAGACCAAATTCCTTAACAGGCTGATTTATTTATTTCAGTCCTGGTTCTCTTAGCCATCATATAATAAAAAACATTTTGTTAGTGTTCAAAGTCATGGGAAACTAATTGAATTCTAGTGGAAGACAAATACTTTTTGTCCTACTTTAATTACTTTCTGATAGTCTGAAATATGATAACAGGTAATGGATAGAGGACAGTTTCTTCACAAACAACATCTTTTTCTGAGTTTTAAATGAATTGCAGAACAGCTGGATATCTTAGGTTGTATATCTCTTAAGGAGGTATAGCTCTTAAATGAAATAACTGCTGGAACATCTTGGAAGACAGTCTGTACCATGGCTGACTTGCAGTTCAACTTTGTCTGCTTCTAACTCCAGGTGTAACATAGTAAGAAATTTTGGTCAGGGATTGTATTTCTGCAACACAGAACTTTTTATGAAGCTATGTAATACAATATAGCTTTCCAGTGAGAGTGAGAATTTACTAGTGCTTTTGTAGTTCCAAGCTGGATAGCTTGCTAAATGATAAATATGCCCCTTAATTGTTCTTTAAAAAGAAAAAAAGGAAAGACAGGATATGGAAGCATTACATAGCTAGATTAACAAACCAGTTTGTTTCCAAAATAAGCATAAAACCATTTTGCTCACTGGAACTTGGAGATGGCAAAAAAAAATCATACTGAAAAATGAGCTTTTCTAAATAAATCTGTTTTACCTGTTACAACTAAAATCTTGCACCAATTCGGTTTGAATTATTTTTTTTCACACTGAATGATTTGGCCAACCAGACTGTGGAATTTATTTTGCCAGTAACCTTTTAAAAGACATGTATCTATGTGAAGATGGCTTCACTGCTTATGTTTTGTTGCAAGTATACAAATCAAATTATGCTTTCTTTTTACTGGAAGTAATTGAGCAGTGCCTGCCAATAAATGGCTGAACTGAAACCTGTGGTATTTCTGTTAGGCATTAGGAATTTAACATCAATAATTTAGTTATTGTTTACAGATTATTAATCCAGTTCCACTTCCTGTTCAGTGAGATTGAGGATTATTAGTAAACTAGTATAAATCTTAAGATTGAAAAGGTGAGGCGAGTCTTTCTGGGTTTTTTGAAACCGTATCTAGTATAACGTGGATACTGTTTAAAAAGGCTTAAGATCTTCTATACACAGATTATTTACACAAACTAGTTTGCTCTACAGACATTTTATAAAAGTAAACCACATCCCTATAACAGCTTTCATCTCTTCATCTAAACCTTGTTGAACTGTGAGTATATTTTTGCATGAACAGATAGCAGAAGGCTGATTTCTCCCTAATCCAGTTTTCTTAAGAAAGCACTCTTGGAATTCCACCAAGTGCATCATTTTATGGTCTGATTGCCCAGCTACCCAGAAATTAAGTATGTAATCGGAATATGTATGTAATTGAAAACAATTGAAGGCAAAAACTCAGGCACTGGTTATTGCCTGGTCATGTAATGATTACCCAGTGACAGCATTCTGCATATAAACTAGGCTGATGGCATATCTTCAGTTGGGTTTGCCTGTTAATACAAAACTACCAGCCAGATTCATCAGATTTGAAACTCACTGTCTTACCAACACAAACCAAGTGGAAATCCTACCTCCCCCTTCTATTGTTGCTCACAGTAAATTTTTTACCTCTCCTTCCCAAAGGTACCTACTTTTCACAATTAATTCATTGTTGACTCTTCTGTTAAAGAGTGGATCTTAATTTATGGAGTTCCTTTACCTCAAATAAGTGACAGCATACAGTGTTTTCTGAAGTCTGAGTCAATAAGGTTGAAACTGTTAATCCCAAGTGGGTTCCTCCTCTTTGTATTTGGCTCTTATTCTGTGAAAATGCTGCTTGTCCATTAATATGATGTATGTTGAGACTGTAAAACCAAATGGAGAAAAGTTGTTCAAAATAAAGCCTTTTTTTATAAGAATCTGACAAAAATTATCCCTTTCCTTTAGATGAGATGCTGCTCTTTAAGTGACTGAGGACATACACTACAAGTTTTGAATTCTTAGCTCTTTTCTTGAGCTACTTTTTGAGTGATTCTTTACCTCTGTTTTTTAGAGCTAGTGGAGTATGTCTTCAACTAAAAAAAAACCAAAAAACCCATAACCTTTCTTTCCAAAAAAAAAAAAAAAAAAACCTAATAAAAAACCCCAACCTCTTCATATTTCATTGAGGAAGTATCAGAAGAGAGGAACTTGGAGATGGGCTTTTTTTTAGTGTTCTTTTAAATTGGTAAGGGTTCAGATTGAGAGATTTCTCATGGTTCTGTTGCAGTGGTCTGCTGAGCATAAGAAGGCTCGTTTTGATGGAGCATTTTTAATTGAAGAAACAAGTAGCTGAGAGGGATCATGGCTTTTTAAAGATAATTCTTCCAAGTGTTGAATCACTCCTGCAGAATTTTACAGGCATTAACACTTGTGTGTCCATTGCCACTGCTTGTTAAACTGAATATACTGTCTTTAATATATTAGAAATTAAACTTTTCATAGCAGCTGCAGGGGATGTTAGCAAGAGTTCTCAGTGCTTGTAATGGCTGCAGTGCAGATGGCTGCCCCTGAAGCCAGTCCTGTTCAGGAAAAGTCAGACCTTAAAAATGGAACTGAGTTGGTGCACTCTCTTAATCTTGTAAAAAGGTGATGCCTAGTAGGTAAGGTTGTCATAGAGGAAAATATTTTTAGCTGCATTTGCCATTTATTGCAAGGATGAAGCTGAGCGATCTTACTTCAGAGCACAATTGGAGTGCATGAATTTTGGTTCTGAAAATGTCAAAATTGCAACCAAAATGTCTGTGGAATTAATCTGGATATCTTCATGTTGAACTGATACATGATGCATTCTAAAACTATGCACAGGTATTTCTGAATTCATCTGATTTGCCAGTGTTACTTTATTTAAATATGTCTCCATATTCTTTTTGCAATACTAATTTTGTTAAATCCACACGTGGAAAATGGAGAATTTCTGATGAGTTATGTGGACAGTCCTTCCTTGTCAGCAAGGTGCTTGTCATAAACATCTGATTCCTAATGCATGTCATGTTTTACTATAAAATAGTCATTTCCAAGAAGTACCACTCGTGAAGAGACACTGCTATCCAATACCCCAGTCTTGTTGTATTTCTACAGAAGTGGCAGAACCACTTTAGAAGGTCCCTATTTTTCTTCTGGAGTTTACTGCCAAAAAGGGTTAATTCAATGGCTCTAAAGTTTCAACTGCTAAGCTGGATCTGTGGAATTAGGATCTGTGGAAAGTAACAAACCAGATCTGCTGCTAACCCAGTGGCTCTGGTACCCAATGGCTTCATTTCAACATATGCAAAGCAGGAGGGAGAAGTCTGAGTTTAACTGTTAAGACACAAGTGCCTATTTCTTTAGTAGCATTCCAATAATCTTGGGTTCACTACTTTTTTCATAATTTCAGTTTTGGTGTTTGCTTTCTGACTGGATTGTTTTGACAGGACCAAAGGCAAGTTAGTCACATTCGCCCATCAGCAAAGCAGAAAGGTGCTGACTTCTGGTGAAGCGGTAGGATGCGAGGGGAGCTGGGGCCAGCAGCAGCCCAGGTGAGCTGAAGCCCTAGCAGCTTGTGTGAGTATGGTTGCCCCTTGTTGATCCAAGTACCTTAAAAATACTCAAGAGTTCTGCAAGCAGTTCCCACTAGGAAGAGAAAATAATAGGATTCAGGTATTCCTTTGTGACAAACCCATGCAATTTTGATTAAGGTAAGCAGAGTGCTGTTTTCCTCAGCACTGTGAAATTGTGCTGTGGGCCACTTCCAGCTCTCAGTTTCCAAACCTGCATACTTAGCTGGGTCTGGAGGAAAAAAAATTAGTTAATGCTCTGGTTTCAGTGAGCCACAAGAGGAAGAGGGGAGAAAGGCAGCAGATAGCAATCAAGTCCGTTTGTTTTTCACTGAAAAAGCCTTTAGTTCACCAGGCTTAGGCCTGCTGTGCTTTTGCCAGCACTTGGCTTGATTGCGGGTCTTGGAACCTATGTGGCTGAATATTGGACACGTTTCAGATCGTTCTTACTTTCTTCCAGGCGCTTTCTGGGATTCTGGCCAGGGGGACGCAGGGAGGGAGGGAGGGAGGGAGGTGCTTCCTCTGGAGCATGTGTACCAGACTGCCACCTGGGAAGAGCTGTGGGTAGAGGCAGGGGGAGCAATCCCTCCCTTTTCTACCCACCCCTTTCCCTTGGGAGCTGATGCTGCTCGTGTGTATGAGAAATGTGAGAGAGAGCTTTATGGATGAGAACAGTCCTGCCTCTTCCATCATCTCCTCTTCTGAACATTTTCTCTACTGAACATTGAGGATGCTTCCTCTCTGCTTTCTCTTGTGCTGGAGGAAAAAGTCCTGGAGCTGCAGAAGGAAGAGATGTGATAAAGGGACTGAGGCAGGACATGGAGAACTGGTTTCTGGACAAATCACGAGTGGAAAGTTAGCAGACAGCCTCACTGACTTGGGGATTTTGCATGCAACATTAATTATTGCATTGCTGGGCTTTGGATGGGCAAGGGAATTTCTGGAGGGTAAGACAGGCCACAATCTGACCAAGTAATAGTCTCATTAATGTCTAGGTCAGTCTTTTCAATCTGGAGGGGTTTGGCTCATGATTTTTGATCCTTTCACATGACTGTATTAACCACACCAGAGACACTTAATTGCCTTTCTTGCTCAGCCTCCAAGGAGCCAAGCCTTGGTCTTTTGGACAACTCCGTGATTCTCAAACATGTCCTGGCAGCTCTAACACTTCACAGGGACACTGTTTTTAGCTAAGGGGATAGATCTGTGGGTGAAAGGAGAGCAGCAGTAGTGTAGTACTGGTAGATCATTTGAGTAAGGTTTCTGACTGTCTTTCACTCCACCTTGGTGCCCAAGCTGGGTTGTTCAAGTCTGCGTAAGGGGTTTATCAGATGAGACAAACTGCCTTGGCTTAGAGGGCATTAGCAGGTTACACCCTCCCTGGAAACCAGTGGTGAGTTCCACATGGGTCTGTGTTGGTATCTGTCCTGTTTTAATACTTTTATCTGTGACTTAGAGTAGAAAATGAGTGTCTCATCATAAGGTTTGTGGATGACACCAACCTGGGGCGGTACATCTGACACGAGAGGGCAAGGCATTGCTCCACAAGGATCTGGACAGGCTGGAGGGATAGGCCATCAGGAACCTGATGAAATTCAGCAAGGACAAAGTCCTACACCCTGGGTGGATGAATCCCTGGCAGGGCATAGGCTGGGGACTGCTTGGTGGGGGAGCAGCTATGCAGGTAAGCCCCTGGGAATCATGGTGGGCAGCAAGCTGGACATGAGGACACAGTGTGCCCTGAGAGCAAAAAGGCACAACTGCATCTTTGGTGAGATGAACAGGGACAGCCAACAAACTGAGGGAAGTTATTATGCCCCTCTACTTAGCACCCACTAGACTATATTCAATAATGTCTCTCGCTATGGGGCTGCAGTACAGAAAAGGCATCAGTAGGTGAAGTGAGTTCAGGCCAGGGAGAGGGACTCGAGGCAGTCAGGGGCTGGAGTGGTGACCCTGTGAGGACAGGGCAGGTAAGCAGGGATTGCTTAGCCTGGGGGAGGGATGACAGGGGGAGAATCTAACAGCCCCCTCCCTGTGCCTACAGGAGGTCAGCAAGAGGAGAAGTCAGGATCTTTGTGGAGGTCAGAAATTGAAAGAGGGGAGGTTCCAGCTGGGTGTAATGAAAAACATTTTCCCTACAAGGACAGCCAGGCACTGGACTAGACTGGGCAGTCTCTGTCTCAGAAGGCCTTTGAAACCTGACCAGGCAAGGTCTGAACAACCAGGTCTGATCTACTGCAGCCCTCCCAAGGTCTTTTCCAGCCTGAGCCATGCTATGGTTCTGCTCTTCAGCCTAAATCCTCATAGCTATACTGCTGACCTTCTCCACTTTGTCCTGTGCTGAAGGAACATTAATAAAGGTTTACCCCTCGTGGACCTTTAACTAAATGAAAGCAGTCTGGTCTTTTTTCAGCTTTTTCCTCCCTTAGCAGGCCCACTTCTTTCAGTCTTTATTCCTGGGCCACGCTTCTCTCTACTCCTTCTAGTTGTGCCTTCAGGCATGTCCCACACAGGCTGTATCTTTTTTGAAATGTTCTGTTTGAGATGGGACATGTTACCTCAGCCAAGTGCACCAGTGCTGAAAGTGCCATATGTCCTGCAGACTATATTCCTGTTTGTGTAACCCTGTATGATGTTTGCTTTTTTCACAACAGCAGGGCCTTGTTGACTCACACTGAGTTTGCATGGCACTACAGACATACACAATTGCTGTCCGGATAGTGGCTATTCAGATAGTGGTTGTTTCTGTCTGACTGTTTAATTTTGCTTTTGTCCTTATTGGCCAGCTTTCTATATTACTTTCTCACCTCATTTCTCTAGTCTGTGAATGACCATTTTGAACCATGATTCTGCCCTCGAAAATTGTTTGCACCCCTCCTATACAGTTAATATATGGAGCGGCTTCTCTTGTGCTGTTTCTTCCTCCCTTTGTATAAAAATCTGATCAAGAGTTTGTGCCATAGCCTTGTGCTCTCCCTTCCCAAGTGCCACCATTGGTTCTCTGAGAGACTTCATTAGTCACTCGCAAAAAGCCTCCTCTACCTGATCTTCCTCCTTCTGTGATCCTGGTACAACAATGTTTACCTTTCCCCCTCTCTTTGATCACTGATTGCACTCGTCAAAGGGATCTTCTTTCTAGACTTTCCATTTTTCAATGTGTCTGCTCATCACTGATACAACAAAAAACATCCTCTGCTCGCCATTCCTGAACAAGCTGTTTATTACTATGTTAATATTCCAGTCAGTGTCATGTTACCACTATGCTGATCAAATCATAATTTTGATTATATACCAACCCTCACCACAATCCCTTTTATTCCTTGGGAGAAAAATAATTCTAAGAATTGCTAGACTGCAGGAAATTACCTAAGTGGCTTCACTAATGAAATTGGTAGTGAACTGCTTATTTACAGGAGTTATTTGCAAGGCTGAGTTGAAGAGTGATCTAAGTGTCCCATGGATTTAGCTCAGGCATAACAGGTCTAATTAGTGGGCAGTAGGGTGGAGAAAAGCTTTGTGTATTCATTTCCAGAGACCATGACTAATTTTAATGCCACTAATTCCCATGGCACAGTGTGGGTCAGTGATGCTCTGGCTATCTTCTAAGTAATTTTCCTTTTAAGTCAAAACTTCCCTTTTCATGTAAGTGTTGCTGTTCTGACTTCACCTTACTGCTGCCATGGTGAAGGAGATTGAATTTTGAGGGCAGAGCTGTAATGCAATTACAAATCCCTCTCATTAGACTCACATGTTATGTTCAGATGGTTTCCAAATAGGGCTGTCACTTGGGCTTACAAGTCTCCTCTGCTGTGTGTTTCACATTTCACAAAATCAGGGAAATCCATCTGTGCTGCCAATTTAGTATCTCAACACCCATCTGCCTGAAGCTGCAGTGATTGCAGCGAGGCTGGCACTTTTTCAGACAGAACATCTGACTCAGAGCCTCTTCTCTAAGTCCCTCCTAAAAGGCATAAAAAGTACGGTTATCTCCCCTTGCCCACCCCTCTGTGGGTATGACTTCAGTTTTCAAACACTTGCACCTAAATTTTTATGGATTTTTTGCTTTGCTGTGCTTTGCAGATGGGCCTCACGTGTGCATCAATATCTCTGTAAATCCCTGGTTCAGCTGGCACCCGTTTCAAAGGGCCAGGCATTCATAACATCAACAATGCTCACACTCTGCATTCCTCCTGTGCCATCCCATAATTTATCTGCACCAAATGCAAGGCAAAGTCCAATTCCACTTTCAGCCACAGTTTTGCTGTTTATTTAAGGCTGATAGAAAATACATGGTTCTTCTCTTGATTTTTTTTTTTCTTCTTTGGTGTTTTTCCTGTGTTTTTTCATAAATACCACCCCACATCCTAGTTGTGGTCCATTTTTTTACTGGGAAGACTCTTGAATCTCTTCAGCTTCAACAGTCACATCTGTCATTTTTACTACTCATTAAAACATACTGTTCCTTTTTTATGCAGCATGCAAAACTCACCAAATAGCTATACAATGTATTAACTGTATGTTCAGTGGAACCATACAGTTGTCTCCACTCCTTCAAATACCAAAAGCACATGGAACACTTCTAAAATAAAGCTACTTGGAATTGCTTTTCTCTGTATTGCTGTTTTTTTCTAGATACAGAAGAAATTGCTGCTTCTTAGACTTTCTAAAATGACAAGCTCTATTCTTGAGGCATTTTGCTCTGGTAAGCCTTTGCTTTCATGCAAGGATATTTTTTTTTTATTTTTTTATTTTTTTTTTAACTTTCTGCACAATCTGGAATGCCCTGTAGTTTTCAAACATTACTCTGATCCAATTTTCACTGACTGCATTAAATTCACTTGCATCCCATGTTCTGCATACGTTCACAGCAGATCAGATTCAGCTATTGTGACACTGAGTGATGTCCCAGGGAAACATCTCATTATCACATCCCCAGATACCATCAGAAATGTAATAGTTAAATCAGAACAGAGTTACTATCTTTTGCATAAGGACTCAGGGAGATGAAACCTATTTGGCTGGGAAATAGCAGACAACATGAGAATTCAAAGAGAGAAAGTGTTTAGGTGTTTTCCAGAGACATGCTCAGGTCTTGGTACTTTTTGGGATACACCCATTTCTGCTAGTTACAAGCGTGGGTTTGCTTCATTGAGACACTTGCACTTCTGCAGCACAATTTCCCACCTGCAATTCCCAGCTGGGGGATTCACCAGCTCCTCCTTGCCGCAGGATGGGTATTTCCAGCCTTTGATCCGAGATGTCTGGGCTCTCCTCAGTGCAAGCCCAGATGGGACCCAGCATCCCGCCTGGGTGCCCTGACACAGCCCAGCCCTGAGCGAGGCCTTTTCAGGGGGTTCAGGTGCCAGGGGGAGCGTCTGGCCGCAGGCCCGGCCATGCAACTCTCTTCACAGCAGCCTCCCTTGATGCGGTGGGATTTTTTTTTAATTTTTTTTTTTTTTCCCCAAATTAGACAAGCCGGCAGCAGCTCCGGAGTCAAGAGCGGCCTATGCTGCACCGCCTCTTCTTCCCTAGGGCCGCTGCCCTCAGGCGCACTGTTAAACGCCGACGGCTTCGAAGGCCGGGGCCCAGGCACGTCCCCTCGGGCTCTGCCAGCCATCTCCCCACGGGCTTCGCGAGGGGCGGCTGGAGAAACCCGTAGGGTTTGCCGGCGGTTTTCCCTCAGAGCTCCGGCCCGGGTCCCAGCCGGGTGGGGTAAGGCGGAGCCCGGGGGGGTGCATGGGAGGCCCGGGGGGAGCCCGAGGGATGCAATGGGGGCCCGGGGGAAGCCGGGGGATGCAAGGGAAGCCCGGGGTATGCATGGGGGATGCAAGGGAAACCCGGGGGATGCAAGGGGAGCCCGGGGGATGCATGGGGAGCCCGGGGGATGCATGGGGGGTCCGGGGGATGCAAGGGGAGCCCAGGGGATGCATGGGGAACCCGGGGGATGCATGGGGGGTCCGGGGGAGCCCGGGGGATGCATGGGGGGTCCGGGGGATGCATGGGGGGTCCGGGGGATGCATGGGGGGTCCGGGGGATGCAAGGGGAGCCCGGGGGATGCATGGGGAGCTCGGGGGATGCATTGGGGGCCCGGGGGATGCATCGGGGGGTCCGGGGGGAGCCCGGGGGATGCATGGGGAACCCGGGGGATGCATGGGGGGTCCGGGGGATGCATGGGGGGTCCGGGGGATGCAAGGGGAGCCCGGGGGATGCATGGGGAGCTCGGGGGATGCATTGGGGGCCCGGGGGATGCATCGGGGGGTCCGGGGGGAGCCCGGGGGATGCATGGGGGGTCCGGGGGATGCATGGGGGGTCCGGGGGATGCATGGGGGGTCCGGGGGATGCAAGGGGAGCCCGGGGGATGCATGGGGAGCTCGGGGGATGCATTGGGGGCCCGGGGGATGCATCGGGGGGTCCGGGGGGAGCCCGGGGGATGCAAGGGGAGCCCGGGGGATGCAAGGGAAGCCCGGAGGATGGAAGGGAAGCCCGGGGGGGATGCAAGGAGGGCCCGGGGGGGAGCCCGAGTGATGCCCGGCGATTCCCGCCCTGTGGCGACCGCCACGGCTCTGCCGCCATTGGCTGTCACCCACTGGCCGCCGCCCCCGGGACAGCCAATCGCCGTGCGCAGTGTCTGCCGGCTGGGAGTGGGGGGGGCGGGGCCACGGCGGCACGCGGGCTCCTTTTAACCCCCGTGCGCGGGGTTGTCTCATCTCCGCGCTGCTCCCGCCTCTTCTTCATCATCGTCATCCTCCTCCTGGCCGGTGTCCTGGGGAGCGCTCGGTGAGGTGGCGGCTGTAGCCGGGGTTTGAGGGAGGTGAGAGGAGAGGGGAGGGAGGTGCTCGTGGAGAGGCTGCATCCCTGCGCGCCGCCGGTTGCATCATCCTCACGCGTGGGCTTGGGGAGGAGAGCTGAGGGTTCCCGTGTATTTCCCCCCATCCCCCCCGCGTCTCTCCCCTTTCCTTCGCCTCCGGCCGCGGGGGGTGGGCTGCGTGGCGGCCGTTAAACGGTGCCTGCAGCGTGGCGGGGGTGCTGCCTTGGGGGTGAACCCCAAGGGCGGCCGTTAAACGGTCACTGCGGCGTGGCGAGGGGACTGCCGCCCCCCGTCCCCCCCCATCCTCCTCTGTGCCGGCTCAGGCGGCGGGGAAGGATGGAGGGCCGCGGGCTAGTGGACGGCTGTGCGACACGGCAGGGCTCTTGTTTTCCTTCTGGAAGGAAGAAAAAAGAGAGGAACGGGCAGCTCCGGAGCTGCTGCGGGCGACGGAGAGCCCTGGAGGTGGCTCTGGAGTACCTGGGGGGAGGATGGGAGCGGAGGCCTCGGGAAGGTGCAGGCTGCTGGGGATGCGCTGAGCAGCCGGGGCGGGCCTGCGGAGTGCCCCTCCGGGCAGGGAGCAGCAGGGGGGAAGATTGGCTTTTTGCTTTTTACACAGGCTTTGCAAGTTGATATTGTGCCCTGGGCTTTTGTCACTGGGCTTGGCACCAGCTCTTCAGGCGTTTTTGGCCTGCCATCCATTGTTCCCCTGAGTACCTTGCCAATTTATTTTGGCAAGTCTGGCTAACACAGTGGACCAAGTAAGCTTTTTGGAATGGTCTGAACTTGACTAAAATCTGAGAGGTTCAATAGCAGCGTTAGTATTAGTGTTGGCACTTTATTGGACCAGCCATTACTCAAAAGACTCCTATTCCTGCGTTAGTATCTAGTCTTTTGTGTATCTGTCTAGTCCCAGAGCCTGTAGCCATGAAGGTTTTGGAGTGCTGGGCCTTGTTCCAGCAAAGTTGCTCAGACTGTTTACCCTGTTAAAAGAGTCTGTTTGCTTATTCCAGGCGTGAGAGCTCAGTGTTTTGCAAAAGTAACGCTGTAGAAAGGAAGTGAAACTTAGAACTTGGAGGTAGGTAAAAGTTGTGGATTTTATGTCAGAGAGGAAAGGTATTTCCTGGGATACTGAAACCTGCTTAGGGCCTGGTGTTTCTCTGCAGAAGAATGGCTGTACTGAGATCACTAATGATGAAGCACAGCTTAGGTATAGGGTTAGGTTCAGTAGTTGTGGTGTTTGGACAAGTCATCCTTTTTGGTAATGGTTGGTGCCTCTTTAGTATCTTGCTGTGACTGCATGCAAGTTAAGCAGCCTTCTTCCCTGAAGTCATAGCAGTACTTTTAAAATAGTCATGGTCACGGAGGGTCCTTGTACTGGAGTGCGGGTGCTGGCTCAGGTACATCCCTATCTGATGCTGGCAGTACAGCAAGCTGCCAAGGTGGCTGGAATGGGATGGTCTTTGGCTATTGGCAGGTGCCTGCTGTCTGCATGCAAGATCCATAGGAACAGCAGAGTGAACTGTGCTCATGGTTGCGTTGTGAATGTCTGCCTAAAGCTCCAGAGACACAGCCAAGGTGGGTGGCAGCTGGCCTTTCCCACAAAACATGCGTCAGCAAAAAAGCTGCTTTCCTGCCCTGTCTATGATGACCAGCAGTTCTCTGCCAGCCTTTATCAGGGGTCCCTGGGCTAAGAAAAGGCGTGATGCCTTGTGAGTGGGGACACCATAATCCTGGGGAAAGGAAGCTGTGCTGCTGCCTGTTTTATAGGTCTGGTCAGAAACTGAAATATGGTCAGAGCTCCAACTCCCCCTTTTTGCCATTCTGGGCACCTTCCTTGATCTCTGAGCCTCTGTTATCCTACCTCTGTTTGGTAAGCTTGTCAGATCAAGAACTGTTCAGGCTGTAATGTGGGGCTGTCCTTGTGCACTAAGGAGAGGGAGCTAGAAACAGGGAAAGAAGCATGAAAGCTTCTGACTGCAGCAGGTAAAAATGCAGATAAGACATTCTCCAGTCTTCTCTATAATGCTGTTGTGCTTATGTTCCTCAGTCTTCACTCAGAAGACTCATCAGGCAAGTCCAGACAGAGTTGGAGAGAATTTCTGTAAATGGAGGTGTTAGAAGACAACTGGGCTAGGACTGCATACACAGAGCTTCATTTCTGTGGGGGGAAGGCAGACCAAATGGTTCCATGTTTTCACTGATCTGTCACATAACAATTGCCATAGCAGTGGAAGTTACTTTGCTGTTGAAGTATCTCTGCAGTGTTATGGAGGTGAGAGCATTAAAGGGCAACCCGTTTCATAATAGGAAATTTATGAATGTGCCAGTCTGGCCTTGAAAGAAAGAGTGTGACCATTGAGAGGACATGTGTGTGCTCATCTGCTTCATAGGGAAAAAACCAAAACGCCTGAAGCAAGACTTCTAATTTTTGAAGGACCTCTTCCTAGAGCCACATTGTTGTTAATTCCTAACCAGTTACTTCAGGTCACTTGATGTCTCCTGACACAGGACTGATAGCTGCCTCTGAGGAGGTAGCAAGGGGGGGACACACAAACAAAAAACCACCCCAAACCCACCAGCAACAACAAAAAGAAAGCCAAACCCAAATGGCTGACTCTTTCCAGAATTACTTATAGCTATGGTGTTTCCAAACAGCTTCCGAAGGCTGGATGGGTAGGGCTTTAGGATGGGATCCTAAAGCTCTCTAAGATCCTGTGATACTCCGTGTGAGCGGAGCAACTGGTTTGTGGTGGTTTTCTTGTTGGAAGAGTAAAGTTACCAGCAGAACATCAAAGTTTCCCATTCTCAGGCCACAGCATAATGGAATGCTGTATCTTATCACTGGCTGAGTAGTCAGCCCTTGGGGCATGTCTCTCTGATCCACCTCTTACACCTGCCTTTCAGACAACTTCACTTCTCCCTCAGGCAAGACTTCAGTTAATGAGGTTCTTGCATACATCAGACTCTTCAGATATCTACATTATTGCTGACATTGTAAACCACCTTAGAAGCTATTCAGTTCCTGATATATCTATGGAGTGAGTTCAGCTCAGGCTGTTTGGGAATTAATTTCATTCACTGGCCTTCAATTGTGTTTTATAGGAGTGCAGAAATAGTTTAGGTCTCGGGTTCTCTGTGGAGATGGATCCACAGATGTGAGCCTTTCCCATGAAGCTTTCTGGATCTCACACCTCTGTCTATATCCCAATTCCTTTCTTGACTTAGCTTTAAGAGACTTTATAAGTTGTCTTTCTAATTTTTCTGCCTCATGCTCTGCAGATCTAATGACAGAAGTTAGCAAGGCTTTTCTAGTTATACTCTACCCACACTTTCAGCAGGTATGGGAGTGTTCCCCTTTTACAGCAAATGTAAATTCAGGCTGACAGTGTTTCTTTCCTGAAGGTGGGCAATTCTTCCTGCAGCTTATCTCCATCAGACTCCTCTAGGTGGTTTTCTCTTGCAGTTGGAGAAGCAGAATTGCCTTTCTCCTGTCCCATCACTTATGTCTGCATTCCCAAAAGGACTGAGAAGAGAATCAGGCTAATGAAGCTGCTGTCATCCTCTGTTTTTGTCATTTCTGCGCACCCCCTTTGTTCCCCAAAGATCTGCCCATTAGAAAGGTTCACCAGCTTCCTAGGGCCTTATGTGGGACTGTAGGCAGGATCAAGAGGGGAATTTGTATGTTGTAGACTGGACACTTCTATTTTGCTGAAGTTGCATCATCTAGGGCTAGCACCAGTTGGATGTTCTGGGTGATGTTAGGAAGCTTATCAGGAGCACTGAAGGAGCTTAAAGATCTGAGATCTTCCTGCTGGTTCTGACCATGATGAGTCATTTTATAGGTAGAACTATAGGTATAACTGTGTAAGTCATTACAGATGTTTTTAAGTCTCCTTACAGCCAAATGCTGTAGTAAGAATTCCATTTGGAGAACTGCCAAGGCTGACGTAGGATTTTGTCTTCAACCCCTAAGATATTAGATTGACCATAGCTAGGACTGGTTTTCTACTAGTGTGATTGAAATCTGACTTTATAAATGTAAATATGCATACAAATTGGCCCTGGGCTGGGTGTGGGGGGGAATTATTTAAAATAATGCCTAATGAAATGATTTGAAGGTATTTATTGAACAGAAGCTCATGTTCCAATGATGTTTCTTCAGGTTAGTATTTGTTGACAGGTTTTTTATGGGCAGTACTTGTGGTTAGCTTTTTGTCTCCTCATTTTTGTTTTGTGTTCTAGCCCCATTATTGAAGTTTT
This sequence comes from Calypte anna, assembly GCF_003957555.1. Lineage (NCBI taxonomy): Eukaryota > Metazoa > Chordata > Aves > Apodiformes > Trochilidae > Calypte > Calypte anna. The sequence continues at coordinate 111,026,436 of NC_044244.1, read as the reverse complement.
GATCAAACATCAGGGTGTTGCCATGGTAAACAAATGAAAGTCTCACAACTTAGTTGAAGGCAACAAATATAGCTTTTTCTTTGTTCCTGCTGTTTCTAGTTCAAGAGGTGATGGGTGTTGATATTAGTGTACTGTGGATTTTTTTGCCTTACATTGCAGGAGATGGGATGCTGTTGTCTTGCCCAGTTTAAAGGGAATCCTCCAGAAGGCAGCTTTTGAGAAGAGCATCATTAGCTTCTTTCCCGCTAATAAGAAGAGAAATACTTATTTTTTTGAAACATCAAACTTTTACTACAACAGATTTCTCTCATTTTGTCCTAAATTTTGGACCCTCTAGAAGAACATAATTTAAAGGTTTTTCATTCCTATTTTATGAGAAACTAGAAGATGAACAAAGTCTCTTCTTTCCTGCCTTAACCCTTGCTGCTTTCTTCCTGTATGTTGAAATGGTTTGGTCCTTTGGGAGAGAAGGTACCCTCATTAGATGGAATTTGTAAATATTGTCAGTGTTAGCTGTGAGCAAAGGCAGTCAGTGTCCATATCCAGTATTGCATGCCAGCTGTCTGAAGGAGCATGCAGATGTAGCTTGCAGAAAGACTTGAAACTTCATCAGTACTTTTTCTTCACTAAAAGAAGTACTGATATTCTGACTTGTGAACCAGAAACAGAAATGAAAGCTGGGTTTCACTCTGGAACTGTGAGTAAACTCATTTCTGGTAACAAAGAGGTGTTAACTTATGTATGTTTCAGATGGTAGCTTTCTTGGAGCAGTGTTTTTCAGCCTAGTCCTGGTCAGTGGTCTAGGACAGGATACAGTCCATCATGGCTCTTGGGCATGTATTAACTTAAAGTAGACTCATGTGATTTTGGTGTCATTGAAGTCTTTGTACTGAGAAGGAGAATAATTTCATGTCTCAGTCTGGAAAGTCAGCTCTTTCTGAGGCTTTTTTTCCAAAAGGAGGGCAATTTAAATGCCTTAGGCATTTCCTTCAAATCAGCATAGAATCATAGAATGGTAGGGGTTGGAAGGAACTTCTGAAGATCATTGAGTCCATGAGTGTGCAAGAAATTGATTGGTGAGCATAAGGCAGTAGTGTTTAGTGGTGCATGTTAACTTGCAAGAACAAATGCTAAAGGTCACAGATCCTGTGCTTCAGGTTTTTTTCACTGTGTCACCAGACCAGCAGTTCTGCCTGATCAAAGCTGTATCTGTTCTGTGTGCATTTATCAGAAGAAGAAGGATGAGGCCAGGGAACCTTTCCAGGCCTAGCACAATTCAGTAATGGAAAGAGATTAATCTTGCTGCAAAATGGTGATGAAAAAAAACAAATATTAGGTAATTCCCCTCACACACACTTTTCAAAACCTCAGCCAAATTTTTGTCTTCAATGGAAATGAAACAGTCAAGCTGTATAAACAAACGGCTGGAGATGGAGAAATAACATTGCTTCCATTTTATATTTACTAGTTTCTGAAACAAAAAGCCTACTAGAAGTCTTGCTTGCTTCTTTGCAGCTGAAGTGTTAGCTATGTATGTTATATTCAGCATCACTGCAGTTGTGCAGGCAACATTAATTCAGTTTGGGTAGAAACTTGAGATTTTTTGTCTCCTAAGGCTAGTGAGGCCTGTACAAATGTTCCTGTGTAAAGCCTTTTACAAAATTATGTACAGGGTTTTTTAATGATGGCACCATGAAGTCCTTTCACTCTTGATGTTTCTAGAAGAATATATCCTGTGAAATAGAATATTTTCTGTTACTTTGTGTGTTTTTTAAGCTTATGGAATTTGAGTATTGTCCAGTAGAGATGTTTTCTGCTTACTTTACTGTGTCTGAGCTGTGTAGGGCATGGGAGAGGCAAAAATCAGGTAGTGCAGAAAGAACAGGGTCAGTAGACCCTCTCTTGGTCTTGTGCAATACATCTGCTGCATGATTTATTTATTTTTTTTAAATTCTGGTTATACAAGTCAACTTCATTTTGTTTTGCAGCTTCTTTTTTTCCCCTATGAAAGTGGGATGTATGTCTTGCCCCTTATGAGAGACTATTCCATGATAGTTTTTTTCTAACTTGCATAATCTGCAGCTTTGAAGAGGATTCTCATCTTGTCAACCACTCTAGTTGGTCTCCTGAAGAAAGTCCAGCTGCTGTGCCATCACCTTCACCAAAGAACATGGAGAAGTTGATATCGGAAAGGCCCACTTCAGTGTCTAAGGTACTCATTGGTCTTTGGGGAGCACCACCTTTCTTTTGAAACCAGTGACCTTTCTGGAAGAGTTCTCCTTCATGACTACAACTAGTGATGCAGAAGCTTTTGGCACCTTTTTCTAATCAGTCACCAAATAGTCCAAGCAGTCTTGTCTGCTTGGAGTGGGAAGGTTTAATTGCCAAGAGCTGCTTTTTGGTGTGTGGGGGTGTAACCCATGAGACTAGTCCTGTTTTCTTGTTGTTTATAGAAGCTTGTTACAGTAAGCACATGTTTCTGAGTGTTTGTTATCTACATGTGGAGCACTGTATTGAACTTTAGCACTCAGTGTAGCACTTCAAGGTTCTCATTTTGGTGATAAGGATTTGGCAAATCTTAATTATGCTGAAATGCTTTCCCATCTTCAGTACTATGGAAACATCAACTGGTCATTAAAATACTTATTTGCTGTGACCTTTTTTATATAAAGGAAAAATAAGACTAGGACATTTGAGGATGGGAATTGTCTGAGACGTGCTATGCTTTCTCCGCTAATACACGAGTCTTAGGTTTAGTGACAGAATCTTCTTTAGTCAGTGGCAGAACCTGTTCTTGAATGTTAAAAGCTACTTGATACTATTGCTTCTTTTGGCAATACTGCTCTCTTAAAAATTGCCACCAGGGTAGTTTCTGTTCAGGCTTTCCTTGGAAAAACTGCATGCTGAAGCACTAGACTGGAAATAAATCATAGAATCATCATGGTTGGAAAGGATCTTCAAGATCATAGAGTCCAACTGCCAGCCCTACACCACCTTAACCACTAAATCATCTTCTGAAGTGCCACATCTACCCATTTTTTGAAAACCCTCAGGGACGGCAGCTCCACCACCTCTGTGGGCAACCTGTTCCAATGCTTCATGACTACTTCAGTGAAGAAATTTTTTCCAATATCTAATCTGAACCTCCCCTGGTGCAACTTGAACCCATTACCTCTTGTCCTATCTCTAGTCACTGGGGAGAAGAGTCTTAATGTCCACCTGAGTACAACCTCCTTTCAGGTAGTTGTAGAGGGCAATAAGGTCTCCCCTCCCAAATATGTTGGTCAAGGGACAGAAACAAGAATAATGGTTTAGTAGTAACATGATGGGGGGACAGTAGTGTGAATGCATGGCTTCCCACAGTGCAGAACTTGGAATAACTTTGGTAGTCTTAAAAGACTTTGTTACAGCAGGGCATATGAATCACACTCTTCTTTCTTTTTTTTTTTTTTTTTTTTTTCCTTCTTCCACCTTTAAGGATGAAATGCCTACACATCCTTCCCCAAAGATGTCAGAGACGAACTCATGCCCTCATGCACCTGGCAAATATTTTCTCCCTAGTGGGATGGACAATGGGAAGTGCAATGCTAATGAGAAGGAAATGGAGTGGATCCGCCCTGATGCACCTAGCAAATGCACATGGAAGCTTGGGAAACCTCTCTCTGCCTCCCCTCATCGTCATACTACCTTGCAAGTATCACTTTTACTTGCTGATTTTCAGTGCAGCATTAATCCAGCTTTGCATCCTTTGCCCTAAGATCTTTGGATTTAACAAAAGATGACTGATTTGAATTGATGCATCTTAGCGTGTACCTATGCTGGTGCTTCTTAATTTCCACATATAAGCAAAGCTAAGAATCCAGATTAAGTGTACAAGGAGTCTTGCACCAAACATGTGAAACTATGTTGACTAGAACTAACTTATTTTAAATAATCTGGCAAGCAGCTCCCTGACTAGATGAAAGATTGCACTGTTTACACCTTTTACTTTTAAAATAGCTGACTATGAGCAGTGCTAAGCTACTTCATGCCAAGAGGAAGTGTAAAGTATTTCATTCTTGCTTCAGCACTTGGCTTAATGTCTGATTCATCCTTGTTTTGGATCAAGGACTTGTTTTAATTGTGAATCATCCTTTTAAACCAAAATATCAAAAATAACTAGCCTGACAGAGGGGAGGGAGGAAGCTGGCTGAAATAAAAAGCATTGGAAATGCTGTGTTGCTTTTGTGTGACCTAGCTGGGGCCCTTTCTGTCAAAACACTGACTTTTTTTATATGTGTACCAGGCCAGAGCCTCTGAAAATCCTGCCAAGCATCCTGAATAAAGTTGGCAATACACCTTTGGTGCGAATCAACAAGATTGGGAAGCAGTTTGGGCTCAAGTGTGAACTCTGTGAGTACTGCCTGAGGCAGAAAATCAAAATAAGTAACTCTGTTTCAGAAACGTGGGTAGTCCTGGTTAGTGGTAGCATGGAACCTGGGCATAGGAGGAGTGCAGGTACCCGGCAGATGATGGTGAGAAAAATTCCTCTCTTTCTTTGGCAGGTTTTCAGGGTTTTAGGATTTGGTCATCTAGAGCATCTTTCAATTTGTATTTCATGAGGACATTTCCTCATGCAGCTTTTCCATCTTTGTGGAAAAAGTAAAACTTTTTTTCATAGGAAATTATTTTTAATTTTAAAATCATATGAAGTTTTTGACTTCATATGATTATTCATTGGTGTGTTTAAAGTGCAGATCTGCAGCTACTACTGAAGATCATGGAAAATGATGAGAGGAGTGGAACTCAGTGAATGTTTTGTTTGGGTTTTTAAAACCCAACCATACTGGAGGTATCTGGAGGCTCTGAGCAGAATCCTGAAAGGAGATGTTTAACACCACTGAAGGGATTAGTGCTAGGAGTACTGAAGTGAAGGTGTAGGCTGAATGAGGGGAGAAACTTCCAGTTTGAGCAGAAACTCTTTGACTGGAGGATGTTAGCAAGGAGAGGGCAAGACATGTTGGTAAAGTTCTCTTCCTCTGTGCTATTGCAATGGAAGGGCCCTGGGGCTTTTTATGCTAATAACTGGGCTGTAATAAAGAGGAAAGGTGAAAGGAGAGGTCATATTTTGAGGACAGTGACAGAGGATGGATTTCTGGCTTCTGTGGTCAGCATCAATTACTGAACTTGCTGTCTTTTTGTGGCCCATAACAGTGGAGATGCTGTGAAATGAATCCCTCTCTCTGGTGTTGTAAAGCAGAGAGGTGATTTGGGCAGACAAGTTAACAGTTGCTTTTGGACATACATTTGGAATCAGTAGCTTGTTTAGCAAAAAACTGCTGTTTAAGGAATCTGCTTGGTTTCTTTGTTTCCAGTGGCAAAATGTGAGTTTTTCAATGCTGGGGGCAGTGTGAAGGACCGCATCAGCCTGAGGATGGTAGAGGATGCTGAGAAGGCTGGGATCTTGAAGCCTGGGGACACAATCATAGAGCCAACCTCTGGAAACACAGGTAGAGGATGCAGACACTAGTAAAATGTGGGGGGAAATGTGGTAATGGTTTTCCTGGTAGGGGCAGGCTTGATTTTGGAGCATGAAGGCTGTTTGTGCAAGGAAGAAAGGAGATATCTTCCTGCCTGCATAGCGTAGGGAGCAGTGCTCCTTCCATCTTGCACAAGGAACAATTCTTTAGCGTCCTGTGTTGACCACAGTATCACAGAATTGTCATGGTTGGAAAAGACCTTTAAGATCACCAAGTCTGACTGTCAACCCAGAAAAAAACCCCCACCATCCTCCTAGAGCATGTCTTGAACTGCCTCATCTACACAGTTTTTTAATACCTTCAGGGATGGTGACTCTACCACCTCCCTGGGTAGCCCATTTCAATGCCTGACTACTCTGTCAATAAAAAAATTCTTCCCAACATCTAGTCTAAATCTACTTGGTGCAACTTCAGGCCATTTATTTACTTGAGAGAAGGGGCCAGCACCCACCTCACTACAGCCGTCTTTCAGGTCACTGTAGAAGAGATAAGGTCTCACTTCAGCCTTCTCTTTTTCCAAACTTTCCCAATACCCTCAGCCTCTCCTCACAGGACCTGTTTTCCAGACTCTTCATCATCTTGGTTGCCCTTCTCTGAACCTGACCCAGTATCTCAATGTGTTTCTTGTAGTAGGGGGGGCCTGAACTGAACACAGTGCTCAAGGTGCAGGCTGACCAGTGCTGGGTACAGCAGCACAGTCACTTCCCTTCTCCTACTGGGCACACCATTTCTCATAGCCAGGATGCTGTTGCCCTTCTTGTCCTTCTGGACACACTTCTGGCTTATATTCAGCTAGCTGTCAGCCAACACCCCCAGGTCCTTTCCTACCAGTCAGCTTTCCAGCCACTTTTCCTCAAGCCTGTAGCATTACCTGGGATAGTTGTAACCGGAATGAAGGACCCAGGACTTGGTCTTGTTAAACCTCATACAACTGGCCTCTATCAATTTATTCAACCTGTCCATGTCTCTCTGCAGAGCCTTCCTACCTTCAAAAAGATCAACACTCCCATCCAATTTGATGTTGTCTGCAAATTTGCTGAGGAAGCGCCCAATCCCCTCATCTAGATAGGTGATAAGATATTGGCCAAGACTGACCCCGGAACTGAGCCCTGGGGGATGAACAGCTAGGAAGGAGAAATGCTAAGTTTACAGGGACTCTGCTTTAAAGTGTGAGGCCAGATTCACTAGATTCTATTTAGGAATTAATATCTGACTGAAATGGAAATCAAGCACGGGTGGGAAGCTGGATCTTCCCTTTCTGTTTGGAAAGTCTCATGGTCTCTGTTCCTGCACTCTGTCAGGTCAAGTGGGCCTGGTTTGAGGAACAGCCTTTCCCATGTGGTGCTGAGATGGGAGAAGCTGCATCCTTACAGCATTATCTGCCAACACAGCCCTTGCACACCTAGATTTCCAACAGATTCCACTTGGATTAGCATCTCTTATTGGAGAGCTGGAGGAAGGAACAGTCCCACCAGTCATAGTCCGGGCCACAGCACGATCTAGCAGACAACCTGATGATCTAAGCAGACAAGTTAACTCTGGGCTTCTGCATCACAGCTGTTGTACTTCTATAAAGCTGTTCTACTGATAGGGAGTAAACATACCTGTAATGTTCCCCCTTGAGCTAGTTAAATATAAAATATACTGCCTGCTCCCTTGGAGATTCTTGAGTTGAGCTACAAGCTGCTTCTCTGCCTGATGTGCTCTGGAGACATGTCTTGTCCTGTTCTTAAAGTCTTTGCTGGGTGTCCATCCATGTTACCTTTTGATAAGTAGAGGCCAGGCAGATCTTTCTTCTAGTTCTTTGTTCAAGTCCCCCTTTTGTTAATGGATGAAGAGCTGATCTGTAACCAGTACCCCTGTCTTCAGCAGAAAACTGGGAAGTGATATCTTTTGGTGTTTACTGAATAGCTGCTCTGTGAGGGGAACAGTCCAACAAGCCCTTGTGACTGGCTATACCTCTTCCCTGAACAAGGGCATGTAGATGAAAATAGTAGTATATATTGAATTCCTCTGGTATCTGAGGCCATATTATGACATCCTGCTTTCTGGGTCAGTACCTGATAAATGATTCTCCTTGCCATAGAATACAAAAGATAGAAGAAGACAGAGCTGAAGGAGATGCAGAACGATTACTTCAGGACCTATCGGTTTCCATGTATAAGCAAGGGCCAGAGCAGATAGTAACCTGAGAACTGGCTTTTGCTGTAGGCTACTGCTCAGAGCTATTGAATATGTTAAACATGAGAGTTAGTGCATTATATATTTGCCCTCTATGCATCCAGTTCTTCTTCCACCAAAGTCCTGTTTTTATGCTTATTGCATTTCCAGGTCAGTAGCAGACAGTACAAAGTTTTAGAACTTGTCTCAAAATGCAAATTCTTTCTTTGTCACAAACCATAAGGGAGTGTGTTGGGTGGCCTCTCTTCTGTCTTGGGCATGAGTGAGGCCTTTGCTCTCAATTTTTGTTTTTGTTTTGTTTGTTTTTTTAATTGATTATCCATATTTATATATAATGGGAAAAGTGTGGATTTTTGAGGTTTGTATTTTTTTCCCTCCTAAATATTTAAACACTACTTGAATTAATTGAAGTGTGAGTTACACTTCTCTTACAGGAGCAGTTAGATTTCTTTCTTTTTTTTTTTCACCCCTGTACAATTCAGCACCATGTAAAAACAGCCAGTTTTGAACAAGCAGGTCTCTGTATAGGGTAAAATGCCTGTGGGGCATTTCCTTGGCCGTGTGTTGATACCATGCCTGGTACTCAACAGCAGGGAAGATTACACACAGTCTGAACTCACACATACCAACCAACTTGATCTGTTTGGCTTATCAAGCAGAGGTGATTGGGTAGCAGGTGTAAGCTTCTCTTCTATGGGGAAGGCACTTCTGACCTCAGCTCTTCAAGTAGGCAGACAAGGACAAGCGTGAAGGCAGAAATCAGGCTAGAGGTGCAGATTTTTGAAGTTGAAAGGAAGTGTTTGTCTCTAATAGTCAAGGTATGCAGAATCTAAATAATGTATTTGTAGAAAGGACAGCTTCAGCACATTGCAAACTAGGGATTTAATACAGAAATGAGTCAATAGAGGCTCTAGTGCTTTTCTGACTGTATCAGAATTACTGCTTTAGTCTTCTGTAGTGTAAAGCTCATTCCCTTCCCAAATTACTGCTGTAAAAATGGAGTGAGGCAGGAAGAAGGTATGTATGTGATAAAGCTAGGAGCTGACACATGTGAAGTTTCCCCACCCTTGGCTAAACTTTCTGTTGGTGGTGGTGCTTGAAGAACTAGCAGCATCTGTACATCCAGTTCTCCCCGGCAGCCAGAAACATTCCCTTTACTATCCCCTCTAGAGACACTACTCAAGCTTCTGTTTAAAGTGTGATTAAAGCCAGGGCATGCCAAAGCTGGCAGTGTGGGGTTTGTTCTTTGATCCTCACTGTATGTTCTGCATGTTTTTGCTTGCTTCCAGGAATTGGGCTGGCCTTGGCTGCAGCAGTGAAGGGTTACCGCTGTATCATTGTGATGCCAGAGAAAATGAGCATGGAGAAGGTCAGAGCTACCTTTATTTTAAAATAAGCATGTTTGCACTTGCAGAGTTCCTGATGCAGATAAGTATTGTGTCTTCAGCAATGAAAGTGTAGGCTCTTGGTCTCCAAGTCACTGGCCAGACAGAACTCTACTGAGGGGCTGTTGCCAGTGTCCAAATAAATGCAGGCTTGCAAGCCATGGACAGAAAAGGTCTTCAGTCCCCACAGCATTTTCACTTGAAAACTGTCATAAATGCTGCCATAAGTGCAAATGCCAAGGGAACTTGAAAATTAGCTAGCAAATTGAAAAGACTAGCTGCCCTTGGCTTAGCTGTGCCTCACTGAGCAAAGGAGGATGAAAGAAGGGAATGCTGAAGCTTTAAATATTCTTCTTTAAATATTCTGAGGAAGGCTGTGAAGGAGCCTGCTGAACTCCCAGGGGATACCTGCAAGCATCTGAATTGTGTCACCAGCAAAATGAAGGGGAATGAAAAATCACCTGGGTAGTGTCTGCTTGCCTCCAGTGTGGAAAGAGCACAGCATCTATTTCTAGAGCAAGCCCTGTCCTGTGTTGCTGCTCATGCAGCCAAAAGAAGTTGAGAGTAGAAATCCTCTGTTTCACAGTTGAAGCAGCAAATTGCTGCCAGCAAAACCATTTGTTTTGGTTCAGACACTTTCAGCACTCTGCTGAAATGCAGTAGCACAGATGGGAACACCATCCCCTGAAGACTGATACCCATTGCTTGCCCTTACCTGCTCTGGAGGGAGATAGCACATGGCCATCACCATATGCCATGCAACACCAAAGGCCTCCCTTTTCTCTGAAGACAGGATTTGTCTTGGCTCAGAGTCAAACTTTCTTGCCCTTGTAGACACTGAATGTGCATAGGGCCCTGGAGGATCTCCTTTGCTGCCTGTGTCTAAAGGAGGAGGTAGTAAATATGCATAATTTGCACTATGCTATGCTATGCCATAGCACTACTTGAGTGCAGAACACGTGAATAGCATGAGAGGATATGGTATTTTGCCTGAATGAGGCTTCTTGGTGTGTAGGAATAGTCCCTACAGGCCTGAAGGCTTAGAATAGAAACAGGAGTTTGACTTTTAGCTTTCTAAATAATGCTTGGTTAATACCAAATGACATTAAGGATTTTGACCTCAGTGATGTGAGGAAGGGAAAGTTTTTTCTTTTCTCTACATCCCAATTAAGTCTCTGTGCTGGGAGAGTGTTTTGGAGTTTTGTGACCATCTTTATTTGCTACAGGTGGATGTCCTGAGAGCTCTTGGTGCTGAGATTGTGAGGACCCCAACTACTGCCAGATTTGATTCTCCTGAATCTCACGTGGGAGTAGCATGGAGACTGAAAAATGAAATCCCCAATTCACACATACTAGACCAGGTAAGTGCCAAGTGTCAGAGGTGCATGGGAGGAAGTATTGCAACCTTATTCCTAGTGTCCTTTGTTGACTATTCGATACCCTGCGTGTGTCTCTGGAGGAAATGATGTCTCAAGTGTGGAGCTGTAGTTGAGCCATCACCATGCTGTAGGTATCAAGTTTTTGTAGTCACTAGAGGGCAGCAACGACCCTGTGTTTGCAGTAACTGCAAACTATATGGGGGGTTTTCCTCTGAAGTCCACTCCTTTGTGGAGGAATAGGTACAAGGGTAATGTTCCTAAAATAAACAGTCCCACAAAGAGGGACTAATCTTGCCATTGAAGGATGCTGGCACTTTATAACTGCTCTTAAGTTAGATCATTTAGGAAGATTTTGTCTCTGCTTGGGCATTCTGCCTTGGTCTGCATTATAGATAGAAACAGTCTGGAAAGAGTATCTGTACCTGTTATAGGGCCTGGAAAATATTTGTCATTTCTTGAAATGTCTCACAATGTGAATTTTGTCTTTCTGGTCTACTTAATGGCTATTCTGTCTTTCAATATAGTACCGTAATGCTAGCAACCCCCTGACACACTATGACACCACAGCTGAAGAGATCCTGCAGCAGTGTGAAGGTATGTTTGCTTCTTGCCCTCTTCAGTGAGTCACTGTTATTCTCTTATTGTTAGGTACTTGGAGAATAGGACTTGAGGTGGTTGGGAAATGGGTGGATTTTGATACAGCAAATCCCATACATATGCTGTGTTAGAGAATTACCTTATTTCAGTAGCTGTAGTAACTATTTTTCAATCAAAGCAGGTTGCTTTGTGTTTTAGACTTGTCTGTTTGTGATCAGGTGGAAAAAGTAGTGATGCTTAAGTGATTTTCTTTAATTAAAAAATCCATAGATAGACTGGCATGAAACAAGGTAATTTTTCTCCAATCACAAATACAGAAATGGGTATTTTTACAATATCAGACCCAGATACTCAAATACACTGGAAACTTCTTCACTTAGGAGTTCTCAGGACTACAGACTGCTCTGTTGTGGTGTCACCAGTGAGACATTTTTCTCTGCAGGAATGGCTTCCATATTATCTGTAGGCAGCTGAATTGGAGTACCAGCAGTGACTGAGATGTGGCAGCAGAGACCTTTATCTGGGCTAACTCACCCAGCTGAGGAATTGGTTTGAGAGCTGTTGGAGGCATTCAGTGGGATGCTGGCATACACCATAGGTGGCAGCAGGAAGTCATAGAGGAGGTTACTGAACTACCTTATAAAACACTACAGTTTCTGATGGGACCCTCTAGTAAGAGGGTCCTCCTCCCCCCTAAAAGTAGCTGTAGATATTCAGATGGTTTGTCTTGTCTTCTGTGGCAAACTAAGTTTGAATTAGAATGCGAGTGCTTTAACAAGCTGCTGTCCCATCAGCTGAGTCTAGATGAGTTCCAGCTTCAGGCTTCTTGTTTGTGTTTACTTTTCTTCATAGGACAGACCCTGTTCACTTACCCCTTCTTGATGGGGTGTTAATTCTTTTGACTGGTAAGCATTTGCTTTTGTCTGTGAATTAGTGAACTTTTAAAAATGAATTGTTTTAATTGATGAAAACTGTCAAGTGAAGCTGTAGGTGGTGACAGAAAGATGAACTGTGCTACCTGCTCTTGAGTGCTCATGACCAAACCAGTCTTTTTCACATGAAAATGAGAGAGTAGTTATGCTAACAGTTCTGTCAAAGGATACCTGTCCTGTGCTTTTGGCACTAATTCAGTAAATTTACTGATACAATGGGCTGCTCATTTTAACTTAGAGAATAAGTTATCTGCATTAACAAATATGGGAACAGAAATATGGGTGTCAGCTCTATGGGTCACTTCTAGCTGTGTCTGGAGTACCACAAATTTCTCCCTTGCCAGGCCACTGGACAGGCACTTCAAAACCACTTTTGAAATAAAAGAGGCTTGAGCAAGGTGGTCTTCAGGTAGGTCTCATAACTCTTCAGAAGCAATGAGCCTTGTCTTGCTCTTTTCTGCTGTTTTCTGCATTTTTATTGAAGAATGTCCATACTTAGGTGTAAGTGGATTTTTAATACGTTATTCTGTCTCTCACCTTTAAACAGGAAAATTAGACATGCTGGTAGCAACGGCTGGCACAGGAGGTACTATCACTGGCATCTCTAGAAAACTAAAGGAGAAGTGTCCAGGTTGCAAAGTAAGTGGCAAGCCTAAATCATTTCTCTTTAGCAAGGTGAACCTCAAACTGCTCCACTTTGCATGATCCATTCTTTGCAAGCCTGCCCTGGATCTCTGTGGAAAGCTCTTGGGTGTTCTCAGTTAGAAGGTAGCTCTGAGCAGCAAAGAAAAAGACTTCTCAGACTCTCTGAAATTATCATGCTTTAGTCTCACTGGGTGGCCAGAGTTCAAGTTTGGCTCAGCAGATGAAAACTGGCCCTTAGGTCCCTTCATGGGGTCTCTGAGAAACTTCCATCTCTGGTGTGTTCTGCAGCCTTGTGTTTCCTCTCTGCCTTCACTAACTTGTCAGGAGCTGCTTAAATTTTATCATGTTTCTATTGAGAATATTTTCCTACATAGGCACTGGTAAACAAAATAAAACTTACCTGCTTACACTTGGAACAAAATGTATTGGCTGTAATGATGCCTGACTTGTGAATAAGACAATCTTAGGAAAACCTTCTCTGCTGTTCAAACCAAGTAAAACCCATGTAGTGAGTGCCCCTCACTTAGTGTCCGCAGGCTGAGGAGATGGGGTGTGTTGTCAAGAGTCCAGAAAAGCAGCAAAGCATTTTGCTCACAGGGGGGTGAATATTGCTGGGAAGAAATGAATAGGAGACTAGATTGGTGTTAGCTTGGCTATGGGCGCAGCTGATGTGACACCAACAGCTGTAATGAGGCCAGCACTCATGAGTAAATAGCTGTGTTCTCAAAAGGAGTGTGTCCTGTTAGCTCAAGTGAAAACTGCTTCTCCAGATTGTAGGTGTTGATCCTGAAGGTTCCATCCTTGCTATACCAGAATCGCTGAACAAGACTGACAAGACAATGTATGAAGTGGAAGGAATTGGATATGATTTTGTTCCCACAGTGTTGGATAGATCTGTAAGTTATGCTTCTTAGTTTATTGCCCTTTGTCCTTTGTTGGGATGCACAAGTGAGGTGAAAGTGGAGGTAAAACTTAGTATTTCAGCTCAAAGTATTTTCATTGAGCTGAAAGGGGGCAAGCAGACCTTGTTCCTGTTTTTTAAACAGCAAAACCAGTCCTCAAACAGCTTCTGCACTGGCCACATGTGTTTTATAACACTAGGTGGAAATGCTGTTAGCAGATAACATTTTATTAGAACACAGAATTCTAAAAAAAAGCGTAAATTCCTAAACAGACATAAAAAACCCCTCAACCAACAAATCAAAAACCCCACAAAAAAACAACAAAGCAGCCTGATCCCTCCTGGCCAAAAGTGGGGTGACTGTGTCCTATGTCCTGTGCATAGCTTGTGTCCTTGGGAAACCCTCCAAGAGGGGAGGAAACTAATGCTTTCTGTGGCTGTCTCACAACAGCCTGGTCTTACAGCAAAGTTTCAGTAAGGATCCTTTTGTGCTAAAGTGATCATCTTACCCTGACCAAAAAACCCCCAAACAACAACAAAAAAAAACCAACAAACAAAACACTTGGCATCTGGTGGATGGAAACCCAGGCACGTGGCTCAGTAGGGCAGCTGGTACCTCACAGAGCATGGGTTGATTTTACACTAGTTGTGTAGTTCCCCAAGCCCTCCTCATATACACAGCCCCTTGTTTCTGTCTTCTGCCCCTTACCAGACAGTGGACCAGTGGTACAAGAGCAATGATGAGGAGTCGTTTGCTATAGCACGCATGCTGATCCGAGAGGAAGGACTGCTGTGTGGTAAGAGCAAATGCAAATCCTTTGGGTTTCTCTGATTGGTATGTGAGAGGCTAAAGCCTTGAACAGGTCAAGGAGATGTCCTTCTACTTCAGAAGCTGTCTTCTTTACCCTGCCTCTTCTACTGTCTTACCTTCTCTCGTTCTTTCTCATTTCACTTATGGTTTGACTATTTTGCCTCTGGTCTGGATTTTGGCAGGTGGCAGCTCAGGCAGTGCCATGTCTGCAGCTGTGAAGGCAGCCAAAGAGCTGAAGGAAGGTCAGCGCTGTGTTGTTATCCTCCCTGACTCTATCAGGAACTACATGTAAGAACCTGTTTGTTTTCTCTCTGGGAAAGGGATGAGGCAGTCCCTCGGACCTCCTTAGAGCTGTGGCAAGTTGCATACATATTTGTTCTAGCACCCAGTTACCCAGGCAAGGAAAGTGTTTGGGCCACATCTTCTGATGTACCTAGAAAGGGGCTGACATGGAATAGAAAGGAGCTTAGCCCTCTGAATGCTGAGCTCCTATATGTGTGACTTCAGTACACAGCCATCATCAGTTAGTATCTTTCACAGGAAAAGGCTTTTTTTAACTGTTTTATTTACTGGAGATTATTGGTATTATCCCGTTGCCTTACTGGAACCCTTCCAGGAGTCTGCTCTCACTCACTGTCTGCCTCTGTCCACAGCAGAACACAGCACTGCTGTAGCAGCAGCCAGTGTTGGGGTGAGTTTATGGGTGGAACTGTGAGGGCTTTGAGCTGTGCTGAGAAGTTGTTTCTCTCCTACCACACTGAAACATAGCCCAAAACACAATGTTTTTAGCTGTGTTTCCTGACTTATGTTGCATCCAACACAATACTAGATGGCTAGGAACTGTGGACAGACCTTGTCTGAGGACAGATTGGCACTTATTCATTCCTGCCTGTGTGTTTATTGTGTCACAAGGGACTGATGTAGTCAAAACTCTATTTTCTAAGAGGTTCTTTCCTCCTATCAGCATTGTCTCATCATCCCTGGCTGATAAGCTTCTATGGCAACTGGCAGTATACTTTCAATTACCCTTTAGTTTTTAGTTGTAGTGAGCAGTAAGCAGTTGCCTCTATGTGCTATTATACTTGCTGTCAGATATTCAGCTTGCTAATGAGCTTTTAACTTCCTGATGCTTTCCAGGTCCAAGTTCTTGAGTGACAAATGGATGATTCAGAAAGGGTTCATGAAAGAGGAAGACTATGTCAAAAAACCTTGGTAAGCATGTCAGATCCATTTAGATTTTCATCAGTCGGGTCAATCAACTTTATGGCAGTTGCTAATTTAAAGCTTATTTTAATTTATACTACTGTCATTGATTTAGCTTATCTTTCATGCTGTTGTGTTGTGTATAATTGCAGCTGTTAATTGAATTTGCTTAAATTGGTTGATTTCCTTTTTTCCTTTTTTGGATTACGTGGCAGAAGAAGAAAACTCGGTACTTAATAATTTGATTTTTATGAAAAGGATTGTATCTGAAATGAAAAAGTAGTATAGAGAGAATATTTCTGAGATCAGAGCTCTTAAGTGCAAAGCACTGCAAGTCTGCATAGGTAGTCTTCCCTGATTCACTACCCATAACAACTGTCAATATTGCTGCCTCTATAGGCATGAGCACAAAATATGCAGTGTAAGATATAAATAATTAAACTAGGGATATTAGTACTTTCCCCTATCTTTATTCCTGGAAAGCAGATGAAATGAGGACAAGAATTTCAATTTTATAGCCGCCTTGTGTGCTTCAGTGACTTCCTGATACTGGGGAGAAATTTTGAAAGTCTGAAATCTTTACTGCCTGGCTGAATCGTGACTCTTCCTCGCAGCCTTTTGCCATTCCTGTAATGTTGAAGGCCACTGTACATGAACAGCTGGTTCTTTTCTCTCTGTAAGGCTTGTGTGGGATTGGGTTTTTTTTATTTCATCCTCAGGTGGTGGAACATAAGTGTTCAGGAACTAAGCCTTTCTGCTCCCCTGACTGTGCTTCCAACTGTTACCTGTGCAAAGACTGTTGAAATTCTCCGGGAGAAGGGATTCGACCAGGTACCGGTTGTTGATGAATCTGGGTATGTCCACATATATTGCTATTTATCCATATGTGTCCCTCCTCTCACCAGGTTCCAAGGGATGTCTTTTAAATGATTATTAGTAGTATAATATCCTCTCACTCATCTTTGTTCAGTTATAGAAATACAGTTCAGAAAGGTTGCCTTAAACACACTAATGCTGGACTTCATATGTTGTTCTGCTAGGTCTGTCCTGCCCTTCACATAACAAGCCTCTGATTATTATGATATATTTAGCCTGTGCTTCTGCAGAATAATTTAATTGTTTTTTATAACAGCTTCTTAACTTGACCAAGGTAAATTAATATTTAAAACAACTAACCTATCCATCTCCACAACTTTCACCCAGTTTCTTCAGAACACTGTGTTATAGGTCAATGTTGCAGTAACCCCTGTAAATCAGAGGTTCACAGCAAGCTGGTGTGCCTTAATTACCCTGTGTAAAACAATGAAGCTGTGCTTCTCAAAAGCTCTCTCAGATTGCAAGAAGCTCTCAGGTTGAAAGAACTAGAGATACAAAGAGTCTGATGCTCTGAAGGGCCAAGCACTTAAAAGCACCTTCTGACTTATATGAGTCTCCAGAACTTCTGGAACTGGACTCTGCAGTGATACAGAATCCAATCAATAATGTTGCTTTCTGCCATGCAGTATTTGAACTAGTTGCTCCAAGCTGGCTAAAAGTGGATCCTTTTATCTACAGGAACACCTAAGGCTTTTGTGTTGTTTAGCCCTATCTTCTCACTCTCCTTCTCCAGGGTGATTCTGGGCATGGTTACTCTGGGTAACATGCTTTCTTCACTGCTTGCTGGAAAAGTTCAGCCTTCTGATGAAGTCAGTAAAGTAATCTACAAGCAATTTAAACAGGTAAGCAGATATATTCTACAACTCCTCGGGCTTATGGTATTGTAAGTGTCCTAACACTACAGTGGCATCAGGTTGGATAAAATTTACCTGAGACCATACAGTGCAGTTGTTACTGAGCACAGATGTGCTCTAAACTCTCTCCTAGGTTACCCAGGAGCTCCCAGGTTTGTGATGTGGCTCTGTATTGTGCTGTTCCATTACTGCAACAGGCTTTCTTCTAGCATGCTTTTCGTTTCTTCCTTCCCCCAAAACCCCTTATAAATCTGGGCAATGTAATTATCCAGGGGAAGAGACAGATGTTGAAACAGCTCTCCTAAAAAACAATCAGCTAAAGGCAAGCAGTTGCTTGTCTTTTGTATGGGATGCCTTATTGAAATAGGTGTGTCCCCACAACTTTCACCACAACCTCCAAGCTGTATGAGTGCTCTTCTGAAATATACAAGTATTGTTGCAGTTGCTTTGCTTCTCTTGCAGGAAGAGGATTTTGGTTTTAACATGGAATGCTTGACCTAGTTTTCACCTAGGCTTAGTTTCAACGTTGTCTCATAGTGGATGAGGGGCTGTATTCCAGAAGTATGTGTAATGCTTCTGTTCAGTCTATGAACTATCAGGTCCCTGAGAGTCAGAAAGGATGCTAATTCTTTATGGACAAATGTAAATATATTTTTTCCTTCCCAGACAGATAACCAAGCATCAGGTGGAAATGTGGTGCGTAACAAAACTCCTTAGCTCATGTGTTCCCTCACTCGGACAACTTAGAGTTTCTGGGGCTGGTGGTGTGCAATCATTTCTGTAGCTACACTGGTGTTAGCTGTAGTAGCCAGTTCTCTGCTCTTCTGAGGTTGTGGCTTTTTTCCATGAGCAGCTTGAAGTTTTGCATGCTTGTTTGGTGAAGAACAGCTTAACCATTTCTTTTCTCTTTAGTTCTGACTTTTTTCTTGGTGGAGGATGGAAGGTGGTACCTTCCACAAAATACCACCACAAAAGTGGTGGTATTGCTAACATGCTAACTAAAAGCATTATTCATTCTTATTTTCCTTTGAATTGGTGCTTTAATGGAGAAAGATGGTAAAATGCACATAACCTCAGAAGTTGTAAGGATTTTGCTTTTCTTGCCACTTTAGTCAAAGTTTTTGGCTTATTTACTGGTAAAATTAGGAAAAGTGTATCATCTGTGTCACTGAAATAATGTAGGATATTCTACAGGTAGGATCTGTACCACAGAATGCATCAATAAGAGCCTGTGACTATCAAGGCAAAGCTATCTTTGGCAACATAGGAAGCTTTCACTGGTATGATTGTCACAATTACTTTGTGGCAGTCTCTTAGAATGGAAGAGGAATGGTTACAGGGGTTTTTTTTTAAGTCTCCAGTAGAATAGTACTCCAGGGCTTTGTCTGCCTTTACCAGAAAATAGGGCTGGACAATAGTATCTGATGCTTTCTTTCACTCTACCTAGTGTTTAACTGTTAGCGTGTTCCCTGGTGTCCTAAACTATTTAGCACTCTGCTAAACAATGCAAGGCCTGGTGTCCCCAGCATCTTGATGGGCCATAGGTTACTTCTTGAGTAGGAGACAGTTGAGTTGTAGGGCCATCAGCAGTGCCATGTCATGTCACTTGGCCTTAGAGCCAAACAATCAGACCCAGTCATGTGTAGTGTAGCAGCATGTGTACAGGCTAATTGCTCAAAAGACTTTATAGGTTTGAAAAAAGATGCCAGTTGTATGAAAAATCATGGGCAAAATTTTTAGGGAGCTTGGATGAACAGTGATGATCAGGATGAACAGGTGAGAACTCTGTGGGAGTTGTGTTAAATTCCCATTAAGCATTTCAAAACATG
The DNA here is from genome assembly GCF_003957555.1 of Calypte anna. Lineage (NCBI taxonomy): Eukaryota > Metazoa > Chordata > Aves > Apodiformes > Trochilidae > Calypte > Calypte anna. The sequence goes on along the minus strand of NC_044244.1, from coordinate 111,007,324 downwards.
TTTGTCTTCATAGTTGTCCCAGTGCTGGTTTTGGGCTGTTCATCCTGATCATCTTTAGCCCAGCTGTTCTCTGAAAGCTGGGCTAGTGATCATACACAATCAGATGGCAAGGAGCTCTTCCCCTTCAATGAACTTTGAACTTGTCTGGCCCAACAAGCTTCAGTATGTACACTGATGCTTCAGTATGTCCCATGGCCTGCTGGTTCCTCTAGCACAGGCTGCTGGGAATTCTGTGGATCTCTTCTAACTCACAGAAAGGAGATGAGAGCTCTGTGTTCTGCTGCAGCCCAACTGTTCGCACTGTGGCATTTATTCCTCAGTCACAAGCTGGGTTTACTGCAGGATTAAGGCTTTTTTAATCTGCAGTGTGAGACAGTCTTTGCTGTAAATTCCTTTAATCCCTGTTAATCAAAGTATATCAGATGGTGAGTGCTGCTGTTACTTGGAGAGAGTCACCCGGGTAAAAGACCTGTTGTAGCTGCTTAGTATGGTTAAAGCATATAGGAAGAACATTTTTATGCATTTTTTCAAGTACTTCCAGCAAATTATTAGATAAGTGTTTCAGAAGGATCTGTGTTTTTTCTGTAGTCAACACAGGGTGTTTTCTTGTTTACTTCTAGCAAAGTTGAATTTCACTGAAAATTAATTCTTACTTCTCAGTTCCCTGATTTGCACCTGAAAACAGTGTTAGTTGAGCAATCTTCACCCATCATTTTGGTTTTGGCTTTTTTGGGGCTTCTTTCTTCCCTGCTGCTTTTGCAGACTGTATTTATTTCCACAGCAATATGCAGCCTGATTCATTCACTTTTTCTGAGATCTTGCTAGAGAAAAATCACCAAATATGATCAGAGATTTGTGGTAGCTTCTTTTGTGAGACACATTGGAACACTTGACATTCTTTCATTGTTAACATTTTTTAGATATTAACTAAGTTTATGTTTAGAGAAACATGAGAATAACTTCATGTAGTGCTTTGGCTTTTTTGTTCTGTTTTCTTGGAAACTATAAGCAAAGAGAACTGATCTATTAAGTTGAACTTCATTTGTTAGTGTTTTATAATACCTCAAGTAGGAGCTGTATAGAAATGCTGATGTATTGTTTTTGATACTACACAAATATACAGGGGTTATCAACCAGTAAACATGTAAAGGCCTGTTTTAATAAAGTTTTGTAACTCTCTCCTTAGATTAACCTGAAAGACAACTTGGGGAAACTCTCTCATATCCTGGAAATAGACCACTTTGCTTTAGTGGTGCATGAACAAATTCAATGTGAGTATGATATACTGTGCCTTGGAAGAGGTAATCTGTGAATGAAAATAAGAATAAAGTATAAGTGAGAGTATAAACAAGTTATGAAACAGCAGTTTCATCACAGTGAGCATCCCAGGTTAACTAGACTTCTTTTTTTTTTTTCCTTTTTAAAATAAAACCTTTAATTAAAACATCAAATTTTAGTAAGACCGAGATGTCAGCACTGACATGGCTGTCTCAAGACAGCTTAATGTTTCTTTTTTAACCCGTTTATTCTGTTTAAACTTACTCCTTTTCACCTGGTATTTTTAGTCCAGGATTTATTTTTTGTCAACCATCTCAAAACTCTTTACACTGCTTTTTTTATAAATTGGAAATGACTAAATAAATCTTCAGAGCTAGGATGTATCACTGTTACATGTGATTAATAATATTTTTTTCCTGCTTTATATTCCTTATAGCAGGCAACTTGCAAAATTACAAACACTGAGAAACTAGACTAAAAACAATATTAAGATTCTGGAAAATTTATCTGACAGCTAACTAAAATATAACTGTAAATAAAAAAAAGTCATAAAATGTGGGCTTGTTCCTGATAATCTTCATAAGGACATGCTCTTGACTCTGTGCTGACTGGAATCTCACTGGAGGCTTGCAATGGAACAAATACTGAGTAAATTAAAATTCCAGGACAATCTGGCTGGCTGAACAACCTGATTCTCTAAGTAGGTTAAACATCTCAGTACAGCCAGGCTTCAGGAAAAGGCCAAAGGTCACTTGGCCTCTTGGTTCCCAGGTCAAAGGCTTATTTATACTCACAATGAAAAATCACTTGAACCTGTGTTCTCAAGGCAGCAATGATGAGATGGCTAACAAGTGTTCTGGATGTAAATAGAAAAATGTTGTAATGTGATTTTGAAGCTAATTCTGTATTTGACAGTTGTGTTAGGGTAGTGTTGCATGTCTTCTTCCAGTGGTCCTGGATAATATCTGCAACTGCTTAAAGTAAAGCCACAGAAATAATGCATCAGGAAAATACTCTCTATAAGAGAGGATTTGGTTTGAATTTTTGTGTTAAGAACAATAAGTCTGCAGCTCCTTCCATAATGTTTCAGTTTCTATAATCCCTTTTCTTGAGGAGACTTTCTGAAATGAAAGTCCTTGCCACTTCCTGTGTGACTGTTGGTCAAGATGACATTTGGGTTCCCCCTCAGTATCTCCAGGGGTTATCAGTGAGTGATAACCAGCTCTGCCAGTGGGCCCTAACTCAGAGCTGGGATGGCTTGGCACCTATCTTCAAAACCAGTGCCATTAAACCCCCATGGGATGGTGAGGGTTTGTGCCTCCTACAGCCAGAATCCCCTCTTTGTTCCTCTGTAGATCACAACGATGGCTCCTCCAGCAAGCGCCAGATGGTGTTTGGCGTCGTTACAGCCATTGACCTCCTGAACTTCGTGACTGCACGAGAACGGGAAAGAAAATCCATCTGAAGCCAGGTAGCAATGTGGATGGAGCCTCTTCAACAACATTTTGCAATCTCCAACAAAGAATCAGGTTTATTTCTTAAGTAGAATGGTCTGTCTTTAGGGTGTTGTTCTAAGTGTTTTGTTTATTTTTTCCAATATTCCAAAACCAAGCAGTTAGCTATCCTGGTGTAGGCTAAATAGCCAGTGCATTTTGCTGTATCGCACAGCTTTTGGGGACTTGTCTCCTAATCAGGTTACACAATATTTCTTAAGACAATTTATTTTTTTACCTATATATGTATATATATGTGTAAAAATATTGCCTAAATTAACTGCTGTGTTCTTTACTTGTTATGTCTGAAGTCTGGCTTTCCAAAACATTGTTTCAGATTTATAAAATGTTGAAATAAAGAATTACTGAAGCAGAGGCCCAAAAGAAGATTTTGGATTTTTTTTTTTCTGTGCAAGGTTGTTAGGTTTGTCTCCTGTGTGGAGACAAAAATGGGAGTGGGGTATGGAGAAAAGAAAGGGAGGTTTTTCACTTTTAATGACATCAGTGTAAAGGAAGAAGAAAACTTGAGGGCTGGAACTGAGTCTTGTTTTAACCAGCTGCTCTGAGTGAAAACTGACTTGAGTGGAAGCCTACCAGTGAAGTAACAGGAACTAGTGACTTCATTTTACTGATGCACCAGCTTTCACTGTGAAGACAGACCTTTCTTTTTCCAGTTGTACTCTGATAAGTAATCACAAGAGAAAATTAAAAGGTAAGATCAAGCTTCTTGCCTGAAGGTTTTCAAAAGTTTTTGTTTAATATCTTCCTCTTACCTACCAACCTTCTTGTTTATTTTAAAGTGCTTATTTTTTGCCATAGTTAGAAGAACGAAAGGTAATTTTTCAAGACCTGTAAACTCTTTTGAGGATAGTTCACTGTAGTGCTTTATTCCAGGGAAAAAAACCCCTACTATTAATTGAATTCACTGGAGCTAAGCTTGGAAGTAACTGGCAAACATGTTGTGGGCTGGTACTGTCATGGGTACATGAGATTAATGTGCAGTGGATGTGTGCAGCTACAACTTCTCCCCAGTTCTGGAATGCTGGATTCTTCAGTAATGTTTGACTTACGTGGCTGTGGCACAATTTGGCACTAACAGCACCATCCATGGGCACTACTGTGCTCAGGCTACTGCCTGCTGCTTGTTGTAATGAAGATTGGAGTGATTACAGGAGAAAAGTAGCTGCTCTTTATCTTCCTGAAGGCTGCTCCAGTCATTTTCTGACTGGCCTTTTGCCAAGAATAACATTTTTGATCAGCACAAGTGATGCTTTTTTTAGCTTGTCTCTACACTGCAGTAAAAAAGAAAACCCTCTATATTTTTAGTCTGGGGCTATTGCTGGTAGGAGGGCTAAGTTGTGTTTGGTTTTTGTTTAAGAAAAAAAAATAGGCTGTGGGGAATTGTGAGTCAGCTAAAAGAAAACAAAGAGGCTTTTTAAAAATCACAATGACTACCTCCTCTGTATATAGATTTCTCTCTACATTGCTGGCCTCCCCATGGCATTGGAATTTGCTTTCCATTTTAGCAATGTGTGCTCAGAGGAGAGAGGTGGTGGAAGCCATTGCATCCCATGTTGTTCCTGAGCAAAGAACTCCAAGCAGAGCCTTTGCAGTTGTGCCTTAGGTGATGCTTGCCTGGAGGAGGGAGGCAAGCCAAGAGTTCAAAGCCAAAGAAGGGACACCAGTGTCTGCCTGCCAGAAGTGTGACAGCCTGGTTTGTTTTCTAGCTGCTTCTTTCTCACCTTAAATTTGTGAATGTTAACAATTTAATTGTAATAATAAAAAGCCACAGACTGATTTCTGATAATTGTTCAATGGCCATGCTGGTGAATGCTAAGTTTATTGTGTTCTTGTTCAGTTTATTTCCTTAGATGCTGGCTCTCCCTGCAGATTAGGGTTATTACTGGACTAACATGACCCACACTTAGCTTAAACAATGCTTTAGCCATTGATACTTTAAGATTCAAGACAACTTTGCCCAAGGCTCTGGAGTGAACTACTATGCAGTCTGAAAATGTGAAACTTCAATAATGATTGATTCTAATGGGTGGTTGTTTCTGTGATTTAACTTTTCCCCCCCTTATACTGCACAGTGATTCCTTTCTCAGTGGTAGCTCCTGCAGGTTGGGTGCTCTGACTAGTGGAAAGCTGAACCAGTGTGATTTATCAGATGTGTGTACTGTTTTCAAATCTGGATTAGCTTTCTGTAGGCTGAACAGCTCTCTTACCTCTGCTGTTTGTCAGAGCCTAATCTTTCAAATTATGTTTTTTCAGAGGCTTCCCAAGGACATGGTCTTTGCACTTTGTGCTGCTAACATCTTTGATGTTTCTTAGTATAGACAGTCTTGGACTTTCACTGCATCTTTTTATTCTCATGTCAATTGCTGATGTTAAATCAGGGTGAAGGTGGTCTATGTCTGCTAGACCTGATCTCTTGTTATTCTGGTTCCTGTTTCCTTATGTGGTCAGCCCTTGCTCAGCTCTCTCCAAACAGTGCAGGACCCTGCTGACCAGTCTCACTGGGTTGTTGTTCCATCCCGGAGACCCAGGGGAAGGTCAGTGTGTGGAGGGGTGTAGCAGGGCTTCCCCTGCTTGCCAGTCCCACAGCCATGGGGCATTAATTCCTTGCTGGCTCGCTTACCTGTGTGCTGGGTTTGCTTACGGGGAACGGGTACCTGCCTCTTTGAACCCACAGAGTGCTCTGTCCTCAGCTTTATCTTCTCAGTCCTCATCCAGTTTGCTCTCCAGCAGCACAAGGAGACTGATAAAGTGGGGAAAAGATACACTAAACTTCCTTTACTCCACACATCCTTTTCTTGTGATCAATTGAAACACTTGTTGCTGTCAATAATTGCAGATCATCACGTTACCTTTTGTCAGCCTACTCCATGGCAGAAAGGATCCTGGCAGCATAGTCTGACACACAGAAGGCTCCATCCCAGGCTTGCCTGTGAAGGAAAGAGCATTTCAGCAGAAAGGCCAAAGGCTAATCCAGCACAGAGAGCAGCAGGCAGTGTGGGGGATCAAGTTCCATTTGCCAGCAGACTAAAGGCATTCCTGCCCCAACCCTGGCCCCTGCTCAGTGCTGCTGCTCCTGCCCCTGGGCTGTAGCCGTGGTCCCAAACACAGAGCTGAACTGACTAAAAACTATCCCGGTGAGGTAAATCAGAATCATAGAATCACTGAATCATTAAAGTTGGAAAAGACCTCTAAGATCAAGTCCAACTGTCAGCTCAGCATTGCCATGCCATCCATACCACAGCCTGATGTGCCACATCCTGACGTGCCACATCCATGCATTTTTTTCAGCATGTCCAGGGATGATGCGCCAGTTCCAGTGTCTTGCCACTCTTTCAGTAAAGACATTTTTCCTAATACCCAAACTAAACCTTCCCTGGCACAACTTGAGTCCATTTTATCTCTTCCTATCACCAGTTACGTAGAAGAGACTGACACCCACCTCACCACAACCTTCTTCCAGGCAATTGTAGAGCAGGAGCAGTTTTAGCCCTTGCAGCTCTTGAGAGAGACATCCATGGTTCCCCAGAGTGCCTCTGAGGCACCTCATTAGCAGCAGCCCCAAGTTTCAAGCCCTCCATTAGCATGTTTCCCCTGTTCTTACAGCAGGAGGAGGGACCTTTCCTGACCAGACACTGCCTGATGGCACTGCTAGGACTGAGTTGGCCCCAGATACATAGGTACACCTCCTCATGAGTCACCAACACAGGGAAAATTACTGGGTACTGGATAATTACTGCTGTACAGACTCTGGAGATAAAGGGAGGACTTCAGTCCAGAAAGTCACCTTACAAAAGCAATAAATTCCCTTTGGGAAAATAACTATAAAAACAAACAAACAAACCTACAAACCACCAACCCACACTTGTATTGCTGATGGAAGTGCCTCTACCTTTTTTCCACTGCCAGGTAGAGGCAGATGTGTTTGAGCTTTGCTCCTGAAATATTTCTGAAGGAATTCTTTAAGTGGGCTTAATGAGAAGTGGAGCTTTGGAGAAGGAAGTGGCTATGCAGTGGCATGCAGAGGCACAGTCCCCGACAGGACACAAGGGACCCAGCACACTTGCCACGGGGTTAAACATACACAGTGGAGGTGCTCTGTGTGCATGTGGGCCCCACAGAGCCTGAGCCCTCTTCCTCTTTCCCTGCTGCATCTGTTCTGCAACCATGCCCAGCCTTGCACCCAGCCACCCATGCTGCCATGTCTCTCTCCAGGGCCATCTCTTGGCCTCACAGCTGCCTTTGCACTGCACAGTGAGCTTGCCTGGCTGACCACATCCAGCTAAAATGCAGCTTTCCCCCCACACTACGTTACCTTACCAGTGAAACTGATTTTCTGGTTTACTTTCCTAGGTATCTGTAATGGACAGGACAACATATCATAGACCTAGAGAATGGTTTGGGTTGGAGAGGATCTTAAAGATCATCTAGTTCCAACCCCCTGCATGGGCAGGGACACTTCCCACCAGACCAGATTGCTCAAAGCTCCATCCAGCCTGGCCTTGAACATTGCCAGGGAGTTTCCTGGGACAACGTGTGCCAGTGTCTTGACAACCTCACATTAAATAATTTCTTCCTAATATCTGACATGTATCTACCCTCTTTCAGTATGAAACAATTCCTCTTTGTGCTATCACCATATGGCCTTATAAAAAGACATACAATAGGGATGACTGGAAGGATGGTAAGAGGAAGGGTTGCTCAGCTGGGTACCCCTGCTGCATCACAGAGCAGATCCTGCAAAGCAGGACCAGCCCCATGCCTTCCTCAAGATCAGAGGGAATGATGGAGGAGGGCCACACATTGTGGCCATGTCCAGCCACTGCTTTGTTTGGTGCCAAACACTGAGACTCTTCCACTGGCTGTAGTGCTGGAGGACAGTGAGCACGGGTAGAGCCTGCAGGATCTGACCAGTGTGGCAGTAAGAAGAATGGCCAGCTCAGCTGCCACCACCCCTGCCTAAGTCTTTTCCTCTATTTAAGAGAAAGGCCAAATGCAGTCTACACTTCAGGTTGTACTGCTCATTTAGTAGACAAAAATATCCCATAGCTTCTTTGTACAAATGCACTTTCTTCTTTTATAACTGCCAGCTCTCTCAGGCTTTGAAAAGTTCTTGGCTTTTCCAGCAGTGCCCAGCTGGATTTATATGCACAGACAAACAGGGCAGGTGGTCTGCATGCACCCACAGCCCCTGCATTCCCTGCACTTTGTGGTGTGCAAACAGAGACTTCATGTCCATGGGGAAACTGGAGTGAAGACAACATGCTGATCCACAGTGAGCCTGTTGCATTTTGGACCCATTGGGTACTGAAATGTGCTGATCAGCCCCATGGGGCAAGCACAACGGGTCTGACCTGCAAATGATGGGAAATCCAGTGTGTTTGGAGCTACTTGTGCCTTGAGTCCCTTCCAGTGTCTTCCTGAAGAAAAACCAGCAGGTCTGTTCTTTTCCTTGCCTCTGTCTCCCCAGGGCCAGCTGCAATAGGTGCACTATCAAAGGGAGCACATCAGGTGCACTGAAAAGATCTGTGCTTTGTACAGGCAAATGCTGTCCTCCTCATGAGACAGCTGGGTATGAATTGCTTCTTCAGGGCAATGACAAAAATGTAACTTTTTAAACCCATTTCTACCTCGGAATGTGACAGGCTTGGGGTGGTGGACCTGTGCTGGTTTTGGTTGGGATGGAGTTAATTTCCTTCATAGAAGCTGGTACAGGCTGTGTTTTGGATTTTTTGCTGATAATACTGGGATGTTTTCATTATTGCTGAGCAGCACTTACACAGTCTCAAGGCAGCTTCTGCTTCTCACACCACCCCAGTAGCAAGGATGCTGGGAGAGCACAAGAAGCTGGGAGGGTACACCACTGGTACAACTGTCCCTAGCTGAGCAAAGGGACATCACCATGCTCATCAGGAAAGGGGAGGTGTTTGGAGTGGTGGCATTTCTCTTCCTAAGTCACAGTTACAAATTATGGAGCCCTGGGGATGGCTGAACATCTGCCTGCCAGTGGGAGCAGGGAATGAGCTCTTGGTTTGCTTTGCTTGTGTGCGTGGCTTCACCTTCACCTGGTGAACTGTATTCACCTCAAGCTGTGAGTTTTCTCACTTCTACCCTTTTGACTCTGCAGTCATGGGTAAGGACATGTTGGAGAAGGTTAATTTCTGAAGGGATTGTGGCTGTGGGTAAGGACACGCTGGAGCTGGGGTTAAATCATGACAGCACCTTATAGTGAGTACCTTGCTCTGTCATACAGTCCCTTGCTGATGAGAGGCAAGTCATGAAACATGAACAAGTGTCAGTGGGGTTGAGCCACAGATAATTAAATTGGGTTTGGTAAGACTTAAATAATGGAGATGAGAGCTTCATAAAATCCACAAGCTGGTCAGATGGCAGATGTGGGTTTCAGCTGGAGTAGTTTTACTACTTTAAAATAAAAAGCTTTAAAAGAAAGCTTTTGCACCAAGAGTGTTGAACAAGAGAGAAGTATGTTTAACAGGAAGTAAAATCCTCCTTTTTTCTGTTTGCCCACATAATTCAAACAATGGGTATTATGATCAGTGTTTCATTCAGCCTGACCAGATGTTGGTTTTGAGCCTGTGTACCCTCAGTAAAATGGCTTTCTCCATCAGTCAAAGATAAGCTAAAAGCTATGGAAAACCTGTTCTGCCCTGTACTGGGCTAGCCCCTCATGTCCTGACATCCTGCCTAGCCCTATCACCAAAGCCCTTCAACTGCTTTGGTGAACCCATTTTGAGTGTTAAATTACATGAGAGGGGAAAACATGTATTTCTTCTTGATAACATCTTAAAACCTGATTGTCTCCACTAGGAAAAAAAAAATCACCCAGGGAGTGGATCTGTGGTCATGAACGATCTCTGAAGTGCCCAGAAGAAAAACCTGAATGCTGCATCCCTTCTAATGTGGGAAAACAGTCTGTGGAGGCTTAAGGATTCCATGTGCACATCAATATGATTGTATGAAATCGTTTATTAACAACTTGCACTCACTTTATATAGAGAAGTCTTGTTTACACCATCTTATCATGCAGGTGGCTTTGTATTCCAATTACACATACCATTCTCACGGAAAGATTCTTCTCACATAATTATTTTCCTCTTCTGTTGCCAATTAAGTTATCTCTTTCCCATTAGCTCATTCTCAGAAAGCCTCTAACTAGGCCTCAATAACCATTAATCCATTGTGGCCTAAGGTGAAGTAAGTCAGGATTGCTCACAACCTGTATATTTCTGAACTGTTTCCCCAACATTCTAACCCCAACAAGATGAGTACTATGGGATCACCTCTGCTAAGACTCTTTTCAGTGATACTTTAAAAGCCAAGGCCCTCTCCCTGTGCACAGGCGGGAGCTCTCCCCTCACACCATTTTGTCTGGAGTGCCCTCGGCCACCTCCATCTCTCCATGTGCCTCCCTCTTCTCTCCTTATGACCCAGACGGTTCTCTTGGTTGCTGCATTCCCTTTAGCCAGCGGGATGCTGCAGGGCAAGAGCTGCAAGAGATAAAGGACAGGGGGGGGTGAGCCTGCCCGGGGATAAACAGCTGTGAGATGTGCTCACCTGTGTTTTGTTTTTTTGTTTTCAGCTTAGTGATGCTTGAACAGGAGCATCTCTGATCAACGAAGTGAGGGGGGGTACCTGGGGGGCAGGTTTTTATGAGGTGCCCAGGCTGCAAAGTGCCTGCTGTACCTGTGTGGAGTGGAAGCATCACAAGGGTGCAGACCCTATCTAGCCCCTTGCAAACCAGCTCCTCCTCTGCTCTTAAACCAGGTGGAGGCAAAGCAGGAAAACCCATGTCTGAAGAGAATGTTTCATTGTAAAAAACAAACAAACAAACAAAAATTCTGTTAAACCAAGTATTTTATTTAAAAATTATCTTCCGTTCCTCCAAATGCCCAACAAAATCTCTATTTCACTTTAAGTTGAAAACATCACCATTTCTTGCAATTTGGTCACCGGGAGGAATAATCTTATCTTTTAATGTGGCTTCCCTCTGAGCAGACCCTGCTGGACAAGGCAGCCAGGAAGGGGTGGCTGGGTTATTCTGTAACTGCAGTGGCCAGAAAACACAATTCTTGCCGAGGTTAGGGTTATTTGCAACCTCTTTATGAGAGACCTGCATGCTCTGCATCACGTCAGACAGCCCACAAGATCTTTCTGCAGTGGATTACCTCTGGCAATGTTTTCCAGAGAGCTTATTTATTGCAAAAAGACCAAAGGTAATGTCATTTCTGGTGCTAATAGCTACAAGAATTGTGTCTTTGAAAGGTTTAATTCCAAAATAAGCATTCCAATAAGACTTTTTCTCAGCTGATCATCTGAATAGCTGTGAAGTTTCCTTTGTGACTGTGTTGGGGGGGAGCAAATAACCTTAAGACATTTAGATGTGGTGCTCAGGGGCATTGGTTTAGTGAACTTGGCAGTGTTGGGTTGGACTTGATGGTCTTAAAGATCTTTTCCAAACAAAACAATTCTATGGCCCCAATCCAGGCGGCTCTGTGCACTCCAGCTGTGGGAAGGTGAGGGGAAAGGAGGGACTGAGATTCTCATGGGCTCTTCCTCTTCCAGTAAATCTGCACCCAGATAAAATCCTAATGGCCCAGCCAGTGTTTGGGAACCAACCTGGAGCAGCATCTGTTTGCTGCTCTCAGGTAATTTAATAGTAAAGCAGTTGCATGAGGAGCAGGAGCTAGCATGAGAAAAAGAGTAGTTTAGGGCTGGAGATGGAGCAGAGACTAACCCTAGGTTCCCAGGGGACCCAGAGAGCCCATATCAGCCAGCACCTAACATAATATGTCACTTCTGACATTGTTTATGTCTGGTTCAGCAAGGCACAGGCTGTCACAGATGACCTGGGTTGAAGCAGCAGGTTATGGATGAGACACGAAATCAGATCAGAAATGAAATTCCAAAACCAACATGAAATTGCAGGGACGGGACTGGGGGGGAGGGAGAGGCTAAGAACACTTCTGAAGATACATATGAATTAAAACAAACATTCCATGGCTTATCTTTTTTTTTTTTTTTTTATACACCAATCATTTACTCTTGGAGAGCAATCAGGTGCTGGGCATAATTAGCTGTGACCCAATCAGTGTCCCTCCTCAGAGCCTGTACCGCTCGCTGCTCATTGGTGTCCCCTACCACTGGGCACATATAAGCTCAGCACTGGGGCTCAGCAAAGGCACTCAGCTGTGACAGTGGAGGGGGTAAGTAGGACTTCATCTGCTAAGGAACAAGCTGCTTTTCTAAGGGCAGATGACAGAGGATCTGTGCCTACTCTCCAGGTAAATTTTTGTCATGAAGAGGCTCAAAAAGAGGAGAAATTTGGTAGCCACTGCATCTTAGCCTGCTGAAAGTTTGATTTTGATCCAGGGGGTGTCTGTGCTTTAAGCAAGATCTAAATAAATCTGGAAACTGGGGAGGTTCTGGCTTCACCTTACAAGGTCAGCTGGGCATTAGAGCAGGTTGCCTGGAGAGCTTAATCTGGATTCAGTCTCCATCCCTGAAGGTTTTCAAGACCTCAAATGGAGAGTGTCCTGAGCAACTTGGTCTGAGTATAATGCTTACCCAGCCTGGAGCAGGAGGCTGGACTGGGAACCTCCTGAGGTCCCTTCCAGCCAGGGTTACTCTGTGATTCTGTTAAACTGATGTTGCATTTGTCTTGCTCAGTGATGGCAATACAATTTCTTTAGAATAAACCAAGAAAATGGCATTTTGCTTTCAATGGGGCAAGTTTGCTGGTAACTCTCTCTGCCCTGCTGAGTCCATCTTGTTCTCCCTCTGTCTACTTAACGAGTGTCTTGATTTTCTTCCTTTTGAAGTTATCAGTGCAGTCTGATAACCTAATAACAGCAATCTCTTATCTGCAAAGTACTCTATAAACATCAGCCCATGCTCCTTGCCATGTTTTCAGTCACTGGCAGCAGCGTGGTACTGTACCTGTTCTCTTGGCTTGCCTCCAGCTCCAGTGGATATTTCCATTATCCTTTGTCCTGCCTCAAGCTTCTCTATTTAAGAGAGTAACGGGGCTGTTGCAAGACACCTACAACAGATGAAATCTATTTGCCAGCTGACCAGATGACAGCTGAAGCTTCAGACAGGAGTTAGGAGGAGTACTGGGATGTAGATGAGAGTTTTGGTAATCAAGAAAGGATATATCTTTGCTTTGTGTTATAAGGTAACTTGAAATTGCACAGGAGGCAGTGTGGGGAGAGACTTGCACTGGACATTGCTCTTCTCAGCCATCCTTGGCTCCAGCCAAACATGCCCACGGTGGCCCCATGCCCCTGTCTGCCCACACTTTCCACCCAGGCTGCTGAGACCACCACCAGGGAAGCAGCTCGCTGGTGTCACATCAACACCTTTGAAATATCTGGGAAGGTCTGATTCTTCCCATCCTTCAGTCTCATCACAGGTCATTTGCCATCTTGCATAGATGGTACTGGGTTGTACACTTCAGGCAGTTTTAAAGGTTGCCTTCAGAATATCAGTAGGTTTAGATATATCTTAATTTAAATGTAAAACCAGACCCTGAGCATAGCAGTGCAGAGATCTGGGTGATTTATAACTGGGAGGATATCTGCGAGGCCTTGCAGCACCACACCAGGAATTAATCAGCTCTTGAGATGTATAAGAAACCCTCCAGCAGAGAGTAATGCAGGTGTTGACCTAACTGAGGGCCAGGTCTTCTATCTTTGTTCTCTGGGCATCTATGTAATATATCTGTTTACACTTTGGCTGAGTAAACAAATTAAAACCTCATTCTTGCTCCATTTTTTATATCAAATATTAAGAGAACCAAACCCAATGCAACCTTATTTTAGAAGGTAGAAAGGCAGCACTTTTCTCTATGAAGTCCTCCTGCAAAAGCCATCTCAGCAACTTCTTTAGGGCTGGGTTGGCTGGTCCTGGTAGGGTTGAGGTTGGGACCTGCAGCACTTGGTGGTGGTGATGGAGGTGCTCAGATGCTGCTCTTCCCAGCCCCAAGGGATTGTCAGGGCTCTTCTGAGCCCCCAGGGAGGTCACCTGCCTTAGTGACACACAAGGCTTAGTAGCTGTCTGTCCCCACTGCTGGCTGTGTGATGTTGGCTCCCCACACGTTTAGCCAAAATGCAAAGTAATTCTGGGGAACCCAGTGTGGAGGGGGGGCTGATGGCACCAGGCCCTCTCTGGTGATCTCCAGAGCTTGATGTTGCTCCTGCAGCTGCCCATGCAGATGGAGCTGGAGGGCACAGGGTGGTTTTGCAGGTCCCACAGTCGATGCTGGCCTCCCTTGGGTCATCAAGACAGGGAGTCATGTGCTGCCAAAGAGGGAAAAGACCTGCAAAATTAGCCCTAAAATTTCATATCTCTGCCTCCCTTCTCTTTTCCACACCACTACAAAATGGTGAAGAAGGGCATCACCAGCAAAAAAAAACCAAACAAAACAACACAAACAAAAACCCAAAAAACTTGTAAAATCCAGTTTGCCAATATTTTGTCTGGCAACTGGTGATCTCCTTTGTGAAAGCCTGATAACTACCTCTGATACTGTGCACCAGCTTATCTCTTCTTTACGCATAAGTGACTTTTGCTCCTTCCCAGTTCCTTAGGTAAACAAGGATTTGCTTGGGGAGGTAAGCTCAAGGCCAACACAAATCCTGGCTTGCAAGGAAATTAACATTGTTTGATTTTTTTGTTTTTTTTTCCTTTAAATCTCCCAAGGAGCAATAGGTTTGGTGGTGATGGAGAAGAGCACCAGGAGGCAAAGTTTGCTGGGAGAGTTTTGTTGGACTGTCTGTGGGGACTGTCTGTGGGGTCCAAACTGTTTTGGGATGACTGTCCTGCACCTTCGTGGCCTCTCAGTGCTGTGTGGGCGTGGGTTAGTGTCTCCAGAGGAGACGAGGCAGCTCAGTCCCTAATGTGGAGGTGTCCTGCTTGATGTCCTCTTTGGTCACAGGCCCAGGTAGTGACATGAGGTTGCTGAGCTCCATCTTTGAGATGCCTGAGCACTTCTGACTGTGAATAAAACTTGCCTGCATGCCATGGGCCATTTCAGCCTTCTGTTATAGCTGGAATAACACTGTGATCTATTTCTCTCTTTCAGGGACAGCTGAGCACATAGGGAGCAAACCACAGCCCCATCCTCCTGGTGCTACCCTGGGGCAGTCCCACTGTGCTGCTCCAGAGGACCTCCCATCGAGTGGGTGAAGAGAGTGAGGGAGCAGCAAGGAGGATGGCAGAAAGGGTAATTACAGCTGACCTTGGGCTCACATATCAAGTCCAAAAATTAATGAGATAATAAGGACCCAGCCATAACTTCTTACTGGCTGCTTGCCCGGGCCCTTGTGATCCAGCTGGGTTTCATAGGCACTGCAGGCAGCCTGGGTGTCAAGGAGGGGCTGAGCCAATGGCTTTATGGCCTGGGATGGAGATGATGCTCTGCAGACCTATTGGCCTCCCCTACCTCTGCTGCACATGTTGGCTCCAGTATCCTCCAGTCAACTGCCTGAATTCCCTCCCTGGGCCTGTAGCCTGAGTGGACTTTCCATATCCCCACCTCTCCATGTGGCAGCAGCCCTGGTCCTTCTGCAGGCAGTCCTCTGTGTTTAGAAACGAGGAATTTCTTCTGTCACTAGTTTGGTTCTATCATATTTCAAAATTACAACCTTTTTTCTCAACCTGAAGTTAAATGTAGAAGGAAGGTCCATCATCACAGCCTTGATTGACTACTACACTAAAGAAGAGCATTACAGTTGCTCTAATTGCAACCTGTACCACCACAGCAGTGTGGGAAGATACAGTAGCCTGTTGTACCATAGTTTGTGTTTTGTAATACCAACTTCCATCATCATCAAAGTAAGACACAAAATTTTTGACCATGACACTAGTGAGCTGCAAGGTCCTTTAATTTGTGAGGGTTAAATCAGGACAAATTCATTCTGTGAATAAGTCAGAAAAGAAATTTTCAGTTACTAAAATAATGCAATTTTTCTCCATGTGTCTGGTTTCCTTAGCAAAAAAGAGTGGCTGAGGAACTGCAGAGGATCACATCAGAAAGAGTCACGTTAAAGCTCCATATAACCCTTGTTCCTGCTATTGGCCAGTAGCTGAGAATAAACTGTAAAACTCCTCCTTTTCTTTGTATATGCACCAGCAAGAGTGAGAACCAACCAGTCCAGCAAATTAACATTCTCACAGAGTGCTGGTGCCATGAGGGCCAGTGGGTTTAAGAGCCACTAATGAACTTAACTTTGGCAAAATTGTTTAAACCTTTTTTTGGTTTCACTTTAACCTGCTCTGCTAATAGAGCTGCTGCTGATAATTTCATTTTGTGTCTTTATTTCATGTCGAGAAACAAAAAAAATGTCTGATGAATTCTCCTCTGTTTAAGCTGTTTTACTGTGGAATTCACTCTGTATCCCAGAGTACTTTTGCTGCCCTTCCTTCACATTTTGTTTTTATAGATTCCATTTTTTTGTTTTGTTTTTTTTCCTTGTAATACAATTGGCTGATGGAGATATCTCTAGTGTCCTCTGGCTCTTTGAGGCCTGCTACCACCACCCCAAGTATTCTCAATTTATGGCTGAGTAGATTTATCTTCAGTTTCTTCACTGTTAGGGTGAAACATACTGCTGGTGACCAAATAATTAAATACAGAGCACCAGATTTCCTAGTGAAGAGACTGCCTCAATGTGCATTAGAACATGAGAAGATTTACCAGAGATGGTGACCAGGTGATGGTTTACCACGGACGTGGTCTAGTGCACCACTCTGAAAGAGAAATTTTTTGTAGAATTTGGTTTTTGAAAATCCAGTCGGGGTGCCCCATACAGGTTGGCCAAGCTGCCTTCACACCCAAATGTCATTTCTTGTCTTTGAAAATTATTACCTGGGTTTCTGCCTGCCCACTTGTCCTCCCAGTTGACTGAGGGTCTCTGTTTCCATAACACAGGAGCTGAGTGAGACATCCCTGCTCAGGAATGGCACTTGTGTGGGAAGTCAGGAAAGCAAAGCTGACAGCACATGGGTTCTTCCCAATTTGCCCAGTAAGTGTACATGGACAGCTGCAACACCTGCCACCAAGTCTCCACACTCCTGTATGACCTTGTAAGTAATTCTTTCATGTTGGTTATTTCCAAGTACAGACAGCTCAGTATCTTTTTCTGAAGTAGTTCTGTTACACCAAGGTGGTCATGACCAGAGGGCGGAAGCATGTTAGGTTAATGACAGATTATTTTCCAGAAAGCAGGTATCTGGTATCTATACCTAGTGTCTCTTCTGCAGGGAAAACTCCCTTTAATCATGCAGAAAGACCTGACAGGTTTGAGACTCGGCTCTATGTTTCCCAGCACACATTTGAAAGTGTCTGCATCTCGTATTAGAAGAATTAAGGTGAGCATCTTTTAGAGGCAGATTTCAACCAGGGACTTGTACACAGAGTGGACTCTGTGATGTCTGGTGTTGCCCAGCAGAAGTCAAGGGACCCCAAGCTGCCAGGCACTTGAGGAGATGCAGTATTGGCTCCCCTGGCCCCAGTGTAATGCAGAGCTCTTGCACCCATCACATTGCACAGCACAGGCAGTAACAGGCAGCATCTGAAGGACTGCAGTTTGGATGCTCTTGATCATTCTGACAAGCTGGGGATGTATGTAAGAAGATTTTTTTCAAGACTAGCAATGTCTTCCCCAATGGCTGAGAGACCTTTTAAATAAGGACCTGGGCTTTTAAATAGTAGAAAATGGCCCACATAGAGGTTGCCCACTCTGCATGGGTCACCCAAGAGTGCAGTTCAAGGAGAAGGGATTGCTGAGGGAATTTCTGCATTTCTTGCTGTCCCAGCAGTGGGTTTCCTCCCAGGGTGAGGTAAGCCCTGCTAGCGCCAGACTAGATGACATGAGAGGTGCTTTAATGGCCTGGCAAACCAGAATCAGCCGAGCTATTAAAGATAAGGCTGTCCTATAAATGTCAGAGGAACTGTGAACATGTCCCTGCCGTGCCAAAGCTGTAAAACATGAATTCAGCTCCGGCGTGCGAGGAACTGGAGCCCATGGGATGTACAGCACTGCTCTGTGTGGATGCCAGCCAGCCAGGACCCAGCTGGGGAGCTTTGTACTTTGTACAGCATGCCAGGCAAGACAGAGCCAGAGCACAGACGTCAGTGTGTGTGTGTGTGAGAAGCTCAAACCAGCTTCCTGGTCTGGCCTGTGAAGGAGGAATGGGCTACACAGTCTCAGCTCTGATCCAGCAAATGTGCTGATCACCCTCTCCGTAAAGAAATTCTTTCTAATTTCCAACCTAAACCTCCCTTGGCACAACTTGAGACCATGCCCTCTTGTCTTGCTGAGAGTTGCCTGGGAGAAGAGACCGACCCCCCCCTGGCTACACCCTCCTTTCAGGGAGTTGTAGAGAGTGATGAGGTCTCCCCTGAGCCTCCTCTTCTCCAGGCTGAACAGCCCCAGCTCCCTCAGCCTCTCCTCATAGGATCTGTGCTTGAGTCCCTTCACCAGCTTAGTTGCCCTCCTTTGGACCCGCTCCAGGACCTCAATCTCCTTCCTAAACTGAGGGGCCCAGAACTGGACACAGGACTCAAACTGTGGCCTCACCAGTGCTGAGTACAGGGGCAGAATCCCTTCCCTGGACCTGCTGGCCACGCTGTTCCTGACACAGGCCAGGATGCCATTGGCCTTCTTGGCCACCTGGGCACACTGCTGGCTCATGTTCAGCTTCCTGTCAATCCAGACTCCCAGGTCCCTTTCTGCCTGGCTGCTCTCAGCCACTCTGTGCCCAGGCCTGGAGCTCCCCATTGGGTTGTGCGGCCAAAGTGCAGGACCCGGCACTATGAGCATCAGGGTGCCATGCAGCAGCAAGGCAGGGCTGGTGCCAGAGCCTGTCCCACCTCCCAGCCAGGGGATGGATAGCTGGGGGGCACTGGGACAGTCCCAGCCCCATACATTGGGCACTTCCCTGGGGTTGGAATCTGGCTGAGTAGGGCCCTGCAGAATCACTGAGGCAAGGACTGAAACAGAACCCACTGTATCACAGGGAAGAAACATACTGGGACACATCACAACGCATTTTGTTATTTTGCAAAAGTGCATGGAGGGGAGTTGTTTAATTTCTCTGCTCTGGGTAAACCACAGATGGCAGCTGATGTAGCAAAAATCTCTGGACTCTCAGAGATTTCCAAGTGAAACTTGGTTGAGTTTTAGGGATAGAAGCAGAGGATGGAGTGAGGGGAAGGAGAATACAAGATGTTATTTTAATTAAGAATGCTAATTATTTAAATTTTTCCAGAGATTGTGAGAGAGGCTAGTTCTGATATCCCTTGAACCAGTATTACTTCCTGTAAGAATCACTTGGCTTGCCAGGACTGTCGAGGACCCCCTCGACAACTTATGGAATAACATGCTATAAGCAAAAGAAGAAATCTTGGAGAAAAAAAACATCCCTTGTCCACTACAATCCTCAACTGATACAAACAGCTGCAGGACTACAGTTTCCTCAGCACATCTTTTAGGAGCACCAAAGGCATTTGCCACAGATTATAGTATCCATAGTCCTGCTGCCTTCAGGCCCATGCACAGAGCTCACCCAGCTGGGGAAGGAAGTCAACTGTGCTTGTGTTAATTTTGTAGTAAAATATGGCAGTGATCAGGAAAGGAATTTGATAGGAACTGTGGAGAACTTGTCCCCAGTGAGAGAGAGACTCTTCTTTTCAGGGAGTGGTAGCTGCCCAGTTTCTGTTTCCCACTTTTGCCCTTCCAGAAAGGATCACCCCGGAAAGGCAAGGCACTGCAGGTTGCCTTCTCCATCCCTGTCCCACTCCAGGCTCTGCCTCTGCAGACCCCAGAACCCCACAGCAACTCATCTTGCCACATCGTCCCTTGCTGGGATTCAAAGGGCATGGTAGCATCTCCTTCACCACAGGTGCTGGCTGAGGGTAAATAAATGGCCTTGCTTTCTTCTCTCAAGATGGCTTCCCACAATCTAAATGGGTAACATAATCTGCAGGTCACTCTCTTGAAAGCTAGGCTTTAGTTAAACACCACCTGAAGGAGCTGGAGCCTCCCTGTGCCACAGCTCAGCTCTGCTAGAATCCTGGAGCATTTCAGGAACTTTCAGAGCAGATGGAAAATGGCTGCAGCTGTGGTGGAAGCTCATTTTATTGAGTTATTGACTCACATTTACCAGCACTCCAAAGAGGTTGTCATGTGCATGGTAACACTTTCCACAGATGGAGAAGTAAGAGCACATGTGTAATACCCCATCATTTCTGGGCTTGAGGTGTGAGGAGATTGGCTCCCTTTTATTGTAAAGACCTGCACTAAACCACTGCTCCTGTACACTTGCAAAGCAAGAAGTGTTTCTATCACACTTGCAAAACTTGGAGGGAGGTGTGTGTGTTTAAAAGTAACTCAGCATGTCATCCCCGCACCATATGGACCTCCTGTCAGCAGCCAGCCATCTGCCTGGCTGCAATAGGCTCAAGGTTTGGAGGACGATAGTAGGTGAGAGCTGTGCACAGGAGGGCTGAGCAGTGAGGGAACGGGGCTCTGTCACCCCAGTCAGAGACAGGCGTGTTGGCTATCAACCAGAGGCAATATACATTTTTGACCCCAATAAATTCTGTCTTCATTAATTTTTTCCCTCTGTCTTTTAAAAGTTACAGGACACAAGATCCCTGACTGCATGGAAACCTGTGTATGGCTGTGTGTTGGGCAAACAAGTCTTTTTTTTATTTTGGTTGCAATTGCTGTGGTGTGGCTCTTGGCTTCTTCTTGAGTCTGACAGAGACTAGCAAAACCAGAAGGCTGGATTGCACTGATGCAAGAGCCTGGTTTAATTATTTGCAAAAAAAAACCTATCAGGGTCCCTGGTGGCTTGGAGCCATCCTTGCAAGTCTGAGAGTCCTGGGCAAGGCAAGCAACAGTCGCCCCAGTGGTAGCTGCAATGTGGAAAGCAGAGTTGGTGCTGTGTAGAACAGAGGAAAGAGGGGAAGACCCCTTGGTTATGCATGGCCTTCTGGATTTCTCACCCACTATGTAAAACCCCAAGGCTTCTCAGCTCTTCCCACTCCAAAGTAGTTATATCATCTGGCCAAGGGCCTTCTAGAACAGGGACAATTCAGAACCGCCCTGAAAATTACCTTTTTTTTAATGTGAAATTATTAATAATCATTGTATGAGTGATGGAAACCTATAGCTAGCTCCTGTTGCCGATTAGTTGTCAATGAGACCTTTCAATCTCAGAGCTGGGTTGTCTTTTGGGTGGCCTTCTTAAAGTTGCTGGAACCTCACTTGGATTCTATCTTTGTTCATGCTGCCCTAACAGTTGTTTTGATTTGACATATTTCTTTTTTATTTTTCCTGCATTATTTCAGGCCAGAAGAAAAAGGGATCTTGCCCAACATCCTGAAGAGAATTGGCTCCACACCAATGGTCCGAGTCAACAAGATTGGGAAGTCCTATGGGCTCAAGTGTGAGCTCTGTGAGTGTTCCCTTTCCAAAAGGTTTTTCCGTGCCACGAGGTGAGGGGTGATGTTGGAGGGAGGCTTCAGAAGAGGCTCTGGGAAGAGCAAGCACAGATGGGGAGGGAGAGATGTGGCACGTGTTGGGCACTCCAAGATATTAGGTTATACATTTATCAGGCAAATTGGGTGGTTTCAAGCTACAGTGAGTATGGGGCTGATGGGAGTAGAGGCATCTCTCCTCCCAAACAGAATGGTCTAATTGTTTTGGTTGGAAAAGATCTTTAAGATCATCAAGTCTAACCATCAGCCCTGCACCACCAATTTCACTACTAAACCATGTCCCTGAGCACCTCATCTACACATCTTTTAAACAACTCCAGGGACAGTGACTTAACCACTTCCCTTGGCAGCCTGTTCAACCATTTCTGTGAGGAAAGGTTTTGTAACAACCAATCTAAACATCCCCTGGAACAACTTGAGGCCATTTCCTCTTGTTTTATTACTTGTTACTTTGGGGAAGAGACTGACACTACCTTGCTACAACCTCCTTTCAGGTAGTTGTAGAGAGTCACCAGATCTCCCTGCAGCCTCCTTTTCTCCAGGCTAAACAGTGCCTCTTCCCTCAGCTGCTTCTCATGAGACTCATGCTCCAGACTCTTCACCAGCTTTCTTGCCCTTCTCTGGACTTGCTCCAGCACCTCAATGTCTTACATGTAGTGAGGGACCCAAAAACTGGACACAGGATCAAGGTACAGCCTCACCAGTGCCAAATACAGGGATCCAATCCCTGACCTAGTCCTGCTGGCCACACTATTGCTATCACTAGCCTGGATGCTGTTTGCTTTCTTGGCCACCTGGGCACACTGCTGGCTCAGGTTCAGCCAGCTGTTCACCAGCTCCCCCCAGCATCCCCTGGCAGAGAAGTGGAGGCTGCAGACAGCTGGGTTTATCAGTGACATGCATGCCAGGCCCTGATGCTAAAAGCCAGGTCAAGGCACTGGCTATGGGCCAAGTTTCCAGCAGGAGTCAAGTCCTCCCCCCGAAGGAGAGGTTTTTGTAGCACTGGTGGTATCTTATGTAAGGTCTGGGTTTAGCCTGGTCTTCTACAGAGGTAAGAATGGTATGAGTAGGCTAGTTCTGTGTATACAGACTATTCATTCTCCTTTCCTGTAACTTTTAACCCTATTAATTAATTTCAGCCAAACTAGGCAAACAGACAGCTGTCTCAGAAACAGTAAGATTCATGGCACATTACTGGTAGGAAGGAGAGATTTAATGAGCTAAAGTGCACAGCAGGACCTATGTGGCAGCAGGGAATCCACCCGGCAGCCAGCCTGCAATGGGTGCATGGACACATGGAGTGTGCTGTGCTCTTCCACCAGATCCCTTCTCAGGATCTGGGATTCTTGGGCCCCTAACCCTGCAACCATCTTGTTGCACCATCTCCCACTTTTCTGAATCAAACCTCAGGAAATTGTTGAGCAGAGGTGGTGGAGGTGGGAGGACAGGTCTACAGTGTCTGGTTGTAGAATCAGTCATAGGATGATGGAATGGTTTGGGTTGGAAGGATCTTAAAAATCATACAGTTTCAAACCCCCTGCATGGTTCAGGGACACCTCCCATCAGACCAGGTTGCTCAGAGCCCATCCAACCTGGCCTTGAACCACTGCAGGGATGGGGCAGCCACAACTTTTCCCCCTGGGCCACCCTGCCAGTGTCTCACCACCCCTCACAGTGAACCATTTCTTCCTAATACCCAATCTAAATCCCCCTCTTTGTCTGAAATGGTTTCCCTTGTTCTATCACTCCATGCCCTTGTAAATAGTCCTCCAGCTTTTCCTGTAGCCCCTTCTGGAAGGCTGCTATAAAGTCTCCCTGGATCCTTCTATCCTTCTTCTCTTCTCTTCTCTTCTCTTCTCTTCTCTTCTCTTCTCTTCTCTTCTCTTCTCTTCTCTTCTCTTCTCTTCTCTTCTCTTCTCTTCTCTTCTCTTCTCTTCTCTTCTCTTCTCTCTTTCTTATCTTCTCTCTCTCATCTTGCTGGCCTTCCCCTGGTCCCCCTCTGAAGAAGTCTGTCCCTTGATGGGACAAGTGCCTAGTGGGAGAACTTAGTTCGATGAGCCATGGGGTAGCCGAGGAGATGCTGTTTCCTGGGCTGGTGTCTCCCCGCCTGGCGCAGGAGGGGAAAGAGCAGGAGAGGCCCCAGCAGCCGCGTGGTTCTCTCTGCTCTGCAGGTCAGCACTGAGCCTCTTATCAAAGAAATGCACGAAACCTTGCAGCACTGCCTTGGCAAGGAAGCAGTTATGATTGGACGAAATTACTTTGTCACCTCTGAAGTTCTGGCAGTTTTGCATTATAAAATGCAATGATGAGCACAAGATATTTTTTTTCCGCCTCTGGCTGCTCAGGTATTGGATTGATTTGTCAGCTTGAAGTAGCTGTCTCTACTAGGATGAAGTGAATGGCACCCTGAAAATACCCATTTCTCTCTAGTGCCCTTCAAACAGCACTCAGTACCATCAGTTCAGATACAGATTCTCATCAAATCCTTGGTAAGAAGAGTCCTGACCCAAGAGTTAGCCATGTGGAGATCCTGACTAGAAACCAAGGTGTGCCTTGTAGTTTGTGTGTACCTTGAAAATTGTCTGTTACTTGGATTTTTTTGGTAGCTCAGTGGTGAAATTATAATGTTGGCTGACACTTGAAAGTGCCATTTCTATTGCTTGTTTTTCTTATGGCACCACATTCAGGACTACAGATCACCCCTATACTCCTGCCATGCCTCAGAAAAGACCATGAGACCTTGTTGTTAACCCTGACAGCTCATGTCCTCCAGGTCCTCAATTTCAAGGGTACATTGTACCAGTGTGGGACCCTCCACCTGGCTATCACTGTATATCAAGTTGACTTAAAATTTATCCTGGACTTACCAGGCCTGCTCGCTACCTTCAGAGTGCTGCAGAGTGGTGAAATGTGGGGGAAAGATGGACTATGGGCAAGTACAGTGGTGGGCAATCCCATGACAAGCTGCAGCACCCCACAAGCAGATGGTGGATACACTCCCCTGTGCAAGGACCATACCACAGGGCAGGAATGGATGTCCTCAAATGACTGCAGTGAGTGATGGGGGAGCAGGGAGCTGCTGTTTGTCCCTGATGGAGCCTCACCTTTCATTTCTAGTGGCAAAATGTGAATACTTCAATGCTGGGGGCAGTGTGAAGGACCGCATCAGCCTGAGGATGGTGGAAGATGCAGAGAGAGCCGGGATTATAAAACCAGGAGACACACTGATTGAGCCCACTTCAGGAAACACAGGTGGGAAAGACAGGGATGCTCCCTCTGCCCAGGTACCAGGTAGGGTGGTGTCTCTGAGGTGGGACAGGTATTCCAGGAGTTAGAAGGTCAGCCTGGGGCTCCACGGCTCTGACTCTGTCCTCTCCAGTAGCTCTACTCCTCGTGTCCAGAATTGGGCTGGGGTGCTGAGGTGCTTCATAAATGAAATTCTTGAGGGCCTATGAGGGTTCCATGCCTGCCCAGGTGTGCCTGCCAGGGCACTTTGAAGCATCACAAACAGTTTCAGGAGTTGGAGGAGCCAGGACAACCCTGGGTGTTTTCAGTATGGGAAGCTCTTGAATATTCAGAGGTTCCCAGAGGGGGTTTTCCTGATGGGCTGGAAGAAAAATAATCTTCTTTTTTCCTTGTCACTGTCATCCTGCTCAAACACTAGATTACTGTGAGGGATGGTGTGAGTGGGCACAGCAGAGGAGCATCCCCCCTATTTTGCAGCCTGCACAAGACCATCGGTGCAAGTTTCCACAGCCCTTTGCTGCTCCCTGCACCAGTGTCCTCACCACATCAGGAACATGTTTGCACACTGTGCTTTCCTGAGAGAAGGCACAGGGAAGGCTGTCGAGGGGGTCTGGACAGAGCTGAATCTGCATCCCTTGCTGTGCTCCCTGCCTCCCCCTCACTACCCATGCAGGGCAGGGCTCCTCTCTATGAATTTTACTCCGTTGCTGCAGGCACCCCAAGACCCCCTTTCCCCAGACAACCCCCAGACATGGGGGGAGAGGTGACCTGTGTGTTCCCAGAGCTGTTCCCCAGGTTTGGCCAGGATAGCCAGGGTGGCACTGTGCTACTTCCAGCCTCCCCTCTCACAGGGACACACTTCTCCAGCCTCGCTTTCCACCCCTAGCTGGGAAGCAGCTGGCTCCATCCATCCATCGCCAGCAGTGAAATCGGAGCAGAGCTGCTCCTTGCCCACATGTGCAGCTTTGTGTGTGTGTGTGTCCCGCTGAGAGCTCTTTAGGGGGGAGGGGAAAGCACTCGTGAAGCAGGAGCACCTCCTCTCTTTCCCCTGTTTTGGAAAGCCAGGGAAGAGGCCTTCTCCCTTTAGTAAAGGGGAGGAAAGTGCCCGCACTAACAGACTCCTGCTAGCAGAAGGGACGCTGCAGCCGAGGCTTCCCCCTGCCCACATCCTCCCGACCTCCCGGTGCTCCCGGGCATTCCCGGAGGCTGGAGGGGGATGCCTTCACCTCTAGCCCAGCGGTGAACATTTCTAGGTTATGATCAATGGCAGGAGAGAGGAACAGAGTTGCCGAATGCTGTTGTCAACCAATTCCCTTTCCTCCCAACCACCTAGGGATCGGGCTGGCGCTGGTAGCTGCAGTGAAAGGTTACCGCTGCATCATTGTCCTGCCGGAGAAAATGAGCATGGAAAAGGTCAGAGCTCTCTAAGGTGTCACCCCACAGCCAGGGAACACCTCCCTCCCTGTCTCTCTCTGACTGTCTAGGGACTTCAAGGGGTAACAAGCCTCACCGCACACACTGACATAGCGTTGTAGCTATTCAGAAGATTTCCTCTCGATGGAAAAAAGGCACCCTGAGGTGGCCTGGCTTCAGCAGTGCAGCTGGGGTCACATATTGGCCAGACACAGTGCACGGCTGCACTGTGCACTGTGAGAAATGGAGCAATATCTGCTGCCTGCAAGGGCAAGGGCTGGATGGAGCAGAGGAGAGGCAGGCTCGATCTGGGACTTCTCTGCCAGCCCTGGTAACTTCCCCTCAGACATGTGATGTGTCACTGGGTGTCTCCATGTCTCTAGGGTTTTGTTTAACCATAGCTTTTTTGAGATGGTGGAAGTCAAGTTACTTACATAAGAGCAGATGATCAGGTGAAGCTGACGTTCTGGAGATGGCAGCCAAAAAGTCTCACAAACTGAACACATACCAACGTAGCCAGACCTGGACCTGGACTTGCTTCAAAACTGAACCTTTCTCCAAAGAGCCATCCTCATTTCAATCTGAATTTCCCTTAAGCATGGTCTCGATCAGATGCCACCACCAGCTGCTGTGGGCTTCATCTCTAGGCATCCCGATGCTCATCCACCCTTCTCTTTTAACTCCAGTTCCCCTCTCCAACAGCCACATCTCCCAACTGATTAATACCCTAGGGCTGATTTGTAGTTGTTTCTTCCCTGTGCTTGGCAAGGGAAGAGAAGGGACTTGGGGCTAAGATGGCTTTCAGACCTTCTCCTTGCATGCAGGGCTCAGACCACAGCACACAGGAGATGCTGCTTCATACCCCCATTCCCTCTGTCCTTTCCTCAGCCACCAAGGACCAGCAATATCTCCCTTGTGTCCCCATTCTGCCCTCTGAGAGGGACCGGGCAGGAGGCCAGGCTCAAATCCATATGCCAGTTTCAGACAGGAGGCCCTGGATGCCGGTAGGATGTTAGAGATAGTGTAACTGAGAATCAGACATTGTATCTCCAAACACTAAATGTCTCCCACACGCAAAGCTCTTCTGGCACCTGATGCTGTCATGACCCCCCAGGCTCGGATTACCATTGCTATGTGGGATCAGTTGCCTTACATCTCCTCTCCTCCCTCCCAAAGGTCGATCTCTTGAAGGCATTGGGTGTTGAAATTGTGAGGACGCCGTGCGCCCGCTTTGATGCCCCGGAGTCCAATATTCGTGTTGCCTGGAAGCTGAAAAGTGAAATCCCAAACTCTCACATCCTGGACCAGGTAAATGCCATTCCTCCACTGACTCTCTTTACAAATACGGTTTGTAGCGTGTGCTCCAAGATTGCCAGTGTTTGGGGGCTTTATGCAGACTGGCAACGGAGGTGGATTTCGTCAGTGTTTTATGGCATTTGAAACTTAATCGCTTCTCTGCAAAGCACAGCTTGGCAGAAACAAAATAAGAGACACTTCTAGACCTGTAATACTTGGGCCAATGCCTGGAAGTGGGTGAGTCTGGGGTTTCTTGCATACTTCCAAGGCTCCTTAAATTAATTCGAATTTAACTTTGCCCTGGAAAAAAAAAAATCACTTTTTGTGCATGGCTAACAGCCTCTGTTCTGCCTCAAAAATAAGCCTCATGCTTATTCTACAGACCACTGGCTCTTGTACAGGAGGGAACTTCTCCCTCCAGTCTGACTCTGCTGCAGGAAGGCATCCCTGCAGTGAGCAGGAAGCCCCAGTAGTGCAGAAAACTCAGGGGAACTCCTTCCTTTTAAGATGAAGGGAGCTCAGTGTTTGAATACACTTTTCAGAAGCAGCCTAGTCTGTGGGTGTGAACAGGGAACTACACACATTTCAGTGCTGTACCTGTGTACCCCCCCCCTTGTGGATCCCTCTGCACAGGTAGCGTCACAGTTTAACACTGGGCCAGCAATTGAACAAATGACAGATGCTCTTTATTAACCCTTCCACTTTGGTCCACAGTTCCCAGCCACCTAACTTGCTGCACTGACAACCACAAATGCCCCTAATGACAAAGCAGCTCTCAAAGTTATATATTTATATACATATGCATCTGTATGACACTTGAAAAAAGTTTCTGATACAGAGGGGTTTTTAATATATTTTCAGAACTTTTTAGGAGTATTGTGGGGCTGTATTTTCAACTTTTTCAAAGCAACCGAAAAGTCTAAAAGTCTTGTATCTGATCAATAGCTAAAATAGTGAGGACCCCCCTTGCCTCCAGCAGCTAAGTCTTTCACAAAGCCAGCAGATCCCACACCACCCAGCAACGCTGCCTGCAGGACAGCTGCACCACTCCATAACAAAGAGGCAGCGGGTGATCAAGAGGGAGTGCCTGTGGACACATTTTAATCTTCCATGTGTGGACATGCCCTAAGTGTCCTTAGAAACCTGTCCCAGGGTGACAGCCGGGAGGAGTACCTGTGACCTGGCTTGGTTGTATTGCAGTCCACCCTTTGCCAGGAAGAGGAGGGAGCAGTTGCATGCTTTGGGTAGAGCTTATCAGGAGCTATTGCTAGTTTGGTATGTGACCTACACTGCACACAGTCAGTAGTTCATGCTGTTCTCTGTTGAAATAAACAGTACCGAAACCCAAGCAACCCACTGGCTCATTACGACACCACAGCTGAGGAGATCCTGGAGCAGTGTGAAGGTACTGTCTCTGTTGTTGTTTCTACATGCTGAGGATGTGCAGAGGGCCACAGCCCCCTCTGGGAGGCTGGTTTTACACTGTTTGTTGACCCAAATGTCTAGAAAAGGCCAAAAGGCCTCTTCAGGGGAAGGCACCCATGATAACGCTGACATGTGCAGTGTGGTGACTGCACAGAACCCACTCTGGATCCACCTGAACCTGCAAGACTTTCCTGCCTCAGCCTCCCATTTCAAAAGCCTGAGGGAGGACGCCAGAGCCTTAACAGGCTCAGGAATCCATTTCCTAGTGGCCACACGTCCATAACCTGTCAGCTGAGAACACAAGGTGGCCCAGGAGGCCTCACTGGGGAATGTACATCCATCAGGGCATGTCAAGCTGCGCCTGATACAGCACACTCATTTGCAAATCAAAATAGAGTGAAACTTCACAGACTAATGACATTTGATGTGGTGGTTGGGGGAGGATAAAGAATTATTCCAGACCACGTCTGTGCAGATAGAAACGAAATTTATTGCCAGTACTGGGACCACTGCAAATCTAAACAGGACTCAAGGGCTGTAACTGAAAAGCAGTTATCATAACAATAAAGCAGTTGGTTAGCAACAGGAACAAGAGAGCCCAAGCCTCCCCTCCACTACAACATTTATATTTGCTCCTACTGGCTGCCAGAAGTGAATTACAAGTCCCTTTTCCCCTATGCGGTTGCAGCATAAGGCTCCGAAGGACTGACTCTGATTCTGCTCCTACCAGTCCTAAATCAGTATAATTCCACTGGTGCCAATGAGGCTACATCTGACTGACACAGGTGTCAGGGCAGAGCTCTGCCTTCCCTCCACTGTGGATGCAAGGACTGAGATCCTCCCTCCCCCCCTTAAAGATGCCAAAGACAGGGAAACCATGGAAACTAGTGGGAGATCAGGAGGTCACCTTCAGTTCCCTTCACAGAGGCAGGATCAGCTGTACTCAGTTCTCTCAAGTTCATCTGAGCTTCTCCACAGGACCATGCTCTGGCCACTAAGCATGACTTCTGCCTATTCTTTCTGCACGTGGGGCTGTAGCAGCCAAAGGACATGAGCTCTGCATCTGTTCTGGGCCCCAAAGAAAGGTGAGACTGCCCTGGAAGCCATGCTGAGTCCCTGCAAGCCTCTCTCTTCCCTGACCTGCAGGCAAGGTCCACATGGTGGTGATTGGGTCTGGCACAGGAGGCACCATCACCGGCATTGCCAGGAAGCTGAAGGAGAAGTGTCCAGAGTGCAAGGTAAATTGGGAGGCGGGGCTGCCCACTGGGAACCACAGCTCCCCTGGGTTTTCCTGCCTGTGCTTTTGAGCAAGCCTAACCCCACAACTCACCTGGGCTAGCACTTGTTCCCTCTACCTATTTGTTTTTTTCACAGCACACTTGGCTTTTGTTGGAAGCAGTTTGGTGTTGTGCTCAGCTTGAACTAGGTCCATCCGAGTGCCTTAGAAGCCAAAGCCCACTAATCCCACCCTGCCCAGTGTCCTGCCCTTTGCAGGACACAGTCAGATGTCTCCTGCAGAAGTGGCTGACCTAGATGGACAGCATTGCTGCTCCCACTCCTGGTTAACCTGCCTGCTGGAACTTTCTGCTCTAGCAGCTCCATGAGGGGCCCAGACAGTGCAAATGCTTCTCATCTGCCACTGCAAAAGCCTCTATGCTGCATGGCTGAGCCCAGTGACAGATCTCATTCTGCACAACCTGTGCTTCAAGGCAGACTGGAGGCTTGACAGTCACGGCCTCTCTGGCATGGCTGGTGTGTGAACAACCCCTGATCCACCAGAGGCAAATTAAGATGTTGTAGACCCAGCCACTGGGAGTCCTGGGCATGGGATAACCTCTCTGATTGCCTGAAGCTGCCTGTGGGGCACTGTCACCATCCCTTCTGAAGCTGAGTGCTGAGGGAGGCACCGTCAGCCCAGACATTAAGCTACAAGCAACAAGGGAGGTGCCACTGCCAGTCAGCACACAACTAGCTTCAGGATGGATGTGTGTAGCTACATGTTTCCACAGGTTTGAGCTAACTGGCTGGCTTTGCACTGGAGCAGAGTAAGGAGCAATCACACTGTCCTAAGGGTTGAGCTTTTGAAGCAGCAGGCTCTGCCAAAGGGATGACAATAAACCTCTTGAGAGTGATTATGTTTTAAGCCACCAGTCACTTCTGCAGCAGCTGAACACTACCTAGGATTTATTTAGTAAGCTAGTGGGAAACAGTAGTCTTTTGTCCTGGGTACTCTCCATGTTGCCAGTTGATAGGAATATTAATGAATATCATGGGAAGGAAAACATTGCTAATAAGGGCACAGTTAATTTTTCCCTTGAGTTGTGTGTTTTATAATTTCTAAACTCCCCTTGTGGTTTAACAAAGCTTTCTTCCCTCAAAGATCATTGGTGCAGATCCTGATGGCTCCATTGTTGCTCTTCCCAGTGAGATGAACAGGACGAACACCACAACCATTGAGGTGGAGGGCATTGGGCACGACTTTATCCCTACCGTCCTTGACAGATCAGTAAGTGGCCATGTGATGAGAGGCCTCTGTTTGATCTTTGGCTTTGCTTCCAGCCCACTCCCAAGTTCAGAGGTAGCCAGCTCTGGCACCTGCATGTGTCCCAGCCCTAAGGGTATTTGTATACCTGGCCAGTGCAGAAAAGGCTATGGTGTGAAAATTGGCCACTCAGCACTAAAGGGTCTCTCTGAATAAATCTTATATCTGACCTACAAGTAGAAGCAAAACATGGTGGGACAAGAGAAATGTGTCACAGTGCCACTTTGGCCCTCAGCTTCACCAGTGTTCAGGGTGTACCTCTAGTACTATGATGACATGTGAGAGGTCAGTGCTGAGGCTGCTCTTCACCATGCTGGCATTTCCTGAGCCTTCGCTATTGTAGGCACCACACACACACATACAGCAGAAGCCCTGCACCATTTATGGGCTGGTAGACAAGATCCAAGCCATGTAAGACAACATATGATAAACCTCGTCCAACTTCTTGTCAAGTTTTTCTCAGTGCATCGGTTGCCCTCAGATAGGGAGCTTTAAAGCCTTAACTCGAGATGCCTGAGCTCCACTGGCCTTGTTCTTAGGAAGGTCCCCCACATCCTCAGATTCCAGATTCTCTCTGTTTTCACATTGTGTTAACAATATCTCTGCTGTCAGCACACAGCTTTAGAGCTGTGACTTGTAATGACACAAAACTCTTTTTGTAGCTGGATCTGATTTTACCTGGTAAAATCTGGACCATTAACATAGCTTAGCCCAGGACATCATGAACACCACTCCCTCTAACTCAGGACCTGTCAGACATCCCAAACTCTCTGAGAAAAGGGTGGGTGCTGGAAAAGGTAGAGCGGGTGCTTCAAACAAGGACATACCTCTGGACCAAGGATACCCTGACAAATGTGACATTTTTCAACATATGCAGAAAGCAGCTCAGACCTGTGGGATGTTGTAGGCACCAGTGCTATAGTATGGCTCAGAGGGTTGGGACAGCCTGAAATAACACTGCTGAGACCCCAAAGTCTTGCTTTCTCTCCAGGTGGTTGACCAGTGGTATAAATGCAACGACAGAGATTCATTCCTCATGTCTCGCAGGCTGATCAGAGAGGAGGGATTACTGTGCGGTAAGCACAAATGACAAGCAGGTTGCTTCCCTTAACAAACTTTCTGAACCACATTCTCTTGGGACCCAAATGCTTTGGGGTAAGTGCTGTCTGCATTCTGTGTCTGATAGGTTAACAGGGCTGAGTGGCTACTCCCTGAGCTGGTGTGTAACTTGCTGTAGACTTCAGAGGTGTGGCAGCAAGTCTGTGGTCAAGGGGCTGACTCATGGGCTGCGGTAACTCTCCTCTTACCAGAGCACTTCTGAACATGGAACTGGATCTTCAGGCCCGTCTCTCTGTGGTGTAGTGTTACACGGGCTGAGGAGAAGATTAATGGGACTCAGGGCAGGACAGGTGGAATGGAACTGTTGCTCCACTAACAACTCTGCGAGGTTGTGTTCTCTGGCGTTAAATGGTTGCCACAGTAGAGGTGCCAGGTTTGGACCAGGAAAGTCTGAAAGTAAAGAATGTGTCAGATGTACTCTTGCTGAGGATATCTCCCTGTGCCAACACTCTGTAAGTGATCCCACCAGCTTTCCAAAATGAACAGGTGCCCTCAGACAAACCCTGCCTGTACCCGTAGGGCCTTTATACAGCATCAGCGTTTTTTCAGCCTTCCCCGCAATCACACAGATAGGTTTGCATCCAGAACCAGAAAATATGTAGGCTTGCAGTTAGAAACTGTGAAAGTCCTGAGCCCTCATATCCAGGGAGTTTTGGAAAATATCAGGCAGCTTGTAATGAAACACTTAAATGTTGATTTAACCTAGCAGGCACAGAGTCACTGTGTTTCAACAGAAACCACTTGCTGAACTCACCTGTAATTTGTGAATAGCTTCATGTTTCCTTGACTGCATTTTTCAGTGCCTTTCCTCCCTTGTTAGAAAAATGTGACCCAGTGCTAATTAACCTACTGTAAAATACGTGCTGCCTTGAATGTAATGTGTAATTGGCACACAGATAGTGGAATGTGTTTGACTTCCAGCACTCAAACTACGAGTGCAAGAATTGCCTCTGTAGAGCAGGGACCTCCTTTCCCTACGTGCGGGAAACCACATGCATGCAGATGGACACAGGGAGCCTTTAAGTCTTCCCATCACGTTGGCTTGGTATTCCAAGCATGAGTGTAATGTTTATGGGGTTTTTTCAGTCTTTGCAATGCATTTAAAGCAAATTTTTGATTGCCAAATATGTCAATTGGGAGTTCTAGATTGGGCATCTTATTCTCTTCACCCAAACGAAGGGTGTGGAGTGGAGGAAAGCAGTGGCACAGAGGTCCCCATATTGAACCTTTCAGCCCTTGCCATGCCTGCAGAGTTACCACCAGAAATGGTTCATGAAGTTCACTAGAGGACTCTTACATTGCCTCAAAAGCCTGTTGCCAAGAGCCACCATATGGACACATCCCTTCAGTCCCTACCTCTTCCTCACCCTAAAGGCTGTGGGGCTGACTATCCTCCCACTACCAGCATCTTGAGCTACTTCAAGATGCAATAGTACCTACAACTAGCTACTTCAAGCTGCTTCTACATCAGCAGCTCCCTACTCTGATACACCCATCTATGAGATGCCACCTCTGCCACTGCTTTGCCTGGGTGCATCTGTGCCAGGGCAGTGCTGTGCCCCATGCACCAGGACTGTGACCCCACACCCTGGGCATCCTCAGTGCTTGTCTCTCTCTTCTTGGTACCCATCCAGGTGGCAGCTCAGGCAGTGCCATGTCTGTGGCTGTGCAGGCTGCCAAGGACCTACAGGAAGGTCAGCGATGCGTCGTCATTCTGCCCGACTCTGTCAGGAACTACATGTGAGTTTCTCTCTCCCTTTCCTGCTTCCTGGTGTTGGGGTGGGAGCTCCCATAGCCTTCTCCCTCATATTCTCTCTGCATATCACCCAGGTTGGAGCCATGGGACTCTTCAGTGACCCAGAATGGGCTGCCCAGGGAGGTGGTGGATTCTCCATCCCTGGAGGTTTTTAAAAACAGACTAATGTGGCACTCAGTGCCATGGTCTGGCCACCATGGTGGCAGTGGATCAAGGGTTGGACTTGGTGATCTCAGAGGTTCTTTCCAACCCAGATGATTCTGTGATTCTGTGATTCTGTGATTCTGTGATTCTGAGCTTAGTATGGCTGAGCCCAGATGGTGTGGGTTGCTGTAGACGCACCCCAACAACCAGTAGCATGGCACCTGGAGTGAGGCCAGAACTGGGAGGTTCCCTTGAGCAGCTCACATGAAAAAAAAAAAAAAAAAAAAAAAAAAAAAAAAAGAACAACAGGGAGAACAGTGACGGTGGCAAGGACCAGGGGCTGGGTGTTGGGACACATGGTTTTTATTTCCTCTTGTCACTGACTCACTGCACGGAGCAGGCATCAGTCAAGCTACGGTTTTTGAACCTGCATGCCTAAAGTTAGGAAGGCAAATAGCTGGCATGCTTCTAAGAGCTGCTGAGCACCCGCAGCTCCCGTTGACCTTAAAAGGGGCTAAGAGCAGCCAGCTGCAAAAATCATGGGAGCCCTGGGGCAGTGCTGTGGTCTAGTGCATGAAAAAAAGCACGGCTTCTTCTGGAAGGCTCACAGATGTTCTCTTTGTTGCTAATTTCTAGGTCCAAGCTTTTGAATGATAAGTGGATGATAAAGAACGGTTTCCTGAATGACATCCGGGAGCACAAGCCTTGGTAAGACAGCTTACACTGGTATAAACTTTGCTAAGTGAATCAGTTTTCTGAGTCTGGAAATTATTATCTTCAAAGGAAAGTGTTATCTTTTAGCATTTAGAAAAAAATGCGACCAAGTCCAGATCCCTCTGGGGAGGCCATATTGTCAGCTCCTCTCTTTGGAGTTGTTAGATATCCCAGTTCTCCAATCAAAACCTATAAAGAAGCTGTTTCTGTGCTGAAGTTAACAATCTGCTCCCGCATGGCAGTCATTGTCCAGGCCACCTAAACCCTGCTGAGCAGAATGCCTGAGGTAGGCACCTATCTCCACTCAAAACCTCCTCTCTCTATTCCACAGCTGATGACGAGAGAACATCACTGGCCCAGTGGAGAGATGAGTCCCTCCTGTAGCAATCACTCTTTTGAACAGCTCTGGGGGTCTTTTCAGGCAGGGAAGAGTAGGTCAGACAATATGACTAACTCAGCTGTCTTTTGCACACCACAGGGAAAAAGCCCCCTCAAGGTAGAAAATCCCAGGCTGACTGCTGATGCCAGCTGACAGGTGGCTGGGCAAATGGTCATTGTTTAAAAAGTGTCTATTCTCACTTTAAAGCCAGCAGGTATTTTTGATTCACCTGCTCCTTTGGTTTATTATAACCGAAGGTTATTGCAAAATATTTTCCAAAAATTTAATACACTTCCAGGGCCTCTCGTGCTTTGTTAGAATTGCTCTTGGCCCTTCCAGCCTCTGGCATTGCCCTGCCTTTTCTGCAAAGATGAAGGGCTGAGTTGGAACTTGCCTGTGGTCCCCAACAAAGAAGTGTAACTTGCCCCGCAGAAGTCACACAAGCATCTCTGCTGGGCTCTCCCATGCAGGAGCTGCAGATGCTGCATTTGAAGACTAAGGACACAAACCAAAGAATTAAAAATGGTAGCCCTCCCCACTCATGAGCCTGAAGTGAAGCCCTCAATAGCTTTCTTGGATTCAGGACAGCTGAGCACTTTGCCAGCTGCTGGCCTCAGTGCTGCCTCTGGAGCTGCATGAACGCCAGCTGTAGGGAAAGCTTGGCTTCAACAAGATGCAGCCATGGTGGACTTGTGGCATTACTGCTTTGGAGGCAGGAGTGGGACAGCTTTTGCAGGCAGGCAGAATACCTCTGTGTGGTTAGTTTCAACTGTCCTGGCCTTGATTTTCTGACCAGAGCCTACAGTCACACAGCAGAGAGTAAACAGCTTGGTGCTGCCATTTGTCTTTCAACAGGTGGTGGGACATCAAGGTTCAGAAACTGAATCTCTCAGCCCCTCTCATTCTACTCCCAGAAGTCAGCTGTCAAAAGGCAATCGAGATCCTCCAGGAGAAGGGATATGACCAAGCTCCTGTTGTTGCTGAATCAGGGTAACTATTTTTACTCATTACAGAGATGGCCATTCACATAGGAAAAGCAGCAGTTGGGGCTGCTGTGAGTGATGGGGCTCCTGTGCTGGATTCTGCAACTCACATTTTTAATGCATCGGCTACCTCCTTGTGAAGATTCATGAAGAATACACCCTGTAAATGAACTAGTTAAAGCCAAAGCCAAATCCTGTACCCACCAGGCTCAGCAGAGGCTGGATCAGTGGACAGAGAAGGAGATGCAAGAGGAGAGATGAGGGCTATGTGGGAAACCCCCACAAATAACTGCATTGCTCAGAAGTTTTCTTTCTGCTAAACACTGGACTGCAAAATCAGACTTTAACTGCTGTTAAACCAACAACTTGGTGAGGACAAGGATCTTCTCCTGCCCCAGTGAGGAGAAAACTTGTGCCTCCTGCTGATGGCAGCAGCAATTTAGCCACTGATTTCAAGGGGAGCAGTTCAGCTTCTACATGAAACGTGTTGCACTTCTTCAGGTCTGACCTACTGAAAAAGTCTCTGTTCCCTTACAGACTTATTTTGGGAATGGTGACCCTCAGCAACACCCTCACCTCAGTGCTGGCTGGAAATGCACATTTCTCAGACCCTGTTACGAAGATCATCTATGACCAGTTCTCAAAGGTACTGACTGATAAGGCTGGGGCTGGTGCCAATCACTTCTGAGGGGCAGGGAGAGGGGCAGAGGTGCAAGAGGATCTGGGGCAAGAGCTGAAGGTAGAGAGAAGTGGGAAGGGTGATGGCAACATCATGGAGATGAGACTAAAGCACCTGCAAAAATTCTGCTGGGCCTCTGGGGTTCAGACATGGGACCTTTCACACCAAGAGCAAAATCTTGTGAATGTTCTCCCCCAGTCTTACATTGTCAGAAGATGTCATCCAGCTGGGGAATCCACAGCCCCTGAAATCAGAGCCCAGCTATTGCCAGGGGTTAAAAGGGATGGTACAACAGGCATGGGTTCTGATGCGACATGGAACAGCAGAACATGTGGGTGTGCAGAGAAGGGATGCCTGGAACAGATGGTAATCAATGGTCC
The DNA here is from genome assembly GCF_003957555.1 of Calypte anna. Lineage (NCBI taxonomy): Eukaryota > Metazoa > Chordata > Aves > Apodiformes > Trochilidae > Calypte > Calypte anna. The sequence continues at coordinate 110,969,930 of NC_044244.1, read as the reverse complement.
AGAGATGGAGGAAGGTAATGGATGTTGTTTTAGGAAAGGTGGAACCATCATCTCATGCTGACCCATAGAGGCCCATTGGGCTGAGAGCAGACAGCACTGTAGTTCAGCTACAGCAAAGCCAGGTTTGCAGGCTGCCTGCATCCCCTCCCATCTCCCAAAACCTGCACCTACCTCTGTCCTCTAAATGTAAACTGAAATATTAAATGTCTCTTTTTGTCCTGTTTAGATTGGCCTGGAGGACAGTCTTGGGAAGCTTTCTTGCATCCTGGAGAATGACCATTTTGCCATTGTTGTACACAAGCAAATGCAGTGTAAGTGTCTGCAGAAGCATTCTGCTGGCTTCTCACAAATGTTTAAGAGGGAAAGGGAAACTCTCAACTTGAGCTCTGTAAGTATCAGTGCAGCTACTCCACTTTTTCAGTCCCTGAGCCTCTGCAGGAAGATTTCTGCTCCTTGATTCTGCATAGCCCCAGAACTGCCAACAATTCACCCATTTCCTTTCCTGACCCCACAGGAATAAAAGGAGGAAGGGGAGAGCCTTAGCTATAGGAACCTGGGACAAGGACATTCCTGGATGTATATCCTTCAGGGGCACATCCCAGATCCTTATCATAGGAGCTGTGTTGTCCCTCCCATGCGGAGGTGACACTGAGGCAACTGTCAGTTCCATCCCCTTCCATTTTCTCACGGTTTCCCATGGAAACCAACATTTAAAGATGGGAAGGTATTCATTATGGGATTGCATTTTGTCCCCTCTGACAGCCAAGGTGGAGAGCAGGGAGCAGCTTGGGGTGCAGTGCCTCTGCTCACAACTGTAGTCTCTGTCCTTTAGCACTCATTTAGTCTCAAGACCTTGAATTCAAACCACTGCCTTGCTGGCTGTGGGCAACAGAGGAAATAAGGGGGAAGTGAGGGAATCTCCACAGGCTGAGTATCTCAGGGAAAGGGTTGAAAGGAGCATTCAGGCAAAATAGCTAAAGCTTAGGGGAAATTCAGACATGTGAGTGCAAGGGAACAAACCATATAGTCTGCATCCCACTGCTTAAAAACCTTCTGCTGTACACGCCCAGAGGCAGTGCCATCTTCTCTGAACACCCCTCATCCCACTTGCCACCCCAGGAGATGCAGCCAAGAGATGTCCTTATGCCTCTGTGCCCCGAGGTGTCTGGGTAAATTGATATGCTGAGGGGCCTTGTGTGCTGGGTGTTATCTGACACCTACTTTGGAGGTCCAGGGTAAGCAGAGAAAGCTGGAGAGAAATGTGTTGGACTGTAGGCAAGTCCTAAGGCAGGGGCAGATGAGTCAGGAGGCACAACACACACTGATGCATTTAGCCTGGGGCATCTCTGTGGGAGCCTTACCTGGATCGTGGTTTGGCATAGGGATGCTCTGCCAGTTCAGTATCACCATATGACTGGTTCAATATTTGGTTTGGTTTATTCTCTAACCACTGTACAACCATCTCCTTCCTCCTTGGTGAAGCAAACTTGCTCAGCAAAGTCACATGCAGTAGAACCACTTCAGCACAAGGGTTGCTGACACGTTGGTGGCAGCAGGGATCACCAAAACAGGGGAGGTGATGTTCTGCAAATATGACCTAACACACCTTTCCAGTACAATTATATCGTAAAACTTCTGGAAGTACAAATTTGGCCTTATCTCGTGGGAGCTGCCTTGTTTAAAATGTTAGCAACATGAAAAAGCAGTCAGACGACCCAAGTTTAGCCATTCTAAATTAGAGCTGAAGGGTGTAATTATATTGATTTTGTGGGATTACACATTAAATGTGCAAAGCATTCCTACAGTGAGCAGCAGGCAATATTGCAGTGTATTGACTGCCAGAAAAGGGCTGTCTGCTGGGCTGGGGGCCTCCAAAATGCACTTTGCACAAACATCCCAACAATCTCTGCTTGTAGCTCTGTGGCCTGCTGCCCCAAAGCCCCATCAGCTCTAAAGCCCCCATCAGCCCCATCATTGCGAGCCCAGCTGTGCTTCCACAAAATGTTGCAAGAAAAGGTCTGTCATTCAGAACTGCCTTTGAGGCACATCTCCAACTCTGTCACCAGAAATGTGAGGCAGAATTTCCTTTCTCAGCTGGGTTGTCATAAAATAATGATTTTTTTTTTAATGTCACATTTCTACATAAATTAAATGGTATCTAGGAATTAAATGATACCCACCAAAAAGTATCAGCCAGATGTATTCAGTGCCTCTTGCTGGCTTTCAAACAACACATTTTCTTTTCCAGAGCTGCTTTTTACGCCATCACAGTTACCCCCTTGTTTTATTACTTTCTTCCCACACCTTTGGAGCTTGTATTTTATCTTGTGTTTGGACTCTGGTGGCTAGTTTTATTTTAATTTAAGACAACACTGATCAGGTAGTTAAAGCAATTGTTGCAATGCTGTTTTATTAATGGTGGTGTAGGAGCTCACGAGAGCAGAGCAGAAAGTATCTCTCTGCTGCTCTTAAAGAGTCTCACTAGTTTGGCCTGAAAAGTTTTGTGGGGATAGAAGCAGCACTGGAACAGAGACTGGGTAAAAACAACTGGGAAATTAAGTTTCCTGCTCTGGTAAAGGGTGCACTGTTTGCAGCTGAAACCTCCCTGATGTGATCCCCGTTACCTGACTGTGGTTTCATCAGTTGTTTCTGTCAAGGCAAAGCAGAGACAGCTGCTGTCCCTGCTAAGGTTTTCTTTTAATAAACAAACAGCAACCTCTGGACAGCTGTGGGTTGGTTGAGTTTATTTTCTTCTTTTTTTTTTTTTTTTTTTTTTCCCCTACTAAACTGGCATTTTCTGTGCTTGCAGTCAATGGAAATGGCAGCTCCTTCATGAAGCAGATGGTGTTTGGTGTGGTCACAGCAATGGACCTCCTTGCCTTTGTCAGCAGACACGACAAGAAGCATCACCATGACTTGGCTGCACCCACCTCCACTCCTCTGGCAGGGCCAGCTGCCCCCCCCAGGCCTGAACCACCCAGCTGAGGGGACTTTCTGGTCTAATCCAGCTGATAATTTCTCAAAATGACTAGGTGAAAATTGTAATGTAATAACCATTTGTCTACTAAATGCCACTCAGAATGTCACTAAAGACAAGATAACTAAAGAAGTTGTGTTTAATAGCCCTATGTGGTTACAGAGACTTTCCCAGGGCTGGAGAGGTAATACGAGGGGAGGGAAGGGGATGGTTGCTCATGCCCAGATTTTATCAGGTGGGGGCTCAGTGTGTTAACTAGCAGCAGGTACCCATGAGTCACCTTGGTCCTGTCAGGGCTGGATCCTGTCTCTGCCATGAGAAACTCCATCCCTCTTCTGGGCTGGAGCCAAGCCATGCCATGGCTGCATGTCCTGTTCCTCTCCACCCCTTGCAGGGAGGATTGCAAGCACCCTCCAGAGACTTCTCACTGCTGGCTCCTTATGAGGGTGGAGGTTTCAGCTTCTTCCTTTCCTCCCCAGGGGTGAGTGGAAGAGGCAGAGCCTTGGAGGAGTGAGGAGAAGGAGACCAGATGGGACATCCCACTCTGGCCCATAGAAGGTGGGGAGCTGGGCAGGCAAGGGCAGGAGGGATATGAAGGGACAGCTGAGGGCTGTGATGGGCAGGGAGGATGAGATGCTGGGCAGGTCAGGAATGATGTCTCCTGTAGCAGCAACTAGACTTTGGAAAGCACCTTCCTCACTTCTGGAGGAGGCACCAGGTGTCTCACACATGGTCCTGTGGGAGGTAGCAGTGAACCAAACCCATTCAAGAAGCAAAGGTTCATTCTCATGATACACTAGCTGGGAGAAGGGAGATTGCTTCATGCCTGTGACTTGGAACAGTCAGCTCACAAATATCTATCCTGAGAGCTTGTTGTCAAGGGGTAGAGAGGAAGGTGAGGGTGATCTTGATTTTGCTGTCAGAATATTATGTTCTAGGAAGTGATAATGAAGGTCAGAAGAGCCATTTGCTATGTCTGAAAAAAAAACCCACAAGTGAAAGCAAATGTGAAAGGAGGGTCATGGGACTGAACTGAAACACTGCTGAATCCCAGTTTGGTCAAGTTGCTTTCAGAAGCTGCAAAGAGCTTTGCAGTCTTTTTCATAAGTACTGGGAGCTGCTCCAGTGTGACAACAACCAATCTCTATTTTGGCTTGCTGCTAAGTGGTTAGTCCATACTTGCAATCTAATCTAGTTTGTATGGGGCTTTTATTAAATTATAGAATGATGAACTATTTGTATTTAGGAAAGAGTGTTTCTGCTGTCTTTTGTTTCCTGAGTGACATGAGCTGTATCAGATTTTCTGTTTTTGCTTGAGTAATAACCATATTTGTCCAGAAAGAGTAAAACCTGATTAGCTCAACCTCAGTTGTATTGTTTTTAATTTAGCAGCTCTGTTGCAAGCTGAAGGATATTAGTACATGCATGTGTTCCAAACTCACTCAAATAAGTCTTAAAGTGTCCCACAGCTCCATGAAGTGCAGAAGTGTGAACCTGGACCAGTTCAAAGTCTGGGACATGGTCAGGTGGGGGTTGGGCTCTTCTCCCAGACAACTAGGACAAGAGGGCATGGCCTGAAGCTACTCCAGGGGAGGTTTAGGTTGGATATCAGAAAGCACTTCCTCATGGAGAGGGTGATCAGACTGCTCAGGGAAGTGGTGGAATCACCATCCCTGGAGATGTTTAAGGAAAGGCTGATGTGGCACTCAGTGCCATGGTCAAGCTGATGTGGTAGTGTTAGGTCATAGGCTGGACTTGATCTCAGAGGTCTTTTCCAGCCTCAGTAATTCTGTGATTCTGTAATTGTAATATGTCCTTCTGTGCAGTAGACTTGGATGCAAGAGGCAGAGGAGAGATTTGCCTCCACTGACAGCCAGGGGCACATCTCTCTTTCCAGAGAGCTCCCCTTCACTGTGGGTGGGACCCATCTCCTATGCAAGTGCCCCAGTGGGACTGCTCTTCCCCCAAAGGCAGTTCATGAGGTTTAAGGTCAGGTGTGAGACAGTGCTTTGGGCTGCTCCGGAGACATGGGCATTTTCAAGGAGGTGGAGACCACTGCCACCCTGCCCCAGAAGTTGCCCCTGGAAGTTGCACATGGAAATAAGTCCCTGTGTGCTGAGCAGGTCTCCCCCAGGGGATTAGGAAAGCTTTAGTCACATCTGAGCTTTGCAGCAGGAATGAGTGCTCCAGGCTGATGCTGCATGTGCATGTGAATGCAAACAAGGCCTTAAGACAGCTCTCCTCCTGATGTAGCAGTACCCAGGGCTGTGGGGGACAAGCCATACTAATGGGCTGTCCTCTCAGAAAGTCATTTATCTAAAAGGTGTTCTGTTACTGTGAGACTGAACAGAAAGGAGTACAAGACTTTTGAGGCACTGGAACTGAATGTTTGCTTACAGAGCAGGCTGTTGCCCGGCATGATGGGTGTCTGGGGCTATGTGCTCACCTGGACCTGCAAAATATGGCAGCTTTAAAAAAAAACCCAGCCAGATGACAACCTGACAGCATGTAATGACAGCCCAGTTGAGGGCTGAGGTGAAGTGAATGGTGGATATTAACTGTGAATATCTAACACAGCTTCTCTGTGCTAATGGTGAGTGCGGGAACTAATAAAGTTGGGTGTGAGCTCTGAATGCTTTGGGATTGCTTCATCTGGGCTGGGTCCAGCCCCACTGACACTGAGGTGCCCCCGGCAGACACATGCAATAGTGGCATTGCCCTGGCCAGGGATGTCAGCATTGCCTCTGCTGTAGTTTTCCACAAACTGTGACCTGAGGATACCGATGTGCACACCAGGGCAGAGCACTGCCCCATCAGCACCCTGGGTTGCTGCCTTCAGCATACAGGGTGGAGAGAGGGATGGGCTGCTGCTGTCCTGCCCACTGCATCTCTGGGGTGGAAAAGAACTCAGCAAGAAGACAAGGTTTTATGTGCCTTGACTGCAGAAACCCACTCAAGATACGTAAACATGTGCCTGTACACAGTGGCAGCAGTGGGACCAAGAGGTGTGTGTGTGTGTTGCACCCTCTGCCTGCCATCCCTTCTCCCCACATCCCCAGGGCTGCCCTCCGGCAGTGACAACCCCTTCAAGATAACTGGTCTTTCAAGTTCTTTCCCTGGACATTGAGGCCTCACCAGTGCTTTACTTGTCCATTGAGAGGTGGCCATCCAAGGGCTGTCACCATGCTCAGCACTCCTCAATGCTCTTAGGCTCCACGAGGTTCAGGAGTCCCAGATATCTACCAAAAGAATAGCGATTTTCAGGCTTTAGAAGCTGTGAGAGGGCAGCAGGAGGAAGGTGGAGTCTGGGCAGCCCCCATCCCTGATGCCCTGAGTATGGCACCCAGCTCTGGTGCAGGAGAAGGACCCTGGTCCTGAAGCACCAGCCCAAATTGTTCCCCCAGCACCTCCTGCTCCGAGGGGTGCACGTGTGTGTGTATGGGCAGGTGTCTGCTCCCCAAAAGCTTTCTGCTCTCCACAGTCCCATCTACTACAAGACTTCTCTGCTGTTCATCCATTGCTCTGCAAGGTTGAGGGGCACATTTGCAATTAGTTCATAACCCAGTAAGTTCATTAGCACATCAGCCTAAGGTATCTTCACACCAGGCAGCAAATGGCTTCACACCAAGGGAGCTCAGGCTGCCCAGGCTGGTCAGAACACAGTGGTGATGCCCGCATGTGAAATCCATGCAGATCTCCTCCTCTGGGACACACGGCCTTGGCTCCCTGCTGCTTAATCCAAAGGAAAGCAGCCACACAGGGCTTAAAGTGCTTTAAATGGTGCCTGTCAAGCATGTGGTGTCCTAACCTGGGAAGCTTCGTGGAGGCAAGGGGAAAATGTTCATTCCAAGGGGGTCCATGCCTACCTGAGAGGGAGCATTGCAGCTCTGGAGCTGGCTACCCTCTGCCTGTGCTGCCACACCAGAGCTTTTAAATAATTTTGCTTTCCCTCTGGACACTGGTGTCTGTGCTCAGGGCAGCTTGCAAAAGGCAGGGGAATGCCGACTCTTCAGAAACCCCTGGCTAACATCTGCAAAGAGAGGTTTGGGGAGGGAGCAGGGGGAGTGAGAGGCGACAGACCTGCAGACTGCTGGGAGACACTGGATTAGTCTCTCCCTCAGACAGACTAAACCAACACCACTCTCAAGATAAACATCTTGCTGGCCCTGCCCAGCCACCTTCTGTGTCAGGGAGGCTTCCCCGCCTCCCCCGTCTCCCCCCCACCAGTGTTTCATCATGGATCTACCACCCGTGGCACATAAATAGAGCCTGGGAGGGCTGCGGGACAAATGAAGACCACAGAAGCCACCTCAGGGTCCCCCACCGCACCCCAGCACCCATCCCACCTGACCCGGACACCCCAAAGGTAACCAGCAGCAGGGACCCACAGGGTCTTGGTGTGGGGCAGGAGGGGAGACTCTTATCGATCCCAGAGCTTAGTTTTCCAAAACTAAGGGGGAGATGGAACATTGCCACCAGGAAAACCCTCCCGGTTTGAGCAGGGGATGACAAAGTTGATGTTGAGGGTTTTGCTGGGAATTGGGTCTGTTGAATAAACCAGATTTCATTGCTAGGTGGGGTCAGAGGTTTTGGGTGTGCAAAACCTGTGACTTAATGGTGTCTGATGGCACTGCCCTGCTCGGTCTGCGTGTGGAGACCAGAGGAATGGGGTGGCTGAAGCTGGGGTGGCTGGGAGGGAGCTCTCGGCATGGGGCTGTGGAAGGGACATCCCATCAAACTGCAGCCTTTCCACAAGGAGCAGGGCTGGGCTCCCTGCTGCTCAGCACAGCCATCAGTCCACTGGGAATAATGATCAAGTAATTGGTAGATTAAAATGTGTGAATGAAATGAAGGAGCAGAACAGTAGCTTACAGCAAGGATGAAGCAGTCACCAGTAACTCAAACAAGCAGGAGTCTGCTTTAATAACAGGAAAGCTTAAAATCTCTCTTTTTTCAAATTGAAGATGGATGGACTTCCTGCTTTCAAGTTCTTCCTTTATAGTTAAGCAATTTGGAAACATTTTTCTTTAAAGAAGTGCTAAAGAATTAATGGAAGTATTTACTTGCACATCTGCAATACATGGGGCTACCATGAGCAAGGTATGAAGGCAGTGATATAATTGTAATCAAAGGTGGCACTGAGGCAGCCAGAGAAGAGACACAACCTGGAGTGCAAGAGGGAAGCAAGCCTCAGTGCAAGAGGGAAGCAAGATTATTTAATATAGCAGGATGTAAGGTCACCCAGGCAGGGGGAAGACAGATCAGATTCAAAAGTGGGAGCTTCAGGTAAGGAAATGTTTGGTCTTGAAAAGCCTAAAGTCCAAAAAAAGGGACCTCAGCCTTAAAACAGAGAAGGGAGTCAGCACGAGCTTCTGTCTGGGGCACTGCATCCCAGCAGATGTAAGTGGAGAAGGAAGGAGCAGGCCCAGAGAGGGGATTTCATGCTTCTTTGCTTGGAAACATGCTGACGAAAAAAGGAAGAAGGCAAAGAGCAGAGAGTAGAACAGAAGAACGAAGAGTAGTCACACAGGAGGGAAACGTCTCCCTTATGAAGCAAAAGCCTCACAGGCTGAAACAAGGATGAGGTGACCCCCCTTGGCTTCCCTTGAGGGAATGAACTGGCTGGTAGAGGCAGGCAGGGAGGTGTCAGCTAGAGAGGGGCTCATCTTGAGGGGCTGAATGCCTCCCAGAAACAAGTGGTAACTGAAATGTAAATTATTAGCATCAATACAAGGATAACCAAGTGCCATTTGCTGGCTAGGACAGCTGTGCCAAAGCTCTGTGTGTGCTGCAGCAAGGGCTTCACTTACCAAATGCTCTCTTTGCAGCCTTCTCATGCTTGATGGACACCTTAGCTGAGCCAGGATGAGCTTTTGGGCACAAGACTTTCACAGAATCACAGAATCATCTGGATTGGAAAGGACCTCTGAGATCATCAAGTCCAACCCTTGATCCACTACCACTGTGGTTACCACACCGTGGCACTGAGTGCCACATCCAGTCTCTTTTTAAATATCTCCAGGGACAGAGAATCCACTACTTCCCTGGGCAGCCCATTCCAATGCCTGATCACCCTCTCTGTAAAGAAATTGTTTCTAATATCCAACCTAAACCTCCCCTGGCACAACTTAAGACCATGCCCTCTTGTCTTGCTGAGAGTTGCCTGGGAAAAGAGACCAACCCCCCCTGGCTACACCCTCCTTTCAGGGAGTTGTAGAGAGTGATGAGGTCTCCTCTGAGCCTCCTCTTCTCCAGGCTGAACACCCCCAGCTCCCTCAACCCTTACTCACAGGACTTGTGCTGGATCCCTTCACAGCCTCCTTGTTCTATGTTTTAGAGTAAACCACCCTGGGTCACAGCAAGCTGCAGGTGACCAAACCTCCAGCTAACAGGCATGCTGGGGAGAGGAAGCTGCATCTGACTCCATTGTCAGATGGAGGGTTCCAGACCCTGGGGGTTTGGTGTGTCCATGCCCACCATGACCCCAGCACCTTTGTCTCCTTTTCTCTCCCCAGCACCATGTCTCTCACCAGTGCCCTCCACCTGCTGCTCAGCTGCCTCCTGCTCTGCGCCGCTGCCCCGACACCCACCTGTGACCCCAGCACCTGCACCCCGTGTGCCGAGAAGGACACAGAGGAGACCACCACCACTGCCACTGCCGGGGGCTGCTGCCCACCCTGCCCCCCACCCTGCGCCTGCCCCCTTTACCTGGAGAGCGACTGTGAGATGCAGGGCTTCGACAGCGGCTTCGTCCCCGCCGGACGCTCCTTCTACATCGACTTTGCCCGCAAGCTCTGCACCTGCCACCCCGGGGGGAACATCACCTGTGCCCCGCTGTGCCCCCCTCTGCCTCCCACCTGCCAGGCTGTGGGCAGCCCTGTGGCTGACGGGTGCCCCCGCTGCGTCTGCTATGATGAGGAGGAGGTGGCGGTGCCCGCTGGGACTGTCGCTGCTCGGGGCAACCAAATTTGCAGCTGTCCTCCCCAGGGGGGGCAGCTGCAGTGCAGTGGAGGTGAGAGCAAGGAGTGAGCCTCTCCTCTCTGCCGGTCGAGGGCAGGAGGAGAGGGGGGGCCTCTCTGGTAACAGAAGGCTTTCTGCACCTTGGGGCATCCTTGCTGAAAGGTGTTAAAGGCTTCAAACTGTTCTAGAGGACCTGGTGATGAAACACGGCTGTGCCACAGAGATGGAGAGATGCCCGATTGCATGTCATTTATAAACCAGGGCAAAGTGTCTATAGAGGGTGGGCTTGCTTTGTTGTAAGGTTTGTTCCATGGCAGTGGGCTATGAGCGCTTAGATTGCTGCCAGCATGTAACTGGAACAAGTGCAGTTATTTATTTATTTGTAAGATGATCAAGCTTTCGTATGTGTTTGTATTCATATGGTGTGCAGATAGCACAGCCCTAAGTCAACTCGTTAAACTTCTTCCCATGATCCATGTTTTCACTTACAGCAACTCCATCAAATTCAAGTGTTGGGACCACAATCACAAAGCTAACTGACATCCTCTTCTCCAGGCTTTTTTGAAGCTGGGAGAGGTAGATGTATCACATGTCTGTGGTCTTAGGATGAGGCAACCTTTCCTGCCTCCATTCTCAGGACCAAAGCCTTAATGCATGTTGGCAGTCAAGGGCCAGCCCTTCACAGCCACATTGATGAAGCAGTTACCAAGGATTGAGCCATTCACCAGTCCCTGCTCTGTCTTGGTTCAGCAGGAATACCGTAAATTGTATGTTCATGACAAGAAGTAATGGATGCAAACTTGAATATAGAAGTTCTATCTAAACATAAGGAAGAACTTCCATACTTTGAGGGTCACAGAGCACTGGAAAGGCTGCCCAGAGAGGTTGTGGAGTCTCCTTCCCTGGAGACAATCAAAACCAGCCTGGACACCATCCTGAGACCTGCTCTATGTGAAACTGCTCTAGCAGGGGGATTGGACTAAATGATCTCCAGAAGTTCCTTCCAACCCCTAAAATTCCAAGATTCTCTAACTATGTTTCCTCCTCACACTTGCTTCTCCTTACCACTGCTGGGAGACATAGCACGTGGCAGAATTGCATCCTTTTAATGCTTTGACATATATAAACACACACACACACCCACTCACTTATATATGTTTACAAGGAGATTGTAATAAAAAACAAACAAACAGCTTCATAAGGCTGTGATGTTAACATGTGTTAATTATGTTCCTCCCACAGCACTGAATAAAATCAGTTTTACCAAGAAACTTTTGAAAACTTTAGTGATAAGCACATGTAAACATTTCCTTGTGTGTTATCTGGTGTTACTTGGGCCAGGAGAGCCTCTCTCCAGCCATCTTGACCTCAGGTATGCCTGGAAACATTAAATGTGCCCCTTGGCTTATTTTCATATTCCTCACTGATGTTCTGTCTGATGCTGGTTAACTGCAAAAAAAAACCGTGAGCAGATGAGATTCAGGTGAAAAGTTAGAAAAAAGTTGGAGGAAACAGGCAAAATTGCTCTTCAAGAAATAACAAGGGTCCCTGCTGATTGGGGCTGTCAGAGGCTGATGCTGCCCTGCACTCTGGTGAGCTTCAACTAGAGATGTGAGAGCTCAGCGCTTAAAAAAACCCTGCCACACCTCAATGCTGGGCCTGAGGAATAAGATCTTGGAGTGGCCACAGTCTCTCCCTTTGCACAGCTACCCCTCCGATGGCCTGCAGGGTGGGAGTGAGGTGGGACCCCCAGCCTGGACTTTTACCAAGGCTGGAAGTCTCTTGGGCTCTAACAAGGCCATGCTGGTTCAGAGCCTTGCACTAGATGGTGGTGTAAGAGCACAAGAAGGACTGCTGCAGGGATGAGGAAGCCAGAGAGCAGGAGAGGAGAAAGATGCCTTTAATGGGAAAAACATTCTCCACAGGTGCCCACCTGGTACCTGAAAAACTCCCCATCCTGTTCCTGCTGGGGTGATGACCTTGTGGCCATCACCTGCCCTGCAGAGCTGACCTGCTTAGCAGTTCCTTCTCCTGCCTGTGTGATCTGCAGAAAAGTGCAGTGAAGGGGGCTGGCTGGGGTGAGGAAGAAGGCTCACTGCAAAATGGGATGTGGCATGGCCTCACAAAAGCCACCATGCACTCACAATAGGCTCAGAAAAACCAGAGTAAGCACCAAGTCAAGCCACCTTTGGGTAGTCAGCAACTTCTGCACCCTTTGCTTTGCAGTTCAGAGTTGACCATGAGTAGTGAGGTTAGGAGACAGCACCTCTTACTTTCCCCTGGTTTCCTGAGGTAGGTGTTATTAGAGGAGGTAGACTGAGACTCCAGATGTAAACTGACACAGAGCCTGTGGTGGTGAACACTCAGCTTTTCCACCATGGATTTTACTGCAGCTGAGCCATGGGGAGGGGTCAGAAACTGCCTGTCCCAAGCAGCAAGGGCTCTGTGTATTCTGAATCCAGCTGGTTGCCAGGCTTCCCAGCTCCAGAAAAAGCTGAGTCACCAGCCTCACACATGTCCCTGCTCTGTTCCTAGAGAATGTGTTTCTGTCGTGGGCAAAGGGTTTTTAGTCAGCAACCCTTCCCTCTCTGCTCTTTTCCATTTGGTTGATAACATCTCTTAGTTTTTCATGATGTTAATGCTCACTGTCACTTACAGACCAGACACCAGCATGAGCAAAGCAGGGAGAAAGCATCTCCTACCTCACCTGGGGTGGAGGAAAACAGCACCTTCACCAACTACCTTTGACATGTGAGTATCACCTCAAGAAATTCAACAAGAAATTCCTCCCATTGTGGGCTTCAATGACATGCTGTCCAGGTCTTGCCAAATAGCTGAATAAATTCACATCCTGTATATGCTCGCAAGGTGTGAGTATTTCAGTCCATGTGGGTAGAGCTCTTCTATGGCTACCAAGCATTTGAGGAAATCAGAACGAGCTTGCAAGTGCAGCAATTGGTTTTGCAAGTGTAGTGATTGTTCAGAGGGAGGCAGAAATGATTTTTGCAGACTCCTTGCCGCCTGGGGGGTGGTAGTGGTTGTCAGCTGAGGATGTTTATTCTTTGTCACATGTCTTATCTGTCCCACCGCTCTCCATCCTCGCCTAACTGATAACCTTTGAACAGAAGAGATTGACCGACAGATGGCAATCCCGGAATAATGTTGGTTTTGTCTGAATGCTCTTTCAGCCTAGGATCAATGTCGAGTTATTTCTCTGTGTAAAAAGACCCTGCCAGCTCCTTTGCAAGCCACCCTTTGGAAGTGGTGAACTTTGCTTTGCCACCATCTCTGATTCAAGGACAGCTTGCATCTCAAGTCTCTGCCTGGGAGTCTCACAGCATCTCTGCCTACATTTCACCACACTGAAGTAGTCAGCTTATGCCACTTTTTCCATGAACAGCTGCACCAGCACAGAGAGAGAAGAAAAAAAAAAAAAGACACACAGCGTTCAGTTTCAAGAATTAATTCACTTATGTTTAATGTCTTGTGTTGCAGCATGTTTTATTTGAATGTGCATTGTCCTGAATCACCCCTGGGCTTTTCTACAGTGTGGGCACAGTGTCACTGGTATTATTACTTATATTTTTCCAGGTCTGATTTTCTCCCTGGTCTGGACAGTGTAGTTTTATGGCTACCCTTTTGCACGGTAACTATCATTTTGCATCACAACCAGGTATGTGGTTGCAGGTAAGGAGCCCAACATGATGCTTACGTGCAAAGCAGAATGTACATTCTTGTGCATCCTCACATAGTCAAAAGCAAAATTTACTGCTCCTAAAAAGAACTGATTTCACATAAAGCATAATCAAATTGGAATGGTGGCAGAGAAGTTTGGGTTTGGTTTTTTTTTTTTTGATTCTTCAGTGCCTGGTAACTCTGCTTAGTTAATTGTGGAACTGACAGGGCCTTTCTTCATTGTATTACAGTGATTTAAAAAGAACCAACAGGCCCTCTCAGTTCCCGTCTCATGAGCCTGTAAAATATTTAGGTTAAATATTCATAGCACAAGCCCATTAGGAGGTGTCTTTCTAGCACAACTATATCCAGTGCCAAGAAGCTGAGGTGTTGGCTCATCCCACCTTTACTGACACCCAGCCAGAAGCAGTGAGTTCTACCTGGGCAGTTCACCAAACACCTTTAGCATCCCTGGGGCTCTGCTCTGCTCCCCAAGCCTGAGTTTGCAAAGCCCAGGAGTAGGGGGGTGGCTGCCTGTTGTTTTGTCTGGTTATGATGCTTTTAAATTGTCAGAAATCCTGATCCTGAAGTAGGTTCTGCTCTTGGGACTTCCAATCAGGAAAGGTTTGTCTAATGTAACCACTCAGAGTTGGCAATGGAGCAACATCATGCCCCTAGGAATACTTTTTCTTTAAAACTTGGAGGCAGGAAGGGAGATAGTTTGCCACTGCATCTTTTGAATGTATTCCTTATAGGAAATTCTAGGTGTGTATTTTCCTCATCATGCCTGCTGACACGGTGCTGATGCAACACGCTAACCAGCAACCTGCACAAGGCTGAGAACTAAACTTGCACACAAATGTTGTGGATCAACCTAAAAAGTATTATACAAAGTAAAATACATGACCTATACCAGGACATTCAGATGCAGGTTTTTAAAATGCAACTTTTTCTTGTATCTACTTGCTTCACTCTCGCAGTGAAACACCACAGAGGTTATTGTGGCACAGCAGAAGTCCTTATTGCTAGATGTCCTCTGTATTACAAATAATGGCCTTCCCTCCTTCTGTGCAGGTGGAAGCAAAAATGTTGTCTTGGCATTTAGAACAGACATCCTCCAAGCAGAGCAGAAGAGATGACACTTGAGTTAACTTAGTCAGAATGACAGAACAGCAAGGAAGGAGCTGCATAAGGAGCTGCATATTTGCTGGTAATGAGTTTCAGGGCAAACTCAATATATGTATACTTGATGCAATATATACATTACTTTTGAAATTTAAATCTGAAAAGGATTTTTTTTGGCCACTTTAAAGAGCGGTTTCTTTCAATTCAGGATTTGCATTATTTAGTAGGGAGGTTTTTTGCATGCTGCCCTAACAAAAACAAAAATGCACATTTTGTGATGCTTGGTATTAAAACAGCATATTTCTATGCCCAAGACTTTTTACTAGGGCAAATACAAACCTTGTAAAATGGCATGTATGTGAAAAAAATTACCCACGGTCATTTGGGAAAAGAATGTACAAACTGCTTTGGGTCTAAAGTTTCTGGAATCATAGAAGAGAATCAGAATCATCTGGGCTGGAAAGGACCCCTCAGATCATCAAGTCCAACCCTTGATCCAATACCACTGTGATTACCAGACCATGGCACTGAGTGCCACATCCATCTCTTCTTAAAAACCTCCAGGGATGGAGAATCCACCACCTCCCTGGGCAGCCCATTCCAATGCCTGATCACCCTCTCTGTAAAGAATTTCTTCCTAATATCCAACTTAAACCTCCCCTGGCAGAGCTTAAGTCCATGCCCTCTTGTCTTACTGATGGCTGCCTGGGAGAAGAGACTGACCCCCTCTGGCTAATGTCCTCTAGGCTAGGACTTGGCTTTGGTTATCATTCCAGTTATCATTCATAGTAGCATCCAAGGTTCAGTTCTGTACAGCTGCTGGTCTTTTTCCAGTGAAGCTGGCTTTTAGTCTTCAAATGATTTATGGAGTCACTATTCAGCACTATTCCCATTTCTAAAGCTCAAGAGACTGCAAAAGTTTAGGATATGTAATCAAGGATGAATTGTTGCCAGCTTTCCAAGGAAGGAAGGGGAAAGAAAAATAAAGAAAAAAAGAACAGGACTACAAAAGCACTTGTTTGACAACAGGATGAAGGATGTCAGAATTATTATTTGTGTAGCTGCTCAAAGTGTCACGAGGTTTACAAGTGAGTCAGAAGTATCATTTCCTCCAGCATCTGAAAAGTTGAAAAGGCAGCACCGGTATTATCTAACAAATGCCAACCTGGTTCCTCAAAATCTGAGTTTTGTTTGATGATGCTTAAATTTTTCAAGAGCTTCCAGGTCTCAATCCAGCCAACTCTTACTGTGTTAAGAAAGTTAACCAGAATCAACTGTGCAAAACAGCCCTGTTGTGTATCAAAAAAACCAAACCAAACCCCACCAAACAACAACAACAAAACCCAACCCTCTTCCCTCTTGTTCTATAAAAATACAGTGTGACACCAGTAACAGAAATAAACTCTTCTCTTTCCCAGCCTTAACTTGGATCTGACCCATGTAACCATACACATGCCTGAATATCTCAGGAAAAAGCCCAGTACCTGAGGAGTAACTGATTTGCCTCATGTCTAAGTCCCCTTGTCTCCTGCATGCCAGCATCTGCTGAAAGTAAGTGGTCTAAGCCTAAAACACCAAATAATATTCTAAACGGAACTACACAGAAATGGATACAGCATAATTTGATGGTGAACATAATGTGATGAACACTAAGAAATTAAGGAGAGTCTCTGTGCTTTGTAGCTTGTAGTAAAAGGTGTGGGGGACACACAGCAAAAATTACATGTCAGTCACTAGTTTCCTTAAGCATGATCTGCATTATTTCTCATAACTATTAAAAAAAAAAAGAATCTAAGTTTAAAAATGCTTGGATCTTAACAAACATGTCTCTAAATTAAATTTTATTTCCACATTCACATTTAGTATCTGCATCAGTTTATACTTGAGATTCAGTGATCAACTCAACAAAAAGTGTGCTAGGAATAAGGGTCAGGAGTAGGTCCAAGGGCCTGATCTTCTGACTTGTGCTCCTAGTGACATGAAAGTCCAAAGACCAACAGAGAAGATAAAAATCCATAGATTATCACTGATTACTTCATAGGCTCTAAATCATATCTCAGTTGCATAAGGAAGACAAACCTGACCTACAATGGCCACGTTGCTTTCAGATTTTAGTAGGGTATCTAAATGGCAGTTTGTAATTTAATTTTTTTAATACATCACAGGCTTAATCCAGCATCCCTTGCATGCACTGCACTTGCATGAATTTAAATATGGGTTTGGAATAAATAATGCAGCACCTAGTATATGTGTTATATGTTCAGGGCTTTTTTTTTTTTTTTTTTTGCAAACTCTTCATTCTCCATTGTGTATTTATTTTCTCTTGTTTAGGCATCGAGGATATTGTTCTTTCTACAAAGAGGGGTATTTAGAAGCAGTCCTAATATGCTTACTAAATGATTACTTTTTGTAAACAGGTGCTCCACAAAAGCAAGAGGCTCATCAGTTCCTTATGTTTCTAATTCTTGTAACATCTTCTTGAAGAACCAGATTAATCTTTCAGGGGAATCTGAAACCAGCAGACTAAGAATACATTACTGGACAATTTAGGTGAAATATTCTGCTTTGCAGGTCTTTTTTGTTGGCTTGCTGTTTGTGTATTCTCTTCAGATTAAGCAAAAATATTGCTCCCTGGCAGAACTGAAGGTAGCACTATTTCCAGCAACATTGCCAGGAGTTATTCTCAGGCACTCACTTAATGTCAGAAAAAGAAATTATCAAATACTCCTGTATCTAGAACACAAATGATTCAGTTAATCACAGATTAACCCATTAAAAACAAAGCATGACTCAAAATCCTTGGGGAGACAGTAAAACGCTGTAGGAATCTGTCAGAGCCTCATGAGGCTGTACCAGCTCTGTTCTGCACAGCCACACAACGCCCCTTCAGCCAGATGCACTGGGCTCAGGGCTCTCCTGTTTGGGGACCACACTTGGGTGTCACCAAGCCAGATGCTGGGGAAGGGAGAGTAGGAATAGAAGATACTCCTGTGCTAAGCAG
Source organism: Calypte anna (assembly GCF_003957555.1). Classification (NCBI taxonomy): domain Eukaryota; kingdom Metazoa; phylum Chordata; class Aves; order Apodiformes; family Trochilidae; genus Calypte; species Calypte anna. The sequence goes on along the minus strand of NC_044244.1, from coordinate 110,952,192 downwards.
AAGTACATCTTATTTTCAGAGAACCCCTGTCTGTCTTAATTTTTGCTGGGTGAGAGTTGTACATGCTGGATGAAAAATGAGTTTCTTGCTAGAGGAATCTCTCTCTATCTTGCAATAAACCAGGCTATTCATTTCTGAAGATTCCCCATCCAGTAGACATGGTAATTTTACAAATTCAGTAGTGTCTATTTGGCTAAACAAGCTAACACATGGGATTTGCACAAGGGGAAGTCTTTTCAAATAAGCTACTACCATATATTCTTGGAACCATTATTGAAAGTTTGATGTCCATGCCATTTTAATTAACAATTTTGAAACAACAACAACAAAAAAAAAAATTCACACACATTATGGATTATTTACCTGCTAGTTCTTTCTTTCATTGAAGCTGCTCCTGCATTACACAAACATAACAAAAATCCCCATACTGGTAAGAACTAGTAAACAGTTTTCTTCATTTGCATAAACACAAAACCCCAAACAAATAAAAAGGCTGAGGACTGTCCCTGGCCAAGAACTGGTTAACTGCTTTGAAACTATGCTCAAGATTTCTTGAAAACATATTTGTCTTTCAGCCAAACAATACTGTTAAGGTTAAGGAAATGAGAATGCTTTGCTTTAAAAATGTGCTTTTTCAGTTCACAGAGAAACAAAAGAACTAAGTCATCCATGAAGCATATTCTGATTTTAATTTTATCCCTTGACAGATTAGTTGCTTCAAAATCCCTCAACAACCACGGGGGGGAAAAAAAAAAGTTACAGGGTTCATTCACATTTTAAAGATTGTTGATTGTATAGACCAAATGTTGCTAAGCCATGGAAAGATTTTGTGACTTCTGTCACAACCTGAAAACAGTGACCTCTATTACCATGGGAGTCAATACCTTTACAGGAGTCTGTAAGGTTGATAAGGTATTTCACTTCTTTCTCATACCTTGCTTTTCTCTGGCAAAACAGCTGTGATTACTCAGTAAGTCCTAAATAACTGAGTCACAGAAAAGGAAGAGAATTTGAACTCCTGGGTGACAAAAAATGAACAAGTAACATGACCTGGACAAGCACTTAAAAGTTACATTAGTGTCAGTTTTACTACACTTTACACCAGATGATCGAGTCATTTTAAGACTTAAAAATTAAACCCAAAACCTATCTGAAAGAGGTTACACTAAGCCAAAGGTGGAGTGGGGGAGGAATCCACACTGAGTTTTGAATTTGGCAGAACCAACCAGCTTTACCATTCAGCTACACTGAACAGTAAAGAGCAAAGTGTACTGAGCACAAGGCTGATGATTATTTGCTCACTTGCACGCTACAATTAAACTTGTATTTCCATGGATACACTTTTTTTAGGGGGCGGTGAGAGTTTCAATTTATTATTAGGAAACAAAAACATTTCACTTAATTGTTTAACATGCGAGATTTTCATGAGGGAATGAAGGTTACTTGTATTTCCAACAGTCAACTCTAAAAATTAAGCTGAATCTAAGGCTGAAGGGTTTAAAAGTGTAATTAAAGTAACAGAAGTCAGAAAGACAATAACAGTACAGCACCTAAAAATGGGTAATTCACACATTTTTGACAGTTATGTCTTGCATAGACAAATACTTATTTTTTTTCTCCCAAGACAACAGCTTCAGAAAATAAATCTTAAATCAACTTTAATAACATTTAAATGCATGTGTTCCATTTTTTTTCCAAAATACCACGGTGTTTTAGGTTTTTGTTTGTTTCTTTTAAGTGCTACAAGTCTAATGGCTTTATGAAACCATCACCCCTTGGAAAGGCTGTTTCATCCTTTGGGCTGTCAAGTTCAAAAAGTCAGGAAGCTTAACTGCTTTCTAATTGTTTTTTGACGTGATTAGGGAAACAAATAGATATATTATTAATGCATTAAGTCTTTGTGTCCATACTCCATTAGAATATCTGTAAGCCTGAAGCTACTTTTAAAGCACAGGAACTGCAAACTAGTTCCTCACGGTAGGTCTGCCTTCTGGCCCTGTTTTGAACAACAAAACAGTTATGTGATACACACCAGGTCAACACAAATTCCTGCCCTGCGAAGCCCTTTGCCCATATGCTGGTTTCCACTAGAAGAAAACTTAGGTACACAGGAAAGATAAAGCTGGAGGGCTCTCCAAAAGCTTCCTAAAATCGCTGAGGGTTCAGAAAAAAGAACCACTTCTCTTGTAGGTAAATGCAGCCCAACATGAATCTGAGTCTCCCCAAGGTCAGCAGGACTCCACTTTGACCCAACATCCAGTGCTAGGAAAAACTCTGCAGAGAGCTAAATGTTTTCCAACATGATTACTTCTTTGGAACAGTAATTTAAAAATACAGCCTGATCAATTTGGAACCAATTTACTAAAACACAATGTTTCTTAATTTAAAGAACCTTGCCTGTTACAGAAATTTTGAAAAAAATGGTCTGAGAACCCTGTTTGGGTTAACAGTCTAGTTTACATTCCAACAAATTACTGACTCAATAACTGTAATTGCAGAAGAATTACACTGACTTTAAAAGCAAATTAGTTCTATTGCTTTTGAACATGGTTTTGAAGTTAGGCCCCCTATAAAGACTTAAAGTGATGTAAACATGCACCTTTCCTGAACAGTGACGCTTTGCTTGAACCAGCAACCTTTCTTATACAGTAAAAAGGACATTTTTTTTTAACATGTGAAAAGAACAAACTCTTCTGTGCGGGTCATACCTACTACAGAATTCTCACTACTTTAAAGGACACAGTTTGAGTTCCATATATTAGGCAATACCTTTGATTAAACTGGTAAGGCCTTTTCAGTTTTAGGAATTCATGTTCCTATGTTTTTACATTTCTAACTTGACAGTAAACTATTCCATATTCCCCTTCTCACAGCAAGTTCCATGAACTTCACTCTCCAGGTGTTGATAAATTACCTGAAGATGAAGTTGTAAATGTTTCAGAAAAATAAAACTTCTGCTGCATATAAGGTGAGGGGAATAGAAAAGCTAACCACATCATTTTCTTTCTGAAAAATAAACTTTCAGAAGTTTGGAAACCCTGATACCTGGTTGTTTCCAAATTAGTTCCAAGTGGCACATAGACTATACTTTCCTAAACCTTTTTTTTTTTTTCCCATCCAGCTGTTGTTTCCCATCCAGATATTGAATGGTTTTAATACCCTCTCTCTTTTAAGACCTCAGTTCTCAGAGTTTTCAAGTACAGGCAAATGCCCATTGCTACATTCTCTCAAACCACTGAAGTTTTTTTCCAATTTTGGCTCACCCTTCCCTTGACTGCTGGCCACTTGTTACCCCAACAGATCTGCTGGCTGAGCTGCTTCCTAAAATATCTCAAGGCAGAGTGAGGAAAGCTCTGCTGGGAGATCTGAGGCAGCAACAACTGGTCAGGGAAAGTAAGTAGACAGTAAGAAATGGCCTGATCCTCCAGTACAGATAGAATTGGAAAAATACGTATTTGTCCATAGGGCCCATCACATGAGAAATAGACTATTCATCTGCCTACATGCTAGAAGTACAAAGATTAATGCACTATTAAATACAAACAAGGGCAGCTGAACAAAAAGCCCAAACCAACAAATATAACCTACTATTGTAATGGAAACGGTGGGGGTTTGAAGCACTTAATTAAATAAAAAAAAAAAAAAGGAATCTGTCTCTCAGTTTTAGTAATCTCAGGTATCCTTTGTAGGAGAAGTAAGTTGAAAGTTTTCCAAAGGAGTATGATTTGTATATGGTATCCATCTTTTTTCAGCATTTTTGGGTCAGACTGGATTTGACAGTAGCCTTTGAGACAGTTGCACCATGTCAAAGCTTTCCAAATGAAATATTTCATTTTTCGTTTACTATGCTCTTTAACAAACTCGGCACATTAGTGGCAAAATAGAGAACTTAGAAGAAAAAAAATATTATGAAATTATTGCTCCAGCTGGAGTAGGACCAATCATCATAGCATTTGAACTAAGCAGCAAGATCCTCAGCCAGGAATAAGTCAAAGCCATAGCAGAAACAACACATGTATTGAGTATAACCCAACACCAGTTCTTCAAAGTTGTTACTAGTTATTGCAAATCAGTATTACTCTCCATGCATAGCTGCCAATGCTACTGACATCTCTTTCTGAAGTTTTTCTTCCTACCAACTTGTACTTGTCTCGGAAGACGATCAGTAAAGACCAGGTTCCAACCATTTAAGCATGTCAAAAAGTCCCTGTGTTAATCCTACTGAGATCACTGCGACCTAAACACATGCCCAAGGGTTTTGTGAAGTAGAAATTAAGTATTCAACTAAATATTTGCATCTGTCAAAGGGCTTTGTCCAAATACAAGGTCTAGATTCTAAAAGCTAAAATCTTTTTCTTGTCATGTTAGAAATGCAACTAGGCTTGATCTAAATCAGAAGTTCTGGTTTGATCTAACCCAATTTTGTGACAAAAAGATAGGGTGGAAAGAGGACAATTTTACCATGAGACTCTTGGAGTCTGTTATTTATACTTAATCATGGGAAATATGAACTCCCAAAGGTAAGTGTTCATGGACAGACACACACAGACTCCAATCTCCGGGGAAAAAGCAAGTGAATGGTTACAAAACAAAACAAAAAAACCCAACATAAAAAAAACCAAAAGAACCACCAAAAAACCCAAACAAACAAAAAAGTTTTTACCACTAGCTCTTAGTTTTCAGATGACACAAGGACTTTCTACTCTAATAAAGCCTGCTGGTAGTAACCTTCAGATTTGAAGAAACGTTATATAAATACTTAAGTTATATTTCTTTTTGTATTAGGGGAAAAGATTTCAAATGCAATAAAATAGCAGAGTGATAGCAGAATTCATGACTGTATAGTAGGCAAATTCCCATTTTTCTGATTCAATTGTACAAACTATAAACTGTTAAATTTCTCTAATAACTGGAAAAGCTGTGGGTATTTGAATTTACTTACCTGAATATTCATTTAGCAAATATCTTCAGACACACGTCTAGATACAGAGTTAATGCAATTTGAGTATTAGATTACACATAATATAAATCAATGTTCGACAATATCAAAATCCCATCAAACAGTGGGCCCTTCTGAAGCTATTATCAAATATAGTATATCACTATCACTGTGGGATAGCTGAGAATCATAGAATGCTAGCATAGGCTTGTATTATTAAATTTGGTCAGTTTTCAGACCTTCCAAATAGGAATACTAAACATTTATTTTTCCCCTCTGGAAATTGTTTTTTTTTTGTTTTTTTTTTTCCTCCCCTCCTGCTTAATACAGTCGTCATCCCAATTCCTAGTGAATTTATAAAAATATTTTTTATCCAATAACCCTGGCAAGGTAAAAATAGGAGTTTTCATAGCAAATGATAAACAGGCTCATGGACTATGAGAGAAACTAAACTTATTTAAATTGCCATACATTCGCTACTGAATCACACATCAACATTTTCTTCTTATGTGTGTTGCTGTCCACCTCAGACTAGCAGTTTTTAAGGTGCAGAAGCATCTTTCAAATATATGCATCTAAGTCAATGATCAAGTTCCACACACTAGTGTCACATGCTTTAAATTTACAACACCTGCCCATCAAGAGCTGTCTTAAATAACAGCACCAATTGAAACTGCATTATTCTTTAGAAATTGCAGCACTTCCAATTCATAGAACAAAGGGGTGCTTATGTGGTTCTTTATATTACTAGATATAATTTTCTGAAATAAGGAAAATAAATGAAAAAACACATTTGAAAGAAGTTGCTGCACCTGCAAAAACACTCTTTAAGCTTGCTATGAAATACAAAAAAGTGCACCCTTCTATATCTACATATAAAACATATTAGAAATAAAACTTGTGTAAAATGTTTGCTGTGCAAACTATAAAAACAGTCACTCAGTCAGTCCATTCTTTTTCCTAAAGGTTTTGTCACGCTCTCTTGCTTCCTACTGCAGAGAATCGCTGTTATCCAAGACCAGCCCACTGATATTTGTTGTTGAGAGATCTCCTCCATCATCTTCACCGCTGTCTACAGATTCATCCTCACTCTGCCCTGCCATCATAACTTGCTGAACAGCCAAAGTAGCACCATCGGATGACAAAGACTGCAGACTGTCTACATTCATGTTGACTGGAGCTGTAATTGTTACAACAGCACCTGGAGAAGCACAAATTGCAGTACTTAAGCATCTTTCTTGGTTGGTAGCTTTAAGTAATACATGTTTATATATGTAAAAGTTCGTTTGTACTCAACAGGAAGAAAACTTAAAAAACTAAATTGAAATAAAATCCCTATGGGTTGTAAAACACTTAAATATCAAGAAATGCCAGAATTAAGTCAGCCAGGAATAGCTTATCTGTGAACACACATTAAAGCAATTTTTCAAACAAGTCATCACAAAACCTCTTCTGCAAAGTAGTCCAATTTCACTCATAAAAAAAAAAAAAGGAGGAAAACAGGAGGAAAACAGGAGGAAAACAGGAGGAAAACAGGAGGAAAACAGGAGGAAAACAGGAGGAAAACAGGAGGAAAACAGGAGGAAAACAGGAGGAAAACAGGAGGAAAAAGGAAAAAAAGGAAAAAAAGGAAAAAAAGGAAAAAAAGGAAAAAAAGGAAAAAAGGAAAAAAGGAAAAAAGGAAAAAAAGGAAAAAAGGAAAAAAGGAAAAAAAGGAAAAAAAGGAAAAAAAAGGAAAAAAAGGAAAAAAAGGAAAAAAAGGAAAAAAAGGAAAAAAAGGAAAAAAAGGAAAAAAAGGAAAAAAAGGAAAAAAAGGGAAAAAAAGGGAAAAAAAGGGAAAAAAAGGGAAAAAAGGAAAAAAAGGAAAAAAAAGGAAAAAAAAGGAAAAAAAAGGAAAAAAAAGGAAAAAAAGGAAAAAAAGAAAAAAGAAAAAAAAGGAAAAAAAAGGAAAAAAAAGGAAAAAAAAGGAAAAAAAGGAAAAAAAGGAAAAAAAGGAAAAAAAAGGAAAAAAAGGAAAAAAAGGAAAAAAAGGAAAAAAAGGAAAAAAAGGAAAAAAAGGAAAAAAAGGAAAAAAAGGAAAAAAAAGGAAAAAAAAGGAAAAAAAAGGAAAAAAAAGGAAAAAAAAAGGGAAAAAAAGGGAAAAAAAGGAAAAAAAGGAAAAAAAGGAAAAAAAGGAAAAAAAGGAAAAAAAGGAAAAAAAGGAAAAAAAAGGAAAAAAAGGAAAAAAAAGGAAAAAAAAAGGAAAAAAAGAAAAGGAAAAAAAAAAAGAGTGTTCATAGAGACTCTTAAATGGATAAAGCTCCTGTCAGACCCAATGGAGGCTGAAGGAAGAGTTGCTACAAATTGGAATGGAATAATAAAACAATAAAGCAGCAGGTGGCAGGACAGAAAGGATGGCCCTGAGATTAAAGCAGTTATTTTTCTTTCTTAAATTGAGCCTGTTCATTTGATTTGATGCTAAAGAATTTACTTTAAACAAAGTCTTTGGAAGCTTTATTACATTTATTTGCTTCTCAGGGTTCAATTTGAAACACATGAGGCATATATGGAATTGCAGATGCTCAGTCCCTGAAAGAGTTGTGAAAGGAATGCAAACAGGACGGGGAGTCCAGAACTGACACTGTAGTCCAATACTGCTGATCAAATAGAATGCTATGGACCTGCAGTCACATACTAAGAAAAGTTAGTTGGACATCTAACATTTGTTATGTTGCTTCATAACTTTTGAAATAAAAGCAAGTCTCTCAAATAGAACAGAAAAAAAACAAACCAAAGCAGTCTCAGTTCCAGCAGAAATCCCCTCACAACACAGAAAGGTTTTAAAGGATGAAAAATTGACATACTTCTGTTATGTTCTTTAAAATTAAAGGCACATTTATACTTGAAATATCAAGGAGTTCCCCTGCCCTCAAAGGCATCAAAATCTTCATTTCCCAGTTACAGTGAAATTAACTCTCTGTGGTTTAGTCAGTTCTCCTTACCATCTGACATTGTGAGCTCACTAGACTGCTGCTGAGCAACTCCTGAGGCAATGGAGTCAGGCCAGAACCTCTGAACTGGTCGGTTCTGTGCTGTTTTCTTCTTTGTTTTTGGAGTTTCAGAACAACTGGAATCCAGCATCGGCTGAAGAATTCGCCTTCTAGCATTGATAAACCTAAATTAAACCAAAGGCAAGAAGTACTTAAGACTACCTGGTTGTAAATTTTCTCTCCTTCAGATTCATCAAGTACTGAAATATTCAGTGGGAAAAAAAGCTAAACAAAAACAACAAACCACAACACAACAACAAACCAGCTTAGTTTGACAGTCTTTTTAATGTGTAAAACTGATTCTAGAACACTGGCATCCTTTGAATTTGGCATACTAGCTAATAAGTACTTCTATCATTTTGCTGCTAGCAGCATTCCACCCCGGCCTCTGAAAGAAATCCTACAGGCAGCATGACAGATGTACATTTCAAGATCTTGTTAAAAACTAGGCACCAGAAAACTTGCTGACAGCACAACTCTGAAAGCTGATACTCTTTGTGCATTATGGTTCACCTACAGTCTAGCCTCTGCCTAACTTTGTTTGTTTGGTCTGGTTTCATTTACTTCTTTAAGCTTCCACATTACTTATTTTACAGGCTGCCTGGCTTTCCAAGGTCTGGTTTCTCATCCAGGAGACAACAGCAAACATGTTTTTCAGCTCTTTCCCAATTTCTTTTAGTTACCTGATTGTCACTTACTTACTTCAGTATGCTAATTAGTCCCCTTCTCCTTTCTCCTAGTGAAGAAGAAAACACTTAAACCACATCTCACTTAGCTACCAGCACTTAAATTAACCTATTTTGATACTGCTAGATGTGGCAAGGAGCTGTGACCAAGGACAGATGGCATCCCTTGCTAAATCTGACAAAACACATCCATGACCCATCTTTACCTGCAATGGAAGGAAGCAGGGTGCAGCTGGTAGGTCCACATGGTGTCATGCAATGCTTGGCAAAGACATTGGTCAGATCCCAGTACCACAAAGCTCCACTACTACCGTGTCACATAGGCACTTACACGGCACCACTACTGGAACCAGTGTACTGCCACATCTTGAGTATTCCCCCACTGGACCCCTCTGCAGCCATGCAGCCTGTGTCATCTTTGAAATCTGAGGAGGAACCCTGTTGGACTTAGCTGCAATAATTTTAGGAACCAGTATCACAGGTGTAATAGGATGCATGTCAGCACCCTCACTCCCCTCTTCTGCAGGGACCTTAAAAGTCTGGTAAAGATAAGGTACACTAAAACATGTTGAACCATTAACTAGAGTAGTTGAGGTACTGACACACTCTGTTCAGACGTCACTGCTCAGGGGATAACATCCTTTGATATAAGAACAGAATTAATATACGTTGACAGTAACTTAAACATTTGCAACCATGTTTACCAGAGAATGCTTTTCAGAGCCTCAAAAAGGTTTAAGCTTTAAAGCTTTAAAAAGCTTTAAAGCTTTACACTTCAATTTCTTTACCTGCAGAAATTACACGAGTACCTCCATCTTTCAGCAATACAACCAAATGTAGTTCCTAAATGTTGCAAATTTTTCTGTAGTCCTATGTAATTTAAATGACACAAGCATTATTATTCTTTACTATAAAATAATATGCTTGTGTAGGAGTGCATACTTCTTGTATTTCTATATGTATTTTGTAAAACAGGTAGAACAGCAAGTCTAACTGCAGATGTCCAAGTTATACTCTTAACTGTTTCTCTATGTTATAAGCACGTGGAGACAATGAGAGACATGAAGTAGGAGTTTTTGTTCTTACCAGTTGTTAACCTGGAGTAGTGTCAGATTTGTTTGTGCTGCAATCTGTTTCTTCTCATCCTCTGTTGGATATGGATGCTAAACAGGACAAAAGTGGGGAAAAAAAAAGCATAAGCTTATATAATCTCCTCATCAAAAATAAGAACTCATTTATTACAACTGATTAAAGCTGCTAGATTAAAACCATCTGACTCATTAAAAAACAAACTTTAGAAAACTTCCTAGCTTTTATAGATAAAATAATTTAACAAAGAGTGCTTTGCTACATGAAACTGACTTTATCCTTGAAAGTGTATATGATACCATTAAACTACTCATGTGCAATTCAGAAGAAAAAGCTTCTCATGGCTGACAGTCTTCATTAAACAGCGTGATCCCTGGGCAACACAGCATGTGATAAGATCTGATTAGTTATGCTGTATAAAGGAAATGTCATATGAGAGTATTGACAAGCATTTTCTAGTTAAATAAGCCTCATCTGAACTAAATGGATGAAGAGAGCGTATGTCATGTAAGAAGCATACCCACAGTTCCCATGCACCATTTGTCTATTGTAAAATAGTTGTAAAAGATAAAATATCAATCAACTAAACACTGTCATATAACTTGAGATGCACTTATCCTTTCTGGATAAGCATTTATGCAAAAGAAAGACATTCTATGAAATGCAAAGGTAGATACAATTGATACACAATAAAAGGATTGTTGGAAAGGAGATAAAGCCCAAGAATTTTAAATTCTCCCCTACAAAAAACCCCCACAAACACAGATGGAACTATTTTTTCTTCTGCCATGAACCAGGATGTAGAGAACATTAAGTTCTTGACATAGTAAAATTAAGAAAGGTTCCTTTTAACAATGTTTATTGAGATCATGAAGTACAAATGTAGCATACTTATCAAAAAAATAATCAAATAAACTGGCATTAGGTTGTGGAACTACTCCAAATGACTTCAGGGAAAAATGAACTGAGACCACACAAATGACAACAGAGTAAAATCACCTTCTTTATGAAGTGAAATCATAGGACACCACATAAAAGAGCCACATAAAAACCTGTGACTCCTAATCATGTTCAGTCCTTACCCCTATGTGCTGAAAAAGCCAAGATCTCATCACATTTGTAGCGTGCTTCGGAAGAACTCCTCTTTTATTTTTTGATGAGCCATCATCTTGATGCAAGATGCCTAGATCTTGGTTTAATTGCAACTGAAGCTGCACATAAAATTTTAGAAGAAATAAGGCAGTTAGCAAAGTAATAGCAGTATTCTGTATCAATGTATGAATAACTCATTTACAGAAGAAGTGAAATTAGGCTAAAGACATGCTGATTATAAAAAGCTACTTTATTTGCTAGGGAAGAATTTCAAGAGCAGCTCTCTTACAATAGCATTCCAAAATGTTTTTATCCAGGGAAAATGGTATTTCTGATTTCTGTAATTTTCACACCCCATGTACCTTCTGCTTTAAGAATTACACCTATTATCAGACTCTGTATGTGATCTTCTGACAACAGCCAAATGCTGATTTACTATAATTTAGAATAAAATCCACCTATGTAGTACAGGTAAGGTGAATGATCCTCTGACTGCCCTAGGGATCCAATTGCCTTTGCACCTTACGAAGTCATTTGCACACATGAAAAGCAATTGAAAAACGCAATGCTGAATATACTCACTGTGTGCAAACAAACAGCTATGGAAGATGTAAAACAGTACAGATTGAAGATTAATATTAAGAACTTAAAGAACTGCAAACAAATATGCTAAAGGTCCTGCTAAATAAATGCATCTAAACTCTCAAAGAGCAAGACAAAATACACAGTAGAAAAAATAATTCACTTTACAACACTCCTGCTATTTTCCTTAAGGTTCATATTTCTTCCTCACTTTTGCTTTCTTTTTCCTCTGGAAGCACTGAATCATTTGCACATCAGTTATCTGAACATTAGGAAATGTGTACTTGAATGCTTACACAGAGATATAAATTGCATATGAGGTTATATTTCTCTCAACCATAACTGAAAAAATTCTAAATTATCTTTTAGACAAGACAGAGCAATTTCTTCATGCCAGTCATTATGTCTATGCCCTGTACGAAACAAGTCTTAAACAAGGTTTAATCTGTTAAATTACAACAAGTATAAATTTGGAGGATATTTTTATTTCCAAAACAACATTTCACATTCTAAACAATCTGCTTGTAAATGGAGCCTTTATAATGAAATTCCAATAGTTCTCCCCCAGTATTTTTCTCCTATATTCATTCACTTTCTCCTATTCCAGCTTTCTGAAAGACTGAAAAAGAATAATTTGAAGGATTTCCTATGAATGACAAAGAGCAGAGGTCCAACCCTATGTATAGTGGGTTTGGCAATTCCTACCAACATCAAGAGTAGCCACAGATAAATTAGAACCTCAAGTCCTTTTCTTAGTTTATTTTTTCCATTGGAAGCATAAAAAGCATTTTTCTTCAAAAACACTTCAGACTAGGAGAGTAACCTTTCAAGGAGAAACATGTAAAATACCTGAAGACAGAACTGCATTCATCCTAGAGAATAATATGAGCAAGTATGTACATGCTACTGCCAATTAAAAAAAGGCAAGAATACTTCAACAATACTTTTATGGTTGAGAGGTCAGAAGAAGGAAGTAAAGATGACAATGAGTCAGTGACTACCAACAGATTTTATGCTGTGGAGATGGTTAGCTCCTCATAGACATTTTAAAGTGAGCTTTATCTTTTATGGTATTAGTCCAAAGCAAAGATCTCACAGCCTCAACTAAATATTCTGAAGGCTTTATGGCAAAACATTTCTCAACATACAATTCTGAAATATATACAGTTCTACAGTGCTAGCAGTTGCCATCATGATAGAAGTAAAATTTCTGACAACAGCAGTGTGGCACCATAATGCAAGATAGCAAATATACTAATCTGTAAATCTAGTTCAACAATTAGAAAGGTTTTAATAACTGGAAGTGTCTGTTTAATTAAGAGGTTTTTTTGTCTAGTGGGGTTTTTTGTTTTTTTTTTTGTTTTTTTTTTTAATTGGGTTTAGGAGTGTTTTTATTTTTAAATCCCTGCACCTACAATTTTCTGCCATCAGTAAAAAGAAAACAACAAGTATTTAACAGGTAGGAACTATGGATGACCTTTTGTGGCAAGGGAGATCTGTTTGGGATCTTATGCAATGTTATGCCAATTGTAACTCCTACAGCAGTGCTTACATTATTTTACATTACTTACTAGGAGTGACTGTCAAATTTAAACTCTTAAAACCAAGGAAATTCATTTGCACCCAGAATATTATTCTCTGAAGCCCATGAAACAAACCTGAGAGTTCTGGATCCGAATAGTGCCAGGTGACAGTGCTTGTGTCACCACTTGACCTTGTGGAGTGACCACAGTGACTGGCTGATACACTGTCCCCCCTCAAAAGAAAACAGCAACAAAGACCACAAGTAAGTAAAAGCCCTTCAGGTATTATCCTCTTTAAACAAACACATCAGCACTACAGACAAGAGCTTTGATAACGCACTAACTATTCTGTTCTAGTAAGCACATAAGATGTACTCTACTACACTGATTTTTTTTTTCTTTCCACAAAAACATGGGGTTTTTTTTGATTGTTTCCCTATATTTTAGGTACCTAAACTTATTTTCAAATGAAAATTTGTTGATTACTGGGCCATATAATTGTTCATAATTTTGTTTTAACTAAGCTAACTTTTCAGCCAACAAGGGTCACAAATCCACAAATTTGTGGATCTACAAATCCACATCTATGTGTCTCAGCTGGTTAGGGCAGAAGGCTGCGTGACACTTAGATGGTTGGGTCAACTAAGGTGAAAGAGTATTAATTAGTGAACGCATAGGGGATCCAGAGCACCAAAGCCATAATGCATGCCTTGTCTCAGAACAAGCCCTCTGCAAGTATATGCTGTAGAAGCAGACTGCTTTGCTAATCAAGCTGGGGGCTTTTTATTGTTTGTTTTAAAATCTCATTTAGAAACGAGATAAAACATTTCAGTTCAAATGCCATCTCCATAAAAAATTAGAACAACTTTGGACTCCAAGGATTTCACAGATTTGTAGGTATGGTTCTAAACTCCATAGAGAATGAGACAGTTAGCAAGTGCAATATTTAAAGTAATGCATGTTTTTTCAAACAGAATTCCTCTTTTGAAGGAGAAAAAAACAAGTAAAACACCCCAGACTCTGAAACAACTTTCAACAAAAGTGGTGTTGCACAGAAAAATCTCTTCATATTACATATATGCAACCTCTGCTCACATATGCATACTTGATACACATACCAATGAAACAAGTATTAAGAAACCAGTAAGGCTGTGTTATAACAACTTTTCAGGTATTAGAGTTAAAAAACATGTTTTCAAGTACTTGTGTATTTTTTGTAACAACTATACATGACACCTACATGAAGAGCAAGGTGTCAGTTTTTCTTTACTGTGTCATACCTGCTACTGTTGCCATAGTTACATTTCCCTGCTGCAATGCTGATGCTGGCACCATAATCCCTTGGGGACTGAGTGTGCCTGCAATGGCACTTGGAATTTGCTAGAAAAATAAAACAATTATTTGCTTGCATTTTTTTTTTTAAGTTTGGTTGGTGTTTATTTTTTTTAAAGGATATAAAACATGTTTGTGTAATTTTGGTTCTAAAAATACATTTGGAGTTTAATCACAGGATTAACTTCAAAGAGAAAGAGACTTCATTAAGAGGTTCATCATTACCTACATTAACTTTCTCATTGTAACTAACCATTACCTTTGAAAACCCTCATGAAAGCAACTGTTAGAAAAAAATAAAACCAACCTGAGAAATTTTAGCAGAGAAATTATAGCTATATAAACACTAAGAGAAGCAGTTTCCAAAAGCACAAAGGGAAAAAGATGAAAATGGACCCTTGATTCTCTTCCTGCAAGCATCAAAGTTTTAGCATTGTAGTTATTACCTTAATACCTTCAATTTCAGAATAATGTATTAAGTATTCGAGATGCCAAATATGTTTTATTATGTTCAGGATAGTTCTTACTCAGCCCTGATCATGCAAACTTTGACACATTCCTTAATATGTATGACTTGAGAGTAGGAAGGTTCTTCTGAGGACATGAACAGGTTTGATCAATGGGCCAACACTAACTGTATGGGGGTCAATAAGGCCAAGTGTCTAGCCCTGCACTGGAGTCACAACAACCCCAGGCAATGCTACAGCCCTGGGGAAGAGTGGCTGAAAAAGCTGCCTTGAGGAAAAGTACCTGGGGGTGCCTGCTGACAGCCAGCTGAGAATGAGCAGAAGTGTGCCCAGAAGGCTAATCCTGGCCTCTATCAGGAATAGTGTGGCCAGCAGGTGAAGGGAAGTGATTGTGCTCCTGTACTTGACACTGGTGCAGCTGCACTTTGAGTACTGTGTTCAGCTTTGGGTCCCTCACTACAAGAAGGGCACAGGGGTGCTGGAGCAAGTCCAAAGAAAGACAACCAAGCTGGTGTAGGGCCTGGAGCACAAGTCTAATGAGAACCAGCTAAGGGAGCTGGGGTTGTTTAGCCTGGAAAAAAGAAGGCTGAGGGGAGACCTTATAGCACTCTACAACTACAAGGAGGTTGTAGCAAGGCAGGGGTTGGTCTGTTTTCCCTAGAAACAGGACATTAAGAAATAGTCTCAAGATGTGCTTGGGGAGCTTTAGGTCAGGTATTAGGGACATTTCTTCACCAAAAGGGTAATTAAACACTGGAATAGGATGCCCAGGGAGGTGGCTGAATCACCATCACTGGAGGTGTTTAAAAGATGTGTTGATGTGGCACTTAGGAACATGGCTTAGCAGCAGACTCAGAGCTAGGTTAGTGGTTGGACTCCACGATCTTAAAGATCTTTTTCAACTAGAGAGATTCTGTGAATAATCCCTATTGTTACCAGTCCCTCTGCAAAGGACTGTAACAGGCATACAAAAAAACTTTTAAAAGTTACTTCTGTCTGATTTTAGCTTTTCCATTCCAAACTTTCAGACACCAAGACCTAAGTAAGGAGGTCCAGATAGTAAGGCTTACAAGCCATTGATGTTTTTTAGAATAAATAGCATCAGACACATAAAGTCAGAAAAGGACCATGCCCTAAGGACCAGATAGCTAGTAGGTACAGAGCATCTAACAATGGAAGCATCAACCATAACATACTAAAACTGTTGTTAATTAACTGTTGTCAATACATCACAAAAATACAAATTATTATTGCATTTAGGCAATGTCAAGAATATATAAACTGAGGTTCAGATGTACAGAAGTGGGTCCTGTTAATAACTACACAGGCACCCCAGGTAACATGCAATGACCTACATATTATGACTATAGTTCATCAGACATTGTCTATTTGTTCCACATCTCAATATTCTAATGAAGCAGACTAGACTAAGGAGACCTTCCTAAAATGGGAACTGTTTACTCCTATTCTGTTTCCTAGCCTTCCCACAAAACAGCAATTCTGAATACCTCTCTTTGTTGGACTGAGAGAAAATCATAAAAAGAAGACAGACAAAAGAAGTGACTTTGTGTTCTGACACATTTCAACACATTTGCCCATTGGGTAGTGACACACAGGTGTGCACAAAAAACACAGCTCTTTCTACTCTTAATAACTGATCTTGAGGAAGTGAAACTGCAGATAATAGCAGCAGAAGTGGTTATAACTTCCTAAGGAAATCTAAGTGTAATTGTATTTGAAACAAACCTGAGATTGCACAGGTGAATAAGGACTTCCAGGCTCTCCACTTAATAGAGTTTCACTGTTCATTTTTGTCTTCAGGCAGGCAATGTAACGGCTACAGAAATCCTTGCAGAGTTCATTAACCTTTTCTAGCTCAAGGAGATGAATACGTAGAACTTGGATTGCTTTTACCATCTAGGGAAAGAAGTAGAAAACTTTAGAAACAAAATAATTTAAAAAGCATTTAAGGTGAGATTTAGACAAGCATTGCTTTCCAGTAACAACAACCATCCAGCTAAATAAATGAAGCAGAGTTATTAATTGCTAAGTGTTGACTGGAGTTCTCTAGCTCTGACCATTACACTCCTGAAATGTGAGACGAACATGTTTACATATAAACCTATATCATTCCACAGCCTAAGAAAACTATCATACAGGGAAAGCAAAAAACAACACTCTAATCTTTATCTCTGTCACACGTGACACTTTAGGAAGACAGTGCACAGTTAAGGTATACAAGGAGCACGGAATAAGCCTGCATGTCCATGTGATCTTTTATCTCCATTATACAACTATGGGTCATATACCACACAAGACCAAAGGTGAAGCAAAGCAATCCCATCCATACTTATTTGGAAAGCATGGTTGGAACAGCCTTGGTATCATCAGAGGTCTTGAGCTACATGAGAAGTGTCAGGTTCAGTTCCACATTACAGCCTGACCTATGAAACCCAAAAGTGTACAGATGAATTTGAGGTACACTAAGAAGACCCTTCTGTGACTTACAATGAAGCTGTCATGCTGATTGCCAAGAGTCTGAAATGCACAGAAGATGGCCTTCCATCTTGCCTTCAATAAAACTACAATAGCTTTTATTTTTCTATAAAATTAGAATTAAGAGGTCTTGAAGTTCAAGCCTTGATGAACAATGTGACAAAATAAAGAAGCAGTCCTTAGTCCTAGAGCTCTTAAGTTCCTCTGAAACTGTATGTCAAAGATTAACAGCCCCAGGGTATAATCTTGTAAGAACTTTCAGGTGTGGATATTATTTCTGAAATATAAACCAAATACAAAGCACTAAACCCAACATGAAATCCATGTTTGAACAAAAAAGAATCAAGTACAGGAGACAGGTATGTGATGAGAATACTTATCATGCTTACTGCAAAAAAATATTTGTAAGCTTGGGTAGCCAACTGTATTATATAGCCTAAAAACAGCTTAAGTGATTGTAAAGGGTCATGGCAGAAGATCAAAAGCTAAAAATCAAATCCAGATGGTCTAAATTTTCAGGAACCAGCAGAAAATCCATGACATTCAAATAGGCAACATAACACATTGGCAAAGTACTTATCTAGTGTGCCACTCCCTAAGTTTATTTGCTATGCTATACCTAAAAAAAAAAAAAAAAAAAAAGCCTTCAGTTTTAGAAAAAAGAATAAATTATAATTTTGAAATATAGGTCAGAGCTAAGTTTAGCATTACCTAGAAATTTTTTCCTATATAGGGTCATTTACCTGGCTAGAGTTCTGAATCCAGTGACCAGAAGTGACAGCATAGTAAGTAAATGGCTTACTACTTCTAATAGCCAAGTGGGACCTGAAGTTGCCTTTGTTCAAAGCACCTGAAGGAGATCATGACAGGCAAACTCCTGTGTGTACTCCACTGCACTATGACTTTAGTTTTCACTGTGACAGATCTCTTTTTTCATTTTTATGCTGTATGACACTCAACCAGTGTAGAATATTTTATGTTAAAATAAAGAAGAAAAAAAATTGAGAGAAAAAAAAAAAGGAAACCTTATCCCTTCTCAGGGCTAAATAGAAAAAAAATACACCTACAGAAAAGCCTGAGCTAGACTTGTGGCAGCTGACCCAAATTGAAGTCTAGGAACTCATGACCTATGACACCAAAAGCCTTTGAAATAATAAGTGCAATAGCCCAGAGCTGAGGTATGTAAAACACCAAGCTTCTAAAACAGCTCTCAACAGTGGCTGCTGTTTAAACACCTTTAAACACAACCAAGTAATGCTATGCAAATTTAAGTAGATTTTAACAGAGAAGAAAGATCATCTATATTCAAAGATACTCTGCTACTTTCGTAATTATTAATTACTGTTCTGTAATATTGCAATAGCCAAAGAGTTTCAGGGACAAAAAAAGCTTCAATTTCTTCCTGTGTGGCAGACCAACATGGAGCACATATATTAATGATTAATTAATATATTAATTTAATTAATATTAAACTTTCAGTCAAAATGGAAGCAACAAAATTACACCTTTGGACACATAATATTTGGCCCTATTAGCAATTAGTTTTGCTAAGTAAGGATGTTTTTTCCTTAAACCATTACCCATATTTATATTGTTCTGATCAGCATTTCTTTGGAGGAAAAATAAAAAGTTTTTTCAGCTTAAATTTACTTTCTAATTCATGGCTGATAATTGAAGTGAAAAGTACAAATTAACCACAAACCAAGAATTAGTAACACTACGCAGGTTTCTGCAGAGCCACACACAGTCACACTACTCCTGCAGGAAGCTGTGCTACTGTGGTTAGGAAGGCAAACAAAACTTTGTATATATGCCATGCTTGTCACCAGGACTTATGTACTCATTTACAACCACATTAATTGTGGCCATATGGCTCCTGCTCTCTTGCAGCACGGGTGGACCAAATTTAAATTTACTGTCAGAAGTTCACATTCTCCTTGAAACTAAAAAATAAGGAACTCCTGATAAAAATCACAAAGGTAATACAAAGAAATGTTTTCAAACAGATCACAGCAGGAGTAATATTTCATTCCCATATTCTTAAATGGCACACCTTAAAAATCTGCAGCTACCCTGTTTTTGCTATTTAGTACTACCAAGTAGAATATGCTCCAGAACAATTAATTTTTATAACCCACTTGATTCAGTCTTATCAGACATGCACAAAGACAGAAGTAACCATGAGATACACTGTTGAAACTGTGGTAAATAAAGATAATAATAAACTCTTCAGCAGAGCAAGATGGATCACTGAAAAATCTCTAGTTCTTGCTAAAGCTCCTATCCAGACTATATTAACATATAAATATATTATCCATTAAATCTGAGGACACCCTTAGCCCTAAAAATGCTTTGTATTGTGTCTGTGCCCTGTCTTTTCAGGGCCTCAAGCACATGGTGGTTCAAAGGGCACAAAACACACAATATACACCTTACTTATAATCCCTAGCTAGATATATGCACAGTATTTTACAGATTTCAATGCACCTAACATAAGCATACAGCAAATACGCATGTGCATAGCATATAAAAAAGAATCTTCAGTTAGTGACAAGCAATATTCTCACTAAAAGGACTTCTCATTTGCAAAAAACTAATTAAAATACATTGTCTGCTCACCTACATTCCTGAGCAAATCCTTCTGTGGAAATTTAAGTAACCAGGGCAATAACAAATTCTGTGAGAGAGGGTACTTTGTTGTAATTTGGTTTTAATTGGTAAATAATACAGGACTAGGAAAGGTATGAATATATGTTTATGAGACAGTTCTGCACATTGCAATAGTAAGAATACTTTTTAAAAGATGCAAAAGCATGGTTTCTTCGCTCAAGAGTATTCAAATGACATCAGCTGGCTTCACCACAACTTGTACTGACACAACTAAAAATCCAATAAGATAGTCTTTGAGAAGAGGATACTGAATCAAAAATCCTTACCCCACATGAAACAAAAAACTTGAGGGGGTGTCTTCAAAAAATAGAAGTATCCTGTTCAAATCCAAAAGTGAGAGTATATTTAACACCCCATTTTTTGTATTGTGTCTAGACTTGATAAAGCCATAAGTAACCTGTTCTGACCTTGCAGCTGACACTACTTTGTGAAGAAGGCAAATCTCTTGAGCTTGCAATCGTAGAATGCAACCTGAATTATCCTGTAGTACTGTGAATGTAGAAACTAAAAAGAAACTAAAAAAGCTACTCATATATGGGAAGAGTTTACTCTGAGCTAAATAAATTGTAACAAGTAGCCTGCTATACAAGAAGCAGTAGCCATCCTGAGGCAAGGTAGTGTAAGAATTGTTAAGAAGTCAGTGTCTTAAGACATAATGCATTCTGTAAATGCTCTAAAAATTACCTGCACTCATGATGAACAACTTCCTAGACATGGAGAAACCTGTCCATCTAAGTCCACAAAAGGATACTAATGAAGAACAAATAGATACTGGTTCATTGGTACATTCCAAGATGTCTTTTATCTGAATATGAGACAGATGGAAAAGGGTAAAGATCTCCAAAAAATGATCCTTCATGTTATGGGTATACAGCTGAGCACACTTCCAGAAAGAAGCACATGCACTTGAGAACCTCTGGCTAGCAATACAGATCACCAAGACCTGGTTCTCAACAGTGAACACGTCTCTTCTGATACCAATGCTTGATATAATGACTACAGTGAATGCAAAGTAACAATCCAAAATGGAGGCAGTTACAGCTCTGGCAAAGAAAGCACAATTCCAGTCTAGTTAAGAACACAACTCTCAGTTTCCACTTTCTTCCTACAGGGACTAGGATTTGTAAAGGGGAGGTCTGCAGCACTTCTTCCAGCTAATCAGTACCAAGTCCAAGTTCAGAAAAGATCAGTGGGGACACAGCACAATTAACCAAGAATCAGAGAACAAAATTGTTGAAAACATCCCTGTAGAAGGCATTCCAAGATAGAGTATAATTCTGACTTCAATAATATGCTACTACATATGCATATCTAGCAGAGCTAAATACTGCAAAAAGATCACAAACTTGCATCTCATTTTTCTACCTCCCTACAAAGTTTAACCTGTGTGGTCAGAGCCAGTGAAGCTGGAAGGGAAAAGTTTCAAAGTTTTGTTCATGGCCAGTAGTTCCTCAAGAGCAAATCCTGTAACTACAGCAGAAAAGACACCTCTCTGGCCATTTATTAGGGATAGACTGGAATTCCTGGGATGGTTCCAGTCCAAAGACAACTACCTCTTCTGACTGGAAGATGAATCTGTGTCAAAAGACATACCTATTATGCCAAGAATTCCTAGATCTCAGGACAAGCTAATAAAATCTGTCCAGGAGCTAGCACTGAAGCTTCAAGGTTTCTTTCAACAGATCTTAAAGAGTTGAACTTCCTTGCTGGTCAAACTGATCTAATGCCTGTGCCATCCAGAATAACGTTCTGTGGGTCTCTGGATGAAAACCAAGCTTTTCTTTTGGCATACTCAAAGCATTTCAAGTGAGTGCATAATGTGAAATGTTGTCAGGACTGCAAGAGGCCCTGGAAATTACTAATCTCTAACCTTTCACAATTTCTGTTATCTAGTCAATTAGCCTACAGGCAATACGGAGCCTAAAATGATACTCTTTTTTGGAGCCATTAGTTTAAGCTCCATCAGAAAGCAGTAGCAGTTGAGTGTGCAGCATAATTGAGTTCTACATTACACTTCCAAAAAGAAGCAAAATGAAAAAAAACTGAAACAGCTGAATTAGCAGCAAATTTTCTTACTGCAAGCAGGGCTGTGACTCCTTTCAGATAGGACTTGAATTTGTCTCATTGTAGGACATTCAAGTCATCTAAGTTTAGCTCTGGTTCCAAGTTTATGTATGCTAGTGACCAAGCATTTACACCTTACATTTGTGACTCTGCTGGGGTCAGATAAAAGCACAGGTGGAAAGCAAGGGGATGTCTGTCCCACCTGCTCCACCTTTCTGGCTTGTTCTAATTAGCAGTATTTGCTAGCTGCTTCTTTGAAATAAATGGTTGATGTAATATTGGAATCAAAAAGGGAGGGACAGCAAAAAGAGAAGACCTGCAGAAAGCTGTATAATATTAGAATACCCCTCTACAGAAAAAGATTTTTTAATCTATATAAAAATTTATGTATTTATGTGACACAAGGCAGAAAGAACTGCTCAGCTACAGCCTTCTCTGTGCAAGCACCAGTATTTCAAGATGAAGAAGAGACTGGAAAACCATACTAGCTACGTCACACCTTGGAAAAACTCTGCTCTTTTGCTCATTGCCCCTGACAAAATAAATGAACAGCCTGTCAGAATGTCAGCTGTTCAGAGTCCCCAGCCTTCAGGACAGGCAGAGGACAAGTTGCACTCAGATTTCATTTGGTATCTAGTAATAGCAAGTCATGGCTAATGATACGACTGCAGAACAGGAGTTCAGCGCCAAAGATTCTTGATTTTGCAACATGGTTCCAGTTTAAGATAGTACTGACCTCAGCAGGCATGGAATAGGACACAAACAAATACTTCCTCATCTGTCTCAAGCAAAATCAGCTAGATTTAAGCAGCTCATCAACAAAGGAGAGCAACACGTAAACAAGATTTTGCCACCACTAAAAACACAAACAGGTCAATCATAAACAGGTCAAACAGGAAGGTCTACTTGAACACAGCAGACCTATCTAAAACCCAAGTGAGGTGTATCTGAGAGAACATCTGTGTACAACCAAAAGCACATGATGCAGGCCATGACACACAGGATCTTTGGAAAACTTATCTTTGAAGGCTCACAGACACCTCAGAATTATTGAGGTTGGAAGGGGCCTTTGGAGATTGTTTAATGCACCACCCCTGCTCAAATGCAAGGCTAACAAGGGCAGGTTGCTCAAGGCAACATCCAATTGGGTTCTGACTATCTGCAAGATAAGAGACTCCACAACCTCTCTGGGCAAACTGTAACAGTATCCAATCACCCTTAGAGTAAAAATATTTTTTCTTATGTTTTAAGGGAACTTCCTGTGCTCCAATTTACACTCATTTCCCTTGCCCTTTCACTGGGCACCACTGAGAAGAAGCTGAGTGTCTGTCTTCATTCTCCCATTAGGTATCTAGATACATAGGCAAACCTTCACTGCTGCAGACTGAACAGGCTCTGCTTGCTGAGCCTCTCTTCATATGAGAGATGTTTCTGTCTCCCAGTAATCCTTTTGGTCCTTGGTTGGACTCTTTCCATTATATTTATGCCTACTAGAGGGGAGCCCAGAACTGTATCAAGCAATTCAGATGTCTCCAACCAGTGCCAAGCACAGGGAAAGGATCATGTCCCTTAACCTACCACAATGGTCTTCCTAACACAGCCCAAATACACTTAACTTCTCTGTTGCAAGGATGCACTGCTCTCCCACATTTGGCTTTCTGTCCACTAGTACTGTCAAGTCCACTTCCACAAAGCTACTTTTCCATCTGTTTGGCTCTGAGAGTGTACTGCTACTGCATTCCTCCCTAGGTAGGAACTCGGTGATATTCCAGTTTGTCTATTTCTCCAAAAGCAACAAAGTATCACTGAATGGTGGCACAGCCATCTGGTCATCAGCTACTCCTCCTAGTTTTGCAGTGTCTGCAAACCTTCCACAGGTACACTCTGCCCCATCATCCAGGTCATTAATAAAGATGATGAACAGTACTGGTTCCAGTATAAAGCTGTGGATTACAACACTAATGACAAGGCCTCAACTGAATGTCACACTGCTGATTGCCATCCTTTGAACCCACCAGTTCACCCAGTTTAGTCCATCTCACTGATCACTTATCTAGTCCATGTTTTACCAGTTTGCCTATGAAAACATTATAGGAGACAATGTCAAAAGTCTTACTAAAGTCAAGATAAATTGCATCCATTGCTTCTCATCCAGTGAGCTGTTCTATTTATTAAATTTCAGATGTGCCTCTGGAAAGAAATTGGGATTAGAGATATCAGGGAGAACAGCATATTTGTGTTGAATTCAGAGAGCTACAAATGAAGACAATAACCTAAGGTTTAGCAAATCAGCAGATCAGCAGGCTTGCTTCAAGCAGAACAGAATTAACTGCCAATTTTGATAAAGCATTGAAGGCAAGTACAATCAAACAATCTCTGAAAAAAGAGCCATGGAAAACTTTGTGTCTTCAAATTCTCAGCTGATGTGCAAGTAGCACTCCAGAGGTGTCACTAACAGTAATAACAAAACACTGAATATATTACAGAGTAGAGGAGATTAAAAACTGATTCTAAAATGGTAAGTAATCCTGGTAGTCAACTTTCTAGACACCTGTGTCAAATCACAAGATCATGAAACTCGTACGCTATCTGAGGAATTGTGTGTGCCACTCATTAACAAACAAATGTACCACAAGATTTTGTACATGTGCAAATTAGCATCTGTGATGAACTGCAGGTTTTACCCTGGACTTAGTCATCTTCAGAAACCAAATGCTCTTCAAAATATTTCTCTCCTTCTCCCTCAATAATGCACATTTTTTTCCCTCCTCAAACTGGTCTGAGTGCTTTTCTGTTCAAGAAAGTTCTGAAATGACAGTACCAGTAGCCCTCAGCCCCCAAGGATTCCTGCACTCCATTGGAACTGCTGTACTCATCTCAGACAGATCATCTCATTATAAGCATCCTGAAATACTTATTTGTGCTTACAAATGTAAGACAATCATTACATTGTGCTACACCACCCATATTTCAAATAAAATAATTAAAAAAGCAAAGCACCCCACACTACTGCTTTTCACAGCACAGGGAGTAACTAAAGAAGAAAATTATTATTTCCCCTTGCTTTTATTTTTCTTCTTTCATTTTCTATTTTTAATTCCTACAGATGTAACAGTATTTCTGCTACAGGATTTATTCATTGAACTATTAGTAGGTGTATCAATGCTTCTTTCTACTTAGAAGTCACTGTCTGTATCAATATATATTTATGAAGTGAGCTGCATCAATATTTACCCATAAAGATCTAATGACTCGGATAGTAAATTGAGATTTTGGGGGTTCAGTTCTATTTTAGTTGTAACTTTGACCAAAATGGCCAATGCCTGTTCTTCAGTTCTTCTTCATTTATCAACTGAGAATCTTTCCACTGAATATGATTATGTCTCATATTATGTGCTTTCCCATCATTCTAAGGGCCACTGTGTTAGAAGATGCCCCAGAACAAAAACCTTATTTAAGCCTCAAAAAGTTTAAGCCTCATAACAATGTCTGTAAGACAAACTGATGTACAGCCAAAGCTGTAAGAGAGCTTTTTGAAATCAGGCAAAGTGAATAATGTGATCTATTTTGAAGATGATTTAATCTAAAGTGACTTTATATTTACACAGACTAAGATTATTGATACAATGTATTAAGATACTTCAATCTTGGACACTGTAAATTCAATTAAAACATAAAAAAAAGTAGCTCAGAAGTTAACTTTTTATGCCCTCTTAACTAGAGCTGTAAAAGCTTGCCTCACTCTAGAACACACTGTCTTCTGCCTTCTTTATTGTCACCCTGATCTGATTATATATAAAGGCTTCTGTAGCTCCACCTTCCATGACACTATTTATATACTGTCTTCCCAGAATTTAAGTACACTAACAATTAGTCATAAAGTGCTTGGAAAAGAATCAAGTTATGCAGAATCACTATTTAGGCTCTTGAAAAAACAGCCAAAATTAATTAATTTTTTTGCAACAACATATGTCCCTCCTAACATGCTGTTCACTGCAACACTCCTGCCAATTCTAAGCAGAATCTCAGCTTTAAGTCTTGATTTTGTTTAAGAGTCTTCTCCAGGTACATAACATTAGCCTACCCACAGAGTGTATAATTTGTGCACAAAAATCCTTTTTAGATATCAGCTTGAAAACACTGCAACTTCTGTTATTAACAACCTCCCCAGAAATTTAGCTTTGTTTATGTACTTTAAATATTGAAGTAACTTTTTCTCTTATGAGGCAAAGTCAAAGCTTGAGCACTTGTTGCCTTATACAGTTCCCTTCAAGGAACATGTTTCAAAAATTAAACTAAACATGTGACCACTATAATTCTAACACTCTTGAATATGCTAAAAACTAGTTGCAACATGACTTTAAAGATATGAAGGCAGGCAGATTGTTTTGATACCAGCATGCCAAGAGAGGTATCCTCTAGAGATGCGATTCAAGAGGGAGACTAAGGGACTGAGGAAAGCACAGCTTCATCACAGGAAGGGCTTTCAGAAAGCCTGAGGGAGAAAATGACGTCAAAACAAAAAAACCAATTTGTTAAATTCTAAGCTCATCTTGTAACAGCTCTTCTCCCACATTAACTAGATGAATCGTGATTTTAAAAAACAAAAAGATCAGCTGGAAAGCACTTACACTGATTACATGTTTTTGAAAAACATATGCTATAAACTTAACACTCTAAAACTGATCTGCAGAGTCAACCTGGCCATGGCAAACATATGTTACTGCTCATCTCTTATACACTGATTTCAGACAGCTTAGAACAGGAAACAACTGTGAAGGCCCCAACAGAAATTTAAAGATAAGAAGAGAAAGAAAGGGTCAGAAGAAATGAAAAAAACCCACGTTTCTCTAGATTAACATAAAGAATAATTTCTTACTGGAAGAAAAATGTGTAGAGAAACCAAGAGTATCAGCTGACATCAGAAATTGGGAAGAAGAGGCATACATGATGATTGTTTCAGAAATAAAAGAAATAGATTAAACTTACCAAATTATCAGTTTCTGGATCTTCACAGAAAAAGGGTTTTCCTTCTTTTTCTTGCTTCCTTACAAAATTTTCAATATCTACATCAAAACTAGCAGAAGTTGTTCCTTCTGAGCCTTGGGTAGATTGTTCACATTTTTCAAATAATAGTGCTAACAAGGGAAATAGTGGGTGCCTAGAATAAAAGTTAAAATACATGAATATGCATTTTAATTTCCATGTACACCGCTGAACAGTAAGACATGTAGCTCACATAAGGTAACAATCACTCATATAGGTAACAGGCAAGTCTTGAAAGAGACTGCATGTAACAGCACTCGCTATAGTGAAACTACATGATTAAATTTATTGGCTTTTTTCATTTACCCCACACTCCAGAGGCAAGTAAAGCAGTAGAATATGTATAGTTAGACAAAGAGAAGAATCACAACCTAAAAAGCTACAATGTACTATTTATTCCGTGTAATTTAGTGGCAAGAAGTTCATTAATATACCACATTAGAAATAAGCACGAGGCTCTGCAAATAGGATGAATGCCAATTTAAATTATGAATTAAAGTCTGTCAAAATTCATTTATTCTTCAACGTGGGCCTTATTTATCTATCACAAATAATTTTACAGAACTAAGAATAGTATGCAAGCTGAACTCAGAGGTCTCCTATGAAATCATGCTCAGAGCAGAAGATGATTTTGTTAACACATGTCTGTAAATGAGTGAATACCTATTTCTGCTCCAGGTTTTTTTATTTGTTTTGGTTTTTTGTTTTATTGCAAACCAGTAATAGCTATGTCTTTATAAAGCACTTAAAAGTGAAAGAACACCTAACCTCATCAAAACTGAACATGCTGCTTAGCACAGCACCTAACACTGGAAAACCAGCATCTTTATGCAGTTTGAGCTAATTACTGGGCAAAGAAAAGCGACCAATGATCAACCCAATTACAATAAAAATAAAATCTCACACTAAAGATAAAAACTAGTATAACAAATATTGGCCACAATTGAACAGTCTCAGTAGCTTTCTACATTTCTCTTGTACTTTAAATGCAGCCACCTTTATAGTATCCTTTAAAATTATGCTGAAATTGAAGAATCACAAAATAAATGGAAGGTTTTTTCTTTTTCCCTTGGCTGAAGGCCAACAGTGGAGCAAATCTGATCTCGTTCTTTCTCAGCAAGCTACTGAGACAGTTAACCAAGAGATCATCTGATTTTAAGGTATCTCTTATCAATTAAAAAAACAAATTACCCTTCAAAAGACAGAACACAAGCCCATTACTACCTGTAAATGGCCTGCTTGTCTGCATCCATTGGAGTCTGAGATTCTACAGGGGCAGGACTCACCCCTTCTGCATCAGTTTCGGAGCAGTTGGGATCTTGTTCAGTTTTTAACTCTGTTACTACTTGCATCTGTAGAAAATGATTAAGTTATAAGTAATTCCGTATGTTTGATGTAAAATAAGTGTAGTTTTTCTAGGAAATAGCAATGCAAAGGACTACTAAATTGCCAGAAGGCTGGTATGACTTGGGACTTACTCAAAAAGCCACAGCAGTAACAAAACCACTCTTTTAATCCTTGACACTTTTTGATGGCTAGTATAAAGGTCACTTTGTTTCAGCACTCAGCTTTAAAATTCTGAATTAACAAATTCAGAATTAACAAATTCTGAAAGTATTTTGTCTCTGAAGTGGTTATTTTTTATACAGGCTAGCAAAGAAAAGGGATTTTTTTTTTGCTCAAAAAAAAATTAGGGGGATATCTGCATAAAATATCTTCAGGACGAAAACAATATTAAGTTTCTACTTGTAAATTGACTTTCTTAGTGCTTACTGCATATTATATCAAGATACTGAAGTTTTTCTTGTACATTGAAATGCATATTTTCTCACAAAGAACTAAAATATTCTCTGTCCATCCAATCTCTCAGTTATTAGAATAACCTCCCCTGAGCTTTACCACTCAAATCTGCATATTGTATGAAGAAATTATTTTAAAAATATCAAGCTACTGAAGAAAACAGCAGTAACTGCTTTTACAGAGGCATTTAACACAGTTACACAATCTGCCACTGCTAGGAAAAAAGAAACACAGAGCCACAGCTTCTAAACTGCACTAGAGCCTGGTAATGCCTTTGACGTACTTCAAAAGTGCTGAGAGTGGTTTTGCCATCACCTCCAGCTAAATATCTTTACGTCTAAAAGGTCTTTAAGAAAGACAAACTCTGAAAATCAATTTCCATGCCTCAACCCAGACTTGTTGGTTTTCTCCCCTATGTGCACTTGGGAACATCAGTACAAAATCACTGCAAACTTTTTTTTCTACTTTAACCTTAGCAAATTTTATCTTGAGTATAGGACAAACATTGCTCTAGATATCATCAAGCAGCCAAAATTGGCACGTGCAGGAAAGAAGTGTACAGAAGGCAATCCTCTGCCCTCTTTTCCCAAAAGATGTACATACCACATCACTCACTGGAACCTTCCAATTGAAGGACTGCCCTCCAGACATTATTACAAAACCTGACTCCAAGAGAATTTAACCGATTTCCACACAACTTAAGCAAATGGAATTCATACTAATCCCAACAATAAGTCTGGGAGAAGTAAAAGGTTTGTCCTTTAATACCTGCTGAGGCCAAGCCACCTCCTAGCAAAACCAGAAACTGAGAAAATGCCAGCAAATCCTACCCAACAGAGCAGCCTGCCTTACAAAAAGCTTTCTCAGCAAGCATCGATGATTTTCTTAACTAGTGACAAGAGGGAGGAGCAAAATAAAAGGGGGTGATGAATACAAGTTATTATAAATGTTAAGCTATACATCTGAGGAGTCTGAAGGGAGAGTGCATGTTCAGTTACGGCTCTCACTAGGAGGCAATAGCTCAGTTAAAAGTGCAAGCTGGTTTTTGTGGGCCATTTCCAACTAGAAAAGCAGAAGGCACCCAAGTTACCCATCTTGGTTACTGCAAGCTTATAATACAAAACAAATAGAAAGCAATGCTCTTTCCCAACCTGCTCTTTACAAAAACACGTATTATTTTCAATGATCTGTCACAGGATGTCATGCATTTTCTAGGGGAAATAAAAGATATAAAGTAGGTGACAGGAGGGAGAAAAATAAGAATTACAATAAAAGAAGCAAACAACAAAAATAAATAATCCCCAACTGTATTCAGATAAACATCTTTTTCTAAGAGATGGAAAAACTTGATTTTCTTCTGACTGTTCCCCACTGTTGCCATCTGCTGACAGCAGTTCTTCTATTTACTTCTTAGGCCTGACACATAGTAACATAAAAATGGGTCTACAGAATACAGCCAAGGGCATGACTTGTCTCTCGTTAACTGTATTACCACTTAGCAATTCAAATTGCTGCACTACAGCCAGTTGTATAAAAAAATATCATGACCAGACATACCTGAGTATGTGTGCATGTGCTTTTTGTTAACAGAAGAAAGAAGCCCACTGATGAGCTTTCTAATTAGTAATTCTAATCAATAAGTTCCTTGAAATGAGTTCAAGAATTTTAGCAGTTCGCAGCCTGCAGCATAATTGCATCAACTTAGATAGATGCAATTACAGCAGCATATAATTTTAGATAACTGAATTTATCCTTCACTTACTCTAGACCAAGAAGCTTCTGATTGCATGGATGTTATCTATCCATTGTAACTCCAGACACATAAGAACACTGATGTATATTACACACAAATAATTACAAATGCCCATTTGACTTTCCTAAAAAAAGAGAACATTACAGCATAAAATTCATATGGAACAGATTCAGAAGAGAACCCCTTATCTAACAATTTTTACAGAAGTTAAGCAAAGCCATGCAAAGCCTTTAAGAAGTATCTAAGTCTAAAACTTCAGCTTATCACTTTAAAGTTCTTGTTTTACAAACAACAAGAGATGCTTAAACAATGCCAAAGCTGTAATTAAGGAAAGAGTAATTATCTTTTTTTTCTCTTGCTAACTGTATTTAATTCACAGAGAAAGAATAAACACACTTACCTGCTGTCCATCTTGATAGTTGTCTATACTTAATGTCTGTGTTGCCATCATGGTTAATAAAACATTAATTATGTCAAATCATCGTAAGTATGAACAAATACTCTTAAAAAAAAAAAAAAGTCAGTCACAAGTGTGATCACTTAAAATCCAGTTCTAAATTATTAAAAAAGATTAATGCACACTTCTGCCCCCCCAAAAAATCAAGTGTACTTACAATGTTATTGGCATTTTCTCAAAAGAAAAAAAAAATCAGTTCAGAAACAGGTTTCACCATCAAAAACTTCATTGTTTCAATTTATATTTTAACATAGGATCTTTCATAAGAGGCTGAGGTTCCTTTAAACAAACAAACTTGAAGTAAACTTTTTACATTTGTACCACTTAACTTATTCTGAAGTAATACACAAACTCTAGAAACAAGCAAAAATCTATGTGTATATGTTTTGAAAAAGCTAAAAAATATGTTGAGGCTTACTGTAACTGAAATAATAATAGTCTGCAACTGATGAACCAAACGTAAAAAGTGTTAAGGAATTCCCTATTTCCTTATGAGTAGGAATACCTTATTTTAAAGTGAGGTCCTGAAATTACTGAGAAACCAAAGTCACAAACCACTTCTGGCATCAGGAATCTAACATCCAAGTCATTTAAGCCTCAGCAAAGAACAGTTCAAGATCTAACATTTAAACAATTGGGCCTATGTGATTAGATAGTCTCAAAAGCAACCTAGGGATTCAGGTTCCATTTTCATAGACTTTTTATATTTTAGAATATATTACTTTTAATAGGATTTGTAACACTAATTACTTTATGTATATTATTCCCTCTAAGCATTAGCTGGAGTTTGGTGGCTGGAAGAGTTAAATGCTAAAGTAAGACATTCAATAATTGAAAAAAACAAAAAACAAACCAAAAACCAAACCAAACAAACAAAAAAACCAACCAAAAAACCCCACCACATTAAAAAAGTTAGTATACCACCACCTGATAGTTTATCCATTAAATTACTGATGTACATCTCATTTTCTTGTCAGATTAGCAGCCATTACAACTGAAACCACATATTCTATAAAACTATTACCATTAAATATCACCATAGACTTCAATTTGCCTTGACACACAGAAGTCCTGATGTTTAGCTAATATTTTAAAATACTCATACTAAAAAAAAAGAAGATGGAGCTCAAGGAAGATTACATCCAGGTATTAATTCTGGGTTTTGTGCTATCCTCCACTTATGTCAGTACCTACCTATTACAATTTCCACCAGCTTAAGACCTGACATAAAACCCTTTCTCTTTGTAATGCATTGTCACTACAAATTCTTCAATCATTTTTAAATCTTTCCTTCACCACTGCATACTATTATAGATTATGACCATTCTGAAGAGATTTTTTCCCCCATTTCTGGATATTTTCCACAACAGATTATAATAGTCTCAAGCAATCATTTCGTTTAGGAAACTTAAGGCAAATTGCATGATTCCCCTCTCTCTTTTCTTAAGTTTCAGGCACAGAGAAACCTTACCCCTCAGAACAAACCTCAGGCCCCACTTTGCAACAAGTTCTATTCAAAGCGCCATGCTGAAGCATAACTGCGTTTTGGTTTTAACAGCTTTAAAGACCAGAGAAGTTCACCAGGATGACATAAGCATGACTTCCTTTACAAAGAAGGTTATTGACTTTCACTCACTCATGTTTCAGTGGAACTCTTACTCTTAGGGAGCCCACGGCATTTTACACACACAAAAGTATCTTGGGAACCACAAATATGAGCAGACAGATCAAATCTTGGTTCTGGCATTGGGTCATTCATGTACTTGCAAAGCTGGACAAGTCTGTGTAGACAGCATGCACATATCACCTTAAATAGCTTGTAGAATACCAACAAAAAGGTATGCTACAGTTTGGGAACTCCTATGCTAAAGCAATTTTTTTCATAATACAATTTGCATACAAAAAGAGTAAAGAGACTGCATTTAGAGTTTTTCTAAAAAAAAAGCCTTAATTATTTTCTGTCTTAGTAGAACAACAGTTTCTCTTTATGCAAAAGTCCAAAAATATTACCGATTTCTACAGCAAAATTTAAAAAGGGAACATTATAAATGCACTCATTGATAGAAGTCCATCAGAATTTTTAAATGCATAGTTATGAATCATTTAATGCGACGGGTAAATCAGCTTACTTTACAATATGTCCATTAACTATTTTAAACATCAGCCCTGTAAGCATTTGACTCAACTTTTTCTCCCCACCCCCCAACCTGGTAAAACTGCCCCATCCCCCAAAACTGCCTTAAAGACAGGGCATTAGTGCCTTTTGCATTTATAAAGTGAGAGGGTACATGAAAAATGCTGCTCAGACCAGACTTTGCTAAAAGTAAAACAGTTGAAACGCTATAAAGTGATTGGTTTAGAAAGTGCAGGGGGGAAAAAAAACAACCCAAAAACTCCTCACAAAATGCTGTTAAAGAAATTTTGCTTGGTTGTGGGAGAAATATGAAGTTGTTAGTCTGAAAAGAAGAAAAAGAAGAGGTAAAACAGTCTTAGGAGAGGAAGAGCATCTTAGAGTAAAGATGGGAGATGATATTAGTGATACAAAGAACAACAAGGGGAGGGAAGCAACAAAGATAACTCATAAACTGATGAAGACAATGGGATATGTCAAGAATTTCTGGAGAATCAGAGGCCAACTTCAAGATTTCCATAAAAGACATTCCACATCTGGAAACCCCTCAGGACACACAGAGAAAGAAAGAGGTGAACCGCTTTGTGCTCTATCCATAGATTATTTCATCAAGGCCTCCTGCCCTACTACCTCCCAATGGAATGGCTGGAAAGAATTCTGCATGGGTACATCCTTTTTTCCCCCCCATAATAGCTACTCCTCTCACTTATAATTACAGTAGAAGATTAAGCTATTAGTCAAGATAGCAACTGATGGGATTTAGTGAAGACAACTACTGCAAATGAAGAACAAATTGAGCTAATCACACACTTAAATTGAGGCAATTAAGTGAGGAATTACTTTGGTTCACTGAAGAGAAACATCTTCTCATTACCCAGTAGTGGTAAGAGACAAACTATGTTAAACTTTAAGAAAAATAACCAAAGAGGTATTTACACATTTGGCTTTTATAACCTAATTTAGGATACAGCATGCAGTTCTAGTTAGCAGATACACAGTCCAAACAGATGTTCCATCTGCAAACAACGACACTAGACAAAGCTGGTATCGCTCCCAGATGTTTATCACTGCCACCCTGCCAGAGCTAATTACTTCCACAGCTCTACCACTGAGCTCACAGAACATGTGAATGATTTCTGATCTTTTCTGCATCAAGGCAGATAGGCTACTTCAACCCACTGTTAAAGGTGGCAATGATGAAAACCAGCTGACTTTGTCTGAAGCACATTGCTGTGTACTCAAACAACCCTTGCTCTTGGCTGACCTATTAGTGTGGTAATTTCTGGTCCATGTGTGGTGATTATCAACTCACAGCAGGACTATCTTTAACCAGCACAGCTATACCAAATACTATGTGGCCTAAGGTATCTGAAGTGAGCCTAAGAACACAACTTTGGGACAATTTAGCTTTAAAAATGCCAACTGTTGTTTGTTGAAGAAATAGAGTAGAATCACAGAATCATAAGGAAAACTTGTGCATTTGTGTTATATCCAAAGAATTACAAGTAGGAAAAATAACCTGAGGCTGAGAGTCAGCTGATGCAGAATAGAATTAACTCTCTCTTTGTTTTGAAAATAAAGTGTAAGGAAAGCCTGAGGAAATGTTTGAAGTCGTGTAAACTGGAAGCTAATGCATGAACTGCAATCAGAAACACTACTGAAAACTACAGCATGGGGAAATCACAAAAGCATTGTGTTCTGCAAAATAAAGCAAAAGGAAAATAAAATCAGGCCCTAAATAAAAATAAGCAGGAAGGTGAAACAAAGAGTGGAAAGGGAGCTAAATTAAGATGGGTATTCATAAATAGGAATGTGGAAACTTTATGTAAGTTAAGGGGTCTGTAAGAGAAGAGATTAAAGGTGAGCTGAAACATACAAAGTCATCACTTAACATACATCACTCCACACCTACTCTACTCACTCCTTCCTAATTAAGCTAAGAGACCACCCAGTAATGTTAATATAAGGTGCAAGTAAGCCGCTGGAGTTCAGTAATATCATTTTTAACATATACAAGCTACAACAGATGTTTGTAAGAGATATAAATAGTTATGCTTCAGGGTATAGACCAACCACTAACTGTCTTAGGGTTGTGAAGAAACAACCCAACAGACTTGTTAACAAGTAATTGTTCCATCTAATTTTCTCCTATACAGATTCCTTTGAAGTCCTTCAGAGAAAAATGGATGATTGGCACACTCAACAGAGCTACTTGTTCTTTCTTATTTAACTTTAGTCTTGGTATTTGCTCTATAACACAGCCTTTTATTCACAAACAAAGGTGCAAAGAAACTAAAATCAAACCAGTAAGCCTGTCTGACACGTGAAAAGCATCTACAACTGGTTCCACTTTTCATCAAAATACAGAACATATGCTTCCAGGGCACACTTCTTTCTCAAGGAGTTGAAATATTGTATGTGAGAAAGCTGCTCACCCCTTTCCTTCAGCTCACTGAAGAAGACATTATCTTGTTCCAGCAGAGTGAATCCCACTGATGCACAATACAGAAGACAGAAACCTAAAAAATAACAGAGAAACATTCAGGAGGAGACAACGACCTAGAACACATTTTTCCGAGACAATATGATTAAAGGAAGTATTTAGGTTTATTATGTGGTTCCCTCCTGAAATTTAACTCAACTGGCAGGTTTTTTTCTGCATGTTTTGCAAAATTCCTTTTTGCATTTTTAATAATCTCTAATTACAACCACGATCCCATGCTATTTTCTGAACCTTCCCCTCATTTTATTCCATTCACTCTCTGTATTTGTATCTGTGTTTGTGTTTGCTGACATCTGGACTGCTAACTTGTTTGCTGTTCAACTTTTCTATTTTACTCTTTGGCTCCATGTTTGTCAGCTTAACTACACAAAACATGTTCCAAAAAATAAATGCAAATAAGAACAACCCATGACTATTTGAAATAAAGTCCTTCCATGTAAAATTTTAGCAGGAAACAAACAAAAAAAAAAGGTCAGATATTTTTTAACATTTAAACCTCCTTCGCAGTCATGCTTTCATTTGATTATGGAATGTATTCTAATTACGACTATGATCAAGCAACAGACTATATGATATAAGCTAACAGACTATAGAAGGGGAGCAAACCCTCAAGTGTTCTGTGAAGACAGGTTCTGCTACAGGATTATTTAGCAATTTTAAGAAGTTTTCAAAAAATTACCACTTAAAATTGCTGTTATTGTATTTAATTTAATAGTAACTGTATGGTGTATTAAAGCTGCTTCTTAACAGTAGCAGTGATGGCTATATGATGGCTAAAACACACAGCTGAGACCTTGAATAAGATGACCTTTTCAAAGTGAGGTGAAACTGGAATTTGGATTTGAGAAACACAATTTATCCATGCATAGTGTAATGTTTTTTCAGATAGATTCAGAGAAAAATAAAAAGCCACTCAATATGTATGCAACTCTGGTTCATGAAACCTAGCTCTGAAACAGAAGAGAAGATACTCTGCAAAGGTGTAAGGCGGTATAAGCTTCAGTAATTGGTTAGAGATTAAATACTAAGCTAAAAGGAGTTTTAGTTCCAACTGATGATGCCCTGGTCTTATTACAAGTTGTTACCACTTTGTCTTACACTGTTAGAGACCTGCCCTTTCCAAAGAATGGACTTCCCTCATTTTTGTAACTTCTGAATTCTGCGTACTCCCTCATTCCTGTCTTTGCACACTATCTTTTTTTATTTTGGCTCTCATTTTCACCTACCTCAACTTAATAGACTATTTTCCAATAGAGGACTTCTCATTATTCATAGCATCTACTGAATGTAGGTCACTGACAGATAAATGGGGATTATCTATTCCTTGTTTCTGTTCAGACGTAAAGGGGGACTACTTCATCACTGCAAATCTGAAAAATCTGCTTGCATCATTCACAAACAACTGCAGAAAAAAATGACTGCACCACTGTTGCCAGATCTGGTCACTCAAAAATAATGTATGAAGAAGAAAGTAGCCCTTTTATGCAAAGCCTTCCACTGAAACCCTGGAAATAGGCAAGTTTCTAAAGAGTGTATGAGACACAGAGAGAAAGAGGTACTGAAGAAATGAAGGCACATGTGAAAGGTGCTGCAGAGGAAGGAAACAGAGGACATTGTAGTCATGTTTTCTTCCTTCAAGAGACACTTGACAGGATTTAAGGACAGAGTTTACCCCAAAACATACCAGACAAGAAAATATGAGAGATCTGAGCTTGCATGTTATGTCCTCTCACTTATCCCAGTGGAAGCAAGAACAGGGAATAGATACAGATGTTGAAAGACAGAGACAATACCAAGACACTGTGGACCCTAAACTTGAAGCTGCTATTGCTGATATTTAACTATGAAACTGGAATCAAGTCACTTAAAAAGCACATCACAATTTAAGTTTTTATTACAGAGTAAATTATGACCTGTTAATTCAAGTGTAGAACCCTCTGCTCAGTCATTCTCTCATTTTTCACGTCAGCTAGTAAGAAACAAAAACCTGTGCATACATTCACATATAAAAATATTAGTAGACATTAATAAAGATACATCTGTATTTATATAGATTCAAATAAAAAATAATAATGAAGCTATACCAGGAGTATACATGACAATATGCCACCAGGGAGTCATTCTGCCTATCTCCATTCAACCTGCCTACAAAGAGACATTGAGTAAAATTAAGACAAACAAATCAATATGAAGCTGGTGCATACAAGTTTACTGAAACTGCACAAATGAGAGTGTACTCCTCATTCAGCAGCAAGGTGGTTTCCAGTTATCACATACTTACCAAACACAGTTATTATTTAGAATATTATAGGTTTAGAAAGATGTTCCTGTTCAGGAACACACCACCAGCCTCAGGGAGCTGCACTACAGATACACTTAAACAGTTATTACACAACAGTTTTGATGTCAATTTCCTGGGGACACAAGCCCTAAAAAGACACAAAACTAATTTCTGGGTGCAGTTAAATGAGATTTACTTTCTGTCACTGTTTCCCCTTTATTGTTTGGTGGTACAATAAAGTTAATTATATGTTAATCTTGATGAATAAGAGATCACATTAAGAAACTGAATGCATATTATGCTTTAGGAAAAAGAAAATTAAAATAAATTAAAATTCACCATTGAGGTTAGATTTCTTCAGAAATACAGGCTACACTACCAGCTACCATCAACCTTTCTTTGCCTGTAGGATTTTGAACATACATATCATATAACACTGACTTTAATGGGCAGTATGTATGCTGTTGGGGAGGTCTGGCTGCGTAATCTTTCATAGCATTCTCTTTCCCTACCATCCCATTTCAGAACCTAACAAGCCATACCAAGGATTTATATAACAGAACTTTCCAAGCATCATGACACAATGTCACACAGCATGACAAAACCCAAACCATTTCATGAAAATATTTGTGTCCCTTCAGCAATTCCATCTTTGTGTAGACTGTTTTCAGTATTTTAAAGGAACTCTGAAAATTCTCCTATCAACACGTACCAAATATGAAATAGTATGGTAGAAACATCAGCCTCTTTACAAACTAAAACTGCATATGCAGTACTTACAAAATGGGCTTTAAGCACACAATAGAAATTTCTCAAGGCAGGACACAAGCAGAATTAAGGATATCTGTCTCTTCTGAAGAACTTCAGCCCCTTAATTCTACACACATTCATACACAGCAGTGTATTTCTTGGGAACCATGTGTGATCATGGTTCACATTCACGTAACTGCTAATTTACCAAAGTGCTTCCTAACGACAAGGAAGAGAAAGATGAGAAATTCTACCCAATCTAGTAATAAAATCATGTCACCTCTGTAAGTTTAGGCATCCTGCCTCCTTTGCAGAGGGAAATCCTCAGGTTGATGCCTTTCCTTCTGCAAAACTAAAACTGCACTCTTCTAACTACTAAGTTATTAAAAGATTCTCAATTCCAAGAAACTTCCTACAGCATCTCCATTTCTTCTACCCATTTCACACTGTAATATTAGTTCCATAAATTAAGAAATTAAGGGGACTAAACAGAAGTTTTGGTTAAAGGAAAAAAAAAAACCAAACCCAAACAAGATACCAACTTTAATCGCTCCAAGACTCCTGAATGATTATGGTCTGAGGAAACAAAACTATTTCCCATCACTCTGTCATTTATCCCCATTATTCACATAGTAAGTGAAGATTCCTTCAGGGTTTTTTTTCTTCTGTACTCTTAACACTGAAAACTAAAGAACTTCTTAGTTCTTGCTTATAAATCCATCCTATCATGATTCCTCACACATGCCTACTTGTCCCAGGACAGAGAAGCACTTTTTTCCATTCAGTATTTACCCAATGTATTACCATAACATTTTAGACCCCAAAATCAGGAAGATAAGTGTAGTATCTGCCTTGCTGCCATAATGGTAAGAAAACTTCATTAGAAAGACTTACAAAACTCCCTTCCCTACCAGAGAACATGTATCAGCAATTCTACAGCTGGAACCGAATCTTGTACAACTTTCCAATTTAATGATATTTAATTACTTTTTCAAACAGAGTTTCACTGGAAAAGACAAACAAACAAAAAAACCCCAACCAAACAGAACTCCACCCTCCACATTTCCCCAACTTTCCCCACATGGATAAGCAGCAGGTTTGTGTGCGCACTAGACAGAAGTCCATTTCTTTGCTGCTGAAGCCTCTGGAATATCCATGCAAGCATGTAGTGAATCTCTGCAGGAGACACTCATTTTATCAGATGCTTCCAGGAGAATTAAACCAAAGCAATGGGAAATCCTGTTTTAATCATTATTTGTATCAGCACCCAATAAACTATGAGTGAAATTAATCTTGTTTTATGTTTAAACTTTGCGGTTTCATAAAGAAGACACAGAATAACCACCAATCTCACTATGACTTTATTGTTATTGAGTATTTTACAGTGTTAGCAAGTAGTTTAAGCAAGCATATGGAAGGTTTCCAACATTGTTATTATAAATCCACGAGAGTTTCTAATGTTTCTTTCTATGAAAGGCTGAATTCCTAACGCTACTGAAGTACATTTAAAGGATGAATAAGACTTCTATTTATCTAATAACTGCATTTAAAATAGACTTAAGATGTTGAATGAGTAAGAAAATCCCCTCCTTACATTTTTGGCACTGAAACACTTAATCAAAATTAGGATGTTCCATCACCAGTTATTTTACATCCTTTATAATTTCAGAAACAATGAGCCTGTCAATGAATCAAGCATTAACTCAGACCAAC
Source organism: Calypte anna (assembly GCF_003957555.1). Lineage (NCBI taxonomy): Eukaryota > Metazoa > Chordata > Aves > Apodiformes > Trochilidae > Calypte > Calypte anna. The sequence continues at coordinate 110,911,789 of NC_044244.1, read as the reverse complement.
TGAATAAACTAAAGCAACAAAAAAATACTGGTCTTGCAACTCTCTGTAAAATCCAGTTTCAGTCATTAGTAACACTTCCAGATGCTTCCCTCTTTTGACTTCAGTGTTTTGTTGAACATGAACAACTTTGTTTTTCTGCTAAGTGCATGCCTTAAATGAACCATTACTTTCCTTTCAAAACAATGATGAAATAAAATTCTTCCTTTCCTGCTCCACTTAGTCCACTACTCCTTAGTAATGGTGAACCAGAAACAACCAGTTCAACTATTTTCTCCAAGAAAGACATGCTGTGTTCTAGCCTCTTGTTTGTACTGCCAATGCTCTTCATGCTCCCCTATCTCCTATCCATGTTCATTCTGTTCTTCAGCCTCATACTACCATTCCATGTTGTTCCTTCCACACCAGCATACTTCTCCTTCTCATAGAATCATAGAATCCTTGGGGTTGGAAGGGACCTCGAAAGATCACCTAGTCCAACCCCCCCTGCCAGAGCAGGGCCACCTAGAGCACTTCGCATAGGAACATGTCCAGGCGGGTTTTGAATGTCTCCAGTGAAGGAGACTCCACGACCCCCCTGGGCAGCCTGTTCCAGGGCTCTGTCACCCTTACAGTAAAAAAATTTTTTCGAATATTCAACTTGAACCTCCTATGCTCCAATTTACACCCATTACCCCTTGTCCTATCACTGGTCACCACTGAGAAGAGCCTAACTCCATCTCCCTGACACTCACCCCTTGCATATTTGAAAACATTGATGAGGTCACCCCTCAGTCTCCTTTTCTCCAAACTAAAGAGACCCAGCTCCCTCAGCCTTTCCTCATAAGGGAGATGTTCCACTCCCTTAATCATCTTAGTAGCTCTGCACTGGACTCTTTCAAGCACTTCCCTGTCCTTCTTGAACTAAGGGGCCCAGAACTGGACACAATACTCCAGGTGCGGCCTCACCAATGCAGAATAGAGGGGGAGGAGAACCTCTCTTGACCTACTAACCACACCCTTTCTAATGCACCCCAGGATGCCATTGGCCTTCTTGGCCACAAGGGCACCTCTCCCTCTCTTGTTCTTCCCGCTTCTGATCATTTTTACTTTTGCTAGTCTCATCCTTTTCATAATCCTGAGCCTACTGTGTTTCCACCAAGCATCTCTGTTCCCCACCTCTCCCTGAAAACCAATTTTGATCCATTGCTCCACAAGTACAACTGCTACCTAAGCATTCCGTGGCTGGTGGAGAAGCACAGATAAAGATTACCTAGGATTAAACTTGCCCATAACTAACTGCTGTGGGATGCATCACACTTAACTTGTTGGTCTAGATGATAATTGCACAGTCAGTTCACATGCAGGGACCAACACACAGGAAGATATCCATGTTACAAGGAATATTCAGATAGTTAACAAATATCTGTTGATTAACATACATGAGATAGTTTTTAAAGAGCTTGCTCCCTGTGAAGGTTTATGCTTTCTTCTCCTCTTACCTATGAAACACAAAATTCTAGAACTGATGTGTTGACAGGGTCTTAAATAAGACAAACAAGTATTTTCACCTTCTTTAAATTGTCATATTTTCTCTCTCTTCAAAGTAACTTCCAAAATGCCGAGTAACTTCAGCTTAGTTTCTGGAATAGCCCTGCTTAAACATACTCATCATGGCAAATTTCAGTATGATTAAGAAATAAGCTACTGAAACCAACATCTCAAAAACAAAACAAACCCACCAAAAAACCAACAAGAAACACAGGAACCTTACTCCTGGTGTTGTTACTGTCATGACCTAGAACACAGAAATCATGGACTTGTGGACTGACCTGAAGCTCATAATCTTTAGTTATAAATCATACAACACATCACACACATTTTGCTGCCCATACACTTTAGGAATGTCAAACGTGTATAAAGCTCCAATTTCTGTTTCGCAATTGCCTCTGTTTCCTTTGAACAGAAAAGACTTTCTTTTTTCAGCAGTAAGTATTATAATATCCTTTTCTCTTTGTGGTGTTTTTTTGTTTTTTCTTTTGTTTTGTTTTGCTGTGTAATTTGAAAAAACTAAGCAGGATGTGAAGTATAGCCACATTTCCTTGCTTTCTCCGTCTTCAAGAAAGACCACAGGCAATTCCAAAAGCTCACATATAAAATAGAAACTGGATTTTAATGGTTTTTAAAAAACTGATCCCTCTTTTTGTAGACAAGCAGGAATCTACCATACTCTGCTTTTTTTGCCTGGATTTATTGTAACCTGCAGCAGATGACAGTTACAGACCATAGGTATCATCAGCTAAGGGACTGTGCATGATTATCAGCGTCAGCTCCCATTTCCAAAAATGGCCCTTCTGTCTAATAGCACAGCTGTTTTCTACACATATGTAGAAAAAAAATGAGAATGTGGCCTGGAGTAGTTGCTGTATTAAAAACCAACAAGTGTGTTCATATGAAGGATGATAAGCAAACATGTGATGACAAGCAGACCTAACTTATACTTCCAATTCTAACACCAGCTTCCTCTGTCCTTCAGAAACACACACATTATCCCCATGCTGCTGGCAGAGGAACCAGAGGAAGGTGCTGTCCTTTACCAAATTCATAAAAGCATGTCAGTGTTCTGCTAACAACAAAGATTAGTATTCCCAGATCCTTGGCGTTGCCATTTTATTTTCTACTCTACTGCTAGTTCCATTTGCTGATACCTGTATTCTACAGTTACACCATGAAACAATCTTACTGAAGAAAGTGAAGAACCTGATAGCAAAACCTCAGCATTCAATTATCTTGGGAAGAGCTGTAACAGCCTGGGTAAAATAGTTTGGTAACATCTGGCAGCAAGTAAGCAAAGCAAAGAATTCTATCAGCAGATTTTTTTTCCTTGTTCTTGGAATCCTCTTGCTTAGAAGAGCGATCGGTTGTTTTACATTTTGTACAACACTGAGCTGTGGTAAAATAACCCCCTCAAGAGACTTATCATTTGTAAAGCTCAAGGCTCTTTAACAAGCAAGACTGAAGCAACCAGCTGCTGCAATACAGAAGTAACATTTGTAGAATTTTAAATTCACACATACAAAAAATTCAGTCATTTAAAAAAACAGTCCCAACATTTTAAATTCATGCACAAAAAAAAAAAATAATTAGTCTTGCTTACACCAAAATGAAAATATTAATCTGCTTTACTGCAAGCTTTCACCTATGTGCAACTTTGAAGGAGTAACATTTGGTTCCCAGACCATTGCATAATATTCTGAAATACAATTTGGACTACCTCCCTCTTCATTCAGGGCATTAACTGAGCGATTAGAACAAGCAGTTCCACTATCACAGCAGTGGTTCTGTGCATCGTTCACCCTTGGTCCTTAATACAGGTCTTAGTAATAGCAAAAGTTATTCTTTTCCAGGAAACTGAATTGCTCCTAAACACTTCTAAATTTGCTGTGGCAGCAATTATTATCATTTTATTTAAGCACAGCATTACACTACGAGGAAAAGTATAAAAATAATACAGTGAGAAAGCAAAATTCTGAAAAAAGAGGTGTGCCTTCTAGAATATGTACCAGTTTATGAGACTGAAGTATTTACACTAAATATGGATATTTAATCCATTCTAAGCTCCTTTCAGTTGCATTATTGGAAGACTGCAAGGAGACAGTTCCACAATGTTTTACAATGTTATTTTTTATTCAAAATATAATCGTTATCTTTTACATTGTATCTAGACTAAGGAAGAGGTTGCAAGCTACTCAGTATTACACTTTTCACATGCCAAAATGAACTGTCAAATATAAACTAAACCCCCAACCAACCGTAACAACAACATACACAAAACCTGAAGAATTCCCAGTTTTCCTATTTGAACACAGGAAATAATAAGATAAATTCAGTCCAGCAAAGCACTTTAACTACGTGATAAGACAATTCATTTCAGATGAGACAGGTACTAATATTCAGTCTATGTAGAGAAGGATAAAAAGGCACAAATTAAAAACTGCTTGCCTCCAAATCACTCAGGAGATCAATGAGAACAAACAGCATAAGTCTTCAAAGTCTCAGTGCAGAGCACTAGGCTCCATACTACCTATCTCTACCCTGTGCATGAAGTAAAGGGAGTGATGCCTTTCACCACTTACTTGAAGCTTACATTAAGAAAACATAGTGACACCTACACTGAAGTTTTTCTGCAGATACTTTAATTATAAAATGACAAGAAAATATGTAAAGTGGTAACAGTCAACAGTAAAAAAACATGATATACTTTTAAGAACAACTGAACATAGAACATACATGAAAAAAATCAAACCACATCAGAATTACTTATTGCGGATAGATTAAAATCAGTGACATACCAAGAAGTGTGAAATTACTTCTTCGGACTGAAAAAATTGTGAAATTTGGAAGTGTTTTTTCCTTGCAAGATTTTTAAAACTTAAATGTAATTATTATGTACGGCTACACACAGCCAGAAAGGAATAATTCTGCAGTACTGTTTTAAAGAGATATTTAGACAATGCATTTGCTGTTGCTTGAGACTCTAGCAATTACAAGGTTTGGAAATACACAGAAGTATTTCCGATACAACAATGCCTACTCCTTCAGTATAATCTAAAAATGTGTACATACAGCTAACAAGGACTGACTAGTCCTTTACTCTTAAACAAAACTTTGCCATTTACCCACTTGCAGAAGCTGTACCACTTCAACTACACATATGTAATTCAAGGGATACAGATCCATAGGACAAGCAGACCACAAACAGTTTGCATCCCTTAGAGGAAAGGGAAAAACCCTTAACTGTATTCACAGCATTGAGAATAGAGAGGTAAATATATTTCTTAAACTATAGTTGTTACAATTCCCCTAATCAAAAATCTACACTGGTGAAACTTTGTACAGAGCATAAAATAATACTCATAAAATTATGAGCAGTATTATGAAGTAACTGCATGTGTATGCTTCTGTAAAGACTAAGAAAGGATTTTTTAGCTTTTTTTAAAGAAATTAAATGAGACATTCAGCACTCGCCTGCTGTCCTCCATAGGATGCTGGATCTTCCAACATCCATATACCAGAACATATTGTCCATGCTCCCTATGCCTGTGATTTGTTTAATGGAATGCACAAAACATATTCCAAAATGGAGCTAGGACAAAAATTAATCTTGTCTGGACAGCTCTTAACTGCATATGACAACGACCAAAAAAAAACCCCAAAACACCAAATAATCAAAAGTACTTCATTGCATGACAAAGATTCACTTACAAAGGTATCATACCAGATCTAGTCTCAGACAATGGCAAAAAGGGGTACCAACTGCAGACTGTGTCTCTAAAATTACATATAATGTTCCCGTTTTGGACAAAAGAAAATATGTACGAAATAATAAAAAAGATAGTGACAAGTGGCACAGAGAAGTATCACACAGACATGTTAACTATTTATACTGTTAAGAGATTGTTAACTATTTATACTGTTAAGAGATGGACTCTGGGCCATCCAGCTGGTGCTGTGGGAATGAGGGAAAGCTATCGACTACTCCCACAGAGACCCGGGACATGTGGCTAATTGAGGCATTATTTCAGGATAAAACCAGCACTTGATTTATTATTGTTTACACATATCGTAAGCAGGGCCTCTGGGGCAATGTCAAGTTCCAGCTCCTAATTGTGCCTGTATAAACTCAGGGAAGCCCTCGGTTTAGGGTGTGAAAAAGCTTCTCTTCGTAAGCGAGCCAAGAGACAATGAGGTCACATCAAAAATAAAAAATAATTTTAAAAATTAAAAAAAAAAAAAAAAAAAAAAAAAAAGGAAGAAATCACCTCACGCTAGAATTGCGCACACTGCCCCGAGTGCCAGCCGCTAACAGAATTTGCTTTCTATGAATAAGATGGGAGGCGGGGGGGGAAGGGAGGAAAGGGGGAGGCGGGAAGCACGGCCAAAGACGTGACAGCCCCCGCTCTCCGGGGGGCCGGGCCGCGCTGGGCTCCGCCGAACCCCGTCGCCACCAGGGCCAGGGTCTGGCTGTCACCAGCCCACCCTCACCGGCACCCCGCAGCGCCAGTGCGAGGCATACGCGCGGCCTCGGCGGACAAATACCGTCGGCAGCCCCCTTCCCCCTCAGCCTTCCCCCGAGCCGCACCCGTCCGGGCCGGGGCAGGTGCTGAGAGGAGGCAGCTGCCGCGATGGCTTGATCCCCGCCACAAGCGAGGGCTCTTCCGACTGGGTCGGCGGGACCTGGCACAGCAGCGAGGAGAGGCGGGGGCGAACAGGGCCCCGGAGAGCCCCCGCCCCCCACACCCCCTCCCCCGCCGAGGAACGCCTGCCAACACGGCGCTGGCCCTTTAAGTGTCCCGTCGCCGCCCCCCTTCCGTCGCCCCCTCGCCGCCCTCCTCCTCCTCCTCTTTCTCCCTTTGGCCGCCGCCGCCGCGTCCCCTCCGCGCGGTGCCGAGTGAGCGCCCCGCGCTCCCTCTCTTCCTTCTCCCTCTCCCTCTCTCACACACAGAGTCTTTCTCGGGGAGCGCGCGGCGCCCGCGCGCCCCCGCCGGCGCGCGCGCCCCCACAAGAGACAACGGTTACACGGCGGCCGTTCCAGAATTTTCCTCGCTCCCCCCCTCCCTCTCTCCCTCCCTTCCCTTCCCTCCCCTCCCCGCGCCTGCCCGCCACCGCCCCTAACCCCCCTCCGGGCGAGTTGCGGAGCGCGGGTGCCCCCCCTCCCCGCTGTTCCGCGTGCCGGGCTCGCCTCCCCACCCCCCACCCCCTTCTCCTTTTCCTTCTCCCAACCACCACCACCACCGCTACCACCACCGCTACCACCACCCCCCCACACGGTCTGGTGGTACGCCTGGGCCCGGCCGGCGGCGGCAGCGGCGGGCGCGCCGTGATGGATGGCTGGCTGGCTGGCTGGGAGCGGGTTTGAGTGACAGCGCTTACCTGGGTGCCAATCTTCGTCACACTGACAAGCGGCTGCAGCAATCGGGACCCGCACCGCCGCGACACGCGTCACGCGCACCACACGCACCCGGCCAATCGCCGCCCGCGCCGCCCCAGACGACACCACGCCGCGCATCACGCCTCATCAATATTCACCGCGGGGGGCGGGGGCGCGCGGCGGCGCGGGGAGGGGGGGCGCGCGGGCAGCCCCCGCCCCGCCGGCCGACAGCCCCCACCCCCCCAGGCCCTGCGCCGGCGCCTCCCGGCTCGCACTCATGAATATGGATGAAGGGGGCGGGGCGGAGGGAGGGGGGGGTGCCGGGCACGCCCCTCCCCCGGCACCGGAGGAAGGGGAGGGAGTGATGGGGGGGGGGGGGAGGTGAAACCACCTCCTCGGGGGAGGAGGAAGAGGGAGATACCAAGTGGCTCGGCCAGGCGGGACGATGGTGGCCGCTTGTCGCCTGTCCCTGACGGGACTGAGCCCGCTGCTCTTCCCGCTGCTCGCCACCCCGTCCCGAGGGAGGGCTAAAGGCTTGGGGGGGGGGGGATGTCCGCTGCCTCGCCCGGCTGCCGTCGGCCATGGGGGTTTCGCGTCTCCCCGCTCGGGCGCGTGTCCGGTGTCCCCGGGGAGGGTGGAGGGAGCCCTGGGGTCACCCTGCACCCCCCGAGAAGCCTCGAGTGTGGGAGCCTCGGTGGAGGCGGGCGGGGGTCTCGCTGGAGGCCTCCCTGGAGGCCGTACGGGCCTGTGTCCCGGGCACTGTGAGGGACAACTGCTCCTCAGATCTGTGCCTGCTGCAGCCGCCTGAACGGGCTGCTCGGTGGGTCCGTGCCGTGACCATTCCTCCCACAGACCTCCTCCACTCGTCTTGCAAACCCACGTCCCACTGCATGCTCCGAGTGAGTGGGGATCCTGCACTGCAGGGCAGTCCCCAGGGCCTCAGGATCTTAAAATCACATAATCACACAGAATCATCTGGGTTGGAAAGGAGCTCTGAGATCATCAAGTCCAACCCTTGATCCAGTACTGCCATGGTTCCCAGACCATGGCACTGAGTGCCACATCCAGTCTCTTCTTAACAACCTCCAGGGATGGAGAATCCACCACCTCCCTGGGCAGCCCATTCCAATCCCTGATCACCCTCTCCGTAGAAAATTTTTTCCTAACATCCAACCTAAACCTCCCCTGGCAGAGCTTAACTCCATGCCCTCTTGTCTTACTGATGGCTGCCTGGGAGAAGAGACCGACCCGCCCCTGGCTACCCCCTCCTTTCAGGGAGTTGTAGAGAGTGATGAGGTCTCCCCTGAGCCTCCTCTTTTCCAGGCTTAACACCCCCAGCTCCCTCAGCTTCTCCTCACAGGACTTGTGCTGGATCCCTTCACAGCCTCCTTGCTCTGTTACAGTCAAGGTGCTGGGTACAGATTCTTTTTTGTACCAAAAGTCACATTCTCTGCTTGGAAGAAATGGTACTATCAGAGCTCCTCTCTCCTGTTCCAACACGGTTAAATGTGTCCCATTTCCCTAAACTGTTCTTAAAGGGCAGGGGAATCAGAGGGGGGAAATGTGGTTTCTGACAGATGCATGGCTCATGTTTTAGCCATGTCGCTGTAGGGATGTTTGAAAAGTTTCTCTCTTGTAGACCTCTGCTGAGGGCTTGAGGGTAGACCCTTTCAGTCAGGTCACTGAGGTGATCTCTCATCTCTACCTTGCTCATTAAGGTATCTGAAAGATCATCTTAACAGCCTCTCCCTCTCTCTTTTAGAGCAAAAGTTACCAAGGCAGGGAAGAAGCTGATACATAAAGGGCAAATCTCATCTTGGGAAGCTGAGCTCAAAACCAAGCCAGATTTAATATTGGGTTTTGCAGTCCCTCTGCAGAACAGCAGCTGAGAGTCTACATAATTATCCTGTACCCCTGTAAAGTGGAAATTCCCAACAGTTTTCCAAGATCAGTGTCATTCTTCCTCATGGTTTAACAGTTGCAAGCTGCCTAGTTTGTTTTATATAACACTTGCCTCGGCCAGGCCACTTAAGGAAGATCTGGCAAATAGACTGGTAATAGAAATAGCTACTTAAGTGTTCCTGTACGCCAGGTCTGCCTTCTGTCCTTTGAGCAAAACTGCTGTGTCAAGACCTTGCTCAGCCAACACAGTTGCTCCTGGTCTTCAGGAATCTATCCACTCTGTGCACACTACCACCATTTGTCCACTAACAAAACCACCGTTTCATCCTCTTGCTAGACAGCTTGGAACCTTTACAGGAGTTCCTTTTCCAGCTTATTTTCCCCTGTACAGACAGATCCACGGGGATGTCTGGCTTGTGAACAGAGAAAGAACTTGTACACCTAGAAGGGAGAGTGGCAAAGAAAACTATGCTAATCCAGAGTACTCTGAGTCAGGTCTCAAAGCTCATGTGAATGACTTATATAAACAAGATTTTTAAGAAAATACAACTCTCAGTTTGTCTTATTTTCAAGAGCCTCCTTCTCTATTTCTTCTCTTATGCTGTGTAACAACACCTCTAATAGAGTTCCTGTGGCCAGGCTGGCTTCTACCACAAGTTTCATCTCTCATTATCCCTGACACATTCATTAGTGACACAATCACTAAACAGTGCTTAAAATTAACTGGTTCCCATGTCCAGACCTGCCTTTTCTTCAAATCTGATTCTCCCTTCGAACCCTTTGTTCTCCTTCTGCCTTGCTTGCACTTCTTTGGATAGGAGTTCCCCAAATTCTTCTGAGAAAGTACAGATTAAATTCAAACTAGTTTAATTTCTGGTTAATCTCTTCTCCAAATGATCTTCAAAGTCTTTCTTGATGTCTTTCCTAGCTTGAATTTTCCTTTCTCCTCCTGTTTCCCTTGGCTTTTCCTTTCCTTCCTGCCTGCCATTTGCTTTTCCCCAGCTCCCCCCCTCACACACGACAGGTGTAGAACTTCCTCAGCTACTGCCTTCCCGTCACCCCAGTAATCCTGTCTCTTGGTCTCCATTGTAGTTAAGATTTCTCCATCCTCAGCCTCTTAAGCTTCTCATTATATCAATACATGTTCTAACTCCCTTGATCTTAAAGCATATGGCTCCTGACACACTATAATTAAGAATACCTGGTTCCCCAGATTTGTGCCTCATGGCTTGTTAAATTTAGGGTTTAAGGTGCAAGCTTTGACTGTTGTGATGTGCATACAGTTTCTCTTTAGTCACTGTGTGCTGTTGCCTAAAAGCTCCTGTTGCAGACTTTACATCACTCAGGGAATACTTGATACACCTTCCCTGCTCCACAGCTTATTTTCATGAAAGTTACAATATTACACAATATAACAACAGTTATTCTGAAATTTTTAATCCTATCTCCTACAATGCTGGAGTAAGTTGCTAGGTTAAAATGTCATTAAACAATATGGATACAAGCCCAAATATACCTATATTTACAAGGCAGTACCATATAAATCTCATTCTTATAAGAAAGTAATTTAAAAATCACCTTTGATCTATCTTGTGCCTTCCAGCTGCCCATCTGTGAATTCACTGAATTCACTGTTACCAACCACTGTTAAGAGGTCTTTGCTTTTCATTTTATCTTCAGTTCTGTCTGATATAGCATCTGCAGGCTCAAAAGCTAACCTTAATTTTTAAAACATCACAGCTGAAATTATTCCAGGAGATGAAGACTTAAGAAAACCACTAAAACTTTCAAGGCTTTTGAGAGAAGACTGCAACATTTGGGAAAAGGAAGGAGAGGAGAGGAGAGGAGAGGAGAGGAGAGGAGAGGAGGAGAGAGGAGAGGAGAGGAGAGGAGAGGAGAGGAGAGGAGAGGAGAGGAGAGGAGAGGAGAGGAGAGGAGAGGAGAGGAGAGGAGAGGAGGGAGAGGAGAGGAGAGGGAGGAGAGGAGGAGAGGAGAGGAGAGGAGAGGAGAGGAGGAGAGGAGAGGAGAGGAGAGGAGAGGAGGAAGGAGAGGAGAGGAGGAGGAGAGGAGAGGAGAGGAGAGGAGAGGAGAGGAGAGGAGAGGAGAGGAGAGGAGAGGGAAAAAAAAATGGAAGAAGTGACTAAGATTAGTGATTCCCTTTTCTTTCTCTGTTTCTAATTATCCAAACTGTGTTGTCCCTCATCAGTTCTGCAAAAGGACAAAGGTTCAAGACTTAAGATGGAAGACAGCAATAATGAGGAAGTTCTCCATACTACACATTTTACACATTTTACAAATTTTATTACATAATTGATGGGGGTTTATGCTATGAACTTCCGCTGATATGGATGCACTCACTTAAACACAATGGTGAGAGTTCTGCTTTTTTTTCTTAAAAAAAAAAAAAAAAAGCAAAAGCTACATGCCAGGGTGAATGCTATTTTAATATTTTGTAATTACAAATTACAAGTAGTAAAAATGAGGCTTTGTAATATATATAGGCTTATAACTGCAAGTAACAGAATACTGTGATTCTCAAACTTCTGTTGCTTTCTTCATATTGAATGTATTAAATACACACACTAAGTACAGCCTATTAGTTAAAGCTTGCACAGATGTGTTTATAGCATCAGGACCTTACTTGGTTATGAGAACAGTCCCAGATATATAGGAGCATTCCTCAAAGTTGGACCGAATATTTGCAGACACTAAGCTATGAATGTACTGTCTCACCAAACAAGAAAAGCTCTCTCCTGGATCTGTTGTAATTTAGTGATGTAAGAACTGTGTAAATGTGTTGGAAGGCAAAACTTGATATTATGTGCAGCTGCTATCTTAATTATGCTTACTCTGACATAATTTCCTAATTTCCAAGATCTAAATATTACAGTTCTGTGCATAATATAACATTTAAATGCACATAACCTATTCAGAAAAGAGAGACTTCTCATGGGTCCTGATTGTGTACTTTGCTACTCTTTTGTAATTAAGCTTTCAAAATTTACATAGAGGTGAAGGGATGGGTTGCCATGCAGGTGGCAGTAATCTGTACTCATAATTTTTTGAATATAGACTGTAATTGCAGTGATAAAACTGGAATAGTCTAAAGAGAGCCGGGTTTTCCCCAGATTTCCATAAAAATCAGGTAAGTTTTTAAGTGCTGACCTCTTAACAATGGGAGGCCTCTGCAGCAAACTACTTTCTTCTTTCATCACTCCAAGGAAAAAAAAAAGTACGTAATAAAACATGTCAACAACTTAGATGTCCTCTGGCTGTTTGGAGAACTCTCCAAAAAGCAACCTCTGCATGCCCAGTTTGCAGGCACAGCACATTCACATCTGCAGCCACAACTTTACGTGGTATAGGAGGAGCCTGGGAAAAATGTGTGACTGATTTTATAATGGATATAGCTTTTAAGATTTTATAGCTGAAATTAATGATTTAACTTAATCTACATAAATGCCAAGCTTTGCTTGAACTAGATCATGGAGATCTGTGTAACTCAGCCGGGAACACTCCCTCTAGAGAAATTAAGAGCTCATGTCCCACAGCAGGACTTGGTCCTGGACCAAGAGCTGGCACTGGAGTGAAGTACTACAGCAAGGAGTTTCTTTGTAGGGATTAAGATGCCAACCTTCTGCTGATCTATTACTATCCTGTGTTTTTCCACCCCTTCTGTTCAGTAAAAAAAATGTACTTAAAACCTCCTTCAAAAGGGAAAAATGATAGATGTCTTATTTCACCTCTTGTTAAATTGAATTTGAATTTCCAGAGCTGTACATTAGCTGAATCACTGACTGCACACTACTCACTCCATCTGTTTATGTGGTTGAGTCACTGCATTACCAATATCTTAACACGTTACTTGGAAAGAATTTTAGGCAATCTGGAGGATATAACCCCCAAAGCTCTATAAGATAATGCTCCCTTCTGCATGTTCTGTAGTATCATAGTCCACACTGCTTTCTGCTATGGGAGTTGTTAATTTGACCAAACTGCTATTTTAGGAAAAGGAGCTTAAAAGATGAAGACCAAGCTGTGATGTAGAAATCCATTGTTACCTCCCCATGTGCAATGCCTTGCCCTGGGAACTGCACGAGGAGTTCCATGGTGATGGAACAAATAACTTTCACAACCCAACAGATCTTTTTTCCACTGGAGAGATTATGAACAGATTACCTTCTGAGGGCAAACTTTCAGCTGCTAACTATGCCAAAAGTTGAGAGTATCTTGTTTTTTGACTGCAAAGTTTCTACAAAAACGTGCCATACTTAGAAATACTGTGGAAGGCTGGGGTCTGGTGTTGATGGCAATAAACAGGGCAGAGGGGCAGAAAGGCAGAGTCAGAAGGACAGAGGTGGAATTGCTAACACACATCTTGACTTTTATTTTACAGAAACCAGGAAAAGGTAATATTTTGTATGAATCCTGCCATGGAGGACTATGAATGCATTGACATTATGCTGGGAGTTAAAGAGTAGAAAGTGAAACCAACTGAAATAAAAGAAAACCAGTGAGACTAGTTTTACCTTCCAGACCAGGGGCTAGATCCAACTCTCACAGAAGTCAGCAGAACAGTTCCCACTGGCTTGAGCGAGGTTTGGATTTTGCAAAGTGAAATGGAGAAAAAAATAGCCAGGAAGCATTAATGAGAAGTCCTCAAACACTGGTCTACAGAGCACTCTGTTCAGTCCATAGAGACCTGTCTTTCCATTACTCATTTACTTCCAGCTGCTTTTATGAGTTTCTGCATTTTGGAACCTAGAAGAACTGAGAGGTGTTGGCGAAAGAGGATGGCAGGTGAGCCAGCCTGCTTCCGACACTGTTTTGCAAATGGAAGAGGAAATAATTCGATTGCTGAACAAACAGAGAAAAAAATAAAGGGACTATCTGAAGAAGTAGCAGGCCATTACATTGAGAGGATTAGCTGGCCTTCAGCAAGGATTAGGTGCTTTGCTTCCTAATGCAACTGTCTGGCCAGGCACCTGAGCTCCTAGCACAGAGCGAAACAAAAGCTGAGCTCCACACAGATGTCTGCACTGAGCTAAAAGCAAATAGGAAATACCAAGGCCAGAAGCATTCCACAAACACCCCCCTTCTCATCTCTGCTAGGTTGGGATTTGTGAAAACTACTATACACAACCACCCTTGGGCTGAAATTAAACAAGCCCATCTCTGATGGTCCACCACATGTAGCTGGAAGCCCTTCCTCTTTGGAGCAGTCAGGCATCTGGACCAGGCTCTACATCAGCTGATGGTTGATGTTTGGTGCAGCATTCCCATTAATGCTTTCACCCTCTTTCTCAGTGTGAAGAGCTGTTGTCATCTGATTACAAGGCTAACATACGCATGCTTGACAGCATGGATGGACCTAGATAAGACACAGTTCTTAAATGCAGGACAATCCTTCCTTCCACATGTACATCTCAATCTACCCCGCGTCCAACTGTGGCCAGCAATAAGTGCTTAGTGAAAGAGCATAAGAAACACAGTATCAAATGGGGTAGCCTTCCTCTGGTATATCTTAGGAGCTCATGGGGTTGATGGTTTAGCAGCTTTTTGAATCAGAAGTTGCAATGAGACCATCATATTCAATGGCCATTGGTAGACTTCCCCATTAGTTCCTCTGTTCCTTGTTTTGAATCCATTGACAGACTGGAATTCTAGAATGTCCTTTTACCTGCCAGTGAGTCTCTCCTAGAGTTTAACTACCTAAGTGAGCCATTCCTCACAAGAAAGAAGAAAGATAGGAGACTTTCTGGACATTTTTTCTGAGATTTCCTGCTGAGAAGACATTCTAGGAAAGAAAGGATATGTCAACAGCTTGCACAGCAATAAGGTACAGAGATCCATTTGCTGGCTCTGCATGAAATAGCTTTGGATTTGAAAGCAGTAGAAGTAATTCCAGCCTCATGCTGTGCCCAGGTTAGGTGGTGGGCTGAAAGTCTCAATTAGCTTGAGACTGAATGCTAAGATAGCAAGGCAATACTGCTTCTGGGATCCAAGCTTCCATTTCTGCCCAGGTCTCCTCCTTCCTCTGAGAAAGACTGGCCCATTCAGAGCTGGGCTGGGGATCTACAGCATAGAGATGCATTGTGCCACACTGGCACATCCCAAGTCTTTGTAATGCCAAGAGGCATATTCCCAAGTCTTTGTAATGCCCAAGGATACAGACCCCCTTCCCGCATGGAACATCTAACTTGGAAGCTGCAGGGCAGTGACTTTCCAGCTCTTTTCAGTTTGTAACATCCTGTTTATTTCCCAGAATGGGTTCAGATTCCCAAGGAGAGACTTAAGTTCCCTCCCATAGAAGGGGTGCATGAAATCCCAGACATCTGCAGACCACATGCTTCATACCATTGCTATAGAGCCTCCTGGAACAAGCGCTGCAGCCATCCATTACTGAGTTTCTTCCTCATTGCACACGGTATTTATTGACCAGCACAGGCAATGATAGAACAATGCTCTGTAGGATTATTTAAGCCCACTTGATCCAGAACCAGAAAAGAAATGAAATTTGTCCCGTAGCATGCCCTTGACAGCTCTCATGCCCCATCTCAAAGCCGAGTCACATCCTGCATCCCTCAGAAAGCCCCACACTTCACATCATGCTCTTAGGAAGGAGCTGAAATGCAGCTGCTGAGGCAGGGTGAATTGCTTGGTTTGTCCACCAGTGCATGGCTGGCTTACGCTGCTTCCTGTTGACAAGACCTTGGTAAATGTCTCCAGCAGACCTTGGTTTGCTGACCAAGACTCACCCGGACTGAATGAGTAACCCAGGTCCAGTGAGCAGCACACTTACGAAGGAAGTTACATCCAAGCTCACAGCTCTAGTCAATAGCCAACCCAGTCATACTGGCTTGTTTTTTTTCTCTTATCCAAGGAATTCTGAGCCATGGAGAAGAGACCTATTAGCGACTCATTCCCTGTTACTCATGTAAGGTGTAGGTTGCATTAGTAAAGATTGGAATTTTTGTTTTTAAAAATCTAGTAAGTGAAGTGCCTGTAGACTGCATCTCTTTTCTAATAATCTGAGTATTTTGGTAGGTTTACTTCATAAATATGGCACTGAACAGGATCAGAAAGAACACACTGGAGTCAGCAGAGGCCTTTCAAAAAGTGCCAGAAACAATACTGCTTATGGTTGTAACTGTTCATAGAAAGCAAGAGTCAGCTGCAATTCATTTCATAACTACTCCATATGCTCCATAAGTAGTTTAAAGCAGCAGAAAAGGTGGTGACAAAATCTGTGTTTCATTGAGAGGTGACTCTTGTTATGCTCCCTCACCATTTCAGAAACTTACTGTTCAGCTCTGTCTAGGGTTTGCTTCCCTCAGTCCTACTTTCGGAGTAATATCATTGAATCCTGTCAAAATTGTGCCTTTGTTTTGCACTACCTCCTCCAATTTTCTTCTGAAAATGATCTTGTTTCTGCTTTTCTAGTGGCACAGAAAACCAAAAGGTGTAACAAGCCCAGCATGTTTACCTCAGTATGACATCCTGCGCATAAAATGTGTGCCTGTTTTGGATGCCAGTCTTTCATTATTTTCTTTACTCCAATCAGACCTGGAAAACTATCACAAAACATGCACTGGATTTTTTTTTTTGTCTTATTTAGCACTATTTCAGAGTACTGTATGCTCCCATAGGAGGCTGCACTCCTTTGACTGCTAAGTAAGCATATTCCCTGTCTGCAAAGTCTCCATAGGCATCTAGTAGCCAAGCTCCCATTCCAGATGGTTTGTGAGATTCAATTCTATCTATTTGTAGGGAATAAACCTTGCTTTTGCTTTTTAAAACTCAGGAGCAAAGTTTTACTTTATCAAAGGTCTGGTGGTTTGTGTGTTTTCCCCAATTAGTATAATATAAGCTGCATGCAGCCAGAATCCATGATGACATTGAATTCCAATGGCTCCCCGAACAGAATCAGTAGTGGTAGGACACTTCTGACACAGTGAAATGTGGAAAAAAGTGAAAGCTTTCAGAATCCCCATTTTCTTGTCGTACATAGACCCAGCCTTGCCCCCTTCTCCTACTCCAGTTCGGTTTTGTATCATCACCTCCACTGCTGACAATACTTTTTTCAATGGGAATATCACAGGCGCAGCCAGTGCCAGAATCTCTTGGCAAACGAGCTGCTTTCTGAGTCAGAGCCTAATGCCATTACAAGGTCTGCAACAGCTGCAGCAGTCATACATCTGCAAATCATTTGAACATTTTATGATGAATAAAAACTATCCATTACATAGACCTATACATTATATATTAACCCTAATACTTATTCAGTTACACTAACAATAACCTTTTCCCTCTGCATGCTGTAAACTTCTTTGGCTACAGCATGTGTTAACAGAGATACTTAGAGCTCCAGCCCATGGTGGAGTAGTCCCTGTGTACATATTACCTGACTTATTCTACCTATTTAAACATGAAATGGGATGATGGAGAGAAAGAAAGAAAGAGAACGTAAGGCTATAAAAATTCATACCATGCATAAGGAAAATATTTTTATACAATTGTGTGAGACTGCATACACTCATACACACAGAGAGGGTACAAAACAATGAGAAATGCAGAGGAAGAATGAAAACATGGACTCAAAATATATTGTGAAGAGATTTGATTATGACGTGCACAGATCTCAAACCTATCCAGATGTCCCCAGCCAGCAACCTGATCCTCAACACCATAGCCAAGATTTGAAACCTGAAAATTCAGAATACTGAAGATGAGATAGTAGGGTTTACAGAAAAAGAAATGGGAGCTGTGAGTAGTTAAAACCTTTAAAATCATGATAATAAGGAACATAAATGTGGTTTCATTAAGCAAATATATACACAGCCACAAATTATGAAATCAGCCCTTCAGGACATTACATTCTTCATGCAAGTTGCTGAACCTGCTCAACATAAATAGGTGTAAAATACACTCACGGGTTTGGTGACTTCAAGGATAGAGTCCCATGTGTGATTCCCTGACAGTGCCTCTTCTGCTTATGTATACTTTTACAACAGTAAACGTGAAATGGGCAAGACATACCTCCCTATGAATTTCACCATAAGAGTTTTAAAGAGACAAAGCAAAAGCCTGGCATTACAGAAATCTTTCCCAGTTTTTCCATGAGACTCATCCTTAGCCAGAACTTTACGAGTAACACATCTGCGTGTAAATACTATTTAATGTTTGCTCATTATCTACCATTTGCAAACTCTACATCTCAGTTACTTCCTATTCACTTTTACTCTGTATTTCATGGATCACTTTAATGCCCTTCATAATATCAGTATTGCTCTGGAAGTAGAATGTCAATTAATTTGCACTTCCACACCAAGTTAAGCGTGTGGATTACTAGCTACGAAATTGTGCAGGTTTTAAATAGGAAGACTATTTGAATAGTCTTACAGTTGGAAAAATTACTTAGCCAATGTTTTCTTGAATTGATCTGCTTCCTCTGTGCAGTCAGATGCCAAACTGTTTATTTTACTGGCAATCCATCTTTATTGTTTGTGCTGGCTTTAATATTTCCTTTTAAACAATCCACGTATGAAAAATGAAAACAAAAATTCTAATAAGGCTGCAAGCAGTTCATTTAAAGGGGATTTGAAAGATGTCCAGCAGAGATTTTTTTTTTTAAGGGTCAGAAAAGCATTACATTTCAGGGCTGCAAAACCACTTTGTCACTGATGAACGGGACGCTTTACTAGACGCAGCTGAATCCCCGTGGTCAATTTGTGCAACACCTACCTCCTGCTTTAAAAAAAAAAAAAAAAAAAAAAAAAAAAAGGAAAATCCTAGCCCTTCCGATTGCAAAGATAACTTACCAAGCATGATGTGATGCAATGATGTCTTTCTAAGTCAGCAGCCAGCCAGCTGTCTCCTTGCTGCTGCTCCTGCTTTTCCCATGCCCCGGCAGAGCAGAGCTGAGCAGCCAGGACAGTTGCAGAGCCGCTGTCGAGTCAAAGGGCAAAAACGAAGCTTAGAATAAACACGTTGTTTCCACTCACTTGCTTGAAGTGCTGCCAAATCTCTTAACATTAGCACACATAGACCGGTGAGTATCACGAAGCCTGAGGCCCGAGCAGCTGGAATCTTGTAGTTGTTACCTGAAATCTTATTATCCAAAAAAATACCTTCCTTCTTTCTCAAGGCTATGTGGAAAATCTCAAAAAACACAATCATAAAAATACTACTAGCATCAAGGAAAAGAACTCCCAATTACTTCTTTCTATAGTTCGCTTTTTTTATAGTCATCTCAAATTTGCAGGGGTGGAGGGGGAGAATGAAGTGTCTTTCTTGAGATTTTCAAACGTGCTGGCTTTCCAAGGCTGCAGAGAAGAAAGCAGTCATTGATTCTAGAGCTAAATCCTAGTTACTCAAGACGGGAGGAAGACTATGAAGATAAGCATCTCAGGGCCCAGCAGTCAACAACCATGCAGCAGGAGCTAAGCAGCTGGAGAAAGGACAGGCTGCCTGATTTTTCTCTGCCCCACAGAGACCTTCAGAAGAGAGGAGTGGGGAGGAAGAGGAGTGATGTCCCTCGCATGGACATGAGTTTTGAAATGGTTCTTCCACAAGAAGTTGAGAGGAAAAGCTCCTTCTCCATATCCAGCCTCCAAGAGAAAAGGAGTTGAAAAACACCACAGCCTTATGGCTAATGGGAGGGTGATATAAAAGATGGAGACCCTTGACTGGTTTCCAGAGACAACAACCTGGTATGAATTCCAGCACCATTCTACTTCCCAGCAGCTGGATTTCTCACCAGGGTGGATTGCTGGTTTTGGATACCTCCCCATTTTTTCCCGTCTGTTAACAGTCTTCCACTAGTAAGTATTTGGAACAGTTGTAAAGCTTTTTTTGTATCTAAATGGCCTTGCCATTGCCTGAATGCAATTTCAGAATTGCTGGCATTTCTGCACAGCCTATCTGAAGCGTGTTTTTGTCATGCTGTTAATAAGCGTTGCGTCTCCCGGGAGAACCTCAACTAGCTCAGGGTTTTTAAACGATGTGCATGCTTCAGACTGAAGATGAAAGAAAAAAAAATCTCTCCCATTTTTTACTAGTTTTTATTCCGAATTGCTCATTAAACAAACTCGATGTACAAAGAGAAAGTTGGGACCACTAACTCCTCATCTGTGAAGTGAGGATGAGAACCCAAGAAATTATATGACTTGCCAAGGTTACACAGGCAGCCAGGGGTCTCACAAATGATCCAGAGCCAGTCCAACACCTGAGTCATAGGGACCATCCTTGCTCTCAGTTTCAACATAATCCTCCTGTTTTCTATATCCTGAATTCCTTTCCAGCTCACATTTCCCCCAATCCTCAAATAATAGCTCACTTTTAGGGATACCCCCGAAGAGTTTGGAAAACATCAATACAGTTTAGAAGGGCACAGTCTGGCATGATTTAAAACCAAGTTAGGCACAGAAGATGCTTTTTGGAAAAGGAGTGCAGGAAAGTGAGAAATGAAAGTGTGAAGTGGTGATTCATTCAAATCCCTTTCCAAGCCTCAAGGGAAAAGTAACTATTGTCCCTTCTTTGATAGAAGACAAAGCATTATTAGCATTTACCTAGTAGAAGGGGTGTTGTGGCTTGCACTTTCCCTCACCAGTGCTTGAAAGATGCTGTCAAAGATTTTAGAAACCAAGTGTATCTCCGCTGTTCAAACAGCCAAAATGAATGCCAAAAGCACCTCATAACCACAGAGAGAGGCAAGAGGGAAACAGAAAATTAATCAAAAACTCACCCAACAAAAAAGGAAAGCATAAATAATCTTAATTAGCTCACTTCACATTACTGGATATTAATTACTTTAGGAACTACTTATTCAGACTTGATAAAACACTCAGATTTGGGAAGGGGTACTGCCATTTGAACCACACATCAGGTTGGAAGAAACAAAGAAGCATTTCTACTGCTAAGAACTGTAGGGATTAATTTTAACTGAGACACATGGAATGGGTTCTATGAGTATTAGAATTCAGCATGGATATAGGCTATGTCTGTGATGCTACAGATTTGCAGAACTGTTAACCTATTTTGCAGTTAAATGTCTGTTGAGAGCACAGGGGTGCCCAAAATAAATTTTGAGAGCTGCTCCACTGACTGCATATGCTACAAAGTTTGTGGGATGCTCCGGTTATCACAAGCACACGTGCTTAAACTTCTGTTCCTGACTGTGCATTGACACAGTCTTTTCTACCCTAAAGCTGCCACATACCCTAAAACCTCCAGAGGTGACTGAGTATGTAGTGGTATCATCCTGTGTTGAAAGCTGAAGATAGCATGTAGGCACCAAGACAACAAACAGATAGAAGAAGGAACTATTTATAATTCCATTAAAAAGAACCACGTAAGAAGAGGCAGACAATCTAGAAACTTGATGGGACATTTTGTTTAGTCCTAAGATTTTAATTAAAATCATCCAGCATTTAGAGAAGTTTCTTTCAAAGGTTAAAATTTGAAAATATAAACAAAGCCACAACACAAGAACAATACAAGAACAACAGGGTTGTAAATTCAATCACTCAAATGTTCAAAGGACCTGTCCTAAAATGCCTATGTTACCCTTATTGTGTTAGCTCCTTTTGTCTAACTCTAGTATGCAAACAGAAGCATACATTGCAGAGTAACACAGGAGGGTTATAAATCACAGATAGCAATACATGGGCCAAGACGGATTCCAGGATTATTTCTGTTTGTTTTTACAGCAAGACACAGTGGGGACATGAGCCTGCCCTGCACTACTGCCTCTGCATAGCATACTGAGGATCAGGAGTCTCCCAGGTCCCTTCCCATTCCATTTAGTGTGGAAGAGTCCACACTAAAAATTAGGAAAATTAACATAAGCCCCCTTCTAGCATGTTATGATTAGAAGCTTAAGCTATGGGGAGGAAAACACTCAGGAACCACTTAGGCAACCTATGTTACAGAACAGGGTAGCATGCACTGAGGGAGCACTGTGACCATGCAAAGATACAAATAGGCCTGGAGAGCGTTGCACATGATGAACCTGAAGGAGCAGAGAGTAAAAGGGACTTTAGTACTACCTTCAACTGCCTCCTTGGAAGGTATAGAAAAAGCCCAGCTTCCACACGTGTTTTTGGATCAGTGTCAGACAACATTTAAACTGAAAAACAGATAATGATTTTGCTTGCTGCATTTTTTGGGTTTTTTTGTTCATTTTTGGTTTTGCTTGAGTTTTTTTGTTCCCTTGTTTGCTTTAAATCATGAGGGTGTTCAAA
Source organism: Calypte anna (assembly GCF_003957555.1). Lineage (NCBI taxonomy): Eukaryota > Metazoa > Chordata > Aves > Apodiformes > Trochilidae > Calypte > Calypte anna. The sequence continues at coordinate 110,889,736 of NC_044244.1, read as the reverse complement.
TGCTGGAGAAGGCAACTAGATTGTAGATCTCCATTCCTAAAGATACACAAAATTCATTCAGACATGGTCCAGGTCAACCTGATCTAATTGCAATTGCTACAGAGCAAAGGACTGTAGCATCTCAAGGCTTCCCCTGCAATCTCAGGGTGCATGATTCTAACATTATGATTCTAGGGAGTATTGTGAGCATGCTTTCTACTTGCTCACTGCACAGTGGTCATTGGTAGGACCCACTAGCAACTAAAACTGAAGAGACAAGCAGCTTCTCTCACCAGTTTCTTCTTCCTCCCAAATGCCACAATCTTAACCAATGCACTTAATGCTGTGAGATTCTCATCAGCATAAAACTGAGAAGTTTTTTGCTCTGATATGGAACTTCAGCAGACTTGGGACTGAGTAGCAGCTGTTCCATGCTCACATTCTTATTACTGTGAGTTGCTGAAGAAGAACTTCACATCATCCCAAGACAATCTTAAAATTTCTCATGATTTTTTCATCATGTTAAGTGTACGTAGATGACAGCATCTCTTGGGGTGTGAGAAAAGACTAAGCAGGAGGTTTTCATGGACCAGAGCAAAATGCTTGGACTGTGTGTTTAGTTTTGAAAGTTAAGGACATACTGTGGAAGATCTGCAAGTTCACACGGTTAGAAGTCTTATTTCTCCAACTTAAAGAAAGTCTTGGAAGACAGCCACATAGATTGCAGTGCCTAGCATGACTAAATACCAAAGAAAGAACAAGGACCCCCTCCAAAAAAAAAATAAATCTTGACCTTGTAGTAATTAAAGCAATCATCACTAACTCTTGCATTACTACTTCTGGACCTTGGATTAGTGGGCCTTCAACTGCTGTCCAGAACCTTCTGGGCTCATAAGTTGTTTTTGAAGGAAAATATGAAAAACAATTATATTAGCAGTTTAGTACAAAAAACCAACCAAACAAAACCAAATAAAAAACACCACAAACTTAAGTTTGAAGGCCACTCCCTTTGACAAGGCAAGTAGTTGCTTCATCTTTTTAGTAACTTAGTGAATTCTACTTTCTAAATTTTCATGTACTCCCACAGTAATACACTACTTACACTGAAAACACCACTTCTGAAGTTTAATCTGCTTCAGAGGAGCTGGTTTTCACAAAAGGTGAGACTTAAGTTTTTTCACATTTTAGTTTTTTCAGGAATTATGTTAATATCCTGGATTCAACATTTTTTAAAACAAGGTCCCTGACTGTATCTGACCAGTGCAAGACAGGAGTTATTAATGTTATAGAATTTGAGCATATTGTATCACACCCTGCTTGAAACTTGACCACTAGCAATGACTCAAACATAGTAACAGCTGATAATAGCAAAGTGAAAGAAAGTTAAGCCTTTCCCACTGAAGTCCAGGAAAACACAACAGTAGTAAAGTCTTGGTGGCCTTCCTCACATTATCTGCCCTTCCCAGAACAGGCTCGTTCACTGAACAGAACAAACATGCACCATATATACCAAAAGAGTTATGAAGTTATTTGACTTCCAGCTTGATTTTAGATGTGAAGAAAAGATCACTGGAAGACAACGAGGCAGGATTACGCAGATGAGGAAGAGCATTCACATATTTGGTGTAATAGTGACACAAGGGTAGGAAATCACCTAGCCCAAATACAGATCAGAATCTCTTCTGCTAGAAATGCAACTAAGGAGAGTGTAGGAGTTGACTAAAAGCAAGACACAGTTGTTTCAACCCACTCCTCCTCATCTGATTAAGCTGATGTTTATAATATCAACTCCCCTTAAAGAAGAAAAGGGCACTAGGTGAAGAAGTCTGACTCCAAAAAGCCAACAGCTTCAGCTGCTGTGGGTAGATTCCTAGTAAATACAAAAGCATCTTAATGGACTACACTGAATTTTTACTGCTTAGATTTTATCCAACAATTTGCAGCCATCTTCTATCATCACAAAACAAACAGTCAGAAACACAGGTAAGCATCAACGCTACAGGGTTCAGGTTACTATATGGAGTTTCAGTTAATAAAACACAGCAGCTTTACTGGGACCCTCCAGTGGGCCGTTAAAGGAAGACCCTTTCCCTTATTCTTTCATGGTTTTAATATTAACAGCAATTTTCTTTTCCTTTTACAAGTACAGCGTACATGGTATCGCTGGTACCTCAAAGTGACTTTCTGCCCTTTATTCCTAAACACATGAGTGTATAAGTTTGCTGATTTTTAAATTTCTTCATTAAGAGTCAGTAATATGCTTTTTAGTTTTTACAGAACAATAAAACTGCTTGCCAGAAGTTTCTGACTTAAAAATCTCCACAGCAGATTGATGTAGGCCTCTTGATCCTTCTTACCACATTTTTGCCAAGTTAGAGTATAAAATAACTTTTCTAATTGCACCCAGGGATTTGCATCCCATATCCAGATACACTACTAAAGCTGACTCACTTTTCCCTTTGATCTTGCATATTCTGTTGCTTGAAAGAATACAGACAGGTGACGGAAAATGCCGGCGCTATTGCCAGTACAACTGCTCTAAGACCAATTAACACCAAAAAAACCCAAAAACCAACAAAAGCCAAAATGGAACTAAACCCCCAACAGCTGGTGGTCATCAAGGCAGTTTTCCCTAAGGGCAGAAGACTGTTACTAATAGGATGGAAATACAAAATTTACTGAGACCAACTGTAAGCGCTGATAACATACACCAAGAAGTGCCTCATTTCTCATATTTTCTGCAGAGTGAGAGTAAGCTGGACCACAACCTTCAATTTATTTGGGGGAAACACAGCAGGAACTGCAATGTAGTCCCATTGAACAATTAGTGCTGGAAGTAGATTTTATCATGATGCTGTTTTCTTCTCATTTAGAAATAATATTCAAATAATTCTACCTATAGAAAACAGTAATTCTCGGAGTTTCAATATATAGTTCATTATATCAGTATATAGCTCATTAGGAACTGCCCACTGAGATTCTCTTGCATTTGAAACTATTTCAGTTACTGCAGAACCTGGATGCTAAAATCCCTAACAGAGGATTAAATGAAGCTGTATGTTCTCCCTTTATAACAGTAGAGATTTTGAGATGTTTCCATCTCATTACATAAGCTTACATTCCTCTACTAACACAAAACACACTCTTGCCACAGGAGACACATACTTTTTATGCTGTTTCAAGCCAATGATTTTAACTTCAAATCCAGAGTAAACATAACCTCTTCAGAGCCAAGAACATGTTTGTGTGCAGGGAGAACAGCTTGCTGCACTACAGTGATAGTAACACCTACCAAAATCAAATCAAGGCACATACTGAACAGATGTACACACCAGGGTCATGACGTTCTTTGACACAGTACTGAAAGAACGGTCAGTATCAAAAGATTGGGACACTGAAAAGTCAGGATTTTTTTCACTAACAGCAAATAGTATATGCTGAGAGGTAGAAAAGCTGTTTTTTATTCACTCATGATTCATTTGCACCTCATTTATAAAATTCAAGAAGGGACTACAAGACCCAAAAAGTATTGCTCAATAGTACAAGCTTAAATTATCATGCATTTATTTATTACTTATTATCTGATTTATAATACAGATGAAGCAACAGTGCTAAACAGAACAATTTATCATCTTGCCTGGGCATTTGTTTTAAATGTGGTTCTTTCAGTGCCTTGGTGATGGCCTTCCAGAAGATGGCTGAGGCTGCCTGAATTTTGAGAGAACAGTAATAGAATCAAAAAAGGTATAAATGTTATAATCATGATGCTGAAGGTTCTTGTAGGTAGAATTATCGAATTCTTCAGGAGCAGGCTCAGCAGCTGCTGTGGTCTCTGTGAAAACAAACAGGAACTGGTCACTATAAGGACATCACAACAAAGAGCAATATTATTAATTTCAGAGCCAGACTTCATATAATGTCAGATCCCACAGCCAGTTAACATAGAAAAGTAAAAGTATGTCAGCAACTACAACAAAATAGACAGTTTATTAAGTTCTGCTGGCACCGTGTCTGGTCCTGAAGCAGCACATTAATATGAAGTAGGGGGACAGGCATCAACACAAGTAATTTAATACAGCACAGGTTTTCAAATCCAAACTACCACCTAGTGCTGGGGGAGGATAGGGCACAAAATTTCATTTTGAAGACAGATGCCCGCCATTTCCTGGCTTTTTCAGAGTTGCCTTGGTTTTCAGTCCAGCCAGAATAGTAGGTGACATTATTTGCAAGCCAAGAGAGGCAAAGCAGCAGTACAAATGATGTATCATGTCACACTATGAGATACAGCTATTAGATCTACTTTAGAGATTAAGTTTTAGCCATGGAGAGAAGTGATGGAATTACCGAGATCCCCATGGTTTAATTTCAATTGTAGTTACGCTGAACATTAACACATCAACAGCCTTTGGTTTAAGTTTCCTTTCTTCTAAATGTAATCTTCTAAACTTTGAATCAGCTCTTCTAACTAAAAGAGTGACCTAATAAAGTTACTCAGAACTCTTTAATCAAAGTCAACACTAATTCTTACACTTTTACAACTTTATGCAAATTTATGCAGTCTCATTTTCATAAAAGGTTCCTGTTATGGGCTGATATTTACAACCAAGGAAATTGCAAGAAATAAAACTTTACTCCCAATATTTATTTGATTATATTAAGCTTCTTTTCTGTAATATAACCACCTACAATAAAAAAAACCAAGTACTCAAGTACCTGAACACCAGAATTTCCCTTTAATTGTAACATAATTATTGCAATGTAAAACTACCAGTTTAAGAGCAAGTATCAGTAACATTTAGCATGACTTGCTTACAAAACACAAGTCCTAAGTCACAGCTTCAGCAAAACATCACACAAAACCTATGAAAGGAAATATCCCTGTGTATATTGCTCAGTTCCTACTGAGACAGCTCATAGGAGACATCAGATATGAAAGCAGGATGATGCAGTCTTTGCTGCAAATAGCCCTGAGAACAGACAGGCGTAGGCAAGTGTACATTCAACCTGCAAGAGACAGTTGTTCCAAACTAAGGGACAGATGCTCAGGAAGAAAAGCAGATGGAATCTCATTTTTCCTGCCCAAATACACTGTACTTGGCTTCTCAAAGGAAAAATTTATCCCCGAGTTCATCTTCCCCTACTTCAGACTTCATCTATGCTTCCTCTCTTAAAGAGCAAGCATTTCACAGGATGTTCTTCTGAAATGAATCAGAAGTCTATTTCTGAGTTACCATACTACTATCTTGCTACTTACTTAGCAATTAAAGTCAGCAGTTTTTGCTGACTCCTTAGCATGCCTGCTTTTTGAAGTGGATTACATCACATTAACATCCAGGTTTGTAATGATAAAAAATACTTTTACATCTTCATTATGCCTGCTGCAGAGCTTGCAGATGAACGAAAAAAACCCAAACACCACAACAGGACAGAAGCACAAGATTACAGAAGGTATAAACTGTGAACATTAAACATGGAAAAGCAATAGCTATCCTCAAAGAAGGCTCCAAAAAGAAAAGAAAAAATATGCCTAGAGTTATCAGCAACACTAATGAACACAGTGCAGACACATCTAACTCTTTGCCCCCCTGGCACACAAAACATGACATCAGCAGTAAAGCAGTGTGAACTTGCTACAGCCACTGCAGCAGAGTCCTCTAGCATGCACCCAAGAGAAGCTTGCCTGCTGTCACAGCCCTACCACCTCCACAGAGCAAGAGGCGCTCAACAGTAAGAGTGCCATTTTCAGTAAAGCCAGGTCCTACCAAAGAGTGGTCTGCTGAGGTGGTGATGATGATGGGTCTGAGGCACAATGGTACTATTATTGCCCCATGGATACAGATCTGCAGGGAAAGTCTGTCACATGGGCTTAACCTTATTCTGGATTTACAGCATCAGAGTAGGGAAAAAAAAAAAAGACAAAAAAAAATAATACAAAGCACCAAAAAGAAATGGGGAGAAGGTTGGGTGGGGAGGCAGGGTGTGTGTGTGTGTGTGTGTGTCTTAAGTTGAAAGGCAAGAATGGGAACCCACCACAGATCAGGACAGAGCAACATTTGGCTTTTGAAATAGACAGAATGAGGTCAGTAGGTAAGCTAACAGGACAGGCAGTAAGTAAGAAGGGAAGAAGGGAGGGGAAAGAAGGAATCAAATTTGACTCAGGAGAAAGGCAGCTACTAAATCCTTTGGAGAAAAGAGGGAAAACAAGTTTTGTTGTACAACCCCCATGATTTTGCTCATAGCAGAAACAATTTTGTTTTCATTTCATAACTGGCTTATGAAATTGTACATATGGTGAAATGAAGACTGCTTCCTTTCACAGTGTAAGTGGAAACTAAGTATTACTGAGCACTTACAACAATCAGCAATGAACAAGAATCTACTGTCCAGAAAGTCACTGCCACAGAGTTAGCTTCAGTATAAAGAGAAGAGAAGATTTGAAAACTTTACAAAAAAGTACTGGCCCAAATCAACACAGTTCAAACAATTTAAAGTTGTACCCTCTATTGTGCTGCTTTCTCCAGCCTGGACTCTTGCTTCCTGAATGGTCTCTTCCTTTGCTGTAGTGCCCATCACCAACATCGCATTTTCAGAAGCCTCTTCCGGTTTAGGAGAAGTTACTTCTGCTTCTGACTCCTGTGTCTTCTTCATCTTTTTCCCTTCTCCTCCTCTGGAAACAACTTTTTGCTTTTTGTCTTCTTGAGTCACTGATGAAGCTTTCAGCTGAAGAGCTGCTACTTGGGTTTTAATGGACTTTTCATCCAAATAATCAGATTTATGAGAGACGTCAGTCAAGGTTTGGCTTTCAACCATGTGTGGTTCCAAGATTAGCTTCTGTCGATCTGCTTCTTTTGGAGCTGATTTTATTTTGGGGTCTTTTGCTTTGGATTTTGGTTTATCACGGCTGACTGATGTTTTAGAAAATGCAACCTGCTTGACAGGAGACGTATCAGTTTCTGTTTTGTATAGTTTCTTCTTGGCTACATATTCTTTGTGGGACTTTTGAGACACATTCTTTTTTGCTACCATTGATGCCTTGACAGCTATGTTATCAGAAAAGATGGAGTCTTTTCTAGGAAATTCAACTTTTGTTTTAATGGCAACTCCTGAACCATGCTTCTCTTCTTCAGAATCTGAGCTAGAATCTGAATCTGAACTGGATGAAGACGAAGATTCTTCCTCAACTAACTCCTTCCTCAAGCCTCCTTCTCTTGCAGGCATAGTGAGGTTTTCCTTCTCAAGAGAGGAAACAACTGCTCGCTGAGGAAATGCAACTACAGTTTTTCTTGCCATGAACATTCTCATGTCTTCAGCAGCAGGTTTTGAAGCTTCCTTGAGGTTAGTGCTAGATATGCTCTCACCTTTGTTTGCAGATACTAGGAGAGAGCTAGAAGATAACATTTTAGGGAATTCATCTGGTGCTTTGATGGCTAGAAGCTTGGTGCTTCCCTGTGGTGCCACTACATCTAGGAAATGGCATAGAGAGGATTATCATCATTGTATCCAACACTGCTGTTAATTAATGGTCTTAGTCATACAATTCTAACTTTCTCAGATACTCTGGTACAAAAAGCAAATGTAAAGAAGTTATTATACTTAAGTTTTAAGACATTTCAAGTTAAAGAAACTAGAGTTCTAGCTAGCACTTAAGTTCCTGCTACTGTGATGCTGAAACTCATAAAACAATGCCTTTCAGTCCTTTCATTGCCTGACTCCTTGCAAGAACTGTTTTTTTTTCCATTCTTCAATTTGTATCACTGAAAATTATTTACACTTTCCTATCTCAGATGAGTATAAAAATACCTTGTTAGCTGAGCTCTTCAAATATGCTGCTATACAGAGAGTGTTCTTCTATGATAAGCCAGCAAAGCAAAAGATACTGTAAACAGACATAGCAACAGCCAGCCTCTTGCAATAGTTATCTTTACAGCAGTAGAGAGATGACTCCTAAGAGACAAAGCAGCAAAGTAAGAGATCTGAAACTATACACAAAAGTATTACTTGTTCAAGTTTCCAGGTGACCTACCACTACCAACTGAATAGTGTTTAGCACAGTTTAACATTTTCCCAAGACCTTATCTCCTCCAGTCTTCACTATGTCCATTTCATATTTTTGTTTTGAGACCTCATTGTAAAAAAAGTAGTAGAAGATCTCCTAATGCTCCATGTTAACCTGCCTTTATTTCTTCTCCCTCATGGGTACTTTCATTAAGTAACATCCTCCAGACAAGGAGTCGACAGTTGAAGACAAAGCAGCAACTTTCAGGCCTCCTCAGAGAGGACCCAATACCCCTTGGGTGCTTGTACCAATGATGTCCTCAAGAGGCTCATCAAGTGTGAACACTGTTGTGGTTACAGAGAACAGGAGGACAAACAGGACTTGGAGAACATTAAGAGGACACACCACAGCTGAAATTTGATATAGCAAAGCCAACCCCATTATGAGTTGCACCACTTCCAGCCATCAGTGCAAGTCAACAGATTTCCAGTCTTTTGTACAGATTCATCCACAGAGTCTGGAAACCCAGATCTACTTTACAAGACCAGTCTTCCCTCTTACTGGTATTTTACAGTAACATCTTGTATGATCCAAGGAGTAACTATAATGAGTTCTGCATAGAAGGAAGTCTTTAGCAACATCCAGATAAAAACAGGGCAGAAAAGACAGACACATGAAATTAAAAGCAAAGCATTGCAGAAATAAACACAGAGTTCTTAACATAAGTACAAAAGAAAAAAGTATCAGTTTCCTAGGCAAGTAATACTTTTGAATAATTTCAGACCCATACTTCTCTCTGCCAAATGGAAAGTGCAGGGAGGGAGGGAGGGCAGGGGGAAATAGGAGGATGGGCCCATCTTTGAAAAAGGCCTGACTCCCTGCACAGACTGGCACAGCCAAACAAAAGCCTGTGCAAACTAACATAGGAGGAAACATCACTCAGGATTGAAGAGTTCTTCAAAGAAGTGTACAGGAAGGTCACACTAACACAAGTATGTGCAAAGAGATGACAGACAAGTGAGAGCTGAGCAAAAGCTGAAGTACTATCAACCTTAGGACACCCTAAGAAACAAATAAAGCAGGTAACATTCAACTTTACCATTAACAGCAGGTATTACTGGAAAAATACTTTAAATTGTAATATTTGGATATGTGAAAAAGATTTCAGCTTTTCACCACAAAGTCTAATACAAATAGTACAGACATTTTAATTAAAGTACTTCAAACTTGTACCACCTGATCTGGTTTTGCATCACTTTTCCAAGAGAACAATACATCCAAATCACTAACAAGGATATTATTCCCAGATGCATTCCTATTGATGCTTATAACACTACTAGCATTATCAGAACATGTTTAAAACATGTTCACACTCAGAAAGGTGGCAGGCAGAAATTACAGGTCTATTCTGCACCAACTTCATAAGCACATGTGTGACCATTTTATCAAACCAATGAAAATTTACACGCCCTGTTCCTGCTAAAATCTGAAAGACAGCTGCATCCTATATACCTTAACTAACCATAAACATTTGCTGGGAAAGCAGCTGGAAGAAAGAGGTAGCCCAGTAGGTCTCCTGACACCACCTTCAGAGGTCTCCTCTGAAATCAGAGCTGCAGAACAATGAAACTAGAAACTGATACTCAAATCCATCTCAAGTGCACTCAAAATAATTAAAAAATATACATATTAAAAAGGGGTTTGTTGTTTAATCAAGCTTGTATCAATTTATGTAGCAGAAGCATTCTTTTTTAATGTTCTTTGAACATTAGAAGCCAGAAGTCTGCATTCAATTGCTCTTTCACAGTGATCAACAGTTGTCAACAACTCTGATTACTCCTACATATGGTCCCATTAACTCTGCTGTTTAAGCACCTTGATCTATCATTTGGAACAGTAATACCACTCACTGAATCGGAGAGCCTCTGCTTAACAAAAAGCATTTTACACAAGCTACCATTCTTTTGAAATTCATATTCATGTTCTGACTTTGGTCAAGGACAGAAGGGGTTCAAATACTTCTGAATGTCAAAGATAGTGCAGCATCCAAACCCAGGTGCATGTACTGCCTTGCTTGCAGCCCACAGGGAAACAAGCATTGTAATTAAATTTGACACGAAAGGACTGTAATAGGTTTCTGCAACTTCTCAGCACTTTTGCCTGGACCAGATACTTGGATCCTGCAGGTTTTTCTGAAAAATGGGATGCTTTTTGACTGTCATTATCTAAACATTTCAAAAGAAAAGGGTGAATATCAGAAATTCAAAACCAGATTTTGCACCTCATTAAAAAAGGAACTTGCTACACTGATTTCCATTAGTTTCCAGGCAGCTTGTAAATAATTTTCATATTAAAACAAAATTAACAACAGCTCTCCTTAAGTCTGGTCAAGTACCACAAGAGCTAACATATTAGGAAGAAGCTTCAAGGTCAATAGCAAGGACTATAAATATAACCCAGGAATTCCTACCAAATTTTAGTGCTGGTTTCCTTAATACACCTTACGTTTGAACAGAAATCCCCGTGTATGGTGATGACCTTGACTCACTTCCTTGGATTATGTAGCTTGCTGTTCAGAAACAGCCACAAGCAGATCTAAGCTCTTCTTGCCTATTTAATGACAACTAAAGGGACCTGAACTTCAGACAGGTGCTCCTCGCTCCAAGAAGCAGATGAATTTTAATCACCCTGGCACCACTACAGGACGCAGAGGGCTCCCTAGCCTGACAGGTTGTAGTTGGCCAGAAGAGGAGCCTTTCGTGCCTGAATACCCGCTTGCATTTACTGACACCTCATCACTGCTGAGGGCAAACCAAACTTAAAATCTTACTCCTTGGCGGCGTCCCGGAGCTCCCCGGCTTGGTGCAGAGCGCCGCGGAGGGTGCAGCCCCACGCAGCCCCTGGGCCTCCAGCCGCAGCACCTGCAAAGCATCGTTTAAAACACATGAACAAAATGGGATATAAGTCACCTCCTGGGCAAGAAGAATCCGGGGACGGGGAGCGCTGTCCCCAGGGCGCACCTCCCTCCCTTCCCCGGGCCTCAGGCGAAGCGGCCGGCACCTACGCAACAGGCCCGGGCGAGGTGTCCGGCCCGGTACGCGGCACTGAGAGGAGCCGAGCAACCGTGTGAGGGTTGAGGCGGCCCGAGGAGCTCCTCCCCGCTCCTCTCCCCGTGTTCAGTGCCCGCCCTACCCCTTACCTTGCGGGTGGCCGCTCGGCCGCAGCCCAGCAGTGAGGGAGCCGCCATCTTGACGTCAGACCGGAGCTACCCCGACCACCGCGCTTCGGGCCCTCACCGCTGGGCAGAGCCCCAGCCTTGAGGCTCCGCCCCTGCCCGGTGGCCGCCGGCGGCGGCGGGAATGACGCGTATTTTAAAATAAAACCGCTGCTTTTACATTAAACCCCGACATTTATATTTGAAGGGTGGGCAGGAAGGGGCACCGGACGCCATCCGAGGGGGTCATGGCGAGGGGGCGGGTGGGGCGTACCGGTCAGGCACCAGCCGCGACCAGCACCGGCGGTCACACTCCCGCACAGGCGCAGCACAACTCTGCCGTCATCCCTTCGTGCGGTGACGTCGGTGCCCTGCGCCCGCCGGGGCGCGCACGTTGCCGCTGTTGACGCATGGAGGGCGGCGGTGGCAGTGGTGGTGGTGGCGGCGGTGGGCGCAGCCCCGGTCCTGGCCCAGCCCTGGCCCTCCGCGGGGCGCTGATGGCCGCCAGCGGTGGCAGCCGGCTCCTGGCGGCGCGGTACAGGGAGCCCGGGTCAGTGTTAGGGGGGTGAGCCGGGTGCGGGCAGGGTCCGAGGCCTCCCCGTCTCTGGGCTGGCTGCTCGTCCTTGCCGGTTCCGAAGTGTGGGTGGCGGGGCCGGGCTGCCGGGGCTGCGCATCTGCCAGCGGGGAGGGGTCTGGGGAGTGTGGAGGAGGCTCTGCCGCTTCCCTGCCTTTCGGGAGAGGCCTGCGGGGCGGAGCGTAGGCCTTTAGGTGTGCTGCTCCTGAAATACGGCTTAAAAGCATTGTAAAGAGTTGTTCATCTGGGCAGAAAGAGGAAAAAAGGCTCCGCGGAGACATTGTGGATGCCTCCTGCTACCTGGAGGGTGCCCACTGCAAAAGCTGGGAGGAAATTTATACGGGGGCAGGTTCCAATGTGGCAAGGGTACCAGTTTTAAGGTGGAAGAGGGCAGGTATGGAAATATTCACTGTGTGAGGGTGTTAAGACACTGGCACAGGCTGCCCAGGGGAGCTGTGGCTGCCCCCTCCCTGGCAGTGTTCAAGGCCAGGTTGGATGGGATCTTGGGCAACCTGGTCTGGTAGGAGGTGTCCCTGCCCATGCAGGGCAGTTCAATCTACGTGATCTTTAAGGTCCCCTCCAACTCAAACCATTCTATGAGGCTATGATTTTAGTCTTGAAAAATTTCCAGCATGATTGTGCACCACTAGATTGAAGTCACTGCTGTGTGAACTACAGGGTAAACATCAAGCCTGATAAAAAAAAAAACAAAAACAAACCCAAAACCAAACACACAAACCAAAACATTATTACTTATCAAAGAGATGAAAATCTTTCCCTTAACTTACCTAGTATGTGTACAGTCCAAGATTTTAAACTGCTGCATCTGTAGCACTTTCACAGGAATGGTATTCCTCAGAATAGTTGCATGAATAAATTCCAAATTACAGCATGTTACAAAGGTATTGACGTTCTTATTAATTAAGCTTATGGATGTTTTACTTTCAGTGTTTTTAGTCTGTTGTTTTTATTTGCAGTGATGATAGTTTCTTCGTGTATGATTGCATCAATGCAGAGAAGAAGACCTTAGGAAATAAAGGGTGAGAAAATCTCCTTAGGCAGTCTGCTGTTTTCCTAGAGGGTGCATCTCCTCCTGAGGTTATGTGGCAGTGAAGATAATAAAAGAAAGTCACAGGATGACTCCTTGATCAGGTGATGGCTAGGTTGTTTTTGCTAACCCTGATGGATATACATGTTTGTATTTTATTTTGTTTATGTCTCATCTTAGAGGAGAGACTGTACACCCTTTTTAAAGAAACACCAGTAGTGTAGTTAATGGTTCTGTATCTCTTACTAGACCATCTAAGTTAGGAAAAAAAAAAAACCCAAGTTAGGAAAAAAAAAACCCAAACAGCAAACCAGTTACATAATTCCTCCTTCAGGTCTAGTCTCTAAGCCACGAGACTTCAAAAACAAAAACTATTTTCTTAGTTTAAATTCAACCACTGGTCATTGTTTTATCTGTAGCAAATTTTACTGTTTTACCCTAAATTAGTATCATGATCTACTAGCACAAACCCTAGCTTTTTTGTTTTTGTTTTTTTTTTCTCCAAGCAGGTGAGGATACATACAGCTTCTTAGGCCTTCTATTAATTTCCTTTTTCTTGGCTTTTTTTTTTTTATTTTATTTCTTCAGTAACTTTCAGGTTGGCTCAACATTTTAAGCACAGATAAAACTTACAGCATTGTTGTCCATGTTCCTTCTTGGTGGCGTGAGAACAACTGTGTCTTAAGCATTTCAGTAATGTTCAGGCTGTAAGCTTTTTTCCTCGTCTTTCTATCAGGCAGGATGGAAAAGCAACAGATAAAGGAAGAGATGACATCCTAGCTTTTGCCTTTTCCCCATCAGGAGATTATCTTGCCTTGACAGATGACAGCAAACGGCTGATTCTGTTCCGTACGAAGCCTTCTTGGGAATGTGTTAGTGTCAGGTAAGGAAGCAGGATGTTGCATGTCACTTTATTATGGAATTATGGCTGATTATATTAGAGTTATAAAATAGTAGTTGTACTTGGGATGTTGGCATTTGTTATCACTAAGTGTCCATTTTTTTCTTTTTTTTTTTTTCCCCTTGTACTTGCTCAGACAAATTTATTGTTCTTGGGAATTCAAAGGTATTTGTCAAGAAGTGATGCATGGTGTGCCCCACACCAAGAATGGAGTTTGTATGTTTATGTCATTGTCCAAGGAAAGGAAATTTTCTTTCCACATTCCAAATAACAGTATTTGCATCTTTAAGAACTGAAACTTTACCCACTCCTGGTTGGGCCTGTGAGAGTGATACTGTTTTGATTGTTTCTGTTTATTTGAGGGAGATGATGTTTTAGGGAGTTTGTGAGCTCTCTTAAAAGTATATCTTTAGAGATGCTGTCAACTGTTTCTCTTCTGTAGTGTGGTCCTCTTGAAACAGTCTGTAGCTGTCCACCAGAGGTCCTCCAGTTACAAGTTTTCTGCTACTGCTTGTGACGGTGTTGAAAAAAAAAAGACTTCTGGGAAAGTACCTCAGCATGCAACATCTCTGCTTCTGGTGGCACAGATGTGAGGCTCTCGTTGCAAGACAAAATGGAATCTTTCTTAGCTTGGCTGTGTTTGTAGGGTGTGTGGTGGGTTAACCCATGTTGTAGTGGGTAGGTAATCACTGACAAAACCAGGAGTGGCAAGTTCTCTTCATTCTGTCCTTCCTCTGTAATAGGCCTTTGGTAATTATTAGATGTTTCAGTTTTCTGCTGAAGGCTCAATTAGGACCACAGCTGGATTTTTTAGGAACATCTCTACCTCCTGTTAGGAAACTGGGAGTACAGGCAAAAGAATCTCTGCGTGAAGAAAGAACACCATAGTTGAGCTGTGTTGCTTCTGTTGCTGTTTTGTGGCAAGCTGTATAAAAAGTTTCATGGGGTGATGGCTTTTGTAGGCAGCTTATTTTACACAAGGGAGAATTTTGAATCTTTGTGCTTAAGATCAGAGGCAGTACAATGAATTTGGAGCAAGACTTTTTCTCGTTGCCCAGGTAACCTTGCTGCCTGAGCCTACAATGTGTTAGTAGGCATGCTTGTCCTAAATGTTTTACCTTTGCTATGGTGTTCCTTAAAGTTAAAAGTATTAGAATTTCTGTCCAGAAGGTGAATAGACATGTCAATTTCCTATGATTCTTAGTGTCCCCAGGACATACAGGGGTTTGGAAAGGAGGTGTTATGAAAATGAAAGAGTATCAGTGATAATATTTTAAAGCTACAGATGCATTTTCCAGAGTAAGTCATTACCCTTTTAAAAAAAATTGTTTTCTGAAATACATGGTCCTGAGATTTATCTAAAAAGCTGTAAGAAAACCATTACCTGCTACAGCGGCAACTGGGAATATAAATTACTCTCAGATTATGAGGGAAAGCCAGAGTTCAAGTTCAGGACTTTGCCTGGACAAGGTACTGTGGGACTGTGGCTCTCTGATTCTGGATGTGAGAAGTAAGAGCACTCGAGGCTCACAAGGAAGGGCTTCCTTTTACAGTACAAAGTGGTAACTGGAGAAGTAGCTTCAACACAGTTTTTAGATGTGTTGCTGCAAAGGACTATCACTAGAACTCCTACCTTGTATTTTCTTTCCTATGTGTTTCCTATGTGTTTAAGTACTATGGAGAGTAAAAGAAAATCTGTCAGCTTTAATCTTTAGAGTACTGACAGGCTGACTATGCAAAATGCTCAGTTGAGAAAGTACCTCAGCAAAATGCAGGTTTAATGGTCTCTCCTTTTTCTCTCACCCTCCCCAGGTGTCTGCTGTTACATAGTTTAGTCATTTATTAGGTCTCTAAGGTACTATTTCAGCCCCATGCCCTCCCTTAATATTGTTCTCATTGCTGTGTTTCAAGAACATTGCATGTAAGAACATTTTGTTCAGTCTCTTGATCTGTTCAAGTCAAAATCCACATTTGCTGAAGCTGCCACCCAGTGGTGTTCAAACTGTGCCATTTTTCATTCAGGTTTGTGAACAGAAGATGCACTTCCCTAACTATTACAGCTGCAGAGGATAAGATTCTGATTGGAGACAAGTCTGGTGATGTCTATTCTTACTCAATAACAGAACCCCAAGCAGAGGGGAAACTTCAGCTGGGTCACTTGTCTCTGTTACTGGATGTGGTAAGTATGTGCCTGCATGAAGTTAAGCTACAAACCTGGATTCCTGCTTGAGTCTTTTGTTATTGCTCTTGTCCCAGATTTGGGAGCTCTTTTTTTACCAAAATGAAGTGTGTGGTCTGGATTTTTTCCTAATGAGTTTTTGTGTATCTGCAGAGCTTTGTAAGGAAAGCAGCATACCAAAGAGTTATCTGTTCTGGGAGTGTGAATGTTCAATAAGTCTTCCGTGACAGTCACAGAAGGCTTGGTTATGGAATGTATATGGGAATTCACTCAGTCTGTCATATCAGTTAAACTCTTCAATGTGATAAGCTTCTTTCTTTTTAAGATGAAGTGGAACTTCTGACTCTACTGATGGAGCTCAGTGGCTTTCGCTGGACCTGTTAGTCAGTGTCACTTGTCTTAGTGACCTGGGAAGTTACTGTTGTAAAGATTGCCTACTGGGCACTGAAACTCTCCCTTTACCAACAGGCACTGAGTCCTGATGACAAATATATCATCACTGCAGACAGAGATGAGAAGATCAGAGTCAGCTGGACAAAGGCTCCTTATAATATTGAATCCTTCTGTCTAGGACACAGAGAGTAAGTATTTTGTGTGCAGAAGTTACTATGTGCAGCCCTTCACTGTGCCTCAGTGGATGAAATTACTGTCTTTTCAAATTGTATTTAACAAGACCTAGGTCTGTGTTAGAATCATAGAATGGTTTGAGGTTGGAAGGGACCCTTGAAGGCCACCTATTCCTTCCTCCCTGGAATGACCAGGAACATCTTCAACTAGATCAGGTTGCTCAGCACCCCATCCAGCTTGACTTTGAATGTTTCCAGGAGTGGGATATCTACTGCCCTTCCGGGCAACCTGTTCCAGTGTTTCACCACCATTTCAATAATTTCTTCCTTATATCTAATCTAAATCTTCCTTCTTTTAGGTTAAAAACCAATTCCTCTTGTCCTCTTGTGACAAGCCATGCTAAGAAGTCTGTTCACATTTTTCTTGTAAGCCCTCTAAGTACTGGAAGGCCACTATATGGTCTCTCTGGAGCCCTCATTTCTCCAGGCTGAACAACCCCAACTCTCTCAGTGTGTTTTCATAGGAGAGGTGCTCCCCAAACCTCTGATCATCCTTATGGCCCTCCTCTGGATTTGCTTCAACAGCTCCATGTCCTTATGCTGAGGACTCCAGAGCTGGATGCTGTACTCCAGGTGAGGTCTCACCAGAGTGGAATAGAGGGGCAGAACTATTTCCCTTGACTTGCTGGCCACAAGAGACTCCAGAGACTGAAGATTGTTAGTTTCTTTCCTTTCTTCTCCATCCTGAGGTGGTGGTCCTTTTAATTACAGTGATCTGAAGAGTGGAAGGCAGTAAAGCAGCCTGCTAGCTGTATTGATGTGATTCAGATGTTCTCTGACTTGCTAGGAAACTGATAGTTCCTTTAGTATAGAAATCAGGGTTGTCTTCTAGACAGTTTATCAGGACCTCCTTTTTGAGCCTACAGGAGGGACTCTACTCCTTTTCAGTAGTCCTTTAGGTATGAGAAGCCTCAAATGGCATATGGATTTTTAAAAGACCTTTTCTCTAAATTTTGTTGCTTAAAATGTCTTCTCAGGTGTGGTATTTTCAAAGTCTCTTGACTTTGCCTTCCACCTCTGTGTGACTTTGTGGGCTTTTAGAGACTTAGTGCTGTCAGTTGATAGGGATTTTGAGGGGCGTGGGGGAGCTGGACAATTTTTTTTCATTTGTTTTTTGTAGCCACTGCTACATTTTAAAGTTCACACTGACAAGGTAGCAGATAAAACATGATCCTGCATAGGGTGGGGAAAGCATCTAATTCTGCTTGTCTGTTTGATGAGTTACTTGGGGGTAACAGCACCCTTCCAGGCATGTTATTACATAAGATGATGCAACATGGTGCAGTCATATCACCATCATCAGAAACTTGTTAAAGAACGATGGTGTGACTGGGGAACTTAAGGTATGGGTAACAACCTATTTAAACATGCCCACCAATGTATTTTAACAGAGTGTTTAAGATGCACATTAATTTGGAGCATCAGTCTGATTTTCATATCATGATTTGGTGTTCTAACCTGTGTAGAATTGGCATAGTTTAAAGGCAAGAGACTACTTATTTTATAGATCTAAGTAGTCTTTGATTAGGTCAGTTTCTGTAGCATATTTACAGAGCCACTTCTGGTGTTTCCACCTTCTCTGTACACAGTTGTATTTCCTAATGGATAAAGTTGATGGTCAGAAAGACACTTTAAATGGGGCTGTTATGTCTGCGCAAAAAGTTCATTAGTGGCTGCAGAATGGAAAGGCACTTAGTGTAATCCAGTTGAAATATATGTAAATTTTTTTTTTACAAAAATTAAGTATTTAAATTATTAATCAATAAGAAAAGAAATATAAGAAAAAATGCATGGCCAACAGGTCAAGGGAGGTGATTCTCCTCCTGCACTCCACTCTCATGAGAGCCCACCTAAAGTACTGTGTCAAATTCTGGAGTCCCCAAAACATGGAGCTCTTGGATTGAGTCCAAAGGAGGGCCACAAAGATGGTCAGAGGGCTGGAGCATCTCTCCTATGAAGACAGACTGAGAGAGTTGGGGTTGTTCAGCCTGGAGAAGAAAAGGTTCTGCAGAGTCCTTATAGTGGCCTGGCAGTACCTGAAGGGGCTACAGGAAAGATGGGGAACTCACGTTTTTAATGAACATTATTAATTGAGAAAAGGGTACATGTGACCTGAGTAAATCTATCTTGGTGTTTTTTGGTCTATGGCAATGTTATCAGTCGAGAGAATTCAATAGAATTCCTTGAGTGCAGATGGGGAAATATTTTTTTTATTAAACAGTAAGTAGTTTGTGCAGTATGTATGCTTTATTTAGTACAGTAGACATATATTTCTTCTTCCTCCTGATTAGCTTGAAGTGGAGAACCTGTTTTTTTGTTTATTATAAGGTTCTCTTTAAAATTCTCTCTTAACTGTTTGTATTCAAAGACCAGTGCAACAGAGTTCAACTTTGGACTACTTTCCCTTTAGATTTGTGAGCAAAATTCTTGCTATACCTGACTATCCTGATCTGCTGTTGTCAGCTTCTGGGGTATGTATTGCAATTTCCTCAAATAAATATTTTTCTTGAAAATTAGACTTCAAAGCCAGGATTTGCTTGTGTTTTCCTCAAGTTCCTTGTGATACTTGAAATGGTTTCTCATCTTTTCCAGCATGCCCTCTGTCCGTCCTTCCCCACCTTTTCAGCTTGCTCTTCAGTGTTCAGCCATTCTATTGCTAGATCATGCAAATGCCATGTACTATGTTGATAGCGAGGCCAGCTATCAACAGGTCACTCTCCAGGTCACTGGAGAATGAAGAAATCACAAAGTCTTCAGTATTTCTTTATCATTAACTCTTGGCTTGGAGCACAGACAAACTTTACCATTGGACTATTAAAACAACTTTGACACCAATGGGTGTTTTGCCAGCTTGCCATGTTAAGGAGTGTCTTGAAATGAATGGCCTTGGAATCATGGTTTTATATTTTTTTCAGAACTTTTAAGATGAGAAAATTATTCTCTTTAAAACCTTCAACTTGCCTTCCCCTGTGAGGTTTGTTCTGAATTATATTCTCATCTGTATGTGCTCATAGTACATCCAGTGCGTGTTGTGTAGAGATTGCAGTGCAGTGCTACACATTGCTTGGACTGAAGAAGTCACTGAAGAGTGTTGCTTCCTTTCCCCTGCCCTCAGCTGCTTTCTTAAATTTATGTTTTCCTCTTGTCATGCCAGACCTGTACAGGCTGAGTAGATGGACTTGGCCTAAAAGATGGAAAACAATGGTCTTTGTTTCTCAGACTACTACCAGTGCATAAGAATCAAATATTTTTTTTCAGTTAAGACTGTAGTAATTCTTAGCATTTGGTTTCAACTTCTGCTTTTGCTCCCCTAAGGTTCTTGGTTCTTATTCCTCTAATTCTTAAAGCAACTCTAGCTTTATTACTGTGTGGCTGTATTTCATTCTTAGCAAATGTTCTTTGATGACTTTGTTTTTCCGAAGAAGCATTTAGCTTCTCTCCAGGAGGTTACTAAATCAAATGAGAATTTGGGTGATAACAAGAGTGGAGGTGGAGAAGGGCAACCTGAAAAAATTACCATTAAAATCCTGAGCACATGTGTTATGGTGCTGTTTGAGACAGACTTGAAATGCACTCCTCCAGCTACCCAATTTCCACTTCAAAAGGAGAATTAGCATGATTAAATAATCTAGAATGGAGTATAAAAATTATGTTAATTAAAATGCTTTAGCTGCAATTTGAGGTCTTGACTGACTGTTTAGCAGCTTCTGTGGGAAGCTCTTAAGGGAAATACGATTTAGCTGAAGAACATGAGTGGCCTCTCCTTGCCTGAGGTGCTGTTAAATAATATACTTTTGTCTGCTTCCATCTGTCCAGGACTCGACTCTGAGACTTTGGGAGTACAAAACTGGGGAAGAAATATACTGCTGTCATCTAAGTAGTGTCTGTGGGTCTGAGACAACCAAAACTGACCAGGTACACCCCTCAGTGCTTTTGCTACCCTCCTGATCCCTGTGACTCCCAAACTGGTTGCTGCATTTTGTTAGGAGTGTCTCCCTTCTGTGGGTGGGTTTGGAAGTTACATGAGACCTAGAAACTGTTACAAAAGCTTTGGATTTGGGGAAAGGAAGAAAGTCTCTGAAATCCATTCCTGTATTTTGTGTGCATTTCTAAGAAGTGCCAAGCAGTGATTAAAAGAAGCTGTTTGTTACTCATATCAAATGTAAGTTCTGCACACTAGACAAAGCCTTCACTTGACATTTTTTCCAAGGACACAAGTGCCTCAGTCTTCTTAGCTGGAAAATATCTTGTAGCACTGGAAAGATATAAAAATTCACCCTTTTATTAAAAATACTTAAATGAACTTTAAGTGATCAAAAACCAGCTTTGTAACATTTGTAACCAGTCAGTCATCTGCAATAGAATTGCCCTATGAAGTCAAAATACTGGGTTTGTTCCTTTGGATTGTTCTGAAGCTGGAAAGTGTCCAAAATGAAAACATTTGAGTCCTTTGTGAAAACTGAATACCCAGAGCCCTCCTTAGCTTACAGCCTGTATGTAAGTGGTGCCTCTGGGGTGCTACTGTGATTTGGGATTCTAAGCTGATGTGAGTTTAGGGGTTCTGATAGCACTTGATCTCTGGTGGTGTTCTTGTCATGTGAATTGGCATGCAGCAGTGAAACAGAACTTGTCATTGTCCTTCCAGTCTGCATCATTAAGTCAGTTGCTAATCTGTTGGGTCATTTAACAGTTGTTCATCTTACCACTCATCCTGCTGGGCATGTTTTTCATGTGAATCTCTAAAAATGCTTCTCTCTCTGAAGACCACAGCTGGATCCCAGTTGTTAGATGACTGGGAAGCCTGTAGCTGTGCCTAGCTCCTAAAGAAAATCTGTGGAATGCGTATCCAGGCTGAAATTGAATTTAAAAGTTCTGTCTTATATCCCTTGTGTGTTTTTCTGTGGTTTTGGTTAGTTGAAGTGCTTGGCCTCTCCTAGCAGCCAGAAGCCATTCCTGGGCATGTCTCAGAGATTCCTTGCTGTCCATGTAGGTCTGGCCTATCTTACCTTGTTAGTGGGATTCCCAGTTACTGAACTGGAAACACAACCCGTGGAAGGGTTGAGCTCCTAGGGACAGACCTGACAACTCAGTTCTTCTTCTGTGGGGAGTAATAACATGCAACTTCATGTCTGTATATAAGTCCAAGAAGGCAGCCACTTGCATTACAACATTCAAAGTTTAGATACTGGAAATCTTGGTTTTGGCCTAAAGTTCCTGCTAGCAGGAATTCAGTATCTGGATAGACACTTTAACGTGCCTCTGAACTTGAAATTGTACTTTGAAGCACACCTGAGCCAGAGACCTCTCATAAACATTCACGAGGTCTCTGGCTCATTTCAGCTTGATTCTAGTGCTTGAAATCTTTGAAGTAGCTACTCCTGAGGTTTTTTCACCAGCAAAAAAAGCAGATATACTAAATCAAGTGGAGTGGCTAGCCCATCTAGTTGGTAATCTCTTACAGTCTGGATGCAGTCTTGAGTGAAGACAGGAGAACCAAGACTGAGGCAGACCTGCAGAATTTCTTTGTACATAGAGCCTTCTGGAAATACGTGGCCTGGGAGTTTCAAAGCCAGTGTTTTGTCTTTGTGTTCAGATGTAGTTAATGAGGGTGCTTTGCTGAAACAATGTGGTTTGACTGCTATCAAATCCATGTCTGCAGTAATGTTGCAAGGCTTTTCTTTGGGGGAGAAGACTGGTTTTATTTTAAAATACTTTGCCTTCTAGCTTTATTGGATCATTAAGGACTAGTAAGCAACTAGCTGTGGAAAAAACTATTACTAATTTTAAAAATGCTGCTTTTTGCTTAGACTGGCTTAGTATTTAGTAAGATAGCTTGCCTATAAATTAACAGTGCTAGATATTGCTGAATCCCAACTCCATTACTTACAAACAAGTTTATGAAAAATAATACTAAACTATATAGTAAACCTTGAATGTAGCATTGGCTAAACTAACAAATGCTAGAGGGGAAAAAATGGTTGCTGCATTCAGGAATTGATTTTAAAAATAATCTCCAACACTCATAGAATGGTTTTGAAGGCTTTTTAATGTAGCATAGTAATACCAGATTTGTCTCTTTACATACCTGATAAAGTGCCTTCTGTAGGATACTCTATAGAGTCTCTCCATAGAAATTTGGGCTGCCTTTGGAGCTTGAGGGGTATATTCAGCTTCTTCACCTCAGTGTGAGTAAGTAATGATAGAAAGGGGAAAACCCATAAACTGTGGTTTAATAAATATAACACAGCATTTAATAATCTATATTCCTACAGTGTCCTGCAGTTCTTTTATCCACTGCCGTATGTGTAGCCTGACAGTGGTCTTGGAAGCCTCAGGCTTTCCTGTTCCTTGAATCTCTGGAATGCTGTTTACTGCCCACTCTTACAGGCATTTTAAAATCTGTCTTCCATGACACCAAATTTCCACAGTGCTTGCGGGCTGCAGAAGACAGTTAACTTCCAGAGTTCATACATGCTTGGAACAGTGATCAGGTAGTGTTCTTGTGATTACAGATGGATTAAATGACAGATTTGAACTTTAATGCAGTGCACTGCCACCTTTGACAGCTGTCACTATGTACTACTGTCAGAGCAATTACTGTCTTGATGCCCAGCAGGACCAAAGGGGAAATGAGATTTGTGTTTTGCTGGCGTCATAGTGCTAGAAGTGCCATAGACAGTGCCTGGTGGTAGTATTTCTGTTGTATCAAAGATCATCTTCACAACCTATTGTGACATTTATAGCCTGAATTTTAAGGGAACAATCTGTTGAGTCAGCACTTTGTAGGTTGTAACTAACAACACTGTCTGCAAATTACTCTGACAACCAAAGATCTGATGGGGATGTGTCTGTTTTTTTTTTTTCTTTCACATTGCATTTCACACTGTGGACGTACTGAAGCTTGAAACACAACTTGAGGCATAATGGTAATGGAATCAGTAGTAATGGTGGCTCATGCAAGCACATAAATGTGATCTTATTTTGTTTCATAGATGATGACTATATGTCTGTTTTGGGAACATAGGGAGTATTTTTGATCTGTGTAGCATTGGTTTCAGCTGATGAGTTGCAGATCCTCAGTTCATTTTCCCACAAGAATGGGAGTGATTCTCTAATTTCATGGTGCTATGTAAATATTTTTCCTGATTTAGAGCTTTCACCTCATCTGATCCTCTTCACAGCGCAAGCTTGTTTAAAGTCCAGAACACGAATTACACAACTCTACCCCAGTGTTCATTACATTAATTTTTCATAGGATCACCTCTTCTTACAGATGACATGAAAAGTTAATTTAAGGTCTTGACGAGCTGATAACAGTGTCATATAAATGCTGAAGAAGTTCAGAAAGTTATCAAGTGAACAACTGTTTGTCACAAACTGTTCTTGTAGCACTTCAGCTGATTTCATAGATTTGTCCTTGAACAAGATACTACTCTGGGGCTGACTGTTGATTTACCCACACATGGAAAGGAAAGAGCTCACAAAGAAGATTCATTTTCTTCTCTCCAACTATGAGTAACACTTGGTTCAAGTCAAAAAAACCTCCTTCTCCCTCCCCAGTGAGGGTGGGAGAGAGCTGCTTCATACTTCAAGTTCACAGAACCTCTTGTCTTCCTGACAAAGCACTCAGCTGTGTAGCTGGGCAGTTCCCATCACTGCACTTGCCCTGCGTGTTTGTCATGAGACAGGCAGAGAGGCAGAGGTTTGTTATTAGAAATAAATATCATAGGTCTGGGGTTTTAAAATACACTGTTCACTAAGTGTCTGAAGAACTTACAGGTAGTTTACAATAGGTGCTGTCTGTTCTACTCTAAAGCTGCAGTGTGGCTCCGTATTGCAATAATTACATTTAGATACATTACTTACAGACAGGTTTTCAGCCCTCTCATCCTACTCAGGATTTGCAACTATACCTATTTTTTATGTCTGTGTAAAATAGGAGTCCTGGGTCCCAATGCTAAATATGGACCAATAACTTGGTATTTCTGCAGGGTAGCAAGAGTCCCATCTGTTCCCAAGACCTTTGAAACTTAATGCCCTTTTGATAATATTTTTTATAAAGTACTCCTCTTTTGTCCAAACAGGCAATTGAGTATGTGAATGAGAAGTGTATACATATCATTGTTCTTGCTTCACCAGCCTCCCTACGCCCTAGGATTGCATCACTTAGTAGATTTTAATTTTTTCTCATGTGCCAGAGATGCACTGTGTAACCCTGGTTTTCAGCTATATTTATAACTTTAATTAACTTTTTTCCCCACAGTTGGTTTATCTTTTACTAGCTGCATCATGTACTGTTGACAAAATAGTTAGCTTCTGGTCTTAGACTTGCTGACTTGAATGTTTTGAAGCTGTACAGCTTGTTTTGCTTGCCCACACTGATTGCAAAATTCTAAAATAAGCACCCTGACAATGCCTGTACACCAGCTGGTAGCTCAAAGGGTAGAATCCCATGGTTACTTCCAAATTCAGCTTAACCTGGGGAACCAGCAATTCTGTCTAGTGACCAGTGAAGGCTGGAAAGGAAGTGAGAGGAAAGGGGACTTGGGGATGCATCTGAATTGTGCCAGCAGAAGTGTCAAGAAAACTTGTTTTCCCTGCCCTAAAGGGAATAACTCACTCTAGTCAGAAGGCTTTATTAATCAGAAGTGCTGGTGTTATCGCTACTTACAAAATACAACTGAGAACCAATTTGCAGTTTCATCTTTCACATTATGTAACAGATAGTTTTGAAAAAGCACCCTAGGGCATCTTCTGGCAGTTTCTCTGCTCCTCCAGATCTCTTACTTCCCACTCAAGGAGCCTCACATCAGTTATTATGTTTTTCAAGTAGTATGCTTCATGCAGCAAAAGTATTCTTCTGATTCTCTCCCAGACAAAACTATGCTTCTTCCAATTAAGAGTGCGGTGTGGGGAGTTTTTTGTTGTTGATGGTGTTTTTTTGAGGGTTTTTTGTTTTGCTTTTAATGAGGAAAAAAGCCTTGGGCAGTCTTGACTTGTTCTTCAGAACACCTCTGTTAAGTGGAATGGCTTCACCCAGTTACAGGTTGAAAACAGACAAAACAGCAATTATATTAGCTTAGCATCACTGTCTTCCCTTTTTTAAGAACTGTAGCAGTAGCTAATTGCTTGTGTTTATAATATATAAGCTACTAGCATAATGTCCTTGCTGAGTGGGATTATTGTTGATACTTTTGCCATTAGCATTACAGGAGAGAATGTTTAAGGCAGTGTACTTTTCCTTCATCTATTAGTTTGTTTATTGAGTGTAATTCATTAAAAATGTTACATTTAATCTCTGTCTGGATGTCTATGAAGGGAGAAATGTGGGAAACCTCAACACACACTGGTTTGAAAATTTGCTTGACTGCAGTTTAAAGGTAATTATACTGCTTAACTTTTAAATTAAGACGTCTGCTAAATTTTAAAGGTTAGGACATGAAATGGAATGTGAATTTTTTCTTGGCCAAAAATTATCTTACCTTATCAGGATGTTTCTTTTTCTTAATAGAAATACCCTGTGTCAAGAATAACCTACTGCTGTCAAGGTGGTTACATTGCTATTCTGTGCGACTGGTAAGAATCAAGGGAATAATGGCTAAAATCATACCAGCTTCTGCAAAGACAGGGGCACCTTTCCCTGTTGGCTGCCCTAATGTTCCCCTAGCTTGCAGTAGTTGGTACTGTGGATGGCTGAGTGTGCCAGGCATGCCTGTGGCCTCACAAGGAACCTTGAAGTCCTGGTTTTACTTGATCTGAGTGCATAGGTGAGTGTGAGGGTTATCCAGCTTAGTAAAGTTTTGCAGACTTCATGATGCCTTTCCCTTACGGGAGGAGACTCAAGGCTAAGATGCCCAAGAGCCCTTCTCAGTGCTCAGGATGTCTCTCTAAATTGCTGTGCCCAGGCTGTGTGTTTGGCATCCTGCTGTGTTCAGGGTGCTATGGCAATTGAGCAGGCAAGCTCCTGTTACTGTAAACTGATCCTGCAAATGGATTTAGACATTCTGTTTAAAACCACAACGTTACTTCAGTTTGTAACTATGGAGGGGCTGTGTTGGCTTTTGGGTTCAGAAGTGTGTTTGTGTAAGGAGAGTGTGCATGGGAGGTGATGGGCCTAAGTTCTGAGGAACCAGACTAGCATTTCTAAACAGTGCTCTCATGTAGACCTCGTAGGCCGCTCAGGAGGGAGCCAAAGTGTCCTGCCTGGCACACTGGGGACCTCTCTGAGGGAGCTGAGAAAGCTCTGCACTTAGAGGTTGTGGCTGCTAGAGGAGTGAGTGCTGATGGGAAAGGTGGATGATAAGTGCAGTGCCAGCATCCTGTTCTTCAGCCATGTCAAGATTTCCTGTCCTCATTCCCTCTTCCCTTCCCTGGTGTGTAGTTCCTTATTTTGTTTCGACTAGTACTCAATTACATATTCCTTCCAATGAAGCCCTGTAGGCCATTGTGCTATGATGCAACAATCCTTATATAAATCTTTAGTAATCCTTACAAAATTCCTTTTACTGTCTTGTCTTTTAAAAACAAGGCAGTGTTTACTGCTTTTTCTTTCATGTAACACTTGAAAAGCCATTTGACATGCTAGATATTTACAGTTTCTGCCTCAGATCAAGTAAGCAAATTCCAAAAGTATCCTAGCACTTCAAGCTAGGATATTTTTTGCAATTCCTAATTCATTTGCTTTGGCTCTGTTTGAAATTAAGAGTGGGTGTTTGTAGTTTGCTGTACAAGTCATGGCTGTCGGTGGATTTACTAATAATGGTAATTAAGTTTTTTCCTCTCAAAAGTATTCCTGCAGTCTACATCTTTCAGCTTGATGCCACTGCCCGGCAGCTCGCTTTCAGGCAGCAGATCTCTTTGAAACATAAAGGTTGGGACATTGCATTTGAGGAAACAGGAGATCTGTGGATTTTGCAGGAAGACAGCGAAGCTCCTCTTCAATTGTACAGACCATGTGATGGACAGTGGAAGGTAGATCCTTTTGTTTTTCTGACATTCTGAATGTTTTGTGTTGTCTTGAGGCCATAACAAAAAGGAAGTAAACTACATTCCGTGAAAGCTAAATGGCACATTTTTCTATTTATGTCTTGAGACAAAGTCATAGATCCGCATCTCATTCTGTTTCTCACCTGTGTGTAATGAAAGGTGCTGAGAGCTTGTTATGAATCCAGTCTCTCCTCTGGTGAAGCTGACATCGGGCAGAGCAGGATCAGGCAGAGTGGTTGTCAGTCGTTGCACTCTGTACTCTGAACAATTTCCTGTGCTTTCTGTGTGCTACACTTGATTATTTAGAAACAAAACAAAACAAGGCACAAACCATCAAAATCCCTTTGTGGTTTGCTTAGGAATGCTTTCCACACAGCCTTCCCAGTGCCTGCCTCTGAAGGATTCTTTGGGGGACAAGGCATTCTGGGAGCATTAAGAGGGTTTCTTTTTTTCATTGGGAACAGGGAATCAAATTTAAGGGATGTGCTATCAAATTCTCTGTAATGGCCTATCAAACAACTGGAAACTCTCTTGTTATCCTTGTAAGTTCCCAGCTAATTATGATACATTTGGGAAGTAGTTTTAAATTAAACTAAAGTATGTTCTCTGACCTTATGTGTTCCTTGTGATATTCTTTTTTCTGACAGATTAGTAAAGGAGAATCCATTTTCTTCAGGCTGCAAAACTTCCCCAGCAGAACATGTGAACTCAGGCCAAGTTTCTTCAGCAGTCCTGGAAAAAAGGACCTTAAAAGAGATCATGAAGGGCTCATGCTTGCTCTCCTTTCACTTTAGTCATTTGAGAGCTGTTGCATTTTTCAGTGTGCTGTGAAACATGAGATTGCATTATAATTCAGGAATAATAAACAGTGTTCCTTTTTTTCCCAGCCTGTAACTGATGACAAAGGATTACAAAAGATGTCAAAGTATCTTCAAGACAACTGGACAGCATTTGAAGGTGAGATGTGTGGCCTGATGGCCCAGGAAATGCAATTTTTACAGCTAAAGCATAAGATTTAACTGCAAGATCAGAATTCAGGTCAGTTCAGCTGTCTGTTGAAGTCTGCTTAACTTTTCAGTTTTCTCAGGTTCATCACTTGATCTGGTATGGAAGTTAGTGTGGGCCATGAAGTGTGTTCAGATTACTGTTACCACAAAATGCTGTAGGTGTTTAGATCTGGATTGGAGCATAGTAATTTCTACATAGACACCTTAGGGATGTATCTAAACAGCCTATGACAGAGGTGCTGGAGTCTCATCTTACTGCTCTGATACTGAATACTGTTGTTTGCCATCTTGTCTCTTACTGAGTGTGACACTTCTATCAGGAATACAGTGGAGAGAGTAGGACTGGAATAGTCATGGGAGGAGCAGCCTCACTGTAATGATGGGCCATTTGTGACCACCTCAACAAGGCAGATTATCTGGAGTTTTCTGTGGCTGAAGGATATGACCCTGGATGGTGTCCGAGATGGTATAGATAGGTATCAGTGTTGGTTCATTTTGTTCTTCTGCCCCACCTCCAGTCACTGAAAAATAATACATGGTTTACTAAGTTATAAGCATATTATTTCCAGGGATTTTTGTATTTAAAACCCATCCAACTTTATTTAGAAGCTGAAATTATGGCAGTGATGGCTGCAGGGTAGAGAAGGGTTGTGGCTTGTGCTAGTGGATGTGTCGTTATGTGTTGAGAGTTGATTAATGGAAATTTCTGTCCTGTGCTTTTCTGGGAGACTGGGAGCCTTCCTTAAAAAGGGTGTTACAATTAAACACACACACATGTTTTTTGGTCTGTTCTTGGTGGTCATACCTAAAGATGTAAGAATTGTAGGAATGTGTGGTCTAATTTAAACTCTGTTTAATATTTAGTTGGTTGATGGTGTAGCTGTGATTAAGTTGTTATGGTCTTTGAAATCTAGGAGGAAGTCAGGTACTCCTGTGGAAAGGAGAGGGTTTGCATGTAGATGTTACAGACTTGATATTTACAGCCAGAAAGATAATTAGGAGTATGAAGGCTGAGTGAAAATGAGCAGCAAAGAAGTAAAAAGAGCCAGGCAGGGGAAAAGGTTTTGAGCATAATTAACCAGTGCAGCAAATTACTGTCATACAGGGTAGCCAGGTGCATCTGTAGCTGGGGAAGAAAAACTGCTCAGGTGGCAGGGCCTATTATTGTTAATTAGTAAGTGCTGGCTCACTTGATGAGCTCTTATTCCAATGCATAATTAGTGCTTGAAAAGGTAGTTAGTTCTTTTAAAGAAGGTGGTAATTATATCGTTTAAACCCAGTTCTAGTGTCTGCATATTGTCCTTTTATTAACTTCTCTTGTCTGATTGCTGATTTGGTAGGATTTAAGACATGTAGGTCAGTCCTGAAGTACACATTGAACTGTATCAGCAAGGGGAAGTGGCTTTTTTTGTCTACCAAGAAATAAGGGGGTGCTGTCTTTACATTTTTGTGGAGTTCCACACTTGCACCAGGACCAAACCCTATCAGATACTGAATTTCTTGCAGCTGCCATATAAGATGAAGAATTTTGGGAAGTGGGAAAAGGTAGGAATACAAAGAACTAGAGGTGGTGGGCTTTGTCAGGTACTGCTCTAACAGTGTCTAGAAATGTGGACCTAGCCAGCTAGTCTTGTTCTGTATTCTCTACAGAAGCAGTCTGATGGTGATTTTTTTGGGTAGTAGTTAGTTCCCCATTAAACTTATCTAAATTTATCTAAACTTACAGTCTTGGAAATTATGTGATTAATATTATGCTGAATTCATAGACAGTGTAATGGAACTGTTGGGTTGAAAATTTTAAAATGGTGTGCAATAGGATCTCGCTGTTAGAGGTCTGCTTCTTTGGGCTTCCTTTAAGTAAGTACCTCAGGACACAAGTCAGCTAAGGACACGTAGGTAGCATACACCCTTTGCAGGGCTTAGGTCCTGGGGAGCAACTCCAATGGGATGTCTTAAGAGTAAGTTGTGACAGCAGTCATTTTAAAAACAGAAGCCTGGAAGTGTGCAAGTGTCCCAACAGGCAAAGAGAGCTGTTTGCTCTCTTCACATCAATATTGTGTGGTTGTCTCTGTGATTTTTTCAGCTAAAAATGGAGGCTGTGCTTGGCTATGTGAATGATGGACAGATGCTTTGCAACAAAAATCAGGCATTCAGTGTAAACGCTGATACTAAATAATGCTTTAATGAAGTAGACAGGACCACAGTAAGTGAACTGTAACACCACTACCTAGAATTAGAGTACAGAAAGTAATTGGTGAGACTGCTAAGGGAATTATCACTTGTCTGATGGTCTTTCTTTGCCCAATTGTAGGCTTTGTTGGCACAAAGAGCTACTACGGCAGTCTCTACAAGGCTTCATTTAATAACATGGCTGCCTACCTACAGAAGAAAGAGGAAAGATCACAGCAGCAGAAAAAGAAAAGGCAGGATCTGCAGCATGGTTCAAATGGACAAACAAAAAAGATGAAGAGTGAAGAACCATCACTATGATCCCATTGTTAGCGTGTAACTTTTGTCTTGCTGAAAGGAACTGATCTGATTGCAGGCTGATTTTAACTGTTAAATGAATTATGGAAGAAGACTGTTTTTATTCAGATTTGTGTTTTCAGGTAGCCTGATACAACAGTACCCTGCTTGCAGAGGATAATGCATTTACAATATGTCTAATCTTCTAGCAGCATACAAGTATTAGTGGTTCAGTCCTAGGAATCTCTAATGCATGATATATGACTATTGGAGATCTTATTTTCATTGAAACAAGATTTTGATTTTGCCTGCTGTGTTCAGGCTTTCTTCTTCAGGTGGAAGTCCACTGATAAAAGTTGATCTAATTTTGGTTGGGTTGGGGGTTTTGGGGGGTTGTTTTTGGTTTTTTTTACTTCTTAAAAGATCTGTTAGCCAATGCAACTGACTTAAGTGTACCTAGCTATGGGAAAAGGAATGCAGGAAAATTCTTGTTCTACATAGAAGGTTTTAGCTGAGACTGCCATCTCTGGTTTCACCCTTTACCTTCCATTTATGTGATAGGGATTCTGCCTAGCTTCCAACCTACTGCTGCTTGTGACATATTTCTTTAGGAAGAAGTGTAAAAATACATTTTGTTATTTTAAACTCAAAAGTAAAATGTGTCAGTCAGCTTTTTTTTACTGAGAGATCTTCTACTGCAATGTGACACTGGGGTGTCTGAGAATGACTGATGAGGCCTATGAGCAAAACTTGGGATGTATGACAAAAACTTGGGGTATATTCTACTTTTTTCAACAAGAACTCTTTCATGTTGCAGTTAGCCAAGAAATACATCTTTTGAAGTTATCAGTAAGACCTTTATGGGATCAGTTGTTGCTTCATCATGGGACAGAAGATATTTATCTACCAGACGGCATTCCATGTCTATATGGAATATAAAGTACTTCATAAAACCAGGCATAGAAATCTGTACAAATCTTTAGAAATAGTCAAATTAGCCTACAAACCATGAATAGTTCTCTAGATCTCTTTATAGTGGTCCTCTTCAGAGTATCTGGATGCTTAAAATTTTTTCACTCAAATTTTAGATATGCAACTGTGTAAGACATCGTCGAGATGTAGCTTGTTCTTGGGTATTTAGCAGTGAAGCAAAACTTGTTGCTTATTGCAGCCTTTTCTTTATTATATGTCCCAGGCCATGTGTCTGTCTCATGCTGGAGGGTGTCACATGAACTGTCATATTCCTTCTGTTTCAAAGTGCTTCCTAAAGGACAGAGCATTGAATGCATTAGTACAAAGCCAGTCCTTTACCTCCAGGGTGTATTTCTTTTGGTTATTTCTTTTAAATAAAGACCCTTCTACTTTGGCAAATACTTCTTTTGGCAAAAATTGTGAAGAGTGGTAGGAGCTGCATTGGCATGAAGAAAATATGAAGTAGCTTCCGTTACCTGTACGTTTACTTGACAAAGGAAGACAGTGTCAAGTCCTCAAAGATCATGGTTTTGTGTAGCAATTCAGCCTCTCCTGTCCAATATCCACATCCCAGGGAACTGAAGCATCTTTCTTGGGTATCATGAAATCAGTCAAGTGGTCCTGGATTTTGCTGAGTCTTGAACAAAGGAGAAGGTGGTAGGTTTGGGCTTGCCAAGGACTTTACGTGGTCCAGAGCAAGCACTTTGGAGCTGCTGTGTTTTTCTGTCTTTAAGAGTGCCTGAACCATTAGGTTGGCCTGATGGAGTGGCTCACTGGCTCTCATGGCAAAGAGTTGATATAGTTTGGAGACTCAGCCCTAGGATGGGGTTACTGTCTGAGCATCCCAAGTGCTTGAGTGCTCTTGTGCTACATGTGGAGTCCTTGCCACTTCCTTGCAGTTGTCTTGGGTAGTTTCTTGATTTGTTCTGTAGATTGGTGAGGGTCACATTCTCAGGTGTGTGTTGCCCTCTCTGGTCTGTGAAGGTGGTATCTGTCCTTAGAAGTAATAATTATTACTGTGTTAGAAGAATTATTTCTGTGGTGCATCATTGTATGTGTGTACATATGTGGTATCATATAAATAGAGCAAATGCTTGTATTTAGGTTGGGAATGTGGTAAAAGGATTGAACTTTGAGCTGAAATGCAGACCTGAGGCCCAACTGCTTGGTTTGCTGAGAGTTTGCAGCCTCCCCTTCTCCAGTGGAAGTAAGGAGCTCAACAACAGGTAGGCAAGTTTCCTGGTGGTTTGGCTACATCCCATGCTGACAAGAAGCTAGGATGACAGAACCCTGTAATTTCAGCTTCTCAGCTGAAATGAAGGTTTCTCAGCATTTGTGAAGGTGCAAACCTTTAACTGACTCTTTTTTTTCTTTAATTGGAACAGTAAACACGTTGGTATGGTACTGGTGGTGCGTAATTTTCTTGGTCCTCAAGAAAAGATGAGAAATTGCCATTGGGAGTGCTTGATACTAGAGGTAGGAATGGTGACTTTGAGACTGCTGTATGATGGTGGCTATTAAAACTTTGTAGTTCTTGTACTGATCTAATTTAAGAGGGGGCTCTAGGGAAAGCAGTTGGGGATGCAGTTAAGGAAACTCCAGCCCTAGGGTGTAGCTTTGTTATTGTTCAGATGAGATCTGTTGTGCACAGATTCAGCAGTATGATTTTAGCAGAATCAGGCCAGTATTCACACTGCTTGTGAACTAGAGAGGACAGGAGGAAAAAGCTCAGACTATTTTCATTGTTAGCTGTTGGTGAAGTTATTCTTTACCCAGCACAAAGCCTGCTGATACAGAGCAAACTGCAACGTTTTTGATTCTGCAGTAGGAGTCTGTATTGAATCACTTACGCATCTCACGTTGTAATACTGGTTTGGAGGTGATGGTGTGACCTAAAGGCAGGTCTTATTTGTGTCATCAAAACATTGTTTTAGCCAGGTCTTCTGAGATTGTGAGGGCTGGTCCAAAGAATTGTTCTGATTACCTGAGCATGGAAGGGATGCAGTGATCTTGAAGGCTGTGGGTACAGGGTTCTCCTGTTGGGGCTGACAGTGCAGGTTATGCCATCCATTCTTTATGTCACTCCTGCTTGTTACAGAGGTTTCTGCCCAACCCTACATCCTCTTCAGCAGCTTTGATGTTGAGTGTTTTCAGTCCATGTGCATAAGCAAAACCATTTATTTATAGAGGAGGAAAATCTTGAGGGGATGACATTCGTAACTGCTTTCAGTGGGCTGGTGACAGACCCTATATGGGGTTTCAGCATGAACATCCGTATTTTTACACTTCTAAAGGATAAAAGGCTGTCTTGTTCACAGTTCCTATCCCTGAGGGATATCTTTCCCCAGCTATTATTTTCAGCACAGGATAAACCTCAGCAGTGATCTTCACTGGCTGTGTGGTGCTCTTGTGGTACTCTGCCTGCTATCCTGAAAGAAACCCAGAATTTCTGCTAATTCTTGAACTCATGGCAGATTGTGTGGCGTGAGAGTGCTCTGAGATGTGATATTTAGCAGATCATTTGGGCCTCTTGTTCTTTTTCCTGCAAGTTTGTCTTTCCTATTCCATTTCATCTTTCGTCTTCCGCACACAGTTCCTGAGCTTAAGTTGTGAGGCCATGCGTGTTTGTGGACTGCTTTAAAGGGGTCTGTGAGAAGTGATCAGAAATAGGAAATATGTTGAAATGTCTAAATGCACTGTAGTGTGCCTACACCTTCTATAGAAAATGGTTAGACACCCACAAATCATTAAACAGGAGTGAATACCACTG
The DNA here is from genome assembly GCF_003957555.1 of Calypte anna. Classification (NCBI taxonomy): domain Eukaryota; kingdom Metazoa; phylum Chordata; class Aves; order Apodiformes; family Trochilidae; genus Calypte; species Calypte anna. The sequence goes on along the minus strand of NC_044244.1, from coordinate 110,855,018 downwards.
TTACAGAGAGTGAGACAACACTCCTCTCCCTGGTATTTGAACTATTTATTTCTAGTGGTTAAACCTGATGTTGCTTGCTTGTGTTTATTTTCTGAACTTGAACCAAAGCATGGGGATGGGCCAGCTAGGGTGTAGCCCTATAGCAGAGCTGGGAACCCTCTGGACCATTGCAAGGGGTATTTAGAGGCCACAGAAGTTCATCCTATAGTCCTATAGACTTTTTTATGGTGATTGTGCAACTCCCCTGCTTCTCTCCTGAGCACTGACAGTCAAAGGAGCACTTAAAAATTCAGGTAGAGAAAAAAGTCGAAGGAATATTGAGTCTCTTCTCCTTGGTATTTAAACTAAAATATACACTTTCTATCTCCATTGCTGGGAATTTCACAGGAACCCCTTCAGCAACACATTGCTGAGCAGAATGAGCTTTTATCTGTCCTAGCAGGAAGGAATCCTAATCAAATGCAGCCCAGTAATATGCTTTAAAGCAGTCCTTAAATTTTTAACAACACTTTGAAAGCAAATTTATTCTATAAACAGAAATCTCTGTAAACAAAAATGTTCCTTTCTTAAAACAACAAGAAAACACCAAACAAAAAGACAAAACAAAAAAAAATTAAACACAACCCCCCACCCTGTTAGAATACAGTTGTTTTATCCTCAGGCTAATAAAATGTTTTTGCCAATTTCGATACACTCCAAAGTCTACTCCAGCTTTGTTTGCTCTTTGCTGAAATATTTTGCATAAATTGCTTTGATGAGAGAAGGAAAAGCCCTGGGGGCTTAACTCTTACTGGTTGTCCTCGCTGCCATCAGTCCTTGGTGATGTGGTGTGAAGGGGGCCAGGATGACACAGGTCAGTGTGGTGGTTTGCAAAGGAAAGGCAACAGGCTGGATGTGACTTGTTAATAGCTGCAGATGCTGAGGCTGGAAAGAGAAATGGCCATGGAATTGAATGGTTGTTAGAAGTCGACAGATCTCATTTTCCAATGTGTTTTGTGTAAGTTACTGTGTACCTCTGAACAGCAGGGGTCTGGAAATTCCTTTAAGAAGGAAAGGCTCTTCCACTTCTGCCTTGGGCCATCGCTTGATACTTCGCATCAGCACTTTTTTATCCAGCGACACCTTCCCCCAGTCATGTCAGGGTCACAGTAGAAATCCCGTGGGAAAAACCCCAACCTCTTGAGCACCAACGTGACGGTGGAAGGAAAAGGAGCAGCTGAGACATAAGCCAAGGGCTGCAAGCGGATGAAATATCCCAGCAGAAGGCAGAGGCCTGCAGGTGAAGGCCGCGTCTGGGAGCACACCTGGATGCACGTGTGGGCTGTGGCTCTCACGGGTCGGTGCCAACTAACCTGGCATGTGCCTGCTTTGAGCAGAGGAGCACAGCCCAGCACCAGCCCACAGTTCTCCAGCCCTGACACTCAAAAAAAGAAGGCTCAGGCTTTTTGCTCTGCACTATGATTGGTTGTGTCTTCACTTTTCTCTCCAGCATCATCTTTCACTTCAGGCTGAGTCACCCAGTCCAGCAGGGGCTGGAGTGGTGGTGGTTCTTCTGCTGGGCACCTCTGAGCACAAGCTACATTTTGGTGCTGAGGTCCCCAAGCAGCAGTGTTACAGCCTGTGGCCAGTGCTGGTGACACTGTGGCCAACACATGGGCAAATGCACCTCAGCACCAATGGTGCTTGCACAAGTAACGTGTGATGGTCCTCAAGCCTGAGTTGTAATGCCACTGCATCCTGCAAGGATTAGAAGCTAAAATCCATCAGAGCTCATCTCCAAATTGAACTACATTGGCCATGGGTGCCTCAGGAGCCTGTCCACAGCTGTGAGTAACCATTACACAGGTGAAAAATATGTTGGGTGGCATGATGCTTTGTGTTAAAGACAACTCACAGCAGCAGCAATGTATTTCTTTTAATACTATATTTCCCCCCTGCTCCCTTTTCTGTTAACAAGGGTAATGGGTGTCTCTCTGTGCAAGCCTAAGACATATTTCTGGGTTTGTAACCTAAACACCTGGGAGCAGCTACCCACATTTCTAATTGGTACTTACAGCCTCAAGTCTCAATGACTTCCAGTAAGGGTACATGAAATTCAGTGGCACTGATATTTGATGGATATGGAAGTTGTTACATATTCTTGGTTGTGTAATTCAACTTCTAATATAAAAGAGTACACGACAGCTGGCACTGTTGTGTTTCCTTTGTGTTAAAGAGAAGACTACTGTGTAAACAGGTAGCTCATGCTGTTCATCGTTTCTCAAGTGGCTTCTGGGGAAAGGCAGTTAAGAAACACAGCAGCCAATGTGAAAAACACCAATTAAAACATCCATTTTGGCATCCCTCTGTGCAGGATTTTAGGGACATGGCTTCATTAACTGCCTTGACAGCTTTATCTTAACCCACTAGGTTAAAATAGATGGGTTAAAAACTCAAAAAGCACAAACAAAAGGTTTGTGCTTTTAAAAAAGAACTTTGTTACTATATTTTCTCATTGGCATGTTGTCAAGATGGCAGCATCCAATAGGAATTCTGGTGAGTTTTCTACTGTGCTGAGTGTCTTGGATTTCTCTGTTGACTTTTCCCTTTTATGGCTGCAGTATTTCACATTACAGAACTTCCTCTGCTCTCTAATATTCTGAAGCTTAAGAAAGATAGGATGACACCCACCACCTATTTAAGTAAAAAACAACATTGTTCTGATCTTTTTCCTATTTCCTGGTCTATACAAGAATTCATATTTTATTTATGTACCTTTTAGCTTTATCTGAAATAAGAATTAATCATTACATCTAAGACCAACAGTATTCAGCAAATAAATCAGCCATTGGAAAGTGAAAGCTTCTTATCTTCAAGGAAATTATGATTGTAATAATTAGTCACTGTCTTAAGATTTACATGTATTGCATTTCCAGAATACTTCATCAAAAATTCTGTTTTGTGAAGAAGGTAGAACTGGGACATATCAGGCAACTTCAAGGAAGAACAATAAATACAAACCAGTACTCAGTTTTCCTGAAATTTCTGAGGAAAGCTTCTTTAGAGATAAGAACAGTTTCTACCTCCTTGTTTTAATACAAATACTTTGGAACTTTTGCCATTCTATCATAAGACTTGTTTCACCATTTTCCTACTCTGGATGCTGCCTTCATTAAGAAACTAAAAATCCCATCCAAACCCAAAATGTAGAAATAAAAACCCAAAAACCAACAATAAATCCATAGCCAAATTAAGACTAAATACCCTGGTGATTCCCCTCTACTCAGTGCGAAACCAATAGTATGAGATTTCAAATTTCTTGTCAAAAATAGTCATATCCAATGAGGTTCTGTCCCTTCTCTACACACTGTGGTACAGCTGGGAGGATCCTTCATCCATATCTGGCTTTTTGTCTTGGTTTGGTCTTGTATCCCAGCAGAGGTAGGATCTACAGTAAAAAGAAAGAAACCAAGACAAATCTGCCTGACCTCTGTAAGTACAGAGAGTCCTCTGCATAAAAGATTAATGGCTTAAAACTCAACATGCTCATTGGTCAGGTGCTCAAGCAAAGAGTTGGGTATAGCAGCTCCATTTGGAGATGCCAGGTACCAGCATGAAAACCTCTCGCTGCATTCTTGCTTCCTGTTAATAAGCTATGGCAATATTTAGGAAGGCACTGAAAATGGGTTGGATAAATCAAAAAGCAAGAGGCTTTTTCACCCTATTTGTATTGTTTTGGGGTTTTTTTCGTGCTTAGTGAGAGACCCAACAGACTGCAGTGTTGTCTAGATAGCATAGAGGAAAATCCATCCGTAAATTAATAACAACCACCATAAATAATTCTTAGGAGACTCCCAGTTCACTTGGTTCACTTTACTGGTAGTGACCTGGTCCACCCAGTTTGCAGCAGGGTGCTATCTAAAGCTGCACAGCCAGCACCCACACCCGGGCAGGCTCCCTGTCAGAACAGAGCAAACTTCTGCCTCCTTGCAAACTATCGGGTAGATTCAGCCCTCTCTGCTTTGGATGAATCAAGTTCCTCAGGGCATCAAACCAAGAGGACTTTGGTCCTAGTGAACACTGAAAGTTTGGTTTCAGCTTGGGCAGAGGCACATCTGCCTCACCCCTGCAGTAGGTGGTACTTTGATGAGCCCAGGAACTTTGAGTACTCACCCAGGAAGGGGTGAAGCATGGGACCGTGACCTTGGGCTGACAATTTCTGCCCTGGTGGTAGTAGCCACTGGCTTCCAGCTCACATACTCGTGGTTAGTAAAGTACAGCACTATTTAGAGGAAAGGTCTCTCCTGGGGAGGGTAAAGGCAGCAGCTTGGTATTTGGCCCCGTGTCCTTTGCTTTGTCCTCCTTGTGAATTTAATGGGCTCCTTGTACCTAACTGAGCTGAGCACAGTGTTCCCAGCTCAGCTCATCTCCTTACAATAAAATTGCATAATTCAGGAGAAAGGCACATGTGAATTATCCTTATCTACTCTCCTCCTAAGAAGGGGAGATGCCAGTTTCCATTTTATCCCTGCAGATAGCTGTCTCCCATTGGAATGTGGTTGTCCCTGGAGAAAGCTTGATGAATTTTAAGCTGAGGGGCTCCTAGTGAAATGTTAACTGCCTGTAGAAGGGCCCTTATGAGAGCTAGAACAAGCACCAGTGTTGAGATTCAGTACCAAGTATAAGATTTGATGTCAAGTTTGCAACTTAGCCAAACACTTTTGGGACTATTAGCATGGGAGATCCTCCCTGGGGTCTGTGATTACTCTAAAACTGCCAGCTGGTTAATCTCAACATAAAGGAAGAAAATACTGGAAAAAAATCATGGTAGTAACAGTGTTGAGAGAGGGTAAGCGTTGTCTCCATCTTTAACCGTTATGGTTTTAGGGGCCATGCAGGTTGCTTGTCTTTCTGTGGAACTGTGCCTGTGGGACCACTCAAAGATGGAGCAAATGAGTAGCCACAATACTCATGCACAATACTCATGGAGTTGTATTCCTGACAGCGACGTTTGAAGTGTTCAAGGGATTCTACAGGTGTATGATTGTTACAAAAGTTGTTTATTGCCAGCATCATGTAGTCACTGAGAATAGTGGCTATTATCCTCCCCACCATGCTAACTCCTTAAGAACCAGAAAACATTTTAAAAATTGCCTAATTTTCTTCTCTGACCCTCCCTTGGCAGTTCTTTAACAATGCAGTTGGAAATTAAGAGACTGCTGTGGTAGTCATCTAAGGGTTTTCAATGTGTTTTGTGAAAGAATAATGAAATGGCCTGCCTGGTGCAGCACACTTCTGAAGACAGAGAGTCCTTTCAAATTGTTAGTCCCATTCACCTATGAAAAGACAGACATCATTAATATTCTTCTAGGACATTTTGAACAGTAAGTACCAGCATGAAAAGAAATGTCAGGCTCCTATATGTTTCCTTGTTATTATGCCACTTTTACATACAGGAGAATACATTTAGATGTGCTAAAAAGGGGTTCTTAATAGAGCAGAGTAGATAATAATACAATTCTGGAAAAAAAAAAAAGAAACAGAAGAAGAGAAAATGTTTCAGATTTGGACAATGTGGAAAATGTATGGAGCTGATGTCAGCTAATGAATCCATTATGGGGGGCAGAAGAGGGTATAATCATCTCTGATGTAAACACCACAGCCATCAGATAGCATAAACCAGTACAGCTGTTAGGCCTGCACATCTGCCATTCTTGCATGTGCTGAATGCCTAATCGGAATTTTGTCTAATGAGGCTGGTATGCAAATTTGTCTGCAAATCTAACTCCCAAACCTGGTTTGTTAAATGCTGTATTGCAACCTGAAAAACACATCCAGAGCAAAAAGGCATTTAACTCTTGTGTCCAGGTGACCAGTGCTGCTTATTTTTCTGCACTGGTTACCTGGCAGTGGTGTCTGGCACATTGTTCCTTAGTTAGAGCCAGCGCAGTCCTCACTTCTAATCTTTATGTGCAAACCCCAGGTAAGATGTGCCATTATCTTATGTCCCTCTGGCTTTCCAGTGCCAGCTTTCCAGAGCTGTTACCTCCACTGCCATGGGAGATCTGTACTGCATAGACCCCATGCAACAGGAGGTTCTTGTCATGGACTCCACTGCCCTTCCTAAGCCTGACACCACCAGTCTGAGTAGCACTGGTAGAGCAGACACGTGCAGCCTCCAACCAGGGACCACTTTGCCCTCTAGGAAGGCTGAGAATAAAGCTGGGGCTTTGAGAATGGGATTTGCCTTCTTTGGCAAATTCATTCAACCATTTGCCCAGGTTGCCAAGTTTGCTCTTCCTTTTGCTATAGCCACATCCCTGCTGCAGGGACCAACCCTGGCCTGGCAGACGGCAGCTTCCCCCTGTGTTAGTACTGACAGCCACACTGACATCCCTGGTGGAATCACACCTTCATCATTTCCAGGTCTATCACCCAAAAAAGGGTGAGCTGTACAACTGTGGTCCTTAAAGGGGGTTTGCCTTGCTAGGGGTGCAGACTGGAATGTAAGCATCCTTTCTTGCAGACCAAAAGTGATTTTACTGTCCACTGAGGGAAATGTGAGAGGGACTTGGCTGCTGATCCCTCTCTAATGCCCACAGTGATACCCCCTCCTCCTCTGCTGGGGAAAAAAGGAATCAGGAGCCCCACGGAGCATCCGTGGCTATACTGCCAGTCATCTGCTGGTAAAAATACAGCAGCAGTTGGGGTTGTAGAGTATGGGTAGCATGTGCATGCATACCCAGGGCTAATCCAGGCAATTTTATTTTATCTGCTCTTGGTTATCTGGCTTATTTACAGAGAAGATGGTTTTCCTGGCAACTAGTTGGAGGCACCTGCCCACAGCTTCAGGAAGAGTGCGCTATGTAAATGCACATCCAGAGGGTGAATTCTAGTATAATATGTGGTAGAACTAACTTTTTGCTGAGCTTGCATTGAGCTCTAAAAAGCCCTTTTTTAGCAGGGCTAAAAAAAAGAAGGAATGAAAAAAACCCAGGCAAATCCTATCTGAAAAATAGTCTTTGATTTTGACTCCACTGTGTGGAAAGCAAATCCTCCTGTGCAGCACTGCACAGGATTCACCTCTTTTTTTTAAAAAGAATGTCCCAGGGGTTGTTATTCTCTTTTACAGTCTGCAAACACCATTCTTGTTCTGCAAACTTTGAGTTCCTCTTGTAAGTCACGCTACAGCATCCCCCTCCTTGTGCAATGTGTCTTTCAAGATGATTATTGTCTTAGTTAAATTTTAACAGCTGAGATGAGAAAAGACCTTTGTCCTCGAGATAAATTCAAAGGTGTTATAAGCTTATTACACTGGAAATAATGGATTTAATCTCAGTTTTGAAAAAAGTAAGTCTCCTTAGTTAGCCTGCATAGTTGATGTTTGAAAGAAGGAGTTCTGCCATCCTAAGTGGTGGACACTTTTTGTATCATTCAACTGGTAAATTTTTCAATTTAATTTTATGTATTTTCATGCAAAAGACACACATTGTGCCTTGATTCTGTAAAATACCTAAATGAAGCTCTACAAATAGTCCATTTCAAAACTGTGGGTGCCACTATCTGAGCATTCACAATTTTTGCCTTAGTCAAAATCGTTTAGTAAATATATAAATAAGATGTAGGCATAGGAATGCATTTTTGCTGCTTTTTAAAAGAACCTGCCAGTGGATGAATAACTTGCCATGAAGTGGATGACCTGTCATAACCCTGCCTCTCATCAAGGTGCTTAGCACTGTGCAGTGACTGGGCAGCAGCTAATGCTTTCTATGTGAGTGGAAAAGGCAACATGAAGCACAGGTTAATGAATAAATCACTGCGTGGGATCCATAAATTAAATGGCTGGTAGGATAAAATGAAATACTTTAAATACAGGGTAGATTCCTATATTTTTATCCACTGAAGTCCTATGAACCAAGATCTCCTGGCATGCAGGCTGCCTTCCAGATGGAGATGAAACTTGTTGCCCTTCTGTGACAGTCTGGCCAGCCTTCAGCATCTCTGGATGAGGAAGCCTTGGCTCACCTTCCCTAAAATGAGTGGCATGTCCTCTGCAAATAAAGGATCTAGGAGATCTTCCTTTGGCAATGCACACAGGAGCAAGCATGACGAGGAGGATCAAAGTCTTGAGTGAGGGGCAAAACCAACCAACCAAAACAAAGAAGCAATGAAATCATCATTTATCACACACACATCGCCCCCGTGAACTTTATGAAGTACATGATGTCTTGCACTTGTTATCCTATAACCTTTAGGAACATATTTCTTCAGCTCTTCCCCAAGATAAGCAGCTCTCTCCCTACAACTGAACCTCCCTGGCCAGCCCCAGTGGCAACCCAGAAGCCTGTGTGTCTTGGACAGTGCTGGGAAGCATCAGGGGGGCAGCTGCTGGTGGGGAAAGAGGCTGCAAACTCCTGATGTGAGTGGAGTTTGGGCCTGCCAGTGCCTGTCCGAGGCTCTTCCCTGCTTTCTGAGGAGCTTTGGCTGCTGCCTGCACAGTTTCTCCAGCCCGACCTCCAACCTCTGTGGGGCCAAGGGTGCTGAAGGAGGGTGCCAACCATGGCACTGACCCCGTGGGTAAAAGTTGGGCAAGCTGCAGAATTTGGCATATGGTGGAATTTGGCAAATGGTGGAATTTCTAATAAGGATGTTGTGGGGATGTTTGTTTCAGGGATGACTTTGCCTGAAACTAATACCATTTTTTAAAAGGGAAATAGTAGCTCAAGAGAGAAGCAGCACATAAGAATTACTCTGAATGTTGGTTTTGTTTAGCTAAAGGATTTTTTAGTAAACACAATGAAATTTCAAGCTTTCAAGTCAGTGCAGAATTTTGGGGGACGAGGGTTGCTATTCCTGTAACTTTTATTCTTGAAGCTCTGAGGCTTTTCTCCACCTCTCTGCTCCTTCCCTTCATTTCCTGGGGGGCTGCAGGGGCAGACATGGCTGAGGGCAAAGGCTGGCAGAAGAAACTCTCATGCTGGCCTAGAGGTGCTCTGCTCCATCTCAGTCCCTGGGCACTGACTGCAAGGGTAAGGAAACAAGGCCAATATGTTTCCAATAATCTCAAAATCAGATTGAATGCTGCAGGGCCAGATGGAAAAGTGCTTAACAAACTCTATCCATCGCAAAAGATAAGCTCCCCTTCAAAACTCAGCCTCAGCTTCTCTGATACCCAGATGGAAGGAGCAGAATGGCCTCAGAGCCAAAGTCCAGACTGTGTATCCTTTACTTTGCCAGTCATTTTGGGTTTACACTGGAGCCCTTGCAAGATGGCTGCTGAGGGCTGCCATGGCTTGGGCACAAGAGCCACAGCAATCAGAGCCCAATGCCCTTTCATAGAATCACAGAATGGTTTGAGTTGGGAAGGCCATCTAGTCCAACCTCTCTACAGTGAGGAGGGGCATCTTCAACTAGATCAGGTTGGTCTGAGCACTGTCCAACCTGACCTGAAAGTTCCCAGGGATGGGGAACCACTTGTCACCTTCTACCACCTCTCTGAGCAATCTATTCCAGTGTTTCTCCACCCTCATTAGAAAGAAAACCAAACAATTTTTCCTTGTATCTAGTCTAGTTCCCCCTTTGTGGGTGGGAGAGGTTTTCACCTTTCAGGGTTGGTCAGTTAGCAGATGAACAGCCAGAGACACCATGACAGGAGTGAGCCATGCACAGTTAAACACTAACTTTATCTGGGGAACCCTGGAAAATGCCCATATTATCCAAGGCTGAAAAACTATAAGGGCATCCTATGCCCCCATACCACATGGTGACCTGACTGCCCATCTCTTTGATTTGGCATGCTCTCCTGTTTTGGACCAGCCCAGGAGCAGGTCTGACCTGCCTTTCCACTGGCACTTATGCTCACCTAATGATTTATAGCTTAGCTGTCCATACACAATCCCAATAGTTATGGGTGGTTTAGAACACCCTTGTGTGCAGTGGGGTAGCTGCAGAGCCTCGCAGCTCCCTAGTGGGACAAGCTGGAGAGGCATCTGGCTTGCAGGGGCTTACAAGGGGAGCTATTAACTCAGCATGCCAGAAGGCATGGCTTGGGCACACAGATTTGAGGAGGATTCACACACGTGCATTTTTGTGTTGATTTTCTTACTGTGTTTTTCAGCCTGAGGCATGTCCCAGCTGTCCTAAGCCCAGATCAGTGAATCTTCTAATCAAGAAATAGACATGCTCCAAGTCCTTGTCACCTCAGAGCTTCCTTTATGGCAGAATTTCTGCTGGGTCTATCAGCCAGGCAGTAACTATGATTGCACACAGTTTGGAAAAACAGATTTTTTTCCTCCAACACATTGTAGGAAATGTTGGCTGTGAGAAAACTAGTTTACACTTTCCAGACCCTCCTGGTTCTAAGTTTGTCTTGCAACAGAGTCAAGAGCAGTATTATAAAAACGTCTACAGATAGCCATTTTATGTGTGTATTTGTTCCTGATTACACCCCTGTTTCCTGATTACATGCCAAAACAGTCAGAGAGCCTTTTTTGTGTGTGAGATAGTGAGAAGTATGGCTTCTCGTGAGCAAAGAGACAGATCTACTATAACATGAGCACAAAGAAAAAGAGGGTTTGACTTGTCAGTTTCTTCATTTATGAGAACATCTAATAAGGTTTTTGGCCAGAAGTTTCTATGAAATAATATTTTCTGAAAATAGTATCTCTTGGTTCATGCCATGAGGAGCTTTTTACATCTGAATATCACAAGTTCTTTACAAAGGTGAAGCTGTTCAAAAAGAGAGGGAAGCCCTGGCTTGATGACTCATCCCAAATGGTATTTGAAGCCAGTGGCAGAGCCAGGTTTATTATTAAGACTTACTTAAGTTCCTATCATAGACTTACTGGTTTCTAGTGTAGCACTCACACACAAACCAGGACTGCAATGCACCAGTTTTTCAAAGTACAAACTTTACCTCTGCCTAGGAACTCCCTTGGAAAGCTTAGAGAAAGGAGAGATCACCTGCTGCATTGCCACGTTGCATAGAAATGCAGCATCCAAGCAGTTTTAAACACATTTTAGAAAGTCTTTGCTGGTTCTGAACAGCCTTAATCACAAGGGTGCTGCATGGCAGAAGGCTATACAAACAGAGGAGTAGCTCAGGATAGCAGAACCTACCTGGTGTCCTCTGGACCACAGCCTGGAGCTGGGATGTGCCTGATTCCAGAGCAATGTCTTGGAAAGTAGTTTTTTACAATGGGAGTCATAGCAGCAGTGGGGTGGCCCTAAATCAGAGCTGTCCTTCCACATACATCCTTGCTGCAGGCTGGGGCTGAGAACTTCTTGTCACTAACAGCCATGTTGCTGTGTTTTATACCCCACCTTGCCACAGGGAGCCTGTGCCACAGGGCTGTGGGAGCTCATAATTTAAAAAAAATAAAATAAAAAAGAAGTAAAATCCCAGGGCTCACTGTCAGTTTTCCAAGCTAAATGGCATGGAATAGTTATAACCTGTTTCATGTTCATCTTTGAGAACAAGTATAGGAGTAGCAATGTAAGGCTGGGATGGATCCATGTGGCACTGTCATGATGCTGAAAAACGTGTGCTACAGACCACAGAAAGTTCTTTGTAAGGCACCTACCATAAGCTGAAAAACAGCACTGAGATATAATATTTGCTCTTAGTCAATGGATTAGGTAGAGAAAAGATTATATCACTCTTGAGAAACCTGCCTGACTGCCTCAGAAAATTTCATTTTCATGCTAAGTGTAGTTTTAAAATGTCATCCAGAAAATGTGTCACAATTTAATGGCTGATTGCCAAGATTCTCAAATATGTTAATTTGCGCATGAATCAGACATCAAATATTAAGGAAAAAATCTAAGAAACTAGAATTATGAGAGAATGCCTTTCATTCCCCTTAGTTAAACATATGTTGGGAGGATTCTCTCTTAGAAATCTAATATTACAAAGGCAAATGAGATTAAAAATGCTTTGCTATTACTATTTATACCAATAGCTGGTCATGATTGCATGTGGTCTTTTTTTTCAGCTCGCTATGAATAGCAGCCTGGATGTTACCCATTCTTTCAGTAAGTTGCACAGCATTTTACAGTCATCATAGTCACTAGTGCAGCCCTGAGATTGGGTTGCATTTCCTTCTCCATGTTTCTAAAGCAGCTCTAATAAAGTCAGTGGGATTTTGCCAACATCTTCTGATCATTTTTCTCCAGTAAACAGTTTCCAGGTTATTATTAAAAATAATGGAGCCAAAACAAGCACCAAGGGCCATCAATTCTCAAACTGATCCACTTCAATTAGAGAAAGCTGAGGAGCCTCTGCTATGCAAACAGCTATTGTACACCAGGGTCCCCAACGGGGCTTGTGATTTAAGCATGTGTACAAATCCTCACTGGATTAGGGTTTATAGTTAGAGAAAAGACTTCCAAATGGAACAAAACTTCTTATCAGGATTGAACTCTCCAACAGTTTTAGTGGGAGGAGGGTGCAGTCAAGTTCCTGCAGCAGGTTTTCTCATCTAATGTGACTAGCTCAATGCAGGGCTTGGCATATCCTACACAATTGTTTATAGCTCATGCACAACACATCTGCTTTGGGAGCTGATTTGTGACGGAAATCTGCTTGAATGGAGATGGTAAATTTGATTTACTTGTGAAAAAGAAGTGAAGAATTCCACAGCAGAACAATCTGGGTCACAATGTACTTTGGATTATAAAATTTAATACAGAAAAAAGGCCCCAACCACATAATTCAGATCCAACTTTTAAGCATCAGAGGTTTGAGGTTAATCATAACTAGGGTTTAGTTCATCCATTCATGAATATGTCTGTGTAGCTTGGAGCTGAATCTGTGCTTGGATCTTCCCATCTCCCTTGGGATCACCCAGGACTGTTCAAATCCAGGGATCCAGACCATTCTCCGGTTTGCAGCAGGAAGCCCAAAACCACATACACAAAAAGCTGTTTAAAGGAGAATGTAGCTTGGGCAGAAAGAGGCACCAATGGAGAGAACTAGCTGTGAGTCTGTTCTGGGTCTCTGGAAATATGAAAGCAGGAATAGGACAGATTGATGGATGTTTCAAGGTGATATTGATCTCCTTCAGCAATCGGAGAGTAGCTGAATATGGTTTTGTGGAAGAGACCAAACGGGAGAATTGGGGCCAAATGGGAATGGGTGAGAATGGAGAATGGAGAAAAACAAGAGTTAAGCTCAAAATTAATGTGCAGAAACAACAGAAGAATTAATCTAAACTTCCAGAGAAGGAGGTAGGGTTTGTTGTTCTGTGGTGAACTTGGTAATAGACACTTCCCAAAGAGGATGAACTTCCTAAAGTATTTCCTGGATCATGGGGGAAAAGACTGGAATCCACCTGCTCATCTCTTCTTGAAAAACCAGCTAAGGCAATGTATGTGCCCTGTGGGCACAAAGAAGGGGGTTTTATTCTGGCCTCTGCTTTGGTGAGGTGGTACACAGGAGCTGCCCACAGTGATGCTGCTGCCTGCCTGCCTGCAGCTCTGGGCAGAGCTTGGCTCCCAACTTCTACGAAGTCATCAAGGGAAGTGAACCTCTTCTGGTATTGAGCTTATGATGCAAGTGTGCTACAAAAAATGTTTCTAAACCTTCTCCTCTTAAGGAGAGCCAATCCTCCCCTTGTTTTCACGGCCCCTTCATTATGAAAGCATTTGTCTTTAGGAAGAGAGACAATTCTCACATGAACACATAGACAAAAGAAAACAAGCACAACACCCATTTCTGTAGAAGAATATATTATCTAGCAGATCAGTTTAAAAGTAAAAAAAAAAAATCTGTACATCTTGGAAGGTTTTTCCTTTTGTTGATGTTTGCATCCACAAGGATAAAAATACGTTTGCACAGTGGTTTGAGCTTTAGACTCCCTTCTTTGTTTTTGCTGAAAGATCCCATGATGTCTAGCTGTACAAGGCCACAGAGTGAACCTGCAAACTCACTAAGGTTTCTTTTGATTTCTTCTAATGTAGAAAACAAAACAAAATTGCATCCACTATGCTGGGCTTCTGAATGTACTCTGAACACTATAAAATTCTGAGAATAATACAGAGAAATGTGTCATTAGGGCTTACCAGGCAAATAAAAATTTATGCCAGTGCCCCTGTCAGAAAATAAGCATCTGTTATGCTATGCTGTAACTAGCATACTGCCATACTCATATATGTAGTATCTAGACTAAAACAACTTTTTCTTTTGTTTTTGGATGCCAGCGGATTATTTTCCAGAAAAGGCTCCTTAGCTAAACTCCACTTTGTCTCTACAGACTGTGGTAAGTGTGGTCACCAAAAAGGCAAACGTGCTGAAGATTTGAGCTGTGCTGCAACCTGTGGAGTGACTGCAGGGAAAGTCCTGCCAAGGAGGCTGTGATGGGCATGTGGGAGGGAGAGGAGCCCTTGGTGCCCAGTGGTGGCAGCCCATGTGTGAGCAGGCTGCAGGCTGTAGATAAGGTGCCTGGGCAGGCAAGGCAGGCAGGCAGGGCATCTGTCTCTGCCACCTCTCCACATACATAGTCCCAGTTGGATTTTGACGTAGCCACCACGTCTGTTTGGCAAAAAAGAGCGTTTCTCAAAACTGGAATAATCTTAGGGCTTATGTTTTGCTCAAAGACTTCTTCATTTCACTTTTCAGTACTGCTGGTGGTCAAATTTTCATTTTTCTTTTTCTGCAACTGAAATGAAGAGCAAAGCAGGATTAGTACCCCTAATCCTGACTCACACAGTCACTCAGCTTTCCACTGCTCCTGTGAGTCAAATGCTCCTCTCTGCACAAGGCATGTTCAACATTTCTCAGGAAATAGCAGGCAGCACCTTAGTATACCAGAGGTACCTTTTCATCCAAGCAGCTCTGCATGTATGTCCTGAGTAAATAACACTGTCTTTCTCATCATCTGTCATAGTATGCTCTCAGTTTATTAACTAACTCTTCTTATTCCAGGATATTTCTGAATTCAGTCATCTCCCATTTTCCTAAGACCTCTTTGCCAATGCACCATAATTGAAGCTTCATCAGTTTGTGTAAAGTTGCTGTTTTGGCAGCTACTATAAACCAGAAGTAAATTATCAGCTCAACTTGTAAGATGAACAGGACTCAGAAGATCTGGCAGTCATATTTGAGTTCTTCTTCTCTCCTTTGAGAAACGCTCCACTTTAAACTGAAGAATTCCTAGAAGGCTTCCTTGTCCTTTATAACTCAGTGTCCTCAAAATGTGTGCTCTTTGATTAAGCAGCTTTAGTATTTGTGCTGCTGAGCAACTTTTCCTCCAAAGCAGTTGAGAGGAGGTGGGAGCTACACCAGAAAGCTGCTATTCCTCTCATCCAGCCAGGAATGATCAAGGGAACGAACCTCCACTTTCCACATAATCAACTAGTACTCTAGGGTACTTCCCAATTTATTTTAATGACAGTGTGATTGATAGTACCCTGTCTACATCATAAATCTGTTCATGTCAGAAAAGCCCTACACTCTGATGCCATTTGGGCAGGTTTTGTCACCTGCCCAAAAAAGAAGCAGTGGAAGAGGCATGGGAGGAGGGTGTACAGGGTGCTGTGGGAGCAGGGCCAGCACTTCAGCTGCTGCTCTGTGGGTGTGGGTGCCTGCTCCAAGGGCCTGGCCTTGGCCTCTGCCCTGTCAGGAAATCCAGATGTGGCTGGAGAAAGTAAATGTGGTTACATGGATACCCTACTTCCCCTAAGATTTACAAGTCAAGATGAGAAGCAGTCTGTCAATGGAGGGCCTCACTCAGCCTGTGCCATAAAATGGCTCCATTGGGGTTTTTAATTGCATGGGACATTGTACGTAAGGAAAAAAAATCCTCATAAAATTTCAGGCACATCTTTGAGGACTGACATTTCAGTAGAAGTTTCTTCCCAGAAAAGAATCTAATGCATTGGTGGTGCAGTGCCTTGAGCTGCCTAACTCCAGGACATCTTGCTGCAATCTACCCCAACCATACTCCTTCCCAGAGGAATAGAGCTCCCTCCTGGGAGAAGTCTTTGCTGGCTTTTTCCTCTCAGGTGGTAATCTCTGGGTTTTGTCTCCAGGTCCCCCCTCTCTTGCAAGAAACTCATGGCTGTGCTTGTGTGCTGCCTGGTGGACTCTGTAAGGGCATGTTCTTGTACACACTTACTGCTTGTGGTACACTCTTTTCTCCAGCCAGGTGAGATAATAACCAGGTTAATAAAGTGAATGTGATTCTCACAATAATGATTATACTATAAGCATTCTGACTGTTTCATTCTGACTGTTATTAAGTTATAATGTTTGACTTATTCAGTTATAAAGTTTGCTTCATCAATAAGATGTTTAGAGCTTACCTCTTTCATAGCATCATCTATCTGTTTTAATTCCTCATAGTGGTCTCTGGATTCCCAAAGGGGCTGGAGCATCACCTCCTCCACTTCTGGAAATAGCTAGGTGGAAAACAAGACAGAGATTATCAACATTTGGACTTGGCCCTGCTGAGCCAAAGGTTGGACTTGATGATCTTAAAGGTCTTTTCCAACCTGATTCTATTATTTCCTTTGGTATTTGTTAACCTGTGCATGCTAGGAATGGGCTGAGAGGCAGAATGTGAACTGCTCTGGGTGACTGACCTTTGTTACTGTTTCAAACATGGGGATGAGGACGAACTTGAGGAAGCCAATCTGGGCTGTCGGCTTCGTCACTTTGTCGCGGTCCATGAACGGTGCCACTGGAAGCCCCTCAGATTTTTCTCGGTCACTCTGGGACAAATCCAGAGTTAACAAATATTAATCACAGCCTGTGAGGGAGAGTAATGTACCAAGTAGATGACTAGCCAGAGAGCATTAGCTTTCAGATGTAGATCTCAGTGATGTCTGAAGAAAGCACAGAACAGCACTATGCTTCCCTCAAGCCATGCATCCTGCTCTGCTGACAGCAAGCATCTATATACAGAGAACCCTGTTCAGTTACATCTGCACAGCAGTGGCATGAATGGGGTCACCTCCAGGTTTGCTGGACAACGAGGCCATTTGGTTCTCTTTGCAAACCCATGGGACTTGTGGGCTAAAATATTTCTGAGCATTCAGAAAGATGGTAATGGCTTTTTCAGCTCTGGAGGAGAAGAAATAGGTCTTTGATTTCCTCATCATTCTCCAGAGAGTCATTGTTTTGGGGCATTCAACCAGAAATTACATATCCTTCTTTAGTAATGATTAAAACCAGTTCTGGCTAGCTGCATCAATGGAGAACAGGTCCATTGACAGCAATGAGTTTACCAAGATCCCTGCTTGAGCACATAACTCACTGTTTCTATCTGGGTTAACACGCAAGAAGGCCACAGACTGTGCACACACACAAAAAAGTATCCTGTAGCAGACTTAATCTCTCAATTATTGTTTTGGGGTTTTTTTTGGCCCATCAAACTTTTGCTGGAGGGTCAAAACAGTAAGACACAAATGCTGCAATTGGAGTAAAAAGCTGCAGGTGCAGTGAGTGAGGAGTGTTTCTGAGGGGTCTGTATCTGGTGAGAAGCCCTCCTCAATACTCACCCTATCAAGATATAGACAAAGCACACAAGAAAGCTTTGGCATCAACTCCTCAGGGTATTGTGTCTCTTGAGATCCCACTATTGCAAACACGTACACACTACTCAGGAGTCTGTGTGACAAAGGCAGCTGAGGGCTGCTTTTCCAGGGATCCTTTTTTAAGCAACTAGAAACCATGTCCAGCTGGGAATGCAGTAAGGAGTTTGGGAAACTTAAAGTCTGACTTGGCACACCTCAGCAAGTTGTCTGCTTTCCCTTTAGGCAAATGTTCATGCAGAGTGGAAGTTGTCTAAACCAGGTCCTGTGTGATATTTGATGTAATTTACTCAACAATTTCTTTTTGCCACTGGTCTTGCCCTTTAGGCTCAAAAATCATCTACTGCTTATCAAACAAACTTGCAAGGCAACTACACAGAACAAGCTTCAGTCTCCTAGTATTAGGATTTTTAGGTTGCTACTTTCTTTCCTCTGCAAATCACATTCACTTGATTTCTGAACAGCTTTTCTTGCTGACATTCTTCTCTCCCTTTTGGTAAAAGCCCTTCCATCCTAGAACCAGACTGGGCTGTCAGATAGCAAAGCAGCTGTAGCTGAGGTGGGACTCAGTAAAGGCAGCATTTTGTGCAATCACATTTCTCCCTCCTTCTTACCTGCATAAAATATTCCTCTAGTAAGCAATCTACCCAGGGCTCTGCTACTTCCATCGGGCGGACTTCATTGGAGATATCACAGCATTTTATCAGTACCATCTTCAGCTGAAAGAGGATAATACTTTAATACTGCAATTCCATTGCCTGCCCTTTTTCTCCTATCCAGAACCTGTGTCTTTACAATGCAATGGGAGCCAATGTTTTCAAAAAGGAAGGACATTTTTAGGATTAAATCAGAGGTCTTAAATGATCTGAATTCTTTTCCCATGTAAATCACTTATTGCCTCTCTGCCTCAGTTTCCCTGTCTGTAGTACTGGAATGAGTCACAGTGGGATGTGTGCTTATCTGCTGCATGAAGCTGCATGAAGCATTTCTTTCTTGATGAGACTCCAGGATTTCTAAAGCTGGAATAATCTACTTTATATAGAGAACTTCCAAATATTAATTCTTTTTTGGTGGGGCAGAGAATGTCAGAAAGATTAATTTTTTACCATATGTATTGAGTCTCGTTTTTCAAACAAACATGTTAATCTACAAGGTTTTACACTGTGCACAGAAAAAAAATAATCTACAAAACATCCTCACACAGGTCATGTGTTCTTCATTTGAGTAATCAAAATTTTCCATTTTTTCCTTGAAAGAGTCCAGTATTTCTGCGTGTCTCGCCATGTCTGTAGCCAGGATTAACGTAATTATCCCCTAGCAAAGAAAACATGTTCATGCATTAACTTGACATTCTTTATAAAGTTTGCTATTACAGAGCAAAGTAGGGTCTTTCTTACACACAAATGCATTGTTGTTAAAACTGAAAGGGGAAGTTTATGACTTGCAATTGCCAAGCAAACTGGAAGAGGGTTATAAAGTGTTCATGACATAAGAAGATCATGGTTGGATTGATCTGTAACACTAGTGGGATATTCCAGAAGAACTGAGGTTTTTCCTTTCTGACTGACGAATTGTGGAAAAACAAACTGTACAACAAGATGTTAAAATCCACATTCTGTTTGCCAAGATCCACTTTTGACTCCTAGAAAAGCACTATAGATTTTGCTCCTGACTCTTAGTAGCCCTAGGAAGAGATAAAGATCAGTAGATGTGGATGTCCTCTGTGTTCATCTTCCTTGGCTTTGAAATACTGAGATGCAGCTAATGTGCTAGGAGCTCTGTATCCTCCTCTGCTAGGCAGAGATTATGATGGGAAAATGTGCTTAATTTGAAGCTGCACGTTTTCATAGACATCTATCCATTTTGGGCCCATGCCTGCTTCCCACTCACTGGCAGAATCAGTAACTCCAACCTGATCAGCACCTGAGCCCTTACATTGGTTTGCTTTTCACTTGGTGTGTAAGGAAGATGTAATATAGAAAAAAGACTGAATTTTGTCCTTTAGTGCTCTAATGGTAATTGTAGCACTGTTCACCGTCTCAGGGATAACTGTGATGACTCCCAGCCCACCAGAGCCTCTTCCAACAGTACAAGTGCTCTGCTGCTGTAAATCTTTTCCATTTTGAAGCCCCTCTCAAAATTAATACAATGTTCTCTGGAAGCATAAGCTTCTGCCATGAGAGCTTAATCCTTTCCCAGTCAGCACTAATTGGATCGTACAGTAATACAAATATCTACCCCTAAAATGTCACAGGCTCTAATAGTCAGGATGTACTCATTATTTCTCAGCAAGACATTCCAGAGAGTGCTGCTGTGGAAATTTTCCAAGAATCCCTCTTGGATCCTCCTAGTGTGAGGGGCTTTTTTGGTCCTATCTTCTAGAGAGAATGATTCACTCTCGGTGTACAGCAGGGAAGTCTCTGTGCTTACATCTTCAGGAACAGTTTGTATGACACTGATAGGAGCAACACTCATACCTGTCTTATCTGTTTGAATTGGTCCTGGTCGACGTTGGAGAAAATGTTGTATTCTGGCTGGGAAATGATCTGGAAAGCCACAGCACAGTGGTGGTTCTCCAGTGGGGAGATGTCATTGTAGCGTACAGCAAGCTCAGTTCGTGCATTTATCTGGTAGCTGATGTGAAGAGAAACAATGAGAACTCTTTCACAGACACAAAGCAGCTGCTCTGAACCATTTTGCTTACTTTTCCTTACATTCTTTTCAATTCTTATTAAATTAGTTGTTTGTTCCTCAACTGTTAACGCTAAATCAGATTTTTAGAGAAAACAGGTATTACTTTAATATAATCTCAGGCACTCTGCCCTTTTGTGAGTTGTTCTTTTTGTTTGTTTCATTGGTTTTTTTCTTATGTGGGAGTTTGTTTTTTATTTGTTTGTTTTTTATTTTACCAAGTTTCTATAGCTTAAAATGACATAGAACACAGAAGGAACTGCCTGGGCTTCATTCAACCCCCACTAATGTCAAAGGGGAGACTCTTACTGATCCCAGTCAGAATTGGGTTCTGCCCTTACTTAATGTCTACAAATAAATTGGATTCTTTCTCTCTCTTTTTTACACACACTTGCATGCACACAAAGTGCCCAGGGGTCAAGAATTCTAACTTCCTCACATGATATTAGATAGAATAATATGCATTTCATAATCTATATTTTTGAAATTATGAGTAAGTTAAGTCATCCCTTGCACTGTAGTGTAAATATTCCATTTCAGTCAGTGGAGCTATAATCATTTATGCCCTCTCCTTGAGCTGTAAAAAATTTTACCTTCTTTTCCCAGGAGTGGGGGAAAGTGTTGGAATAGAAACCTGAAAAAGCATTTTCCTTACAGAGCCAAGGATATCTGGCAACCTCAACCCGAGTTGCTTGCACAAAGCTCTGCCTTGGCCCACATGTGAGTGAAGAGCAGGGCCTTGGGGGAAGGTCATAGCCAGCTCAAATTGTGAGAAAGAAAACCTGACCTACCAAAAATGCCAGCTAGGATTACCTCCCCAATAAATATTATGGGAAGAGAAAACAAGAGACAGACTTACGTATTGTTATAGCCTGGATGGTCCAAGTCATGGCACACTGCTGCGGTCATGAGAATCAAAATGTCTATTTGGGAAAACTTCTCCTGTAAAAGGCAAAACAATAATGTAGCATTACTATTTCTACTTTCCCTATCCCCATAAGAAGTGGAAAAAGCACCCTTAATTTTTTTTTGAGAAGTAAAAATCTGAGCAAAATGAAGTATTTTTCCATAGATCAATTTACTTCAGTCAAGAAAGAGAATTCTGTCTTTCCTTCCAGTAAAAATGACTCAGATTTGCCTTTGGTGCATTCAATAAAAGCTGCTTAGAGAAGGCAATTTGCTTGAAACTCACTGCAGAAATCATATAAAAGCACTGAGATATTAGTACAGTCTCTTACAAGTCATTTGAGTATCCTTACTAGTTAAGGGAGGGTAGGAAGACAACTTAGCTGCCATTGAGTCTGCACTAACTAAAGTTACAAAAAAAGTGAAAAAAATTAAGCATTACATTCCCACAGCTTCTGAATAGGATGAACTTCGATTAAAGCTAGTTTTTATTCATACTTCTATTACCAAGAAAGTAGACTTAGGCCAGTAATTGGGATGTTTACTATGGAGAAGAAAAGGTTTTTTTAACTGACCAAAAACTGGTTTGTGCTGAAATTAAATGTAAATATAAACACAAGCTATCTAGTCAACTAAAATAAATGATGCCTGTATTTTGGTCAAAGTATGGGTTGAATGTGACTCTTGCATACAGTACATGCAAGGCATTATTTGCAGTAGCTTGCTCAGGTGCAAGCATTTGGAGAAAACCTTTTGTGGGAACATTTTGTGTCACAGATGAAGACCATAATTTGGTAGGCTTTTGGATCTGATTCACAGGCATTTCACACTATTAGACTGTTATGAGATCTTCAGTGTACAAACTGGGGATAGCCAGGAGATGAAGGTAGCTTTCCAGCAGCTTCAGAAAGCTGAGATCTGGTGCTTGGGATCTTGGGGGGGGGGGGGGTGGCAGAGCAGGCAACCAGACTTCAAATTACAACACCTCTGCCTCCTCTTCCCAGGGACTGAACAAGTGTTCAGTTCTGGGCCCCTCAGTTCAGGAAGGATATCGAGGTCCTGGAGCAGGTCCAAAGGAGGGCAATCAGGCTGGTGAAGGGACTTGATCACAGATCCTATGAGGAGAAGCTGAGGGAGCTGGGGCTGTTCAGCCTGGAGAAGAGGAGGCTCAGGGGAGACCTCATCACTCTCTACAACTCCCTGAAAAGAGGGGGTAGCCAGGGGGGGGTTGGTCTCTTTTCCCAGGCAACTTTCAAGAAGACAAGAGGGCACGGTCTTAAGTTGTGCCAGGGGAAGTTTAGGTTAGATATTAGAAAGAATTTCTTTACAGAGAGAGTGATCAAGCATTGGAATGGGCTGCCCAGGGAAGTAGTGGATTCTCCATCCCTGGAGATATTTCAAGAGACTGGATGTGGCACTCAGTGCCATGGTCTAGCAACCGCAGCGGTGGTTCAAGGGTTGGACTCGATGATCTCTGAGGTCCCTTCCAACCCAGCCAATTCTATGATTCTATGATTCTAAGTGCAGGGACTGCAAAGCTCACCACTTGCTAGCAAGCTCTTGGCATGGTTTGCAAAAAATTGGCACAGATGCTGTGGTGCTCAGTGGACCAATACATGCCCTGTGATGGAACTGGAGTGATAGTGTGGAGGTGTGGGGCATACCTGGAGGCTGCAGAGTGAGATCATGCTGTACATCATCTGAGTCACACAGAAGCAGTGCCGAAAATTATGAAAGGGATTGTTTCTGTAATTGTCATGAATACATAGCTGCAGAGAGAGGGAACGAAGCAGTCAGAGACAGGACAGCTTTTTCTTTATAAAATCATGATTACATGCACTTCCCAGACTCCCTGGAATAAGTGTATATCCCTACAGGAGTCCTATTATTTTCTGCTAGGACAGAATGACAGCACAAGGCCCTCTTACACTCTGCCTTGCTGGGGGAAGGTGAGAGATTACTGTCTTTCAAGAATTTGTCAGCAGGTAAAGCTCATAGTGACTTATCTCTCACACCAGCTCACAGTGGTTAAACACCCCAGCACAGCTGCAAGTGCATCTCAGTCTTGAGATAGGACTCTGTGCTCTCATCCTGAATTTGTACTTCAAACTGCGTGGAGGTTAAATGGTGACTCTGGGGCATGTAAAGAACTCAAAGTACATCCTTGTTCCTCTCCCTCACTGAATGCAAATTACAGCTTTGAAATCTTCAAGACAGAAATGTAGTTGTTATTTCATTTGAAAATGCTCAGGGGTGGCACTTTGCGATGTGTTGCTTGGCAAAGTGGAGATGTGGATGCACGGGCATTAGCATACCTGTGCGGATTTCCTACGCTAGGCAGCACGGGAGAGGTTTAGCTATGCAGGCACATGGGACTGGTTCTGGTGTGTTTTAACTTTCAACAGCTCCTGGCTGTGTGCCCTCATTACAAATGCAAGCTAAAGCTTCTCTTTCCATGTGTTGTCACTACTGTCAGCTGGGCTTGCTGAGTGGAGCTGGCACAGCTGGGCTAACACATGCCACAGTCATTATTCCAATGCACTGGATAGCCCTTGATATCCTGTCCTGCACAAAAGGGCCAAGTATCAGCAGTGCTGCTGGATCCCCTCTGCTCAGTCCTCCATACCCTGTACCCCAGGAAATCCTTATGCACATGCTTCAATTACTGAGTCTGGATTGATGACATGAATGGAATTCCTGTCCCCCTCTCCAGCTAAATAGTGAATTTCCTTCAAAAGCCTTCAAGCCCCAGCAGGACCAAAACCTTCAGTATGGGACCTGACTTCTAGGAAGCCTCAAAGCTCTAGATGAGATCAAGAGAACTTGGGGATTTCATTGAAAAAGCTGCTCGGATTATTCTGTGGCAAGGACTTTAGAAATATTACTTTTTCTTTTTTTTTTTTTTATTTTTTATTTTTTTTAATAAGTAACTAATGGCACAATAAGGTTGACAGCTAGGCTCACAGGTGTTGGGCAGTACACCCACATAGACACCATGGTCATGCCCAGGCACTGTTCAACACTGCACAGATGTAATGTGTACATCCAGTAGTGGAGCCCAGAGCATCCCAGGGGACTCCTGACTCAGAGGACTGAAGGGATGGAGTGATTGGTTGTATTAGTCATCCTTTCCTCCTCTTTCTGGAACATTTCTGTACCTAGTAGATGTGGAAGTGAGAAAGCAAGCATATACATGAGGTGGCTTTTTCTTACTCACTTATGTTCAAACTGATGCCCATACTGTGCCTGGTGAAGTATCACAGGTTGAAGCAGAGTCCTAGGGTTTTTGTTTTTTAATCATCCTTCTTTCTGTGAAGCTAGTGTTTAAGAAAAGTAATCTCATCCTGTCTAACCTTTGTAGAAAATACATAATAAACTCCTCTCATTGTTCAGAACAAGACTGTCTTAAACGCTGGTGGTAACCAATTACTTGGAGGTGTGAGCTAACAGGAAGCTGACTGCAGTAATGACTGTGGGTGGCATGCTGATGTGTGTTGACATATCACCTTGTTTCCCATGTTTTCAGACTGGGAGAGAGGAGGAAGAAAGTTTCTGTTTTATCTACTCTATGCTAGCCTTGACTGTATTGGGTTTCATCCTACCCTTTCTGTTCAGCAGCTTACTAAAGTCAACAATAGTGATCTTTTCATCTGCCTTCTTTAGGGAGAGACTTCCTCGGTCTCAGCAATTTTTTGTCTCTCCTTTACTGTAGTCATACCATTTTTCTAAAAAGACTTTATCAGTCCTAACTGTATATCTCAGGTAAGCCTTATGCACTCTATGGTGACATGGTAACACTGATCCATTTTATCCCTAATTCTGGCTTCTGATGAGCCTAATGCCTTGTTAGCTTCACCAAGCAGCAGAGCACCAAGCAGTGACAGACCCTGCTCCATGTAGGACGGTGTCCAGGTGCTTTTTGCTCTTGTTATACTTGATGATACGACAAATCCAGTGTTTTGCTATGTGTTTTCCACCCACCTTCTAAATTAGTGCAATTTTTTTAGGCCTTTCTGGGAGTCTACATAAAGCATGTAAAATAGATCCCTCTATTTTGTCCATACTGTTCACATAATTAGAAGAGATTAGTGAGATATTATTCTTTGCTAGAGGAATTGTATAAAACATTCATAAAGTGAACTTCACATCATAATGTTTTTTATTATAGTTTCAATCAATTTGTCAGATAGATATGTAAGCTTTACTAACTATACAGATCCTTTTTAAACAATGGGTAAAATATTTAGTCTTCTCGCTTCAAACATGATGACTTTTTAGAGAAAGCAAATATATTCTGCAGCCTTTTAGCAAATGCTTTCTTATAGCCTCCTTTTCTTATAGTTTCCTTTGGACCTGATAACACACTGACTTAAACACACCAGTGTTTTTTCTTTAGACATCTTAGTTGGGGTCTGAATCATCATTATCATGTCTGACATGTCTACAACATGTTTAACATTAAAAAAATGAGGTAAAGAGAGTTGATTAACTTCTCAGCAATTATTTTCTCTTCTTGCCTTGCTCTTTTACTCCCTGAGATTTAGCACATCTAATGATTATTGCACATATTGTCTTTTTTTTCCATATCTGAAGACACTTGTTTCCATTTACATTAGGTACTAAGAGCATACCCCAGAAACCTCAGCAAACAAATGCAGAACAGTTAAAAAAATGTTATCTGTTACCACAAGAATGCAAATATTTGCTGAAGTGCTTAGATTTTAAGAATTTGGATAGATTTACTGCTTTCAGTGGGACTGCTCATGTGAGTCAAGTTGATTCCATGACTAAATGTTTTGTTTATTGATTTTTGAATTTGAAAAATTGCAAAAAACAGAAATTTGAAATACTTACCAACCACCTCTTTAACGTGATAGGATTGATGTTGAAGTCTTTTACCAACCCAAGATCATGGTACATGTGTTCCAAACAGCTCAGCATCTGCAGCCAGGAATGGATAAGTTATTGGCTTGACAAATATCACTTTATTTTATGATATATTGCAGAGTGAATTTCCTCCTTGCAAGCACTGAATAATTGTAGAGCCCTCTTGGTAAGATGAAAGATGGTCAAAGATTGCATGATTAGAGATAGTGCAAGAGGGGAGACAGAGAGGTTGTGAAAGCTTCTTGAAGTAGACAGATTGCTGTTGACCTCACAGGTTTTGTGCAGGGCTTTGAATCACACCAGCTTTCTTTAGTAAATGTGATTCATGTCTATCACAGCAATTTCTTTTCACACACACAGAGGAATATTGCCATTTTTCTAATTCAGCTGGGATATGTTCTAACTCTCAATGGAATCAGTGGGAGTTTTTCCACTGAGTCCAAAGGTCTCAGTGGCTGCATACAAAATGACAGCAGAAGAGAACCTTAAAGAAATGTTTATTCTACACATGTGCCAATATTTTCTTTGTTTATGACTTGTCATGAGTTCCTAAACCCACTATCTTAACTTAGGCTTCTGGATTAACAAAAGATCTCCCATTGTGATACTAGAAAATTGGAGCATGTTTGTGACCATCCCCTCCTGTGAACTGTGTGAATCCCAGGAGCTGAGATGCAAAGGCACAGGCGGCTCTTCTGCAACAATATCTGCTCTGGGGTAGAAGATTAACCCAGCTAATCTTCTGGGTTTGAAAATAATGCAAAAGAATGGTATTAGCAATCTGATGTGTCTGGTCACTTAAGAGGTGACACTGGTCAGAAATGAATAGACTTCCAGACCATCAGGAGTTTATGTATCTGCATTTCTGAAGTCAAATGCTTTCTGAAGTCAAAGCAGGGAATGAAATGTAGCCATTGTATTAGCAGATGCAGCTCTTAGACTGTAGACTGACCCAGAAGCTCTAATGTAATGAGTGCAATGTAAAAAATACATCCTTGGAGACATTTTTGGTTAGGTTTCTGTTATTCAGGCTCTTAAAAAAGGCTCCAGAATGACTCCATCTAATGAAACTTTATATTCATACAGGGAATATACATAGTTCATGCAGCAACCAGGAGGCTGTTTTTGAGTCATTTGAACAGGAAGGAGAAGATTTTCCTGCAAGACTTCAGGGACCATGTCATGAGCTCAGATAACACGGTGAGCGTTTTGCTGTAGACCACCTTGTCCTGTTCCCAGCCCCAGAGGCTGAATATATGTTTTGCAATAGTTTCAGAAAATACTTTCTGAGACAATAAACTTGATCTAGAAGGTCTGAATTACCCACAGAAATGCCTTTTTCCCTCCAGCTGCTGCCAAGAGAGCTTTGGGTGAGTGGCAGGTTGATTCTGAGTCCCAAAGCACATGCCCCTAAACACATGAGAATATCACTTTTCGTTTTTAGCTTTCTTGGTCAACAGAAAAAGCTTGAATACTGGACTTTTCTAAGGCTTGAAAGTGAGTGGGCATTTGGGAAACAGAATGCAGGCTTCCTGTGTGGCTCTGTTTACTGAGATGCCATGGAGCACATTATTAATTTGCTTACAGGAGACTGGTTTATAACCTGCCTGCCCCACACTGAGCATGTGGGCAAATGCTCATTGCTAAACAAGCATTGACAGAATTGAAATATTCTCTGTAAACACAACCCAGAGGTAAAAGTATGAGGCAAACCCATATGGTGCTCGGCTCACCAGAGTTTGCACAGTATCTTATTTCTGATCAGCACTCCTTGCACTTCATGTCTCATCTCTGCACTTTCTTGCTAGCCTTGTTCATGCCATCATGTAGTGTTTCCTACTGCTCTGAATGAGTTACTGTGCTAAAATACTATGCCTCAGCATGCAAGAATACGTGGATAATGGGTTTTTTTGTCTCTCCCTATTCTTTCTTAATAGTCAGAACAACAATGAGCCAACAGTGCTATAGTCCACCTGGCAGGTTGTAATTCTCTCCCACTATAAAAACCTGATAGGCATTCCAAACCTGGGAGTGAGAATTTTGCCTGAGCAGTTGCATTGCCATGGTTCAGAATAAAAAAAAGGGCTGGAAAGGGAGCAGTAACTGCAGAGCACCAGCCTCATCTTGGCACAGATTGCCCAAGGGAAGCTCTGCCAGCCTGTGAATGGAAGATGGCCCTAAAACCACCAGAGAGTCATTCTGTCACTCTGCTAGCTGGATGACATGTCCTGAAGGAAAAATGCTGTTACTGTGAAGGAGGGTATGGGGTGGTTTTCCTTGTCATGTTCATCTACAGGTGCTGAGACAGAACGGCTTTTATACACACAACATCTGACTGAGAAAATAATTAAGGTGATTGCTGTTGAGGGTGCTTCTAGACTCACCCAGTCCTTCCCTCAGGAAATATCTGATGCTAAAATCCTGCTTTAGTCCTGTTCTTCCTTATATCTAGGTGACATACGCTCATATTTGCTCAATCTAGTTTTACTTTATATTATAAACTGGCCACTACAGAAACATGCTTCTCCTTCACGTTTCTACAGAGGTTTACATATGGGCATTCCAGAACCTTCTACAATGCAATTCATGAGCAAGGGATGCTAACAACAATAAGAAAAATAGCAATAAGATAAATAAGAAAACAAAGAAATAAGAAATAAGGTTGTGCATGCAGCTTTGCAACCCCTTCAGAATACACCACAGAAAAAACATTGCCTAGAAGGGTGTGAATCAATGCATGCACCTCTGCACACAGCAGCATGCTGCTTTATTGATTGGAGTGGAGTTATTGATGATGTGGTTAAGCATACACTTTGCTGGGGATTGACTTGTTCAGATGAAGTGGCATGGGAGAACTCATGTGGCAGTAATAATAGTGTACTGGTTGTTGTGGGACATTACAAGGAAGAGCAATAAGAAAAAAATTAATAGGGGTCAGAATATGATAATCAGCATAATCTATCTGGCATCTGTTAGGGAAAATAATGCATTGTGGTGTGATATGGAAAATAAAAAAGGATAGAGAGCAAGGGGTAGAAAAGGGGAAAAACCCTGCAGACCATCTCAAAGAGCTCTTCTGGCCTTGCTGGCTCTCAGAAAGAGCACTAACCCAGCTAACAGGGCATCCTTACCTCGTTGGGTTCCCACAGCCAGACATCAAAGGTTGGTTTTCGAAGTGCTTCAATGGTCTCCTGGGACAGCATGTACTGCAAAGAGAAAGGCAGGGGGGTTACCTAAGGGTCCTCCAGCCTGGCATGCGACCTGCTACTGGCAGGAGTCTCCTTGGGACTCCCAAGTTTCCATTCACTTTGGGTTTAGCCATATTTCCTAAGGACAAAGCAACTGATCTCTCCCTCTGCTGGCAGGCAGCAAGCCCCTAGCCAGGTCACTGCCCACCCTGGCATCAGCTGGCAGGATGCTGGGCAATGGAGATCCTTACAGAGCAGGGAGGGGGAGGGTTAGGGAGAAAAGGAAAGTGTGATGGATGGGGTTGTGTGTAGATCCAGCACAGGGATATAAAGGGCACGGGGCACAGATCCATCCCTGACTGCAGCCAGGGCAATGGTTCTGCTGCCTGCAGAGCATCAGCTGGATGGTGTGAGGTGTCTAGGATAACAGTGCTAAATTAGCTGGTGGGTATGATATACTTTCAGAGGATGTATGCTCTCATTGAAAATATTTTTTTCAGGAACACTTACATTTTCAAGTTGGTTGTCAGCCTGCAAGACTCAAGTGATTTTTAATCATTACATTCAGAGGCTTAAAACAAAATCAAACTCAAAAGCCAGTTAAAATTTGTATACAAAATGAAAAAAAGGAAAGTGTGAGGGTTAAAGTACCAAGGGAGATCTCAGCTCCACCAATTAATCTTTTCAAGACTCTATCGATCAGAATCTTTCTTGTACACAAAACTCTTGTAGCTGCAATTGGCCCATTTACCAAGGCTGCCTCTAATCATTTTGGGCTTGCTCTACTGAGCAGGTGAATGAAATTTTCTGAGCTAGCTAACTGCTGGTACTTAATCCAAGGAAGAGTAACACTGAAGATTAATTTTTCCTTCTTGAAGAGGTAATGGTTTTTGCATTTGCATATATAATGTGCATTTAATGTGACATTCTGAAAGAAAACTGTGAATTAGCAGTACAGATTTGTTTTTAGATAACAGTGTTGTAATGACATCTTCTGTCATTGTACTCTGTCGGTGTACTCATCACTTGTAGCTTCACTGATATTGGACAAATCAAGCACTTGAGAACTGATAACAAATTTCACAGACCAGTCAAACAGAACCCAAACTCCTAAACCAAACTCCTCTGAGCTTTGGTCTCGGGATAATACAGAAATACAGACTACCAGTTTACTCCAGTCAGTCAGTACTACTCTTTGTAGCGCTTGTTGTTAATCCAAGATCCTAATATCACAGTAGCACATCAAAGGTTGAATTAAGTATTTATCAAGGGGAAAAATCTAGTCTAGAATTTCTACATTTTGTAAAAAGATGTGTTAGAATCAGAAGCACAAACCCTTTGTGTAAAAGTTAATTAAAAGAGATGCTAGGCAGAGCAGAATAAATAGCAAAACCTAAAATTCATTGCTCTGTAAGTCTCTCAAGACAAATACGTAGGGATGCACATCCAGATCAGACACGTGCATTACACCTTACCATGTGCACTTCAGAGTAGCTGAGCCAGCCAACAACTGTCCACTGTTAAAATATGATTTGCACATGTGTGAGCTGGTGTTGTGCCAAGGTGTGAGCTGCTCACTGAGCAGACATAAGCTGGTAGCTTTAAATAATTCCTCTGGGCAAACACTGCTGGTGCTACCTGTGTGCTGCACGGTTTTAAACACATTTGTCACTGTGGATTTGTACTTGCCCAGTAGACATTTTTCTTCAGGCATTACTGTTTTCTCTAGCAAATAAACTAATTCATATTCACAGGGACAATGAATCATTCTGGAGAGAATCCAATGTAGCGTTTTCTCTTTGCCTCCCTAGGTGAAGCATTCCCATAAATTAATTTCTAAATTAAAAAATAATCCATTAGAAAAAAAACAAGCAGAAGCACTATTTTCAATTAGAGTACAATATTATAGGCTATTTTTGATTGTTTGCTATGAATATGGAGAATAAACAAGTACAACTAGACAGAAGAGCTTTAAATGATGATGAATGCAAAATATTCATTAACATTTCAAACACTAATGAGCTTTCAAGCATTAAAGACTACAGAGTATCCAATTCTATGTCACTGCAGATAAGAACAGCTTTTTCTATAAGCTTCCAGGGGTTTTGGATGAGGCCCTGGACTTAGAACAACTAGGAGGTAGATGGCTAGGAAGTCATGCACAGTAAACCAGCACTTGTCAGGATAGCAAGCACATGCTAGGATTCTGGGAAGAGCAAGCATTGAGTGGTACCTTTGGGTAGGTTGGTACATCCCTCCGGGGAGTCAGCCTCTTGTTTTCATCCAAAAAGCTGTACTTGCAGGGACAGTTAGTCCTGAAATGAAATATTTAGCTCTTAACATTGTGGGAACACAAGTGCAGTGCCTTGAAAAATTCCAGAAGTTCTTTGCTCTCTTAGTAGGCATTGCCTGGAGGATTACCACACTCTCCAAACCATCTAATGTGGGGTTACTCAAATGGTTTAAAAGTGTGATCCTCTTTAGGATTCTCTCCCCTTAACACCCCTGCCACCCACTGCCAGTTATCTGCTTTTCCTTCCTCTGGATGTAGAGGGGCCAAGCTGATATTCTTCCCATCTGAGCAGGAGGACCATGATGGTGGGAGGATTACAGCAGTCTTACATCCTCTGCGGAACATCTAGGTTGCTGCATTGCAGTGCAAGAGCATTTTCTTACCTTGCAGCCACAGGGAGCACAATAAAGCTGAGAGCTCTGTGGTATCACCCATGGCAATTGTGATAGTTTAACTCAGCATGTGCTTGCCAGGTTGATAAGCACATGGACTTTAATAATTCTCGTGTGAGGTCGATCTGTTTGCATTTATCCCCTTAGTCCTAACATTTGGATCATCCTTGCTCCTTCTTTCAAGACTACTGCCAAATAAAGCTAAACTAACTCCCTCAAAAGAAGCCAACCAAAGTATTCAATTAACTTCATTTATCTGTTTTACAGTTGTTTCACTTGTTCCATATTGCATGTCTTTTTAGTGCTTCTCTTCTCTGTTGGGAATTTATCTAGGTCTCTTTTCTCCTCTTAACACTGATATCTGCTGTAATTTCTGATAGTGTTGCCTGAATCCTATGAAAGTTTTGCCATTTTATAATTCATGGAGGTCAGCTGGCTTTAACTAGCTGCCTTTTCCTGTCCTGTTTAAGGAGACTTTCTGCTGATGAAAAATTCTCTTAATAGTTTCTAAAGCTGTTTCCTCAAGACTCCATTGTGAAGGGTATTAGGATGATAAAAATAGAGATTGGGGCATTCCTTGCCCTAATTGGAGCTGAATGTTAGGGTTAGATGGGGGTCAGCCAACTAGCCATAATTTCCAGCTGTAGTAAAGTACTGAAGTCTTCATTCTACTGTGCTGGGTAACACACCAGAGCCAGGATGCATCAGACCTTTACAAATGTAAAACTCTATCTGCATATGATCATTATTTTAAATGACACTATAATGTTATTAGCATCTGCCAGTGGTGAGTATAAAAAGCAGACTAGCAAAAAAAAAAAAAAAAACAAACCCCAAACAAAAACCAAAAACTATTTGGAGGATTCAAGTGGGGCTGCTTTGCTCTTCTAAAAAGGAGAGATGCACAATTCACTGTGTGTGATGACTTTTATAAACCTAGCTGTTCATCCTTGCTCTGTCATTTGGTAATGTAACAGCAAATATAGCAACATGTAAACATGCAAGAATACAGCTGTGTACTCTGGGATACCATTGAAGGAATATATGCACCCACATATCTATATATTTTTTTTAAACTTAGATGTGATCTCTAATTGCAGCTGTAACACATTATCCAGAAAGTGCCACTGCACAAGTGATGACAAGCCTAAAGAGGAGCAAAACCTTTTCCACTTGTCCTGGGATGCCTCTGTCCCCCTCCCCCCAGCATGCACATGTCTCATGCCTGTGGGAGAGATTTTGTTCAGCCACTCTCTGGCAAAGCACCTTGGGGTTGGGGTCACTGTGGGACAGCGGCATTGTTCCTGTGGAGTCATGGTCATTTGGCAATAAGGAAACACTGCTCATTCCTCAGCAGGTCCCCATGGGGTCCCTCTTAATAAGCCAGCTACTAAGGAGCATCCTTTCCTCACTCTTATAGCAAAAGGAGGTGACTCATAAGCACCTCAGGTTATAGGCTGAACTTGGTCTGCTGCTTTGAGACCCAAGCTCTTGGGGTACAGATAAACACAAGAAGAATTTTGTGCAAGGAGGAGGAGATTTTGTACAGCTAGGAGGAGGAAGACCCAGCTTAAGGCAACAAGAAGAGCTGTGAAATGTTGCTGCCACATTGATACGGCACAAACTGATGCTGAGCACAGAAAATGAGGCTCCTGCTTCAGTGAAGGCAGCTGAAAGCAACTAGACTGGGCATCTGTGTCCAGCACTGCTTGCTGCTGAGCACTGCACCAGTTTTTACCCCAGCTTTCCAGCATCATGCTCCATGCTGTTCTCTGGCTTTTGCTGGCTGTCACATCTCACCACAAGCCTTTGGTGAAGACTACACCTCAGCTGGAGCACTAGGAGACATAGCACTCCCCATTCTTGTTTTTCTTGTTAACAGACTGCTGTTTATAGTACAAAATATAGATTGTAAGGTGACAAGATCTGGGAGAGGAATGAGTCATGATTGGGACAGTCTTGTATTTCCTGCTGTGTGGGGAGGGAATGGGAGAAACATGAAGGTGCCATAACTCCTTTGCCTTGGTTTTAATTCCTTATCTGCCTGTGTGCCACTATGCTCATAAATGCAGCTTTTCCAGCTCCCTATAACTCTTGAGGAAAAATACAGGCACATGCACGGGCACACACGTTGTTCATATCACACCCAGCACAAATCAGCATAAACAGTTTTGAGTTTCCTCTCAATCCAAGCTCTAATTTTTATAATGAAATTTCCTCATATGCCTGTGCAATAAATTATGCAAATCAAAGGGCAAACTGCAGCCTATCCTACTGGCATAAACCTGGAGCAGATCTGAGGTTAATAACATTACTCTGCGTTTATGCTACTTTGACAGCTGAATTTTGCCTTAGACTTAATAGAAATGTATTAATGCTGTGCCTTCTGACACATCTGGATGGCAAAATTTGTAAAAGTGAGAGATTATAAAGCCTAATTCTCTTAGCTGGTCTCCCGTTGCCCTCAATAGGAAACCTTGATTAAAGGTCAGAGAATTTGACCCCAAATGAAGAAAAAGAGAGAAGCTGTTCAGACAGCATAGTTACATTTGCTGAGAAAAATCCCCTTCACCCATGCTTGGAGCAACACGGTCTACCCTTCTTCAGCAGCCTTCCCAGAAGTATCTGTAATCTCACAATGATTTGTTTTTCCCAGTGGGGTATTTCAGTGACACAGGGGCAGACTTTCCAGCTGAGACCCTATACCATACAAAATGCAATTTTTCCTTCTGTTGTTTTAATTACACCAAACCAAACTTCACAGTCAGAGTGAGCCCTTGAATTAGAAAGTAGATTCCCAAATTCTTCTCGAATGTTCAATTGTTGTTTTATAATAGCGGGAGATCATAATTAGAAGAGCTGCTAAGTATTTATTTGATATTTTCCCAGAGTATATATGAGCTGATTTGAACATAGGCTGGTTCCCAACCAAATGCCTCACTATGCATAAGTTCCTA
The DNA here is from genome assembly GCF_003957555.1 of Calypte anna. Lineage (NCBI taxonomy): Eukaryota > Metazoa > Chordata > Aves > Apodiformes > Trochilidae > Calypte > Calypte anna. The sequence goes on along the minus strand of NC_044244.1, from coordinate 110,820,193 downwards.
TTCCCTCTCTCCAAGTAAATCTGGATGAAGAATTCCCATTCTGTATGGCGAAAAATAACTCTGTTGCAAGACCTTTTCCTCTGTTCCCATGGCCCGATCTGTTTGAACTGATGAATGGCTATACTTCTTCAAATGTTAAACTAAAGCCACTGTCCTTAATGGCTACTGGTTTCCTTGCTCCTCTAAAACCCAGAAGTTAACTCGATTCTGCAGAAAACAGATGCTTATTTCCTTGCCTATATCCAGAGCAGGACTTACCTGCTGCTTCTTGCTGCCATTTCCTCCCTCATCTTTTTAATGTCGCTCTTGCATTTCTCAATCTCCACTACTTTCAGGCCTTCCACTGTCAACAAAGGAAAACAACAGGGGTGTTACCATGGCAAAAGACAAGGATCCTGTTTCACAATTGTGCAGAATTTCAAAGGGATTTAAGAGTGGGGTTATCCAGTGAGCCAGCAAGCTCTTACAGTCTGCCCCAGTTCTCACATAGGCAGGGGCTGCCAAAGCTGTATATCTTGTAAACCCATAGGAACTATCTGCTGCCAACTTTAGATCATAGCTACAGTATTTTAATGCACAGAATGGCCATAACGTCTCTACGATTGTTAGCAGCAGTCAGCTGTTCCGGTGCCTTCACTTCTCTGATGTAGAGCACGAATCAAAGGAAATCCTGAGCAAAAAAAAAAAAAGAACCCTACCATGATGGGATGATAAATGCAGCTAGCCAAACACGTCGCAGCAGGATTAGAATTCCCATTAAGATAAAAGGTTTTAATTTGAAAGTTCATGCAGAGCATTAAGGAGTGCTAGAGGCATTGCTAGATACAGAGAAACCAAAGTGCAAATGCAGGAGAGAGAGAATGTTGAAAAGTTTTGATCTAATGATTGATTTCTTTTTTTTTTTTTTTTTTTTTTTTTTTTAGGTATTGAAGACCTGTCACTTCTTTTTGCTGATCAATTTTGTAATCAATTTTGTAATCAAGAGTTATTTATGCATGGGGCACAAAAAATCCTATATTCCCCTTCTGTTGAGAGCCACAAGGCAAAAGGTTTGATTGCCTTTTGATGCAGCAATGCACTTCATTCCACATAGCCATGAGAACCTAATGCAGCACAATATAAGAATATCTCCCTTTTCTTTCCCTCTCATTGAACTATCAGAATGCTCAAGGACATAATACAGCACCATTTATTAAGTACATGTCATTCACATGCAATCATTTCACAGCTCATTTGTTTACTGAATTCACTGTTTGCACCAACAAGCTGTGGTTCACAAGCTGTAGTTCAGGGAACTCAAGGGAATGTGCAATTGTACTATCAGTATTCAGTCACTTTCTTAGAAAATAATAGTCAAACACTTATCTAGAGGGTAGCATGTAAGTGATAAAGAGCTGCTTTGGAAGCAGCTTTGCACAACCCATTACATACGCAGAGACCTCAGTTTTGTTTCCTTTGTACTAGTAACAACAAAGGATGATGTTGGAACTTGAAAAAAAGAAAAACAAAGATGTATATGAATTGAGCCAAAAATTACACATATTAGGAGAGAAAAGGGAAAGGGTTTTGATTTATGCTTGATTATAGGGACAAGGGAAAGGGTTTTGATTTATGCTTGATTATAGGGATACCCTCCACTTTAAAACCCCATTTCCAGATTAATGTTTTTTGTCTAACATTGTTACAAGCAATCTCTCTGGGGCATCATGATGTGCTGATACAAGCAAGATGCTCTCCTGCTTTTTCAATATCTTCAGGCAGGACATCTGCCTGAACTTTTTTTGGTACTCATTCAATTGTCCATGATCAGCTGCAGCTGACGGGCAGGCCCCACGCTGCTCTGTACCATTCTGGTGTGTATTCATTGGAGAAAAGTTTGTGGATAGCCCATGTGCCAAACTGCCTAAATGGTGGCTGTTGTCTATTTGAAGCAATGGGAGCAAATTAGAGGTATCAAAAGACTGCAAGGAAGGAGTGATAGTGCAAAATGGCAGCCCCAAGCATTTTTTTATATTGCATCTCTTAAGTTTTCTTCCAAAACCTCTCCAGGGGGCCAGAGAATTTACATAATTATTTTCTTAAGGTAGATGTGAGATGCTTACAAATTGTAGAAGGTTTTTGCCAGCTTCCTTATTCATGTTGAGGCTGCTGTGGGAATGTTGTAGCAGAGTAAGTCAAGACATGGGACAAAGCATTTCCACTGCTTACCCTGCATGTAAGCATTTTCCAAGGGAAAGTCATAAGTTTAGATGGGACTTAAAAATCAGTTAGAAGATTTGGCTCCTTGAAAAGACATCTCTGTGAAGCAGTCTCTAGAGAATAATGGGAAGGAAACTGAGAATTTTTTATGTGAGGTGCAGCTGTAGTGCTGTCACAAGCACTTATCCCCACACACACGCCCCTCTGGGGAATAAAGCCTGGAGATCACATGTGAAAGTGGTGGAAAAGGGATCTCCGAAGGAGGTAGTAGAAAACTCAATACAAAAGCACAATTCTTTTCACGTTTGGCTTGCAAATGATAAATGGCCTTGTCATGCACTGATTAAAGGCCCATTATATAATTCTGCAGCAAGAAATACTTTCTGAGAAGACCCCGTGCTGCCTAAAGAAATCCTTGGGCTGAATCCAGCACTGAAACATGGCTCTTAAAGCAACCTCTGGGACTCCAGCTTGAGCACGGAGGCTGGGCACTCTTCTTTCTCTCCCAGTCTTGCTTTTTAAACATGGATGCCTGGGATTATTTTAAAACATTGCAGATTTGCCTCTGTGTCAAATTCTGGAAGTCCAATTTCAAGCAGATGGGTTCACTTGCAGTCAGGCAACCCAGGGAGCTCATTCCCACAGGCTGAGGCTGCTGGAAGCAGGATGACAAGCGCTGAGGCAGAATGTCAGCAGATTGCTATGCCTGCTGCTACTTCCATCCCTAGCCAGACCCCCTTGCAGAGGGGATTTCTCCTCTGGGCACCAGTGAATTCAGTCCACCTGCACGGTGTGGCAGCTCTCTTGTGGGCTGGTTCCCTAAACCAGCCATGAAGTGCTAGGGAGTGTGACTGCACGACTCTTCCCAGTTGGCAGAGGCGTTCAGACCTTCATCATCTTCCTCCACTGCCACAGGCTGCGGGCACTCAAAGGCATCATTTCTGCAGGGTGCAGTCTCAGGGGTCACTGGGGAGACCCAGCGGCCAAAAGCATCCCCAAGCTGGCTGGAAGAGTTTCTCATCAGGGATACCAAGGAGACTGGAAGACACTCAGGAATGCTTGCCTCATTTGCTCCAGTCCTGAGGACTGGCATTGGCCAAAAGTCTCAGAGAAAATGCAGTGTGACTGAGATAATTTTTTTTCTTCTCCTTTTCTTTCTTTTGGACAAAAGAATAAATTAACCAAGCCTTGAGTAAACTGCACCCAAGCAGACCAGGAGGGATTGCTATTAAGACTCCTTGTGGAGGTCTGTACTGGGGGAAAGCACACTGTAGGTTGCCCCCTCCATGGATGTTGCCAGAGGGCTCTCACCGCACTGGGAACCTGCACTGGGGTAGCCTCAGGGAGAGGTTCCCCTACAGCTGCTTTTTGAATAAGGACATTTTTTCCTCTCCCTGCTGACAAAGACATCAGTAGCACTCAGCAGCTGCAGGGTCAAGGTAGCTTCTGGTCAAGGGAAATTTCAAGAAAACAAGTTCTTCCATGAACCCATGAACCAAGAACCAAAAACCTTTTTTTTCTTTACTTTTTTTTTTTTTCCCCAGCCAGCTGTAGTGAGAAAATTTTCTCTGCAGCTGTAGTGCTGGGGGAAACTCTACTCACTCCTGCTGCCGTGTATCAGGTGTGTCAGTGAGGATTTGGCCTTTGGTTTCAAAGTGATGCTGGGTGTGACCATACCTTATTCTTACCCCTCCCCTTGGACTGCATAATACACTGACAACAAATCAGGTGCTGCGTGAGGGGAAAAAAAAAGAAAAAGGAAAAAAACCCAAACAAACAAAAAACCCAACCCAAGAAAACAAAACCGAGAGCAAAGGAGCAATCTGACCACACGAACTTGGTTGTGCAATAACTGGAAGTGCCTGTGAGGGAGGAAATGGCAGCTGCCCAGTGCTCTGCCAGGCAATATGGGCAGGGAGGGGTGAAGCCCTGTGTTTGCAGCCCAGAAGTTACTGCCTGGTGAGACAGAGAGACGTGGGCCAGCAAGATGTGAGACAGTGGGCACAGGGTGGGGGGCTCAGCTGGGTGCAGGGGGGCCGAGAGAGAAACTGGGTCTGGGACATGGCATGGAGGGTAGGCTGGGGGGGCTTGGAGGTGAGGATGGGGAGGTGGGTGGTAGAGACCCTGAGCTGTGGGGATGCAGCAGGAGGAGGACATGAGCCCCAGGCTCAAAGCTTGGTGGAGGGATCAATGGCCCCTTACTGGGGAGACTGGGAGGTGCCTGCAATGCCAGGCATCCTTCCCCAGCACTGCCCCTCCAGTGGGTGCCACCATGGCCTCCTACCTTCCCCATGCCTTGTCCTGGGCTGCTCCCTGACCTTCCGGGCTCAAGACCAGGCAAATGACAAGCAATTGGAGAAAGCAGAGGAGCAGGATAGAGCAGGGGTAAGGTGAGGGTGGTGAGGCAAGGGGGTGTTCTGAGACACCGGTTCCCAGTGTGATGCTGAAAGAAAGGAACACTCACATTCAACCTTTTTCTCCAGCATTGCCAAGTGATTTGCTACTTCCGTTTTCAGCTCGTTGATTTTAAAAACCCTGAAAAGAAAATCCTCATGTATTAATGGTATACACTTAGTGCCTTGCCTACCAAGGACTTTTGCAACAAATGTGTGTATTTTTCAGAGGATTTATGCGTCCAGCCACAGTTGCCATAAGGACACAAAAAATTACCATGGAAATGCAAAAATTTGGGCAGAAAATACACCCTTGCTTCATTTTCAGAATAATTAAGCACAAATGATTTTTTTATGACCCTGGTAATGTACTGTGGCTCTGTAACACTTCATTACCCCTCCTCTCAGTAGTGACTTGTTATTGTACCCCCCAGGGAGGCAGAGTTAAATTGATAATGCTTTGCCTAACAGCAGCATCTCAGCGTCTGTGCTCTCTGAAGCCCTCCTCCCTCTGAGTTACACTGCTGATTTGCTGACCTGTGGTGGGGTTGATCTATATCTTACTGAGAGCAGCTAGAACAAACTAAGCAGCTGTACAGGTGATGAGAAATCCTCTTGGACAAGGCACATGTTTGGGTGGTAAAGGAAAAAAATGAAACAAATCAGATGATTTGGCTGTTCAAAGAAGAAGTGTTTCTTTTGCTTCCAAAGGGGGCAGGAGGACAGTAAGAACATTTTTATTTGCTGCTTGTTCTGCTTTTTCGATCAAAGATAATTGCCAAAATAGTTTTTTGTTTAGGCTACTATATTGTTGTCAGCAGGAAATAACGTGTACTGGGACTAAATTTGTCAGGAAGAGTGGGGTTTGAAAGAGAAATTAAACTCCCTCTGCCTCCTGTGAAAACTTTGCTTTGAGTTGATAAAAGAAATATTTTAAATTAAGAATAGTGTTCAGCTTCTTACCTTGAGAACTGCTCAGCAATCTGTCCCAGTAAATTCTGGAACAATTCTTCTTTCTCTGAAAGAAACAGAAGGGAGATGTAACAAAAAATGACAGAGGCAAGAAGATACCCTCAGCTCCCCTGTAAAATGGCATGCCCAGAATTCCAGCTTCGATAGTGAGGCATTTAGCCAAAAAGTTGTTCTGGTCCTTTGAACAGCGACAGCATTTGGGAATGATTCCTCGTCTCACTTGCCTTCCTCTGCCTGCAGATTACAGTTAAGATTTCTCAGGTTTTTTGTTGGTTTTTTTTTCGGGGGGGAGGCACGGGGGAGTGCTAGGCAACTTGTTTTAATGGTACCTTGCAGCACCTTCTGGAAAGGAGAACCCTTTCACATTTCTTGGGTAGGACACCCAGAATAACCATCTGCTTTTGGAAGGTCTGGCTCAAAAGAACTGCCTCTACACCATCACACGTGGTGCCAGAATGCCCATAGAAAACAGAAGAGCTTATAAACACAAGAAAACTTGCCTTTTGGATTAACACTGGGACATTAGACTGGAGACCAATTTTTTCTGTTCAAATTCATAAGAATCACACTGCTCTGCATAAAATTCCAGCAAACATGAGATGCCAAAAGACTGTCCTTGCAGAATGAGGTCCGCCCTTCCTGGTTCCTGGGACAGACACAGCAGAGCACAAGTTTCCCAACCCCTTTTTTCCTTGAGAACATAACTTGGACTGAGCTGCTTTAGGGATCCCCTGAGGATCCCATCACTGCATGAACTGCTGTGTCTGTGGTTGCTTTGGGAGCACTCATTCTGCTGGCTCCCTGCCTTTCACTGCCAACTCCAGCATTCTGGCACTTCACACTGGCTTGGGAAAGTGAGCATGGTAAAGCCCCATTCCTATCCTAAGACCACCACAGGAGTGCAGTCATTAACACAAGGAAAAGGAAACAAGTCCTTAGAACACGACTCTGGATTTCGAGGGACAGTACACTTCAGCAAGTCAGAAGTATGACAGCAATGTTATCCCATCTTTCAGTCTGTCCACACTATATTCACACAGACATGGGAAGAAGCGTAAATCACCCTTGCTGAGCTGTGAGTTGCTGCTTTGAGATTTCTCCCACTTCCTCCTACCAGCTTATTTAAACTGTACTGTGCTGTGTTCATTTTCATGCCTTAAAGGTGGATGTATCCTTGGTATCTCCTGCTCCAGGAGCAGAAACATTGCACGCTCTCATATAGAACCCACAGATTAAAGAACACCCGCTTACCCCAGGCATAGAAATACCCCAGTGGCATTTCTGAAACTACTTCTTGCCCTTGCTTGAGGGAGAGTGATGCCTTATGAGTGCAATCAACCAGACAAAGCACATCGGACAGAAATACAGCCCAGCATTTACAATGCATTTCTAAATAATAGCTCTGTACCTGTTGAAAAGATTTGCAGTTCCTCAGGTATTAAGAGATGTCAGAAATACTTGCCAAGAGCATTCACTTTCCTGGCCAAAACAATATTACCTCTGTGGCTCTAAACTGGAGCAAGCACTCTGTGCTCTGAAAGTCTCAGATCTAATTCCCTCTTTTTTTTTTTTTTTTTTTTTTTTTTTTTCCCTGCGATCTGACTCCCAGCGGTACGGATAGCAGAGCAAATACAGAGATAATTTCACAAAAACCCATTTTAAAGTTTTCTCACAAAACCCATTTGAAAACCCAAGCACTCAAACGTAGCAAACGGAGTCTTATTTAAGAGAGGAGAGCTTACCGTAGGCAGCACCTGGGATGGCACCCAAATCCAACAGTGAGAATGAGCAGAGAAGCCCGTGTCCTCTCACTTCGATGCAGCTCAGCCCTCTGACAGTGGCTGTAGCATGCCAGAGACTGACAAGTTCCCTATGCACACTGTTCCAGTAAAAAATAAATAAATCTTACTTTCACTCCCTCCCCCTGTCAAAACTCACTCGGAGCATTAGGACATTCTCATCCAGGGAACAGTCAGCTGCAATCTGATGTTTATGGATGTAATAAAAGACTTTCAAAACGAAGATGTATGTTTTTATAACCCTAGGGTGCAGTAAAGATATATGACTAAGAGTGGCAGTTTGTCTCATCTTAAAGAGACAAAGATCTATTTCTTTGCCCTGTTCCTTTCTGAGGGGAAGACCTCTGGTAACCCCTGATTCTGAAGAAAAGGCGACATCGTGCCAACATAATTAAATCCTGCTTGCCCATTCCTTTGTAGAACAGGAAGGTTACGTGTCCTTTTACACTCTGTTACCCTCTGCCTTCTCTGTGTTTTTTTATACCTCAGCACAGGGCTGACACCCCAGGTCCAAGCAGCTCTTTTTCCCTCCGTTGTTTCGTTTGTTTTCTTGCGATGCTCCCTGGGAAAAGGAAATCTTACTGCATGCAGCGTGGGCAGATGCAACCTCTGTCCCTCACTGAGGGTCGCCTGCTCCTGCCTGGCAACCCCAAAGCCTCCAGCAACTCCTTTCTCGGCTTCCCCTCCTCCTCCCCAGCCACCAGCACCATGAAATGTGCAACATTTGCAAACGCAGGTGTTCAGCAAGTCAGATTTTTGCACGCTACACGAGGCATTTTAGATGAAAATCAGAAAAAAACCCTCCAGAAGAAGCTGCCAGCTCAAGCTTCTTCCTTGGGCTTCCCATGGCTCATTCCTAAGGCTCGTTCCCAAGCTCGCCGCAGGCACAGGGACTTCGGCTCCTTGCCTGCTGGCCCGCTGCTGAGCTCAGCAGAGAACTTGGCCAGAGCATCACAGAGCCAGGAGCCACTTTGCCCTCCCTCCTGGCAGCTCCATCTCCAGCAGGTCTGGACAGAAAGCAGGTGTGGGGCAATACGGCAGCAGCACTTTTTCTTGTGGCTCCCGCCGGGGCCGGATTGGAGTGCTGGCAGTGAGCTCGGACCTTCCCTGCCAAAAGGGGACTAGGAACATGCATCTCAGGTTACACGTGGCATCGACACAGATGGCTTATAACCCACTGGCATATACCCTCAGCTTCACACCGTCCTGCTTGGCAGGGACTCTTCCTCTCCCAGTTAACACGCCGGGATCGCAGAGCCGGCTCCATTCTCCCGTCCCCTCCCCCCTCCCTCCCACCCTCCCTCCCCAGCTCCCCTCGCCATCCTGCCAACCTCAACGAGATGCAAGCGGGGAGCACATGGGGTTGTGGGGGTGGGCTGGTTGATTTTTTTTCCCTCCGTCTTTTCTGCTGTGGCCAAGGAAGGCTGCAAGGACGTGGGCGCCTGCCTTTTCCTGCCAGCGTCAGGCTGGCAAATTCCTGCCACAAGGTCTCTTTATCACGTGTACCTCTGCCTCTGGCTCTGGCTCCCGTCTGTATTTCCCTTTCAGCAGCTTGTTTGGATCTGGGCAGTCGGAGGAATTTGAAAAACAAACAGCCAGGTGGACAAAAGCCTTAGGAAGGGGTGTGCTTCAAGTCCAAGCCCACGCCTGTGAATCACGCCATAGCCAGGGCCAAATTTTCTTGACAGCTCAGGTTAATCTCGGCTACTGAATGCAAGTCCCTGCTTATGTGAGTAATTCTGAGGCAGCTGAGAGTTGCCCCCATCCTGATGCACGTGTCCACGTGGGATGCGTGTAAGGAGTAGCAAGCAGGAGGGGCTTTTTCTCTCAGCCTCTCCCTTTTGCCTCTTGCCTGAGCTGTGAGCATGAATACGCCACTGAAAGGAGAACAGGGATATCCCAGAGTAAGATGACTGATGATACACAGTGACTGTCCCCCAGTCTCAGCCCACCCAAGCAGCTCTGACACTGTCAGGGTTCCCCGGTGCGGAAGCTGCTGAGCAAGCTCAGCCTGTGTGATGGCCTCCATCCCTACTGGGTCCTTATCTCTTTGGATTTCCTTGCTCATTTCACCAGGGATGCTTGCACTGAAGGACCCGCCAGAACAAGCTAGAGACAGACGTGCAGAGACAGCTGGTGCTGAGCTTGGCGTGTGCCATGCTCCTTTATCTCACATCCCTGGTGAGATCTTTAAGGCCTCGCTCAGCTAACTGTGTGCTTTGCTGCTCTAACTTTGGAGCAGTAGAAAAATCCTGCAGATTTGGACTGCAGTGGCTCAGGCTCACTTGAGCTCTACAATAGCTCCATTCTCTGCACTATCAAAAACGTAACAGACTTCAATTTTGTTTCCCAAGAGTGTCCTGCTGGTAGGATTTGTTCATTTAATTGGCATCCCCAGCAATATTGCAGAGTGCCTGAACCCTTCTAACTACAGTCACAACACAGGAATGGGTCTGTGACCTTCGATCCTGTTCCACTGCAAGGATGCAGACCATAACCTTTCCAGGAGAGAGAAGATGCCTTGGGCAAGTTCAATGGGCTTGACTGTTTAAGCACCCCAGAGACAAGGAAGAGTTTGGAGTGGGGGTTTTGGTCCCAGGGCTGCAGGATGAGGACAGCATGTGATACAGTGACTCAGAGCTGGCCAGCTGGGACTTTGCCTTGCAGACAGATGACCCTGTGGCAATACAGTGATTGCTGCTGCATCCAATGGACAATTGCTGGAATAATAATTATTATTTTTTTAATTCCAACCCTCTCCCATGACTATGGCCAGGAAATGAGGAACAATTTCTTAGAAAGACTCTGGTGGATATGTCCTCTGCTGGATAAAAGCTACTGGTTATATTTTCCTCCCAAAGGATTATATTTTCCAGTCCTACCTTTTAGTCTTTGTTGCTCTGAAGCACACATCACATTTTTCCAGCTGCCTGGGATACTGCTGAAAAGAGGTGCATTACCTCCCACTGCTGTGAAAATCTGGGTGACCCCTTTTTTGGTATGTGTTTGGATGAGTTGCTTTGGGATGTGTAATGACGCAGGCACAGTTGTTTAAGAAGTGAAATCTGGAACAGAGCTGGGTTTTTTTTCTTTTAATGAAGAGGAACAATTTCTCACTCTTATTCTTCCTACTCTCAGCAAAATGTCAGGAATGCTCAAGATTAATGACAACTCATGTGAAAGAGAAACAAATACCAATGAACATTACTTTCATCACACTCAGTTCAACTTTCCTCCTCTTTCCATAGCAGACTCTGTCTTATGCTTTGGCAACCTAATGCTAGAATTCTTCTTGTCCTTTTCAATGCAGATCTTTGGGAATCCTTGTTTTATAAAATTCAGGGAAGGAAGAGAGTCCTTGCTGACGGAGTGACATGCACCCTGCACGAAGCAGAGCCATGTGCTGTCAACTGGGCTGAAAAATGAGGACCCTGGGAGAGTGCAAAAAGTCACACATGGTCCTATAAAAATGTATGGTTAGCTTCACATTAGGGGGAAAAAAAAATCAGATTTTCTAGAAAACCCTTCGGCCAGCTTCACAGCTGGTATAAAACAGTGGCATTCCACAACAGAGCTCTGCCAGCCCTGTTTGACATTCTTTCTTCCTCTTGGAGCAAATGACTATTTGGTTACCCATGCCAACCAGTACACAGAGACACACACTCCAGTTAATACCTCACCTTTTCTCACCTGATATGCAAATACTGTATTTCCAAATCAGGAGAGGGGTGTTATTCCAGCAGAGTTTGTTACAATAAGGAAATAGTTTGGGAGACAGCTTCTTTTCCCTCTGCAGTCATATTGTGCCTCAGCTTTGCCTACCTCCTGGGCAATCACTGGCACAGGAACTGCTTATGGCTGTGATAAAGTTCTTCCCTCTTTCTTGCTTTCTTTGTTCTTTTTGCCCTCCATTTGCCTCTGCTCTCTGCATACACAAGCTCCTTGCTGTTGTCTGTCTGTCCTCCCCACACATCCTCCTACACTGACTTGCTGGCCCTTTCATGTGGATGCTTCTGCTGCACCAGATATGGGTACTTCAGCGAGCACCTTTGGTTCCCTTCACTTCCCCATCTGAAAAAGGGCAATGCTGTAAGACACAGTATTTCTTTGTGTAACACAAGAGCCTGAGCAAGAAGAGCGGAGACCTGCAATTAGCATTGCAGATGAGATGGGGGCAGCAAAACTGCCTCACCCCTAATCCAGGAGCCTCATCTGCTCCTGCAAACTGCCTCTTCCAGCCCCAGACTTCCTGGCTCTCTCCTGTTCTTTCTCTGCAGTCTACATTTCCAAGAAAATCTTAACCTCCTGCCCCTTCTGTCGCCTGTCTTCTCATTTGACTGCCACAAACTATGTCCACAGCTGACATCTACCCTCCTGCAGCCCCTGCCTTAGCAGGCAGCCTCTGCCTGTGGCTCCAGAGCCTACAGGCTTCTGCTCAGGCTGCCTTGGCATGAGCAGAAGGAGATATTGCAGCTGCACAGGTGAGAGAGACCATGAGCCAGATGCTCTCCAGGTATTGCCCCAAGGAAATGCTCTGCTCCAGTGTCTAAAAGCTACTGGCCTGAGCACAGCAGTGGCCAGCAAAGAGATCTGGTAGCAGTGCCACTTCAGTCCTGCCTGTGTAGTACAATAGCACAGTGTGCTGGGGAATATGTTCCAGATGTGTTCTTCCATTCAGGCCTTCTTTATTTAAATATTTATTACACTTAGAGCTTCCATGCCCACAAGAGAAATTATGTGCTCTCCTCAGCCATTTGAAAATAACACGGGGTACAAGCGTTGTGCTCAGCTTTCCAGCAGAGCTTTGCTGAGAGTTGCACAAGTTTAACAAAACACTGCAAGACAGGCTTTCAAACATCATCTGTGTTGCCTGAAAAAAACCACTGCTCTATGCAAGACTTTCCCCAGGACATCAGTGGTGCTGAGTCAGACCAGAGGTAAGAATTGTGAAAGTCTCTTGGACCCCTGCCATTCCACCTCACCCTCAAATCCTTTGAAATCTGAGGGCTGGTTTTGTTTTTTTTTCTTTTGGCTTTCCTTCAGAACACTGTGATCAAACACTTCTTATTCTGCCATAGCTACAACCACGACACTGTCATCTTCCTTTCTTGTATCAGAGCCACATACTTTCCCTGTGCAAAATGTTCTCAAACTGAGCTTTAGTAAATTCAGTTCAAAAGGGTCGTTTTACCTGAGAGCTGCCCAGTTGCAACAGGTATCACTTTGTATGGAGACCTGGAAGAGTCAGAGAGGGCTGATGTTAGCAACACTGAAAGCAGTTTGTATTTCACATTTGACAGCAAACAAGGTGGGATGTGAAGAGATGTTCTACATGAAACACTTAAAAGCAGTATTTTTTCTTCAACTACCCCTACTTTTGTACCAAGCAAAAACCTTCAAAAGCAGTGGGTATTAGTGTCATAAGCCATGCAATTCCTCCAGTCATCTCCCTCCCTCTGAGGAGCTGCTCACCTCCCACTGCACACAAAAGGTGTCTGCAGGCAACCACCACCCCTTCTCTTGGGCTTGACATTATTTTTGAAGAGCAGGCTGTATAGCAAGGCTTACCTCTCTGTGTTTGCAGGCATTGTCGGATCAATGGATACCATACAATTGTCTGCTGTCAAAAGGGAGATAGTTGTGTTCCTGAAAAGCATGATTCAAAGAGGTTTATTTGACCTAGAAATGCTGGCTGAAAGTCAGTGGTGCTGCATATGGTGCATAGCCATCTTCTGTCCAGCAGCCCTCACGGCCTGGCTTGGACCTGTTTTATATTGGTACAGAAAGGGTCAAAGCACAGGATGGGGGAGCACTGATGCTTCACCCATTTCAATTACCAGAGAGGTTTCTGGGAAAATGTTAAATGTGATCATCTTTGATCTCAGAGCGGACTTTGCTCCCGGCTAACTCATATATTCTGTTTACTCATCCACTAATAATTTCTATTAAAAAGCTATGTTTTGTGTTACATTGACTCAGCAGCTCTGTATTGACTCATGCCATACAAATGACTACCAGTGCTATGGATGTCTCAAAATTGTTTAGTTACTCCTTTACCAAAACAAGCAAAAGAAATGCCTTGCTTTATATGGAGTGGGTTTTTTTTAATACTGTGCTAGGTGTGATCTCATAGGCTCAGATGTAAACCTTGTAGGTTTACTTTGGCTTCAGGAGCCTGGTTGAAATGTAAAATTCTTCAGAAGTCTTCTGTTGAAAAAAACAATGCCAAATCATGAATCACTAAAACTGCCAACCAAAGTTTTCTGGGTGATGGAGTGGAAGCATTTGACATAAGGCAAAAGAGTTTCTAACCTCTTTAGAGAGGAGATAGATTTCCTTCTTACAGAAAGAAATAGGCAGGATAGATGGCAAAGAAGATTAGTTCTGTCCAGCAGTTTATGCAAATTCTGAGTCAATACAGACGATTTTATCTTTCAGTCATCAGAGCTGGAGTCATACAATAAACCCATGATTAAAGGCTCTCTTATTTTTTCCTGTGCTTTTTCTGCATTATAAACCTGTATGTAAAAAAGTAAAGACTATGACTTATTGCAAGTCCTGTATGCAGACAGCAGATTCTCCCTTCTAGATGTGACTAAAGAGTTTCCCTACCCCTGGGCAGGTGGTGCAGAAGGATCTGGGTATCATGCAGAAGCACCATGTTCCCCTCTACCATGGATTCAGACTAGAGGAGGGGAGATTTAGATTGGAAGTTAGGAAGAAGTTCTTCACCATGAGGGTGGTGAGACACTGGCACAGGTTGCCCAGAGAGGTGGTGGAAGCCCCATCCCTGGAAGTTTTTAAGGCCAGGCTGGAGAGGGCTCTGAGCAACCTGATCTAGTGGGAGGTGTCCCTGCCCATGGCAAGGGGGTTAGAAGTGGATGATCTTAAAGGTCCCTTCTAACCCTGAAAATTCTATGATTCTATGCACCAGCCTCACCCATCCTGACACAGACCTACACCTGATCCTGGATCCCTCTCAACACAGAGGTTTAAATTGGATTCTGTTTTCTAGGTAAGAGGAACAAACCCTACAGGGAATTACAGCAGGAGAGTTGCATGGACTTTGCAGGACAGCATGAATTAGGAAATACTTGGCCTGGGCAGTGGATTTGGGGATTTTTATGTGCGTAAAATGGTTCTGCTGGGACATTTTGTCTTTGATTGCTCCATACCTGGAATTAGATTGTACTGTATCTAAATAGAAAGCTTATCACCTAGTGGCAAAGCTTCTCATTGTCCTCATTTTTGCCAATAAAAACTAGGTTTTAAACATATGGTTTTGTGTCAGTAGATAAGGGCAAGAATATAGTGCTGAGGTATAAGTGGTAGGTGCATACAGCCCCTGTGCACTCAGGGATGGGCTTCTGCATTTGCTTTTGTTTTTCAGACTGCATCTCTTCTGTTCTACTCTATCCCCCTCTGTTCCTCAGGTGCAGCTGGTACTGAAGTGGCTCAGTGGTTGCCAGAGCAATTGGGTTGCCCCAATTTCTTCTTCCATAGACGAGAATGAGAGAAGCCTGAATAGCAGATAAATTAATCATTTGAGGTCTGTCTTTAAATTCTCCACAGCAGTAAAAGAACAAAAGTGAAATTAATGTCACAACTGAAAAGAGAGACACCTACCTTGGTAACCCTGTTGCAATGCAGAAGAGGTCCATGATGTCTTTGGAGTTGCAATATTTACTAAAGATCACCTTCCAAACCAAACAGCAGCAGGGGAAAAAAATAAAAGAGGACAAAGGAGAGAAAGGACATTTAGTTCCCAGTGAGATATGAACTCTATTCAGGCTGAACTGGACTAATTTTAAGCCTCATCCTACTGCTTCAATTATCTGATTTGACTTGTGAGCTGGAATATTACTCTACTCATGTTTAATATGGGTGCATTTTTTGATAAAGCAACCAAGCTCTGGAGACCTAATTGTGCTGTTTGGAAGCAGAACAATAAAGTATGTGAACAGCGAGCAGAAGGTATCCCATAATGCAGTACTGCTGCGGGATGATAACAACTGCAAATCTAAGGGTGTAAGATTTACGAAGAAAACAGTCCAGATTTGAGGAGGTGCTTTGATAGTTTAAAAGAACACTGCTTTTTTCACTACAACAACTTAAGCTAGCTTTATACAGAACAGGGATTTTTTTTTCCCCATAAGCTGTGCCAAATTTCCCACAGTCTAGCAGGATGCATCATTCCTTCTGTTAGGTCAGAGCTCGGACCCTGGATTACAAAATTTGCCACTGTTAACTTCTCATGCCCCTGAACACCCTTCATCCCCCTGCCTTTCCACACAAGCCAGGAAGCATCTGTGCAGAGAAGAGAGGTTGAGCAGCACAATGTCCTCTTGACCCCTGTTATCATGTGGCCTCCCATGCCACAGTTTCCCCCAAGGATCCCGTGTCCATCAGGGCAGGTGATGGTCACCCCTGGTTGAGAAATTCTTCTGAAGCTGGAGTAGAGGGCAGAATGGCTCTCTGTGTTCCTTCTGCTGAATATGGTGTGGAGACATTGAAACTGCTGTGGAAATAAAATGCCCTGCTGCATTCAGGTCTGGTTCACCTTCTCAAAGACAGGAACAAGAGTCAGTGGTGGGACTGGAGCAGGGGTAGGTGCTGGTGTGGATCAGGACCACTTCCCTGGCTAGTGCTGGAGCTTGGCTTCCTCAGGCCTCTGAAGAAGAAATAGTCACAGAGCCTCTTGTGCAGCAGCTCAATGGGATTTGGGGGAACCTAATGGCAAAACTCAGGAGGAGCAAGAAAGTGATATTTTTGCCTCTGGTCTGAGGCAGAGGGAAATTGAAGTCAAAAGTCTCCACTCCTTGTGGGCGTCTCACAGGAAACTCTTTTTTTTCACCCCACCCCTCAGCCACCCCTGTCATCCCACATTCTCAGGCACAGTTTCTATTGTTCTCCACTGGGAGTGCAGGGGATGTGGACTCCTGCAAATCAGTCTCAAGGCTGGTGACCCAGAAAATGAGGAACATGTCACCTGGGATGGCCTTCCAGTGGCTTGTCTCTGACACCTTGCCTTGTGTGGCCAGGAGGAGGCAGGGGCTATGGGGCAGCAGGGGCTGTGGGGCAGCAGGGGCAGTGGTTCCTCCACCACCCTCCCTCCGTGGAGCTGGTCAGCTGAGCAGGCACCATGTGTTCTGTGAGGCAAAGACTGTTCTGGAAAAACAGCTTGTCATCACCTAATTAAGGACTCTTCTGCAAGCCACAGGTGCCAGGAGTTAATTAAGCCTGCAACCTCTCTCCAAAAGCCTCAGCCTTTGAGTGCTTTAATTCCTAAAATGTAATAGGGCTGCACTAACATGGTTCCCATGTGCCTTTCCTACAGTGCCTTTCAGGCTCCAGGGGAAATGTCTCACTGCAGGTGTCGAGTGGTGCTGACCCAGACCTCTGGCACAGGAGCTGGCAAGGCCATGGAATAGCTGGAGGGATGCTGTGGAGCAAGGATCATCTAATTGAGGAGTGAGGAGCTGCTAATCATAGAATGCTTTGGGTTGGAAAGGGCCTTAAAGATCATCTCGTTCCAACCCCTTTGCAGTGGGCAGGGACACCTCCCACTAGACAACATTGCTCAAAGCTCCATCCCACCTGGCCTTAAAAACTTCTAGGGATGGGGACATTATGAGTTGGAAGTACTGGAAGATTCAGGACAAACCAGCAAGATCTGGCCAGTCTGCCCAAGTCTTGTGCCTGGCAACAGTCAAGCTGATGCTGAAGTAAGGCTTCAAACCTCAGTTTTCACTAGTGGTGAGAAGTCCTCTTACTCTTGAGTGAAGTGTTAGGTGTTTTGTGGTTGAAAGTAATATTGACCACTTTAAGAGGTGGCTATGACTGATATATGCATGCACATCCACCTTCCCCATTTTCCAGCCCGGATGAGATCACACCAGGCAGTATCTTTACTTTCTAGACCATCAGAGCACTTGATTACTGAGGTAGTTAGTAAATGGTAACAGGAAAAAGGGGTGGGATTAATGCTTGGGTGTGTTTTAAAAGCCTGTTTTGCTCAGTGATTGACCCTTGGTTATTAAAATACAGCAGCAATCAAAGCAATAAAACATAGCCAGTTGAGTTCAGATAGGGCTAGAATCCAGCTCCTACCAGAATGCTTGACTGTCCTACTGAGTGATAGCTGCTAAAATTGTCTGACAGAGTATTGGAGGATACAGCAACTGGTACATGCAGTAACTGAGGAGATGATGCTAATTGCAACTGAACAAAGGGTGAAGGCCTGTGATGTGCCAGGAGTGCTATTTCAGGTATTGAGGTTTCTTATTCTGGAAATCAATTATTATTGACCGGGACAGATAAGAGAGGGAAAGATTAAAAAAAAAAATTAAAAAAAAAAAAAGTAAAAAACATTCAAGGTAAGAAAGCTGCCCTGACTCACAGAAAGCAGCAGGAGCTTTCAGTATAAAAAAGATGAATTTTAATGCTTTCTTTTACTCAAGGTAATAGTGAGAGAGTGGGAAGCAAAACAAAGGCTGTAGACACTAGATCATGATCTGTCTCCAGACATATTTTTTAGCTTTCCATACTTGGAATTTTTTACTTAAGTTTGCTGAAACTGGATTTGTGAATCACTCACTGCACTTTGATACTCATCTTGGGACGGCTGTCCTCAGCTGTTTGGGTTTTTTTAGTCAAAGTGTATATGCTACTGAAGTCTTCTACTGCAGCCTGCTGAGCTTTTCTGATCAGCTCCCTTCTGTCCTAAAAAACCCCAGCCAGCTTCAGACACTTCTCAGCAATATGTAATTGTTCCTAATATTGCCTGCAGGTTTCTGTTCCAAATACAGCTAATGTCAGTTGAGCTGATGGAGTATGGTTGGAATGTATTTTTGGAGTGATGGGAGAACAGCACTGTGTATTGATGGCTCCAGCACAGCATAGGAATCCTATTTGCCTAAAGTCCAT
Source organism: Calypte anna (assembly GCF_003957555.1). Classification (NCBI taxonomy): domain Eukaryota; kingdom Metazoa; phylum Chordata; class Aves; order Apodiformes; family Trochilidae; genus Calypte; species Calypte anna. The sequence continues at coordinate 110,801,904 of NC_044244.1, read as the reverse complement.
TACCATTGCAGGGACATTATAGTGACACGGGGGTTGCAATCATATATCAGCCATCTGGGACACATGGTCTCTCCTGTGACCAGGGGAGAATGTTGACCTGCAGCTTTGAGGATAGGCAGCCCTGTTGGCACTAACTGCAGAAGTGAGCATCCTACCCAGTCCTGTGAAGGTGTCTTTGCTTGGGCAGAAGTCCTGAAGCCATTGCTGTTAAACTTGGGTCTCCATGATGGTAATTTTCTGGCACTGTTTCAGACCCCTAGTCAGCACTGAGAGACTTCATTTCCCTTCAAATCTGTCTCAGCTGTCTCTGATCCACTATCATCATGTTGCTTATGTCTGGGTGGGAAACCTCTGCTGTGATGTGTCTCGCAGCACCTCACTCCTTGCACTCATGCCTGGTGCTGGAAGAAATCACTGCTTAGGACAGCTCTGAGACCTTGCTATGGAACACAGAAGAGGCCAAAGGCAGGAAACCACAGCAGTTTTTACAGCTGTGCTGGTGGGCTAAGATCATCCACATATAAGGCACAGAGAGGGTCCCCTCTAATCCATGTCGAAAAAAGTACAGAGTCACACAGGTCAGCACAGCCCAAAAGAGCCAGGAATAAAGGTCCTAAACACACCTCCTGCAAGAAAGAGTGGACACAGAGACTCCAATATGGTGCAGGAGTCTCCTGCAAGGCTGGTCAACATAAGACACTCAGCTGCCAGTGTTATTTCTAAAAGCAAATGCAGAGCCAAAATTGTGTAAGCAGAGTCACAGAGGCTATACACCACATGGAAAAAGGGACAGAGAGGCCTCTGCTTCAGCTTGCAGATTGATGACTAAATGCCATGAAGAGAATCAGCCACATACAAACCCTGTTAATTGCATTTCCCTTGGATTTGTGCCAGGACAAAAAGAATGGATTGCTCAAAAGCGATGCAGCATCTGTAAGCAATTCTTTTTTCCCCTTTGAGAGTTAATATTTTTTCATATTTCTGTCCTTCTTACTTTTAGCAAAACTTCTACCATGTGCAGAAAAGAAAATGACAGGAAAACTAGTTACTCTGAATGCTTAGCTTGATCATTTCAATGAGTATCCATCAAGACCAAGAAGTAGCTGTCTGATTTAAGTGGGGAATGCTTGCCTGTCTGACTTTGAAAGTCATGTGAAGCAAAGGTGGGGGGGGGGGGTGGACCAGAATGAATAATAACTGAGGGTTTTTGGAGTGGAAATAATGTTTTGATGAAGCTGTGTCTGTAAAGTAGGACAGCATAACTCAATGGAGATGCCTAGGTCCTGGCCCAGAGCTCACTTCTGTGGGACTGGTTTCTTTCTGGGACACAGTTCTGCATTTTCTAAAACATTTCTGAAATAAGGAGCCATTGTCTCTTAATCCATAGTATCCACCTGCAGTCAAGGACAAGGATTTTAAAAGCCCTCTCAGAAAGAGCAGGGATTAAGAGCCCTGCTATTCTGGCTGGCTTTCCCACTCAAAGGAGCAGTTCAGTATTGAGGACTGTGATGGAGACGCTTCTAAGGGACCACTGTGCATACATACACTCTGCAACCTACTGACTTACAACTAATCACATTATATTGTGCTTTCAGGAAGGGTGAAAACACAGCCTACAAATCCAATTTCTGTTCTATATTTGATACTCAGAACAGCTAATCCTCTGTAAACTGCAAACCCTGTTCAGAATGTTATCCTGCTCTGATCTGCAGTTGGTAAGTGGGTTGTCTTCCAAGAATTTTTTGGGGGTTTGGTTTTCTTTTTGTTGTGCTTTTTTTTTTGTTTTATTTTGGTTTTTTTTTTGTTGTTGTTGTTGGTTTGGTTTGGTTTGGTTTTTTTACCCTAGTAGATGTCCTAAATAAATAATGCAAAAATCTTTTCAAAGCACGTGTACCCTCAGTTTCCAGTCCTACTTCATTCTGATGGTCTCTGCCTGCTGTGTTCAAGACTTTAGGCATATGTTGATGTCTTTCTTTCAACTCAGCAAGCAATGTTCAGAGTCAGGGCTGAAAGCACGGAGTCAAAACAATCCAAAATCACAATCTTGCACTAAAGACACTGGAGAAGAGTGTATCAAGCTCAGGTAATGTACCTTGCAGGGACTGAGAAAATTGTTGCTGCTTCTGAAACAGCATCTTTCACAGAGGATTTCTGAATTGCTAAGGCAGGAGGCTAATGTGAAATTTTTCATTGTGATTTTCCCTGTCTCCCAGTGGCCTTTGTTATCCATATGAAAATGAAGAAAGAACCAGAATTTTTAGATACTACTCTGTAGAAATCACCAGAAGGATTCCCCATTTCTAAATGTGTAAGCAAATAGGTCTTCCCAAAAAACAACAATAAATTACCTATCATTAAGAGGTCCCAATATCCAGCAGAAACCATACATAAAATCCCACATCTAAACATTTTGCAGGTTTGTCATTCTTTAAATCCAGGTGCAAGCATAGCACAAGCCCAGCTATAACCAAACTCTCTGTCAATTTTTTTATTTCTCCCACTAATTAACAGCTGATATTTGGAAAACCACTCCATTTATCCTAGCTCCAAATGTTGGGCAGTATTAAAAATAGCATGCTGATTTGCCATCTGTTAGATGCAGTAGGAGCTTCTCTAAGAGAAGAAAAGATAATAAGTGCATGTGCAAGCGTGGGGAAGAAAACACGAGAGCCCTCAGCTGAGAGTCTGAGCAAACCCAAAAAGTTCCCCTGAGCTCTTCAGACACTGCTTCTGTTAGAGGGTGACAAACATGGTGAGATGTTTTACTTCCCATTGCTGGAGCTCTACAGTCTTGCTTATTCATAGTGGAAGCCACGTGGCTTGACAGCATTTATTTCAACAGGACATCCAGGTGAAACATATGGGGGGGGTTTGATGGAACTTGGACCAACTACGAGTTTGGCATCCCATACATGTTGCTCTGCTAGACTTCCTCTCCTGCCAGCAGAGAAAGAGGACAACTTCTGAAGGACAAATCAACCCACGTGCCCCTGAAACCCAGTTTTAGATGGGATAAATCATCCTCTAGAGGTAACACCTGCCTCCCAAGTGATTAAGGGGGAACCTGTGAGCTTGGAACACTCATCACTAACTTTTAGATGGCTATGGTTAAAACGGTTCAGTGGGGTGAATCCTACTGATTTCCTAATTACATACATTAACCTAAAATGTGAAACAGGAGCCACCAGACAAAGCTGGTGTATCAGAATCCCAAGGCTCATGGTTTTACAGTTAAGTCACAGTTCCCATCCTTGTAACATCCTTGAACTATGGGGAAAGAGATTTTTCCCTTTTCAAGAAAGACAAAATGTCCACGATACACTCACACATGTGACTGCTGGGGACAGATTCAACTGAGAGGGACAGTAGGGCAGAGGTTGGCTCACTACAGACCAAGGAAGATTCTTGTTACTTTTTAGAGTTATTTGGGCTCATAGAAGAAGTGAGGTTACATTGAAGAGAGCCTTGTGCAACTTGCTGACTTTACTGAGGGGCATATTGCTAATATTCAGTCTTTCAGTACTAATGATCAATGGCAGAATATAGCCAGGATGATTTTAGACACTGAGATGAAAGTATCTTATTTTCTGCAGCAAACTTAAAAGTAATTAAACCTATGACAAATAACAGAAATGTCTACACTCTGGCTTTTCTTAACAGAAAAAGTGAGCACAGTTGCTGCTGATGGAGTACTAAGTGCAATTAACCCTGTAGCACAATAATGCATTAGGCTCGAAATGTGCTGTAAACTGGATAATAAGGATGCTTTAGCACCAAATGTCCTCACTAAATATGAGTGAAGATAGGCTGCTTGTTTCAAAATTACTCACATGATTAACATCTGACGTTACAACATGCTTGATAGGAACGGCCAGATAGGACTGTCAGAAGGAGTTAATGGAGTAAGGAAAACCAAGTGTGATGAGAGGCAAGTGAAAGTCCAAGTTGCATCTTTAGAATTAAGTTCACTTGAAAAGTGATAGAAAGAAAATGGTTTTGCCTTTTTTGTATTAAGCCAAAAGAGTTCATATGTGAGCAGCATAAGTTGTTGGCTTGTCAAAATCCATAGGTAGTGTGCTAGACCTACACTTTGTCTTGTCTAAGGTAAGCTTAAAATGTGGTGAATGTAATAGAGTGCCTGTGACTTCAGAAAGATAAAGACCAGTAAACAAGCCTTTCTGGGTGATGGGTACTGATGGAGCTACACTGCAGTCCTGTGCTGGAATTATTATTTGTCCCCTTAAATCTGCTGAGGAGCACTTACTTGGGAATAGTAGAGGCCTCAAGCATGACCTTTTCTTGGACTTTTTAAAAGCACGGTTTTAAAACATTTTACTGTCTAAATTGTTTATATGCTGTAACGTAATGGATTTTTAGGAACCTGCTGTTCATTTCTTGCTGCTTTACAACAAGAACATCCAGCAGCCACTTTTGAATTCACGAGGGCAGCAGAAACTGGAGAGACAAGGTTAGCCAAGATGACTGGCCAGGCTCAGGCTGTGCTACTTTGCACCTTCCCTCTCCCACAGAGATCTGCCAGCACTAAGAAAATGGCCTTGATCCCACAAAAAAACATATTTATGCCTCAGTGCACTAAAGCAGGTTTATGACACTGGTGTGTCCAAGTTCTGGAAGAACCTGCAAAACATCAACCAAGCAGAGTGGCCACATCCTGACTGCCTGAGAACACCCCTCAGAACACTGCCTTCAATACTCAACAGCTAAAAGGCTGTCACCCTAAATCGCTGTTCCAGACAGGGAATTGGGTCCACAGGCACTGCAGAGCATGCTTGTCCTGCTGTGCCAAGTGTCACGGGGATGCAAAAGTATTTCATTGTCTTGAACTGATCATCGTGCCATTATTTTTCTGCTGTGTTTTGTTTTTAATCTGAATCTAGTTTGGCATGTTAAAAATAGCATGGCAAGTTTGGGAAAAATCTGTGGGGGTTTCTGTAGTCCAGGCATTTATACCACAGTTGCTGTTGCTCTAATTAAAATGAAAAGCCCAGATGACAGAAACAATTCCTATGCTCTGACTTTTTTGTGTGATAACCACAGCACCAAAATGTGGCTTTAGCTTTGTTCTGTTCATTGTGGACTTTAGACCAAGAGCAACGATGATTGTGGATGGCTTGGTGTTCTCCTCCTTAGGTCAGTACAGTAGACACTCAGAAAGGTTGAATTCAATACATTTCTCTGAGGGAAAAAAAAAAAAAAAAAAAAAAAAAAAGAAAAGAAAAAAAAGGTAATTTTTTGTCTGGCAACCAGAATGACTCAGTAAACCAGCAAAATGGCTCCAAAATTCTTCACTTGGTTTCTGAAGAAGAAAATACCACTCAGTGATTTCCTTGAATCCTTGACAAAAGCAGGAGGCTTTTTCTTTTTTCCAGTTAGTTCAGGCTCTGTACTCCTTTGATTTTCCATCCTTGTTACAAATATGATATTGATTAAGACACTGGAAATGGAAATCCTCCCAAATTAAGCATTTTTCTCAGATGAACTCCTTACTACTCTGTGAACAAAGCCACTGCTTGGTGACATTTGAAAACAAGAGCCATGGAACCACCCACCTGGGAATAAGGCTATGGCTGCTTTGGCTCTGCTACCATTTAAATCTCAAAGGTCAGAAGAAGATGTTCCTTAGTAGTTTCTTCATGGAAAAAAAAAATTTGGGCATGAACCGGGGAACATTTTGTTGCTGGTGGATTGTTAATTTGAAGCAGACTCAACAGGAATTTTTCTTAAAAATGCAGCCAAAGGGTTAATAACATTATGAAGAAAAATAAGACCCTGGGTTTGGCTTAGCCCTGGCACAGCAACTCTGACTTCTCCACTGGTAGGCTGGGGGTTTGGCTGCTTGAGCCCATCCAGTGGCACTGCAGGAACACGAAGAAATCCCCATCCACAGCAGCACTGCGAGATCACCTTGTCCTGGATAAAACATGTCCACAGCTTCTTCCCCTGCTGCTGTTTTCTCCTTTGCCTGGCCACAGACCTGCTGTGGCAGGGGTGGAACACAGATGTGTTTCATGGGTGTTCTAAGCCCTGGGTGTGTGTATGAAGTGCAGAGGGAGTTTGTGTCCAGGCAAGCAGGTAATGAACTTCTGGGTGTCTCAGGGCAAGAAGATCCTTTAAAAATAAATAAACTGAGTAGTGCTTGATTCCCTCAGGCGTGCATCCCTTTTAGGTAGGTACTGGATAAGAAGTGCATTATGTTATAACTTCATTTTTCAATCGGCTCTGAGAAGAAGTGACCTCTTTGAAGCACAGAGCCCCGGTTTGGTGCAGGACTGTAACACTGCAAAGACTTTAATCTTCCCTCTCCCGGGGCCCTGGCACAGCTGTCCCCTCCATCACCTGTCCTGTGCTCAGCTCTACCTCCAGCAGCTCAACGGGTGGCTGCTCAACAGGACAAACCCATCCCCTGCCCCCTGACCTGGACACAGCTACCATCAGCCTGAAGCCACCTACTGGTATCCCACCCTTTTCCAGGATCTTGAGCTCAGGTGCCCGGTGGGATTCCACAGGTGGTATTTGCTGGGCCAGGGGGGGTCATCTCATGTCCCTCACAAAGCAGAACACTTGCTGCTCCAGCACAGGGAGATGCTCAGTCAGCTCTGCCCACTGGAGGAGAGCCTGTCCCTGCCATCACCTTTGGTGAAGACTATTTTACAACTACCAATGCCTCTGAAAGTTCATTTTATCACACTGTGACAAACAACCAGGAGCCTTTGCAGGTGCAGGCAGGATGGGGCTGACATGAAAGGGCAGAAGCTGAGGAAGCTATGGAGGTGAGGGACTAGGGCAGTGTAGGAGTGATGCACAGCAGCACTGGGCTGTGCTCCCCTCTGCTCCCAGACACCCAGAGGAAGCTACAGAACACCTGGGTGTTCGATTCACTGGCGTTGCAGGTGAGGAGCTCAGCCCTCTCTCAGGGACAGGGCTGGCCTAAGGCTCAGTCCTGCATTCAACCCCTGCGGATGGTGTTTGCAATTCTGTTTCAACAGCCACCGGGAAGAGTATCAAAGCCAGAACTTTCCTCCGACCATTGCCGCATCCCTTTTCCCTCCCTGCTGTGCCCCCTGGGACCTGCTGACACACAAACCTACTTTGCTAAATTCGACACTCCTGCTGCAGAGCCCTTTCAAGTGCTCATCTGCAAGCCTCAGGTTGCTGGAGGGAGGTGGCATGCTGCTCTCAAGCTTGGTGTGTCCCTTCATTTACCCCAGTGTCCAGGCAAAACAACTTCTCTCAAACTCAGTAGCGTGCCCTGCGGCTATACTGGTAGGAATTCAGGATGGTGCTGTGGAAAAGCAAAACTCCCTGTGAACAATTACCATCACAGCTGTGCTATCATAGGGTGCTCACTTCTACTGCACAACTCCGCCATGTCCAGCAAGCCAGCTGCAAATCGGAGCTGAGCCCTTTCAAACTCAACAAGTGCTCCTATAATGAAGCTCATACCTCATTACTGGGTTGATGAGTAGCTTAGCATTGATTTAATGAGTTCCCTTTAGAAGCCTCCAATATTGCATTCCTTGGAAGATTAAGGGTTGCTTTTATTTTTTCTTTCTAATGATGTTACTTGAGGAGGCATGAGAATCTGAGATATGCCCTGCTTACCTCAGGGTGAACCCCATTTATGTGGCATTTTTACTGCAAGGATCCTTCCAAATGTTGCACGTATGGAATTTCACATCTCACAAAAGATATAGAGAATGTTTACTGAGAAAAAAAACCCCATAGCCCTTAATATTGCCTGTTAAGTTTGCAGTTGCTTGCTCATGTAATTGTGCTCCTGGTTTTTTTGTTGTTGTTTTTTTTTACTGTGAAAAGTACTCTCCAGAGACTTTCCAGAAAAATGCCATTTAAAAAAAAGAGTACATGATAAATTATGTGCTTTATCAATGTCTTTGGAATCACTCACCACCTTTTCAAAATACCAAAACATTTTCTGTGGTGAACAATAGAGGTGCCTGGGGGATCCGTACAAGCTTTGCTTCTGGGTGGCCACCAGGCAACCAACTCATAAGCCCAAACAGACGAGAAGCTGTGCCTTCAGCTCCACAGAGCCAGCATGCTCCTGTTACGGTGGAGCCTGTGGTGGCAGAGGGATCACCATCACTCCTGAGCCCTAGAGATGGAGGATGAGGAGCATCCTGCCCCGGGAAACCTGGCACAGATTTGGATTCTCTGAGGACAGGACTCTGGAAGTTGCGGTGGTCTCCAGGGCAGTGGTGGAGGAGACCGTGGGCAATGGAGGTGTGCGTGGTGGGACGGGACTCTTATCAGCTCTCCCTTTTCGTTGTTTTTGGGGTCACTCATACAGGAAAGGGGAGGGCAAGGGAAAAGGTATCTGCCGCTGTCCGTTTTGAAAAAAGGCGAGGCTGGATGAAATGAAAATTTAGAGCAGGAAGGCAGGAAATATTTGAATTGTGAGAGTCAAAGTTTACTTGCTCTTGAGCCTCACAGCCACTTTTTGCTCTGTTACAAAAAACCCCCACTTGGTTTGTGGCCAAAAAATTGCTGACAAAAAAAAAAAAAAAAAAAAAAAAAAAAAAAAAAAAAAAAAAAAGACAACTTGCAAAAATGTAGTGGCACTGTTTCTCCTTAGAAGCAGCGATCGACTGTCAGCTCGACAGCCTGCGAGCTCTCCCTTTTAACCAGAATACATTTTTCCCCGTGCTGTGAACCGTGGTTAAGCGAACAAGGCAGGCTCATAGGAGTATAAGTTTTAATTAGCGTTTATCACCATTTCCAAACAACCTGGCAAAGGTGGCGGGGACCCTGCAGCCCCCCGGCGAGGCACAACAGCCGGGCACCTGCCTGACACTCAGCATGGTGGTAGGAAAATGCTCATTGAAACCCCACCACCGCCCCCAGCAAGGAAATCTCCAAATAAATCAGCATGTCGTACTTTCCAGCTCCCACTGCTTGGGTGAAAAACCTCTCTAGAGGCAAAACTTTGTAAACACGTCTCGAAGCCACTCTGGGAGAGAGGAAGCCCGCACGGCTGCTCAGCCAAGGATCATCCCCACGCCGGCAGCGCCCATCCCTCCCCTGCTGCCAGGCTCCCCTTCCCCTTTAAATAAACATCCGTGTACAAAGCAGAAGCCGCTCAAGATTCCCCCCCACCCCCCCTTCCTCCCAGCTCCGTTCCCTTTAAAGAGAGATTTGAAGAGAGCTGAATGCAAACACGGGTCTAACTCGCGTTACAGGAACGGGGTGTGCCGCAAACACAGCCCACAGCGGCTGCTGCCTCCGGAGAGGCGACTTCGAGAAAAAAAAAGCAAAAGTACCTTTTGAATTCTTCCATCGATATCCAAATAAATACACTTGGGTCGGTAAGTTGAGGAAGCTGATCCCATCTTGCTGCAGCTGGGCTTTCACCGGACTTCTTCCCAGCGTCAGACAGAGCAGAAAAAGAGGTTTATCCCACGATGCTGAGCCACCGCTGCCTGACAGTTTGGTGTCCCCGCTCCTCTGTATTCCACTGTACTCTTACTCTGGGAAGGTCCCTCCTCTAACGTGCATGCATTTTGCTGTGCCTCTGTCTCTCGCTGCAACCTCCTTCAGTTTTTCTTCTCTCCAAATCCAGCTGCCTCCGACAAGGAAAGGCAGAGTCTCCAGATGCTGTCTGCATGTGCCCCCTCAATTCCCATAGCAACAACCCTCCTGGCTTTAGGGCTGAGAGCTGCTAGGCACTCCTTGCTCTGGCCCTGGGGCTGACCAGCTCCTGTTACACACAGGACCGAGGGGCGTTTATCCCCCAAGGGGGTTGGGGAGGAGGGGAAAACTCCTCCTTCATCAAGGTAGTAGGAATTGTAATTTGGCTTTATGCTGAAAGAGGACAGTTATTATTAATTCATGCCAACCCTTCTGGTGGGTTGCCCATAGCCAGCAAAAGGTGTGATGGGTTCCCAGATGTACTCTGTGCTGGAAGGGTCCTGTGGCAACTGGGGCTTGGTCCATCTCAGCCCAAACTCAGCAGCCTAATTTCCACCCCCCGCCCCCCCCCATTAACATTACAAGGATGGAAAGAAAAAGCAGCAGCTTTTTTCCCCTTGTAAGCTCCAGAAGGACAAAGAAAGTACATACACTTGCACAGCGCCATCCATGCCACCCCCAGAAGGAAGGAATTTGTTATTTAAGGGAATGTGAAGCATCCCAGCAAAGGCATCTCCCATGGGAATGCACAGCCAAAACCGGGAGGGAGCAAATCATCTGCCGGTCGATTCTCTGAGCGGATGCCAAATGCCATCTGCTGCGTGTCTGTGATGTGCTGCAGTGCCTGTGCCTCTGGGCAGCTGAAGCAGCAGTGATGGGTGATGCTGGGTCAGGGAAGAGAGAGAGTTTTGGAGGCAGGGGAGAGTCTGACTGATGGGCTGCAAGCCTGCAGAGCAGCTGGAAACAGCCCGTCCTGTGAGCATTAATTCTCAGTGTTTCCTAAGGCTTCTGGTGGAGGAGCTGCAAAAGTGTTTCCCAGCCTCTTGTGCTGCTGTCTGGGAAAGCTGAGCTTGTGGCAGTAGGGTCGGTGCTGCCTTCCCTGCACACCCGCAGCCCCTCGCTGCAACTTGAGTGAGACTACAGTGACCCGCAGGAGAGGCCGATGTGGCCCTGAGGGCTATAGCATAACGTGCAGCCCCAGCTGCCCTCTGCAAAAGGCAGCCAGGAATCCTTTGCTGTGCAAAAGGATTCCTAATTGCTGGTGGGGCTGAGCAGGTCCCGGAGGCAGTCCAGGAGCCAGAGCCAGGCTGGCCTTTCAGACCTAAGTCAGTGGTATCCCTCAGAGCCAGCAGCAAGGTGGCTCTTGGGAGCTGCAAACCTCTGCTTCATAATCTTTGCCAGATTGGAACAGACACTTGAATCTTCCAGGAGAAAGCACTTGCCACTCACTGAGAGCTATCTCACAGGCTATATTACGTCCTATCCCCAATGCTATATTGCAGCCTATCATGGAGGCTATCCCCATGGTATTCTGAGACACAGGCTTTCCCACTGCAGCAGCTCTCCCACATCAACCCCACCACTTCAGTACATCAGTCAGGACTTCTGTAAATGATTGTTTCATCATACACTGCTCTGCTAAGCATTGCTTTAACCCCATTTTACCATGGCTCACTCTCATGTGACTTGATTGACCTTGACAAGTTGCAGGTATGTGAGAAAGGCATCCATGACAACAAAAATGCAGCCACTTAGGAAGAGGCAGCAAGAGCACTAGCACTGGGAAATGTACAAGGGGCACTTGGTCTTGTAGAGGAGGGGGGCTGAGATCTTCCCTCCGTGAAGATCCACTCCAAGAGATGATATTGAGACACCTAATGGTTAGAATGTCAGACTGGTGAGCAGCTGCCTTTTGACTTATATTTAATAAAGTGACCAGCTCCTCCAGCCAGCAAAAAGACAGGCTCCAGAAACCAGGGGATGATCCTGTTCCTGCCTCCCCATCTTCTTCATCATATCTATTTTCCCTGTGTATTTAAATTGTTAAGATCAATCACACACCCCACACCCCTTTAGTTCCATTAATGCTTGTTGGAAAAATTGCTTTGCTATACAATTGCTGTCTACAACACTTTTCAAGAACTTTTCACGTAGAAGTAAATCTACAAAAGCTGAGCTCTCAGAAATTATGTTAAAAGCTTGATGCAACCTAAGGCAGAGCTCAGGCCTGTTCCTGAAGGATGGCAAAAAGTGGCATTCTTTAAAGAGGATGTGCAGCTCTGTGATGTGCGCTGCCTTCCTTTGGAAGTTTAATCCTTCCCAAACCTCCTTATTTCATAATACTCTGTGATATGTGGGACAAAAATGACTTGGAAGAATTATCCTATCTTTTCAAACCTTTCAACAGTTCATCAGCTGGGCCAAATCCTGGCAACACAGCACCAGATGGTGTCTCTCCATCATTTGCCTTAGAGGAGCATTTTGTCCAGCTCAGGGTAGCACTGGGGTGTTATCCCCCAGTCTGCAGGAGGGCAAATCAAGCATTGCACAGCTCTGCTTTACAGTTCTGCTAAGTTGTTTACTGGGGCCAACACACCCCACTTTATACCCCCCAAACCTTAGAAATAGATGTGCCTTTTGGAGAGCTGCAGGGAGTGAGCCTTTGGTCTGACAATCTGATGTTGCCCCAGCCATGTGTCACTTACCATGGCAGCTGCTCCCAGGGAGTAATAAAGGTGCCTCTGTCTCATGGTTGCAGTGTCTGCTCCACGTATGCAGTTCAGAGGCAGCTTTATTACAGTTTCCAAGGTGTAGCTGGATGATATTCAGATTACACACAGTTTGCACTTGTAAAATTCACTTCTGCTGAGGCACCAAACATCCACACTGCCTTTACGTGGGCCGAGATCCCCCCCTGCTGAAAACCCTGCTTAAAGGGTGAGTGATAAACCTTAGGGATGAAAGGGATTGCCCAAGCCACTCTCCATGCAGGCCTAGTGTGGGGTGGTGTGACACCATTCCTGTCCTCTCTGTCCCCCTACACAGAAGGGACTGGGGTAGTGAACCATTGAGGCATCACTGCAGAATGCCAGCCTGCATGGTCCCTCCAAGGATCTGCCCATGAGACACATCTCAAGGTGGCAATGTCCTTTTGCAATAACCTCCTTTCTCCAAAGAATCCTTATTCTTTAATATAATAAATATTATATATAATATAATAAATATAAATTAAATATAATAATTCCTTATTATATGTCACCTATTTACAACCACGGGACAAGGTTTCCAGGGCTTACTTCACCAGTCCTGAAGTCACTGTTGATCACACGGTGGCACCCACCACAGAGCCATGAGCCCCAGCCTCTAAAACCTAATTTGACCCAGGAAACCAAAGCGCCCCTTGAGACCTGCTGTAAGCAGCTGCTCATCCAAACCAGGGCAGTGCAGGGTGGTGATCTTCAAGATCCCCAGGAATGTGGGCTGGAAGGGAGCTGTGGTTGGTCTGGGGCAGCAATGTGCAGATATAGAGCCCACTCAGGAACCAAGCTTGCTCTTTAATCAGTGCTGGCCACCTTGGTGATAATACTGCCTCTATTCTATTTACAATAGTTGTTAAAATTCTGGTAGAGAGGTTCTTGCTTGTGTCTTAACACTGACACATACCAGTTGATAGGCTCAGATCTTGGGGAAAGTGAAAATGGAAATCCCTGTTAACTCACAAGTACTTGATCATCTGTGCACTACTGGCTGAGAGAAGAGTAGTCTCAAGGCACAGGCAGATCCTTCCAGCTCATGAAAGCACCTGTCCATTACAGCATCTGTCAATTCTAACTTTCCTCTTTTTTTGTCTATTGAGGAGAACCCCTTCTTTCTCCAGCTCTGTGTTAGCAATTTTTCAGTAATCTCTTTTCAAAAGCACTCACAATACCTGGCAGGTCCTCAGCTTGATTTCCTGAAAGTCTCACAGTGGTGCACACCAATTGCCTTTCCTTGTTCCCTGCTGGATGTGAAGGAAGCTCAGCCACAAGTGTTTCTTTCCATTGCAGCACCAGGTCCTTGGCACAGACCCTTCAAAACAGTAGCACAGACAGCCCCATGTCCTGATCTTGCTAAGAGTGCTCTGCATCACTTCCCCAGGTGCCTCTTCCTCCCTGCCAAGAGCAAGCAGGAACTCAGGCATCACCATGTCCTATGCCACGGTGTGGTGTACTGCCAGCTCCTACAGAGCACCTTGGCTGCACTCTCTTCCATGGCAACCTCTCTGCTTGATTTTCAGGCTTGGTTCCCTCTCTGCTTTCCATTATTCACCTCTCCTCTTCATTTCTCACTCCCCTCCCGTCTCAGCAAGCCACCTATCTCTTCCTAGCCCTTCATTTGAAGTATCAGTGTGGAGCCAAGAGCACCCAAGTGCCTTGCAATCGTGCCCTGGGCACCGCTGAATGCAACTTGGAGCATGCAGTACATACATTCACACATGGATCCTAATTAGCTGCTAATGACACATGCAGTTAGTGTGCTAGGTCCCTGGTCCAGACTTTCTGGGAAAGCCCAGCTATAAAAGCCTTATGTGTTTACATAAGGCGATGGAAGAACTTAGCAGACACAACTGGAAATTTCAAGACCTGATGTGAAAAAAAAAAAAAAAAAAAAGTTAACTGTGTCTGGAGTCACCCACTAGATCATTCAGAAGGATGATAGCCAAGAAGTGGAAAAATCAGTTCCCTCTACCACACAAGATTGGCTCATGCTCTTGGCAGGAAAGCCTGAGGCAGGGCTGCAGCCCATGTTCCCAAATGGGATGCATTTTATGTGGTGCAGGAGAGTGAAGTTACTTCAGATGCCTGTTTTGGGAGACTGCCATCTGAGCAGCTCAGGGCTGTTCAGTGACTCACCCTAAATCAGTTATTTCCATCTTTCTGACAAGCAGACCATCCTAAAGTCTTGGCAAGCTGAAGATTAATGAAAGGTTGGTGAGACTGGTGCCAGCCTGGCATCATGTGTCCCATGTGTTCAGGAGATGTGGGGCCTGGGGGGACAGGGGTGTCCATGCACTTTTGTGTCTGGGTTAAAGACCTGATGTGGGCAGAGCAGGGGGTAATCTCTGCTTCCTCTGTGACTCATCCCTGGGTGCCTCCCAGTCTGCAGGCTGGTACTCACGCTCTCCTTGCAATACTGACCCACCATCACATCAGCAAGAACAGCCACTAAATGTTTTCCTGCTCAGGACTGCTTTTCAGCATGGCAAAATTCAGACCTTATGTGGGAGAGTGGACCTCAACTGCATCACACCTGTGTGCTATGGAAGTCAGAGCCAGACACCTGCATTCCTGGGAGGTCAGCAGAAAGGGATTATGAATAGCTTGTTGCAGCACATAAAACAGCAGACCTTCAATTTTAACATGAAGGTTTTAACATGAACATTTTAAAAAATACAGAGCTTTATAGGTCTAAATAATAAGATGTGTAACATTTTTCTATAGCCTACATATTTTCTCATATTTTTTCTGTTTGTGGAGAGCATTCAGTCCTTTTTCTGTGAATGGGGAGAAGTACATTTCCTAAACAAAAGAGACTAAAGAGTTCCATCTTTCAGAGTGAGAGGCCAGAACAGAGCTACAAACCTGTGCAAAAAGGATGAAAAAGGACTCAAGTAGCACTGAAAATGCCTGACTGCCTCATCTGCTCCACCAGAATACCGAAGGCTGCCTGAAACAGGGAAACTTTAACTATTCTTGCAGTTTCCAAAGCCACATCAAGTTGAGTGATGCTTTTCCCCAGAAGTATTACCAAGATAACCACCCAACACACATCTCTCCATTAGCATTGTCTCTGTTTCTAAAAATCATAGGTCATGGCCAAAGCAACTCAAAAGGCTGGATGAGAAACCATTAGCATCTGCTTTCAAATCACATATTTGTGCTTTTTCTTTTGGCTTGTGTCCTGTATTCTGAACCTGACTGTTCACCCTGTGATCTTTCAGGTCAGTGTTCAGATGTGAGATTTCCTCTACAACTTTGTAGCCAGAAAATTTTCACACCAAGGAACAAAATTGAACTGAGATTTCCATTAAATAATAGGACTCCATTTCCTGAAGAAAATTGTAAATATAAATTAATGGTATGGTTGGGAGAAAGGGCAGCACTGAAGTATCACAGAAAATTAAATGGAAGTAGCTTATGGGGAGGAGGGATTGCCTCACACAAAAACTAGTTAGGTGTTGGTTTTTTGTACAGATTTTTCTCTAGCCCTTCTTTTATCCTTCACTGGGTTTTGTCCTGCAGAGCCCAAGTTTCCACCACAGTGCTGGGTCTCAGCCTGTACCCTCCCTCCGCTTCTATACCATCCTTTTCTTGGAGGTGACCTCAGGCAAACCCTGAAACCAGTAACATTGGTTTTGAGATGTGAACATTCAAGTCTGAGGTACTGCAAGGGATAAAAAAAGCTCAACCTTCCTTTCCTAGGTCCTGCACAGGGAAGGACTCAATGTCACTATGTTAAGGCTAAATCTACAGCACATATTTAGCCTCAGCATTGAGAAGAGCAGCTCAGGGACCACTACCACAACCCTCCCAGCTGTACCCAGGGTCTCCTGGTGTGACAGATACTGGCTTTTGTTGGGAAGCTTCTTCCAGAGGGGCTTTGTCAGTAGCTGAATCCTCTCCCATCCCACTCCAACACAGCTGAAGTCACCTCTCCTTCCTAGTCTTCCTCCTTTAGTCCTTCTTTCTTCTTCTTTGAATTGATTTCACTTGATGAACCCGGATTATTTTTTTCTTTAAATCCTTGTCCTCCTGCCTTCAGCTGCTGGGCACTGGATGTGAAAGTTCCTTCCTTGAATGTTCCCTCCTTGAATCTCTCTCTCTGCCCAAGTGTTTGATGAAAATACACTGTTATAGCCCCTCTCTAAAAACTCCCTCTAGGAAGCAAACACAATTTTGGACAAGAAACCGAGCTCAAGAACATACAAACTAAATGCATATAAATAAAGTAGAATCTCAGCAACTTGCACCAAAAAGAACACAATGTTCTGCCCACATCTTCCTGCCAATCCCACACCTTTCCACTGCATTGTTAAATCTTTGGGTTTAGTTTCTGCTGCTGCTCTTCGATTATTGTCTCCTCTGACCAGGGCTTTGCTCCCCACAATCTGCCCTAGTGTCTTTGCTCACCACAGCTGAAGGGGCTCCCCAGAGCCAGAAACACTTCCCAACAAAACAGGATTCTTGTAGAGACGCCGAGATCTGCTTGCTTTGGAACATTCAAGTGCTTGACCTTCGTGCTTGCTAGGGAGAAGGCCAAAGGCAACACATCACTTTGTTTCTCTTAATAAAATGCTGCTTTCCGTCTATTTGTCTTCTACGCATCTGTCTCCCCTTCCTCCAGCCTGGCTGCACCCAATGTTCCCAGGGTGAGCAACAGAGAGCAGAAATTAATTTGAAGGGCTGTGCCAGCTGCTGAGGAGCTGGCAGAGGCATGTCTGGGTTATGTGCACATGTCTGTGCACACATACGTGTCCAGGTGTGTACCTATAAATCTTTTAAGGTTTGGCATACCTTATGAACATGCTTCACCCCCCCAAACACCACCCCCTTGCCACGGGACACGTGGTGGCTATCATGAATTAAATATTGCTAGTATGCTATGACATTATATTGCAATGTGGAAAACATAACCATTACAAGCTGCTTCTGCATCACTGAATATTACATGTAGGAACTTCCACTGAGTCCTCCATGAGGATATCTAACCTTCCTGTAAGCTCAGGAGGGTCCCACCACTCCCTGAGAGGAACTGCAGGCTCTCTTCCACCTTTGGAGTCCATTTCTCCCCAGTGCTGCTGATCTCTGGGTGCATCTGCTCTGTTTTTCCTCTGACATAATCACTTGAGCAACCAGCTCGGCTTCATATTCTAAAGGTGAGGAGGTTTCAGCTTGGCTGGGTCTTCCCAAGATACAAAATGCATCACCACGGATCACTATGTGAAAGCATCCTGCCCTTGGCGTTCTGGCCCAGCCTCTTGCATCCCCCAGGGAGCAGTAGCTGACACAGACAAGCCAGATACCTGGACTGGCAGAGCCCAGCAAAGGCTGCTCACTCCAAAATGATATGGGATTTAATTCTGGGTGAATTGAACTGTAATTCACAAAGTAATTGCTTGGACAAGCTTGCTTGAAAATAGAGTCATGCCACAGAATACTAAACATGCTGGAAAGTCATGCAGCACCCAAGTGCTTGCGTGATCCATTTTTTGGCTTCAAAATTAAGACCATTAATTTATCATGAGGTTGATTGATGTTCTCAGCAGAACATGCTGAGGAATTTCAACTGTGCTCAAAAACTGAGACAGCAAAAACAACTTGGAAGGCTGCTCCTGATGTCTACAGGGATGCATAAGGTGAATGTGCTGGAGCTGCTAATCACTAATTTTGACTGCTTTTATGGGCCTGGGAAGGCTGGAAATAATGTTGTATCGGAATAAGTTTGCACTTAGGAATAATATTTTCTTTCTGATGACACTCAGGAATGACATTTAGATGCTGCTTCAACAGATGCATTATTTTATTAAAGGAATTGAAGCAGGTGAACACATGAGCTTTGATTTCCCTGCTGCTTTATGACTTGCATCATCTGTAACCTTTCTACCATGAGGTCTCATTTCAAATGACAGTGATGCAAAAACTGTTCTGGTTCTGAAAACTAGATGT
The DNA here is from genome assembly GCF_003957555.1 of Calypte anna. Lineage (NCBI taxonomy): Eukaryota > Metazoa > Chordata > Aves > Apodiformes > Trochilidae > Calypte > Calypte anna. Next base: position 110,783,752 of record NC_044244.1, on the reverse strand, counting down.
GTTAGTTCTGCTTCAGATGTTCTGAGGTTTTAATCCATTCACCATTTCTAGGTGTTCTACTGCAGAAGGATTTCATCCTCCTGAACAAACTATTTGCTATTATCTGGAGTAAGTTTAGAGTGATTTACCTGGCAGTACAGCATATGAGAAGTTAGTCTGTCTACTATGGTTCTAAAACAGATATCAGTCCTAAAACACACATTTTCAGACAAATTTGCCAGTAAACTTAGTTCTGCCTTTCTGGGTTGGTGACCTCTATTTTGAGAACTGCCAGTATGAAAATCAGAGCATGGAAACCAGAAGGTTTCTTGCTTTTTCTCTCCACTTTCAGCAACCACACCATTTTGCAAGTAGACAGCCAGACCAGCTGTGATGGCAGATTGCCCTCAGTGCCAAACAAGCTGCAAACCTCCTTACTTCCAAATCCCTAACACAGACAAAGGGAAAGTTAAAAGCTGGTGCTGAGCTGAATGTACAGATACTTGGGTGGGGTGATGGCCACACCAGCACAGGTGACCCTGCACAATCATAGAATCATAGAATCGACTGAGTTGGAAGGGACCTCAGAGATCAAGTCCAACCCTTGATCCACTACCGCTGCAGTTACCAGACCATGGCACTGAGTGCCACATCCAGTCTCTTTTTAAACATCTCCAGGGATGGAGAATCCACTACTTCCCTGGGCAGCCCATTCCAATTACCCTCTCCGTAATGAAATTCTTTCTAATATCCAACCTAAACCTCCCCTGGCACAACTTAAGACCATGCCCTCTTGTCTTGCTGAGAGTTGCCTGGGAAAAGAGTCCAACCCCCCCCTGGCTACCCCCTCCTTTCAGGTAGTTGTAGAGAGTGATGAGGTCTCCTCGGAGCCTCCTCTTCTCCAGGCTGAACTCCCCCAGCTCCCTCAGCCTCTCTTCATAGGATATTTGCTTAAGTCCCTTCACCAGCTTAGTTGCCCTCCTTTGGACCTGCTCCAGGACCTTGATATCCTTCCTAAACTGAGGGACTCAGAACTGGACACAGTACTCGAGGTGTGGCCTCAACAGGGCTGAGTACAGGGGCAATGGTTTGGCTCTTTCATATATTTGGGAAAGAAAATTTTCTTTTGATACATTTTTGTGACCTCTTCCTTTTTTTTGTTTTTTTTTTTTTTTTTGACTTGCTTTCTTACTTTCAGGTAACTGGAAAGCTGCAGCCAGCAGCAAAGGGTTAAGAAGATTTATAAAGACTTACAACAGGGATGGCTGAATTGTATCCTGGTGTAAAACCAGACCTGCCACAGAACCACCCAACATCCAGCTGTTTCCTACCAGGTGATCACAGTGACTTAATAATGGATTCCTAACCTGCTATACTTAAGCTGAAGTCTCATGTGGCCTGTGGCAAAACTGAGTGACTCAGACTCAAATATAATACTCTGCCCTCTGCAGCAGAAATGAACATTGCTGTGTTTGGCAAATATGGAAGAAACTCACTCCCCTTCCACAATTTTTCCTGTGTATCACTCATCTGCAATGGCCTGCCTATGCTGACTACCTTTTGTATCAAAAAAAAAGAGAAGAACTCAGAAGCTATCAATCATTTTTTTCCCCATGTCTCTTTTGAGCTAGACTCCCAGTATCTATTGGGCAATGAAATCCAGCCCTTTTCAACTTGTTCCCTATTTGTGCTGCAATTGGTGTGTGTGTGTGTATAAATACAGACATAAATGCATCTGTATCCCTCATGATTTAGCAGATGAACTCAGGCTGCTGCTTTGAGTTCTGACCTCACAGCAAGGAGCTGCTGCAGGTTTCTGAATAAGCCAAGAAATTTAAGCCAGTATTTGGGTACCGGATAAACTAAATAAACCCCAGTGCCCAAGATGGCAAGGACTTTATGTAAAGTTTTGGATTCTCCCAATGCTTGCTCCTGAGCCCCACCAGCTAATGGGCAATCAGCTCCTAGGAGTAAAGACTACACCTACATTAAAGATTACACCTTCATTGCAGCCTGAGTATGATTGCCAAAGTGTTCATAGTTGGAAAAAGTTAAAAAACCCCACCAAGGTTTTCCCTTCTGTGAATCCTGATGTGAAACAAACACAAATTAACTCGGCAGGCCATGAAGAAAACATTTTCTGATTAATATGAAATCTTCACCCTTCAGTAGTGGGAGAAACCCTAAAAATGCAAGGCCAGGAAAAATGAGAACTAAGTTTTAGCTCAAATATTTCTCTTGTATTTTCAGAAATGCTCTATAAATGTCATTGAAGCAGGAGATGCAATTGGTATAACAGTAAATAAATGCAAATATCAGAGTAATTCAGGCTCTAAGATACTAATTTTTTCAGCACTTATCTGTAGCTGCAAGCAGAGATTCAAATAACTACAGTAACTTGAAGAGGATGGAAGTAATTCAAAGTGGGCTACACAGGGACAGGCCTGTACTTTGCCTGGAAAGGACATCCAAAATTTCAGTCCTTTCCAGGTTCTCCACCAGCTGCTCATCCAATTTACCATCTCAGGAACAGAGGAGGATGCAAAAAAAAAAAAAAACAGCTAACCACTTTTGGATGCAAGTCCTGTGATGGCTCCTCAGGGACCTGCAGAAGCCCTCAGTCACTAGAGCACTGAGATAGGACATCACCCCAAACCCCACCAACCAGTTCTTACAAGTACAGTAACCAACTTGTTCCTGAAGAGAAAAAAAATGAAAATTACAAATGTGACCCCAAAAGCACCAAACTTCACATGAACTATCTGGCAACAGAAAAATCAGAGGGTTGTTCAGGCCAAAGCCATCTCTTTATTTTACACCTAAGTAACGGGTGGGAAAGGACCTAGCAGCTGACCAGCTCCACATACAGTCCTGTCAGCCCTCTCCCCTCAGGATTTGTTCCCTTGAGTATCCCACGCACTCCTGAGACCAAGCCTGGTGCCCACTGTTCCCAACTCCAAGCACTGCTCAGCATACAGGAGCTTTGGGGCAAGATGGCTCTTTTCCCTCTTTTTTAATCCCAACACCAGATTTTCACCTCTTGTTTGTTTCCCAGTCAATTCAGTCCTCTATGCTCTGCCTGCTTTGCATTTTCACAATGACTCCTTCCCACATTCACATTTCTATAGCCACTCCAATTACACCTGGCATTTTAATTAGGCACCATCAGATACTGTCCTCCTCTTTGTTTTCATTTTCAAAATGGAACCACCTTTGTGTCTTTGCACATCCTTTCTACATCTGTTGCGATTTTTTCATACACAAAGGGCCTTGCTCTTTTCAGACTCAATCTGTTAAAGCTCTTGACTGCAGCCTTCTGCTGACTTATGCTAAGGGCTACTTTACTTCCTCCCCCTCCACCCCCCTTTTTTTTTTCTTTAAAAATCTCATTTCCATGCAGATATACCTCTATGTGGAGGTGGAAAAAAAAAGGAAGGAAAAAGAAGAAAAATACACTCATTTATATTAATTTACTTCTAGATAGTTAGGATATTTTGTGCATGTCTGTAAGTACCCTTATTGTATGGTGCAGAACACATGTATCAGTTCACAAGCAGAAAGACAGTTCCTTATAGTGTGAAGCTGTGACATAAAACATTTGTGAAATGAGTTCTTAACTGTCTTTCATGTCTGAAAGGATGGAAAAACCTGGAGTGAAGGCTGTGATCAACAACCAGGAAGGAAACGTTTCTGCAATCCCTTCTAAGTGAAACTCATTAGCTGGTGTATCAGTCTTCTAGAAGCATTCTGATGTCTACACTTCTGTGGCAGTACATGTGAAGTCAGTTTAGTATTCTCCTCTGCCTGAAACAAACAACTGGACCAAAGGGAACATTGTGGAAATGTGGCTAAATATTTGTCATCCGCTTTTCTAAGAGAATGAGGGAGAGAAACAAGACCCCAGATATCATCATGAGGTGAAGAAAGTCTCCTCAGAATCCTCTAATTAAGGACAGTATCAAAAGAGACTTCCAACACATTTTTGACAGCTCATCTCCTGATGCAGGAAATGACCTGGTTCCCAGAAACATGCCTAAAGAAAGTTTTGCTCTTGTATTCACAATTTACAGAGCTGTGAAAGTTTCATTGCAGCAGGAGACTAAGTGGTATACTACCACAGAGAAGTGTATAATACCAACAGAGAAATATAGAGGAAAAAATTAAAAGTTAACTCCAAGCATCAGCTGTTGATGTTTATTAAGTGCCTCTTTATTCCAAAGAAAGGAAACAAAAAAGGGAAAAAACAACATTTTATAGCAATTGAGTTTAATAAACACTGAGGCAGTAGCACACATAACATGTTTAAGTCACTGGGTATGTGGCTAAAGCATACCAGCAGTTAAATCCTCTCCTTCCCCCTCCCAGCTTTAGGGATGACAGTCAGATTTTTAACTCGGCATAGCAGAAAATGTCACTTGAGGTTACCAAAGCTCCAGAGCACACAGAGGCAAACCTCCCAGTGAACTGTCTACAGTCCATCCACTGGCACAGCAAGCTGCAAAAGAACATCAGAGAACACCACCATTACCGAATCTGGCCTTCATAATTTGATGGGATTGCAAACGATCTTCCTCAAATTAATTCCATGTGAAGACCAGTAAACTCCACCAGCTCTAAACATTCTCCAATTTCATTTATACCATCTTCCACCTACCTAATTTTGAGCAGCACTTCTCATTTAAAAAACCCCACACATTAGTCACTGGAGAACCCTACCAGCAGCAACCCAGAATCCCCAGCATAAAGATGGGGTCAGCCTGAGGCAGTGTAACATTGGCACAAACACACATGTGGTGGATTCCCAGTGTTATTCTAAGGGTATTATGCCAGAAACACATGCAACAACCTCCTGAAGCAGATGGCAAAATTCCTTCTGGAATTTCCTAACTGGAAAAAACCCACACAAGAGTATGCATATCTCAGTGCATGGAGCAGGCTAAGAGTTTAACTTTGAGTCTCGGAGTGACCTGGGATGTGACAGCAACTTCCCTACTACTTACTTATCCTTATCCCACCCTACAAAACTTCCCTGCACACAATTGGGACAAACCCCCACTGCATGTCTGGCAATAGCTTGGGTGCTCATGGAGGTACAAGAACTCCGTCGAAGGCTTCAATTTCCAAATGAGGCAGAACAGAAATCTGGATGTGACACCCCCTCCCCTTCTTTTGTAAGACGCCCCAGCTATTATTTGCCTGCTCCTTAGGAAGTGCATTTTGATAAAAAAATTCTGTCCAAGACCATTGGAGACCTTTTTCTAACTAGAATCTTTCTTCTTTTCCAAGCAGTTTTTCTCCAGTGCATCTGCTGTTTTGGACATTATCTCTCTGGTAGAGGCACTCAAACCCCACCAAACATCGTAATAGAATCAAGACAATAATTGTTCAAGATGATTAAAGGCAGAGAGAAAAGACTGAAGCTTTTCAGTTTCAGTTCCATATAAAACTGAAGGGTAAGTAAAGCAGAGAACAAAGCAAATCAGCTTAAAACTGCTGCAGGAGCTGGCCTCAGTCCCCAGTTCAGGTGAGCATCTTCCTTTCTTACCAGACTGAAGTAAGGAGGCAGAACATACCCATCTGATGCAGCTGATTGGAAAAACTGATGTTGTACAACCCACAATCCCACAAAATGAAAAAAAATTATATGTTCAAGTTGAGACAGGCACTGCTTTCGAAACAAAAGGTTCTAATTTGTTTTCCTTATGACTCATTTTCATTACCCTCACAAGAGACAGGAGACATGTTCCAGCCTGGATACCTATCCTTTCAATCAATAAATGAAGCATTTACTTGTGGAGATATAAAAGATTAAGTAATCAACATTTCTCATTTCAAAGAAGAATCTATTTTTATTCAACACAAGACAGTAAATGAGTAAAACTCACAATAACCATCATTAAAAAAAAAACAAACAAAAAACCCCAATCAACAAACCAACCCTACAGTCATAAGAATTTGGCTCTACCTACTGGTCACTTACATTTCTACATAAAAAATTCTGTCAGTCTTGCTCATTTCCAGATTAATGGGCATTGACACCTGACACTAATAAAACACACCATTTATTCACAATCAGGGGGACCTTTAGGGTTTTTATGAAAGAAAAATAAAATATTTATCTTGTTGCCCAACAAATTTGTAGCTGTGAGGAACCAAAACGCTGCACATCAACATGGATGTGACATTTGTACACTACGATTCCTAACTCCCTCTCACAACTGATGGAAGGAAGGACTCAGCCTGGCACCTCCAACATTGTCATCACCCCGTACCCAAGTCACTGCAGTGCAAAAGCTATTTAAATAAATAAATAAATAAACAGCAGCAGTCCCTACAAGTAAAACATGTGAAACCCAAAACACAGTTAAATATCTTTACAACCTCTAACTGTTAAACACAACTGAGAGCATTTTAACCAAATACTTCAGCCCACGGCCTCTCAGAATCTGAGCACAGCACAGTTAAAGAGTTTGAGCTGTTTTGATAAATTAGTATGTAACTGTACATACCTTTTTTGGGGGGAGGAACTGACATCTTCAGTTAAAGAAGCCTTCCATCCCTGCCTCCTCACACAGCCAGTGAAGCTGTACCAGAACAGGTGTTTTATGGTTGCAATACTATTAACCACCCCATCAGAGGCTGGAGCAGTCCCCTGGTCCACCCAGCAGCCCTCCAGAGAGCCAGCCTGGCCAGGAGAGGGGCAGTGTGCCATGCCACCAGGATGGAAATCCTTTCAAGGAACACTGCTGCAGAATTGCAGAATTCTGTCCCATTTAACTACAGCCTCAAGCCCCAAAGCAGCACAGGTTCACAGATGCATGCTGAGTATCCCCACTTGTCTCAGCAGGTTTACTCAAAATGTGTGAACTCAAAAACCATTCATCAAGGGGACTGCAGGTGCAGGGCCTATGTACAGCATTCACTTGCAAGGACTTTGGTACCTCCCCTTGAGTCTTTGTGGGCATGAGGTCTTCCTTGGATCTCCATTTTTAACTGTTTTGCTGAACAAACACATTCTTGTACTGTTCAAGCCAAGCATAAAGCATGGGCTGAATGAAACCAGTGAAATAACTGATCAAAGGCTGAAAAATTACAGAACAGTCTTGGAAATTAACTGTTGTGCCAGCACATGGAACACAACACCAGCAGCTGATGAGGCATTTTTCCATGTTTTACAGGACTATTTTAGAGTGTGCTATTTCCTTAATCAAGTGTATAGATTACTGCATTGCTCAAACAAAACTTAGAGCATAGTTCTGAACAAGACATATGCCTAAAGCTTTAATACAGTTAATTCACATTTTAAATTATCTAGCCTTCTAGATGTTCTAAGTACAAACACCTCATACAGAAAAATCTTTTTTACTTTGTACATCTTAAAAAAAAAAAAAGAACACAGAAACATCTGTTTTGCAAAGGAGATAGCTGTACATAGAATTTTTATGTTCTGCATACAGTTTTTTTGCTGGGTAACACTAGTTACTGAAATGTTCTCTTACAACCTGCTACCTAGGCAATTTTTCTTTTCTGGTATAAATGTATTTTGAAACTAGCCACTTGAAAGACTTCTGGTTATTAAGGCCCTGATCTGATTATGACTTCCATCTGCACACCAAGCACTGAAATCAGGGAGCACACAACAGAGATCACTGTGGCAGTGAGTGCTGAAGCAGCTCATCTCCTCAGTCCTGCAGGGCTGAACAGTCCTATGCCACCCCAAAGGAACAACCTCTCATTTGAACCCAGCCTAGGGCAGCAGCAGAGCAACTATGTGATATTTGCAGCTGGTTTATAAGGCCCTGAAAAATCCTTACAGCCCTCAACTGGAAATTCTGACTTATCATCTACTTTGTGTTGCTTACGACTCCTTTTTGCACAATCCTAACTGAAGGCTAACATCCACCCAGAGAATCTGTGAAAACTGCTAACTGCTGAACACTGCAATGGAAAATTCCATTTCATTACCTACCAAAAGACTGGATGTTGTCTTGGGGATTAGAAGTAGTACTGTAGTTAAATTCTAATATTATGGTGAGGTTATTATTGTCTGAGCAGATTCAAAATACTAATAGCAGTGCATCTTAATAGTCAACTGATATGGTCCTCTACAAAGGGATGCCCGTGGTGTGTGCAGGATGACGTAAGCATATACTTTTCTCACTGACACTGGGACATTTCAGCTACTAGACTGCTACAGCTTTCTCCTGCTCTAGTTTCAAGTTGTTTTTTTGGAAAAGACACAGTTCAGCATTTAAATTAAAAACATTCTATGAAAAGAAATAAAGAGGCACTTGGTATTTCTCTTTGGCTCAGTTGAGGCGCACTGCTAAAACCTTCCCAAAGTTTCTGTCTCTTCATCTGATGAGTAGTTGCCATCCTGAGGTACTTATTCATGTGCAAAAATAAGAGCTTCAGGGATTTACTAGTTGCATTTCTTGCATTGCTTCCAGTAAACGTTCTTCACTAAACAAAATCTCTTAAATATAGATTAATGCATTCCATGAAGGTTTTTTTTCAGGGAAGAGTTCTGTCACTGACACAGTCATTTTTCCAAATCTGGCTCTTCACTCAGTGTTCTTTAAACCTGGAAAAGAACAGCAATCAGACAGGAAAAAACAGAGGTGTGAAGCAAGAGTTATTAAATAGCAACAGCCATGCATAACACTTACAGGGTATGATCTGTGTTACACCGAAGCTCCTTCTCAATAAGACGCAGTAAGAACTGTAAAAACAGTCATGATATCTGTGTTAATATCTATACAAATATACAAATAAGCTAAGTTTCAGGAAAAAATGCACTTATCTAAAGAGTTCCTCATAACCATACTGTGCTGAACACTGTGAAAGAGAAGAATAATTTAAAATACATACAGATGCTCAGTCATTGTTTGGAAGAGGAGCTTTCACAGTGAATAGGAAGAAGAAAATAAATTCCTTTTTGCAACTGAAAGATTAATTTCTTCAGAAGAAGCAGAATGACTTCCCAAAGTTATTTTACCAGCATATGTGTAAAGAAACCAGCAGAGGGAACTCAAGACTTCAAGAAAACCCGGCAGATAGAAATTCTGTAGAGTAAAAGTATTTTAGCTGCTACTCTGCAAAACAGTCATGTGTGTGGAAAGCTTTAATCACACAATTAGTCAGTCATGTTTACTTGTGCTTGCAGGATCAGGACTTTCAACTGTTCTTTAAACAGTGTACTAATATATGACCCAGGAAAGTGATTTTACAAACAAAATTTGATGACTCTCATACACATATAAGGCAGAACTTCCAGGGTTCCTCACTGTTACAGGTTTCCTTATTCTCAGAGCCTCAGTGTTATAAATGGAAGTTTCTTCACTATTGTAAGCACTGCTGTTTTAAGAAGTTACATCCAACACATTTCAGAGGTATGTGAGTGGCCAAGCATGACAGAACTGGATACCAAGTAAGAGGCTAAGACCCCTCCAGATATCTTTGAAGAAATTAACAGTTGGATAGAGACATTTGTATGGTGTGCTGCAAGAAACAGCAAAAGGAGAAAAAGAATTACAAAAACCAGGCTTTCTTACAACAGCATGGAGTCAACCCTCTCAAAAGCAGAGCTTTAGAAAGGCATTTTAACCAACAGGATTAGTTAAAGAAATACGGGATTTTTTGCATTTGGTTTTAATGAGTAAGTGTAGAAGAAAAAAAGCAGAGCTTTAAATCTACTTGGGAAAACTGCAACAGTTTCCTCAGTGTCACCTTGCAGCACGGAACACCTCATATTGAAAACAGCACAAATCAGGATTTACAGTGGCTGCTGACTACTAGTGGAAACACATAATTCAACTACTGACTTATCTAATTTATTTAGTTCCTTTCCAAAGATTTAACATCTTAAATATGGAAAAAAAATTAAAATTTTAGGTCAAACTTGGATTTAGAAGAAAAGCCTCAATTGCAAGCAAGACTTTCTGCTTTTCCTGTGTCAGGAAAGTGATCTGACACACTCAGCATTAGCTCCTCTGAAGGAACAAAGACCTCTGCAGACATGGGGTTTTGTTTAGGCACAGCCAGCTCAGGGGAAGGAGTAGTTCTGAAGTGTTTCACAGTCACACTGCCCTTTCATGAGCTCTTCTACCCAGGACTTCAGAAGCAAGTGTTGCTTCAGGATATCTCTGAGGTGGTCATAGCAGCATTTCTCACTGCTGGAGAACAAAGCTGGTAGAGATGCCAGCCAGGGAAATCTGTGGCAAACGCAAAAACATAACCTACAGGCTAACCTACAAGTTGGTGCAGTAAGATCAAACTCAAAGGTACAGCAAGAACTGCCTTGCCTTATGTTCTGTTTGGTCTTTAAAAGCAAAGGAGGGCAAGTCAGAAGAAAAAAAAATGGAAAAATTCTAAATTTTCAGATATTCCTGTCTACCACGCAGAACCTCAAACAGGAGAAAAAAGGAAAATGGTTGCTCTTTGTATCAAGTCACCAAATGCGTGTCACACTTTTTCCCTAAACATCTGTTCCTGGTTACTGTCAAAAGTTTGGATGTCAGTTCTGCATTTAACCTACTACAGCAGTTTTAGGGTCCATCTGGAGAATGTGATGTATTCACTTTCAACAGCTTCATTATCATGGTGATTTTGGTGACATAACAATGTAGCAAAGCATTTCTTACTGCTTCACTAAACTGGCTTGAAGGAAAACAGAATAATTCTTCTGTGAGCAGAAGATGAGGCATCTTCTAGGTTTACATTTGAAGGTTGATGCAATTATGCCTACTGAAATCTGCTCAGCCAGCAATTAACAAACGTGTATTTGCTCAGAAATTAAAGTGCATCAGAATTAATCTGCACTTTTGATTAAAATTAGATGAGAATTTCAAAATGAGCAAACTTTGCTCTTCAATTGAAAATTTCCTATACAATTGGAAGTTTCTTATAACATGGAGTATTGAAATTGCAAAAGGAAAATTCGTGTGTTGAGATAGCTTAGCACAAAGGAAACACATGGCAACTAAAGAGTATTTTCAGACTTACTAGCAAGGCACATGCATCTGCCACCATGAGCATGTAAAACACATTGTTCCAACCAGATGGGGAAATCAGCCCAGCTAAGAGAGGCCCCAAAGCCGCACCTAAAATGTAATATTGATATTGTCAGAATGATGCAATATAAGATTTATCATGCTGAAAGACAGTTATTCTGAGTTAGAATATAAATTTCTCCACCTAGTGACCTCAGTATTACCTTCTGTATTAAAATTTCTCAGAAAGTGCAAAACAATAGTGGTACTGCTGCAAGCCAATGGGAAACCTAACACAGGGGAAGTTGGAAGACTACAAGTTTGAGAAATGCCACTCTTTGGCCCAACAAAATGCTCATCCTGAGTAGCTGAATCCTACTCAAATTTCCCTTCCACAGGTCAGTCCAGGAAGAGGGGTATGAACAAAATATACCTGATCTCAGAAACAGCCCAATGGTATCTATTTTTCCTGTCTGTGCACAGTATCAGTTTACCACCCAGGTGTGGAACCACTAGAGAGGCTTAAGACTGTATTTTCTCTACTCCCCATTTCCAGAGTTGTATGGAGTTCCTGGCAATATGTGACTGGGAGAGAATGCAGTTTCTCAGAGATCTTTTGTTATTACTCACCACAGTTAAGGCAGGCTCCCTTACAGCTCTGGCTTACCTACAGATCCTGTTCCGTCAATGATCGCTGTCACCGTGGACAAGGCTCTTGCATTCCCTTTCAGGCTTTTATGGGTACCCTGAAGTGACAAAGACTGTTTAGAACCCCTCTAACCACTTCAGAAGTCAACTCAGAAAAAGTCCTTACTGTGGCAATTCAGCTCACACCCCTCCATGTTACATATACACCGAGATGCCCTAAATAGCCTATCTCAAAAGCCTTCATTACTACCTAAGGAACCTTCTACCCTATTAACCTGTAGCCTATAGTGTTCTCCTTTACTAAATCATGATCTTTAACCACAGGAGTCACAAAGCTTTCTGTTCTTCTGTGGATTCAAGCAACAAGGATGGCACTTCAGCTTTGCATTATGCTTCAAGGGTGCTTCCACAGTCATCTTTTCGCCTGCTAATGAAGCAAAGCTCTGTGGAAAAATAACCAAAAACCCCACTGCTGTGGCACGAATAGTAGAGTGCTAGAATTATGGATATGTACTGAAATACTAAGAGAATTTTTGAGTGAAAAGAAGCTGTTCAGTTCCAATTTTAGAATCCAGGTCTTCAGAACAAAGCTTAATGATAAAAGGAATGAGAAAAACTGAATAGAGAACTGCTAATCAGAGAAGGTCCTTTATCTCCAGAACACAGAGAATCCATTCAGGTAATCAGCAATTTACATTTGCTCACATCAGATGCTTGATTGCTGACATCTAAGGAACTGGCTGGCATTTTCAACCAACTTCCATTCAGTGATCTTGCAATTTCAGGCAACACTTTCTAGCTAGCAGTCCCTTCAACAAGGATGAGGATAAAATGGACAATGCATGGTAGCTACCTTTGCCTTGCCAAGACCTTCAGGCCAAGGATAGTGCTCCCGATGACATTTGGACATTTCTGTCCTGCTCTGTTTCCTATATTTAGAGCATTTGTTATAAGAGGACTTGTCCTTCTTGGTTGGTGCCTTAAGGAATAAGGAACTCTGAAAGCAACCTTCCAGTGCCTACATAATGAAAAGCACCAGGGCTGATGTGGCACTTTGTGACTGACTGACCTGATCCAACTGGAACTGCTAGCAACCAGAGTAACTATACAAGAAAGGGCAGAGGGTACCATGGACAAAAGTAAAGGTATGTGCCAGGTACAGCTTTCCACACTGACGGGAATTAAGACCCCAGCTCATCTTTCACACAGATACAGCTCCTCCCCTCATTTAAAGATGCAAAGTATAGAAGGCAGAAGGCACCTGCTTTGAAACTTGGCCTTGCATGCAGCCTTCACATTCCCTTTGGGCTGCCATCTACAAGATTAGGTCTGTCTTATTAGTAGACATGAGTTATTTAGAAGTCTCTTAGAAGCATGACAATCATATTAACATGCCAGCTCTAAAACAATCCCAATGGCTGAGTTCAGTGCTGCCTGTCCAGCTCCTTATCCCTTTGACTTTAGGACAATGCAGCCCCTTCACTGGTGACTCTGCAGAAGTCAAAGGGCTCTCTCTGGAGGCCAAAGCAGCTACACTCAAAGCAGAGGGGAAGCCAAACTCACCAAGTCGGCAGAGACGGCAGTGGTGATCAGCGCGTAAGGACCATTCACCAGGGCACCACTGATGAGCAGCATCACTGTTGCAAGTGGAACAAAACCAGAAAAACATGAGTTACTCGGATGACAGTCAGCCATGGCAACAGGAGACATCATGAACTTGTGGTTCTCAAATGATTCCTTGGCTACTCTGGCCACATTACAGAAATAGGAAAGGAAGAAAAGCAACACTTACATCTCCCTGCAATGCTTACTCCATGATGTGTAGTCTCAAATGCAAGAGGAGATAAGGCCAAGTCAAAATGGACCTCTCAGGGCCTTTAATGATCCAGGTAGATCAGAGAAAGAGCAAAGTCTGACTAAACTGACCCTAAGAACAGGGAATACTCACAAGGAACCACTCATAATCCCCTTCTCTGCTTGTACAGCACCAAGCACCAGAGGGCCCTAAAACTTAACAGGCCTTTAGGTAGAAGAAACACGACTGTCAGCACTTGTGCTTCAGCTTCTGTTCTGAGGTAACAGATAGAAACACACAAGCTAATTCAGCCTAAACAAGCAAAGTTAGTGTTGCTGTCAAAAGCACCACAAGTGGCCTTTAACAACTCAGACAGCCAATGCTGATGCAACAAGCTCAAGAAAGAAGACAAATGACCTTAACTAAATCATTGTTTTCATGCCACCCCTTACTTGTTTTGTAATCTCCTTTGATACTGCATTAAAAACCCTTCAAGAGAAAACCTAGGGAATTAGATTCCATACTTCTTCCTCTCAGAGAAAAAAATAAAACAAAAAGAAGGTTTCCCTTTTCCATCCCTTTTCCATTGAGGGATCATAAATGAAAAGTTCCCTTAAAGCCAGGCAGAATATGACTTAAGAAATACTCACCCACAGTAGCTTCAAGGCCCATTTTACTGACTGCAGAGAACATGTACAGCTGCAAAGGCAAAAAACCAAACATGGTGAATACCAACATATGTACCAACCTTAGGCTCCCATTTTCCACACAGTAAGGACAAGTATCTTAGCTGGGATTTATGTAAAAGATAGCTCTAGCACTCCAGGTGTTATTAAGCACTTTTAGACCACAGCAGGATGATTGCTTCATTGGACAAATGAGGGAAATAAGGGGCATGCTCCTATTCCTCAACATAAACTTAACTCTTTTTCAGAAAAAAAGCCTGTGTTTTCAACTCCAGTACCCAGCTTCACCACAGCACACAATACTGCTCCCAAAAAAACAAAACTTAAAGAAAAATGCACTTACTATGTTCAACTGACAGTTTACCAATAGTTACAGCACAGAAATTTTAGCCTTGGAGTAGATAAAATTCTGCCCAGATGACAGTGATAAAATTTCCATATAGCCTTCTAACAAGCAATGCAATAGACTTGTTTGCTTGTTCAGTAAAGGTAACCCAAATGCCTGTACTTGCTCACATGTTCAACTTTTCATGCCAGCTTTTAACCTGGCCTAAACTCTTTATATCCAAGCTGGAAGATGTTTGCAGAACTTCCCAAAGAATGCTGTCAAAGTCTCAGCTGCAGCTCTTAAGAGAGGGGTGGACTCTTACTGTGGGTGCTGCAAGCAACAACATCATTCCACAAGTTGATGCTCTCTTCTCCAGCCTGTCTGAGATCAAGCCTGCCAAAATTCCACCTGAAAGAAAAGATAGGTGTGAGGAAACCAGTCTGTGCATGTTTTACACAAAAGACATGTTGTACTTAATGAAACCTGACCCAGATTAAAACAACAGGATATGACTTTTAATGTCTGCTTATTCACAGGGGCACAGAGCACAAGACTGACAACAGAAATCTCACTTACCAATATCCTTATTAGCCCAACCAGTTTTGACTTGGAAGATAGAAAAGCACACCCCTGTTTCTCACCAAAAATCCAAGATGACCAGGCAGTACAGATATGGAAGAAATATTTAGAAATCATTATTCTGCTGCTTTTGAATGAAAGAAGCCTTTTCACTAGGTGCCACATGGCCATACTGCTGGGCGTGCTGGAATCCACCTTTGCCCACTCCTCCTCACTGGTCTCAACGTTTCACATGCAACAATAAAATTGGCTCCTGAGTATTTTATCTGTGTGGCACTGCAGCCAGGGGAAATGAGCTATTACAGATCTTGGGGCAAATGAAATTATTTGGTTCTTTGCTGTTCCTTACTTCTTGTATTTGCCAACAGCTGTATACAGACATACTAACCCGAGAGTGTGGCAGGAGGGGGCTGAAAGGCCTGAGGGAAAGAGTTGCTAAAATAATATAAAAGGAACTTGGTATAGGGAGAAGGAAAGGAAGTTCTCTACATTCTCCAGGTTCCTAAATATTGCTGGACCTGTCTCAACATTCCCAGCTGCCTATCTCCAAAGTGCTCACATCCTGCTTGAATTTAAATGTATACGCCAAAGGTCTAAGGAGCATGTGGCACCTTGATAAGATTGCATTCACAGTGAAATAAGATGCTCCTGAAAGAAGTCACCCCCATCTCTCAGGTGCTGTTAACTCTGGCTTTCAGCTATCTGGAATGAAATGAGTAATGAAAAATGGCAAAAGTCACATCCAGAACAAAACTGGAACAGTAACTGCAACACACCTTGACACCTGCATCTTGAACTACCAGGGTCTATGTAACTCTTAATCCTGTGAAACTTCTCCACTATGAGCATCTTTTTCCAGTAGATTGATACAGGGCTTATTTCCATAAGGGAATCAAGGGAAGTGGAGGGGATGGCAGGTCACACATATCAGCTGGGCACCAAGATGCTGCTGCTTGTTTTATTGGGAGCTATTATGTCTGTACTGGCATAATTCTTCAATGGTCAGCTTGAAAATTACAAATCAATAGCCTCAGTCTTACTATTATTCTTATAATCTCCCAAGTTAATCACATACAGTTATATGAGACATCAAGAAAAAAAAAACACAAACATTTACCTCTGTGCCAATAAAACCCACACAGCTATATAAGCTGGGATAGTTCTGTTATGTTAGAGAAGCAAAAGGAAGTATTTTGAGAGGTGACGTGACCAAGAGTCATGGGCCAGAGCTCATGAATCTAAAAAGTTCCACATTATTTGGTTCTTGCAATGTGAACTGGAGAACATCACTGCCTTTGTGAGTTGTTCAATTTTAAGATATTTTGCTAGGCTTTCAACAACCAGCCTAGTTCTCAACTTACTACTTTTACTGACACTTTTCTTCAGTGGACATAAGGGACAAGGATTAATAATATAAGTAAGCTATGCATACCACAGTTTTTTCTGAACTTGTCTGCTTAAGGATTAAATATCGCCAATGCTTACCAAAAGATTTCTTATCAAAAGACTTACCAAAGATTCCACCCACATCAAACAGTGTGGAAAGGTCCCCAGCTCTTTTGGCATCTAGATGTTCTAGTGACAAAAGAAAAACATTTGTCTCATTTCCAGACTAGAAAACACAGAAATCAACACAGTCTTGTCATGCTAGGGCAAAGGCATATTATGGCAGTAGTATTTGTTCACAGGAATAAGCTACTTAGTAGTAGCAGTTACTGATATGCTATGGGGTCATATTTCCAAAAGTGTATCAGAAAGCTGGGCTACACAGTCCTATTGTGTTAACAGTGAAGTTTCAAAAGGAGCTGATTTTCTAAACCCCTTCACAATTTTTTTAAATACATTTGGAAGAGCAATATGTGCTAAAACAGTGCTATCAGTAGCTCTACAATAAGCTTACCAATGTCTGCCACAGCACAGATGGCAGTACTGTGGTAAATATAATTAACCTTTCTATTAAAAGCTCACTGATTTCAAGGTACCCAGTTTTGCAGAAGCACTGATTATCTAGAGCCCACACAGCCTTTTGCAATAGGGTTTGCAGCTCTGTATTTTTATAGGGTGTTCAAACTGTGTCTCTCTGCTGGTTGTTAGTCCCTTATTTGTCCAGCACAGCTTTTTTGTTAGCTGGGGGTTCAGAGGTCACATCATAGAGTCACAGAAAGTTACGGGTTGGAAGGGACCTCAAAAGATCATCAAGTCCAACCCCCCTGCCAGAGCATGGTCATCTCCAGCAGGTCACACAGGAATGCATCCAGGTGGGCTTTGAATGTCTCCAGGGAAGGAAACTCCACAACCTCCCTGGGCAGCCTCTCCAGTGCTCTGTCACCCTCACAGTGAAAAAATTCTTCCTAATATTTATAGGGAACTGCCCATGCTTCAGTTTATAACCACTGCCCTTTGTCTTATTGTTTGTCACCTCTGAGGAAAGCTTGACTCTATCCTCCTGGCACTTGCTCCTAAAATATTTATAAATATTAATTCTCCTCCAAAAGAAGAGGCTCACAAGGATATGAATTGCTCTGGCTAGGTAGAAATCTTTTCTCTACAGCACAAATAAAAAAAGCAGTACTGAAGTGCTAAAGCAGCTTATTTATATTTTTTTACATGTTTTAATAAGCCACTTCAATCATGTAAAAACATTACTAGAAAGTAAACCTTTTTGACTGGTTGGCAAGAGCCAAAGACACAGCATTTATGCTCAAAATTGCTTAAGATAAGCCAGATTCTTATTTTTGTTCCTTTATTTTATTCCTTTGTTTTGAAAAAATCTTATAATAAATAATACTGATTTCCTTTATTTTATTCCTTTGTTTTGAAAAAATCTTATAATAAATAATACTGATTTCATAAAATTGAGAAGTATGTTAGTTGGCAACTTAAATTTTTCCTGCTACTGTAACAAAGATAGCTTATTTCAGAAGCAGTAACATTTATTTTCTTCTTTATTTCAAGCTCTTATTTCAAGACACTCTGTAGCTATAATTCTGTACCCCCATATGGTAATACTTACCTACATTTGTGATATAGAGGGGAAGCCAGAAGAGGAAAGTATAGCTCACCAGCTTTGCAAACAGAAGACAAAGGGAGAACTCTATGACTCCCTGAGAAAACAGAGAAAAGAAGAAGTTAGTATCTTGAC
Source organism: Calypte anna (assembly GCF_003957555.1). NCBI lineage: Eukaryota > Metazoa > Chordata > Aves > Apodiformes > Trochilidae > Calypte > Calypte anna. The sequence goes on along the minus strand of NC_044244.1, from coordinate 110,765,604 downwards.
ACAGGCTACTATTTGCTTTCAAAGACCATTATGAAAATGGTTTCTAAGAAGCATTTAGGTTTTTCTCTCTCCATCAAGAATACCCAAGAAGCATTCTTTTCCTGACAGCTCAAAGCTTACAATTAGAGAAGACTGTGGTATTTTATTTACATGCTTTCTCTACTCCTAATTGTATTGAACTGACTGAAGAGAGAACAAAAAAATAAACAGTAAGGCTCTAATACCATTTGGGACACGTTCATCACTTACTTTCCTCATGTAAGGAATTTTTATATGGCATTATAACAGGTTTGGAGTGCATTCCTGAGAAATTGGTGTATTTTTGTGTTCTTCAGATCCTTCCTTCAGATGGGTCTAAAATTCCTCCCTCATTGCTTAACTCTTTCCAAAAAGTCAGTTAAGCAGTATGAAGCAGTTCATATCAGTATCTGGTAAGAACACACTACAGACAGGGCACATGCCTAATTAAAATACTAATTTGTTCCATCCTCTTTCCTGCCAGGTACAAGAAAAGGATACTTACTGCACTGAGCTGCAACTGCACTGCCAAATTAACATGTATTCATTTCCCTCACTATCTAACACCTTCCTGTTTGAAACAGGATTTCTGAGATCCCTAGTACAGAGTACTCCAGTGATCTGCATGGACAACATACATACACAGCTGGCTCTACTTCACATAAAACTGTGACCCTTTCCTACAACAGTCAGGAAAAATACCACAGAATTACAGAGATTGCAGGTGGCAGCAGCAGCAATCTTTCTACCCATTGCTTCCACTTCACCAGAGGAAAAACAGTTGACAGAGGATGATACTGGACAGGAGGAGAACATGCAGAAATCCAGTGGTTGAGTGCTGGGGATTTCCTACCCTATCTTTACACCTGGTCCAAATAAATTTGCATCTAATTCTACTTGTGCAACATGCTGAATCTGCTAAGCTTCAAACTAAGAGGAAAATCAAAGGATAATGGTTCCTAACCCAAAAGAAATTTTCTTTCCTTTTACTGTCAATCCAAACATTTGGGCTGTCTAAAACTTCTCAAGGTAAGATGCGGAAGAGATTTTAAAATTAAAGTTTTTAAAAACAATGCTGAGTAGTGTAAAAAGGAAGCCATGGAGGGAAGTTCTGACACAGGGAAGTGCTTATGGACTCAGCCTGCTATTTCATCCTCAATGTCATTAACTAAGACCAGTAAACTTCCAGAATAGATTTTACAGTAGAACAGACCAACTCAGTTGGAAGATACCTACAGTTATTATCTAGTCCAACTGCCTGACCAAAAGTTAAAGCATTGAGGGCTTTGTCCAAATATCTCAAACACTGACAGGACTGGAGAATTGACCACCTCTCTGGGGAGCTTGCTCCAGCGTTTGGCCAGCCTCTCAGTAAAAAAAAATAAAATAATAAAAAAAAATAATTACATAGGTACTAGAGGCTTATAGTTTCTAAGATGCAACCAATTAGCTTATGCCTCTTACCGGGAAAGAGAATACTGCTGTATCTATTTCACTTCTCTTCTGAGAGTGGCACACCTTGTGTTGCATACCAGAATCTGCTTTAGCCTATGTACTCCTCAGCTGCCAATCAAAGCTCATGATGCAAAGTTAAAGACATCCACCACTCCATTTCGAATGTAAATGGAAATATGAATGTCAAGGCACAACTTAAATCTCAAGGCAACAGGCAAGAAAGCATGTGCACTCACAGGTATTCGCAAGGCTCCAAGGAAGCTGATAGCTGCTGTCCCATGTCTGCCTTCCCCAGTGACTGCAAGGGTGCTGGAGCTCAGTGACACACTGCAGTTGTCACTGTCAACAAGTAAATGCTGCATCTCTGGATCCTGCAATTTCCCAAAGTAACAATGTTTGGGGAAAAAAAAAAAACAATGCCACATAACATGTAGCAAGGAATCAAGTAAGTCCATAATAATAATAATAACAATAACATCAGCAATAATAAAAACAACAACAATAATAATAATAATAAAAAATCTATTTTATCACAGAAAATTGCAGCTTTTAAAAATCTCTTGATTTGGATTTACAGTATACAGTATACAGAGAGTATACAGAACATAGAGAAAGTATACACAGACTATCTCGTGAAATAAGCCTGGTTGTTTATACCTGAGTGCATATACTCCACTAAGGACTCAAATTCCTGTTCTAGTGTGGAAAAATTTCAAGTCACAAAAACCAAAGATTACAGTTCAATGGAATAAAACTATTTCCAGTCTTCCCTTACCTCACTACGTAAACATAGTCTAGTTCAAACTGACATTCTACTCAGCACTACAACACATTTCTATATAAAAGCACGTAGTATCTCATTTCTGTACAAATATTAAGCCCATTTTTCAGACTCCATAAAATCAGCTTATTCACTGATTTAAGTATAGGTTATCTTTCCAATTGAGTTTTGCATACTGAGTGCATTATGTTAAGCAATCACTTTATATATATGTATATATTTTCACATTTATGTCATTTGAGGATTGCAATCAACAGATTACAAAAACCTGGAGTTTACCAATATGGGATTTCCATACTGCACATAGTTAAATAATAAATAAAAACAGCAGTTTGTGTTTGGCAGAGATAATAGCGCTCAGCTTTGCCAGCTTGTCATAAAGCATGATTAGGCATATGGCAGACTTTTGATCTCTGAGGAAGGATTCATTATCCCTCAATTTTGTGCAGTTTTTAAGAGGCCAACCTGATACAAGCATTAATGAACACACAGGGGTATTCAGGTTATGCAGCAGGGAACACATTCTGCTTTCAATCACTGCATACCTTGAATATTTGCTTTCTTTTTACAGTAATATAAGAGTTCATTAAAAAAAAAAAAAATCAGTAAAAACTGCTATTCCATTGTGCTGGGAGGAGACAAGCTCAAACCCAAAACATCTGCTGTTTTTAGAGGCACAAAAGCTCACTGCAATAATCAGCTAAGTGTAATTGTAACACAACCACTGTAAAAAGGAAAGATGTTTAACTACACTTGGACAGGAATAAGATTATTTTGTCCCTGGCAGAAAATAACGGGGTCCCAAATAGGAACAAACAGGGATTTTTATTTTTTTATTAATTTCTTTTTAAAGTCTTGTTAGTACTCTGTACAACAAACATAAAATCCAGCTGGCAGGGTGAACAGCAAGAGAAAAAGGGAATAACGACAGGATTGCCAGCAGCAGCAAGCACCCTGATGCTTTGTTGTCCATGTTGTGCTTCTGTCCCACTCATCCTACTCACAAGGAAACCCCAGTCAGTGTGAGAAGCAAGAACACTTTCTTGCTCACTCGTTAAGCAGACCCTTTGCGCAGGCTGATAGCAAAGGTATGAGAACAGTTAGAAATGAAACCTCTAGAAATGAACCTCTAGAAATGAAACCTCTCAGCCTGGAGAAGAGGAGGCTCAGAGGAGACCTCATCACTCTCTACATCTCCCTGAAAGGAGGAGGTAGCCAGAGGGGGGTTGGTCTCTTTTCCCAGGCAACTCTCAGCAAGACAAGAGGGCATGGTCTTAAGTTGTGCCAGGGGAAGTTTAGGTTGGATATTAGAAAGAATTTCTTTACGGAGAGGGTGATCAAGCATTGGAATGGGCTGCCCAGGGAAGTAGTGGATTCTCCATCCCTGGAGATATTTAAAAAGAGACTGGATGTGGCACTCAGTGCCATGGTCTAGCAACCGCAACGGTGGTAAAAGGGTTGGGCTCGATGATCTCTGAGGTCCCTTCCAACCCAGCCAGTTCTATGATTCTATGATTTTGCCCACTTATTTGCTGACTACATTTGAGCTGTTTTCACAACATGTCTGAAGACACCTACTGATATCCATACACCTTCTCCCCTTATTTGCCACCTATTTGTAAAATAGTATTGGCAAGCTATTTCTGGACTGTAAACTGTTTTTGGGCAGCTCAAAAATGAGCATGAATAAACTCAGTATAGAAAAGGTTTGAAGTTGGACTGCTCAGTGTTTCCTTAGCAAAAATTTCAAAACCTTTTCATCAACACTGAATATTATACCCTGTGAATGCTGATGATTATTCTATGGGCAAAGGATGAATAGAACAGGAAGTTTCTGTTTTCCTGTAAAAGCCTGAAAGAAGTTAAAAAAGTTTTCTGCTCAGGATAGGGTGTGCCAAGTGTACTGAATACAAATACAATACTGCAAATGAAAATTTGCTGTTACTGTCTGTCACAAGATAAAATGTCTTTTTATCCACAAATGGGTAAGTCCAGAGGCCAATTTCAAGTGAGGATTGCCAGCATTTACCATTATAAGTTTTAAGCAGGATTCCTGTGAATAATTTTTCATATTTAGAACTCTCTGCCTCCATTTATAACATTTTCACTACATATTTCACTACATTAAGGGAGAGAAGTGAGATGGCACAGAGGGAACAAACATGCATAAATAGATATAAGATTTCAAATGGGCCATTTTAAAGATATTTGGTACAACCTTATTTTTGCTGGAATTGCATGAAAATCACAAATTACGACCAATTGAGCAAGCATGCAACATTATCCAGCTCTTTTTGTAGTAATGCCTATTTCCCTTTTCTGAAATTACATTTGTGCATTTATGTTTGAAAGGAGAAGTAGAATTTTTAACAACAGTAAATCTACTGTAAATATTCCATGTGAGCTTTTGGAAGTCTTTTACACTACTTTACAATAATAATGTTAAATTTTACCTGAGGCTTGCTGGTTTCCTTAGCATTTAAGGTTGGTGTCTGGACTCTGAATCGAGATGCACCATTGAGAAAGGTTTTAGAACTCTGAAAAAACAAAGACAAATAAATGCCACGCTTTTGTTGCTTGCTTTTTAAAGGATTACAATAGTGTTAATAATTTCTCAACAACAAAAGTGTTTGTTCATTGAAACACAAACATAACCCCAAATCGAGCATCTTTAATCTAATGACTGTGCATTTTGGGTATTTTAAGTTCTTATGCAGACCTATTGCAATGGAAATAAAATGCAATTTAAAATATTTGAAGCCTCATTTCCTACTGTCTTTATACAGAAGCAGCATATTAAATTCAGGGCACAGTAGAGCCATTCTTAACATTTTTAACTGCTTTTTTCTTCTACAGAAGTTTCATTAACATTGCATTCATTTTCTCTCATAACCAGACAATCCTAGTAGCAACTACAGAAGTTGATTTGTTTCAGGTAAACCTTGATTCTTTATTTCCCTACCCTTCTAAGATTAACGTGAATCCCTTTAGTTTGTGCTCCCTCTATTCTTCTAATACAGAAATGGACTCTGCTCTTGGGTGGCAGGATTCTTAATGAAGAGCCTGAGTACTCCAGCATGCTCAGTACAAAAATTGAGGCAATAAGCCATATTTTAGGCCCCAGATGGACCTGCTTTTTTATATTTGCTTATTAGCAAGTGCATTAGTATATCCGTTCATACACAAAACTGCATTATTTGGAAATCATCATTCTGAGATATCCTTGTTCTAAAAAGATTTGCCAGGGAAATTAAGGTTTGTCTGTCAAATGAAACACACATTCTCAAAGTAGGCATGCAAGAGGCACATAGGTCACAAGAGGCAGCATACACTCCTTAGGGATGTAAAGTTTATTTAAGTGTATAATCACACTCTGAATGCCACATATATAAAAAATAAAAGATTTTCCCAAACCTGCCTCAAATAAATCCCCTCAAAACTCCCACCACAAATAAAAAAACCATGTCCATCCTCACTGAACACTTTAATTTGAAAAGAATCAATACATTACTCTTCCCTCAACAAAAATACATGGATGTATGTTGCAGTATTTTTTAGATAAACTACCATTAATAAACCAAATTCCACTAAGAAGGCAAAAAACCCAACCTGAGGGGCAAGAATTGATGCTCAATGTAGTGCTAAAGAGCAATCAGTCATGGTCATGCACTCCCCAAAATAAACAAATACCACTCAAACCCCCAGGATCTGATAAACCAGATTTTAAAACTTTATCTTACAGAAAATCAGCCTTTTAGTAAAAAAGTGATTTATAATAATTTGTGGGGAGAAAATCCATTTCCTAGAGACAAGTAATTACACCTTTATTCAGCAGCTCAGCAGAGAAAAAATGAAAAACTTTAATTTGAATGTAAAAAATAAGATTTACTGTGGTAAGGAGGAAATGTCTGGGCATAAGGACTAGACTGAGAGGCTGCATACTTAATACTTAAACTTCTTTCTCCTTTCCAGAAGATAAAAATTGCAGCCTGGTATCTTTTAAATGTTCAAGCACTTTGCCACAGGAGTTGAAGAGAGCTAAGTTTCCCGGAAATGCAAAGTTAGGTTAAAATAAGTTCCTAGAGCATAAAGATAGGTCTGTATGAACACACTGCAGCTAACATGTTTACCTATGGAAAAAAACTTACAGGGGAAAAAAGACAAGAAGCAATTAAACAAGTCCTAGGTGCTATTAAATCTACCCTTTAACTTTCATTATGGAAGTGCACCAGTGCTTAATAAAGCACGCAGACTTCTTGCTGGCATTTGTCAGAGGTACAGGCTTTTGGAAAGCCATATATTAAGCCTCCAATGGTAGCATTTAAAAGCACTTTATTGTACTCAAGGATATGTTTTGAAACAATTTCATATTCATAAACCAGAGCCAAGGTAAATACCAGCAAAGGAAGCACGGTCCAAAAAATCAGTGATTAAAGAGTAAGAACTGTGCATTCAAGGCTCCGTGCCTGGCTCTCTGTCTGTGCTTCTGAACAACTCAATGAAATTAGATTACTCACCACTACAAACTCTGTAGAAATATTGGGCTCACGATCACGCTGTAAATAAACAGTAGACCAAATTCATCCAAGATAGTGATACCACACAAAGATGAATCTGATCTATAAATCTTAAAATAAATCTACCCTAAGTCCTTCTTTCATGTTGAACACATATTTTAGTTTTCCTTAAATTTCACTGGCCTCATTCATCTACAATGAGGTTCAGCTTTTGGCACAAGCTGGCAGAGCTGCCTGCACCTAATCCAGACAACTGTCCAAAGTGACCTAATACACTTTGTGAGCAAATCAAATGTGTATGTTTCTTTAATTTCTTAGAAGAAACATTGCCAATTGTTTAAAAAAGCACATTGGGGTTGTCACCTGAAATGACTGAGGGAAAAAAAAAAAAAAAAGACAAAAAAAAAGACAGCTAGCATTTTATGCCTGCCTTATATAAAATGGCTGAAATTTTTTATTCCACATAATAGCAGTCTATTACATTAGACATACCTCTCTTCAAGGAGAAATTATTTTTTTCTTTACAGAAACAGTCACCACTACATCTGCATTTGTACATCTTATTGGACTTCTATTCTTACCATATTAATTTCCTTAACTTCTAAAGCCACCCTTCCTGCAGCAAAAAGAATCCATGAGTCCTATTCACCAAGGACTTAGAATCCCTTGCACTCTGCAGACCACAGAGGGCTGAAATGTTTGAGCAATTCCAATGGCATACAGCTGCCCAACACAACAGCAAATCTTAATCTGAGAAAGGTCCAAGGCAGGTGGGTAAGCACTTTCGTAAGCCTTCTGCTAGAGATGCAGATGTGAATATATGGAACAGAGAAGGAAAAACTGATGTCTTTTGCTCTGGATAGCAAGGTTTCCAGGGAAACAGAAGGTCAAATGCATCCCTACACAGATGAGACTGTGCCTGAAGCAGTGATCTTGCTTGTATCCTAGAGAAGATCAGGTCAAATCATAGCCACTTCCTGTGACTAGGAGAAGGGGTGGTGAATGGAAGGAGAAAAAAACCTCTAAACTGTTACATTTTTGTTAAAAATATGACAGCAAGTAGATATTGAATGTAGGGCTTTTTTTCATGCCAACTCCTTGAGACTTGTGAGGAACATATTGTGTTAAAGTCTTTAGCTATGTTTTTCAGTAAAAGTGTATTTGAAACAAATATAAAAACATTTACTTCCATTAAGCTTAACAGCAAATTCTGTAAACATTATGCTCTGGATATTACAAACAGCAGCCAAGGTGCTCACAGGAGCATTACTTAACTTCATGAAAGCTAAGGAAAAAAGTGCCTCCTCTAGGAGTCTCTAAGAGTCACTTAAAATATTCTCTGATTTGACAGATGTTGCCTTCAGGAAGTAAAAGAGAATTAAATGAAAAATAGAGTGCATTGTGAGCACACCTTATCTGACAGTAACAAACTAAGGAGTTTTCACAAACCATTCAGAAGCTCTATCAGGAGTACTCTGTATGAGGGAAAATAAAATTCATTAACTAGTATAGAAGAGGTAACACTCACTAGAAAAATCACCTCCAGTTACTATTCAAGAAGAAGAGACCATTTAAAATGTAAAAAGCTATCTATTTGAAACTACTGGAGGACAGGGGTAAAAAACAAGCAATCATCTCTGTACCATCTACTGTGAAGCTTGAAAACTAGAAGGTATAGTTCCCATATACTTATATATGCAGACAGCCTCCACATATAATCCTCTACTATAGGAAAACACCTGTGGTATTCCCTTGGGACCTTCCCTCTGACACTTCCCCCCATATCCCTGATCTGCCCTTCCACATGGGAAACCCTAAGATCTTTCTTGTCAGTCTCCTCTTAGTATTCTTCCAAAGAACTAGCAGAAGATGTGGCAGATCCATTGCCCAGATCTATACTGCCTCCCTTCTCTTTGCATCACAGTAACACGAGGCAGGAAAGGAATAATCTTCACTGAAGCCCTTCTGCTATGGAGACAGACAGAGAGCTGGGGTTGTTCAGCCTGGAGAAGCCTCCAGAGAGACTTCATAGCAGCCTTCCAGTACCTGAAGGAAGACTACAGGAAAGCTAGGGAGGGAATTTTTACAAGGGCAGGGAGAGATAGGACAATGGGCGATGGTTTTAAACTGAAAGAGGGCAGATTTAGATGAGATATTAGGAAGAAAAAGGAAAAAGGACTCTAGCCCACAAGTTGGCAGGGCTGATAAGGAGGGCTTTAAACTAGGTTTGAAGGGGGAAGGGGCTGAAACTGGGCTCAGCCAGACAGAGAGAGACCTTGGAGTTTGGATTGCCAGGAAGCTGAACATGAGCCAGCAGTGTGCCCAGGTGGCCAAGAAGGCCAATGGCATCCTGGCCTGTATCAGGAACAGTGTGGCCAGCAGGTCCAGGGAAGTGATTCTGCCCCTGTACTCAGCGCTGGTGAGGCCGCACCTCGAGTCCTGTGTCCAGTTCTGGGCCCCTCAGTTTAGGAAGGAGATTGAGGGCCTGGAGCGGGTCCAAAGGAGGGCAACCAGGCTGGTGAAGGGACTTAAGCACAGACCCTGTGAGGATAGGCTGAGGGAGCTGGGGCTGTTCAGCCTGGAGAAGAGGAGGCTCCGAGGAGACCTCATCGCTGTCTACAACTCCCTGAAAGGAGGGTGTAGCCAGGGGGGGGTTGGTCTCTTTTCCCAGGCAACTCTCAGCAAGACAAGAGGGCACGGTCTTAAGTTGTGCCGGGGGAGGTTTAGGTTGGACATTAGAAAGAATTTCTTTACCAAGAAGGTGATCAGACATTGGAATGGGCTGCCCAGGGAAGTAGTCTCCGTCCCTGGAGATATTTAAAAAGAGACTGGATGTGGCACTCAGTGCCATGGTCTGGTAACTGCAGTGGTAGTGGATCAAGGGTTGGACTTGATGATCTCTGAGGTCCCTTCCAACCCAGCCAATTCTATGATTCTATGATTCCTGTGAGGGTGGTGAGGCACTGGCACAGGCTGCCCAGGGAAGTTGTGGCTGCCTCCTGCCTGAAGTGCTCAAGGTCAGGTTGGATGGGGCTCTGAGCACCCTTGTCTATTTAATACTTAAGGAGAAAGCTTTTCTTTTAGAAACAATTAAAAGTTACAAGTTTAGCTGCCACAATGGCACAAGGAAGTGTACACACAATGTTCAGCAACACAATGAAAGCTTAAACATTTTGCACAGACCCGCACACGCTTCAGTCCTGCTTCAATAATATCTTAAGTAGTCAATATCAATGTTGGACTTTAAAACTCTTACTAAGAGAGCTGCATTTTCCCTTGTGATCTAGGCAGCATGCATTCCATAGTTTGTGTGTGATAGTGTATTTACAGCTCAGTGAAGTTCACTATCTTACTCAAAATTTAAGCCCTTGAATTATAAACTCTCACAATAGCAAGATCTGCTGCCTCCATGCCAGTAAAACATGTGATGAATGCATTTTTAAAATTCAATGCAAACTTTTTTAATAAAACCCCCAAACCTATGTATAAACAATAACTCCATTGTTGAGGATTTCAATATTTTACAGCCCAGTCCTAAGCTTTTTGATTCTGTCAAATTTAAACCTCCTACAAGCAGAGGGTAGGACCATACAATATCCAGAAGTTTGTCCATTCCAACCTAAATTATTATGTGATGTCACAAAAAATGAAGCAATGATCTTTTGTGTCCATTACCACTAAGCACAAATTGTTTCTCTCTCCTTTTCACAACTGTTTGCTCCAATCTCTTCACCTCAGCTTCGTATCCATCCCTTGCTTCCTCTTTTCTATAGGTATATGCTCCTACTGTCCTTCCCTCTATTCAAGGGAACATCTCACTTTCCATCCCCAAGCCCACAGATGTATGGTTAATTGACACTATGGCAGCAGAAGGGCTGCTTGCTTTTCCTTTCTGAAATACCTAACACAGGGTTCACAAACAGTGAGATAAGATGTGGTTGGCAGCTATTCCATTATGTCACACCTAAGCAATGAAGGCAAGAGACAGGCCAAAATGCTTTGAAGATGGCCAGGAAGATGAGTAAGAAAACTCAAAACCAGTTTCCACTTGGTTTACTGTAGTACAATAATCTATTCCAATATCATAATTAAAGCAAACTCATTCACCTCATAATTCACACTGCTTTAATAGCAAGTTAGCTACTGGTTTAACAGTGAAACACAAAAAGATCAATTATTCCCTCAAGTATAGGGTCAGTTATAACAGCAGGGCACAAACCAGCCACACAGATTATCTGATTTCTACAACAACCATAAAGAACTTGCACTAGGAGGCAAAAATCAAAATAGTAAATCACTTACACTGGATGGTGTGCAGGAACAACTTACATCTTTAGGATCTGAAATAAAATGCCACACATGGTTAAAAGTGAAAACAAGCATAATAAGTATCTCTTAAGACACCAGTAATTTACAAACAATAAACAAAATGCACAGATACAGTCCCGCCAGAAAAGTGTAACTGTAGCTCTAGGGAAAAAGAAAAGGGTGCTCCATGATATCCCTCCCCTCCTATGACCACATTAAGTGCTATTCTGGCAGTCCAGCTCATTACAGCATTCTCATACAGCTTTCTGCAGAACTTTTTACTTTCCAAGATAGGACAGTTAAAGCAACACGAGCAATCATCCGAGTATTTCTGTGTCTATGAAGGGACAAGTTGGAGACATTCCTTTTTTATTTCTAATTTGAAGTGACAAAACTTGCTCTGTCAGCTGAGTTCTGTATTTTCTATCACAGAATATGTATGGCATGGGTTGAATGGTAGCACAGAATATACACCACAGCCAGGTGTGACATTCTGCTATGCTACAATACACATGAACAATTTATAAAGACAGAGAAGTAAGGACAGTGCAGTGGACTGAATTCTGAAGTGTTACTCTCTAAGGTATGATGGAGTCTGAGTGTATAAGTCCCTTAGACATACAAAGGTCCATCTAGTGTTCTAGGAAGAAGTTCTCTAAGTATTGGCATGGCTTGAGAAATATACTTTTCACCAAGTTATTCAGCCTGAATAGCTGGTGTTCCTCACTCATAATGAGCCCTCCATGGTTCAATCCCATTAAAGCACTTACGTTCAATAAGAAACAGGAAACAAACCATCCCCATCCCAGCAACGATCACACCAGGCACCACGAAGGAGAGACCCCAGCACGTAGACACCCAATAAGCAGCAATTAAGGATCCCAAGATATTTCCTACTGAAGTGTGTGAATTCCAGATTCCCATGATCAAACCTCTCCTGCATTTAAAAATAAAGCCACAAACTTTAACAATTCCAACAATATCCATTATTCTCTTGGGAAATGTGTATAAAAATGACTGCTCATCTGCTGCATTGAAATATTGATTGGAATATTTGCAATCTTACTGTTCTTTCATTGACCGCTTCTTCATGCTACAGTCTTTCACCTGGCAATTTCAAGGCACCTAAATATCAATTGTAGCATCCTAAATACTTCTCTGTGCATGACAGAACTCATCCCACATTTAACGGCATTTGAAGGCACAACTAGGGCTTGCATATTTCTGGACAGAGTTTCTTTGATAAAAACAAGTATGCAGGTGTTGGGTAGCATGTGCATGCTAAGTCTAATGCTATTGGGAATGAAAGTCCTCCTGCAAATACATTGCACTGATTATCTGATGCTTTCAGGAGATACTTATCAAGCAAAAGAAAACAATTTGCACAGGACAGGTGAAGCAAATTCAGTGCTGTTTGTTCACATTCTGAACGTGCTAGGCATTAGCAGAAGATAACACCTGCACAAGCTTGGCTAACACACACATCAGAATACTGTCTGCCTGCAAATGGAGCAGTGTAGAACAGCTCCAGCTGAGCTAATGTAAACCACAAAAATCTTACTGTACTTGTGAGATTTAGCAAAAGGTTTTTTTTCCCCTCATAAGTCATGGGAAAATTTCTCCGCTCTCAGCAGGAGTTTACCCGGAGCAATCTAATTGGAAGTAAACCAAATCTTTTTCCTTTGGCTAAAGGCAAGATCTAAGAGGTCTGCTCGTGTTTCATAAATTTGTAGCAAAATGAAAAGAACCGGACCACTGACGTTCAAACCTATCCATCAGTCCACTATGCAGCCTCCCTGAAGTAAAGGCTCTTGCTTTTACACAAGAGGAAATCTGAATAAACATATTTGTTTTGAACAGACTTGCCAATTTTTTTCAGTATTGTCCGACTGTATTTCTGCATTTCCTACCACCCACCAAAAAGGCTGCAAGGGACTACAGACAACTAGTTTGAGTCTACACCTTCTTAACTGTCCCATGATTTTATATGGAAAGCCTATACTTAATTTTCATATGTCCCTGTCTTGAACTGATTGACAACAGATGTTCATTCAATGGTAGGTATCTACAATGGACAGCACTACACTAGTCTTACTAGTAACATGCAGTTCTTGCAAAATTTATGGAAAACTCCTATAGAGTATGACAAAATAAACATCATGAATGATCTCTATGCAGGATTAAGGGAAAAAATATTTAAAGAGAGTGACAAAACCAAAAGGTTAATCAGTTCCCATGTATTTCCCTTTTTAATTTAATTTTCAAGTTTCTGTAAGTGTGTTAGACAAAAAGATACTTCTAGAGTTATACTCACAACTACTTTGAATCATAAATGAAAACATAGGAAAGTCCACAATAAATGGCATAATAACAGCCTTCATTAAAATTGGGTGTAGATTAATATGTGCAAGAACTATTCTTAATTCAATTCTGAAATATTTAATCTGAAAAATTAAGTCTAAAGAGCTACCACAGAACACTGTTTTAACATGAGAGAATATTTCAAACTGATATATAATCAGTGTAACTAAGAAAACTCAAAGATCTGCCTAACCACTTGTTTGCTCCCCCAAATAAATGGAAGCAAGAGAAAGATATTTAAATTTACTATAATATTACAGCCCAGAATATATTTGTACTTCCAAAATCTGGGATTATATATTATTTACCTTCCTTTTCCAAACCAGTTGCCAATACATGTAACGACACTCGGCCAGCCAGTAGTTTGCACCAAGCCATTAGCTATCTGAAAGCATATAAAAATAACAATAAATAAACATACTTTAAAATAAGTGAGGTTCCTACACAATTCCGGATGAGTTGGGAAAATAAACCTACACAAATCCTTTGGATTTACAAATTTAGTGGTGGGTCTGTAAAGCAGTCTTTTCCAATAATAAACAAGTTACAACATTTTGCAGAGATTCTTCCCTCTACCTACACCTCCCCAGTTACTTTATGATTTAACACACAAAAGACAAAATGAATCACATGCTTACCAAAAAACACACTGCACTAACCTCAACACAGAAACAAATTCCCCATGCTCAAACAGAACTGTAGTACTTATCTCAATTTGAACATACTCCAAAGCATGTTTGCAATCAAAGCCAGGAAAAAGAAAACTGTAGGGGAGACTGGGTAACTCTGCACATTAATTTTAAATGCTTAACAGACAACTGATAAATAAACTGAGAGGAAAAACTTCACTTGCTATATTCAGGCTGAAGACAAAACTATTTCAGCCTCTGTATTTCAGAGATCATAATCCTTACTCAACGCCAAAAAACTATCCAGAATGAAACATTAGCACAAGATCACAATGCAAAAATTCACATCAACAACAAGCATTTGAACATGCAGTAGAAAAACCTCACTCTAGCCAACAAAACCCAATCAGGCTGGGGGTACAAGACCACCCATGGCATTACAGGACTTGCTGACAACTTCACTTGGTAGACATAGTTTAACCCTTAAGGAGCCAGTTCCTGTCTTGAGAAACCACATAAACCAAGAGCACTAGGGCAGTGACATGGTTAAGTGGATAACTTGGTGAAATGGTTGTAACAGCTTGCAGTACCCAAATCAGTCTCACTGCATGCCTTGTTGCACAATGCCATGCAAACTTGCCTGTGGTGAAAGTGCTACTGCAATAACACAAAGAGAGCAGTAGTGCAAGGTGCAGACCTATCCAAAATGACTCAGAAGTGCTAACCATATCCTGGTCCTGGCTTAAATTCCAGCTTAGGTCAATGGCAAATATGCTTGTGACACCTGATTAGATTTACAAATGCTCTAAAAAAACCCAAACAATCAATTTTGTTAAAGAAGCTGCCTGTTTTCAGCCACACCAATGTGGGAGACTGTTCATCATTAGCAGTATAAATGTAATTCTTCTGCAGAGGAAGCCAGGATGCATCACTCAGGTCTTGGCAGACTGACAAAAGCAAATACATTTGTTTTAGAACTCACCCACATTAAAGCTTGCAAAGATTTGATCACTGATTTTACACAGTCTGAAACACTTTCATTTGTTTCCAAAGACATTTTTCACTTAAAAAACATGTTTCAAAAAAACCCCACATGCTTGGTGCTATCCTCTCTTTTACTTCTGCTTGTCATCAACAACAATGTATGCCAGCATTTACATCCAACCACTAATCACTGTTTACAGCTGAAAAAGCCTGATGCAAACCTAAACAGCACCATGGAAAATCAAGAGTAACTAAATAACATTATGCCTACCTGAGCCATTATGTAAAACCACAGACTATGTATATTATAGAAATAACCCAATCCAAACATTGCAGTGAAGAATCCGCTAGCGAGCATCCCGACGGTCAGGTAGTACCGGATAGGTAACCGCTCTCCTATGATTCCACTTGGAATGTGGAAGGAAATAAAAAGAAAGGTAATAATTAAAAAAGAGATCATACACAGAAAAAAAAATACTTTGTTGTTCATTAATTGTTTAATTATGGTTAAGGATAAACTTTACTGGTAACTGCTGCTTTCCTCCGCAGCAACAAATGAGAAATTTTTAGCACTTGCCAGAAAAAAAAGACCAATCATTTCATGCTCACTAGTTTCCAGGTGCTGACACCTGGACAACCACCTTTCAGGGAGATAGTCACCTGGAACACACTGGAAGCCATTTGCTTGTGGAGTTATTTCCCAAATGGCCTGTAAGGTGGGACATATCTCCAGCCATTTAAAGTGAGACTTGTCCCCCTTGCTAATGATTCCAGTTATGAAGGTTCTGTTTTTAGTCAATAAAAATAAGCCTCTCCACACATCAGCTAATGTTGCACTTATTAAGATGGGTACAGTATTATTTTTTTAGGAGGTGTCTGCTTCTGTCCTGATCATAATGGAAGTCAGAACAATCCGTTTAGTCTACATGTGCAAGTTGGAGCCTGATACAAGTTTGAGGACAGATATTCCAGCATATATTCCTTCACCACCCATATGAAGAAAAGACAAGCTAGACAACAAGTTGGAAAGCATTCCTGCACAAGGCAGTCAGGATGGGTGCAGGTAAGAAGCTTTCTAAACATCAACACATATGACACCACTGGGGACTCAGAATGATGTTTTTTTTCTCCTCAGCAACCAAGATCTTACTCTCTTCACCAGAAACTTCATAGTAGGAAAGGACAGTATCTCAAAAGTAGTACAGCCTCAGAAATTAACAGCAATATAAAGCAGGTTTCCAAGAGAGTGAGGATTACCTTAGATACATTCCAATTGCATATGCACACAGAAACGAGTAATCCAGTGCTCCCAGTAACTGTTTGTAGTTGTTCTTATCTAAGAATAATTTTCAAAGCAAATTATCAGTTTAAATGTACCGATAACTTACCAAATATTTTTAGATATTACAAGAAAATTATTAGTGAAAATTTACTGACATTTAATTTTCTGTAGGCACTTCTAGACTTCTGTATAAATTTTGCAAAACATTAAAAAAAAATCCCCTTGATAGCTGACCCTTTTGCCAGTAACATGTTTGGAAAAAAATGGTAGTATTTTCTAGTCTATAGTGCCAACCCAAAGGGGCAGCTTTGCAGTAACCTGTGTGTTCATGGAAAAAGGAGGACACTGTTGCTCAGAAGCCTCTGTTAAGAAAGCTAAGTAGTGTTTTAGACAAGCAAACTCAGTCTCCCCTTGGGCCAGAGACAAGGAACATCAACCAAGTTTGACTGCGTTGCACTACATTTGGAAGCCTGTGGGATTAAATAATTTCAGCAGACTGTTTACCTTGCAGCAGGCAGTTGATACACAGAATTTTGTTCATAGAAACACTGACTTCAGACCTTTGATTACCTTTGAACAGAGTAGGATTTTTTTTATTGCTAATAAAAGAACAATTATAATGGATGGCTAGGTGGACTGGAGTGGACTGTCACATTGACAGAATGGACTACTCCACTGATGTGCTTGGTAGTGATAGAAGTGTCAAGGAATGATTCAAAACCTCTATTACACTCAAATACAATTAAATTCAAATTTAATTTTAAGTAGGCAAATATTTTTTCTATTTAAGTGAAAAGCTTTGTTCACAAGCTATTCAGGAAACTGAAAACTCTATTCTGCAGCAAAGTCTCTCATTTTTCTCCATTAAAATGGGGAGAAAACTATTCTTTCTGGCAGAATAGGACTCCGAAAAGTTCCAATTTAGATAAACACCAAGTGTTTTCATTTAAATGATTGCTAGACCTTGAATTAAATGGGAAGAAAATTATAATGTTTTTTTTTTATTCTTCACTCTTGTTTTCTTTAACAGACAAATGCCATTTTCTGACTGGAAACCAATGTTGTGAAACCATCTCATAGCTGTAGCAGGTAAAATAATGTCCATTCTTTAAGTGACTTTCAGTAGGGAACACATCATAAGATAAGTCACAACTTTCTTCAAAAGCCCAATGAGAATATGGAAAAAAAACCAACCCCTTCCATACACATATCCTGAATCCCTCTACATGTGAAAAAGAAACAGCAAGAGGCAAATAATGTAATTATATCAGTTTGTTAGTAGGAAAAAACCCCACAAAACCAAACAAAACCAGACAAAAACAACCCTTACCAAATGGCTCCCAACCACACTGAGATACATTAGATGTTTTTTTGACAGGCTGAATTTGGGCAGCATATTCTTTGTAGGAGCTAAGTTCAACTTCATGCAAGGCAGCACAATGCTTATGCAGTTCTCCCTGATATAGAAAGCAAATTTGAAAATGGAAAATTCATTTGAGACTGTTAATTGCCATATAACAAGGAATTAAACTATTTTAGCTCTTATCAACCTGTGTCAAACCCACTGAAATCAGCAAAATTGTTAGCCATTATTAATTGCTTGGTATTTTGCTGGATGAAACCACCACTACATGAAAGAGCAATTATGTGGTTAGAAATAACATGGTATAGCAAACTGGTGTTTCATATGCTGCAGAATTTCAAAATTCTTCATTAACATCACACTACTTTGTCCACTGTCACTCATCAGTTATAAACAATACAGCCCTGGGGGCTTGATTTGTGTTTGGAAATTTATAGAGGCCAAAGATTAAACTAACAAACCTTGAATTAGATAATATTTTGCCACCAGCTTCACTGGGAACAGTCCCAAGTGCACAGACAACTATGACTATGATGCTCAACAGTATTTGGAACAGTCTTGTAGAATTTTACCATGTTTTATTCACCAGTTATGAGCAACTTTTCTCAAACATGAATGTAAATTCACTCACATGAATTAAGTGTAAGTATAGTTGTAAAACCAGAGATTACATGTACGTGCAGTATTCTAGGTGTGGCCTCACTAAAGTTTATCAAGTAAATGTCACTTCATACTAGCTTTATCAGTTTTTCATCTTTTAAACCATGGCAAGTTAAAGTTTAACTCTGCCTTTCACAAAAGGAAATCCTTAAGAAGATTACTACTTCCGTGTTTGACAGGAGAAGAAGGATGTTTAAACAAGGATGCAACATTGCTTACCTTAACTATGCTAATAGGTTTCCTTGATAAATGGAAGCTGGCATACAACAAGAAAGTAAGAGAGAAAATGAAGGCTCTATACCTACAATATAAGAAAAAAAAAAAAAGAGAATATTTGAAAATTGTTTTGCTCAGAATTACTTTGAGCACTAAGTTACATGATAGAAGTCACTAGTAATCTTGAAATAGAAGAAGAAAACTTTTTTTCATGTTCTCTGAAAACCACCCTAGCACTTACACTGCTTTACAACATTTGCTTTGATTTGGCTTTGGGAAGGAGCTTGGTAGCACAGAGGTACAGATAGGACAATGTGGCAGTGCTCTGGGGTCCACAGAGTTGATATGCCTTCTTTGCAACCTATCCTAGAGAGCTACTAAAAGACAGTTCAAAATTAAACATACTGCTAGTCAGATTTCACATTTCCCTGCCTCATCTGTTTTTCTGGTACAATTAGGACAAATGATAGCTCTGTGAATTGTCAGTCTGATTATTCTGGCTTATTCTTTCTTTCCTTACTGCTCTTAGGATTTTGCTTTGCTTCTGCCATCCTCTGTAACCACAGAAATCAGCTATTTCTGCAGACAGACAGGGGACTGACACTGCCTGTATCTGCTGTCAGCTGGACACATAAACATAACTAAGCAGCTTTGGGATTGGGAAGGAATTTTCCCT
Organism: Calypte anna; assembly: GCF_003957555.1. Lineage (NCBI taxonomy): Eukaryota > Metazoa > Chordata > Aves > Apodiformes > Trochilidae > Calypte > Calypte anna. Next base: position 110,746,354 of record NC_044244.1, on the reverse strand, counting down.
TGTACCTCACTGGCATCCTTGAGTCTTTCTCTGTGGTTCATCTGAATTAAAAGGGCATCTTCCTTGCAAGCTTTAAACAAAGATAATCTGATCTATTCTACTCACTACCTGAAGCAGTGTAGTTGTTAAGGGAGAGTGTTTTTTGGATTTTTGCTTAAAACAATGCAGAGACCAGAGTGTAGATACTGGTCCTTTCTAGCTTTGATCTTTAAATTAACACCTGTAAATAAAAGTAAATATATAAAAAGATTTGATATCACGCAGCCTGTTATGGTCCCTAATTTTTAATCAACTCTTTCCCATAATTTTATAATGTTGATATAACATTATAAATGTTGCTATAACAAGGGATTTTCTATTTCTGGCTTATTCATAGAGATATTAAAAAAAACCAATAATAGTGAGTTATCTAGTGAGTTATTTACTACCACACTGAAAATATCTTCACAGTGATAAAACTGAAATGACTTTGTTCATGCTGCTCTACTAGAAAAACATGTAATAAAATTGCTCAAATGGGAAGTGCTTGGCCTTTCATTTGTTATTTTTTGTTATTCACAGGCAATTGACTCTGTATTCCATCTCAGAAAGCACAAGAACTGATGCCATTCAACTTCTAGGATTCATTTTCCTAAAGCAAAGAGTTTGTTTTGGTTTGCTTTAAATATTACAGCAGCAAGAACTAAAACTGTAATTCTACAACTATATATTATGCATCGAATTATGGGGCAGAAAATACACTTCTGGTTAAGGAAAGAAAAACTAACCTCAAGCATTCCTCCCATCTAAGAATCTGAAAATAAAAATCTGAAATTTATCCTTTGAAAGGACATACTTTGCAAAGGATAAAAGGCTTTATTTTTTAGCACACTTGACTAGTAAGGGTCTGTTTGGGTCTCCCCAAACAAGTATTTCCCTTTTTAATGTCAGTAATATTTATTTATTATGTAACTATGTTTTCTTAATTAAAACATGAAAAAGCAAAAATAGAACAAAGCAACAGTATCAATTTCCCTAGATAAAAACTCACATTGTCCAAAACAAAGATCACCACCATACTTCAAGTCTTACCACTGATCTCGTGAAAATGAAGTGATAAAGCGGATCCCGGGAGGAAGCTGAGCCATCTACTCTACTGCTGGTATCAAATTTTAGGCAACACAATTATACACTTGCAACAGTGTTCTCTGTTCTTCAGAATGTGGGGTAAAAATCCTCCCAAAGCTGTGCAAAGGTAGCCTGTTAACAAATGTGGAAGATACGTTGCTGAGTTGATCTCTCTGTAGGTTTTTTCTTATACCTTCAGTCACGACGTGGCAAATTCTTCAGTCTGCTTTTTTAAATTGCTGATCTTCAAATAAGAGAAGCTGGTAAGTAAATATTCTTATCAAGTTATTGTAATATTTTCTAATAATAACATTTGAATTAGCTATTATCTATTTCAGAGCCAAGTAACGACCATAAATAACCATCCAGACACAGAAGTGTAACAGAGAACTTCAACCCAATGTAAATTGCAGCCCTTTTCTGAATTTTATCACGTATGATCTAATTTGAGAAGTCAGCACAGTATAAAGCAGAGGGGGCACAAGGCAAAGATGTACTTAGAACATGATTCAAAGCCAGCTGATACCAAAACGCTCTGGTTTAATTGCAGAAGGACTAAAACCAGACAACTCCCCACCTTACAAAATTCTATTTTAGCACATCAGAAACAATCATGAGGTTGAAATTTGTTCCAAAATGGCTGTAGTATTTTTCACCTTGGAAGAGACCCTTTCAGCTTGATAGTGGGTGCGGGCCCTATTTGCCTGTCCCAGTATCAGCACTGAACAAACCACCACGTTGTCAGGGAAAAAGAAAAACAAGTTTTTCACTTGAGCTCCCTACACCAGCTCACCCAACACCAGGGAGAAGTCAGGCTCTTGTGTGTACGTGGCATGCAGGAAAAGAGGGAGACTTTAGCAGCATCAGTTCAGTTGTTTGTAATCTCAAAAAGAGTTCCTCACATTTCTTGACATTTTGGCCAAAGCCACTCAACAGAAAAAGATGCACAGTACTCTAGCACACACACCACAAGAGGAACCAGCTGCACTGTTATTGCCCAGCAAGCCCCAGCCAACTGTTGAGTAAGGTGACAAAAGGAACTGCAGACAAAAGGTGTGACTGCAACTCATGCATGCAAACCAAGCCTCCCCTGTGTGCTCGAAGCAGAGCCTCCCCAGCAGGATGCCAAAATACACACCAGGATCTGCAACTTAACCACCCTTAACCTCCTGGCAGCCCAGCAAGTGGGGCTTACAGTCAGCACCAGCCACTGCCCTACTCCTGACAGGAAGCTGGCAGAACGTAGGACTGGGTCTCCTGGTGAACAACAGGAGGAGAGCTAAAGCAAAATCTCCTTTGAGGAGAACACACCTCCCAAGACCAAAGGTTTGTCTTACCCAGGGAATTTTAGGTGCTGCCCCAGGGCAGGCAAAGGTTTGAGTCTCTCTCATCTTATTCCCCCATCTTAGTATAGAAATCAAAACTACTACTCAGTCATCTAAGTATCAACACCAAAGAGCATCTGCTGTGTCAAAATTGGCAACTTGAAAGCTTCATTGCCCACATAGGCTTTTTCCTCAAGAATGGAGGAAAACTGCCACCTCCCCACATACCAGAGTAGCCTATCAAAAGATCAAGGGTCTGCTACCTTAAGCTACATTTTTTTCATTCCTTTAAGTTTTCCACAGTGGCCTGGTGCAGTTTGACACCTTGCTCCCCTAAAAGTGAATTAACTTGCAAATCTTGTTTGGCATGTTCCACCTCCATCCCCTGCATCAGATAACTGGTTGTGCGATTCATCAGCAAACCCCATAATCATTCCCACTCAATGAGTTTCCTACCTCCTGTGCTGCTGGGATTAGGGAAAGTACAACTGTCCTCCCACCCCCAGCTTCAGGTCCCCAACTCCCTCTGAGTCAGACCTTGCAGTCCTGCACAGGTCATTCAAGTGGCTGATCCATCAGAAATCCTGTCCTGAAAAACAGCTGATCAACAGCCGATTATTAACTCACACTGTGGCCACAAAACCTGCTACACGGGATGAATATGAGGCAGCAAGACCATAAGGGTAGGGAGGACAGGTGAGACTGCCCTTTACAGCCATGGCAAGATAGTTCAGTCACCTGAACTCTGATTTCAGACCAACAACTGCTTGTCAGTAATTTTCTGCTTCATTGAAATGAACTAGTGGCCAGTGGAAGAATAGTGCCAGTGGAAGAAAAGTAATAACCAAAAGAGGTGGGCACAAGCATCCAAGAGGAGGAGCGTAACAGACCTGTTTCAGGGTGATCCCAAAACCCATTTCCCCTCTCTCACAGCTATCTGTAACACCAAAGTTATAATTTAATTGACTATATTTTAAGTGACGTGATATCCACTGGGAAAAAAGTGATATCCACTGGGAATAAAATAATATCCACTGGGGAAAAAAGTGATATCTACTGGGAAAAAAAGTGCTATCTACTGGGCAAACAAGCAAAGGCCAGCAAACAATGAAGTCTGAGGTCATAAACCTCTTTAAGTGGTTTCCTTAAAATATAATGTGACAAGATGATTGTCATTGCAGGAAAGTAATTGTTTAGCAGGTTACTATTTAACAGCTTTAGTGTAAGCAGAAAAACTTCACTCATTTTACATAAGGTTTCAGGGCTAAGTGGTCACACAAGATGGCACATCTATGCACCTGCTGCAGAGATCATACCCCACCACCACTCCTAACAGCACATCCTTGCCATAAATCCAGAGTGACAGATGACTGGACTACCAGCAGCACTTAGAGAACTTCACCCTCACTCTATTTACCATTGTTTTCCACCCAAACTTTTTATTTCTCTTTCATGCTTTTGACTGTGGTGGCTGAAACAAAGTTCCCTCCCTGTTTCAAGGAAATACAGTCATTTGTGACAGGCCTTTACCACTGCTAACAACACTACCAACCTTGTCCCGGCTGTGCTGAGCACTGGAGGGAGAACCTGAAGCTCCTGCCCCGTTGGGGCACAGCATCCCTGGAGAGTAGACATTAATTCTGTGTATGTATAAACAGCGAGTAATGCAAGTCCTCATCAGGATGCCCTTAAGGACTCAAAAAGGCCTTTTAACACACGTGGATCAAATGTACATTGTGCTAAATATCCCAGCAGCTCAGCACCTAAGCCATAAACAACCAAATCCTATCAGCTTTGTGCCTGAAATGACCACGTTCCTTCCTCTAAGTACAGAAAAGTGGAAAATAGTTAAGCCCGGTTTAACAACGGGGGACAACAGTCTTTGCGAACACCCAGCGACCCACATACCTACATCCCGGCCCCTGCACCACACCGGGAGCTACCGCATCACCCAATGACCCGGTGGGGTCATCACCTAACCTTAACCTCCATCCAGGCCCAGGGCCGCACACCCTCACCCTGCGGGGCCAGCCCGGCAGCCAGGCGGCCTTCCCCCGCGGTACGAGGTGCTGGGGCCTCCGGGAACCTCCGCGGGGAGGTTTCCAGCGGGTCAGTGCCAGCCCAGGGCACCGGCCTCTGCCTCCGGGGGTTACAAAGTGCTCGGCGAGCCCCTGCCTGCACCCCCCGCACCCTGAAAGGCAGAAGCCGGCGGCTTCCCCCCCCGCTACCACACGCACCCGGAGGCACTCCCAAAGCAACCCGGTCCGGGGCCTGACCGCGCCGGCTGGGGTGGGGGAAGGGGAGGGGGGCTTACAGCAAACCGAGCCTCAAAGAAATAGAAGGGGAAAAGCAAGACAAAAGGTGAAGGAAACGGGCGGCAGAGGAGATGAACGCCTGAGCCCCCGCACCACCGCTTCTCCCTGCCTCCGGCAGAGAACCGGCGTTACCCCCGCCCGGCCGCCGCCCCCGAGCAGTCCCGCAGGGGAAGGGGCCGCCGCCGCACAGGCGGGAAGCGGCAGCGACGCCCCCGCTCCGCCCCCGCAGCGGGCACGGCAGGTGCACGGCGGCCGCCCCCTGCCCGCTGGCTGCCCACCCGCCACCGTTGCTCTCTCACCCTCCCGCCGCCGGTAGCTTCCTGCTTCCTGCCTGGCCTGCGCTGCGCCGAGCCGAGCCGAGCCGAGCCAAGCCGAGCCGATCGGCCGGGCGGCTGTCCGCAGCCGCGCCCGGCCGCGGGAGCTTCCCGACGGGACCGGTCCGTCCGGGCCCCTCCCCGCCGCGCCGTGCAGTGGAGGACGAGGAGGAGGGCGCCCCACGTTGGCGGGGCGGGCCGGGCCGAGCCACGGCTGGGATCAGCGCAGCACGGCTCAGCTGACAGCCCCGGGGCGGGCCGGGCCGGTCCGGTCCGTAGCGGTAGCGCGCCCCGCGGAGGCTCCGTCCCGCTTCTGTAAGCGGGTTGAAGCCTGCCACGGCCACCGGTGCCCCCGGCCCGGCCCGGCCTTCCGCGCCGGTAGCCGCTCTCTGAGCTGAGGGGGCGACGGCGGCTCCTCGGCGGGGTCCCGCCCCCGGCCTGCTGCGGAGAGAGAAGCCGCTCCTTGGGCCGGTGCTGCCAGCTATCTCTGCCGACCCACCTGTCATCTCGGCGGCCTCTCCTCCTCCCGGAGCCCCTGAGGGGTGGCCCGGCATCGCCAGCGCGACCCTGAGCAGGCTGCTGGCACGGGTATTTCGCGAAGGAAATTCGCATTAAGAAAACACACACCGGGTCATCTGAAAACTGTCAGCTGCTGAGTAGCTGCTAACAGTTACCTCATGCAGGTCTTAATTTATCTGCACAACCCCTTGTCTCTTCTATTTTATCTGGCTGGCACAAGAAACCCAGACCATACTCACTTAAATGTCCAGGTTCATTTTATCTCTTCCCTCTCATCTCACATTGGCTATGCCAGTAGTACCACTAAAATAAACTCCTTAAGTCCCAGTTTGATAATACTTAGGCCCCACATTTCAAACACAGGAGTGCTCAGCTTTGCAGCACCATCTTAGTCGCATCTTTGCTTTATCCCACCCAACAAGCAAGCCCTTCTCCCTTACAATAATGTTTGCTCTCAGCCCTGCACCAGACTGTTTCAAATGCAGGTGGATGCTGCACAATCTCCTGCTTTTCAGCTTGTCACTGGCAGATTCCTGCTCAGGCTCACTTCCTTGTAGGAGGGATTTTTAAGTAGTGAACTGGAGGCTAAAAGAAGTTTTCACATCACCTCTACAAATGCTACTAAGTTCTTACTTGAAAAACTTGTTTAGCATCACTCTTACCGTATGATTTTGGCTCACAGATAAAAGGTGATGCCCATATTCAGCATCAAAAGGTCTTGGATTATTGCAGTTTTTACAGAGCTATCCTGCAGTATAAGACTACACTTCCATTCAGTGCCTCAGGGAAATGGCAGTGCATAGTTGCTTTTTGACAATACAGTGCTGTGTCTCTTTTGAATTCAAAAGAAAAATCATCTGTCCCAAATCACTATCAGCTGGGCTGAAATGGCTGATGCCCTGGGCAGCAAGGCTAAGTTTAGAAACTCATAACACTCGAAGCTGGAGTGCAAACAAGCATGTCCCAGAGCTGCTTTAGCTCCCCACATTTACTGTGTGATGGTGAATGAATGCAACGAGGAAGGGCTTTGAGCCTCTTAATTCTTTTGATGAGGCTTATCATGGAAATGCCATTGTCTTACAGAGAGGGCGTTTGTTCCCCGGAGTGCAAAAGCACATGCTAACATCAGATAGAGATGGGACAAACACAGCCAGAGCAGAACATCTGTGTATGTTGATGCTTGTGATTTCTGCTACAACAAGCATTTAGTATAGATAAATCTGGACAAGGGATGTTCCTCCAAGAGCAGTGATTTGCAGGAATTATGTGGTTGCACTTGGAAGGCACCCAGGCAGTGTCTATTCTGACTGGGGTGCACGCACACACAAATGAAGATTTAGTCTCTTTACAGCAGAAAAGGTCAGACCTACCACAGTGTATTTATATGTATATATTATTAGTGTATTTATATGTATGTATAATTAATATTATTATATATTATTATGTATATATTGTGTATTATTATTATATCATCCTAAAAGACCACAAAAACTATAATCATCTTGCAGGATCCTCACATTTTTTAAAACTGGTATTGGCTTGGCCTTTTTAAAATACCTTGAAGAATTTAACCTTGCTTGAGTAAGGTTACAAGCAACTTGCAGAAAAGGACAAGTCAAACAGCCAACAGAAAGACCTGGTATTCTTCCTACTTAAAAGTTGAGACTTCAGGTTCCATTAATATAAAGGTCCCTCCTAATCTATTCCTCTAACATCACTGAAACCTGGCTGCCACCCTTGGCACAGCTGCTCTCTCTGCTATGCCAGTGCTGGTCACCAGCAGCTACAGTGGCCAGAAGCCATCAAATAAATAACACAGATAGGAGGGACAGCATGAGCTTGCACTGCTGGTTGCACAAGAGCCTGCTGGTGTAGGGTATCAGAGAAAGGCCAAAGGTCCATTGGGGAAAAAGGAGGTCTACAGCCAGGAGTCAACTGTTAAAAAACAGAACACACACACAAAAAAAATTTGAACGTATGTTAATCTAGTGCCTCACAGAAAATAATAGAAAGGACATTTTGCCAGTTCCTTTGCAAGAGGAAATAAAAATTAAGGATATGGTCCAGTAAATTCCTGTATTGGGTAGCAAGTGTGGCAGCTGCTTGGCTTTCTAAGTCTCTGGCAATGTTTATACTAGAGGAAACAGAAAAGGGTGTGTTCTTTTTTGCAAAATCATTTTTACAGCAGTGAAGATGTACACACTGACAGATGCCTATGTATGCTTCTGCTGGCACTTCTCTCAAAGAAGAGAATATAATTTCCTGGTTAAATTTTTCTTCTGCTGAACAAGAGCAGTGTTCTTACCTCCTCAAGATCTGATGTAGTGAATCACTTTGAGGTCAGGGGGTGTCAGCATAGTGTTTCCTTTGCTGGATAGGTGATGCTGGCTGAGCAGAGGTCTTAACACAGGCTATTGCATCCTTTACCTGATGAATGTATTTATTTTCTTTCCAGTAAATAGCACAAGTATGTTCTATGATTCGTAAGTGTACAGATGGAAGAGGCTAATCTGTTTAGCCACTGAGTGGTCTCTTTGTTCTAGGGGATTAGAAAAGTTCACAACTTCCTTATATAATAACGGGATCTTGAATATCATTTTACTATTTAAAAATCAATATTTACTCAGACTGTATTCCACACAAATAGCAGGATTCCGAGGCTTTTATTTACCTTTATTAGTTTTACATGCTTTATTTTCCCAACAGAGCAGCTGGGATATTGTATAAACAGTTATCATCAAGGCTGGGTGCCATCCAAAGGTAATCTGCCATTGAGCTTCAGCAGACAAAAAAAAAAAAAAAATAAAATCAAAAGAAAAGGAAAAAAAGAAAGAGGCTGTGAAGGGTATGCCCATAGGGTTGGGAGTAGACAGGTATAGCCCTGATGTAGCCACTTGGAAAGGGCTGGAAGTAAGCCAAATGTGGTCTGGAAGTATATGTACAGTATGTCCTGCCTTTTAATGGGAAATTTCAGTGCCGGCAGAGTGCCACACTAATATGGCTACATGCTTTCCAGACTGGTACTTTCATCACATCTAGCTTGCCAGAAAGCTAGTGAGAAACAACAGTCCATAGCTTTAGGAAAAGGGACCATTGGACAAGACCAGTGCTCCCACACAGCCTTTTCCCCAGACAGAGCAGGCTGGTACCTGAGTACTAAAGGCTGCTTAGGAAGAAAAAAAATCATCAGCAAGTGGAATGTGCGGGTTGGGAGGGCAGAAAACTGCCTTCAGGCCTCCTGCATAAATATAGATATTGCTCTGAGTGCAGGAGATATTTAGGAATAATAGTATTTATTTGAACCCTGTGAATTGCTGATCAGTCTCTTGTTCCATTCAAAAAAATGAGCTCAGCAGTGCTGACAGTATGCTCCCCAAGGCTTTCCAGAAGGGTAGAGGGCTGGTAAATCAGGCTGTCTAGAGAAAGAGCTGTAAAAAAAGCAGTTATAACAAAGGTGGTTCCTTTTGAGGTAGGATCTACTGGAGAGAGTCCCAGGGAGAGCTGCTGCCTGAGACCTGTTGCTACAGGGTTGGGTGACTCCTATAATTATGTTGGAGGTTCTGTAGTTAGAGGCTCAGATCAGCACTCATACCTTCAAGCCACCTGCTCACAGAAAAATGAACAAGAATGTACTGAGAACACAGAATTAAAACAAAACAAAAAACAACAAACCACAAAACACAACTAAGCTCTGCAATTAGGAATTGATTTTGTAAGCAATATAGAGACCACTTTTTATTACAAAAGAACATCTATTTTGAGGAACTTATCTTGAAAAATTTCATCCTGCTTCCAGCAGGAAATGGGAGAGTTTATCTTGTTACTTTGTCCTTATTTCTACTCTTCTTAAACTGAGTGGAAAGCTGACTGGTAGAGTAAGAAATGGCTGCAGAAGTAACTGCTGACGAGTAAACAGACTGAAATAGGCAGGTAGACTACTGATAAACTTCATTTCTCCATGCATGCAGATGTAATCACTGGAAAGTATTTATATTAGAAGGGAGGACTGAGGCATCTTTTAATAGAAAATAAATACCAGAACAGTTACAAATACTGTAAAACAGAAAGCAGACCAGAACTAAGAGCTTACACTAAAGCAGCTGCTTTACAAGTCATGTATGAGAAGATGAATTATGAAGGTATCAAGCTGCCAAGAATGAGGACACAGCAAATTAGTCCCATCTACCTCAATTGTTTGATTCTTCTGTTGAATTAATTCCATGTTACCAGGTTAAGATTTGAGATGGCATGTACAAAGGGATTGGGCTGCCATAGCTTTATGCCAGTATAAGCTATGCCCAAATAAAGGAGCTTAAATTTGATGTTTTGTTTATTTAATGAAAAAAAAACCAAAACACTTCCAGGGAAAAGCAGAGAAAAATATAATATTAACACTGCTTTATTCTTATACTGAACGTAACGTATTTTTTCATCCCATGAATGCCAACTATTTTCTTGGTAGCAGTAGTAATACTGACTGTCATAAAAGTCTTGAGAAATGGCATGAGCAGCAACCTCCTAAATGGAATAGAAGCAGCCTGTATATGTTTGCATTGAACTTTAGTGGAAAGGGAGATCCTGAATGCTAAAGAGAAACCTGACAGTTTTCTCATAGGTCTGAGGAATGTAATGCACTCTTCATAACTCTTCAACACTCTTCATAACACACTTCAAAATGAACAGTAAGGTCAGGGAAATGGAAGGCACGGTATAAATACAACAGAATACTTTCCTTTGGACGTTTTGCAGGAAGGGACCAGAGGGTTATATTTAGCAAAGATGCATAAAAATATTGCTGGTATTTCAAGAACAGCTTTCATACAGCCTATTCTTTTCTTATCACACAGCCTTCAGGATATCCCTCTGTTACTTGTACTTGGAGGCAGTTGTGCACTGGGTGAGAAGAAAGGTCATTTACATGTTTTTCTAGCTTGCTTATGGACACAAAAAGAGGCTACCTTTAGTTGGCATTCCGGCATACTAAGCAGCTATCATTTTTCCTGTAAATAGGCTTTAAAAGAGATGTGTTGAGAGAAGCTCCTATTTTGCAAAGGATTTTGACATTTCAGTCTGTCTTCATTCTGAATCAGAGAAAAAAACCCCTCCAAAATACTGAAGTTACCCACAGTAACTGTCAGTTACTTACAGTTTTACTTACTGTAACTTCTGCTTTGTCCACTGTATGTTCACAAAATCTAAGAAAATATTTTGTTCAAAATATTTTGAATTCTTTAAGTCTGCCTGATATTATGTATAAAGGGACCTGAAATGTTTATTCCCAAACAAGAACCCCTCTGTAGATATTATTTTTTATTCCTTTATCCTGAAATTTTCCTCCAAAAGGCGGATAGAATCCGCTGGTTTATATTTAAGTTTCAGGAGAAAGAGAGCTTATTTCATGAAGTTTTTTCAGACGGCTCTTGCTTAAATTTTGCTACTATCTTATACTGACCATGTAGTACACAAGACTGTGGTTTTAGCTTTTATAAGAAGAAAGTTTTAAATTGTCTTCTAAGCAATAACAAAATATTTCCTTGCGGATTTCTGTTCTTTAAATAGCTGCCAAAAGACATAATCTTGGCCAAGCCTTCCCTCCCCTATCAAAAGCAAAAAAATGGACATTTGCATCTCTCATTTAGCCCAGAGCAATACTCAAATTGACTTGATAGCCTGAGGACTGGCCCTCTCAACATAACCAGTTGTGCCAGTAATGTAATGTAAGGAAACCATCCTGTGAATCAGGTAAATCACCTCCACTCTCCATGTTAATTTTGACAGGCAGAATTTGAAAAGGCATCTCCCTAGGGCCAGGAGAAGAAAAGCTGGTTCACAGAGGCATCATTGCCCTTGGAAGAAGGATGAATGGCAGGACAGAGATCCTTGAGGGCAGGAATGCCAAAGCTGGACTCATGTGAATGAGTTAGCACCTTTACCACATCAGACCTATTTTGTGCAACCTGCTGTATTTTTAGTAACTCTTTGAAGTGAGGTGCTAATTATTACTTGGAGGCAACCAAGTAGTACTGACATTTCTAATGTTCATTGTGCAACGTGTAATTTTCAAAATTTGGCCAGTGCTGGAAGGAGTCCCTGAGGCCAGGCTGCTGCATTTTGCCTGCAAAATCTCTTCTCTGTCAAAAGTCTCCCCACTCCTAACACAAGGGTAAAGTCCAAAGAGAGCTCGGGGGCATGGCAGGCCTTAAATGTGCCTTTTGGCCATTCTTCTCCACAAAGGATCTCTCTGGCTAAATTCAAAGTGAGGACCTGCAAAGCAGAAGAAAAGGACAGTCAGGGCTGTCTTCTGCAGGAGTACCTTATGGGGCCCTGTGCCTAGCAGCCTTTTGCTTGCCTGTGTCACTGTCCCCTCCAGTCTGTAAGCACCTCAGGCAATAAGAGTGTGTTTCTTTTTTTTTTTTTTTCCTGTAGCTCTTTATCTGTATGGGGCCTCTGGTTAATCTGCAAAGAAGGAGCTTTTCTAGGGAAACTGGCAGCTATGGCATCTCCTGCCCTCTCCTGCCAGGGTGAATGGCAGTCAGTGCTAGCTGCCAGCTGAACCAGCAGTAAAAGCAGAGCATATCATCAGCACATACACTAATCCTCATGAGCCTTTTGCCAAATGAGATTTATGTACAAGATCAGCAGGACCTTAGGAATCTTTATGGTTTTACATTGGTCCTTGGTCAGAAGAGGACAGAATGATAGCAGCCCTTCTTTCATTATGAATATACTTAAAGCTTAAATTTAATCGGATATTGAAACACACCTAAATGTAAATTGAACAAAACCAGAAACTAAAAAACACATTCTCCTTGTCATTAACTACATGCATCCATATAAGACAGGTTCTTGGAATAAAAACTTCGAATTATGCCTCCCTTATTCAGTCTGACCTATATGATCCTGACACAGATGTTTGAGCTACCTGTCATGTCTAAGCACAGAGCAGTTTAAATTTTGTGAAGGAATAGTTCCTTTCTCTTTCACAATAAAAATAAGCTATTTCTCCCTCCGACCCTCTCCTTCAGGACTCTGAAACAGCAAAAAGACCAAGAGCAGCAGTGATCATTAGGGGGAGTGTCTCCGATGGCATGTCACTGAGTCCAGTCTGTGTCATGGCTGTCCATCCTGTGGACAAGTTCAAAGCCAAAAGACATATCTGGTTATTTTTGCCAGTGAGTTTAAGAGAGTGCATCCCTCTATATGCATCCCACACATGTTTTCCCTTACAAGTCTCAGCTTCAGTATCTGCTTATAATTAGTGTGCCACTCACAGAATAGGTAACCAGTTTTATAATTAGACCTATTGCCTTACTGTAGATAAAAGAATTTAGACATCCTTAAGTAAAAGAAGAAACTAAGGCATTATGAAGAATGAGAAAGGAGGAGGCAGGCAAACTGTGCTTCAGGTGATGTGCACTCACATCCAGTTCTGCTGGAGCTGAGTGACTGGAGCAGTAGTTTGCATTCTCTGCAGTTACTTATTAACAGTGCAGCCATTATGCAAGTCAGGCTTCCCAGTGAAGTGCTGGGGACATGCAGGGAAGAGAAATAGCCATGCAATTATGATGTAATAAATGTATAGCTTGTTAATGCTCTGCCAGCTAACAAACTTCAGTTTCAGCAGTTTTGAATTTCTCAAATGAAAAGCACTCTCAAATTGGGAATGCAGTGTTGACCCAGAAGCCCAAATTGTTTGATGGTATTTAACAATAGTTCTCTTCCTTTTTCATCTTTGCCCAACTACAACCAAAAAGACACAAAAGCAACACATCTTAATACATAAATACTGTTTATTTATTTTCTAAATACTAGGTAGATTCCCACCTATGAAAACTAATAACATTACCAGAATATATCCTTTATCTTTGTATAGAGATGACCCTGGTTTATCCTGGTTTGATCTAGAGCATAAGGTGACCTTCACCACATTTTCCAGCCACTTGTCCCTCCTTTTGCTGCCTCAGAAGCATCACCTTCTCTGCCCCTTGCTTCATCCAATAACCACTTTTCATCACACACATCCTCCCATGGCTCCTCTCATAAAACCTCAGCCACTGAACTACTGTGCAAACTGATCTGTCCTGCTAAGCTTCTGCCAGCACTTTGAAGCTGCTGCTTTGCAGAGAAGTGAAGTGCCCCTGGCATTCATCATGACAACTTGTCCCCAACCCCTGCTGGAGGTGACATGAGCTAGAATGCAGTCAGCATCAACTCCCTTAGCCAAGGCAGAATTTTAGGCCATTTTCCTCTGTAAAGAATAACAAAGCACTATCTTATATTGAGGCAAATAAGATCTTTTTAAAGAGTGATTGGTTCTAAGTACTGCAGCTCACATAAAAAACATTTAAAATATAAGTGACATGAAATGCAAAACAGATTCCTTCCCTATGGGATATTAACATGGAGTGAGGCTGACTATGGTGTACTATCCCCTCTCCTCTGCCCTGTGAGCTACTTTTTTCCACTATTGTAATTCTGAAAAAGGAGAGCCCTCTTCTTGCCTCCCAGCATGGATTTAACTGTAATCGTATTAGTGCGGGAGGATCTTGACTGGCTGAGGTGACTGAGCTTGTCATCAGAGTTTTGTGAGCCACTACTGAGGCTGACCAAGAAGAGGGTTTTGGAGGGTCATCATTCAGAGATTTTCTGACATATTAAGACCATTATAGTTAGTAAAGGAGAAAACAAATATTAGTGGAAGTAAAAGTTACTGTAGGGATGACAGAAGATGCTTATGTGATGTAGAAACCTGACGCATTGTTGCTGCTGTCTCATCAGTAACTGTTAGAACTTCACTGGGCCCTTGTCACCACAGCAGTTGGGTTGTACTCCCTCCATTCATTTTTGCCAGAAACACTGGGTTTTCCTGTCAGTAGTTCGATGACATCCTGTGGCTAAACTCCAGCAGTGATTAATGCCAGAGTATTTCTCCACCTCTGTCCTAACCCTCAACCTACCCACATAGACCATTCTGCTATGCTTTGCACAGAAAACAACAGAATCTCTTCAGAGCACCCCAGAATACAGAATACAGACCCTGACTGCTGACAGCACTACAGTGTCCCAGGATTTCTGTTCCTGTGGTGCCTCCGGAGGGGTCTTCTCTCTCTAACTGCACCATCAGGTGTGTGCTGCCAAGTTAGCTGTGGGAATCCAGTGGGATTTCAAGGTCTGGAGCTGAAAGCTCTTGGCCTTCTGGCTCCAATTTAAGGAGAGCACTGAATTTCCATCAGGATTCACCAAGCTTCATGGAGGCAACATGTCAGGCCTGCTGGGCAGGTGAACGAGGGCTCAGCATCAGGCTGAAACCATAAGGTGGAAAAAAAACCCCTTAAGATCCCTGGGCTGGAATTTTTGAACATAATTAATCCTGACAGGAAAAAACCAAATCAAAACAAAACAGAAAACCAAAACTCCAAACCAAAACAACCAACCAAACAAACAAAAGCAAAAAACAAAGCAAACAAAACCAAAAAAACCAAGCCAAAACCAAGACCAAAAACAAACTAAAACAAACAAGAAAACCAAAAACACACGAAAAAACCAACATCAAAACAGAATAAAAAGTCCAAACGACGTCGTTTCCAGGCCAGATTACAGGGAGCTCTCTGAAGACTCGAGGTCTCATCTCAAACGCCACCAGCCTGTTTCAGGCTGCTGAAGGTACAGGTCGGGAAAAGCCCAACGCAGGAAGCAGGAGGGAGATCAGTGCCGGTGTAAGGCGCAGACCCGAACCCCGAACCCCCTCCCCCGCCTTTATTAACATGACCGTCCTCTGACCGCCGCCTCATTCCTCCCACCGCTTCCGCGTCAAGAGCCCCCGCGCAGCCTCCTGGGCAGACAGGGCTCTCCGCTCCCGGCAAGGTGCCCTCCCACGAATCCTCTCAGTGCCGAACCGGCACTGGTCAGCCACCCGGGACGTGGCGGGACGTGCCGGTTCCGACCCTCACCCCGCTCCCTCCCCCGTCCCCCGCCCCGCCCCGAGGCGCGTGCCCGGTGCTTGCTCTCAGCACCCGGGACAGCAGCGCGAGCCCCGCCCCCCCGCCCCCTTCCTCCGGGCCCCGCCGGGCGTTGCCATGGCAGCAAACGGCGGCGTCGAGCGCCCCGCTCTCCGCCGCGCGCCTCGGTTGCCACGGTGACAGCGGCGCCGCGGCCATGTCGGACCTGAGCTCGGAGGCGGAAGAAGAGGCCGAGAACGATTTGGGGGTCCGCCGGGGCGAGAGGGGTGCAGCGGCACGGGCAGAGGCGATTCGGCTCGGTCTCCCGAGTCCCTGCTGCGGCGAGGGGCCCGACCCTGTTGGGGGCACCCGCCGCCGAGGGAGATGGGGAGAAGAAGGGGCTGATGGCGACGAGTACCTTGGGCAGGGGATGGGGGAGCGGCAGCGGGGAAGAGCGATCGTTACCTCTCAGGGGGTCTTACGTGCTTACAAATGTGTCTCGCATGCTCATATACTCGGCCGTGCCGAGCCGGGGAAAGCTCCCGAGAGCTCTTCTGTGGGTGCGGGAGTGCTGGAAGTGGGACTGGGTGGTTTTCGTTGGGAGCTGCCTTTGTTTCTCCGCGGGATGCAAGCGAGGCATCCCTCTTCTCCAGAAAAGTGTCAGGAAGGGAGGGAAGCCTCGGGATGCCAAGATCTGGTGACGACGGTGTCCGGACAAGCAGTACCGCTGCTGGCCAGATGCTCGTGTAGTCTCTGATCCAAGACGAGTTGGAGCAGCTTTGAGCAAACACCTGTTTTCCTTTGTTTGATGACTTTAGATTCAACCAGGTCTAGTCCTATAAAACGAATATTTTTTTTTCTCTCTTTTTTCCACTTTTGATCAGGAGTATGACGGGGAACGCAATTCAGAAGGTGAACGGCATGGCCGCGGAAAAGCACGTCTGCCCAATGGTGATACGTATGATGGAGAATATGAACATGGTTTAAGAAGTGGGCAGGTAAGATGTTGACAAAAGGCAGTGTTTGTGCTTGTTTTTCCACAGTTCTGTTAGCCTGTTAGCTTAGGCACTGTATTGAAGCAAGATTAAGAACTGACAAGTGTTTTATCTTTCAGGGGACCTACAGATTTAAAAATGGTGCTTTCTATGTTGGAGGATATCTTCAAAACAAAAAGCATGGCCATGGTACTTTTTTTTATCCAGATGGATCAAAATACGAAGGTAAAACGCTGAATCCAGTTGCAAGGATTTCTGTAACTGAAAGGACATATTTGCCCCTCAATTACTCCTCCCCTCATCCCCCCACTCCCCGAACTTCAGGTGAATTGGAGAATGTATAATCTTGAGAAGATTCATTAGCCATGAAATGTTTTCCTTTTATTCATTTTTACTACAAGCTCTGAGAAGTGTGGGCTTTATTTGTGGAAACTGACATAAACTATTGTGAGAAGTGTGGTTCATTCTTGTCATGGTCTCCTTTCAAGTGAGGCATTTCAGGTCCTAAGAAATATTAAGTATCTTTTATGAATAAGTGCAATCTTGGTAGAAGAGAGTATAGTTATTTAATTCTGAATGATAACTAGGACCACAGATGTTTTTAGTATAAAGTATTGTAGGACTTTATTGGGTCCATCCTTAAAAAATAGTCTACTGATTCAAGTACTTACTTGGGGGTGGGGATGTCTCTGAAGTTTGAAGAAGCTGAAACTTGCATTGTTTCCCTTCTTCCAGGAGAGTACCTGAAACACTGAATATAGAAATACATCAAGGGGCAATATTTTCTCCTTTCCTTCCTAAGCTAGGCAAGAAAGAATATTCATATTGTGAGGGTTAGATGCAGAGAGCAAAAAGAGCAGCTCAAACTTGTCTCATGGGAGCATATGTACCTGTGTTTATTTATCTTAAAATTGTAAAAATATTTTAAGTTTGAATAAGAAGAGTAACTAAAACACATAACACAACACAACATGCCTCCAAGGTGAGGCTCTCGTGGCACAGCTGGTTAAGACCCAGTACTGCAATACCGAAAGCCCCGGGTTTGAGACTCCACAGAAAGCCTCACCTTGGAGGCGATGGGCACTAGTGACGCAATAAAGGTAATACAGTGCTTGGGAGTGAGCTAGTCTGTGGCTGTGAGTTTCACCTTTTATTGGCCCCCTGGTCTTGCACATGCTCAATAGGGGCCTGCCCTAATTGGGCACAGGTGGATTTGATACCGGCTCACACCCACTTCTCGGTAATCAGAGGCGTCTGATTGCTTTGTTGCACTACAGATATACATGGCTTCTTGTGTTTATAATGGGAAGAGAGAGAACTGGAGACAGACAGTGGCAGACAAAATGAAAAGGAAGTCGGGTAGCTGCATAAATATGTGTGTGGGTAGAGGGACAGGCAGAAGAAAAAAGAGCAAGGGCTTAGAGTAAGGAATGGTGTAAGGAATGATAAGGAATCTGTTTATGGTAACATTACAAACTGACCACTACACCACCTCTTCTTCTGTTTCTGTTATATTCTCATTAAAGGTTCCTGGGTGAATGACCTGAGGCACGGCTATGGGAAGTACACTTACCCGAATGGAGACACTTATACTGGAGAATGGTTTAACCACAATAGGTTTGTTTCATTGTTAACACTGATGTTTCAAGTCACTCAGTGGCATTAAAATGCAAAGGCTGCTTTCAAGGCACGGCTGACTGCAGAAATTAAATGCTACTGAATAACCTTGGCAATTTAGCCCAACTTGAGCCATTTCAGCTGCTTAAATAATAATACAGTTTTCACACACTAGTGTAACAGCATCCTAAATTCTTAATGTTCATTAATATAAACCTAAATTATTATTTTCTCCTTAGACATGGACAAGGTACATATATCTATAATGACACAAGATCTAAGTATGTTGGTGCCTGGGTAGATGGAAAACAGGAAGGACATGCTGAACTTATCCACATAAACCATAGATTTCAGGGCAAGTTTTTGAATGGAAATGTAAGTGTACTGGAAAACTCTCTATTCAACTGAGTAGTTACCCTGGAATTGCTTTAATATGATCTGTTTCCACTTAAAATGAGAAGCTAGGCTCCTAATCTTTCATAGTATTTCTTGTGCCATATAAAGCTAAATTAATCTGTAGGACATAATACCAAATTTCTCTTTGCTTTTAAAATATTTTGTTATTGACTATTGTTTGAATTTTGTATTAAAGCATATATATATGCTTAGAATGTACTAACTTCATAGTTCTGTTGACTTTTTTGTGTCTTTGAGCAGCCTGTAGGTCGTGGCAAATATGTCTTTGACATTGGATGTGAACAGCATGGTGAATACATACAATCAGTACAGGTAAAAGAAATGGTGCAAATGATACTGAAGATCAGAGAACTCATTATATAAAATCTATTGAATTATCTATAAAATGCCTTAGAGATACTGATATTGAAGTAGATCAGATTCATTGGGATATCCAAAGTGTTGTGTATCTATTATCCTCAGTTCAGTTGGGAGTTGTTGGATGTGCTGAGTTGGGAATAATAGGCCACTGACATGAGAGTGTAAACATGAATTTGAGAACCTGAGGTTGAGCACTTGCCTTCAAAATCATTACTTTTAGGAACAATAATTTCTTCTGTTGTCAAGGCTGTAGTGACTGATTAAAACAAGGGTCAGTACTGACACTAAAAGTAAGATTAATTTTTTTCTTTTTTCTTTAGTTGTTGTAGTAACTGCAGAACAAGGCCATTTAAAATAAATTAGCTTGCAATACAGGTAATGTTCTCATTAGTAAGGCTCCTTTATATACAGATAATATAAAGTATGATCTTTAAAAAATAATAATACATCTTCAAATTTCAAAACCATAACCTTTGTGCAGTACCTTAGTGCTTCGTAGATCCATTCCAAGGTCCTCCCTAAGCAGAAGAGAAGCAGATTGAGGCAGAAGGAGCATTTTGCCACTCTGTTGCTGTGTGAGATAGTGTAGCATCTACCAGACATCAAGTCTCATTTGTCACTGTTTTACTGTAGAGAGGCATAGAAGATGAGACTTAGGCTCCTCGCAGCCATTCTCTTTAAGGGAGAGACAAAATTCTGCCTAAAATTCTGCCTTAAAGAATGATGCCAGTTCTCTTCCTAGACTTGTGGCTGCTGAAGTTCCTCCCCCTGTAAGCTCTTTAGAAGGTCATGCCATTGCCATTTTGAGCCCAGATAAGGAGGTTTCAGTACACAACTCACTCCTCTTAATTACTCCCTTAATACCCACGAGGTGCTGGATTTCATGAATTATCTTCTAGGATAAAGGAGAGGAAGAAGAAGAGGAGGAACCCACATTACCTGTTGTACCAAAATGGAAAGCATCAGAAACTACCAATTTAACACTCTGGACTCCCCATGGGGAAAATCCACCTTCTCCCAAAGAACCCTCCCAAGTGAAACCAGGAGAAGCAGCAGAAGTAGGACCAGCAAGTGAAGAGGAGAAAACACCATCAGCTGAAGGTTTGTTCTGCTGGACAGCTGGAAACTTCATGCTTTGACTATCAACTGAAACTGTGGCTTTCAAGTTTAGTAGCAAGTGGTGTGAGTGGTTTTTTTGAGGTTTTTTTTCCTCAATAATTTTCCAAATATTGATGCTTAAATCCATCTAAGCCTTGTTCATGAAGTGCACAATAGATGTGTGTCCTTTATCTCACAGCATAATGAGATAACAATTGCCTTGGGAAGTCTGTGAATCATTTTAGTCTATATCATGGAGTGTTATACAAACTTGATTATAAATAATTACATAAGATTTTGTGGGATTTCTCATATGAGTAAAACTTACAGGCTTTAGTAGGAGTTATTAGCTACTAAATGAAAAGACTGCAATTTTGTGAGAATTAAAGTTTTTGGAATTTCTAACTTCTCTTATTTCAGTCACTGATGAATATACTGAAGGTAGGGATGATGAGCCTTCTGCTAATGAAGAATACAGTGAACATGTTACCCCAGAAGTGGCTGCAGGAGAGGAAGAAGAAAAAAAAGACTGGGAGGAAGAAGGTGAGGCATGGGGCATGCACGCTCATTCTTCCATTTTCAGTCAGGGCTTGAAGTGTCATACTGCTGCTGAGAGGTCCATTATCAAGCTGAAGAGACCATGGAAGTCTCTACCTCTCATAAGGGGGCCAGTCCTCTGTAGATGTAACCTGGTTTTCATTTGTCAAGTTCATACACTGTGACAGCACAAATTAGAAGTGACACATCTGTGCATGTACAGCTGACAGAACTTGCAGGGCTGAGTTTGTAACTGTTTGCATTTGCTAACATTTTTTTGTTACAAACATAAGAGAAGATTCCAAAATCTGGGAAATACGTGGGGGTGTTTGTGCACTTCATATTCCTCTTGTGAGTGGAATTGTGTATTCTTATTCTCCCAACTGAAGTTTAAAAGCAGGCAAAACAAATCTGAAGAAACAAATTTTAAGGTATTGTCACGCATTGTGGTTTAATCAGTCTTTGGTTGATTTTTTTCTTTTACAAACCAAAGAGATTTGGCATTCAGATACCTAGGTTCTCTTCCAGACAGTTCAGAAGCCTGTTTTAAATACAGAAGTATTAAGAAGCAACAAAACCATGCATCTATATTTACTAATATTTAGCCTATAGGCCTCCACTGAATTGTGGTTTTTGTGTTTATTAAGTGTGAAGATTTACAAGCTTACATATCTGATGTATGAAAGCATAAGATAAATTTATCTTTTTGTAATCAGTCCAATTTACAGTAAATCAAAGCAAAGCACTATCCATGGGGAAAAGAAAGATGATTAAACTGTGTGAAAATGCCTAGAGGTATACACTAAACATTCAATTCTTGGACTTTTTATAGTATATCTGCTCTCAGTTTTTACCCATCACCTCTGAAGGTGCACTCCTGCTTTAGGAGTGCATCCAACTGGCTGGTGGGGTATGTAGGGCTGACATCTTACAGGATCTCTGGGCTTGGATCATAGCCATAGGAAATCTGAGCAGGTTTCCCGCATAGTTGTGCTTTGAATTTGGCAAAAGTTCATTGAACCTGGTTTGTCTCAAAGTCTCTTGGGCTCAAAGAACCATTTTTGAGTGAACTTGCTTCTAACAAATGTTCTGGCCTACCACAGCGAAGCAGTTATTGTATTCCCATTGAGGACTTTTTTTGAGTTGTTTTTTTTTAAAAAAAAAATCACATGGACCCATGTAAGAGACATCATAGATGCAGATTCCAACACGTGAAAACACAGGAAGGTGATAGATATTCTCAAAGTTCCTTCTAGCTCTTTATTTCTTGAATCAAAGAGTGGGATTTTATGTATTTTTTTCAGCATAAGTCTACATCTATAATTGATCAGGCAATATGTTGTTCCTCTTGTCTAGTTACTAGTATTTTATAATAAAATGCATCTCTATGTCTTGTTTGTCTCCCCAGGAGCTAATACTTTAGAGGATTCCTAGGATGAATCAAAGGAAGCAGAGTAATTTGCTACAACTAAAGACAAAGAGCCAAAAAAAAGAGGAAATTTCTGAGGGAATGTTTTTTATTTGTGGTAAACTATTTTTAACAGTAATTTTTTATTCATAGAAGGCTAAGTTACAATACTTTGAATAAACTTTTAATCACTGTTATGTCCGAAATATCTCTCTCTGAAAATTTAATGATCCCATAGTGTTTACTCTCCTAAGAACTTTATTCTGTGAAGCAGGTAGTCAGTTATTGAAACAAGTACAGGATTATTCTGGATTCATCAAACTGTGTCCTCAGAATTCTGCAGAGGTAAACTCAGTCTCCTTCCACTACTTATAGTTCTTCTCTTCCTTGAACCCTGCCTCTCAACACAGAACTGTGGGTCTTGCTTGTGAAGACAAAGACAAAAACAGCATTGGGCTTCCCAGCACTATCTGTATCCCCTACCACTAGAACACCAATTACCTTGTTTATTTTTTATTGTTCATGTAGCTCTAGGAGACCTACTTGTTGCTCTAAATCTCTCCTTTCCAGTTTGAACTCAAACTGAATTTGGCTTTTCTAACACGTTGGTGTAGTGTTTTTAAATTATGCCTTTTCAGAGTGCTTTTGCTTTGACATTCACAGATTCATAGCATCATTTAGGTTGGACAGGACCTTTGTCTAACCTAGATCTACTATTTTCCAGTTCAAAACCAGTAGCTCTCATTCTGTCATTTCATGACCTCATAAAATCCCTCCCCAGCTTTCTTGTAGCCTCTTCAAGTACTAGAAGGCCACTAAAAGTTCGTCCCAGAGCCTTCTCTTCTCCTGGCTGAACAACCCCAATTCTCTCAGCCTGTCCTCATAAAAGGGCTACTGCCCTCTGGTCATCTTTATGGCCCTCCTCTGGACTTGCTCCAACAACACCAGATGGTCCAGAACTGGACACAGTACTTAAGGTAGGGTCTTAAGAGCAGAGCTTAGGGGGAGAGTCACCTCTCTCAACCTGCTGGTCACACTTCTTTTGATGCAGACCAGGATATGGCTGACTTTCTGGGCTGCAAGCACACATTGTTGTCTTGTGTGGAGCTTTTCATCAACAAACACACCCAAATCCTTCTCTTCAGGGCTGTTCTCAATCCATTCTCTGTTTAGCCTCTAATTGTTCCTGGGATTGCCCTGACCCAGGTGCAGGACCTTACACTTGACCTTGTTGAACTTCATGATGTTAGCATGGGCCCACCTCTCTGTCCTGTGAAGATCCCTCTGGATGGCTTCCCAAGTGCCAAGGGCACTTTCTTGAACGATGCTGGAGATAAGACCCAGTAACTCATCAGCACTGCTGTTGCACAGTCCTGTGCTATTTGTAGGAGAGTTTCTGCCTTTCCCCATCACTCACACAAACTTCCAAAAGCTCTGCTTACTGGATTACTATCTCCCAGCTGGATAAGCATCCCTGCACAGCATAGACAAAACCTAGTCCAGTACTCCCTCAGTCAGCAGTCAGCTAACTCCTGAACATATAGCTCCTATTGAATCAAGAACCTCTTAATAAGGAAGCAGCCAGCAGGTGACAGCAGCTGCAGAAATCCCCTGCAAGCCACCAGAATCAAATGACATTACAAAAATTGTAAGTTCAAGGTGTTGTACAAGCAATAAATGGCATGGACAGATATTCTCTTCTTCTGTAGATCAATAAAGATGTCCTGAAACATTTTATTCCAGATAATATCTAAGCAATACCTTAATTATTAACATATGTAGCCATCTGACTTTAATTGACTCTTTCATACTGTGAGAATATTGGTATGAATGCTGATGGAACTGGAACACGAGGTAGAAAATTGCTATACAGTAGCAGTTTTCTTTTGAAGTAAAATAACTGTTGGACTGATATTGCTGAAGCAAGACCTACTTTTTTTTTTGTTCTTCACCTCAGAGCAGGAAAACTATACTAAAAGTTTAGGGAAAAGGGAAACATTCAAATGAGTTCTTTTTCTTGGCAACTCACAATTTTATCAAATACGTGCCCGGAAGTTTGAAGGTAGTGATAAAAATGGATTAACAGACAGTAGAGATAAGAGAACAAGTTATATAAATAGTGATTATTACTTCTTCCTTCAATTTTTCAGCTGTCAAAAATGTCCCAGTAAGAAAACTTCCATGCAATCTTTCCTTTCCTATCTAACATGTAATTTTGTTTGCAATTTCTTGTCACATTGATTGTGACTTCAGTGAGCTTCATCTCATAGCATAGAGGTGGCTATTTTTTCCTGGTTTTACTTTCTTTGGCAAAGAGAAGTGCTGCCATTATTATTGTAGCTAGATCAAAGCAAACATGACTTTTTAACACTATTGGTTTTGGGGTTTTTTGGGGGGTTTTTTCTTTTATTTTTTTCCATCCTTCTATAATAAACTAAAATGAAATAATTTACTTGTTAGTTTTAATATCAATAGAATGGTTTGGGTTGGAAGGAACCTTAAATATCATCTAGTTCCAGCCCCACTGTATGGGCAAGGACACCTCAAAGCCCCATCCAAACTAGTCTTGAACAGTTCCAGGGATGAGGCATCCACAGCATCTCCAGGCAGCTTGTTTCAGTGTCTCACCACCTTGACATTAAAGATATATTCTACTGTATATTTGTGAAATAACCCCACAGTATATTTCCCAACTCAGCTGGATGATTTATGAACTAATTTTCTGTACAGCCAGTACTGTACTGTTTATTAATACATGAGTGACCTCCGGTGGTATACCTGCAAAAAGTGCATCCTGTCTGGAATACAATCAAGAACAGCTAAGAACATCTGTAAGCCTGCTAAAAAGTGCTCCTTAAGGAGACACTTAATTTCACTGTATTTTCCAGAAACACCTTATGGCTAAAAAAAAACCCCAAAAACATGAAAAAGGAGAATTTATGGCCTTTGGAAGAAAGGGCAGGCAACTCAGAGGAACTACAGGGACATCATTAGGCTATGCAGGGAGAAGATTAGAAGGGCCAAAGCCCAAGTAGAACTTTAAGTGGCTACAGCTGTGGAAGACACACATAAAAATGTTTTTATAAACACACAAGAAACAAAAGAAGAGCTAAGGAGAATCTCCCTCCTTTATTTGATTCAGGGAGATATATAGTCACAAAGGATGAAGAAAAAGCTGAGGTAATTAATGCCTTCTTTGCCTCAGTCTTTAGTAGTAGGACCAGTTGGTCCCTGGGTATACAGTCCCTTGAGCTGGAGGTCAGGGAAGGGGAATGTAATGAACCTCCCAGATTCCAAGGGGAAATGGTTAGCAACCTGCAACACCTCTTAGCACACACAAGTCTCTGGTGCCAGATGGGATCCACACAGGAATTCTGAGGGAGCTGGCAGAAGTGCTCAGCAAAACACTTTCCATCATTTACCAGCAGTCCTGGCTAACTGGGGAGGTCCCAGTTTACCAGAGGTTAGCAGATATGACACCCATCTACAAGAAGGGTCAGAAGAAGGATCTAAGGAGCTACAGGACTGTCATCCTAACCTTGGTGACAGGAAAGGTTAAGGAACAGCTTATCTTGAGTGCCATTATGTGTCATGAACAGGACAAGCAGGTGGTCAGTCTCAGTCAGCTTGGGTTTATGAAGGACATGTCTTGCTTGACTAACCTGATCTCCTCCTATGCCAAGGTGACTCGTTTGGTGGATGAGGGAAAAGTTGTGGATGCTGTTGACCTAAACTTTAGTAAAAACAGTTTCCCACAGCATTCTTTTGGAGACACTGGCAGCTCATGGCTTGGATGTTCACTGAGGAAAAACCTGGCTGGCTGGCTCCAACTCCATGGAGTAGTGTTGGATGGAGTTAAATCCACCTGGTGGCTGGTCACTAGTGGTGTTCCCCAGGGCTCAGTGCTGTAGACACTTTTCTTTAATATCATTATCAATGATCTGGATGAGGAGTTCGAGTGCACCCTCAGTTAGTTTGCAGATGACACCAGGCTGGGCAGGGTTTTAGGTCTGCCTGAGAGTAGGAAGGTTCTGCAGAGGGATCTGGACAGGCAGGTTGATGTGACAAGGCCAATTATATGAGATTAAACAAGGCCAAGTGTCTGGTCCTGAACTTGGGTCACAACAACTCCATACAATGCTATAAGCCTGAGGATGAGTGCTGGCACAAGGAAAAAGCTTGGAAAAATCAGGAAAAAACATAATATTTATGTTAATAAATATATTTATGTTAATATAAATATTTATTTATTTATTTTAAATCTTGCTTTTCAGAAAAACAGGACTAAACTGTGCTCACCAAGCACTTCTGCCAAAATGGAGTCCCAACATTTATTGTAAATTTCTGTGTTCCTATCCTTTCAAAGTATGTGGAAGGAACATTATTTTTCAAAACAAACAAAAAAATGCTGCTCCTCCTCCCTGTTCTTCAGTCACACCAAAAGATTTTATTTAGTCATTTAAATCTGATGTTGGGTTTTCCCACAAGGTGTCACCATAGATTAACTTCACTGTAGGTCTTTCTAAAATAATATGTTTTCAGTTTTTAAAATACAAACAAAACATTCATATGCTTTTAGGGTATTCCAAAGATACCTATTAAAGTACATAACTTTGTACAAACAGTTCCAATTAAAGAATATTACAATCAAATAAAGCAATGTACTTTTATTGAAGTTGTATTAAAAAATCAAGACACTGGAAAAGTGTTTTGCCTATTACAAAAGCAAATTCAAAACTTCCAAGAACATTTTCTTAATTTCACCAGTTTTTAGTGATTAGTTTGACATTATGAACATGCCACACTGGGAACTGTCTTCCTCTCCTAAGCATTGGATTTTATAATTCAAAGCCCTTGTGCATTAAGGATATAATTTCAGTTCTGATCCTAAAAATTGTTCTTTAGAGGTCAACCTGTGCTCACATGGGGTCCCAGGAAAGCCAAAAATGTTGTCCTTGTGAGTAGAAGATCTTGTCCTTGCACTTTTGTTATTTAGACCACAATATAGTTTCAATGGCTTGCTACTTCTACTGCCTGTTCTTCCTGTTAATCTTATTTGGATGCTAGAAATTAATATGTGTATATAAGTTAAAGACAACATTTTTCAATTAAGCATTTGTCTTTTACCTGCTCGGCATTTTCTGAATTAGAAACCACATCAGAGGTATTTAAGTCTCCAGACCTTCTTTCCCACATGCTCTGAAGGTTTAATTCAATGAATAAATGCATTTGAGTGCATCTATTGAAAAGAAAACGCAAAACATAGTGGTATTTTGATTCAAGTCTCTCAGCAATCTGCCTATTAAGCATGTCTGGTTTGCAAGCAATATTGTTCATGTTCTGTGAGCCTTTTGGTTACATGCCAAGATTGGGTAAGTTGCTTAAATCCTCCCCCCCCTCACGTCTCACTCACCCATAAGAAAGGTCCTACCATGTTCCTCTTCCCATTCAACACCTGCTTCTGGGGCAGCCTGCACAGTCTGGCTTTTGGGAGAAACTTGATGGACAGGAACAGGGTTATAGTGCTGTAAACTGGCTTTTAGTAAGGGTATTTCTGCAGACCAAAAGGACTGAAAAGCAAAGAGAGGTATTTCCTTGCTATGTTGCACGTGGTGGCAGCAGTGCAGGAAAGCTGTTTAAAGAAAAGAGATGATGCTGTTCATACAGGTTATTTTTAACAACAGACCCACCCTGACAATAATTCTGATGCCACTGAGTGAAGGGAGAAATGTAATTTTGTGTTTTATTTTAGTGTTGTAAGAGAAGACCCAAATTCTTAACCCAAATTTGCATTTGCATCACAATCTGGTATTAATATATATGAGCATTGTGGGAAAAAAAAAATCTTATTTATAAAAAGCTGGGGGAAATTTTCTCATGAAAGCACTTCAAATATTGTGCCAATAATGCTTTTAAAATGACCAGACCTTTAAATGGCTTTGAAGACTCCTGTTCCTGAAGGAACCTTCCTTTTATCTTTCTTACCAGTTGGTGCCATCTCCATGCTCACAGGCATGTGCACCATACAACAAGGAGAGCACAAGTCTTACCTGCCTCTCCTTATCTGCTTCTGTCTCCATCCCCAGGTAGGCAGTGAGCCATCATCCTCCCCTCTCATGGACTGCCATGCCAGCAGCAGGCATTTTCCCTTCCTGAGGGAACCTGGAGCACCACCTTCACCCATCCTTATCCTCATAGGGGCCTTTTTTTCACCCCAAGAAGCCTCCATGCCTGGGCCACTGAGCTGAAGACCTCCCCTTATGCAATATAATTGCACATACCCGTGAATCTTACTCCCTGTGACTTGCCTCTGTTTCTTCTCAAGTAGAGAGGAGTGGTCAGCCCAAAGGCTGGAGTAACAGACGAGGCTGAAAGCAGAGACCCAGACTACAAAAGCAGTCTCTCAAAAGGCAACTTTTCGGAGGATGAGGGACAGTGGTAACATGGGCCATACCAAGTACAGCTGTTGCTATGTGTTCAAATAGAGCCAGGTCCTTATGCAGAGACTATACCCAAAAGGGCCGCTTTTCACCAAGAGGTCTGGGCATGTGGTGCAGTGGGAGATCCATGCTGGTCGCATGGCAGGGTGCATGATGGAGCTGCTGCTCCCTCCCTCTTCACCTTGCTCATCTCTTTCTGCTCTATTTTCCTGTATTCTATGGCCCTTTCTCAGCTAGACCTGTGACTCACAGCCTTCCCAGAAGACCACAAAGGAGCCTTGCCACTACCTTCAGGGCCCAATGTACAGCCAGCCCTCACCATACCTGCCCCTCTCAGACGACAGCAAGTGAATGGTGGGGTAAGATGCAGAGAATTAACCAAGCCATGGATTTCTCAGCATTGCAGTGGCATCCTGTTCCCTTAGAGCAAGAAGAAACTGCAAACGTACTTGGGGTTTTAACCTTTTCTTGGGTTTGTGTGTGTAGCAACCCATCGTTTGCATTTTTTGTGGCTGCAACCAGCAATGCAGTCCTGTACCTTTACAGGCACCACTTGCAAGCTAAAGAGTTCCTGTCTTGGCTCTGGGGCATTAGATTTTCACTTTGAACTTAAAGTACTGTTAGGAAAGCATGAACTCAAGCAAATTCACCAGAGCTGGAAAGTCAAAATGAATACTTTCAGGTGCAAGACTGAGAGATGAAATCTCCACACCCATAGATAAGGGTTTCTTGTCAGATACATCTCAGCCTAAAAGCCTGAATGGTGGATGGGCTCCAGCCTTGAGGTTAAAGGTATGTGGGAGGGGATGAGTCAAGAAAGAGCATGAAAATGAAGAGTGAAAAGGAAAACATTTTTACTCATGCTGAGAAAGAAAGAGAAACTCAATTTTTTCCTCTTACTGTAAAAAACATTTGTACTTTGCCAGAGGAAGATATCAGAGAGGATAAGTAGAAAGGAAAATTATAAAGGCAACTTGACTCTGTAGAAAGGCAAGTTCCTGCTTGTGCATAAAATTTTGGGACTATGTTTCCATAACCAAACAAATATCCAAGAAAAGAGCTACAGAGGCCTTTTGGGGGACCTATCCAGTAGGTTTGTCCCCATTTATAGAATTAGGCACAGAACAGCACAAAGCAAAGCTGTTGTCCTGTGAGTGCCATCTCAGGAAGTGTTCAGCAGTTAGAGTTGCTCACATCAAGGTTTCATCACCAGTACAGTAACAGGAAGGCAATCAGTTCAGTTTTCTTAAAAAATGAATCATTTAGTCCCTTTTTCAATATGGCTCACTCAGGAATTGCTGAAAACTGAGATGTTGTTGATAGTAAATGATCCCCTTTTTAGAAGAGGCAAATAAATAGTATGGTGTTTGCTCTCACTGACTGGTGGAGAGAACAGGGAACCCAGTGGCTTTAAGTAGAGCTTAAAGCCCTTCTCCTCTTCAAGTAGGAGAAGACTTTTTTCCAGTCCCAGTTTCTTTGCTTATCTGAAAATATCCAAGTGCATGAAAAAAAAATATAATTCTTACAAGAAATATTTTGGTCTTGGAAAATGCAACATTGTCTATTTTAGTGCCTTTAGCAGTGGAATTTATAATCATGTAGTTCTGTATTTATTAAATGTTGGTACTCTCAGAAAAGGTTAAAATATACTTTTTTCACCACCGTACAAGTTATTGCTCACTTGCACAGAAGTTGCTCAGCTACTTCTTCTCAGCCATTGAAATAAAACCAAAATTATGGCACCAAAGTCTGAAGTGTTTTTCTAAGCTTTGACAACTCTGAGAGGGTAATTTCCACCCCCTGTAAGTCTTCTGGGTGAATCACTGGACTGTGCTGAACCATGACCTGTCTTTGGCTCATTTTTGACAACTAAAAGGCAGAGCCAGCCTTCTAATCTTCCATGATACCATTTCTCCAGTTAAATGCTGCATTTGCTCCGTGAGTTAATGTCTTCACTGGTGGGTTGACCATCTGCCATTTGTTCTCCTCTTTAATCTCTTCACAGAAACACATGCCCAGCGAAGGGACCTAGGAAAAAAATTACCAGCTGAGTTACTAGCAAGGTCATTTTTTTGATGTGAAGCATGCAAAAGAGAGCAGTCCTTGAGAATGTTCTAGGAAGAGAGACCATCACATCTTTTCACTTCTGAAATGACTTAAAAAGAGACTGGAGGCCTGTGGGACAATAGCTGAACTTGTGTCACCACCTCACAGTTATACTTGGATCTGATGATCAAAATGTTTTCACTCCTTATGCATCAACAGTAGTAGTAAAATATATCTAAAGACTGAATTCTCTGATTAGTCATACTCAAGTGGAAAACTGGGGTGAAGAATTCTGGCACTGGTTATAAATATATAAATAAATAAAAACCCTTGATGACCAAATCTCAAGTGCCGGCCTCATTTGTGAAGCTGGCAAGAAAATCCTGCTCCCTTTCATTCTGTAGCTCAGCACTGAATTTGTGAACTTAAAATGACTTGAAAAGCACATAGGTTCTTAAAGATGGGCTCACTGAATAGAGATGCAGGCTACACTCACAACACCACGGGGAGGAGAGGGAAGGCTCCTAGCCCTGCTTCTCAAGGAAGTACACTGTTTCCACATGGGGACATTTCCAAATGTGTCCCTTTTTTGGCACTGACTTCAAATGGAAGGTGGATGAAAATCTCTAAAGACTTAGCTGCTGGTCACATACTGTTCACCAAGAGAACATCCTTCTCCTCATCTCCATGCTAATTTGCTAAAACTACATGAGATTCCCTCTGTAATTAATAAGCTAATGTCTCTGGTATTGGCATACAGTTACATGCATGTATCTTTGCATAAGCAGGCCCTTACTAAAAGTATGATGAAATACAAAGAAAGCTTCCTGCTTAAAAAAAAATCTTACCTTTCGTACCACCTGGGCAAAGTCACTGCTGTCTCTGGCAGGGAGCCCTATCAGAGGGCGAGTGAAAGATGCCAAGGAAGAGCCATGGCCCACAATGAGGATGACACCTGATACCCCAGAGAAATCAAAAAAAATCAGTAAGGGAGATGCAGCACTGTCATCATCAGCAGATGTGTATGAGGCTCTTT
This sequence comes from Calypte anna, assembly GCF_003957555.1. Taxonomy (NCBI): domain Eukaryota; kingdom Metazoa; phylum Chordata; class Aves; order Apodiformes; family Trochilidae; genus Calypte; species Calypte anna. The sequence continues at coordinate 110,714,882 of NC_044244.1, read as the reverse complement.
TGGGGCTGTATAGTTTTGCAGAATGCTTTAATGATGTAGCAGGGTGCATGTGCCTGTCAGAAAAAGTTTGGTGTGCTGTTGCCATGCCATCTTGTAAGAGAAATCATTTGCTAGGGGAAAAGTATATTCTCTTATGCTTGAGCTACATCCTGATGTTAAAAAACAAAGCAAGACTTGCAGTTCAGTATTCTACTGTCTTCTTTTCAATTTTGCTTTTTCAATTCTATCCCATAAATTGCATGGATTTTGACTTAGTGTAGCCCAGGACAAGGACTAACAGTCTACCTTAAGTTCTGTGCAATACCAATACCTCATGTTAAATGTGCCTCTGTTGGCAAATCTCTGCTTGTTCCTGTTACTGGAAGTGTCTGACAATATATGAAGATACGAAACATTTACCATTGCTGGAACAGGCAGTGATGATCTGTTTTATTACCACAGAGCTTCTGCTTACATATTCTTCATAACTTTCTGATGGCACCAGAGAAGAAAGTGGGAAGCTGCCCCTGACAATAAAAGCACAAATATATGATAATCTAGGTGAATATGGGGACACTGTTAGCACTACTGAATGACTACACCAGAAAAAAGGCACTTGGTTAAAAGGATATAGGTTTATCTACTGACCTGGCTTACATACTGCTACCTCAGCATTAGCTTCCCCAGAGTAATTTCCATTGAATCTTACAGCTGAATCTCACAGCTCATAAAGCACCAGATGTAGGAAAAACCATGCTGTAATAAAGCTTGTAGTTCCCATTGGAGATTATTTAAAGTAGAATCCAGGCCTAAGAAAAACTTAAGCTTTGAACAAGGACCATTGCCCAGGGTTGCACTGCAGACTTGCAGAGCAGCCCAGCTCTAAGAGTCCTAACAGAGTTTAAACCAAGGTGAGACACTGGAATATGAATGCTTTCAAGTTTTGGTGCCTCAGTGTTTGTCTCCCTAGTAAACAAATAAAATCAAGCAACAAAAATGGTGGATCTACATTAGCTGGACAAGTGCACAGAAGAGACTTTCACTCCTAGAGTGAAAAAAAAAAAAAAAGTGTTCCCAGGGACATTAATCACAATGCACCACTACTAAGTAACTGAGCACTTCTACTAGACCAGGCAGTTGTCTTTCTATTATATACTGGAGCTCTTCAGTCACTGAATATATATTTTCCAAAAAAAAATTAAGAGCCATATCTTCAAATTGGAGAGCAGAGCAGCCTGGTTTGTAAACAAGATGAGGAGTTAGACTGAATTGGAGGGTTACCATTTCCTGCCCTCGTGTGGCTTGCAAGTTTTCCGAAAAGGAAGCACCTCCTCTGTCCCTGCCTCAGGTTGTGAGGCCCCAGAAAGTCCTTGTTGAGAACAGTACTAATTTCTGAGCAACTCTAAAGAGAATCTGTAGTGGAACAAAGCAATCAGACACCTCTGATTACCGAGAAGTGGGTGTGAGCCGGTATCAAATCCACCTGTGCCCAATCAGGGCAGGCCCCTATTGAGCATGTGCATGACCAGGGGGCCAATAAAAGGTGAGGCTCACACCCACCAAGCAGCTCACTCTTGGGCTAGTCACAAGAGAGGCTGGTAGCTCATCGAGCCATGGTCTGATCTTGCTGGTTTACACTATGTGGGTGATAGACTTAGAGCACAACTCTCAAGTCTATACTGCTACACCTTCTCAGACCTTGAGGCATCGATCCCTGAAGAAAGATTCGTCCTGCTACAAGAACCAGTATCAAGATGTTTGTTTCATGTGCAGGTGCATCCATGTGCTGTGTACATGCACATTCTACATCCGTGCAAGTGTTGCTGTGTCAGAGCAGCAAACAAAGCTCACCCTAGTCACAAGGCAACTGATAGCATATAATTTTCCGAACAGATCACACAGACTTGAATTTGATCAGAATTACCCTTTTTTTGCAACGTTCATAATGGCTCATGATAGCTAAACCCAAGAAAACATACTTCAGGGGAAAATAAAGGTTTTAACAGATAAGGAGCTGTTAAGATGGTACCTGTAACTTGTGTCTATTTTGTAAGATGCCTCTGCCAGTTCTCTCATCGTCATGAAGTCAGGAATTACTTTGCTTGCTTCCCACTTGGTCCATTCAAACAGTCCTGGTTCCACCCTGATTTTGACTTTGTCATCTAGTCTGAGCCCTGCAAGAACATGAAATATTTCTTAAGAACAGAAAGGTACACTCCAAGTGTTACATTCAGGCTGTACATTCCATCTTGTTTCATTCCATCAATGAAAATTAATTACTTATTATGAAACAAAAGAGGTTCATGTTGATTAAATGAAGCCACCATTATAGTCTTGTCTGACTAACACACTACAAATTATTATATTCTTATTGTTGTCATTGTGATAATATTATAATGATAATAATTATTAGTATTTCTAGAACAAGACCTCAGTAATGTTGCAATCTGAATGAACTTCAGATAGGAGATATTTTTACCATTTTTATACAGCAATTTACTCAGTGGTTGTTGGTGGCAAAGGAAATTGTCTGTCCTACAGTGTTAAAAATGGAATTATCTTGTCAAAAGACATTATTAGTCTTAAGAGAAGTTACTGAGTGGCATTAGTTCTCAGAAGAAATGCAGACCCTTCATAATTCTGGTGTAAATATGGTGATGAACTGTGAACCTCTGACAGATGTGTTGGAGGGAATAGGAGAGGAAAAAGAGGAAGAGGGAGAAGGAAAGAAGCTCTGCAATATGATGGAATAAAAAGTGTTTTGGCTTGCAAACATAACTTTTTTCAGGAGAAAGCTGTCTACCCTAATTTCCATGCAAATCCTTCAGAGCACTGGAAGGACTCTTTGCACTGCTTTTTGGCTCAGAATGTTCTCTGGAAGAGGAGAGGTGACGGTGGTGTTCTGATGAGCAGCCACTAATGTTGGATTCAACCAACCTGATGTGAGGTGTCTCTGTTTCATGTAATAACATATAATATATAATTATATGTATTATATATAATATAAGCAGTGAGGACTAGAGTTAATGAGATGGTACTCTCCAGACCATACACACAGCAGCAGGATTATTACTGCCAATCTTATCAGCTAGACAAACCACCCCTTTTCTTCCTTGCTTAAATATAACAACAAATCACCAGAAAGACAGACATATTCTTAATTATTCATCTCAGGTACTTCACAGAATTTTGATGTTTTCAGGAGTCAGAACCACCTGCCTGTTTTTGCTGCCTTACCCTGCAGCACATGTTGGGCTGTCTGTATGCAGCGGAGTGCAGGTGATGAGTACACATTGCTGACTGTCACCTCCTGGTCCAGCAGAGCTTCCCCTGGATGGGAACAAAGTGAATTGTTCTTGTCTAAGCCATGACAGATGAGAAACTACTACAAAACACTTTCTGCAAAAAGACACTTGCAGCTTTCAGTTTCATTGGTCTGGGATACATTGACAATTCCTTTTTTTTATTTTTTTTCATTCTCTCCACCGATTAAGTTCACTAAAAAACTCGTTCTGGTTGCAACAGCAAGTTTAAAATGGGTGTTGGGAAGATGATTGCAAAAAATTCACTCCAAATCTGACAACAGTAGTTAGGCATTTGACTGTGTCCATATTTCTGAGTCATCAGAAACCAACATTTGCACCAGACCTGCATGGGCACAGTCAGGCACATTTGCTCAGGGAGCAAAACCAATTTCATCTGGTGGGTGAATTTGAGTCAGACTAACCCACACCAAATAGCTATCAGGTTTATGTAATGAGGTGACCACACACCTCTGGCTGGCACCCTCACTTCTCACTGCTTATTCAGTGACAACTGCGTAAGAAGTTTGGCTCTTGCAGACATGTAGCCAGGAACAGGTAGTGTTGGAGCTTCTTTTTTTTAACTTACTTTGTCAGTAACTGATAGATTCAGTCTCAGAGATGCATAATCAGCTCCAGTCTCTCTTTGGCTACTTGACTTTTGATTATTTAATGATTTTACTATTATTTACTATTACTATCTTGCAGTGGTTGTCCATAGAGAAATGTTACCACAATGAATTATACAATGAGTGCTGCTAGGAAGTTTTTCTACAGCAAAGCCAGCATGAACTTGTGTAGATTATGAATGCCTGATTCCCAAACCTTTGCATTTGCAGTAGCATATTATCCAGCTTACCTATAAGCCTTGATTGGAAAATACCACAGCAAGATAAAGGAGGGTCACATTCAAATTGCTTCACACTGTCTTTCCGCTTCGGCAGGGTGGAAGGGAAGTTCAGATCTGGTCTGCAGTATTTTCCTGAAAGAAGGGAGTACATTTTACCATGATGCAAGGCAGACAGCAGATGAATGCACAGGGGTCATGTTTATTATGCTGACTTTTTTTTCCTGAGTGGTTGTATGGCTGTTTCTGAAAGGTCAGCCCAGAGTGACATCTTGACTGGCCTATGAAATTGATCAAGGCCCACTCTGTGGCCACAAGGGCAAATGATGAAGACAGACATCTGTCCAAGGATGCCTCTCTTCCCTCCACCTCAGGCACTCACACTGTCTGTTCACTGGGGATTTACTATGTTTTATGATCTCCTCTAATGTCACCTGAAAACCACGTGGACAAGGGAGAACTGCCATCATCTCACGCCAAAAAGACAGCTAATAACCAAGCAGTTTGGGGTATCATGGAGTGGTGTCTGAACTCAGATGCCTGCAGGATTATTTTGGTACTACAGACATCAGCAGTGTCTCACGGATGGAAAAACATGATGGCTGCTATTACCTTCAAGAGATCCCCTTTTAAGGTCACATCACTGGCTTGGGAAATCACCTGTCCTAACAAACTCTTCCACAAGTGAAGGAGCAAATGGGGGTAGGTGGGAGGGAGGAGAGAGAGAACAGGAAATCATGAGTGGGCTCTGTTGGAGTCAAACTGAACAAAAACCTACTATGCAACAATATTTTTTTACCATTGCCAAAATGACAAAAACCGACATTGACACTTGAGAAAAATGAAACTGAGGAATTGATTATGCAGCCAGAAGTAACTACCCTCATTATTGTCACGGTTTAAAACTGGCCCAGCAATTAAACCAAGTAACAGATGCTCTCTATTAATCTCTCTCTCCTCCTTGATAAAGAAAGGAGACAGAATAAGGGAGAGAGAGGTGTTTGCAGCTGTAGCAGCAGCAGGGCTCGCTTTCTGAGCAGCAGCAGTGTCTAATGTGGATTTTACACACAATGTAGAAGACCTCCAGAATAACACAGAAGACTTTCATCATGAAGGTCTCCCTTCTAAAATCTCATGTTCTTGTTCTCCTTCTTCCTCCTGATATGTATCTTTATTCTGGGTTAATTTTCTTCACTTCAAAACACACTTTTTTTGAGAGAGGAACAAAATATTCAGCTTTTAATTTCAGACAGTGCTGACATCTCATTTCCACCATGGTTTTCTCTGGCTCCTCTTCCCTAGGTTTCACTTGTGAAGTACAGTGATGCATGCGTAGAAAGGTAGAAGGGTCAGAAAATCATGACCTTGTTCAATGAATCTTATCTTTGGTACATCCATTGGTGAGACATATTCATCAGTATCACAAGAACTTTGCAAAACAAGCAGAGTTTATCCAACATAAACATGAAGTACTTTAGGGTGTTATGAAATACTGACTACATGCAGAGTAAAGCAATGCTTTATCTGACTTGCAGTGTTACTCATCTGTGTCAGTGTTGACATTTACATATCAGAGATTGAATGTCTTTTACAAATTACTGGGGTTAATTTGTTTTGGTTCTGATTTACTAAGATTCTCCAACTATCTTACTCACCATCTGCAGTCAGGCACTGTTGAAGCCAAGATTTGCCAAAGACTTGGTCAATTCTTTCCCCATGGCGAATCACCAGCACTCCTCTTCTCAGGGAAGTATTCTGAGACAGCTGGGTAAAAAGGGCTTTCATTATGATACTATATATAATCTGCACAAAAAGTCTGGATTCCTGGATGCTGCCTGACAGAGGAAGGAACAGTGGACCTGTCCTGAAAGGTTTACAACAAGCGCAGAAGGGGAGAGACAAGGGCTGATATAATAGATTCCTATTGGTAGGGCAATAGTAAGCTTGACTGGCTCTCCACTGAAGACAAATGAAAGAGATCAGTGACCTTCACTGGCTACAGCTTAGGTTTTAACTCTGTGTTTATACCAGGGAATGGTGTATATGCATATATATTTGTATATACATACATATGCATTACAACATAACATGAAAATGTGAGGGAGAAAAATTAAGATACTATTAGATTTACTACATGTTTTTAATTAATATTTTATTTGTGCAAACACACGACAATGATAGAAACAGAAAAAGAAAGCAACTACCTGAAAAGAAAATACATTGGTTGCACTCCTTGATGTGCTAGCATTTTGGACTTCTCTATGCAGCTTTACATTAGATTCATTTTCAGTTTGGGTGAGGAATCTTGAAGCTGTTGCAAAAACATATTCCCTGTAGAAAAAAAACAGAAGCAGCACACACACAAACATATGGGCACACATACGAATAGAATAGGTTTTTAAGTCATTATTTCATCTACAGAGACACATAAGTTGGAGTTCATATCCTATTCAATTTTTTTTCTCACTTGAAATCCACTTCATCACTTTATTATTGATTTAGAATTTTCCCAGTAAAAATGAAGATAAAATAATATGAACTGATGGCATATATTTGGTGTAGCCCAAGAAGGTCAGATCTTCAGACAGGAAATGATACCTGATTGCCTCCTCTCTGTCTCTGAGGTCTCAGCAAGAAGTGCACCTACACCTCTCTGCTTAGAAAAATCGACTCTAATCTACAAGTAGCATCAGCCATGTTGTCAGCTGCAGAGCAAAATGCAGGAAACCAGCAGATGCCTGCTGATACAGGGTTATCAACAAGATGAGGGTGGTGGGCTCGAAGTGGTAGAATAACCTTTGTATGGTTTTATTTCAAGTGAACTTTGCCAGGTCTTGTAATTAGAAAAAAGGAGAAAGTAGTGAGCCAGGCTGACAGCTCAGTCTATCTGGCAGAACGTGGTCTTTTAAAATTAATTAGGATGTTCAGGTTGTTCAAGAGCAAACAGAGGTCATCCCTTGAGCAGCTGAATTAATGAACTCTGGGTGCCTGGGGGCCTGTGTCATTTCTCCCAGAAGTCTCAGCATCCCACCCAGACTCCCAGAACACCTCTCTCCTCCTCCCACACTGTCTCCAGTTCCCCCCTGGCAGCCCACAGCTACACCACGAGGAGGAACACTGCCACAACTCCCCAGCAGGATAAGTGGCTGACACATAGAAACACTTATGACATGACAGCCCACCTTACCTGTGCTTAACCCATGTGTCTGACTCATTGGCTCTCTCAGTGTAGTTTTCAGGAAGAAAGCCCCTGCAACCGGTCCGATGCGAGGTCCCGATCACCCATCCCTCACTGACGTTAGACTGCTGTGTTGGGTCAACGTAGATGAGGTCCCCAGCCTTGATCATGAGTTCATCAATGTTCTGGGGCTTGTACTGGAAGAGAGCCCGCAGGGTCTGGGGGCCACCACACAGCAGGGTCAGGCTGCTGCCCAGAGCCTACTGCTGCACATCCCACAGCAGTTCAGGGGATGCTTCTTTGACTCTACCTGACACAGTGACCAGTACTTTTTTTCCACCCTGCATAGTGCTTTTTCATGGCACTTCAGCAGAGAAAAAGAACACCACCACATTTGCAGCATATGTAAAAATAGGCCCCCGATTTTCATGAAAATACTTCTTTCCTTTAGCTAGTACAGACTTATTTAAAAGCGAACATAGCAAAAGCATTAGCAGGTATTTGTATCATCACTTGCAGCTCTCCTCAGAGTGACCAGAATGACATGTGACAAAGCAATATACTGATATCATTAAAAAACATTGATCACGCCATAGTTTAAATTTGGAAATGAGATCTAGAAAAATGTTTACTGGTTTTAATTAAGAATCTCTTGAGCAGAAAATCATCAGCGAGCCCTGTGCCCTGCTCACTGCTCCCTCAGTATTTTATCTATTCTGTTTTCATCATGCCTGGAGTGATAGAGAAAACTAATTTTGCTGAATGGAATTTTGCTAAGCTGTGAAATCCTAGGAAGTATTCAAGGATCATAATTTTCTGTCTCTGTTATTTTCTCATGTCATGGTAGGATTAGTTTTTTTCTAATGGAGTTTGGAACTAGACCTTACTGACATGCAGTTCAAGCAGCCTACCATAAAGGTATCTTCTACTGATTCATGAGCACAGCTTTTCAACCCAAAGAGGTTGAAAAAAAAGCACCATGTTTTTTTAAACACTGTACAGTACCCCACACTGATTTTCTTCATGAAAAAAAAGGCAAGTTGATTGTAGTAAACAGTCTGACCATGGGCTCAGGAAATCAAATAAATCTGATTGCAGTACCTGGTAATGAACAAAACGCATGTCCCTTGAGTAGAGAGCAGCCACCCACTGACAGGTCTCCTTTGGATTGATGCATTTGGCCAATTGTTCCAAAGTCTTCTGATGGTGAGGATAAAACTTGTGAGCCAAGGTAAGGTGGAACTGCTTTAGATAGGGCTTCACATGACAATCTAGCAATGAAAAAATCATGTCACAATGCACAAGCAAAGGTCATTTAAAGCTCTTCTCCTTGCTTCATCCTACGTACTTTGCATGATGTAGATACTACTATCATAGTAGTTAGAGTAGATAATACTCTTGCTGGATAATGGTTTTATAGGATGTCATGGTTCTAATCATGCCTAGATCATTCACAAATCTGGACTGGATTTGCTCCCTGACTTCATCTGGGAGAAAAAAATGAACAAATGAACAGGGCTTGAAGTCCTTTCCCAGGATGAGATGTGTTGAACTTGTTTCTCCCAGACAAAGCTAACTCTGGGCCTGTGTCCTTTTGGTTGCCACTGGTGATACAATTTCCCTTGGGTGCAGGGACTGAGACCTACTGCTGAGGGATGCAGTCAAGCTATAGGATGGACCATAGCACCATGGGGATAGAGATGTGGAAGCAGGAAGTTTATACCCCTGCCCATCTTGGACATCCTGACTGACAGCATACCCAAGTTACATAGGCAATCACTTTAGCTTCTAGACAAAAGCTCTATGTCTTCAAAATCAAAACCATGTTGCTTTCAAATCTGTAGAAGGAGAGGGTGCACGCTGTCAGTAAAATATTATCTAAACTTCCCAGAGATGTTTCCAGTACCAAGCCTAAACTTTTGTGCTACGGTTCACCCCTTTTCCCTCTGTCTTACCTGCCAGGGCTGAAGCCTCGGATGAGAATGCCAGAGCAAACTCTTTGAGAATACTTCCATGACTGTCATCAATGAAGAAGCCAAGGTAGCTGGTGGATGCATGTAGTGACAGAGAAATGGATGGTGGAAAGCACGGGGAGAAGCTGTCACCAACTCGCTTTAAAGTGTCATACAAAAATTCTACTTTCTGGTCTTCACACTGAAAGAAAACAGAGGAGGAGAAGGCTTTACACACCAGCTCAACAGCCATCACTGGAGTATGTGTTACACAGCATTACCAGAAATTCTTGTGGGCATTTGACTTCCTGAGAAAGATGGTGCACCTGGGAATTTGCCTGAAATTCCTGGTATTAAAATTATTAACACTGCAGTTAGATCAGCACAGCATCTGGGTGCTAAAAGGGGTCATGGAGACTACTCCCAGGAGATTTATCTAGCCTGGGTAGGAAAGAACAAAAAGTCTTTACTGTCTGACAAAGGTGCAGTAACTTGTCTGAAATGAGGCAGGGATCATGATTTCCCTCTTTTAAGTAAGAATTTGTGTTATTGCTATCCTACACCCCTTAACTGAAATTGCTCCTGCTAAAACTTCCAAATCTCAGATGCCGAGCAATGAACCTAACAAAATTCATAAGGCATCTTTTTCGATATGCTCCTTAATGCTCTAATCACAGCAAACTAAAGGACTGTGCAGAACTTGTATATGAAATAGAGTTCCACAAAAAAGGGGCAGGCCTTTAAACTTGACACTTTTCAAGACCATGGCATTTGTTATTAATTGATGATTTTCGTTCTCTCTAATTGTGACTCATGGCCACAGATTATCATTTTGTATTTTGCAGCAACCTACTCTTATTCTCACGGTCTGTCCTTAGTGGCATGGCTTAATGTAGAAGTATGGTTAGCAGAATAAGGTTTCAGTGAATATCAGCTGCAGCCCATGCTCTTGCGCTGCACCATCGATATATGAAAATAGGATTCCAGATGGCTCTGGGTTGTTTTGGGTTGATGTGGTGCCAGTTTTGGTAGTGGGAGAGGGACCCCAGCTGTGGGTCTTGTGAGAAGCTGCTGAAAGCTCCTCCAGCTCCAAAATGTCCATCTCCACCTCTGGCTGGAACAGAAATACCAAGGCTGGTGAAGAAGGAGAGGGAGAAGGTGCCTGAGGAGAGGTTCTCCTACATCTTGTGGTGAGACAGCAGACTGTCATCCTGCAACCCATGGAGCACAGTAGAGCAGCCCGTGTAGGATCATGATGGACCTGCAGCCCACGAAGGAAAATGGTGGAGCAGAAGTGGACCTGCAGCCATGGAAGGCCCTGTGCCAGGGGAAGTGGTTCTGCCCGCAGCAGACCATGACTCTGGCCCAGGGAAGAAGAGGGGGGTGGGGTAAGGTATTTAAGCTCTGGCTTTTGTTTTCTCTAAGACCTGTTTTGATTGGATTAATGCTAAATCAGACTGATTCTTCCCCCAGATTGAGTCTGTTTTACCCATGAGGTTGGAGTGAGGAAAGAAACAGCCTCTGTGACCTGTGATAGGATCAGACAGAATGGATGGAAGCTGAGCCAAGGGAGGTTTAGGCTGGGTGTTAGGAAACATTTTTTCACTGAGAGGGTTGTCAAGCATTGGAATTGCCCAGGACAGTGGTGGAGTCACCATCCCTGGAGGTATTTAAAAGGTGTTTGGAGCTGGTTCTTAAGGACATGGTTTTAGTAGTTAGATTATGGTGTTGGTCAAAGTTTGGACTGGATGATCTTGGAGGTCTCTTCCAACCTAAAACATTTTGTGACAAATTCTGTGATATATCACCAAGGAGAACTTCTGGTGTAAGACAATAACAGGTGGCCCAGTTTTGGCAGGAGTGTATATTTGACCCTTGCTCATCTTTTATGCCTTACTGTGAAGAAATCGCAAAGAGTGATGTGAGGAAAAACCTCATGCGCTCTGTTCTTCCCACACTGGCGCTTGCTCTCCTTCCAAAACTCTTCCAGGTGGTTATGCAAGCAGCCGGTGGGACACAAGTAAAGTGCATACTCCTGAGGGATGGGGTCGTCCAAAGAGGGATCATTGCAGTGAGAATGCAACCTGAAATTAAAAAAAATATCACAGAAGAAATAAAAGAGTGCTATTCTCTTACGAATGAAAACCTAGGATAAAATCTCTTCACAAATTTTTTTCTGAAGTACTAATGAGAATACTTTGGGAGGTTTTTTGCTTTTTTTTTTTTTTTTTATGTGTGTGCTTTACATTTTATGAAGTGCCTTCAGTTCTTTTCTATGTCTGTAAATGAAAGACAAAAAAATTTTTTTAGGTTTTTTTAATCATTATTTTCCCCCTCCTTGTCAAGACTGGAAACAGAGGACTGGAGAAGAAAAATGAAGAAATGGGTAGAAGATTATAAAGAATGGTAAAATGGAAACTTGCAGTCCATGTGATGATATTCTTCACCTTACTCTTTGCATGCTGTTAGGAATGACAAAAAAATACCCAAACAATAAATTCACAACAAAACCCAGAAGAAAGTATAAGGAAAACCAGGATTTAATTTGAAAGTGGCTTAAAACAAAGAAGCCAGCTATCAACATATGAATAACATCTGAATACTCTGTGAGAATCTTGATCTAGAGGGGAAAAAATGTAGGAATCAAGACTAGCAAGTGATTTTGACCCTGATGATACCTCCTGCTGACCATCAACCTCTCAGATTATTTTACAAAGAGCCTTCTATCAAAGGAAGAAGATGGGCTGTTTGGCTTCAGACTTTGCTATTTAATCCCACAGTGTTATTTTCCTCCTTTCCTTCTAGATGGATTTTTCTTTTTCATTTACCCTGAACTTTCTGCAAATAATCTCACTTCCCAGAACAAATAGAAATACAATTATTTATTTCTCCGTGTGAACAAAAATGGAAAAAAAACCCCAAACCTAACTCAAATGCAAGGATTTTAATGACAGCTAACTTCAAATTCAGTGACAAAATCAGCATGTAAACAACAATTTTTAGTCAGGTTTAATGTGAAATTATTCCTTAGAAATCACAGATACTTACCATTTTGTAGCATCTTCTATTGTCTTTTGTCCAGTAGCAGCCAAGGCTTTTTGCCTAGAAAAAAACAAAATGGATTAATCAGAATAGATATAATGAAAAGTAAACCCCTGAAAGCAAAAAATGGACTGGTGCTGTGGTCATGAAGTCTATATTCCAGAACAGACAGGACCTCCAACAAATTCAGCTAACTATTGACATTCTTGAAGCCACCCCAAATACTTTTTCCACTGCAAGACTTTAATTCTTCACCACAGGATGTCCTCTTTTGTGTTCTGCAGGTGTTTCCTTAGAAGCTTTACTGACTTTTTTAAGAGTGGGGTAAGCCATGCACTGTAAGAACTAATAGGTAATCTTCTGGTTCAAGATTTCAGGCCCAAGTCCATACATACAAACAATGCAAAATTTACTTACATTGGGGTATGAAAATCAGTACTAAGGATGTCTCACAGGCCAGCAGAGAGACAGATCTAAATCATCAGTTCAGTCCAAGATGATGGAGAATATTTCCCATTTCTCTCTGTTAATGCAACTATTGTTCTCTGGGACTGAATTTGATTAACATTTCCTTTTTCAATAGACTTTTCAAAATGCCAACTATGTACTTCATATGAGCAAGTCTTTGTGACTAATTAGCAGGTGATGGGTGAAAGCAGGATTCCCCAGGATTTAAGCAGCATCTGCACCCAGGAACCCCTGTAGCCCACCTACAGAGTTCTCAGAAAAGATGTGAAGGGTACGTAGAGACACTGGACATAGGGAAAAATCTGCTAAATCATTTGGCATCTGCCCATCTCTTTCCTCCTCTCTTGATGCCATCCTTTCTTGCCAATGGGTCCTGAAGGCATTGATTCATTTACTGATTCATTCATTGATTCCTTCCTCCCATTTTTATCCTCCATCCATTCCTGTGACACCTGAGCGTGCACCAGCAGTGCAATGAGTGCCTTAAACAGAAGGACTCAGGTTTGTTCTTGGTGCTTCCTCCTAGCATTCTGTCTTCTCTCTAGTGCAAACCCCACATATGGGCTTATTAAAAACATTTAAATGTGCTTATGTGTATGTGCAACCATGTCTGCCTCTTAGGAACTCAGCATGGATGAAGGCTAAAGTGAGGCTTTCCACTCAAGCTTTGCCATCTACCTTTCTTCTCCATAAAGAAAATTAACTACCATGAACAAATCAATGCAAAACCATGGGCTATCTGGTTGAAAGCTAACCTGTGTCCTCTGTGACTGAAAGCCACGCATTTTCTTTCCACACCTCTGATGGCTCCCCCTTCTCCATTACATCAAAGACAACCAACCAGTGTTTTTGTTGTTCCCCCCATGCTGTATCCTGTTGAAATGTCAGTGCCTGCTGCTGCTCAGCCAGTGATGCACACTTTGTCAGTGACTTGTAACACCTCAAAGTGAGTGTTCTACTGCTTTGTGCCAAACTGCTCCTCCCACTAGGACAGAAGCTCTGTTCAAACAGCCCTGAAACCAAATGGAGCTTGACTTCAGCTGTTCCTTACCACGGGGGCTGCAAAACTGTGAATGTAGTAAGTCAAGCAAGACCTGAGACCACAGACTGTCATACAGATCAGTGCTGTTTCCTTGCTCCCTTGTGCTCCTCTCTGTGGCTGTTCCCACATCTTGTCTCATCCATACACCTTGGCTGTAGGGTGCTTCCCAGCAGGGTTTGTAGAGCACTGAGCATCAGGAGAGCATTAGGCTGTGACTACACGGTCTATGCTACCAGGGTGATCAGTGACCCCCAGAAGATAATGCATAGAATGAATTCTGTATATACTGATTTCTCTCATATAAAGAGTAGGAGTAAGTATTGAAAATGTTTTAAAAATAGGTCTTGGCAGCAGAATAAACTGGCTCTTTCCTAAAGCAAAAACTGCCAACACAACTCAGTTCTCTGTAAGGATGAAGGGAGCCTTGTTTTGTTCATCTGATTCTAAGCTCGATTCTCACGTATTTGGTTTTTGTTCTTTGGAGAATGTTTCTTTGTTATGCCACTTCTACGTTATGAAAGATTTTGTCATATTTCCACCAGCCTCATTTTTCTCAGGCCAGGACATCTTGAAAAAACGACTTTTCACTGCTTTCATTTATGGTTCAGTCCAGGAACTACAGGCATCTAAAAAGTTTTATAAGAATGTAATCAAATTTTTGAGGGTCTTCAAGTCAATAAAAGCAAATATTGGTTTTTTTAAAGTGCTTTTGGACATTTGGTGATTTTATGTCTGTTTGCACAGTACATCTGCCACTGCTTCTTGATTTTGACCCATGAAGGAGAAAGACATTTCAGTAACAACAGGAAGTGATTTGAAGGGGATGTAAAGAATCATAGAATCATATCATAGAATGGTTTGCGTTAGGAGTGACCTTAAAGATCATCTAGTTCCAAACTCCCTGCAGGTACTGGAAGGTCTGAAGCCTGAGCAACCCCAGCTCTCTCAGCCCTCATAGGAGAGGTGCTCCATCCCTCTGATTATCTTAATGGCGCCCGTCTGGACGCGTTCATACAAGACAAAAAGCTAAAAACCTAACCATTACTTTGAGGAGACCCAACTTATAGCATTCCTAGAGAAATTATGATCCAGGTTTTCAGCTGCACAGATAAAATAAATGGGAACAAGGGACCTGAGGTTTCCTTGTAAGCTGTGTGCGTTGTGTGTAAAGTTCATATGCTAAACACTGCTATTCCTAAAAAAGGAGCATGGCACACATGAATGTAGCTTTTTCAGCTTGCTTTGTTTTCGATCAAAAGGAAGACATATTGCTCTCCTTTCTGAAATATTCCTATGAGGTGCTCTTTAACATTTAAATGAAAAATATTATTTTGAACAGTTTGAGCTGAAGTGTCCACACCTGCCCTTCAGAATTTGGAAAATCCTTCCCAAAAATTCCCCGATAACCAGAGAAATGTTTGGGGAAAGAGTGACCACTACGTTTCATTTTATTAAGAGTTACTCTCTCATCCAATGGGGTTGCCAAGAAGAGTTCCTCATTCTTTGCTATTACGTTTTCCAGGTAGGAGGTGTTTTTGGAAAAAGATCCTGATTCAAGACAAAAAGAAAAATTGACAAGCTTATGTGGCATCTTGTTAAAGAAAGCTTACTATTTTAAAAGAGTTTCCAGTTAAAAAAGGTGGCAGGAGATCTTTACCAGGCCTTTGGAGAGATGCTACATCCACACCTACCTCTCTTAGACTAACAGTGATAAGCAGAAAAAATGAAAGCTATATCCCAAGGGCAAACTATGGATGTCAGCCTCATAACTCATTGGGAAACTTCTCAATCTGAAGACTTGGAAGTGCGTGTGCTATATACAGGATTTATAAAAACAGATACAGTCCAGGTTGTTCTTGCAATATGAGCGATACACACTGCTCTACAAAAAATTCCAAACAAGACAGGTCTGATCCCTGTATAGGGATATCACCCCCCAGGAAAAAACATTCTCTTGATTAAAAAAAAAGGCAAGCTGCCTGCTGTCAGGATCTTATGAGAAATACTTCTTTTTTCTTAAATACCTCTCCCTGTGCAAAGGCAGCCAAACACGTTACTCACGCGGTATGAGCAGGGAATCCTTTGGTAAGGAGGGACTCGAGGAGTCCAGAGGGGCTCTTGCTCCTGTGCTTGTTGGACACCTTTGCATACAGCTGTGCCTCAGCCACTGCCATCTCCTCCACTCTTCCCCTCACCGTGGGCTGAGTGCTGACAGAAACTGGGAGGTGGGAGGAGGCTGGAAGGGAGGGAGGAAGGAAGAAAGTGTGAGGCAGAGAAAAAGAAAAGAGGCAGCTAGAATAAAAAAACCTCAAACCTCTTGTGATCTTTGCTGACAAAAGCTGACATCCTGTTTTCGTAGCATCAGCATCTCTGAGTTTTTGTTTTACAGTGGCTAAAAAAGAGTTATCTGCAGATTTTTCCCATCCATCCCAGCAGAACAACAGTGGTAGTCCAAAGGTAAATATCACGGTCAGGATGGACTTGCTGAAGGGACTGAGATGGGATCTTTTAGACTTTTGTTTTAAATTGTCTTCTGAATCCAACAAATCCTTGTGAGCTTCTACTTCAGCATGGGAGAGGCAAGCAAGGATGTCCTGAAGGATGTAAAAAGTTACTCAGTAGGCCAAATTCTTTCTTTTTGGTCTTGACTTTTGTGTCCTCCTCTCCATATCTTACATGGCTCTTGCCTTCTCAGCCAAAGGAGATGAGTCAGCCAACTGTGCAAGGTCAAAACCAATGTCCCATCCAGACATCATTCTTTAAGGGTAGGCCTGGAGCAGCTCCAGGTGGCAGCAGGGAGAAGCCTGTTCCTTTCTGATGGTGCCAGTCCCACCAGGGGAGATTTCGCAGAGCTGTGTTGGCTAGTCTTCAGGGCTTGGCTACAGCAGGTAAAATGGTTGAAGACAATGTTCTCTAGCTTGGGGTTATCACCACTTGTCCCTGGGGAGGACAGGCCATCTTACCTCATGGTAAGATGACTGGAAGGGTCATCTGAACTGCTGGTCTCCTGATATGAGCGCTCACTCACTCCCCCTTGGCTGAAGGTCCCCTGAGGGACCTGACCAGTTTGGGCTGCTTCTCCCCCTGTTTGTGTCTGAAGCCCAGGGAAGAGAGCATCCAGGCACCATGAGGAACACAAGAAGTATAGCTTTATTTATACATCCTTGCCTGTTGTGGGTTTGTTTGTTTGGTTGGTTTGGTTTTGTTTTTGTTTTTGTTTGTATTGTTGGGGTTTTTTTGTTAATCCGTTTGGGTTTTTTGCTGTGTTCCATTAATTTTTTTAAAATTTTACTTATTTTTTTTTAAAGACACCCCAATTCCCAGGGAAAGCTGCTGAAAATGTGGTATAAGAAATGGTGAAGAAGACCGGATACCATGGTCTAGAAGATGTGAACAGCTAAAAGGGATGGTCACATGACATCCTCTTTGGAAGCATCAGTTTCCATCATGCACAGCAAACAGACTGAACATCTTTCCTCATCACAGGCATCTTCCAGATACATGGGTTTTGTCCTGGAAAGCTTTAAATTCTTTTCTCTCAGGACCCTTGTTTCACTTGCACATCCATGGCTTTTTGCTTCATCTCGCATTCTCCTTCTTCCCTTGCCCCTCCCCTCTGTCATTAATCTCTCTTCTAGTAACAAAAATCAACACAAATTATTACCACTCTTGAATGTCTGATGAAGCTGAGGTTACATTTTCTAAATCCCAGAGTACAAGTGAGACACTGCCTGCAAAGTACCTCCAGAGAATTGTGCGATATTTAATTATAAAAGTTATCCATAACTTGGGTCTTAAATGAGTCTTTAAAAAAAAAATGTTTAAGTGTGGTCTTTGCTGCAAGAAGACAGCAAAGGCTAAACCAAGTGAAGAAAGAACAAGGTCCTGGTGTGGGGAAGAGATGAAACCTCTGATGTTTCTGCCTTCTGCCTGCCACAGCTTTTGTCAGACTGCTGGAATTTTGTCAAAAGATGAGCAAGGGCAAACTTGTGTCATGCGTGGTGCTTCTTTGCCAGGGGGTTACAGAGAGGTTTGCAAATATTACCTGACCCTCTTAGGCTAATTAAAAAGCATGCTGAATTTTTATCTTCCCTTTTCCGTAGCCATGCCAGCCGGGGCTACCCGATACCCCTCACCAGGTTGAATTACAGCTGCTGCTGCCTTAACACTGGGTGCAACAGGGGATGAATGAGCAGGCAGCTGCAGGTGGCTGGGCTGAAACCTTTTCAGAGCAAACTGGCTTAGCGACCTCACAAGTTTCTCTTGGTTTCTTTTGATAATGAAGACAGGAAACGGTTTTGCCTTTAACTATGACTTCTCAGGAAGAGGTGAGTGAAGGTTTGGGGGCGTGCGGTGTCCTCTAAATAAACAACACGTCAATGTTAACTTTCGTGTAGTGCTCTGCAGAATGCTGTTTTGTTTCCTGAGAGGCAACTTTAAAAATCATGAAGAGCAAGATATCTTTTTCTCTGCCTTGAAGATAGTATATTCTCTATAATATTTAATTTATGGTCATCAAAATGTACAAATGAAAGAGTAGAGCCCTTATTGCAGTTGTTGGCTGAAAGGTGAAAAGATACTGCAGGTGACTTAAGGTTATACTGTCATAGACAAAACATTCTTCTATGTGTCATTGTAATAATTTCTAGGACTGACTCTACAAACATTCACATTGCTTTTTACAGCTTACCAGGTCCACTCTCTTTTACAAACCTGGACCTAGTTGACACCACTGTGAGGCCAAAAAATCTGATTTTTGTTGTCAGTGACAGGATACAGAAACAGAGTCAGAAATGAGCATCTCAAAACTGTTTGCCCTGAGTTCTGGTGTAGCCCATTTTGATTGTATTTCACCGTGTAGAAAATGGTCAAAGGTTTTCTGGAGTAAAATTCAGTGGGCCCCTGCATGCAGATCCTGCAGGTGCAGTGCAGGTGTCATATGCTTTTTAGCCTTTCTCATGTTTCTTATTGCAGTTAAAGAACAGAGGGTGGATTCACAACCCCAGTGTGAGTTATTAGAAGTAGCTACAGTCGTTCAACAAATTTGAACAAAAATTAACTTCAGTAGTTTGCTGGTAAATTGATTATAAGGCCTTTTCTCATTAACAGAGAGGGCCACAAAAATGATCAGAGGGCTGGAGCCCCTCCCCAGTGAAGAGCAGCTGAGAGAGTTGGGGTAGTTCAGCCTGGAGAAGAGAAGGCTCTGGAGAGACCTTGTAGTGACATTTCAGACACCCTCTTAAAGGGTGTCTGTAAGAAAGATGGGGACCAACTTTTTAGCACATCTTGTCACAATGAGACAAGGGTTGTTCAATTAAAATAGGGTTGATTTAAACTAGATATAAGGGGGCAATATTTTACAGTGAGGGTGGTGAAACACTGGACCGGGTTTTCCAGAGAGGTGGTGGAGGCCCCATCCCTGGAAACAGTCAAGATCAGACTGGATGCAGCTCTGATGAACGTGATCTAGTTGAAGATGTCCCCTGTTGGTCTAGATGATCTTTAAAGCCTCCTTCCAACCCAAAATACTCTATGATTCTACCATTCTATGATAATATGTTACAATGTGATTAACTACTTTTTTTTTTTTTTTTTTTTTTTTTTTCCAGTTGAGTCAGGTAGAGGAGTCAAATCCCACTACTGGAAGTCTTGAAATCATCACTATTGCAGAGGATGACCCACCAGTTCCAGAAATTCAGTTTTCTTTCAAAAGATTTTTCTTCATACCACAAGCAAAAGTGGATCCCAGTGCAGATGGTTCAGGTAGGAATACTGCACAGCTTTTTGACCCTTGTAATCTAAATGGCTAATACAGTTCTTTAGCCTTGCAAAACTACTCCAGCCCACTCAGTCAGAGAAAACAATCACTTACAGGGAGAAGAAACACAACCTCACTCCAACAGCTGTGAGGTCTGCCAGCACATTAGCAGGTGATGACATCTTGTGTCAGATTGTATATGCAAGCATCTTTCACAGCCAGATAATTTACACACTTCAACCACATAGCAAATATTTGTCTATGATTTTCAGACACATTTTTGAATGGCTTAATTTGAAGTTTTCCCATCCTGAAAACTGGTCCATTAAAAACCTGAATATACAACGCAGCATCCCTGGAGGAATAGCATGAATGTTTGCTACTTCCCATAGATTTCATGACAAAAATAACCATTGACTTCAACAGAGGCAAACTGAGCATCGAGGATGAAGACAGAGCAATTTAATTTTTCTAGTCCAGTAGCTTCTACAACTATCTAAGATTTTTGGCATACCAGACACCAACTCCATTGCCAAAACCTGTTATTCAGCTGCTGCTGAGAGAATCTGTGTGGGCTGGGACTTGTGAGTCTATAAGGAATGGGAGACTCCTCACCCTTGACTGATTGCAAAGGTTTGCCAATCTTAATTCAGAGCTGAAAGAATGAGGGGGTGAAGAGCTGCATGAATTAAAATTGAAGAAGTTTCTGCCAGTTCCTGTGTGTACCCAGGACAGAGCTGTGAATACTATTTTCCCATAGTTTGTTCTTTGTATACTAAATGCATTTGAAACAAGTGAACCATTCATTATTTCCAGTGGAATCTGTTGTTGTCTTCCAAACTGACAATACCACTAAGTTGAGGTCCCCTAAGGAGGTGGCTGGTGAGCAGGACCAGTTCAGCTCATGAAATGTATTCAGCAATTGCTACTGATGTACTTTTTAATTTTAGATGCATCTTTTTTCCTTGAAAATTCAAAACTCAGACTTGAGCCATTGCTCAGTCCTCTTTCTGTCTTTACAGCAAAACTTTGAAACGACTGCCTTTTCCTACATTTTTCGAGGCAAGTTTGGGGGTCCTCTTTTCTGCAAATTCAGTTTTCTATCATCTTCTGTTAACCTTGCTTATGAGTCCAAAAGGACCAGTGACTTTCCTACTCCTTGTCTTGAAAATCTATTTACTAGTTAGTCCCGTCTTTTTCCAAAATCCCTACCCCTGTTCAAATCTATATGCTCCTCTTACTTGTTTCTGTGCCTCTGTTATGCCAGCTCAGGAGGAATGCATCACATATAGAACTAAGCTCCTTGGGGCACCAGGCAGAGCTATGTGGCTTCCATCCTCTTCCAAGGATTTCCATTGAGTCCACATTGGGACTGCTGCTGGAGGGAACACTGGGACCATGGGCTTGGCCCCTGCAAGAGTCAGAAAGCATCACAGAGAAAACAGTCAAAAAGAGGAAACTCAAACTAGTTTGTTCTTTGCTACTTCCACTGAAAGAATTTGTTAGCCCACTTGAGCTTTCTGAAGTTGAGAGCATACTTGTACCACGCACGCAGGTTTGATGACACAAAAAAAATGGGTCTAAATTTCAATTTTGTTCCAGGACTCAAGTTTTCAGGAGGGGTGCTTGTATACTTCTAAGGTTTGCAGTGCGATGTAGCCCATGAAAACAGAATTTATAAGCTTGTGTTCTTGATGACAATGAGGTAGGGCCAGGTGCTCTGTAAGGGCATGGTTCAGACCCCTCCCCAGGCTAAAGCTGAAGGGGTGCCTGAGAGCACCAGACAGCCCCAAAACAATTGAGGACTTATTTGCTCACAGACCTGGGGCTCTGAATCCCTCCAGTTCAGGTCAACTCACTGATTTTTTGTAGGGGTTACTACTGACATCTAGTTTAATGTTAGATAAATCTTTTTCATTGCAGACTCAAGCTGTTGTAACTTCACAGGAGCTGCTCTCTCTGTTTGCTTTCTAGGAGATATTGAACCACCTTCAATATGCCAGGCTTTTTTTGCCCTAAAATACTTTCCATATATCTGTGGTTTGTTGATTGCAGTAATCCTAGCAGTTGCCATTGGCTTGGGTGGTGAGTACAATTAGTTATTCATTAAGTTCTCACTTAACCATTCACATGCTTAAATTTTCATGAGTCTTTTACTTGGAATGGAATTAAACTGCTACTGTGGCTTGTTTGCTGAAGTGAAAAATCTTGTTTATGTGATGCTTTTAAATTTTATTTACATGTAGGGATAAAATACATTTAGCTCTTGTGAGAGGACTGGTGTAATATTTACAACACTAGGGAACCCACAGCTTCAGGAAAACATTCTCTAGTAAAACTTCACCCATTCCTCTCAAGTGTGAGCTAAGAGTTTAGAAACTGTGAGAAGCTTCAGGTTGCATACACCATATTTTTGCCCTGTCATTTAGTTCTTTCAATTTGTTTCCAAAGAATTAAAGAGCTTTTCCCTGTCACTAACAACTTCTGCAAGAAAATGCAGAATTACTTTAGTTGTAACTGGAAAATGTGACCTGCCCAGGTCTAGGTGCCAATTATATCGATGCTAGAGGAGATCCTTCACACCTGTAAAAGTAATAAGCTCTTTGCTGCTGAGGGGCTGGGGCACCAGGCAGAAACTTTGCCCTGGAGTGGAACATAAACTGAGTAGAGGGAACACAGACCGCAAGGTTGACTCATCCTACAAGTCATCATTAATGGATGAGTTTAGCTGCACCATGTACCAACCTCCAGGTTGTATTTCGAAATTTCCTAGAGTACGGGAACTGTCTTTTCCTTCCTGTCAGAAGTGTTAAATTAATATCCAAGTGTGTTTTAAACACCCTGTTTCTTGTTTTGTTTTTTTTCATTCTTGTTAGTCCAATACAACTGCATTGGGAAGTTTCGCTGCCGATCATCCTTTAAATGTATCCAGAAATCAGCCAGGTGCAATGGTGTCTTCAACTGTAAAGAAGGGGAGGATGAGTATGGATGTGGTAATTTAACTTTGGTTATAAATCCCTTCTACCTCTTCCTGTAGCATCTAACACTTGTCAAGAAATGCATGTTGTAAAGAGTTTGGGTGAGACAAGAAAGACAGAGACTGATGGATTCCCTGCTGGTGTTTAAAAACATTTGGATGAATCACTTCATGACATGTTGATGTATATATTTTTTATCTTTGGCTGGAGGGATTGGGATGTTGACAGTTGGATGTAGTGATCTTAGAGGTCTTTTGAAACTATGACAGTTCTGTGATTCTGTGATGATCTAAATCATCACTTTAGAGGAACAATCTCTCTGAGGTATTTATTTACAGTTTGTGAGAAATCAAACTGCTCTGAATATAAATACGATTGCTGAATGTTGCAACTGCCATACTGGGGATGTTTCTCCATTAGAAGTCGAGATGCTTTCTGAATAATAGGCCTTCCTCTGCTTGCAATCTAGACCATCACTGCATTATGGTATATATATACAGCACACTGCATTATGATATATATATATACAGCATTATCTGTATTCACTGGCACACAGTTACACTGTGCTAATTCTGAAGATTGCAAAAGCCTGGTATTTTTAAAGGGACATGGGAACAGATCAGCACTGCCTTTTATGCACTGTGTACTGTGGAGTTTGCTGCTTTGTGTGTGAAATGTATGCTACTGTGGTCTGAGCTTCTCTCTGCAGTGGTCTCTGGCATCACATGGCCATTTTCAATGTTCCCCCCCTGTCCTGTGCTATGGAAGATGACAGTGGTGTTTGCAGCCACTGGAGGGAAAGAACTCTAATATTTAGGGTATATTATATGTATTACCTATGTTAGTAAAGAGAGTAACTGATCTTTAGATTAGTTCTCTTGTAATTGGTAAGTACAGTAACTTCTGTACCTACAGGTAAGGAGACAGTAGAGCTTTCCACCTGTGCAATATGAGGAATGAGAAGAACCATGAACTTTTGGCTCCAGCTACCCCCGAACAATATTCTCAGCCTTTTGCATGTTTTCTCTTCAGGCCCATGTGGAGCCTGTGGACATCAGCTTTTCTTGTCTGCCTTTGCAATGCCATAACACTTTCCTATGGGCTTCTGCAGAACCCCCCCTATCCAGCAGTGCCCATCTGTATGGTCTTCCTTCTCCCTGGGGAGACCATGTAGATGTGCCCTTCCCTAGGTCTCTGTGCCTCCTGCTCACCCTGGACTCTTCAGCCCAGGAGAAGAGCTGGTGTAGGGGTGAGGAGAACATGGCAACATGAAGGACAAAGGGACTGTGGAGGATGGCTCTGTCTGGGCATCCTGCAATATTTACTTAATTATTTTGGTCTCTTGTCCAGAGGCAGCACAACTTGCAGCAGTGCCAGCTCCATGGGTCAGCTCATCCCTGTGCCAGGCTGGGTGAAGGGCTCTGCTGAGCAGAGCCAGGATGGTGCAGGTGGCCAAGCTCCCAACTTGCACACCTCTCTCCTCCTTTCTCCTCTCTTCTCTTCTCCCCTCCATGAGCAGCTGGATACAAATGCATCCACCTCTCTGTTCTGTGCAGCACACCTTTCATCTCTTATCTTGATCGTTTCCTTGGTGCCTCACATCTGCAGCTCCAACTCACTGTTACCAGCAAGGCAGCCTTCTCCTTCCTTATTAGAGCTAGCATCCCCTATACATTCACATGAGCATAGACTTTTTTCTCCTGGCTGTTCTAGCTCAGTGTACCTTGGTTCCCTTCATTAAGAAGGGGGAAAATAGAATTACAGAAAAATTCACAGAAAATTCACAGAAAAATTCACAGAAAAAAATCACAGAAAAGAATCCAAGCGATGAAAGAGAAAAGTAGTAAAAACTGAATGAGCCAAGAAATGCACATGCCACAGTGGTGCATGACACAGTTGTGTATGTATTGTATATCTAGTGCCTCTTTTTCACAACTCACTCAGGTTTTTCCTTCTGACTCTCAAAGTCAGGCTGAGTGGCAAGAAAGCAGTGCTGCAAGTGTTCACCTCTGGATCCTGGCGAACGGTCTGCTCTGATGACTGGAGAGCAGAGTATGGAAATACGACCTGCAAACACCTGGGTTTCTCAAGGTATGAGTACAAAATGAAATAAATTGTATTTGGCATGTTGAACAAACTGAGGTTTTCAAGCTTTCAAACAAAATTTTATATTCATCCGTGCTTTAAAAGAAAAATCTGCTTTTCTGAATGACACTGTTCCTGTGTTTGGATGATGTGGGAAATAGTCCTGGATACATGTGCACTGCAATTGCCATTTATTACTGATATAAATCCTGGATGATGGCTAAATACAAAAGTCTAGTTACATTTTCCCTATGGCTTGCAGATGCCCAAGTCCTACTCATCTCCCTAGTAGCTTGCAGTCTGTCAGAAAGACACTAAAAAACACATAAGCATTTTCCATTTTGTTTATTTCCTCAGTACAAAAGTTATATATACAATTCATGACCCTGTATCTGTTAGGAATTACAGTCCACCTCACAATTAGAGAAAAACCTGGTGAGTTGGTTCTTATTGAATTGATCCTACCCCTAGAAAAGCACCATTTCACTCACAAATTTTCAGATTTAAGAAAGCATTTGAAGTTGCGACTTGAAGCAATGCTCTGTTATTTCTTAACATGGAGTATTCCTGATTTCTGCATATTATAGTTAGGGGTATAAAGCTTCTTGGAACTAATTATTGTTTCCTTTAGGATAAAATACCTCTCAGTTGTTCAGTGCAAAAGAGAAGGAAAAAAAAATTAAATTATTCATCGTCCCTGCTGCAAAACATAATTCTAGAAAAGCAGCTGAGCTTGTTAGTGCTTTAGGAAATTTGCCACACTGTTACAATAAAAATCTTAGTGCAATATTAGAACTAAAATTTACTTCGTCTGACAGTTAAAAGCCTCTTAGCATGTGTGACTTCCACACATGATTGTATGAAAAATATGTTCACATTATAAGAAGTGTTTCTTGGGGAGGATGGGATTACTTATCACGTATCAAAATCTGCTTGTTGTGGTTGCTACACTGGGTTTTCATTAGCAGAACTGCTGAATTATTTAAACAGATTACTGAAATGCTGTCTGAGGAAGCTGTGTTTATGGTTTATTTGCAGTTTTGTGAGTTCAGGTTACCTGCCTGTGGCTGCAGTCGAAAAACAGTTTCAAAGACATTTCGTATCCCTCAGCCACTGGTTATTAGCTGATCAAGTGACATCCCTGCACAATGCAACAAACCTCAGGTATGCCTCACCTTGTTCATTCTGACAGAGAGATAGAATCAATAGGAGAATTACTAATAGTTTCAAATTGCTGCATATTTTTTAAGTCATGTAGCTCTTCATAAGTGGTTGGTGTTTTGACTCATCATAGACCAAGTATGCTGCTGGTACACTAATGAAGAGCCTGATCCAAGGCCCATTAAAGTCATCAAGGGCTTTAAAATGAGCTATTTTGAAAGCCTATGTGTCCCATGATCCATTTTAGTTATTTTTGTTTTGCAAATGGATAGACACCAGGCACTTATCTTTTCCCATTGTACAGCAGTTAGTTTCAGTTTACAGATCCCTAAATGTTTCCCAGTGGGCTTATGAACCCTGTATGGTCCATTTCTTTCTCCTGACAATTGCTTGGTTTTCTTAATTACCTTTCAATGAGAAACAAGCTATGGGTCTGAGGAGACTGCAGATCAAATGTTGAAAATTGCTGATGAGCCTCCTCTCATGGAAGAGTGAGACACTTTTCAGAGAGACAGCGTATGATCTGCGTACTTCTGAGTGTCTGTGCTCCTAATTTACATCCTTCAGCTAAATGCCCCTAACTTAGGTATATCATTAAATAGCTTAAGTAGATTGTATGAGTGCACTACTTTGTGCCTCTTTCAGTATATGAGATAGTTATATTTATGTGTGCAGAGCTGTACAGGAAGGTGACATAATATTGAAAAAAAACCCACAACAACCTGTATTTGTCAGTTGGGACTAACACTGCACTGTCTTTTCATCTTAGAGAGGAATGCACATCTGGCAATGTGATCATCTTAAAATGTTTGGGTAAGAATCAGGAAAAGTGAAAAGAGAATCAGAAACTGTCTTTTTTTGCCTGCATGGCAAAAGTTGGGAGAATTTGTGTACTATACCATACCATACCATACCATACCATACCATACCATACCATAGTACACTATACTATAATTTTATCCAACCAAAGGAAAATCATATTGCTTATTTTAAAAGAACTTCAGAAAGGGACAGGCTGGGAAAGTGGGTTGGGAGCACCATGCAGTAGGTGTGTTTTGGTGAGAATTACAATAGGAAGCAGACATTTCAGGATTGTGACTTGAGTCTGTGGACCAATAACATAATTCCAACTGATTGCCATCTCATCTGAGAAAGGCAAATTCTGTCTTAAGATTGGAACTTTCATCTCTCCATGTCAGCTAGTTTTCAGATATGAAAAGTAAAAAACTCCAAACAAACAAAACCACAAAAAAACCCCAGAAAAATAATTACCAGGGGAGAGGTGCTTCATCCTGCCTCCTATGTGGGCCCCTGGGACCCTGTGTAGTGAAGGAGGGAAGAACAGTGGGTTTCACAGCTCAGCTGAGCACTACATCTGAAGGGAGAAGATCTGATCCCCACACCTCCCATACCACCTTCCAGGAACAATGCTGTAGGGATGAGAGGGAAGAGGACAAGCTTCTGGGGGAAGTCACAGCTGGAGTCGTGGGCAATAGAAACAGGGACAGTTCTCCTGCAAGGCTGGGAGTAGAGGGGGACAAGGTGGCAAAACCATGCTTACATTTCCCCCGTGGACCATAACCTTGCTTTCTGGCAGTGTGTGGGACACGGGCCAGCTATGGGTCACGGATTGTGGGGGGCATCCCGTCCTCCCCCCGGCAGTGGCCCTGGCAGGTCAGCCTGCAGTTCCATGGGCACCATCTCTGCGGAGGGTCCGTCATCACCCCACGCTGGATCATCACAGCTGCCCACTGTGTCTATGAGTAAGTCCCCAAATCGTCTTGCTTGGGATGTCCCCCTGCTGAGGAGGGCTAATACACCATGCTTTCTCTTAAAAAGAAACTGCAGGACAGAGTGGGTTATCCTTGCATAATGGGAGTGCTCAGTGGCATTTGAAACATTTCTTTGTCTTCTTGCATCAGTGCAAGTGTTTGTTGAACAAAAACCTCCCCAAGAAGTGGTCCAAATCGGGTGCCTCAGTCTTAGGGTATTCTGAGCACTCCTGTCTCCCTGGGAAATCAGGCTAAAGCAATGTTTAAGTGCTAGATTTTAGGTATCCCAAACTGTAATTTCTGTACGTTGCATGTGAATTAACAGCTCAGGAGGAATTTGTACTTGGCTGCTCTGGTACTCTGAAGCTCCACAATAAATTACAGGATCCTTTTCAAGTTAACAGAATCAAACAGTGGTTATTATACTGTGCTTAATGCCCTTTACAGTACACTCACTGCTCCTTTTTGTGCTATTTGAAGTAGTCTTTGAGTTGTAAGTAGATGCTAAACAGTTACTTAGACTCCTCTTCCTTGTGTAATTTTAAGTATAGGCCTCTCACTTATTTATAATGAGTTGACTGGTTTTGAAGTCTTTTTTTGTTGCCAGATCTGCAGTAGAGGTCTTCTCACTCTTAAAAACTCTAGGCTAAAATGGGATCTGTTTGACCAGTTTTAGGCGCCCATACCACAGATGACTGCTTCTGAACAAGTCCTGTAGGATGTATTTTTACCCAGTGGAAAGAAAGGATGGGACAGATAAATCTCTCCAGTAGATCCAGTTTTAAGGCCCTGTGTTGCCATAAAAATAATTACTTAGGAATTAAGCCTTTCAGAGCTTTTGTCCTTAGCACCATGCTGCACAATCAAGCTGTTTGTGGTGTGTACGAAGGATGGCAGGGATGGGACCTGGCAACTCAGCCCACAACGCTGGAGCCTTCTCCCAGCACCAACTCACAGCAAGCCTGATGGGGTGAAGCCAAGAGGAGCTGCTTGTATGCTGGAGACTGAGAGATGTGGTTGCTCATGAACTGGGGGCAGAAGGAAATACTCTCCACTGAAAATGCCTTGCTACAAGTGCCACTGAGCTAGCCAGATGGCAGAGTACAGATGTGCCAGGCAGCAGCATCGACTGCTGTGTCATCACATAGGAAGGCAGAAGGCTTTGTAAGGTAGATGACTGCAAACCCCTAATTTGTTTGTAGACAACTGCACAAATAATATGCTGATGACCCACTGTGTTACTAAAACCAGTCACCCTTCCTGTATTTTTGGAAATTACACGCAAAACATAGCCAGTATTAGTAGATAGGTAAGAAAGTACAGCAGGCTGTAGCGACTCCCTTGTAGACTTTTGTGTGGTTTGTAAACTCAGGGGACAATTAGAAAACCCGAGGGTTTTCTTGAAGTTTTTTCATTCTCTTCTACCTCTTGTTTCAGCCTGTACTTGCCGAGCTCATGGAGTGTTCAGGTTGGTTTTGTGACTCAGCAAGACACCCAGGTTCATCCATATTCAGTGGAAAAAATTATATACCATCGAAATTATAAACCCAAGACAATGGGAAATGATATAGCACTGATGAAACTGGCAGAACCGCTTGCTCTCAATGGTAATTCTTTCTGTTAGCTTTCACTTGACTTTTTCACCTTTCTAGCTAAAAGCAAGAGGGGTCTTTTTTAATCACAGTATGGGAAATTTCTGTTGGCGTCCTATGCCTGACCCAGGACAGTCAAGTGGATCCCCACCATCACTAAAACTGATGAGAGATGTGCAGAGTAGATGTAGTCAGCTTTCTGCTGAGCTGCAAGGCAGCAATCCCTGTTCAGAATACAATGGCAAAACTCCTCCAGCCTCAGTATCAGAGCTCCATATCCAGGCAGAGAGAGCAACACCATGGTCTCAGGGCTCTGTAGAAAGTTCCCAGTAATTTCTGGTATTGGCTTCCTGAAAACATTTTATAATAGACAAACATTAACTTTATTCTTTCTAAATATTTTTCCTATCTAAAATAAATGCCCCACCTCATTTTACTTGGAGGTCACAGAGATTTTTATGTCTTTTATGTGTGTATAGGGATTATAGATTGCAAAGGGAAGAATAGAAAACTTAAATATAATGATGCTTTTGAACTAAAGCTATCTTTATTTTCTCATCAGGATGCTACGTACAGCTAACACAGATAGTGAATTGAAATAATGTATAATGATACTGTATAAATTTACATGATCACCTGCCACTGCCTCCTAATCATTGTGAGCTCTCTGCAAAGGGGAGCTGGCTCCCTCTGACACACCTAGATCATCAGTTCCAAAATCAAGTGTCCTGAAATAGTTCAAATTTTCAATTTGAATTAAAATTAAGCATGATTTTGTTTTATTTTTTATCTTAGCTAGTGCTGTTGTTTTTTGCTTGGGAATAAGCTTGGGAGGCTTTCAAGAACAGTAATGGCTTCACACCTGACCTACATACATGCTATGCCCTGGGGGGGATGGGGGCAGCTTGGGAGGCTTGGAGGCTTGAGAACTGAACCCCTAGGAACTGCCCAGTAATAAATACCTTTGCCTTACCTCTTTTTGATCAGTGCCAGCTCATCTTGACACACTGCATCTTGTCTCCACAAGCATCAAACACTGATAATATTGCATGGCATTCAGCACCACAGAATAGAGATGTCCTAGAACTCTGTGAGTGGGAAGCAAAGAGCACCCCAGGCATCTTGTTGCCCTTTCATCTGCATACGTATTGGCATGTCAGTAATTGCAGCATGAGCAAACAAGAAACATGCCAATACTTCCTTCTGTTTCTTCATGCTGTAAACTAATTAGTCCTAGCACAAGTGTTGTTTCATACCTTGGCCATGAAACAAAAGACCTGCAGAGCTGCCAGGATGTTTGATGTGTGGATTTGGTGATTTTTGTCACAACTTCACTGCAAGTTAAATCCTCAAGTTTTATTGAGGCATACCATTTTTTCCTACATTTTCAAAGCAATTATTTCTTCTCTCTCTCTCTCTCTTTTTTTTTTTTTTTTTTTTTTTTTTTTTGTCTTTGAATAGGTCACATAGAGCCAATTTGTCTGCCTAATTTTGGTGAACAGTTCCCAGAAGGGAAAATGTGTTGGGTATCAGGATGGGGAGCAACTGTGGAAGGAGGTATTTTAAATTGTCTGCTGTTGAGTATACTACATGAAAACATAGAATCATATAATGATAGAATGATTTGTATTAGAAGGGACCTTAAAGATCATCAGATCATCTTGTTCCAACACCCCTGCCATGGGCAGGGACACCTCCCAGTGGGCTCTTCTAGTGTCTCACTGCTGTCATAATCATTGATTTCTTTCAAATTTCAAACCTAAATCTACCTTTTTCCATTTTAAAGCCATTATCTGTCAACCTATCACTACATGATTTTGTAAAAAGATCCTCCCCAATTTTTTCGTGGGCCCCTTCAGGTTCTGGAAGGCCACTGAAAGGTCTCCCTGGGGCCCTCTCTACTCCAAGCCGAACAACCCCAACTCCAGAGTGTATAAAAAACTACCAAAATTGAGAAAGGTTCTAAACTCCTATATCCAGTGCTATACAATACATTGACATATGTATAGACTTATACCATTTTAGAACACCTTGCATAAAGTAGATACAGGATTTTTTTTGAGCATTGCTCAACACTGAAGTGTCTGGAGTATGTGGAAAAAGAATATTCCTAAATTGTATACTCACATTGAACTGCATGGGGCCGAAGAAGACAAAAGTGCTGTACTAACCCTAATCACAAGGCATGGATGGTTATACTCATTGAAAAGGTTGAAAATGACATATAGATAGCAACACCATCCTGTGGGTTGTACTGTACCTCAGTCAAACAGGCTCTGCCTTTCATCGCTTGAAGCGTAGAAAGCACAGCATGAATGCAAGAATCAACCACCCATTTTTTCAGAGAAAGTATGTACTCATTTTCAGGCAGGCTGGATGATGTATAAATTTGATCTGTGAACAATGTCAAAAAAAAAAAAAGTTTTATTTCCCCCCCCCCATGACTCACAGACCACGTTAGTCAGTAATACCTACTGAATTACTATGACTTCCTTGTGAATGATGTATACATTCTCAGGTCACTGTTTTTCATCTATCTTCATTTGTTTCATGTAAAATGTTCCTGTTGTTCAGAGAACATGAACAGTATGTTACCTGACCTACAGATAATAGTGAAAGGTAGGCTTACCACATAAAAAACCACCTATGAATTTGCAATAGATGGTGTGCAAATATTCCTACTAGTAGAAATGATTCATTCAGATTCTGAATAAAGTAAAATAAATATTTATGAAATATATCAGATGATTGCAGGTGATTTGTTGTCTAACAGGAGATAAATTTGAAACAAATTTTGGCACTGCTATTGAAGACAGTGTGCAACTAGCTTTTAAGTCCATTGCTGTCATTGATTGTCTAGTTTGAAGTAGAAATATGCAATGTACAGCTTTATATTACATATTGTGATAATTTACAGCTCTATACAGCTGCTAGTTACTGGATTCTGTAAGTGGTGAGGTGTCTAGTTGCCTTACTTGTACATTGTTGTTTTAATCATACTTCTTTCACCCTTATTTGCCAGTTCTTCACATGCAAAACCATTTTCTGTTTGTAACTAGAGATTAGTTTCAAAGATGGAGAGGTTTATTTTTTGACTTTTTTTGTGTGGGTTTTTTTCTTTTTTTTTTTTTTTTTTTAACAGGTGATACATCTGACACCATGAATTATGCAGGTGTTCCTTTGATTTCTAATGCAATTTGCAATCACAGGGATGTTTACGGTGGGATCATAACTTCTTCAATGCTTTGTGCTGGTTTCCTAAAGGGAGGGGTAGACACCTGCCAGGTATGGAAGTTTCCAAACTGCAACTGTGCTCATTAACAACAGCAATGGAAAAACATGAATGATAAGTTATCAGAAGGCACACCCAGGCTTTTCTTGGGCAAACATTTGGTTTTGTGCAGTTTACTGTGTTTACCATGAACATCAATCACTGACTGTGCACACATTCATGTGCTACAATTCTTATCTTTCTTCTGTGGATCATATCTTATAGTTCTGAAGCCAAATTTACTTAAGACATTTTTTAATTTCTTGCATTATGTATACAGCATGGTGCCATCCTTCCTTTACCCTGCCTGTGACCTCTGCACTAAACTGTCCTGCACTCTGAGCAAGTCCTGCAAGGTGTAGAAACACCATGGTCAAAAGCATGTATCAAGAGAGAAGCAGAA
The DNA here is from genome assembly GCF_003957555.1 of Calypte anna. NCBI lineage: Eukaryota > Metazoa > Chordata > Aves > Apodiformes > Trochilidae > Calypte > Calypte anna. The sequence continues at coordinate 110,682,052 of NC_044244.1, read as the reverse complement.
GCATGTGATTTTGGAAAAAGTAGAGTGAGGCAGGGAGAAGAAAGAAAGTGAGAGGTATTTGAGTAGCTCAGACAATTGGTAATGATTCTGGGGGACAGGGGTTCATAGAAGTGATGGATCAGAGGATACTTCACAGTGGGTTGGTAACTTGAAATCACTGTCAGTCACAATCGTCCCCACCTTGTGCCAGAGTTTATCCTTATACACACCAGCGTGGGCTCACCTAGCTAATTGTAGATGAAAAGCAAGGGCCTGGGAGGAACTCCATGTTTCCAGAGTTGCTCAGTCTCAGTTGTATGTGGGACAAGACAAAACAAAGGCATCAGGTGCACAGATCTTCATTTAAGAACCTGTCTGCACAATCCCCCCAGCATGGGACCTGGCACCAGCATATCAGGGTGTCTGGGAGAGCTGCCCAAAGGCAGCACACTCAGTGTATGGCTCCAAGTTGCAAAATGGCCCTACCTGTCAAAAGCTCTTTCCAAATTCTCCTTTTTTCCATTGTTGTGCTGGCTTTGATGCTCATAGGGCAGGAAGCTGTCCCAGCAAAATAAACTGGGAGTTTTCAGTGCTTAGATGTGAGTCCATTGAGTTGAATCTTTTTATCAGTGTCTGTGAAGGACCAGAAATCAATGTGTGAGACTGCAGAGAGCAGCAGGCAGGGAAGGAGATGGGACACAAGCTTGCTGTTGCAACCCTGGGCTCAGCTCAGGAGCCAGAAGCATTTTGAGACAAGCAGCTGTGAGACACCAGGGCCATGGCATGGAGACTGCAGATTAGTGATGCCCTGCCTGACGGACAGTCACCCTCCCTGGTACCTATATGTTACTTGTGAGCAGGCTTCAGTGTTGCTTCTGTTGTACTGTCTTGCTAAATGGGGAAAGAAAAATGTCTCAGAAGTCTTCAGCTTCTGCTAACATATGCTTTCCCCAGGACACAGAGCAAAACCAGAAGACCCTGAATTACTGAACTTCTCTCCCTACCCCCCCAAATAGACAATTCCTTCTTTTTCTGGGACACTGACAGTTTTAATCCTTTCTCCTCCAGGGAGATAGCGGGGGCCCGTTAGCATGTGAAGATATGAGTGTCTGGAAGTTGGTGGGAACCACCAGCTTTGGCGTGGGCTGTGCAGAAAAGAACAAGCCAGGAGTCTACAGCAGAACTACCTCCTTCCTGGACTGGATACACGAACAGATGGAGGTCTGGGTTTGGCCTGCCCCTCCATCTCTGGTGGTTACTTTGCTCTGCCTGTGCCACATGGGATTTAGCTCAGATTTGTCATGACTGGGTCGTGTCATGTGGACACGGGTAACCTGAGGGTGCATCTGGGAATCTGGGAAGGTCTGGGCACAGAAAAGGCAGAGAAGGGTGTGGGGGTCATAATGAGACATGGGGAGCAGCAGGGCAGGGGTAGAGAGTGGAGAGATGCTTGGAGGTGACTGGGGAGATGTCCTTAAGACTCAGAGAAGGGAGGTGTGAGAGGCCAGAGTGGAGATGGGGGGCCAGGGAACAGATTCTAGAAGACTTTACCTTTAAGCCATGAGACTGCTGCAAAAACACCTGGGGAGCAGAAGCTGAGCAGGGACAGATAAACTGGTGAGAGGGGGGCAACAGTGCTGGTTGGAAGGAGAGGAGAGCAGAGGCAAGGAAGTGGGAGGATGCTGCAGCCCCCTGCTCCTGCTGGAAGGGCAACCTACTCTCCAGCAACCAGTTTCTCTGCTGTCATCACCTCTCCAGCACTGCCAGAGAGATGCTGGTTTCAGTCAGTTGAGCAAGGGGATTTGTTGTGCTTTAGGTGGGCTCCAAGACAGGGATCTGTGGCCTAAGCAGAGGTATCTAAGGCCATTTTAGAGGCCCCATGTCCTGCCTGGCTCATGGGTGTCCCTGCAGAAGGACAAGGATTTGCAGCTAGCCCTGGTTTGTACCCATCATTGCCATATGGATGTCTCACATACCCTCTTATGGCTCAGGTAGATATGGCTCAGAGGATCTGTGGGACACCTCAGGCCTTCTGGACCGACTGCTGGAGGTCAGGCAAAGTGCCTAAGATGTTTCAAGTGGTGTTTGGTAGTGCCCTGGTAGGATCCTAGACACTTAGCTCACAGTTGGGCACCTCTGCACAGGCTCTTAATTGTCATTGCTTAGCTCCATTGCAAAGCCATCTTAAACACCAAAGAGTACATCCCACCCTGCTCTAGTCTGCTCCTTACACACTGTGGTGCCTGAGTTGTTATTCCAGCACCCAGTCTGCCAAAATGAATGAATAACTGAATTAATCAATCAATCCAATTATGCCACTCCAGCACCAGCAGTACAGCTCCCAGCTCCAGCTGTGCCATTGTGATGGACACATGATGAAACCACTCCTGCCCTCATCTTGGTTGTGGAATATGCGTGATTTCATCCTCAAACCAAAGTGCCAATGCCAACAAAGCATCAACAGACAAGAAAATGCCCAAAATAAGTTTATGTGTGCAATTTCAGTTCTGTATACTGTATGACACAGCCTGTTTTAAAAACCTACATTGTACACAAAGTTTTATGCTCTTGCCTGCCTACCTGTCCCTGAACAAAGTTAAAGAAGACAGGGTAATATGTTTACAACTTTAATACCTCTAGTAATACTCTTTTTCTTCCCCCCAGATATGCACATCATTGTGATGCATTTACAGATTAAAAAGCCCAAACATTTCAGATCAGGAGTTCACATCCAATGAAAACAGAGATCTCTATTAAAATGAAGTGATCAAGAGGAAAAAAAGTATAGCTTAATCTTTGTTTAGCTAAATGCTAGCATTTTTCACAGAGACATCCTTCAGATGAAAACGTTAATCCACCAATTTATCCTCTTAGAAAGGAATTCCAGCTGCAGCATAGAAAGGCACACATTTTTTAAATGGACTCTGAAACAAAGCAAAAGAAAGTAGGACTAGTGTGCCTTTGAAAATGGGACCAAGGGAATGGCTCTCACCTGCCAGATCTGGGTTGAGACAATTGTCCTGATCTGCTCTTACCTACTATTGTTATGGTGGATTTGGGTTCGTTTAGTCTCTGCAGGAGTTCATGTGCTTTCTTCAAACTAGACTAAGTCTTGTAGCTAGGACTTAGCAAAGGAGTTAGGAAAGAGGCCTGTTTGGTTCTAAGAGATACAAAACTGCAAGATAAGGAATTTGGGTCATTAATAAACCTTTACAGGATTTCCTTCTGAAAAATTTTATAGCAGCCCTAGCCTGTCAGGGCCAATCATCTAGCGCAAGGCATGATCAGGCATTTGTGTTCCCTCATCTTCCATTTCCAGATTTGAAATCTAAATAAAGCACTTCTGCCTCTCAGATTTTCAGGGGCATTCAAATGTTTTCCTAGAGGCTCTCTCCTGTGAATGCAAAGAAAGTTCTTTATTGCTTTCCTCTAAGCAGTGAAAATTAGCTGATGTCATTTAGCAAGATGGTTCTCCAACACTGTGCACCTGATTTCTGCTGTCTCTATTTTGACAAATTCTCACTCTAGGAAGGAAAAAAAAAAAAAAAAAAAAAAAAAAAAAAAAAAAAAAAAAAAAAGGAAAAGAAAAGGAAAAAGAAAAAGAAAAGAAAAAGAAAAAGAAAAAAGGAAAAAGGAAAAAAAACCCAGCAAATGAACAACCAAGATGAAACACAAGAACACAAGGAGTCCGTTCAAAACCCACTCAGCTCCCTGTTTGGATATGTCCTAGGCACACAGTGTCTACCATTATTACTAATATATTCCTCCATTCCTCACAACCATATTTCTTTATGAGCCTTGTCTTAGCTGGTGCAAGGCTGAGAAAATAAAAAAAGTGAGAGTAGTGAGAGTAGTGGATGGTGTTTGCTCAGCTTCATAAGTCTGAGCTTCACTCAGTGGGCATTTGACCACATTTCTTTTGTTGAGGTGAGTTTTGTTTTTCTGATGAATTTCAGGTGACAGAACTGGCTCCAGCAGACCTGAAGTTCCTTTGGTCACCCTCTAGTCACTTTAGTACTTTAGTACAATGGGTAAAAAAAAAGTCATTTGTATTCAGAATTCAATAGGCAGCAACAAGAGCATTTGAATAAATGCATAAATGATTTTGCTTTCCAGAGAGAAGAACTACAGACCTGAGGAGAGTAGTGGTGTCCTGGGCTTCTGAAAGCCCACATCACACTTCAGACCCACAAGAGGACCTATCACACTCTTCTGGACAACTGCCCTCAGCTTTGTATTGCCATAGACCACTTCTTACCACTTGTTATTGGTACCAGTAACTGCTTAATGGGAACTGCTGTGAGTTCAGCCTCTGTTGAATGGAAGAGGTGGTTGGATGCTCAGTGAGAGGAATGCACATTTACTGTCAGATACAAAAAAAGGAAAAGTGCTAACACTGATAACCCAGGATGCTATCACAGCAAAGTTCAGAAAGTGTTTGCAATCGAAAGACTGGAGCAACCTCACATCAGGTTGCTAGTTGGTTTTGGTACTTCCCTTCTAAGAACCAGACTACAAAAAGTCTTTCTCTGAAACTATCCATATGTATAAGGTCTGTGCTCTGTTGCATAGGTACCAGCAGCTTTCTTTGAAGCCATTAAGCAAGCAGGAAGCAAGCAGATGGCAATTTTGGCAAGCACTTGGCATTTATGTTCAGCTCTTCTTAGAAAAAAAATCTCTGGATTCAAATCTTGTATCATGGGGCTGTGAACAAAACCGCTAAAATAGAATTCTTACGTATTTTCTTGTGAGAAATGGCTCTGAAACTACCCAGCAACATGCAGGCTGTAACTTAATCAAAAAGTTCTGAGATCACTGCACAGTCTTAAGGAGAAGAGGATCTTCTTTACTGCCTTTTGATAGGCTAGAGAGCCAAAATCATTGGTCTATGATGCACCATGCAGCTCAATAGCCATGGAATTCTCCCAAGCTCATATTAGTGTAGTGCGGTTCACCAAGGCACTCGGGCTCAGCCACCTTCCCTGTTTTCTCACTCTTTGTACCTACAAGTAAACTCAGTGATGCAGAGGGATTGCTGACAGTCAGGCAAGGGACAAAATACCTGAAGTGCTGCTGCAGTTCCTTGTTTTACTAGACATTTTAATATAACAGCTTTGTGTTGCTAGATTGGAAAATGTCTGATCCTTTTGCACTTGTCCTTTGTAAAAAATCTTGGGATGAAAGTTGTCGATTTTAGAACTGATTGGCAGGGACTGGGTAGGATGAATTATGGATAATATTGCCAGAGCTTTCCAGTATCAGCCAAAATTGATCTTATCATCTAATCAGGTGCTGCTGGTCTGCTTGGAGTGTGGGTTTGGCTGCAGTCTGTATGCTTCTAGATCAGTATCTGCATTAGCACTGTCATCCACCACTGCTGCAAGAAAGTGCTGGTGGACTCAAAACTGCATTCTCACTGCAACACAGTACATCAAAATCAAGACAGACCAGCAAAGCTTCACAAACTGTTGACCTCCACATTGCTCTGTGGAGACAAACCTTGATCTCAGAGGACACTGCATCAACACCTTTCACCCTGGTTCAAGAAACAGCAGTGCAATGGAAAAAACGCTTTCAGAAACAGCACATTGCTAAAAAGAAGAGGGAAGTGTTATTGCAGAGCTGACACAAAAACTGGAATGCAATGGGGAATTTCAGCCTGACAGAACCATGATGGAGTTAAAAGAAAGAATGGGGAAACCTTGTGTAACTAAGATACTTTCAAAAGAGTTTTAATGGTCAATGTTACGATAACATTTTCACACCCCCAATGTGATTTGCATTTTAGTATTATCAGCAGTCTGTAAATGAGGGCACTGCTCTCTGAAAGCACCACTAAAAATTAATTTTGGACTAATTCTGTTTCCATAAAAAGATGTATGATAAATGTCCATTGTGGTTTGCCTTTGTATTAAAGAGAAATCCAATGTAAAATGTAGAAAGCGAGTGAACTCTTCCCAACAAGAAGCCACGTTGACCTCCAGATCGATGACAGTCATTTATGGGTAGAACTATTCTGGGTTCACAGAGCTGCAAACCTTCCTTCTTATTTCTGTTATCCCCTTACTGTGGTGTCCTAGGTATAGGAAGAATACAAGAAAGACTCTATATAGCTGAATTTTCCTCCTCCAACTTATGCAATCAACGTGCAAACCGGAGGTTTAGAAATAAAGAGAATCACACAATGTATGGGGCTTTAGGACATTTTCTAAGGGAAAAGATTTAGATGAGCACAGATTTATTCAAAGATAGGTAAGATGTATGGAGCTGGTTTCTACTGTTAGTATTTCAGCTGGACTGAACTGGTAGACAAAAAAGTGACTTTTCAGAGAGTGCACAGGGAGCTGAGAGGGGGCACAGATGGGACAGCTGACTGCAAAGGGATATTCCATGCATCATGGCAGCATATTGAGCATGGAGGAAGCTGGAGGAAGAAGGAAGGGGTTCAGAGTGATGGCATTTCTCTTCCCAAGTCACCCTTACATGTGGTGAAGCCCAGCTGCCATGGGGAAGGCTGAACACCTGCCTGCTGATGAGAAGGAATGAAAGAATTCCTTGGTTTGCTTTGCTGGCATGTGTGGGTCTTGCTTTACCTATTAAATTGACTTTATCTCAACCCATGAGTTTTCTTACTTTTACCCTTCCAGTTCTCTCCCCCATCCTGTCATGGAACAGGGGCTGAGTAGCTGCATGGGGCTTAGTTGACAGCTGGGGTTAAGCAATGACAGTCCTTTTTGTTGCCCAGCATGGGGCTCAAAGGGTTTCAGATAATTACAGGTTTGATTGGAATGTGCTAGACTGAATAAATGGCTGTTAGTGCTGCTTAGCTGTTAATTGCCAGGCTCCTGTGCTTGCCATGGGGCTTGCTGACCTTTCTGCACTTTCAAGTCCAACGTTCATCAGTGGCTGCTTTTTGCTTTGGCTGCTGACTCTGCTGCTGCACTCCTTATCACCCTGCTCTGCTGTGCCAGGGAACGTTTTGATAACAGTGATGGCCATGTGCTGGGATTGGCTGATGGACAGAGCATCACTGCCCTTTCTGGGCTGCTGGACTGAGCAGGCTGCAACTCCAGCATGAACTTGAGATGAAAGAACTATGACCTCTGGATGAGGCCAGGTGGCAGCAGGACACCCTGAAGTGCCCATGGCCTTGAATAAGCTCATGCCAGAGAACATACATCTGGAAACGTCTGTGATTGTGGTCTCTGCCACAGCAGGGGCCCCCTCAGGGGGGATTGTGGCCTAAGGATAAATCCACTATGGACAAGGTACATCTTGAGGTGTCCGTGACTGTGGATAAGTCCATGTTGCAACAGGTACACTTTGAAGCATCAGTGGCTGTGCATGAGGTCATGCTGGAGCACCTCCAAGAGTGTGGCCATGGATAAGCCCAGGACAGAGCAGGTGCATGCCTGGAGAGACTGCAGCCGTGGGTAAAACCGTGTTAAAGAAGGTTCCTTCCTGAAGGGATTGTGGCTGTGGGTACCACACGGGAGCATAATTCCTTCATAATCATAATGTCTTCATTATCTGAAGGCATTATGGCCCATGGAAAAGGCCACGATGGAAGAGGTGCACCTCAGAGCAACTGAAGCTGTGGATGTGTCCCTGCCACAGCAGGTACACCCATGGGCAGACTGTGGCTCATACACAGGGCTCTTTTGGAGCAAGTACACCCCTAAGGGACTGAAACCTGTGGATAAGTCCAAGCTGGACTTTCCTTGCTTTTACTTTTCTAGTTCTCTCCCTCATCCCACTGCGATGTGGGAGCAAGTGGCTGTGTGGTGCTCAGTTGTAAGATGGGGTTAAACCATGGCACACACCCTGAGACAGGAAGCAATCAACGCTCAGAGGTAGGGAGGCTGCACAGCTCCTCTCACGGGGGCTGTCTCACTGTCAAGATTCGTATATATCTGTAAATGGAAATACAAGAACTGCACATTAAACTTAAAAAAACCAAACAAATCAGATTTATCTGATTTTTTTAGAAGCCTTCAGCATCCAAACAAAACAGATTCAAACTGTATATTCTAAGTGCTCCACTGCAAAACTTGCTGTTGTGGTGCCAAGCCTACTTTGATCCCTGGAAACTTTGTGCTCCCCAGCATCTCTGTGAGTGTAAAACCATTTTAAGATGTGCAGATCAACTTTTTCTTCAACAACTTAGCCCTGTGAGAGGCAATATCATACTTGTGGGCAGCAGGAGTCTGAGATTGCATAAAACACAATCCGAAATGAGTTTAGTTCAGCTGTTTAACTTTAGGGAGGGCACACGGAAGTGTTCCTTATCTGAACTGAAAGAGCACACTCGATCATTGCTTTTAATCTCTGTTTTTATGTATCTTACATCAAACTCTGCTGCTGAGTTTGGTTTGTGGCTTTTGTCACATACTTTCTTGCCGGTGGAGCTCCTGCTCTAGTACAGGACAGCAGATTGTGTCCCCAGCATCGACGCAGTTAGATGGAGAAGGATTTTGGGAAGTTTGCTTTAATATTTGCAGGGAAGGACTAGAAATGCAGCCTTATGGAGGGCTCAAAATGATCAGACCAATTTTTCCTTAAAAATTAAAACTGTATCTGATTTTTTTTCCTGAAGAGCACCTTGGTAGCTGCCAGTCTGAGCAATAGAAATGTGCAAAGTGTGATGAGCAAGAGGAAAAAAAATAATCATCCCTCAGTGCTGGAGTGCATTAATTCAAGATAAATGCAGGCCAGCCTCACCTCAGACACCTAAATTAAATCTCTGTTCTGAGGGTTCCAGTGCATATCTGCACATCCCCACAGCCAGGGCTGGGTAGAGCCACACAGTGAAAGTAAGCTTGGCAAAATGTAGCCTGAGAAGGTGGGGCTAAAGCAACTGCTTTAATCTTTCAGCAGAGGACTAAATAAATGGTCATTAGCTGCAGTAAGTGAGATGCTACCTTGTGCATCCATTTCTTCAGGACTTTTCCCTGATGTTGTAGAATGTTGGAGAATGTTCCTGAAAAGGTAGGGGGTGTGACCCCTTTGCCGCGCCCAACCCCATGTTTGAGAGGCCAATTAGGGTCCATAATTCTGGTGCTACCTGCACCAGGGATTTGCTGTGTTACAGGTAAACACACTGGGTGTCCAATAATACCTTATGTTGTTGTGTGGTGGAGGGGGTGTGGTCACAGAAAGGCTATATAAGTAAAAGTTACTGCGCAATAAAGTCGAAGCTTGTTTATCAACCACATTGGTTGGATTAGTTTTCCCTCACCGTTTTCCGACACCCTGCTGAGCTTGGTAAAGGGCAGATTGGTGAATCTCCTGTAGCTGTGTGACTCACTGTGGCTGTCCTGGGAAAGGATTGGCTTAATTCTTGCTGAATTAAATTGAAGTGGGTCCCAGGAGAAGAAGTGAGAATGAGGCTGGTTTCTCTGATGTGTGATCTTAAAATAAATATGGTTCCCCTGAAGCTTTCTGGTGAGGTAGGGAGGGCAGTGAGAAAGTGAAAAATGAGAAGGGAAGAGGAAAAAATCAGACTGTCTTGAAGCACCACAGCATAAAGTGATTGAGATAAATCATTTACACTTAAAAATAAAATCACTGATAAATCTTAATTCCTTTCTACAGGTTTCCCACTTTTTCTGAAGTATGTTTTGCATAAAAGATCAAGCAGAAGAGAGATCTAGATCTTTTTTGTTTTTTTTTTTAAACTATGGTGTCTGTCATGTATCAGTTATTTGGGCACACTTATGATAATATTAAGCCCACAGCAGATGGCAGCATACCTCAAAATTTTGCCTACATCCTCCATTTGAAAACAACCAAATCAAACAAAAAAACCTACTGAAACAGTTCATGCCTCAACTGCCCAAAGTGAGTAACACAAACACAGTTATGGTCCCCGTCACACTCTTGGCAACTTGAGGAGAGGTATAGCTGGGGGAGATACAGCTTCCACAGCAGGGGAGGAGACTCCCAGGCACCCAGGGATGTGGTCAGAGCATCTGCATACTTGCCCAGGTCTCTGGTGGGTGCTGACATCCCCCCCCCACCTTCCAGATTTTATGGCTGTGCTGTGTGCTACTGCTGCAGGCTTTTCAGCTGTGGGATTCTTTGGAAATCACAGCCTCGGGCTTTCTCATGCTTTGATATATTTAACAGTGATAGATAGATTAGATATATTCAAAATGTTAAATTATTACAGCAGAACAGCAATAAGGTATCACTGTTTTTGATCCACAGAGCTCTATTCCCACCTGATACTGAAGTTCTGATTGGAAACTAACAGTGAAAACAAACCTTTCCCTACCCTCCACCCCTACAAATTATTTTGTGACACTCACTGATGTCAGAAAGAGGGGGAAAAAAGTATTTAGATATTTGGCAACCTTCCTTTTTACAAGTGCTTTTAGTAGGACTAGGATAGTTTCACAAGTACAGGCCTCGGGGCAAAAATAAAACAGTCACATAAAAATATTTCTGTACAGGAACACAGTACTAGGCACCTACAGCCATGTGCAGACAGGGTTTGAATGTCTTAATTTTAAGAAACTCTCACAGCTGGTAAGAAAATGGAAGGTAAGCTTCTCTAGAAGCAAATCACTTCATTGCACCGTGGCTGTGGTGCGAGTCAGGGAAACATGGTCATGTATTTAAAGCCTCCCTCACCTCCTACTCCTGATTCTCCCTGCGGGAGGAGTAAGGCACAGGGGGGCTGCAGCCAGGCTCTGCCTCCCTGCCCCTCCACCACTCTGTGTCCCCACATCCACCCACACCACAATAATCCCTGCTTTTTATAGTGCCTCTCCTGCAACAGCCCCAGATCCTCTCCACCTCTCAAGACCTCTTTCTTGCCTTGCAAACCCTTGCTTTCTCTGACCCCTGTATCCCTAAATACTCTACTTCCCTCCCCTAGAGTTCCTGCCTGCCCCTCACATTCCCATCCCATGGCATTGGGCTGGAGAGGGGGCAAGGCAACCAATAGCCACCCCGTCAGCCCAGGGGCTGATCTGCTGGCACCAAACCAAAACCTTGAATCCTCCCTGCTGTTTCTTTAGTGGGGATAGTCATTCAGATATATCTCTTCCTCCCAGATGCAAATTTTCCCCAAACTTGTCAGAAGTTGACATTTCCTCTCCAGTTTCTCTCTCAAATTTATTTAAAATATCCAACCAGTTCAGAGGCCATTATGGGACCTGGAAGCCAGGCATGGAGAGGGCAGACACTCTGCCTGCTTGCAAAAATAAGGGCAAACCCCTACAGGTATCCCCATGGCATGGGGTAGCTTCAAGTCTTCATTTATAGAAACATAGATTCATGTAATGGTAGAATTATTTTTGTTGGAAAACACCTTTAAGATCATCAAGTCCAACCATTAACCCAGAACTGCCAAGTCCAGCACTAAACCACATCCCTAAGCACCACATCTACACATCTTTCTAATACCTCCAGGAATGGGAACCCCACCACTTCCCTGGGCAGCTCTGTTCCAGTGCCTGACATCCCTTTTGATGAAGAAATTTTTCCTAATACCCCACCTGAGGCCATTTCTTCTTGTTCTATCACCTGTTGTTTGGGAGAAGAGACCTCTCCTCCTTCTCTACTCCTTGCCCTGTTGGGAAGGAGCCTCTGGTCAGGCTGCCCCTGCACCCCCATAACAGCCTTGGTTGGTCCTCAGACATCCTTGAGATGGATGACAGAGCTCAGTCCCCTGCTCCAGAGAGAGGGTCCCCCATGGTGACCACAATGTCCAGGCACCATGCATCCCCCCTTCCTAAGGCAACCTCAGCCCCACTGGCTGTCTCAGCCTTAGGCCTGTGGGAATCAAGCCTTCAGGGTGTCTTAGATGAAGTGGAGAAAAGAATGAAGCTTCAAAAAAGGCATCCAGGCTTAAAAAAAAAAAAAAGAAAAAAAGAAAAAAAAGAAAAAAACCCACAGCAAAACAAAACCAAAAAAGGTTTGGAAAAGCTAAGGAGATTTATGTTATGGTTGTGGCACATTTCTAGCACCCCTCCAGGATCCTACTGCTCCCCCCAGTTCACAGACACAATGTGCAGCCCCAAATGATGTGCTTGGTGGAGATTTGACTCCATAGAGAACATCAAACCCAGGTCAGGGGGTGTTGCTATCTATATGTATAACTGCAATAAGTATATTTTGAAGCCCTTCCTTTAGGTTCTGTTGAAGTTCCTGGGAAGCAAGAGAAACTACAGATGCACACAGGAACCTTACTTCTTCTGGACTATTTTGCTGATGAGGTTTTTGCAGCACGGAGAGAACGGTAGCTTCACTTGACCCATAGTGCCCATTTTCCCCAGGGCTATAGACACCTGTGTTATCCAACAAGGTGGTAAGAGCTGGGGCTAGAGGGGCTGCATGACTCCTCCCTTGCCATTTCCTTGAGACTACATACCTACCAAACATTGCTAAAAGAAAAGGAGACTCTGCAAAGTCATTTGTATCTGGCCCTGTGCTTCTGTGCTTCAATAAAGAAGAAACTCCATCTCTTCCGAGTACTTACAGCCCCTATTAATTTTGTCCCCAGAACAACCATTATTTGAAGGCTCTCCATCACCTGTATAAGAAGTAGATAAAATATATGGCTGTACACACACATAAAAGTATTGACTTGATGATTCACTGTGTTGAAGATAACTGCAACTGACAGAACACATACCCAGTGATAAATGACAGCAGGGCTTGTGCTGGTGAGAACCATCAGTTTGGTGGCTGAATTTCCCTACCACACAGACCTGACACTGATCTGGGTATCTTTGCCAGCTTTTTCCCAGGCTCATCCCCCTGTCTGTTTACGAAACATCAAATGTGCCAACAACATGTTAATCATGAGTGACTAAAGGAATAAAAGAGCCAAAAGCTCTTCTTTAGGCAAATGTGAATAGTAGAATTTGGAAAACAACTACTGATATATATATATATATAAGCCTCAAAGTGACTTTTTTTCTGTGATTACATGTCCTGCCTGAAGTCTGAAGATGGATGGCAGCCATGCAGAAGGCATTGCTCTGGGTCCTCACCACCCTTGCTGGCCCAGCAGCACCCCAGGGAGTAAGTGTTAAGGATTTCACATAGCAGCACCCAGCAGTTTTTGCAGGTGTAAAATCAAGCCATCTGAAATTAGCCTGTGTCATTGCAGGGTGCTGCTGAATAAAATCTTTCTTAGGGGACTTGCTTCATCAACAAGAAATACAAAACATTGAGTGAATATGATGTTTGTAGTTGTGAAGTTATGCGCAGAGGTAAAATGTAGCTTGGTATATGATAATGAAAAACATGATGGACGCAGCAAATGAAGACATTTTCCATGCTGTTCCTGTCAGAAGAAGGGAGAGGAGCAATCAGTACACAAGTGATTTTTATTTCTTTATTTCTTCTAGCTGTACTAGTAGTATTTTTCCCCAGCAGCACTGCCTTTTGAACAGCTCAAAACTTTTCTGTATGTGACATTAGAAAAAATAAAGAGGCTTTGGGAACATCTCTAAAGAATTACTTGACAAAAAGGTCTAATCAATTTTCATTCTCCAAGATAGATGAGCTCCAAAAATACGTCAAGATTCAGAACTAAAAGAGATTTTTTAAATGTTTAGTTAATCTAGTGTTAATAATATAAGTAAGATTTATTTAAGTAAGATTCTATGGCACCATCCTGTATAATCCTTGCTGTACAGAGCTCAGAAATGTTCTTCATGCAGGTGCCTTCCCCTCCACTGGCAGAGGAATGCAAGAGCCATGAAGTCAAAGGGTTTCTCAGGTGGTTGCAGTATGACCTGTACAGGCAGTACTCTACAAAATTGAAGAATTCCTACTGGGGTTGTTAGTGCCCAGGCAGGATGCAACAAGATGTAATGACCTCTGAATGATGCAGGTAGCTCCAGCTTGACCTCTGGTCCCTGGGACATCCTCAGCAAAGTGGCTGCAGCAGAGCACTTCCACCTAATGGAGACAAAAGTTGATGTATTGCCCACAGCTTGGGTGACATCACTCTTATGCTACAACTAAGTGATACCCTGCTTCATGTTTAGAACTAACCAGCTTTTGAGGACTGATACTTACAGTTTGCCACCACTGTCAGCAGTCCATTTCCAGAGGGAAGCAGAGCAGGTCAGTGTCACTCCTTCACAGGCTCCTCAGTTTAGAGGTCTATCAGTCTACACAAAAGCACTGTTTCTGTACCCATGGATAGGTGTTAGGTACTAATGTGAAGGGAGAGGGACCATTAAACAGTGAAGATTAGTGTATTCCACTTCTGATAGCAGGTCAGGACCATAACCTACTTCACTAAGTAGTCCTTTGCTTAGAGGATTGACCCATGTTGTGCCTATTTATAGTGGAAGGCAAACCACCTCTGAGTTCACAGCTATTTTTGATATTTGACCAGATAGGTCAAATATCAAATGCAACCCTGCAGTGGCCGCATTGATTAATTAGTAAAAAAATATTTAGGTACCTGTATGCTTTTATATATTTATATATAAATACTTGGAAGTATGTGTTTGTGTGCTGTACAGATATCTATACCTGATGTTCACCTTATCCCTTGCTTTAGATAAAATTTAACTAATGTGATGTGCACACATGGGAACAGGCAGGGAGAATCCAGCCATGATTGGTGCAACTGCAGCTTGACCTGTGAACACTTGTATTTTCATGGGAATTGGGGGAAAAAAGTCTCAGACAGCTCAAGGAGCAAATGGATCTTCTGATAGCCCCTGAGGTTAGGAGCCTGTGGTGCAAGCTGAGCTCTCTTGCAGGCAGCAAGGTGTTGGTATGGACAAAGGCTGGGGTATAGGCAGAGCTGTATACTGGATGCATGGGTAACCTGCTGAATACAAATACTCTCTCCATCTCCTGCAAAGATGTTGCATTTTAGAGGGGGTTTGCTCCTATGATTTCAACTCTGGGAGGCTAAACCTTCTCTAGAGGCTGTGAAAGGATTTCAAAAACAGGTTTGCTAACTTTTTGGTTCAGGAGGCTTTGTATGGAGGACAGGAGAGGAAAGACATCTCCTAAGTTTAACCTCATGGGAAAGGGGTAGGGTAAAGGACCTGCTGAAATCTCCTTTCCCTGTGCTCCAAGCTTGCAGAGGGGGCTCACTCCCTGTATCCTCTGAGCAAACTGGGCTGGGCAGCACCTCAGGGGGGGGATGTCTGGCAAATGAAGCCAGGGACAGAGGGCTGATCCAGCACATGTGAGCTTGTGTCTTCAAAAACAAGCACTCACCCAGTGAGTGAACAGAAGGGATCAAGACATCTCTGCTGCCTCCTGTTTTGTGAAGGCTGGAGAAAAGCTGGCTAGACATCTAAAACTGGGGTGCACACCAGTACAAGCTGCATCAGATTAAAAGCCACCAACCCAAGCATGCACAAACCAGAAACATGAGCATAAACCTGGGCTGGGTTGTTTTTTCCCAGTGGCAAGATACAGTCACATCAAGCCCTGTGAAGCTATCCCTGGCCCACACTGAGTTTCAGGTGACGTGCAGTCAGAGGGGTAACCTGTTGTACAACTGGGAGCCTGAAGCTGTTAAAGCAAGTATTCACTATAGAATGTACATTTTTTAATTTAAAAATTCTAGAACAGTAAAAAGGTACTAAGAGAAAATTACTTCCTTCTCTTAATGTCATCCTCCTTCCAGCTGTGTTATGGGAGAGTAGTGAGCTCAAGACAACAACAGCCCTCACGTTAGTGTACAGGAGTTAAAGAGCACTTGCTTTGTAGAGGCCACTTTGATTGAAGCATCTAAGAAGAGAAAGAAAACAAAGGAAAGAGAGAGCCATGTGTTCTCAGTCCTAATGTGAATAGGAACCAAAGATTTGTGCCAAGCAAAAAATCTGGCTCCGGGGCCATTAAAGTAGTGAAGCTCATCTCCTGGCTCCCTCCATGGCCAGACAGATTCCTTCAAGAAAGGGAACAAGCCCAATTACAAAAGTTACCTTCTACAGGACCTCCCAGCTGATGCCATCTTATGCTCAAAGTCTATTTGAAAGCTGGTATTTGCAGGACCATTTTAGCTGAGGGTGTCTCATCAGGTTCTCTGCTTTTCACCACCTCTAGGTCTGCATTTCCCAAGGCCAACAAAATGGCTCATTTGAACAGAGAAAATCCCTGACACTAAGGTAATACCAAATAATCCACCAAATTAGCCCTTAAACTAGGAATAATTTTGTTACTTCACACAGTTGAAGTAGCAAGCTTAGTTACCTCAGGGGAAGATAACCTATGAAAATTTCTGACCAGTGTGTAGGTTTTTATAGCTGGGCAGGGAATGGTGTGATGTAAGTTTGTATAAAGCTACACTTAGGACTGGCAAGCAAAGCATTTACTAAATAATAGGTATTCCATAGGCTGTATAATTTAGATTAAATTATTGGCAGAACATTTTCCTACTAATAATGTAATTTCACTAAGGGGCAGAGGGACTGAGCCAGGGATTTAACTCCAGCCCAGGTTACAGGACATGATGAGAGGGAAAAACCCCAACCCAGAATCCTTCAAGGGAGGGCATCAAAAGTCAAGGTTCCCAACTTCTGAGGCTTAGTTCTGACTCACATAGCTCCCCTCTCAGTTTGTCCTCTTGCAAGTGGCCCTCCTTAATGCAAACAATTAATTGGGCATTAGGTAAAAGTGGCTGATTCTGCTGGTTAATGAGGAGGACATTTGGCAGGAAGGCAAGGGTGCCTGGCTTGTTTTTCAGAAACCAGGCCCTTTTTTTATAGGGGCCTCATGCTCCCCATGTTTCTAAAGCTCTCCTCTGTTATCAAGGAGATGAATAAAGAGATTTTGAACCTCTCCAAACAAAGCCCAGCCAGCCTGAGAATAAAACCCAGAAACAGTGTTTGTAGAGCAGAGTAACAGTGGGTTCCAGTAACCTGAAATTCATCATCCAGTTTATTTGTAATGCAGCCTTGCTGGCCCTCCCATCAGCAATGGCTGCAAAGTGCTGTGGCCAGGGGAGGACAGCAGGGGTTGTCCCAGGAGCATTTTCTACACCACGTACAAAGATGTCCTTTAGCCCAGGGTGTGGGTCACCTCCAGCATCCCTATAGCACAGGATAGACCCAGGGAAGCAGCAGCCCCTAAACTCCCCAAAAGGCTCCTATGGAGCTAGAGCTGGGCCAGGCTGCAGCGTGTGCTGTGAAGAAGCAGCTGCCTGCTGGGTAACTTCTGGTGTGGCCAAATGTCACTGGAGGCGACAGGGTGTCCAGGGCAGTCTGGTGTGTTTCAGTATTTGTCTTCACTCTTAATCAGGGAGCTGTGATGTTGCCAGACAGTGATGCCTGGTGGGATGGTTTGTTGTCCTTTTGGCTAAGCAAAACCACAGATAGAGCCTCTTCCTTGCAGAAAGGTAAAAGCCCACAGGACACCTCCTATTCTCCCACTGGAACCTCTCCTGGAATGACATTTGTTAATGCTGACACCAGCATCTTCCCATCCCTCTCCCTTCTTCACCCACACCCCCCCTCCCCCTTTGCCCTTGCATACCAGCATCCAGCTGTCTGAAACAGTGCCCAACCTACTGCCTATTTCCTTTTTTTCTCTCTGTTCTTATTTCTAGTCCCTTCATCATTAGTTCCCACAGGACTATCAATAGCATATTTGTCTTACACAGACAGTTTCACTACTATCAATTCTCCACAGCCCATTGAATAGAGACTCTTTAATTAGGTTTCAGAATTTTTCCATAAGCAGAGAGACATTGAGAATTCGGGTCTCAAGTCTGAAAAGCAATATACGATAGAGAGGGCAGCTGCTTGATTTACTGCTGTATTAACATTTTCCTCTTCGTATTTATGGGCATGAATCAATTGCTGTTTTGCTACTGTGAACAAGAATGTGCTCAACAATTTACTTTATTGTGCTACAAATGAGAGATATAATCCAGAGATCCAGCATGAGATCCCTCCTGGGCTACTGCATTGTTTGTGTGACAGACACAGAAAATGTGAACAGAATCTTTTATCATAAAAATTTGATTGCTTTCCTATTTGGACCCAAAAGGCCATATGTTCTCACTGCTATAGCCAGGAGTTTTCTGGTTTTAGCTCTCACTTTTTGCCACAAATGTGAGATAGAGCTTCATAGGAAAGGTTAAGGATGGAGCTGGTGTTGCTTCCTCAACAACAGTGATGAGTAAAGCTGCTTTGGCAGGGGACACCATCATCCATGAACATGACATGAGGGCAAGTATTCAGTTCTAATATACTCCCAGCTGCTGGATGTTCCAGATTCAGGGAATTAATGAACCACCTGTAATATTTTGGGGATTTTTGTTTGGCTTTTTTTAAAGCCTGGATTGATTTTCCCTTCCAGGAGCTGCTGCAAGTGTCTTTTTATTGAGTTGACAGAGAGGTCTCTTGCTCTCTATCCCATCCCAAAACACCTTGAGATGAGGAAGAACAGTCACAGCAGTGTTTTGCCAATGCACCCCTCATGGGCATCAAAACTCTATTAAAATCTACTCATCCTGACAGAAACTAATGCTGTAAAAAATCCCAGCTGACTATTGAGCAGTGTTTTGATCCTGGTGGGTACAACTGATCTAGTCCTTGCACCTCAACTATAGTCCATTGTGGTGCATCAGCTTTTGTCAGATAATACTGGGGAAGCATGATGCAGTGAGGGCAGCCTCAAATGTCATTTCATCTTCCATGGCATCCTTCATCACAGCTGGAGACTGCCAACATGCTCATCTAGACCTGAGCTAAAGACCTTTCTGGCTTCTGCAATGCTCTTACCTGCAGTAACATAAAAATACAGATAAGAAAAATGTTCTTATTAAGGTTCTTTTAGTTTTGGGAGGAGGAAATTTTTTTTTTCCTTTTCTAATTCTGTGACAAACTTTACAGTTCACTTGATATGCTCACTCTCTTTAAAATTCCTAAGAGGAAGTTTGAAAGGAATTTCATTGCTAAGAGCCTTTGTTCTTTAAAAAAAACCCAAAACCAACTTTTATTCTTTCATTCTTTTGTTAACGCCTTTGAAGAACTTATATATTAAGAGACGGCTTTCCCTCAAAGTAGCTATCCCATTTATTCTTATATACTCTTGCTAATGTTAGAGCTTACTATTTTCCCCTCTATTATTTATTTATATAAATAAATTTGTTTATGCATATTACTTATCTATATACCACAATTAATTGGTAAAAGAAACACTTTCTGGCTGATACTTCCTGCACTCACTGTCATCAGTGAAAACTGCAATAACAGAAACTGCTGAAAGCAGCAGCTCTCTTGACTCCACTCTTCTACCACAGTCTGTAACCTTTGCTAGCAGCTCAGCTGAGCCAGTTCAGGTCACTTTCTGCCCTCTAATTTTTTTAATGGACCCTCTCCAGTCCTTACTGTTATTTGGAAAGAAGCAAGAACAAAGTTTCTCTGAAATTATCTTTTCCTCCCACATGTCTTAGGCTCACTTCTTATTTCCTGATTTTCCTACTTCTGTTTCAAGGATTTTTCATTTATATTTATCTCTTCAGCTATTTGTGCCAGAACTAACCTTACAGCCTTCTGCCTGTATTGCCCAGTTTTTAAAGCTTTGACCTCCCACTGTTACCATAGTAGCAAATAAAAGCTATGATTTTTTTTTTTTTCCTCACGTGTACTGAATAATATTCAGCCCTTTTCATGTTAGGTGAAAACTAGAGCTCACAGTCTGCTTTAAGAAGGTGCAAGGAGACTAAAAAGGAAACACTAACCTTTAGCTTGCAGAATGACAGGCCATTAAACCCTGCATGCTTCTATCTATGTTACCACCTGCTTTGACACTACTGAGTGAATTATGCTAAAATGATGCAATACAGGCAATCTGTATCAGCTGCTTCATGCCACTGCCCTCAGCACATCTGTGTTGGGAGATGTGGAGCAGCCTCAGTGCCCTGTCCCAGACACTGCTCTGAGAGGTCTTGGCCTGCTTGTACCCCTCACTGGCTGTACTGTGGGCAATTTATTTCCCTTCACCTGTGACCATCTCTCCCTGCCTCCCACCAGTCACTGTGGGCAGGAACCAACCCAGAAACCCTTCCTACTTCACAAAGGGTTCTAGATTTGGGTCTTTCTTCCAGTAATCACACCAGTCCGTGGGGCTGGGTTTGCTTTGGGATTTGGTTTCAGAAGCATCTGTGAAAATGTGAAATTCTATCTGTGATGCATGTATCATTTGGGGTTTTAATAACCCCAAGCAATTTTCTTCCATGAGTTCATCCAACTAATTTTGAGGGTGATGTAAAGTTTTTAGCATCCACAATGCCCTGCAGAAGAGAGCTCCACAGATGTACTGCATTGTACCCACATGCTCAGAGAAGAACCATCTTCCTTCATGTGCTTCAAATCTGCCATTCAGGTGGTCAGGCTTTTATATTAGACAAGAACAATGAGGTCTGCCTCCTGTGACCTGTACAGACCTTGCAGTCTTAAGAAACCTGGAGTAGATGGTCATTCCTGGGGTGGATGCTGTCCCACACCGCTATCACAGGACCTTTTACAGGCCGGAGATTGAGAACATGGCATGGAATAAGTGGACAGACTGGGTTTCTAAGATGCCATAAGAGTGTGCTCCACGTGATTCTCTCAGTACCTTCTTCCTTAACAATTGTTAACCTGCTGCTTGCTTTTCTCATGGTTGCTAAGCACTGAGTTGGTGTTTTCGTAAAATTTTCTGTTATTCTCTGAATGCTCATGTCATACTTACATCGCACTCACCTGTACCCTAGTAATTGTAATCAGCTCAGGGACCTTCACTTGATTTGAAAAGGTAGGATTGCTCCTTTCCCAGGAGTAAATATGAAATCACTTCATATTCACAGACATTAAGCATCACCTGTCATCGTATTCTGCAGTCATCCAAGTTTGCACAATCCATCTGAGCACTTGACTCATGCCTTTAGCACCACAGAAATTATGTGTTGTCAACAAATTTCACCCTCTCATCTTCCAGATGGTTTATGAGTTTCTCATAAGTTTCAAAGGTCCCAGCACAGCCCCCTGCAGGAGCCTCCTCGTGACCTCTGCCCACAGTGAAAACCCATCCACTGACTCCCACCCTCTGCTTGCCCATTATTTATCCAGGAGAAAACTTCCCTATTAGTCCTGTGATAACTGAGTTTCTAAGATCCTCACACTCTTCAGAATCTTTTGTTCATAGCTGACTGCTCCCATGATCCAGAAAGCTTCTCTCACTCAACATCTTATCTAATTACACTTTCTCCTCTTTAACTCGTGGCAGCCAGGGCATGCAGGCATAGGAGCAGCAGGGACTGTGGCAGTATCAGAACTGCATGTGATGCTTTATATTCAGTCTCTCTCCTAATAACTACTGTAACTCAATTTGCCTTTTTGACACTTTGACTTTGCAGTTGGCATATCCACAGTGACACAAAGCTCTCTGAGTGACAGTAGCTAATTTGCAGCCCATCTTCGTGTTTATATAATTAGGTTACTCTTCCTTCATGCACTTTGCACTTACCCACTCTGCCTTTACTTTGCCTTTTATCACCCAGTCTTGTAAGAACCTTCTGCAACTGTTCAGTTACCTGAAGGTTTGAAAAATATGAAAAATAATTCTGAATCATCAGCATGTTCTCCACCTCATTATTCACCAACATTTCCTGATGATTTATGAGTATGTTGAATAATAGAAATTGTCTCATCTCCCTGGTGATACCTGACTTTTATCTTGTGTCTTAAAAGAAGTTATTTGTTTCCCTCTTCATGATTTTACTTTCCTGTGGTCAGGGGTGCTGGATGGGTTGGTTTTGTTTTTGGTTTTTTGCTTTTTAACTTGGTTCTCAAAACCAGTCTTTTTTCTTCTAGCATTGTCCTTTACTCTGCCATTTCCTCATTCTGGATCCTTATTTTTTAAGCTTCCCTGTGCAGCATGGCTTGGCTGATTTCTTCCAAAATGGGAGTTGCCCTGAAAGCAAAAGGGACCCAAGCCAGCCCAAGGTGACCCAAGCAAGTGGCACTGGTTGTACTGCTCTGCATGGACACCTCCAAGCTGCAGCACAGATCCTGCCTGCTTTGTGGGGAGCAAAATTTCTGAGCATGTTTTCCAGCAGACCTATATCTAAAAATAACATGGTTTGACACCTCCTACACACACTCAAAATATTTAGTGTCAGCTTTCAAAAACACAGGGAATTCCTACATGGGCTAGAGAATAACCTCTGCTAAAGAAGCCAAATGCAAATCAGAGACTGTGATGCTTGTTATGGACACTGAGTTGTGAATCTTACCAGGAAGTGTTTCCTGGTGTTTTTGCTTCTGTTCAAATGCACAGTCCTTCACAATCCTTATAACCTTTCTGGCCTCTTGAAAGTCCCATTCCCATATGTGTTTGGCACAGAAAAAAATGAGTACCAGTGCAGAACAAGGGTGAACATTAGGAATTGACTGCAACATTGCTTAAAGTCTGTATTAGAAGTTTTTCAGACTCCAAGTAACTCTTAATATACACCAGGGTTTGAGGAGGACTGGAGTGATTTCTGCCATGAGGTCAGGATCCCTGCTGCACACAGAAACCTGCAGCTCCAAATCCAGACCCTACTATATTTATTTAATGTTTTAGCAGGAGCAGCAAGGAAGCTCATCACTGTACTGTGCCTTGCAATGACAAGTGGCACATGGGAGTGTGACTACTGAAAACACAAAGGTCTGTAGAGCAGTAGCTGTAAGAGATTCATGTCCCTCATTCCACAGCATCTCATCCAGACATGCACACTGAGATGCACAACCCCACAGGGCTGTCATGGGCAGGGTCATGTCAGCCCCCAGTGATGCTCTTGGCCTCGGTGGGCTCAGCATAAGGACCCCATGTGGAGATACACCCCTCTGAGGGCTGAATACTGAAAACTCCACATGCAACCCACCCTTGTAATTGCTGAGGGTAGAGCAGCCCCACAATATGGTCCTATGGGCCCCCTTGGGAAACACATCCTAAAAAATACACCCTTAAACATTTTTCTTCAGACCATCCTGTGGGGGAGAGTTGACACCTGCCCTGCCTGTTCCCCACACCATCCTCCGGGGTACCTGCAAATGGAATGGAGGAAGGGAGATATTGCTGGGCACCAGAGGCTGTAGGAGCAAAGCAAACAATAAACTTAAAGGAGAGTATTGCTCACCAGTCTGGTTTCTAGAAACACTCTTACAAAAACCAGCATGAGTGGCATGCCCTGAGGTTCACCTACATGGTGTTGCCAGGCCATCCCTGTACCTGAACCTCTCCTCCTGCTGAGCACCCCTTGCACCCCTTGGGAAGAGCAAAATTGCTGAAGACTCTTCACCTCCCTTTTCTCAGATTTTTTTCCTCTTTTATAATATTTAATTTTCCAGACCACTCAAAACTTGGGATTTATTCTGCAGGCTCACATGCAGTAGTGTTGACTCAATGACTGATTTCTCAGGTCAGCACTCACCCTAGCAGTTACCTTCAGGACAAAAAAACTCTCTTTAGCATGAAAAGGAAAGCCATGCTGTTGGTTGTGGTTTCCTTGGTTTTACGTGAAAAAAAAAAAAAAAAGAAAAAAACTACCTACATCCTTTAGAAGTTCTTACTGCCTGGCAGCAAGAAAGTCCGTAACAGCTATGCTGATTTCCCATTTCCTTGCTGGGAAGGCAGTGAGAGCACCACGGTTCAGTGAAAAACCCTGTGGGAGCAGAGAAGGGTGTTGAGGTAGGACATAGATGCTGGAGAGGAGGAAGGAGCTCTCCAAGCTCCTTCTGGCCATGGACACTCAGAGCCCAGGCACTCCAAAGGGCTACCAAAAGGTCTAGGTAGGTGCCAGCCTCAGGGAAGGAAACACATGTACAGGGAAACCCCAGATAATTTTCAAGGCTTTGCTATATCAACATATTAAAGATCTTAAAGTAGTCCGCTGGCAGAAAGAAAGAAGCTGATTTTTTTCAGTGTGTTTGCTTTAAGATGCCAATCAAATGCTCTTTCCGCAGTAAAACCTCAGTGGTAGATTTGCCTTTGTGCGTGCATTTGGGATCTGTCCCAAGAGGTGACAGCCAGCAGATAAGGATTTAATTAATGTCCAGCATGAAGCAGAGCACGAATGTTATCAGGAGTTTCACCCAACTCACGTGATGGGCCAATAATCTACTGAGAACGCCATGGAGTTCTCCATGTATCCCCCCTTGGGTTTATAGCTTTCCTCCTGTGCATGGACAACATTTTGGTCAACCTCACCCCCTACATCATGAGAAGAAAGCTCGTGGGAAAATTACTAGACTTTGCTAGATCAGTCCTCACCATGGGCTTTTGGGAGCAACACTTTACACATAAGGAGCAAATTAGATTTCTAAGTGTTAGGTCTGACATTTTCTCCCAGGAGGTAAAAGATGTGATATGAACTGCTGAGTGCTGGAACACAGTCCTCTTCTGCCTGCATCTTGGTATCTTCTGAAACGAAGGACACACACTATGCCTACTTTGCAAATAATGACTTTTAGTGAGAAGCACCATCAGTACATAAAATAGGGATGGACATAAATAAAGTCCATAAAGCATTAAATAAGCTAAACAGCAGGGAAATGAGCTCTTTTCCCTTGTGGACCAAAATCCTCCCCAGGGCATTCTAAAGATTTTTCAACAAAGAAATTACCTTTGAAATAAGACTAAGGAAGTTGAAATTTCTTGCTTTGAGCTTTGTCAAAGAAAGAGGTACAAAACAAACTTGTATGTAATAATCAAAGGTATAAAAGGCAGAAGTCTGTCAAATATCAACTAAAAAAGCATTGAATCCCCTTTTTGGTGAGGTACAGGGAAGATTCCCTGGTGGTTTTCCTGTGGGAAAAGGGATACTGCAGAGCACCATGAGGGTTGAGGCCACCCCTGCCAGCTCTGAGGGTCCCTCCCTTGGGAAAGATGCAGAGATGGTCTCACCACCCTGTGGCTTGTCTTTCTTTCCCTGACACTGCTCTGCTTGTGTTCAAGCATGGTGAAGTAGTTAGAAGTTAAGATATGTTACAGTTAATGGTAGAAAAATGTCTAAAAGCTTGATTGAAGCTTGACCAGGCAGTCCAAGTCCCAAGGCCTGTTGTCCTGAAACAACCCAAAGGCCACCTTTGAAACAAGAAAAAAAGCAATTGGGAAAATATTAGGTCAAACATGGTGCTTCATAAGTCTGGTTTTGGCAAATCCTGTGCCCATAGTGATGCTAAGCAATATGCTACTCTGGGGAAAGGACCCACAGGCTGAGAGGGATCTGCTCCAGAAGCCTGACCTTCTTCTTTGTGCAGGACAACTCCAAAATATTGCCTGGGACACTTGGTTCTGCCCCTTGGGTGAACATGGTGACTGTGGGTTAGGTGGAGATCATATATAAACTCCCCTTTTCTCTCTTGAACCTCTTAATTCTGTTGTTGTTCTTGGGGTTTTTAAAATTTGTTTTGGTTTGTTTTCTCCTGATCTTTATCTCCTATTCCAAACTGGTGTGGAATGTGGGGAAATAGGTAGTTTCCTCAGCTGGGCTCAGTATTTGGCAGTCACACCTTCCACTTTCTGTGGTTATGTATTTCTTCAGGTGCCTAATTTGCCTTGCAGACTCCTGAAGCTTGGAGGTGTCACACCTCCAGCCCTCCTTCCTTTTGCTTTTCCAAGTAAGCATAACCAAAAAAGTCCAGGGAAAAAATTGAGGCAGAAAAAAACTTGCAAAAGAAATACACATGCATATTTTTCAGTACTGGTAACCATTTCAAGCTTCCCAGAGGTCTGAAATACTCTAATGGCAATGAAATCAGTTGGGTCTGCCAGAGGAACCCCACAGTTTAATAGATTGTGGAATGGCATAATGGATATGTGTCTATAGGTATGTAATAGGTATGTGGTCAATAGCTCATGGGAGCCTAGAAATTTATCTCAGGGATATCCAAATATACATGGCAACATTTCCTAACTAAACAAAAGAAAACCCAACCTTCTCTGGGTGAAGCATCAGATAGAACAATGTTATCAGGCCTCACCAGGCAAACACGAGGAGCATATAAAACAAGCTGCTCTCAGGGAAAGCAGCACCTCTCCTCCCCCTGCCTTCCAAGAGCAATGGATCTCAAAGCAATCTGTGTACTCTCCGTCATCCTCATCGTAGCCCTCAGCACCTTGGCAGAGGGAAAAGCACCACCAAGTAAGTACATTCATCTTCTGTTGCCTTCACAGGTGTGTGTGTGTGTGACTGCTGCAGGTACTGTAACTGCTGCAAAAGTATGTCTTCAGTTTACATATCAGACAGCAAACATCTTGCTCTGGTATATTACCAAAGTTGGAGTCTATTTTATATATATATAATTATTTCTTTTTCTTGAGAAATCTATAAGTAACAAGGAGTCTGCTGCAAAGGCAGAAGGACAGACACGCCCAGGAGCTTGCTAGAACAGGACCAGGACTAGAACAGGAGCGAGTTTTGTCTAGCAAAATAAATGGCTTCTTACATTTATTTGAAGCTACTTTACCATGTGAATACAATTTCAAAGGAGTCTGTCTACCTCCTCAGTTGAAGACAGGTCACTTACACAACTTAAAAAGTGAAAAGCAAGTAACACAAAGTCAGACACCTTGGGACATCTCCAAAATTTCTTGCTTGCAGATAGTACAGTAGACTTAAAGTGTTCAAAGTACATCTACAACTATTTGTGTGCAATCCTATGTTTTTACTGTCACCTGATGAGAATGCAACGATTTTGTATCTTTGCATCTGTTCGAATATGCACTGTGCCCTTAACTCTTTCTTCATGTGAGATGGGAAAAGCAACAAACATTTACTACCATGACATTTGAAGTCATGAGTTTTTACCATTGGAAGTGGTCTGTTGTAAGTCCACAGAGCCCACTGTGCTGGGCTAACTAGAGAGACCACAGATTCTCAAAGGGTGGAGTACAACCCTCACTGAAGCCAGTGGGACCTCAAAAGCATCTTTTGAACCACAAAAGTTCTGGTCTTAGCAAGTGATGGAGAAGGAATGACTGCAGGGAGGGACAGCTTAGGGAAAGAGCATTGTTCCCAGTGGGCATCTGACAAATGCACCTCTGCTAAAGAACGTGCAAACTGACACTCAGTAACTTCCTACCTCTGCCCTGGACAGCAAGATGCCAATGTAAAACAGTCCCCAAGGAACGAAAGAACTGCGGATACCCAGGAATCTCAGCAGTGGAGTGCAAGAAAGCTGGGTGCTGCTTCAACGCTTCAGTCCCTGGCGTTCCCTGGTGCTTTGCTCCTAAACCAAAGAAAGGTAATATCTCTGTCACAAACACTGATTTACCCAGTGTTTAATCATGCAGCAATGTGCACAACTGGGGACAAGTTCTTCTTTTCTTCTTAGGCCAGCAAAGTGAGCATCAATCTCTATTAGAAGACCACTGGCAGTAAAACATGTCTGACCTTGCTCTCCCTTCAGCCTTTTGTCTTATCTTTTTCACACAATATATTTCCTCTTCCTTCAAGCTTTTAGTTATCCAGCAACATGTGAAGATTATTTAAAAATATTTTGCTTCCAACTGGGGTCTTGTTTATCAGTAGAGCAAGGGATTCTCAGCACTTATTTGAAAGGACTTTCTACATGGCTGAGATTGTCACTTTTACACTGTGTGTAAAAGTCCTGAGTAGATGAGTCCTATTGTAGCTGCTTGACACCTGTACAAAGGACAAGAGGACCACAATTTCTGGATTTTTTGCTCCTTTCTCCAGCCTGTTTTGAAAACTGCTGCTTTATTCTTCTCCCACTTGGTTCCAGAATAACTCCACTTGGTGTTTCTTTTTTTCTCTCCCATATTTGTTCCCAGTCTTCGTTCCGTGAAATCTCAAAAGTATCTCAGGGAAAATTCTTTTCTCCATTCTTCCTTCTAAAGCTTCTAAGATCCTGCTTCCAGTTTTTGCCTTTGTTTTCTCAGAGAGGGTAAAAGCTGTTCTCTCAGTCCTTAGGGATTGGGCATATATTTTACATAACTGCTGAACATTAAACTACATTTGCTGGGGTGACTGCGTGACTCCTCAGAAGAACTTCAGGGCAATCTCAGCATTGCACAGACGAAAGGAAAGGCAAATGTGTGCAAAGGCAATGTTACCCAAGAAAAGAACTATTTATGAATCAAGGATGGGGAACAGGGCTCAGAATTGCTGGAGAAAAAAAAAGAAATTTCGCTTTTGAACATTGTTTAGATTTCATGAAAGCCTTGACAAACAGATCGCAGCACCTTAAAGTGTCATTTTCATAGAAATGCTTTTTGGAGCAGATCTGTTTCATGGGAGGAAAATTTAATTATTCAGGCTGGGTGGTACCTGTGATTTTACTTTAAATTATCTGCATGAGCTGTGATTTATCCCTAAATGACCAACCTACTTTCCATAGCTCAGGCTGGCATGCAAAGGAGGGTAGCTTTTCCTTTCCTTTCTCCATTAGCCAGCATGCTCTGGAGTTAGCATTGGGTGAAGTCATGAAGCTACCTTGGTGCAAAGCCAGCGTGCAGTACCATTACAGGAGACACACAGCTTTTCACTCCGCTGCTGGACTGAGGATAGGTACAGCTGGGTCACTGTTCAAGAGACACTTGTAGGACAAATTTTGCCCTCTCTTGAGCAAAAGCAAGTCCTCACCCCTTGGCATTTAATTTTGGCAGCTAAGGATGTGTCTGAACCTGCTCTCTGAAATTGGTATGGAGAAGCTCATTGTGGCTGCTACCTGTTCTCACCTTCGTGGCTTGCCTTTGATTTGCAAATTATGCCACCAGGTAAAACGGAGCACACAGCCTCTTCCCTTCCTTTGTTTTTGCTCCACACAGTTAAGAAAGTATGTCCCAACGACCCTTACACCAGGATAAACTGCGGCTTCCCGGGCATCACTGCTAAGGAGTGCGAGAAGAGGGGATGCTGCTTCAGGGCACGTCCCGCTGGGGTCCCCTGGTGCTTCTACCGGCGTGTGGTGGAGGAAGGTAATCGGACATCGTCCCTCGTGTCCCTGTGGACACATCGTGACCCCCGGCCTGTGCTCGGTGGGCTCTGCCAGCTCGGAACCGAGAGAGAACACGCTTGAGGCAGTGAGAGGGCAAGGTCACACCACCCCCCCGTCCCGGACCACACCCCCCCGTTACTGCCCTTCCCGGTGCGGAGCTTCCTCAGCCGGGGCATCAGCGGGGAGGAGGTGTCTTAAAAGACCATCCCAAGACACAGGGGGGTGGGTACCGCTGCCCCCTGTTTCCTACCCACCCCACAGAATGTTTTGTACTGGAAGCAATTCACCATAATTCAATTTTATCGGTATGAATCCCAGTTAGGAAGCATGTGTGTGTACAGATGGGAGACAAGAGTAATTGCTAAAAAAAATTGCCTTTTTGATGTTCTGCATCTAGGCAAACACTTCCTAGCATCTTGTGTAAAAAGATTCATGAGGGAAAAAACAAACCACATCACTTACCCTGCTTTTTCTCTTTCCTTCCCCAGCTTGTTAAAGGAAAAGCTTCCAACAAGAACCTTGTGATCTTTGGACCTACTCCAATGGGAAACAACAGCAGAGGTCCCAACTCAGACTCTATAGTTTGCAACAGCTATGACTTCTAGGTCATTTTTACCTTGGATTGACTCCTTTCTGATGAAAAGTTACTTGCAGCTTTTATTCTTTCAGTAGGTTAGTACCATGCAGTTTTTTCACTGCAATAAATGAACAGAGACCCAATTCATGAGGTCATTGCTATCTTTATTTTAAAGCTGTGTATTCCTGTTTCCCAGGAAATTTGGCATCTTAGCAACCTGCCAATGAGATAGTAGTCACTAACACTTCCAGAAGGAACACAACACTTAGTCCTTCACGTTACTTACACTTCACACTTCCAAGTGACTGCTTGCATTTGTGAGCTAAGTGGTTTCACACCGGCCACTTGCCCATCTGAATACTGAAAATACTCAGCATTTCCCTTTATATAGCTACAGCTACAGCTGTGAGTTCAGGCTTTTATTTTTACCTCTTGAGACATAGGGAAGGGTACTTTTGTCACGTGCCTGCTGAGCTTGTCTGACTCAGACATCTCCTGTTCCCAGCATCACCATGTCTCTGGTAATGCCAATCCCTTGGTGCTGCTACCAGCAGGGCACAGAGTAGCTCATAGACATTTCCCTGCTACCCTAGCAAACCTAACACAGGTCCTGGATGCTGATAAAACAGGCAGCTGAATCACAGAATGGTTTGTGCAGGGACACCTCCCACCAGACCAGGTTGCTCACAGCCCCATCCAACCTGGCCTTGAACACTGCCAGGGAGGGGGCAGCCACAGCTTCCCTGGACAGCCTGTGTCAGTGTCTCACCACCCTCACATTGAAGAATTTCTTCCTAATGTCTAGCCTAAATTTACCCTCTTCCAACTTAAAGCCATTACCCCTTGTCCTCTCACTACAAGCCTTTCTATAAAGTCCCTCCCCAGCTTTCCTGTGGGCCCCCTCAGGTAGTGGAAGGCAACTACAAGGTCTCCCTGGAGCCTTCTCTTCTCCAAGCTGAACAACCACAACTCTCCCTGTCTGTCTTCATATGAGAGATGCTCTAGCCCTCTGATCATGGCCTTCCTCTAGACTTGCTCCAACAGCTCCATGTCCTTTCTGTATTGGGGGCTCCAAAACTGGCCACAGAGCTCTGCCACTGTTAACATCATGACAGCATAACAGCATCCTCATGAGCTGGTCCCATGGGCCAACTACAACACTAAAAGCAAGACACAGGTCCCCCTGGACCTTACATATACCTGAAATAGAGTCTATTCTGTCTCATCAGACACAGGAGGAGCTCCTCATCTCCAGATGAGTGTGGCTGCTGTCCCCTGGGGCTCTTTAATGCTCAGCATGGATGCTTAAATGCTTCCCTGCTTCAGCTGAGTGAGACCACAGTAAAAACCAATGGGAACAAAATGGGTAACATGAGTATGCTGCTACAGCAGCAAGCTGTGCTCAGGGCTCAGCAGGAAAGAACAGATGTGCAGGGTTGTGCTTCAAGGAGAGAGAAAATGGTCAACACACTCCTTCTTAGAGATTTCTCCAAATATACTTCTGTGTTGAGTAGGTCTATCCAAGCAGGTAAAAATTATTCATTCATCAAACTTCATTATCTTGTACTTAAAATAGGCTCAATAGTAAAACTTGAATCAGGTAGGATATTGTATGAGCAACAAACTGACAAGTTACCTGAAGGTCTTTCATAGAATCATAAAACGGTTTAGGTTGGAAGGGACCTTAAAGATCATCTACTTCCAACTCCCCTGCCATGGGCAAGGACACCTCCCACCAGACGAAGTTGCTCAAAGCCCCATCCAACCTGGCCTTTACTGAGGAAGATTTTATGGTATTTCCAGGGTGAATCTGGAAGGCCTAAGCACAGAACAATCATGATAATACTGCATTGCAAGAACTGGTTCAGCAGTTCGGAGCATTCACCAGGTAACAGGGACTCTGTAGGAATCTTGTTTGGAGAAAGGATGAAAGTGCAGCTACACTGAAAAAGACTAACCCTAATAAATGCTGTGGGAAATAATCTGCAGGGGATGTGATTAGGCTACTGCAGTCAATGTTCTTCCAGGGCAGAGCTCCCATAGAGCTACACCTACTCATCAAAAGGGTTTTCCTTCTGCAAAGGATGTGCACAATGCAGAGTATAAGGGGCAAATGTGTATTTTTGAGGGACAGGCTCTGATGGAAAACCACTTACTCATCTTGTCTCACCCTCCCAGATTCCTCTGCTGGGGCTGTGCCAGTGAGTCAGGTTCAGGTCTATGGGCTGTCCGAGCTTCTTCCCCCACAGAGTGCCACAGCTTTATGTGGTTTTGTAAGAAAAATTACAAATATAAATGTTTTGGTAATGGTGGTGACAGTACTGTGGGGTCCTCTGCTGCAAAATCTGCATAAGAGACCCAGCCTGGCAAGGCAGAGCAGCTGAAAATGCTGGGAACTGCTTGAGCAGTTGGCACTTTGATGTGGAGGAAAACAGTGGAGATGATGCAGGGAAGTCAGGCAGACAGCAGTCTGATCCCTAAGAGACAAAGCATGAAGGGCTGAACTTCCTCACTTGCTGTCCCTGGGCATGGTGTCTCTTGCAAAAAACATTAACTGCTGTGGGCTAACCAGCAAAACATTCCCAACAGCACTCTAAGCCGAGGCACTGGGTCATGGACATCTGAAGTTATAAATCAGAGTTATTTGTCCATAGCACAAAGAATTATGACCTAAGGATTTGTCATCACTAGTAAGTCCTAAGGGATGATGGCTATTCTAGGAATTAAGTAAAGGCTTAAGGTCTCTGAATTTAGACTGTTATCCACATCCACCCAAACGCACAAGAAAATCTGCCTAGAATTCTTAAAATTAAGATTATTGTGGGGGAAAAAAAAAAGAAAAAAATAAGATGGCAAAACCAGAATAAGAGCTACACATGCTGAAGATTTGAAGATGCCAGTCAAGAGACAAGGTAGAGCAAAGTGAGGTCCCAAAACATGAATGCACACCAAGCAGAAATGTACAGGACCTGCAGAGATGTACCTATAGAAGGAGAGACCTTTCTCTCCTCACATACAGGGCTACACTGCAAGGTCCCCACACCTGAGTCTGTCACTGTGGTCCCTGTTCACAGCCCTCAGAGAGCAAAAGACAACTCTGGAATGGAAATGATCTGGCTAGTTCAGATGTCCCCAGCAAGGTAAATTGAACTGCACAGAAAGTCCTTCTTGCCCATCTCCAAGGGGTGTCTAGCTGCATGTGTCTGCTCTCCTTCCCTGGGTTTTCCCATCAACACCTCTTGATGCTGGAAAGAGCCACTCAAGGGACAGCCAAGAGAGTGATGGGGAACACCACTGCCCTGTCACATACTTCTGACTGGATGCTGGCTTTCCTATCCAGTCTGGTGGCAGAGGCCCAAGCAAGACACATCACTGCATGGCAACAGGGGCACCCTGGTTGCCTTTTTGAGCTCACAGTCTGGCTAGTGATAGACGCGTAGATACAGGCAGTTTGGTCATGTATTTTGCATCAATAGATCAACAAGCTTCACTAGCACATAAGGTTGAAATAGCTTCACATTATTGGGCTGTGTGAATTCTACATTTTTCTGTCTCTCCCTTGTGTGTGCGTTGGTTTTTGGGGTTGGTTTTTTTTTGTTTTTTTTCACTAGGAAAATAAACTAAAACATAAGCTCTATAACTGTTTTAAGTGTTTCAGGCTGGTTACATTATCCAGCTTATCTTTATAATGGAAAGAAATCTGAGTGCACTCACAGCACCTTGAGATGGATGAGTGGCCACATTGGGGCATATCAAATGCCCTTCTAGCCCTCTGTCTGTCAGTGACCAAAAGGGTTGCCTAGGGAGAGGTGCAGGGTGTTTACAGAAGCTTCTCTTCTAACAAAATGCAGGACTGTCACAAATGTGGATCAGTTTTAACAAGCAAATATGAGCACAAATGAAGACTTGGCCCAGAGCACTGCATGGCACATGCTGAGTAAGCAAATTTCTGAATATTTTTCTGGGAGGAAAAAAAGGTAGGTTAGCTACAACATTTTAGTCAGCAAAGGTGCTACCACAACAGGAATCAGTTCTCTGTGACACAAAGCACTTGTGCTGATGAGGCTATTACATAGAGAGTGAATGATGTTTAAAATAACAAAAGCCTGGTAGTTCTGAACTGTCTGTAATCATAATAGATGTGTGCACCCGAAGATTCGGCTTCTTATAAAGGCTGAATAGAAAATGTTAGACATTGCAGGTTGATTGCTTTGTGAGGTTCTCAGGAAGCAATGAGGATATTCTATTGCTTTTCTGAGGCAATTGTAGTCAAGTAAAAGGTCTTGAGTACCATTTATTTTGCAGCAATAGAGGAAAAGTGTATTTGGCTGATATGGAGATTTAATAGGGGAGAAAACTAGGACAGACAAGGAGCTCAGAACAGATGGGTGCTAGCAATACAGAACAAACATGTAGCGATATGAAAAAGAGATATAACTGAAGACACCTCCAAAAAGTGTATTTTAATGTGCCCACTTACTTCAGATGCCATTCCCAAATGTCTGTGGAAAGGGTTTGCTTCCTGCTACAGCTAGTATCAGACACCTTCTCTGGCAAAGCTCTCATTGAAAAGGAAGGTTTCAGACAAGGTGCTAAACCAAAGAGAAAAAGATAGAAAAACTGAAATCTTCCTTGGTTGAGAGCAGCTGCATCACACATTTCTGCTACGAGTCTCTGACAAGGTACTGGTTTTACTAAAGCTTGAAGACTTTCCCATGAGGCCATCAAACAACCTGAAAAGCAAAAGGAAAATCACAGGAATCAAATCTGGTTTCCTGTGTTAAAACCAGGCAGAATAATGATCTCAAGATCCAGACTCAGTTTTCAGGAGGCTGCCCTTGATGCCAGGCTGAGCCCAAAAAGAGCAACTCACTGCTCTGAGGTACAGGTTGCAAACCCTTCCTTACGAATGTTGCGTTAAAGTGAGCAAAGAAACTTGGCAGAAAATAAACCCCCTTGCAGATGATCCTCAATTATTAGAGGAGCTGGGGGCATCTGGGCTTAGATTCTGAGCAATCATTACCAATTTGACTTATCTAGCCCTTGACAGCTTTTCTGTCCTAAATAGAGCTTGCAACATACACTTCCCCACCAAGCCCTTTATTAAGGCTCTCCCAAGCTAAGCCATCAGTGCTAGATATGGACAGCATGATGGCAGCTCACCCTGCACAGACCCTCTTCATCTGCTCTTGTGCTGAAAGAGGTGACCATTCTCATTGCAGCAGCTTTGCTGCTCTCCAATGCCTTTCCACCTGCATATGAAGGAGGTTTTAAATGGACAGCTTTTAGGAAATACTGCAAAATAAACGGTCCCTTATTTTCAGAAGTATTTTATGAATCCGTTTGGAGTGCAGAGTGGATAGTAATTGCATGGGAGGTATATTAATTGTTGCATTGTTGATAATGAGAAGTTTATGGTTGGCTTCTTTTATACCATTAACTGTACTATAAAACACTTAAAAGTAAATTACATTGTCACTCAGGCTATGAAGAACTCCTGTTCCCCAACTATGGGCAGTTGGCACAGGGAGGAATCTAGTTTTTGGGACCGTAATCCTTCAACCTAGTATTATTTCCAAGTCTATAAAACCAAACATTGAAGTATGATTACTGTTCTAAGAAAATTGCCTTGACGCTAGTTTTAAAAACGCAATCCTATTGCATCTTTAGGGTAATTTATACTTTAAGCATCATTGCTCACGTTATCTAGGACTGGAAATTTAGCTCACTTGTAAAAGTTCTGGCTGTTACCCTTGAACTGTGGTGACTGTGGAGAGAAATTTCTTGCTTTGATGGTAAGGAAGAGCAGCACACAGACAGTGATGCTTGACCTTTATGCCCAATAAACAAACAGAAAGCTTAATAGCATAAAAAGCCATCCAGCCAACTCAAGTGTATGGCAAAGCAAGGGAACACCTGTATTGAAACCCTTCTTCTAACACTGCTGCTCTTAGGGCATTGCACACATTGAAATCTCCCTGCCAGCACATCGGGAAGCAGCAGCCCCAGTGCCTCATGCATTTTGGGAGACTGTTCAGAATGCCAGAAACAGCAAGCATCTCATTTCTTGGACAATGTGGAACTTGTAGAGAAACACGAGTGGAAAAATCCTAGCTTTTTAAACTAGTTGAAGAGACCTTTTGTGATGACAGAAACAGACAGAAGGCTACAGAAGAACACAGCATGAGTGCTGTGGCTTAATGAAGGAGAATGGTGTTTTGTAATAAAATGGAGAACTGACAGGTGTGACTGGCAGAAAAAAATGTTTCTTTTCAGCTGCGACCAAGAGAGGAGGAAATCTATACATCCCAGAGTGTCAAGTAGAAGGTAAAGAGGGACTCCTGTAATGCAGAGCATTGGGAACATCTGATGCTTACAGCTACCACAGTCAAGATCAACAGAAGCAAATCTGTGGTAGAAAAAGCCATCGAAAGGTGGAAAATACAAAGTTCTCTAAATGTCTAGGGTTTGTAGAGGAAGCACACCTCTGACGCTTGCCTTGTTCCTGTACTTTTCCCTGTGTTGTCAGATACTCAGCAATACAAACCTTTCATCTGAGCCAGTGTGGCTGCACTTATGTTTTAAGAATTTTTACAGGGTATGTCTGTAACCTACCTGTGTTGGGAGTTACCTGAAATCACTACAATGTTTATCTGAAACAGGCAACTGCTGGCAGGTGGTGAAAACCCCTCACTACTAATGCACCTGCCGCTCCCCTTTGAGAAAGAGAGGAAAAAGGCATCTGTCTGAAAATAATAACACTTTATTTGATTTTTTTAATTGTTACATTATCATAAATGTTCTCTATTCTCTGAAAACAAAGCCCTAATTTGGAAAATAATGCACATACAAATCTCTTCTCATGGGTATTAAGTATACAGAAATATACAAAGATTTCTCTATTACTGTAATATATCATCAGAGTGCCCCACATCCCACATTTTTACTCAGGTTCACTGTACCGGTAAGCATAAACTACAAAGGTAACAAGCAACCTGAAAAAGACATGGTTTATATAATATAATTATATGTATGTATATATATATATATCTACAACAGTGCAAATATATAACAGCGTGCGGGCAGCAATAGTCTCTAGAGAAGCATAATAAAATTGATTCATAGTAATGCAAATGCATTACAGAAACAAGAGACAGCAATGACATATTAGATATACAGAATAAGCACACTTCAGCACGCTGATTTAAAATGATACTTTGCATTGACTCTTGCTTTATAAACAAAATTTAAATAATTCATTAACAGATTCAAGGGCAGTGTCTCACAACTGACTCAGATAAGGTGTTTCACAAGTTTTTACTGACACACTAAAGGCTTGGCTACACTGCAGGACTTGTTTTCCTTTTAGATGTATCCGTTTAATCTTTTTCTTTTAATATACTGTATTTTAAGGACATATTTTCAGCATATTTTTAGATTGCTCAGCAACTAATATACATTTATAAAGGTTAGTACAATTATCACTAGGGCCAGGGAAGCTGTTTTTTGGAAGCAACAGAAAGGAGTTTGTATAAAGATTACCCTAAAAGGGCTAGTAAAACAAGCTACATTTGGATAAGAAAAAAAAGACACCATGGATGCCACCGAAGCAAAATACCCTGTCAGCTTTAGAAGTAAAGACTTCCATGTTGCCTTGCAATGTGCTCAAAAAGACATTTTAGAAGGAATAGAAAGAAGCCCACCCACAGATCCAGAACATTAGGTATTTGGTAGCTCAAAGGAGTCTAAGAAGCCAACACTCCACCCCTACCTACCTCACACTGTTACCAAGCAGCTAAGTTTTACACCCCATCTAGACAACAACTATGAGTATCTAGCAACAAGCACACAAACGATTGATAAGCACGGGCTGAGATGAGTGGAGGCCCCAAGAAAGAAAATGGGTCAAGAAAATCTTGATGCATCTTGAAGGCATAAAGAATGCAGAGAATGCAGAATGTCAGGCTGAGCCATGGGGGGACTTCACTTTGACTGGTCACCCTTTGTTCCACTGTGCTGGCAATGGGTCTCAACAGAAATATAAGTATTTTCAAAGAAGGTTCTACAGCTTAAAACTCCATAAAGTTAGAATTCATCACAAGATTTCAAAAGAATAAAAACACTGAAGCTTGACTCTGTGCTCCGCAGTACTATTACTGCTTCACAAACTGTGTCAATCATAGACTCAGGATGTTTGGGTTGGAAGGGACCTTTAAGATCATCCAGTTCGAACCCCCTGCATGGGCAGGGACACCTCCCACCAGACCAGGTTGCTCACAGCCCCATCCAACCTGGCCTTGAACACTGCCAGGGAGGGGGCAGCCACAGCTTCCCTGGACAACTTGTGCCAATGTCTCACCACCCTCAAATTAAAGAATTTCTTGCTAATATCTATCCTAAATCTCCCCTCTTGAAGTTTGAAACCATTTCCCCTCATCCTCTCACTACACGCTTGTGTAAAAAGCCCTACCCCAGCTTTCTTGTAGACCCTCTTCAGATACTGGAAGGTTCCTACGAGGTCACCTCAGAGCCTCCTCTTCTCCAGGCTGAACAATCCCAATTTCTTCAGCCTGCATTCACAGAGAGGTGCTCCAGCCCTCTGATCAATTTAGTGGCTGTACTCTGGACACATTCCAGGAGCTCTTTGTCCTTCTTGTGTTGGGGACTCCAGACCTGGACACAGTACCCCAGGTGGGGTCTCACAGGAGCAGAGGGGGAGAATCCCCCCCCCTTGACCTGCTGTCTGTGCTGCTTTTGATGCAGCCCAGGACCCGGTTGGCTTTCTGGGCTGCAGGGACACATTGAGGGCTCATGTTGAGCTTCTGGGCCACCACCACTGCCAAGTCCTTCTCCTCAGAGTGAAGGGCGAAATATGTACAGAAACACAAATCTGCTAATACACACACAGAATTGAAAGGAAATTTTGTTATCTGCAGGCTCAATGGATCCCAGTGGGATCATAGAATCATAGAATCATAGAATTAGCCGGGTTGGATCCATTACAACAATCTCTGTATATATGATGAAAACAGGTATTTAAGATCAGGACAGTAGGAGCTGATCCCTGAAAATGCTACTGCCCTTATCCATGAGTACCAGAGCTCATGATTAACTTCAGTGACACTCAGCACTTAATTTATGCACTTCTGAGTGCTGTGTGGCAGGATTAACAGGACTCAACTCACAGGCACAGCAATGACCAGTCTGTCACAAACTGTTATAGAGGACATGACACCGTGTCATTTTCTGCCTACTTCTAGTTCTCAACAGCTCTCCAAAATGCCTCGGTTATTATCATGCTTTACATACAGAACTAAAGGAAAGAAATTCCTGAGCAGCTGCACCCTATTGGGTTGTTCTGGTAGAAAATGGCTATCATGAGATGATTTTTTTCTCAAAGGAACAGCATGTGGGACAGTATCTCTGCAGCCACCACTGGGAGCACCTCTGCAGAAATACAGACAAATTATCTACCACAGAAAGCCTGTTCTGCAGGGGCTAAAGCTACTGCCAAACTCAACCTCAATGCTTTCTAATATTCCCACCATGGGTAGGGATCTTTGCTGCCCTGTCTGAATGTTAAACGGAACAACACTCCTAACATGAGCTCAGGGCAAAACTCAGACCTTTTCTAACCTACGCAGGGCTACAGGAACAAGGCAGCTTAAAACATCATCACATCAACTTGTCAACTATGGTACCAACAATGCAAGGCCAGTTTTAACACAAGTTTCCATTTCAGCAAGGAACTGCTTGAAATTCCAGCTCCAAAGGTCTGAGCTTCAAAGGTCTAAGCACCAAAGCCTTTCAACCATTTCAATGTACAGGGCCTTGTGTCCTCTAACTTGACGTGTCCAGATCAGGCAGGCAAACTACCCAAGGTACCTTCCTCAGCTCCCTCACTCTTTGGTGCAGTACCATATCTCCCTGAGGGCAAGATCCTCTTTGTCACATTACCTAATTCAAACTATTCTTCCAGTGCTCAAAATACATGTCTAAAAAAGACCACAAGGGAGATGCCACGTTCAGTGTGAACAATTGCCTCCATAGCTGCCTGTATAATCCCTCATTAACTGAAGTAGCTTGGGAAACCAGAACCAACACACAGACTACACCCCGTTAAGTGAAGGAAGCTGAATTACACTGTTAATATTTCACATTATTCACTTCAGATCTGTTGCAGAAACTGGACCCATACTACCACAGTGAGGACCCAGGTCTGCTCTAGCTGACATTGCCCAGCAACCCCATGAACAAGTGTGATTTTAAATGTGGCAACTGCTATAATAAAACTCACTGTATGGGGTCAGAATTCAAGTCACTAGGAAAAATATTTACCTCAGGGAACTACTGAAGTAACTCAGGCCCAGTAGCAGGCAGCTGTTTCTTTCCTTTTATTACAGAGAGAAGTAGATTAACTTAAGACTTGCTTTTAGACAGCCATGGTTTTGAGAGATAAAACATCTCCAAAATCACTACCCATTACACAGGACAAACACCCCTGACCCTCTCTATCACAGCCACCAAACGAGACTGGACCTGCAGCTCAGTGAGCAAAGGCACCATGTAAGGTGTTTCAGGCTGCAGGAAGAGGTATGCAAGCCTTCTGCACCCTCCTCACACACATATTCTGTTTGTAAACACCTTCACTGCACCTCAAGCCTCTCCCTCTGCAATCATGCCTAAATATGATCATTACACAGCACAAGATGAAAGAATATAATCATATTCCAACAAACATTGACACTGAAAAATAACCAAGATCCCTTCCTGCTTGAGTTTAGAAAGTAAAATAAATGCTGACACTGTTCAAACATAAAGCAGTCGTGGATTGGCGTTTCTGATGTAGAAAGAGAAAACCCAAGAAGTTCATTTTTCCCTACCAAAACTGTGCAGATAACAACCCCAATTATGCAAAGTAAATATACAGAAAAATATACACTCATCTCCATGCTTAATCTTCATTAATCTCTTCACCTCAAAAGAAGGATTTTGTGATTTGAAAAGATTAATTCAAGAGCACTGTAAAGCTGTAATCTCCAAGAGACTAACCCAAAGCAAGTGTATTTTTCAGCATAGCCTCTCAGCCAGCCAACATCTCAGTCTTCCAGAGCAATACATCCCTCACCCAGCAAAGCAATTAAGCATGGACTTTGATGACATCAGTTTTTCCTTTAATTCACATCAGAGAGTATAGATGTGAGAAGTTATTCAGATACTTAAGCACCTTGTTAGAACAGGGCTTCAAAGGATCCCATCCAGCTAGTGTTGAATAAATAGCACAGATTGGACCTTCTCTGTGAGGATCACTGTTGGGATACAGGTCCATAGGTACCACACTGCTTTCTAGAAACAAATGCTTAATGAAACATTTGTTTCTGTTAACACAGGCTTTGACACAAGAACCGACTGATATGCTCGGCACCTGCAATATCCTGTACTTGGACTTCATTATCTCCCACTTACAAAACTAGCTCTCCCTATTGTGTATACATTTTTCCACTCATTTAATTAAAAAAACAAACAAACAAACAAAAAACAAAACAAAAAAAGATATCTTGTGCTCTAAATATTAAGAAATGAACAGGATTTCAGCATCAGGTTTTTCTTCTGTTACTCCCTTTGATCTATATAGATGAAATTTTCTCCATTTGTTATCTGAGTAGCTTCTGCTTTCTAAATATTTTATTGAATTGTAAATAACAATGTTTTGAGTTTAAAAAAAAATCTGTTAGTTTTTTCAGATTATATGCAAGTTTCCACAAAGCAAAACAACAGCAAAACATTTGAAGCACCTAAAAGTCTTTACTGATGGACATCGTAACCAAAACAACATGTCAAAACAAGCTGAAATAAAACAAGGAGGCCAACAGAACACTAAAGTCATTCTGTGATCCCAATAGAAATCATACATTCAGTTTTCAAGAGATCTTTTAAAAACCTTCAGACTCATGCAACTTCTAGTCAGACTGTGACTAGTTTGAATGGCAATAATGGCATTGATTTTTGTCAATTTATGGCTATTTAAATATGGTTAAATGAACTGAAGACCTCAAATCTTTAGAATCTTGCTGGCCTCATCATTCTTCTGCATGAAACCTTCACAGCTTCACAGTGTGCTTGCTTTAACACTACGGCACACGCATGCCCAGTCCGTAACCTGGGAATGCTTTTTATACCAGCATATTGGAATTTATTTTAACATAAACAGA
Source organism: Calypte anna (assembly GCF_003957555.1). Lineage (NCBI taxonomy): Eukaryota > Metazoa > Chordata > Aves > Apodiformes > Trochilidae > Calypte > Calypte anna. The sequence goes on along the minus strand of NC_044244.1, from coordinate 110,640,353 downwards.
AAAAAAAAGATAAGTTGAGACCATGGTAAAAATCTTTGCAGTATATGAAAACATGGGAATGGACTTCAAATACTTGTTGCACAGTAGTGACGAGAGAGAGATCATTAGTTAATTTTAGAGCTGAGGAAGCAAAGAATGATTATCTCATTTATGTGTAGCACTGAGTTTCAACAGAATTGATTTATTTCTCTACTGGGATACTAGAGTCTGAGAGTTATCCTTAGAATAGTAATTTTCAACTAAATGCTGCCAGCATTCCCATCTGGCTGGGAAAAAGTATATCTACTCAAAAAAAGGAGTAACAAAATATTCCAGAGCATGCATTTTTTTAGGAACACCCCTGAAAGATCAAGCTTTTGGCTACCATAATATAATACACTACAAAGTTCCAGTACAGGAGGACACGTTGCAGACCGAAAAGGTAAAAATAAGAAAGTCTACAAGTATAAGAGCAGGCACAGATAACAAGACAGTAGTATCCAAGGAACTCATCCTGCTAAATCGGTCTGGATGGGAGAAGACAGCATTGTCATCATGTAAGTTAAGAGTGCTGAAATATCAGCAGAGTTACTTAATTTGGTAAATTGCAAGTGATTTTTAATGTCGTATTTGGTAAGTGGTGTTGGTAAACACAAAACATGAACCCTGAAGGTACTTAATGCCATGGATGTCATGCTCTTTTGTACTCACTAGCTACATCTGGACCAGCAGTGTGTGACAAAAGAGTAATTTGGCAAATGTAGTCCTTTGACTGCTTGCAAACAAGTTTAACTGCCTGTAATATTCACAATGAGAGTCCTGAATTATCTATGGCAAGTTGTGTCAAGGGATTTCTGTTTGCAACTTATTTTTAAAATGTTGACAGTTATGAGTATTATTTAGAATAGCCAGAATTCCTCATTTCTGATCCTGGACAGCCATGTAGGTTCACACCTGCTCGTGCTTATGCCTGGAAAAGCTGCAGAGCTGTACAAAAGCTTTTTGTGAAAAAAGCAGCAGCAAAACTATGCAAAGAGGCTGTGTACAGATGATTTTTTTTTTTCTCCTTGCTTTCACAGGTCAATCTTATTTCCAGGAAAAGTTCAGATAACCTTCCTAAAAGTTACAAAGGTGAGATAGGCAAAACAAATTCACGCTTCTTTTAACAGTTTCATTGGTGTTGAGATGACTTAATTCTCATGCCGTGCATGTAGGCTTCAAAATGAGAACAGAACTGCTTGGCATAATTATAACTGCAGTATTACAAGGTCATTTGCATATTTTGAGGAGACTCCTACATGCAGTGAGAGTGCTGTCATCAGAGGCAGTCACAATGCCCCATGTTTTGAGCTGTGGACACATCCTGCACTCCACCAGGCTTTAACAATTGGTCAGGCTTTAGGGATAGATTCTGCTTTCACAATGTAAGAAAAAATGAGCTTCAGAGTGCTTTGATGTTTTCACTTACAGGAGGTAGATCAAACAGATACTGAGCATAGTTAGTATTTCAAATATCACAAATATCGAGGATTTGAAAGACACTGCAAAAGAACATTTTTCAGTCATTCAGTGACAGCTTGAACATGTCTGACTGCCTTTGCTACCTGTTGTTGCTCCCAAATATAGACCACAGATTTAGTGCAGACTCAGAATCTGCCTTTTCCTCTTATCATTACAATTTTCAGATGTGAGACCAGCTCGACAAGTAAAGCACCAGAATTCTAGATTTAGACAGAAACAAAAATAATAAGTTGAATCACTTCAGGTTTGTTTTAAAAAAGTATCCATATTAAAAAGATATCTTTACCTTAATAATTAATACATATACAGACTTTTGGCCAGACGGGGTCATTCTGTGGAAAAGAATTGCAAAATAATACATAGAAAAGTGCAAAGATGAAACTTTGAATTTAAAAGATGAAAGAATCCTAATTTCTTTGCATTCCCCATTTTGCATTTCATTACCTTGTCACCTATAGATGACATTAGACTATTCTGGCTACCAGGACTAGAATAACCTTATCATAACATTGGTCTTCATACGGAAAGTTCCTGCAGCCAGGTTTTTTATTACAGTTACCCTGCCTCATTATTGATACTCTGTGGTGCAAAATTCCCTTCTATTTCTTCTTCCTAGGTAAAGCTAGGTAAAGTGTAATGAAAACATGACCCAACCCAACTGGACTGATTGGCTTAACACTATATGTCCACTATCCCATTGTGGTTCTCTATGGGTTAGGTCATAACAGCATCTAGCTGGCCACTGGAGACCGGCCTGCCACAGTGAGACAATGTCAAGTGCTCTCTATTGTATGTCTAAAGATCTTTCTACTTCATCTTCTAAGCTTTTTTTCTTTTACCTCTCTGCTCGGATTTTGTATCTGAGAACAAAATAGGCAATTACGCGCAGAGAGAAGAAGAAAATTCCAAGAACAATGAAGTCCAGGTAAAGTTTGGCATTTTCTACGTCCAGTTCTCTCAGAATGGCCTCTGATTTTTGAAAATGGCAAGTGTCATCTTTGTCGCAATGGAGATCTTCCCGATCCAGTCCATAGATGGAGAGAATAACTCCTTCAAACCCGTATCTGGAAAGAAGAAGGATGGATTACAAGGATGTTCCCTGATGTTCTCTGTTTAGAAGTACTCCACCTGCAACACAAGCCCTGTGACAGCTTGATTGCAAACACTGAGGAGTTCAATCTTGTTCTGACACATGTGTCTAGGGCTAAGTTCTCTCCCTGTAACAACCAAGCAAATGATGTCACCAGCATTTTCTGAGCCTGAAGGAGGACAGAAGTTTTGTCTTCTATTGTTCCCAGTTTGCATACAGTGAAATTTCTCCAAAGCACTATGTTAAAATACAAAGCAGACTAATTGAACCTCAGATTCAGAAATCCCCCTTTTAGAAAGAACATCATTAATTCACATTTTTAAAACCAAGTTTGGGTGCACTTAGGATGCCTTTGCAAGCAGATACACAACCATGGACCCCATGCGTATGTCTCCTGTCGGCTCCAGGAGACCCCGCATGGGCTAGACAAAGGTTTAAGTTCTCATCTTTAATTCTAGCTACTAATTCAGGGGGTGCACTCTCTTAATCTTTGATAGGTCTGTGTGTAAGGCCTCATTTGCTAAATGAGAGGATATTTTAACTTGGGTTTTCTCAGTAAAACTGTAGCTTGGGTAAGGTGGGGGAAAGGGGGATGGGAAAGTTCACCTCCTGTAACTTCAGGCTAGGCTCCAGAGGTTTCCTGATGACAATCATCCCATCTAAAGACAGATGTATCAGACAGCAAGAAAGGCAGACATACACACAATATAAGGTGCCAGTGGTTCTTGAAACACCAATTTAGATTAGAAATGATACAACCGACATGCCTCTTGTGGAAGTGCTACTGTAAACCCTAAAAATAGGTCTTTATCCAACAAATCTACCTAGCATACAGCATCTTCTTCCAAAATAAGGTCCTAGTGTCAGTTTCTCAGTTGGGCATACTGTCTCTATTATTTCAGAAATGCACTACTACAAAAACCATGGAGATCTGCATGATGTGCAATACCAGTAAATTCAATGGGATGGTCATGGACTTTCACCTGATAACCTGTACTGAAATGTTCCTATTTACTTCATGTCACAGACAACATAAAATGCCGTGAGATAATGTGGTATACATCATACACATATATATACTCCAAAAGAATGTTCTCTGAACATAGTCTCTTTGGCACCCAAAATAACCAAACATGCAGGGGCAAACAAACAGCATTTCCAAGATGTGAGGCTATTGGCCTCCCTGAAAGTACCTGACATAGGAAATGTAGGACATCCACTGGAGGTATGTTGGGATGGTATCAAAGCTGACAAAAAACCCAGAGAACAGAAGTACTGGGATGGCAGTAACTGGGCCCACAAAAGTAGCCACCTATGAAGAGAAGGAATCAGACAGTCAGAGAAAAAAATTAAAATTCATCTGCTCTTTCATCTCATGTCCCCATCTCCAGAAAGGAAATTTAAAAGAGCAGACTTATGGACTTACCCCTGCCTTTAAAAGAGCAGACTTATGGAAAATCCTCTGTTCTATGCTAAATCCATAGGCTGTGCAAATTTGGTACACTGACAGGGCTAAGTGATGCCATTCAAATAATTCTTGTAACAATATTCTCCCAAATTAACAAAGTTCAAACTACCAGGAAGTGACTAAATTTTTTTGGGCAAGGTTTCTTGTGAGGGTGAGGTTACATGCTATTAGTGGAAGAAAAAGAACCCCTCACTTCTTCCTAAACCCTTTTATTACTAGTTGACAGTGCTGCTTTCAGAATCACAGAATGATCACAGAATGTTTTATGTTGGAAGAGAACTCTAAGATCATCCAGTCCAACCTTTAACCAACACCACCCCATTTGCTGGGATTTGTCCTCTAAAGAACAGGAACCCACCAAAAACTTTACAGTGCAGATAGGCACTGTGACTCTCTAGCTTCTCTGGGTATGACCATCCTATTCTTAAATACTTTTCCCCTGACTCCCCACAAAGGACACACACTTCCCTCCTCATTAACCCCATAGGAAGAGCAGCTGCTCCAAAAATGTGGTGAGGAGGACAGGGAATGTCTTCAGCTGGGTAGCTCTGGTGGAGAAGAAAGATCCTGACTCTAGTCCAGCCTGTCAGGTCTACATCCTCTCCAGGGCAAAGGGCCATACAGGTATCTCTGAGGAGAGCAGATGTACAGGATCACACACCAGGGCTATGCTGAGCTCCACAGGGTGCACAGAGAGGGATTCAAGTCTTCTACTGCAGAAATCTCAAGAGCATCAATGCATATTGATGTCAATATCATCTGTTTATCACAAGCCAAATCAACTCAAACAGGAGCAGGCACAGTCCCATTCAAATAGGGAAGGAACTTCATATCCTGACATCTAGTGGGTCTATATGCTGTTGAAGGTGATGCTAATGGGAAGCATCAAGGAGCTGTATCAGCTGAAGAGAAGTTTTTGCCTGTCATCTCTCAACAAATGCCCTGGAGACACAGCAGCAGCCACAGGAAGCAGTCAGGGTTAGGGGGACAGCAGGGTTCATATGAGGCCACAAAACACCATCAGTACCTGGAGGGATGTGGAGGCTGCACCTATGAGAAGACCAAGTGACTGAGCCACCAGGGATGTCATGGTGCCCAAAGCTGCAAAGAGGACAAATCGGAGTGCATCAGATGGCTGTGAAGTCATCCAGTACACAATGCTGCAGTAAGCCACAGGAAACATGATCTGCAAGGAGATGCACTTGGAGTTAGTCCATTAAAGCCAAACATTCACTGTTACTCTGAATAAGATAAAATCATAGGGAGTCCAAGTTAATTCACAGCTCTCACAATTCCTATTACATGACAGGCATGGCTGAGAATAATAAATACACCTGCCACCATATGTGGTATCTATCACACTATTTGGGTATTACAAAACAGACCCCACTATTAGCCCTTTTCAATTCCCCTTCTACTCAAAAAAAAAAAAATGGTCATCTGCTTGTCCAAAACATACTGGGTCAGGTCTTGGTTTTTGAGAAATCCTGCTCTTTACTCTTCGGGTGCTTTTGATTTGGATCTGAAGCTTCAGAACACACATATGGACAGTTTCTCCACTATTCAGGTGGTGAAAGACTGCAGCAGATTGCTCAGAGAGATGATAGACACCTCATCTTTGGAAAATCAATTGTTAGTTTGGAGGGAGCTCTGAGCAACCTGATCGTGTTGAAGTTGACCCTGCTCACTGCAGGGGAGGGATTCAACTAGATTATGTTTAAAGGCTCTTTCCAACTCAAATTATCCTATGATTCTGTGTTAAAATACCAGTACTGATCTTTTTGGCAAGTGGCCTTGCCACGAATTTAAATGTTTCTAGTTTTATTGAAGAGTAGAGCATGTACCTGGAAAGGAACATCAGCCATGGTTTTGGCGAGATAGTAGGCTTTCAGGCTGTACCAGTAGTTCAGATGTTCCCTAAGAAATACTCCCATCTCAAGAGGAACTGCAGAGAACACGAATTAGTAAGTTAGGTTGTCAGTGTGCAATATTCTTGCACATAGTAATGTAGCATATTCATAGCTAATCCTGAACTCCTGTAGTCCCATAGTAGAACTGAAACGCTGAAGACCTTTGAAAGACTAACAGTAGTTTCAATGATTTGTAATGAAATGTAAGAAAGCATCTCAGAGAGTTGCTCACTATGTATGCTATACACCAGTCTACTCAGATGATGTGAACCTCCCTCCACCTGGCTTTTTGAAAGAGAAACGCTATTAAAATTTAAAAAACTGGTTATTCTTTTTGGTCTTTTGGCATCCAAAGTAACAGTGCTCCCAGAGGAAGCATGAAACAGCCCACACTGCAAGAGCTTCCTTTCCACATGAATAACACTGCTCTCATGCAGAGGTTAGGACTTAGAGACACTATTACAGCTTCCCTAAGACCAACCACATACTGATGATGCATTTGAGATGCACCAGCACTTTAGGAAAAGGGGAAATTCTAGTCCAGGACTGTAATAGCGAACTGTCAGGGTTGAAAACCACTCGTAAAACTGGGGAAAGATGGCACTGGACAAACCTATCTCTTTTTGCCTCTACACTGCAGCTCAGTGAGTACAAGATGTACATCTTAGAAGCAGAAACACAAGTTAGACATTATCTCATATGAAAACGATACATTTCAGCACCCCCTGAGTTTACTGTAATCTTGTCCACTGATGTAACATTATGACAGGTACTCACAGGTAAGGACAGTTGGCATGAGTGCAGCAAACATAAGAAACAACATGGAAAAAAAGAGGAATCCAGAGTTGCTGAGGACTTTCTTTGCTTCATTGCCAATGCCTAAGTAGAGCAAGCCGATGAGCAGCCCAATGCCGATGTGTGAGGTGATGCGCAAGTGTGTCAGGACCTACAGGCAAGGAAAGAGTAGTGTGTCTGATCAGAAAGCCTGGGCTCAACAACAATGACATTGTGACTGAAATCAGATACACAGACTGCAGAAAAGGAGTACTTATGTCCAGAAGAACTTGCACAAAAATGTTAATTTCCTACTGGCTAACTGCTTCAGATAAGGAAAACTTACAGTAATGAGCTTCTCGGTGTCAATCAGACATGTGGTTATTATATTCCTTGTAAACAAAAGTAGAAACTGAAAAGGCTGCAATCTGAAATCTTACTGTCTGACAATGTCATGGAGCCATCAGCCCTCATGCATCAGGAGAAAAAAATTTCTAACTAAAAGACAGATTTCCAAGGGCAGAGGGAGACAACAAGGGTGTTGCAGGCTTGCACACACCGAACTAGCTAAGTCAGGCATAAATTACTCTTTTGTGCATGTAAGGTCAAGTTGAGGTAGCTCACCTCCTTAACTCATGGACCAATCCCATTTCAAAGCACCAATCACACAATGTAAATAATCCTACCTCTTAAATTTGTAAACACTTAAGAGATAAGAAAAAAATTTCCTGAGTAAAAACCAAAAATGTTCCATTGAATTTTGGTAATGCAAACTAGAGACCAAAAACATTTAATAAACTTATGTGATAACTTCAGGATTTGGGATTTTGAAGGGAGGTGTTTAATTTTAAGCAAAAGGTGAAAGATATGTTTTCTCCTTGGAAATGACGAGGCTTGTTATAATACTTACTCCATCTTGATTTTTAAATGTATGAAAATCAGATATGCTCCCCTTTCAAAGAAACAAATTTTTCATATATATATTTTCTGTTTCACAAGGAAAAAGAAAGACTTCACATATTAAGCTTACGTAACACTGAAATTATTAAATCTACCAACCCAATTTTTCTGGAAAAACTTATTTTGTGGCACATGAGTATGATTTTCTGCTCACTTTTTCACAGGATAAATAACTGTATAAAGAACCTGCCAGCACAGAAGGGATGCAGGGTTTAGGCTTTTAGCCCAGGTGCTTCAGAGTTCTTCTGAAGAAAACTGTGCTTCACAATGAAGATAGTACAATAAACAAGACTGAAAGATCAGTCTCTTTCATTTGAAATTCTGCAACTACCTTCATGCATGGGCTGCTGGACAGGACCTTTAAGCTGTATTACCCTACCTCAAAGGAACTGAATAGATCTTTTGGCTACCAAAGTTATCATAATGGCAGTCTTACTGAATCCCTCATGATGGTGAGAAAAGTCCTTTTGAAGAGGATGCAGAACTGGGTTAGGCAGCTGGCGGAGAAGCTGTGGCAGCCTTCTGTGGAGGAGGAATCCTGCGGAAACACATAAAAGAATAAACTTCTTTCTTTCCAGTATCTTGCTTAGTTTTCATTCACAAAACCCTACTCTCATCAGCTGAATATGCCCAGAAACCTCCACCATTGACTTGAGGATTTAAATTCCCTTCCTCCCCTCCCCAGTCTCAAGCCATGCCCATTAGTTGTGACATCCAAAATACCTCTTCGGAGGGCCGGTGCCAGAGGAAGGGATTCAACTCATTCTCACCACCAACATCCCTCTTGTAGTCTGTGTCACATATCCTCTCTCGTACTGCCCTTACCAGCCGACTATTTTGGTCTCCATATTCACCAGATGCTACTTCCATAACTAAACAAATGAGAAGGTAAGTTACCACTGATGAGTTACAAGACTTATTATTAGATCCCCTTGATTCTGTTGCACTGACAGAAATAGAAGTTTTGCCTAAAACAGGCTCTAAAATGCCATAAGAATCATACATATACACACATACTTTAAATACATCTTTCTATAATTCAGAGAGTTTTCTTCATGCTGGAAGTTAAACGAATCATTTTAGAGAAAAGGGAGTGAATATGTGATTGTCTTAGTAATAAAAAATTACAAAAGTCTGTTTTTGTGGTCCTTTCTGCTTCTTTAGAATTAAGAAACAACCTTGAGAAAACCCTCAATGGTATTATCTGTACAGTGGTACTGTTCAAGATGAAAAAACAGAATACTGGAGACACTTGAAAAGACACTAAGATTACTTACTATGAAACGCTAAACATATGTATATATCTTTCACTACCTGGACTTCCACCAGACAGAAATATTCAACAAAGTGTACCACTAGATGGCATTCACACTACTTAGGAAAAAAAAAATCTTTTGAATTTTGGTACATATATGTACACATACACGTTTCTATGTACAAAAGTATAAAGCACATCATGGTACACATTACCCTGAAAGTGGTAATCATATATGAAGTAAATTAAATAAAGTACTCAAATAGGCCTTACCAAAATCTGCTGGATTATGGTAGGTTGGGCAATTCAACCCCAAATCTCTTAAGTAAGGGACTAGGTTCACCACCTTTCCACGGTATATGCATTGACCTTGACTTAAAACATAGAGCTGGAAAACAAGGGAAAGAGAAGGGAAAAAAAAAGAAAAAAGTGAAACAGTATCAAAATATTTGAACCTGATATCATTATGACAGCAATCCATGAACCTAATGACTTCTTGTGCCTGTGGGAAGAACACTTTATGAAGATATGTCACCACTTGGCACTACCTTTTCAGAGAATTACAGCTAATGGAAAATGAAATGGTTAAGGTTTGAAACATTCCTTCTAGGACTTAAAGCACATCAACACAGAAACAGACTAATCCCAGCCCTAGACACATGCTGAAAACAGGCAAGAAAAAGTATCAGGGAGCCATCTGATTTCCACACATTATGGATGTATTGGGCTGGCTGACAAGGCTGGTAAATGAAGGAATGGAAGGAGGAACAGCATAGCAATGGGAAACAGCTTAATTAATTAATTTTACTTTTAGCTACACTATTGACTTTAAATAAATCTCTTTGTCAGACTGTCAATCTGCAAGAGCTTGTTCACCAATGGTACAATAGATTTTCTCTTAGCACTCCCAGGTGTAATTTATATATCCTAACAAGATTAAAGTAAATTTAAATCTAACCTAATGTATAGTTCACATCCTGTTGCTAGGTTGGAGAAAAGACCTCCAACTCACTTCATTTCAATTATTATTATTTCACATGAATCAACCCCTCTGAATTTACAACTAGCTAGGATGAGAATGTGTACCGGCAACATTGTAGACATTGGCACTAAAGCTCTTAAATGACTCTACTTTACTTACAGACCTGTGCCCAGTAACAGTGGTGGGCAAAGGCATAAAAATCCAAGTGCAATGATCATGCTTTCACAAATGAACTAGACAGATTACTTAAAAACACGAGATGGAAATAATGGACATGGGCAGAGAAGAAAAAGTATATTTTACTCTGATTTATTTAATTTCTTTTCATTTAAACCACAGCCTAGAATTATTTATGTTTTTACTTAAAGACTGTGGCCTTGAAAATATAACCTACCTAAACCACACAGAAAGAGTTTGATAATAATACCTGATCAAACAACTCAAATAGTTTAGCACTGGGCTGGTGAATCGTGCAGATGATGGACCTGCCACCCTGGGCTAAAGCCTTCATCAGAGAGACGACCTGAAAACATGATGCACTATCCAAGCCACTGAAAACAAACAAAAAAAAAGAAGCTTGTTATACAGATATCCAAAGGCACCACTCAAAAACTGCACACACTTTTGCTACTTTGGTCTCTCACTATTATCCTTTTATAAATTTTATCTATAGGAGTTTAATTTTATCATATGCCAACGCTATGCTTATCTTTCTCCATTAGTCTTTTAATTAAGTTGGAAGCATGCCCAAGAATGACAAATAAAGCGTATTTGCTAAGCTTCCTTAAGGGACTTCTGCATGTTAGGACTGAAGTTTTAAATGCTCCCAGCTTTAATGAACAGATACATATTCATAGCTCTCCCACCCTTCTTCAGGACTCAGCACAGAATGTGACTCTAAATATGCTACATTCATTATTGAAAGTCAGACTTTAAAACATATATTATATTCAAGCTATCTGCTTGAAAAAGAAAACTCATGCCACAATGTGAAAAAAAATTACCTTTCTTCCTTCCTGTTTCAGTTTGTGTCTCCCTTAAAAATTATTTTTAGTCTCATGGTCTGTCAGCTGCAGCAGTGACCCAAGGCATGAAAATCAAAATACCCAAATCAAATTATTTCTTGAGGCCTTATTCAGTTCTTCCTGGCAACACAAAATGAGCCTTTTCCAAAGACTCATGAGGTGAATAACACTTCTGCAGCACTATTCTACTATATAAAGCAGTATTTGCCCATCTATAATACTTGGCTTTGAAGTACCTAGTTGGTTCATCAAAAAACATGACAGGAGGATTGTTCACCAGCTCCAAAGCAATGGCAAGACGCTTTCTCTGGCCTCCAGAAAGACTCCCAGTCCTAGTATTGGCACATGTCAGCAAACCAAGGGCTGTCAATATTTCTTTTACCTAGAGGAAACACAACAACCCATCATTTAAATTTATGAGCACAAAATAAAAGCATCTTTACTGATTTTTCTGAAGAAAGTAAACTAGCTAATTACTTTGTTTCATCATTCATTCCCCAAAGGCTTTTTCCATCTAACAAAGGAAATGTGGATCTTAAACATTTATTAGAGTCAGTGGGACTTAACAGCCTACCATTTACTATTCTGACCCAAATTCTATTTGTTTGTCCTATATGACCTGTGTCAGTACAAAAGCCTGGCCTGTGAAAATGGAGTGGCAACCAGTTCTTTCATAGCACTGGTGATCCGGCCTGTCCAGATCCCTCTGCAGAGGCTTCCCACCCTCAAGCAGATCAACACTCCCACCCATATTCATATTGTCTGCAAACTCACTGAAGAAGTTCTCGAGCACCTCATCTAGACCACTGATGAAGATACTGCACAAGACTGGTCCCAAAACTGAGCCCTGGGGAACATCACTGGTGACCAGTCAACACTGAATTTAACTCTGATGACTACAACTCTATGGGCCTGGCTACGCAGCCAGTTTTTAACCCAGTGAAGAGTACACCTGTCTATGCCATGAGCTGCCAGCTTCTCTAGGGGAATGCTGTGGGAGATGCTGTCAAAGGCTTTACTGAAGTCCAGGTAGACAATGCCCCCAGCCTTTCCCTCATCCACTAGGCAGGTAACCTGGTCATAGAATGAGACCAGGTTGGTCTGGCAGGACCTGCCTTTCCTGAGCCCATGCTGGCTGGGCTTGATGCCCTGGCTGTCCTGCACTTGGCTGTGTGAGCATGCTGAAATGAACCTCTCCATAATTTTTATGGGCATGGAGGTCAGACTGACAGGCATGTAGTTCTCTAGATCATCCTCTCAGCCCTTCTTGTAGATGCATGTCACAATGGCAAGCCTCCAGCTGTCTGTGACCTTCCCTGTTTACCAAGACTGCTGGTAGATGATGGAGAGAAGCCTAGTAAACTCGTCTGCCAGCTCCCTCAATACTGTCTTTGAGTAGGATTTATTCTATCATTACAAGCCCAATGAAATTCACTGTAACATAAAAATATCTGCCTTACAGAGCTCACTTCATAGACTTCTTTGGTGTCACCAAAATCTCTCAGTTTGCTGCACAGCATACATACCATTTCTCTCCTGCCTTCATCTTTCTCTTGAAGTTTCAGATGAGCAGATACCTGGAACACAATACAATGGAGTTTTATTTTGATCTGGCTTGAAGCGCAACAACCAGTCGCAGAGGATGTCTCCTGCATGACATTCCAATGTACCTTTTATACAACTTCTTTTAGCCCAGTTGGGAAAGTTTAAGTTGAACTATAATGTTCAAAGCACAAGCATCACATACAGCTGTGCAGTAGGTAACTGAGTATAATCTGAATTAAACAATAGGGAGATAGGAGAGTCCTGTTTTCTGGATAGCCACTAACTTCCCAGGCAATGACAGAACCACAGTTTTTTTGTGCTTCATCCATACCATAAGGATATCAAAAATACCTCTGCTATTGTTCAGGATATTAACAAATAAATACAGAAATGTGAGACTGCACCTGGAATATTGCATACAGCTTCAGAGCCCCAAGAAAGATACATAGACCTGTTGGAGAAGATCCAGAGAAGGGCCACAAAGATGATTAAAGGGTTGGAGCACCTCTGCTAGAAAGACAGGCTGAGAGAGTTGGGGCTATTCAGCCTGTAGAAGAACAAGGTCCAAGGACACCTTATAGTGGCCTTCCAGTACATGAAGGAGGCCTACAGGAAAGATGGAGAAGGGCTTTTCACCAGGAAGAGTAGAGACAGGTCAAGGGGTAATGGTTTTAAACTAAAAGAGTGTAAATTAAAGGTAGATATTAGGGGAAAATTCTTCCCCATAAGGGTAGTAAGATACTGGCACAGGTTGCCCATGGAAGTTCAGGTTGCCCTGGCCATGTTCAAGGCCATGTTGGATGAAGCCTCGTGTGACCTGGTCTAGTGGGAGGTGTCCCTGCCCATGCAACAGGGTTGGATCCTGATGATCTTTGGTCCTTTCCAACCCAAGCCATTCTATGATTTTATGAAATAAATAAGCCTGTAAAAGATGTCATCTGCTGTCCTAAGAGACAGCTCCACAAAACATTATGATTAACCCTTATTAGAAGCAATTAAACTGTTAGGTAATTATTTTTGTCAGAGCTTGATGGATTAATTTAACAGCAAGTATCACCTGGGCCCAGTTCTAAAAAAGTGGTCCTAATGGATTCTGACTAGAATGTTCAAGCAAACAAAATATAAGAAAAACTTCTTAACAGAGATGAACCTTTGCAGAAAATTAGCCACATAAAAACTAGTGATTTCTTCTGCCCTTAAAATTTGTGAACTGATCTTGGCGTACAGTATGAGAAACCTTAGTCTTATTTTCATAACATTCTCTGAGAAAAACTGACTTGTTCCTCAAAATGAGCAACAGGTACTTCTAGACTGACTGGTCAAGTCGGAAATTAGTAAACTTCTTGAGGTTATGAAAAACAGTAAAAATAATTTACATTGCCTGTAAGTTTGGAGATTTTTCTGCTTCTGTTTTTTTCCTGTGAAGAACTGGAAGAAATTTTATACAATGCCTTTACTGAAGAAAAGACACACAAGAGTAGAAGAAGTAACAGAGAGACCATGCTAAAGTCAAAATAGCACTTTGCAATAAGAACATTCAAGATGGGGAGAGGTTCCTCAATCACCATCCAAGAAAAAAACTTATGCCTACAAAGGCTCATTCTGTGCAGAACTGCATGTTCCATTCTCTGGGATGTTTAAGGAGTACAGCCTTAGTTCTTCTTCCAGATCATAATCACAAATTGAAAACTGTAAATCTAAAGAAGCTCAGAGAACTCTGGATAAGCCTGAAAAAGAATTCAAGGCATCTTCCAAGTCCACACTGCGGTAACAGCTCATGGCATTACCTGAAGTTAAGAACACATACATGATACACAGATATTTTTCCAACCAAATAAATTAGAGCAAGAAACAAAGCTCACCATCATAGCTTCCTGAACAGTCAGATGAGGAAGTAGCATGTCATCTTGCATGATGTAGCACGAGACTTTGCGAAAAGATCGCAGGTCACGAGGCTGTCCATTGATGAGAATTTCTCCTTTCATCCCTGTCTCTCTGAAATGAACCAAGAAAATAAACAAGGGTGAATCTTGCCTTCACTTGTGCTGCCACAGACTTTACTGTGTGGAAGTATTAAGTAATTATTGCTCATTATGGAATAAAACAGATACAGGCGATAGAAACGGATTTATTTCATGATTATACTTTCTCTTTCCCACAATGTGATTTTTCTGTTTTTAATTTTACTTGAAATCAGTACAAAATATGTGCTGTCTTATACGAATGCCTTAAAAAAATATCTAATCATTCAAGTGATAATTTTTTTTTTTGGGCTTCTCCACACTAGTCCTTATTCTGTAATGGCCAACAACACAGAGACACTTTGTATTTGGCCATACAATAGGGGATTCAGGAAGCTGACCCACAGTCACTTCACACATTGCAGTTTGGTCAAGAGAGCATCAACATCATAGAAGTGGTGACTAAAAAGGGTAATTTTCCTCAAGTGCTTATAAAATGTGATTTTAAGAACTCCACAAACAGAAGTACTGGGTCAGATTTGTTACCCCGCTACAAAGGAGAAATTTCTTGTGTGTTTTGGACTTTAAATCACTTCCTATTTTGGGTCTGTCTTGCTAACTGACAAATCCTAAGTGAAAAGAACAGCGGAAACAGAAAACAAATATAAGCAATAACAATCTAATTAAAATCTGTGGAATATTCATTTCCTATGAACACTGGGGTAAGATTTTGTCCCCAAGAAGCCAAGTGGTTAAGTGATCTTATCTTACTTCGGATTTTCATTGTTACTGACCTGTATCCTGCCAGAATGTTCATGAGTGTTGACTTCCCAGCTCCAGAAGGACCCATAATTGCGACAAGTTCTCCACTGCTGAACTTCCCTGAAATTCCTTTCAATAGGGTCTTATAACCTGAAAGGAGAAAGTTCACTGAACCCTTCACAATATCATCTGGTGGGCTATGAAAGTTTATTTCCTCTAAAAAAGGATGACAAATAGGCATTAGCAGATACCTACTGAGGGCTGGCTGATGCTAAGATGAGCACATTGCAATCAAAACCAAAATTCTGAGCATTAGTGGAAGCCTCCCTAACTACACAAGCATCATGGTGAGATTACTGGGTCACATAGTGTTGATTTACTCCAGGAAAATTTTCCAACAGGTATAACAAGCCTTGCTGCTGTTTGATATGTGTCTTCTCAAAGTATTTTACTAGGATACAAGGGTCTCCATTACCATAGCTAATACTCAACAGCTAACATAACTCCACAGCCTTGGAGCAGACTGTTCTCCAATCACTGCAGCTTCAATGCCAAAATTTTGCCATCTCACCAAAACAACAACTTCTTGGAGGTGAACAGCCATGATCTCAAAGGCAAAGCCCTCTGCTTTTGCTCACTCCCCACTAAAAGAGATGTAACAAGAAGCACAGCAAAGAAGACATACGCTATAAAATAATCCTGTTTCATTCTTACCATAAGGGCTATAAAGGTTTTTCTAGGCAGAGAGACTGAACACAGTAACTCTGTAAAAATAATTCCTAAAGAAATATTTATTGCAGATTAAGAACATAAGTTTTTTTTCCTCATTTACATGAATGCACTTCACAAGATCATGATACAATAAATATACCCACAGGCAAAGCTGTTCTGAAATAACCATGATACCAACTTCAAATGTACCATCTTATTCCTGAATAAATTCCCTTTGCCAACACACCATAATTTAAATCCCCAAACTACATGTTACCATAGGTGTAAGCAAATAGCTCTCTACTAAGATTTCCAAATCAGACATGGTTGTATTCATCTTGTCCTGCTTGATTCCCATTTTAAGGCATAACGACTGAGTAGGGAAGGTGGTGAAAGCCTTGACTGTCATTTAAACTTTTCAGGATGTCTTTCTCTTATTTTTTTTCCTTGCTTACTTTAACTGACAGTGCTTTTAACTGACAGTTAAAGCTTTTGATAATAAAAAGTCTTAAGATGTCAAAAAATGAATCTCTTATTTTGAAAATACTTCTGTAATTAAATTAAAACCAAAAAAGAAGAATGGAAGATACATTCACATGCAATATTGGGATATGGCAATCCATTTGGCCTTAGTGGTGTACATGCAGGCACCATTTATATGCCACATGTAAACTACTCAAATGCCCTGATTTTCATTAGCATAAGCTGTAGACTGAGGTGCTAAAAAAAACCCACCTTGTCTGCAAGATCCTAGAAAATGAATGGTGGATTATCTTCTCTTTTTTCCTGAAAACTCGTTTCTTGGTTTCCTTTCATTCCCACTTAACATTCTCTTTAAATTTTCTTCTTTTTTTCTAGTTCTTATTCACACTATTTCAATGCCACAGAGAGCAAACTTTTGCACAAAAACATTAACATAATGCTGCCATGGGATTTCCTAAATCCACAGCCAGTATTATTATCCAAGCATTCGCCAGCCCAGGAGGGAAGCACTAGATAGAAAAAGTCTCTCTAGAAATACTTGATCATACTATTTTCATGGCAGATGTCCTAAAAAATGTAACTGACCAAATGTATCAAAATAACAGTTTTCTCAAGTGCCTTTTTGAAATAAGTAATTCTTCAGTCTAAAATCTTGTCCTGGAACTGAAAGAAACAACTTGTTTGGAAGCCATAAGGTATCATGGGTATATGAACAGCAGTATATTCACCCTGTCTGTTTATGGAGCAAGTCCCAAGAAAAAAAAGCGAAGAAAATCTTTCAAAACAAACACCTATTTCAACGAGAGAAATCCAAAGCACCCCAACAAGGTCTAACAAGCTTTTTCCTCGTGCCAATGTCACCACCTTTCAGAAATCAGCATTTGAAGGAAAAGTGTAAAGAAGAGATAAAACCTTTCAAACAGTGTTCAGGAAATGGGATCTAAAGAGATAAAGTCCATCTTTCTATTCCTTTAAGCGCAATGAAAACCAGCTACCTCACAAGCCTATTAAATTTGCATTTTAATTTTGAATTTTACCACCAATTACTGCCTTAGGCACACACCCACCACACACAACTTACGTGCAATCGGGTAGCTCTTTCTCACACTTGTTAGAAGTTGGTCAACTTGGCCTGCTATTGAGTTTCACTGGGATAGGATATCTTCCACTGGGTCCCACATGCAGTGAGTGCATGCAGTGAAGTACTCATTGGTGTCTGTCTCTGTCCCCTGTCTGCCCCACAAAGTAGTTCAACATGACACATCATATGGTAACTCCTTTAGAACAATTTCCATTGTATGGACTCGTTCTGACCCAGATTTCCAGGGCAAAAGGTCCTTGTCAGGGTTTTGTAACAGTCAGCTCATCATGAGTTTCAAGATCAGGACAGCAAATACTGCACAAGCTTATTGGGGACCATCACCTAAAATCAAAGCTTTTCCTCTCACTGGAGGTGACTGTGAGATCTAACATTACATCCACTGAATTTGCTTTTCCAACCATAATTTCAAAAATTATCATCAGTTTACCTTTAATTGCGCTATCTTCCCTCTTATTACCATCACTTGTTTCTGCCCCTCTGATGGAGATTTTCTTATTAAGTATCCTTCACACAATGTTAAATCAGGGCAGACACATCTCTCGAACTCATTTGCAAAATGGTAGAGGAGCATGATTTAAGAAGTAGAAAAACCTATGAATTTTTAATCTGGATCCAAATCATCAGCATTTTAAGTTGCGACAAACTCAAAACCATCTTTTTCTTTTTGACTGGAAGCACATAAGAAGCCTTTCTATTACAAAGGTTAATTCAGCAAACCCACAAAAAGATTTGACACTGTAGCAGTGGTACAGTGCCCAGTATAATCCTTTATAAGGAATCCTTTATAAGTCCATAAGTAACTACAGTCTTCTCTTTCAGAATACTGAGGCTAATCTTCAACTGAATCAGTTGACCTAAAACTTCTATATTGGGCCACATGTCCTTCACGAGAAACAGATTATGCATTTGGAGGGGATTGTATTCTTACAGTACAGGGACTGTTTCAATTCCATCTGCTGTATATTAGGAATTTCAGATCACCTTCAATCCTGGTTTACCTAGTCCGCCTTGTTTTCTGTAGGCCACTGGTTCACAGTCTGTGCATCAAGGAATTTTAGTACCTCAGAGTTTAATGAAAGGCTGAACCTTCAAGAAAACATGCTTAGGGATGGATGCATATTTTGGGCCACAGAGCATCCCAGCAACTGTCTCCTTTTGGACTGGATTTACATCAAGATCAAAGTTTAGCATCATGACTTTCAGTGATTTCTCTCAAAACTGTTTTGATTTCCAATGGCCAATAGTTTGTATCCTTTCAGTTTTCCAGTGTCGTCTCCTGCAGTTACTGCCACCTCACCCCTAAAAATATATTTAGAGGCTGATGTCCGTAAGAATACAAACACCAGTTTTCAAGAACTACTTAAAAAAAAAAAATTTGTCACCAGGACATTAATATACCATAACCAACCAGAACTGGCACTCAGCAATCTTCTCAGTTCAACCAAATATAAATAGAATTTAAAAAGTAAGAAAACAAAACTGAAAACAGAAAATTCAAGTGAAGTGAAATTTTTTCTCTTAATTTCACCTTACATAATATACCAGACCTCAACTGCTTCTGTAGAGAAGCAAGATGTCTTTCATTTTTCTCATGCTAGGATTGAAAGCTAACTCCAGGCACTGTGATATTAGACCAGACTCACAGTCAAAAACACAGGACTTGCCTAAACAGACCCCATTCAAGATGTGGATTTCCCTCACTGCCTGGCTGCAGCATGAAGCCCACAGCAGCCCCTTGGTTAATGAGATAGCTGAGGGTGACCTCTTCTATTGCTGAAGATGTTAGGGGAACTCTCGTGGTTCAAGACATCAAAATTTTTCCTGTCCCAACAAGGAAGAAACATTTTGATGGTTTTACCTGCTTCCTCATGGATTCAACAAGGACTTCTAGGGAGATTTCATTTTATCATTCTCACAGAAATTATGCTTGATCTGGAAAAGAGCAGGCCACCTTCTCCCCTTACTTAGGGTAGGAGTGCATGCTTCATAATGTGTCTGAATCAGCATCGAAAAAATCATAACTAGAGCTCCTACCCTTGCAGTGAATTTTCTCAGGTGAATACTGTCCTAGGTTTTTTTAATAAAATACTTCATTCATTTGCATTCTCTTGCCAGTAATATACTCATTTGTTACTCAGAGGAATGTCACACAGACTCCTAGAAGCTTCTAGGCATTGTAGCCTAATTCTGCATCCATCACTAGGCACGAAGAGCGCATCTTAGGTCCCAGGTGAGCACAGCAGGCTTTCCCTCATAGCTGCAATTAGAGCGGGATTTGCCCTTCCAGATATATCTGAACTGATTCTCTTTCATCCTAAGATCTTCTGATGATAGGAAATAGCTGTTGGTACCCTGCAAATGCCACTGGCCTGAAATTGCTCGAAGATTTCTCAGAAAATTCACCATAGCAAATACGTAACACAGGAAATTTCAACTTAAATAGCTCATGTTTGGCAAAACTATAAATGATTAAGAACTGAATTAAAAAAAAAAAAAATCAGTGTTTGGCACTTAAATGTCAAAACCAAAGGCATTGTAACCTGCCTTTTCCACACTCCCTACCTGCAAACAGGTAGAAGTGTACTATTCCTTTCCTAAAAAGGACAACAGTTCTATGTCTGTTTGTGGTGCTTTTTTAGATGAGATGTGATGTATACCTGCTCAAAACAGCCAGCTGTAAATAAAGAAGACACCTCTGGCAAGTACTATATTACTAACCTACTGTACTTTAATACCTTCAACAAGTAACATGCTTTTAACACAACTATTCAAATTTAAATATATCAATTTGTTCATTTACAGTACTATCAAATTGTTTGTTAAATCATAAGGAGAAAACCCAGCACTTTCTTGGCACTGTATGCTGACCCTTTTCCATTAAAGAAACTCCAGTGCATTTTTCTATTCTGAAATGTGTAGGCTTAATTCTCACCTCATTTCCTCTTGTTTTAATAAAAAAAAAACATGCCAAAGTCCAGGGAATTCTCCAGCCCAAAATCCAAACAAGGGAATGGAATTAAGACACCATATCCACACTTCTCCCCTTGAGGCAGGAGTAGAGAGTCCCCCTGTTACAGAGAAATGTTGCCAGGGAATCCATGACTTTTCTGCTGCCCCTGAAATCACCCTGGATTACCTGCTGTGCAACACAAGTAAGGGAAAACCATGCTGAACAGGTCACATCTGATACTAAATGGAAAGCTAGTGATTTATGGATGAGAGACAGAGCTTGCAGAAGTCCATGCAGTCACAGAAAACATCCTCATGATATACTGCAGACATTTAATTTGTGGACTTCAGATTTGTATCAAAAAACTGAACAGCTAGGGGATGCTGGCAGAAACTCCACAGAAAAGAAGAAGAGCAGAAACACACACAGATAAAAACCCAAGGCCAAATTTACTCGAGAAACATTTGTAATAAAACATTCTTTGCTGCTTTTACACCAGCAAAAAAGCTTTTTTCATATTTAGATGTAAATATACCAACGAGAAGCCCTCTCGCTCAGATGCTCTGTTACTTTCTGCATCTCAACCCTTCTCAGCCCTGACAAGAAGCCACTGTCATAGCAAAACTACCTGTTTACTGGCAGGGACTATGCCAGCCTACTTCATCTAACTAAAGTTTTATCCCTCTAAAGCAGGGATAAGCAAGGAGTGGCAGCACAGATAGATGTGAAATTCCTGGAGATACTTACCCTCTACTTCCATCTAATGGAGTTCTTCTCAGTCTCCTCATGCTTTACCTCCCCTGACTCCCCCTGCACTCAGCGAGCACCTTCCTAAACCTAAAATGCAAGTATGCATTTACAGAAGAAGAGCAGGTTTGTTCTGCAGAGCATTAAAGGCAGTGGCAGCAAATATCATGCACTTGACTGCATTACTCTTGCAGTGCACAGTCACAGCCACGCAATCTATTTGCACAGGCAAAGAGGTGCAGGTTACTCTTCTTTGAACATAAATAACATAACTGTGTACACAAATTACTTCCTGATGATCTACAGTTCCATTTTACAACTCAGCAGTCACACAGCCATCCAGTTGGTGAAGGTAAATGTGACAGGCACAGAGATGGCAGGAGATGAGTGGAGTGCCAAGAAGGTTGTGGCCCAGTCTGTGGGTGGTCTGAGTTATTTGGACCATCCAGTTTCAGAAGCATCTTACAGCAATAGAAGATGCTGTTCTTACTGAAGGGGTCAGCACCCTTTGCCCTCTCTTCCCAGGACACCTTCCCATCACTTTACCCAAGCTGGCTTTTAAAATGTGACTATACAATCAGTGAGGAGAGCAGCTAGCCTGTCCACCTGGAAACCGTTCCTTGGAAATTAAGAACTAAGAGGGTTTGTTTCCAGCTGCAGGACCATCACTGCTGGGACAAGACAGCATGGTCCATAAGCAGAGCAGGGAGGTGGGTCAGCCCTTCCAGCAGCTGGGGACCTTTCAGCAGTTTGTGCCACTTAGGAATCCATCTCTAGAGATTCCTTCTCCTTTCAATTCTGAAACAGAAACGGGACTTACAGTTAAATGAAATTACCCTTTATACACAATTCATGCTGGGATATTCAAATAATTTCATTCCAAACTGGTTTGCTTGTCTGATGTTATTTTAGTGTAAAACAAAAATTACATCTCTTCCCAATGATAAGATTAAGAAGATGTTTTCTGTGTATTTCTAATTCTGCTGTTAACCAGCCAGGGCATCATGCTCCCAACTCACAACATATGGTATGGACAGGATTTGCTGATGTTTAAGAGTTTGTAGATTCTCAGATGACAGGGATTATCTGTATAAACTGATAATTATTTAAATAAATTGAACTTTTAAAAAAACAAAACAAACAAACAAACAAAAAAACCAAACCATGATGAGGATTATTAAAAAAGGTATTTCTTTCCCAAGCTCTCTACTGAGCTCAAATGGCCTTAAATCAAAGTCCATTATGAGTACCAATGGTAGGGAAGAGGCATCTTTTCCAGGAAATGTGTGGGATATAAACCATTTTCCTGACAGAGTAAAAATATATTGCTTTCAGAAGAACTTTCTTAATTATATATTGGCCTACACTGTACTTCTATAAAGTCTGGGGGGTAAAGCCATGCTTCAAAAAATAAACACATCTAAGGTGACTGTCTACCAAATAAAACCTGTCTGTAGACTCACAGGTCATTGGTTCATGGCTTTCACCTTCATTTGCGCATCACAGGTGAATGAAGCTTTTTTTGAATCCTTTTTCCACTTTGGCTTTAGAATCCACACATCCATATATTTCTGTTCCATCCACCCTTCTTTCAGGGAGGTAGAACAATAGGATTTTTCATTGCCTAAGCTCTGAGCCCTGCTTTAGGACAATTAAGGGAATTTACAATTGTAATGTAGTCTTGTACCTTGCCTCAGAGAAATGACCTTACTTATGTAAATGTCTATGAGACAGCATGCCAGGCTTCAAGACATCACGACAGAGAGGGCAGAAATGTTAAGTGAGTGCCTGAAGGAATCAAATCCAATTCCTTTGTCTCAAAGTCTTCTCCAATTCAGGAATGAGGAATCCGCTCCACTCAAACTGAAAAAGCAGTAAGTCTTGTCTGCTTCATAAAAAAAAATAATAAATCAAACCAGCCACAATAAAAGCTTCTCCTGGGCAGCAAAGAACTTTCTTTGTGGTGGACTAAACTGCATTTCTTAATATAGCCCACAACCAGGCCTTCTTAAAACACACTGCTCTTGATCCACAGCGGATTTAGTGATCATGGGATGGATTATTCATAACTCAGAGAGCTTAGGCCATGCTCACACCGAGGCTTTTAGCATTACATCTACCTAATTTTATACATATAAAAGTTTGACATTTAACCTAAATTCACTGTTTAAGACCTATTTATTACCAACAGAGAGAAAGAGGCACACTTAATACGTAAATAATTCTATGTATTTTGCATTCCTATTCTGGCAAGGGATAAACAGCCCTCTCAAATTGCATCTTTCTTTTAACCATAGAGGGAGTTCAGGACAATTAGCTTAGTCTATATACACCAAACCTCTAGATGCTGTGATAAATCTTATTCTTTGCCAAGAAAATCATGGCTGACTTCAGTACCAGTCACAAACAAAATGGACATCAAGACATTTTCTGTGCTTTTTATATGTCAATTTGATCATGGTCCCTTATTTGCTTGCAATTCCAGTACTTAAACACACAAGGTGCACAATCATTCTTCAAGCTGGGCTGGCACTCCACATTTGAGATGCCTCCTATAAGCAAATTAAGAAGAGCATCATGCCTATGTTAAGGAAGGACAAACGTATTAGACATTGTATTTTTACTTTATCACTAGTATTTAGCTGTTACCTCATACTCTGGTAACTGGAGACAGTTCAAAACTCCAAGAATTTTTGCTTCAAGCTATCTGCTAGCTCAAGAACATATCACTCTATTAGAAGTACTTAGTTCAAACTTATACAGAAAAGCTCAAAGCCTGAAAAAAACCAAAGGTGCTTTGGAAGATTAGAAGGTAATCAAAGCTATATGTTTGAGAAGAAACTTCAAAGTAGTTTTTGAATTTTGTTTGTGTGGGTGCCTACTACATGACTTCTATCAGTGTACCTCCTTTGTGCTGAATGTATCAGTTAATTTCCTTCTGTGGCCAAGTCAGTAAAACAGAGAGAAAACTGAAGCCTGAAGAAAAATCATAAGCCTCCAAGCCAAGATTTATTAAGATGAAATCCCTGGTTACTAGTAGGTACATGCCCTAGTAGGACATGTTGTATAATAAGAGTACATGTTGATGAGACAATGGTTATTAAATTTAGAAACCAGTTCTAGCAGAGGGAGAATCTTAAACCAAACTACAGATTATACAGAATCTGAAAAGACCCTTTAAAGTCATAGTTCTCTCAGATCCCTGGATTAGATATTAAATTTATGCAAAACATTGGATCTGACAGTCCACATTGTGTAGCTGAATTTAAAAAAAGCCCTAGCTAAGTAATGATTTCACTCTTTTGAAACTTGTGTGCACCATGCTCTTCCCCTATTGCACTGGCTACTCACTGCATTATTTTAGTATTGAATACTGTTTTTTTTTTCTGAATAACTAATTAGATGAGACAGTCTGCTAGGCTGCAAGAGTCTGAGTTTGAAAGTTTCATAGATTATTGTCCTGGTTTGGGCCAGGAAAAAGGTGATTTTCTGTCTTGTACTTTTGCTTTTAGCTAAGTCTCTTTAAGCAGTTGCACTTGATGAAATTAACAGCAAGTTTCTCAGACAGTGTCTGCTTCTAGGATTGATAACACTCAATGTTTATAGTTACTGCTAGAGACTGGTGTGCAGAGCCAAGGACACTGCTCAGCTCTGAGGAAAACA
This sequence comes from Calypte anna, assembly GCF_003957555.1. Lineage (NCBI taxonomy): Eukaryota > Metazoa > Chordata > Aves > Apodiformes > Trochilidae > Calypte > Calypte anna. The sequence goes on along the minus strand of NC_044244.1, from coordinate 110,615,465 downwards.
TTTTACCGTTCAGGAGGATAAAAAGGTCCCACGTGAGCCCTCCTTTGGGGAGGAACAGACAAGATAGATGCCAGAGTTGACCAAACAGAGTATTCCATCCCATATACGTCACAATCAGTATAAATTTGAGGGATCACAAGGGCCAAGCCAGATTTCCGGACTTCCTGATTTCCTGCTTCCCTTCCTTCACCTGGCATCTTGGAAGGATCCCGTCCGTTCCTCTGCCTGTGGTCCTGATCCGTGCCAGCCCATATCTGTGTGTTCCTGCCTCCAGTTCCTGACTGCTGCTGACTCCAGGAGTCCAGCCGTGAGAATTATTGGGGGAAAGGAGGGAGGAATGTGGTTTCCATTTTCCTGTATATTTGTATATATTTAATAATTTTTCCTATTTATCATTACTGTTTCATTAAAGTTGTGTAGTTTAGTTTCCAACCCGTAAGTCTCTCTCCCTTATTCTCTCTCCTTTCTTTTTCAAGGAGGAGAGAGACATTAATAGAGAGCATCTGTTATTCGGTTTAATTGCCGGGCTAGTGTTAAACCGTGACAATTATACAGCCTCACTCACCTTGTCTGGCTGTATCATATCTCCTGGCCAGGCAATGTTTCTCTCTAAACCCAAAGATGGGTTTTGCATACACAGAACCCGTACCACCAAATAACAGGAGACTGCAGTGCTTGCAGCTGGACACAGATATTACAAACTTCTTTGAAACATGCATTCCCCCAACAGCAGGGAGGAGGAGAGCAGACAGCAGCACTGTGGGCAACCTCCTTGATCCTGCAACAATTCACTACCCCTCCCCACCATTCTGTGAGAGGAGTGGGTTTTGTGCCAGCCCCCTTTTAGCCTATCCTCTTTGCAGCTACCTGTGACCAGGCAGAACTGAAGTATGGAAATAATACAACCTGAGCCTAAAACAGGCCCGGGTAACTATTAGACATCTTTCTTTAGTTAAAGAAAAACCTCATATTGGTTGATACTTGTTCCACTTCAAACTGCTGCTCTGAGATATTCCTTGTATTCAAATTCTCTGTATCGCTCCCTTTTGCCAGTCCTACAGCATGATTACAGCTTTCTCCTAAGGTTTACAGCATAATTAGGATTATATATGGGTCCAGCCTATTAATTTACATCAGGTTTGCTCACATAGTGTCTGCTTCTCTGTTGAATGTTCGTGCCTGAGAGAGTTAAAGCTGTTCAGCTTCCATACGCATGCACATGAAACCATATGCCTGCAACTGAGGATAGAGAGCCACAATTAAATAGGTCAAAGAACGAAAGTAACCTTCAAACATGAATGCAAATAAATCTCTACTGCGGGAAGACCTGACGGCTTCAGAAGCAGTATTTACATGTTGAAGCATTCAGAGATCTGGGGCATACCTTGTACTTTGTCTGCACAGAAAATAGCTACCCCAGTTTATCTTCAACCCTTAGGAAACATGAAAGGAGAAGGAAAAAAAAGGTATGAATGACACAAAGCTTCATCTTTTTTTTTAATCTAGTGGAAACGTTTTTTCAAAGCAACATCCATAGCTTAATCCTTGTTTGTTAATTGCTTTTTGCTGCCTTGTTCTTTTAATTGCCATTGTTTCTGCTACTTAAGTGTTCAAGAAAGGTCTTTTCCTGACAAAAGAAGAGCCAACACAATCTGAAATCAAAGGCTGACACATTCCCTTGAATGACAAACTGAAGTCACAAGCCTGATACACACAATCAGAGCCAAAAGCTGTTTATATATGCCAGTCAGGCAGAAAGCCATTTATCATAACTGCAGTACCTTTATACCTCAAAGTACAAATAGTACTATTCACAGGCTTACAAACAGATAAAAAGACAGAACCCTTCCCAAAACCCCTTCCCTTTTGAAAAAAAATCTTCAAGTAGGAGATACTCCCAGCAGCTGTTACAAACTGATCTGCCCCATCTGCCATCATCTGCGAGTGCAGATCCAGCTGGGTCACTCTGCAACAGGGCAGACAGAAACCTTTCCTCCCTCAAAGAAGACGCCTTTGGGTCTCCTATGCTGATGTTCAGAGGCACCACACTGTTTACTGCTGCTCTCTCCCACCCGCCTCCCAGCCTGTCACCACCCACACTGCACGCACAGACCAAGGAAACAGAAAAAAGCAGAAGCAAAACTTTGGCTTCCTCCTCCTACCTGCGTGTGTAAGGGCTGGAGAGGAAGGCTCTGTAGCTTTCCAGAGTTAGAAGCAGCAAAGCTGGGCCTGATAGCAGCATTTAGTCTGAAGAGCTTGGTGCATAAAGGAAAACTTTCTGTAATGCTTCTGCATACATCTTTATCACAAACTCTAGGTTAAGCTGCAATGTGATGCTATGTCTCCTGCAAACCACACAGGAAAAACATACCCTTTCCTAGACCATTAGATACAAGAGGTATTTAAAACAGACTTCTGAGATGATTTACAGGCTCACAAGACAATGTTTTGGTCCTATCCCTCACAGACGGGGGGGGGGGGGGGGGCACATTTCTTGGATTTTGAAAAATGTTTTCTGTGCTTGTCACTGCAACTTAAAAACTGTCTCAATGTTTGACCTTAAAAAAAAAATAAATCACAGTTCACAACCCAGCTTCAGTAACTCAAACTATTACATTTGACTCCAAACAAAAAGTTTTTTTCATCAGCCTTATTCAGCTACAATAGTGACCACAATTTGGTGCAGAAACTTTCTCTGAAGAACAGGCACCTGGCAAGCACCTCAGCCATCAGACCTGAACAACCTCTGCATATTCTTCTCCTGCCTCCTCCCATGTTCCCAAACCAGTTCTGCACTGCAAAGCCCAAGAAGCACTTCCACATCCTTACATTCCCACAGTTCCAAACCCATCTTTTCCCACAAACAGGCTGAAGAACATTTGGACCCAGGAGACTGCTTTCAAACACACTGCAAGGCAAATATCCAAAATGTTTTAAAAAGTAAATGTTAAACTCATGCTTTGAGTCTTTTATCCTACTTCATGCAGCTAGGAGCAGAGACACGAATAAACTTCAGCAATTGGCCTCCAGAACTAGGAGAGCTCAGAGGAGCACAGGAGTTGTGTTCAGAAGAACATCTGAGACTGAAGAATATCCCCCAGCATCAGGACATCCCTGTGGGCAGCTATATGGACAGCTGGAGATGTGCCCTGAAAGACCTTTATTCTTAGAAACAGCCATACTGATTCTGCACATTACGCCTCAGCACTCTCAAAACTTTAATTTAACTTTCATCAAACACGGGATAATCTACTTACTATATTCTACTATTAGTCTAGTAACAGGTACAGTCTATGATCCTGAATGTAACAATAAAGGAAAACCAGAAGTGTGTGTGGAAATGAACTTCAAATTACCTCCAGCTTGCACATTCTACTTAGAACAACTGTGTTTTTATATCTCTTCTTGAATATTTACACTAATGAAGTTGCCCAAATTAAGATACTTTTCGTTGTCAGCAAACTAAATATAAAATCCTCTAAACACCACTGAACTAATTACCATCTTCTGTAGCATGTCAGTGATGAATACGTTATGAACAAAACCCTACAGCACAGGGCACTGTTCCTTCTGGAATGAAAATCAGTTAGAATAAGCAGCTTTCAGCAGTCTGGTTTCTGATTTTTTTTTTTTTTTCTTTTCACAATTTGGAACTGAAGAAGTTGGCATCCTTGCAGGGACCTACATCCACTGAACTACCATAAATGCTGAATTTCCATCTGTTTATAAAAGCTCCAGATGACCTACATTATGGATTATCTGAAGATTATGGAATAGCATGACCAAAGATTGACTCCTGCTGCTAACCATATAACCTACAAACATTTTATCAATAATATGTAAAAATGAGTGTTTTCAGGAGGAAAACTCTTTGACATTTCACACACAAAAAAGAAATAATAATTTGACGTACTTAAGATTGCAGTCTAAGTGTTTTCAAATCGATTAAGATATATTTCACCTAATAAAAAATAATTCAAATGTACAAACCAGAATTATATGAAGTTTTAAAAAAGTCTAATAAACTTTAATTCAGAATATTAGGCCATGGTCAAATAAGGCATCAGAATAATACAACATTTTTGAAACCATGTATTCTCTAAATTACTTACAAAATTGTCAATAAAGCAAGTTGTGAAGCAATATTAATTTCACATAAGCATGATTTCCACCTTAAGTTTACATTTTGCTCTTATTCTGAAGCAGAGAGAAAACTTGAGTTTTGGTGGCTGATTTTGGGTTTGGTTGTGCTTTTCACAAGGCAGTAATAAGTCATTCCAGGGGCCAGTGGAATGCAGTGATATGAGGGTGAACTGAGTCTACATCCTTGAATTAGATCAAGAACTCTAACTCAGGTCTCTTGCATTTTCAAGTGTCCTGGTCAACAGCTCAGTTGGGTTTTCTCTCTTCCTAACTAGAAAGTCCTTGACTTGAGGTATCTCCATAAAAACGTAGTCAGAAAAATGTATGTTTCTACTCTGATGCACCACCATTTTCCAACAAGAAGAGAATACGAAAAATTTCCAGAGGTGTTTTCATGATAGGCTCACCAGGAGACCTTCTGTGTTATCCATCCTGGGACCTGTACTTCATTTCTGCATTTGGTTTATTTCCCAGTATCTTCTGGAACTTCTTTTGACACTCTTTATGCTTGCTTACAATTAGGTTCTTCAACTGCTCAATGAAAAGGTAAACAATAGATGTTGGCTGATTCAAATGGTCTATTGGGACATGAAAAAAAAATAAAAATAGCTATGCTAAAGTCCTTCAGATTCATGTACATCACTAGTAGAGAAATTCACATAAAAAGCACTGGCCTTCTCACATCCTTCTAATTAGATGTATATAAGCAAATATATATAAATAGATGTGTAAAAACCAAATCTCAAAACACATCTGTTTTCCAAAGTCAAGATTATGTTTCCACTTTTTCAATAGCATTTCAAAAACATGCCAGTTGGATACATTATCAGAAAATTAAACTTGACTTGTCTCTTAAGGTTTCTTTATTCTCTTACTGTATGACTTCTGTATGACTGTCCTACCTATATTTAAAACATTTCTGTAAGTCATTTGTCTATGCTACCTATTAACACACCAGTACACAGAGGGGAAAAAAACAAATTAAGAGTCTAGACTGGCTTCATGGGTTTCTTCGCAAAATCTGCCTCTTTAAATAAAATAATGAAGAGACAATTAGAAGAATGTCCATGTCACTTCAAAACATCCTTTGATACTAGAAACCCTAGGCACTCTCCAGACTCATCTCTTGTAAAGCAACATGGCACTACTAAAATCAGTACAGCAGCACAGGTTTATGCTAGTTCAGTAGCTGGCACAGGATAAAGGATCAAAAGCAGGGATTCAAAACAAACCATGCACAGAGAATTCTTGCAAGGTTATAAGCCTAGCATAGGAATACTGATATATGAGAACTCAAAATCTCAAGATAGGATTTATTTTAACCAGCTGTGAACATCTAAAATGTAAACATTTCCATGTGAGCTATTTATTCTACTGCCTGGGAAGCAGTGAATTTTCTTCAAAGCAGCCCCTATTGTATTCTGTTTTGGATTTGTGACTCTAACAGTATTGGTAACACATTCTGTTTTGCCTATTGCTGAGCAGTGCTTGCACAAAGTCAAGATTTTTTTACAGTAGGCTGGAGTGCAGAAGAAGCTGGAACACAGCTGTGACAGCTGATCAAAGGCATGTCTCATTTGGTCATGGGATTTCCCGTGTCACTGTGCTGGGCACTAGAAACTGGGGGAAAGAGGGAGGAAGAAGGCATGTTTGAGGCTACAGTGCCTGTCAACCCAAGTGTCCTTTCTGGCTGAGGCTCTGCTTCTCAAAAAGTCACTAAACATCTGCCTGCTGATGGGCAGCAGTGAATAAACACCTTATTTTATTTTGCCTAAGCATGCAGCTTTGTGTTATTATTAAACTGCCCCTTACCTCAATCTATGAGTTTCTGGCTTTTGCTTTTCTCTCTCCCCTGTTCCAGTGGGGAATACTGGGGGAGCAGCTGTGTGAATGCTCAGCTGCTGGCTGGGGCCATCCCATCACAGATATTCCTCCTGCTAAGCATGGACAGTCAATCTGTCAGCTTGCTTTGGAGGAAATGAATAGTAACCTACACTCCATTGACCATCAGTGATCTTTTGTCTAAAAAGGGGAGCCTAGGTTGTTGCTATAACATGGACAAAGTCTTTTACACAGTAGAAGCCTACAGGGACTTGGATGAATCTGACTGTCAAGCCTGTCACTCACTGTGACATCCAAGGGAAAGCATCATAGAATTATCATAGAATCATAGAATTAGCCGGGTTGGAAGGGACCTCAGAGATCATCTAGTCCAACCCTTGACCCACCGGAGCAGTTGCTAGACCATGGCACTGAGTGCCACATCCAGTCTCTTTTTAAATGTCTCCAGGGACGGAGAATCTACCACCTCACCGGGCAGTCCATTCCATAGCCTGATCACCCTCTCCGTGAAGAAATTCTTTCTAATATCTAACCTAAACCTCCCCTGGCACAACTTAAGTCTGTGTCCTCTTGTCTTGTTGAAGGTCGTCTGTGAAAAGAGTCCAGTTCCCACCTCGCTACAGCCTCCTTTCAGGTAGTTGTAGACAGCAATGAGGTCTCCCCTGAGCCTCCTCTTCTTCAGGCTGAACAACCCCAGCTCTCTCAGCCTCTCCTCATAGGGCCTGTGCTCGAGTCCCTTCACCAGTCTGGTTGCCCTCCTTTGGACCTGTTCCAGGACCTCTACATCCTTCTTAAACTGAGGGGCCCAGAACTGGACACAGTACTCGAGGTGTGGCCTAACCAGCGCTGAGTACAGGGGAAGAATCACCTCCCTGGACCTGCTGGTGACGCTGTTTCTGATACAGGCCAGGATGCCATTGGCCTTCTTGGCCACCTGGGCACACTGCTGGCTCATGTTCAGTTTCTTGTCAATGCAGACTCCCAGGTCCCTTTCTGCCTGGCTGCTCTCCAGCCACTCTGTCCCCAGCCTGTAGTGCTGCATGGGGTAATCATCTACTGCCTGTTAGGTATAACCACTCATGCAATCTCTGTTTTAAAAATATCTGGTATACCTAGGCATAATATAAAATCTCACTGCAAGATGAGCAGCTTCGTTACACACAGTGATGCATCAATCACAGTCTGCTGGGCTACAGACTGTCCTTTGAAGGGCAGTGCATTCTGTGCCATACAGGAGATGTAGGAATTTAGTTTTCATGCATTTTTTTCCTGAATGTATGTGGCAGAGCAAGGGAAAGTAATGACACCTCTAGCCTGTGTAAGTGGAAAAATAAGCACACCTCTAATATTAGCCTTAATTTCAGTGCTAGCTAAATGTTTTGTATTGTTATAGGCAAGTGGTGTCTGCACCACCTGTGTATTTTCTGTCTTTTCTGCTAACAAGTGAGATTACCTTCTGCTGACAGGGGCTGCCACAACCCAAGTAATGGCACAAGTACAGAACATTGGTCTGTCATCAGATCACAATATTTTGAAAATATTATTTTATTTTTAATTTCTGTATGAACATGTTAAATGTGAGTCACCACTCCACTTCCAATGAAGACGAGTGAAACCCAACAAAGAGCTTTTAAGCTGAGCTATCTGCCCCTGCTACATGAGTTTCTACTTCTGTGTAATACCTCTAAGAGTTTGGTATTTTACAGCTGATATTACTGTTAACACAGTAGCCTCCACATGCCCTGGTTAGATTCATGGTCCCATGTTCTTAGTCAACTGCCATCAAATATTTTAAGATCAAGACCCTGGAGTAGAGACAGAATCTTATTTACTCAATTCTTCTGTCCCCCACTCTCCATTTATTTGCTTATGATAAACAGTACCAATGCAATGAAAGGGTTTGTTACAGGATGTTCTACAGGGACCCAAAGCACTGCTGTTAAGACCCTTATAAATCAATGAAGTGCGGGTCATTCACGAATTCATTGCACATAGAGTGGTGAACTCAAAACATGATCAACCCCACAGTTTGGCTTTGCCCACAAAATCCCACTATCTTTTATGTTGGAAGAGTGCTTGGAGAAACTACACAAGACATGCTCTTGCAGAGGGATGCATTCTGAACCTAAACCAGAAGATCATTTTACAACTGTTGCAGAACTAAAATCATAAAATCAGGCATGACTCCCAATGTATATAAACCCTGAGAATGGGACCTATGAAAGGTGTGACAACAGCCTCAGCCACAGGATCTCCATGTATGTGAACTACTTTGGCCATTTTGTGCAGCAAGGCAGAGCAACCTACTGGATGACACGAGGCCTTTGCTCAGGTAGAGGACCTTTTCTGGCAACTGGGAAGAATTTCCTGATCACTCCGATTCCCTGCTCCTTCCCACTCCTTCTCTATCCAGTTTACCTGAATCACAGCTGCAACTCCCTGATACAGGTCTCCTGCACCCATAATAAAACAGCTTGCTTTGAAACCAGCAGAATTGCAGTGGAGCTGTTCTGCCTATGCACCAGCATCCCGGGAACAGCAAAGTCAAGGGTCACCTGCAGGGACTGTCCAAAAGTAAGTGGTTCAGGGGAGCAAGAGTCTCTTTTATGACAATACACGGAAGGAGAAGATGCAACTACCTTTGGGAAGGTTCACATCAGTCGTTTTTTCCATCTTTCAAAGCTGCAAAGAAAATGGTGTAGGTGGAAGGCTGAAGATTGCTCTTCTCTAAGGCTTCCTCCTGAAATGGGTGCCTACGCTCTAATACTGACTAAGCCACGGGCTTTGCTTCTGATCTAATTAGATAATGACACTGCAATACAAAAGGAGAGGTTAATCTTGACTCTATCTTCAATCTCCTTTCCTTGAGTACAGTTGTAAACACCCTGGGCGCATCTGGAGCCACTTCTTCCTGTGTGTTTTAGTTTCAGCACTTGCATGGAATGGCTACCAATATGGATAACCAGAGAAGCTGGAGGAGACAGGAGAGACAATCTTTTAAAACACACTGGGAAATTCATATAAATCTGAGGTGTACCAGTGGCAGTGCAGATAGCAAAAATTTCAAGAAAAATGCAGCTCTTGCCATCCCTATCTATCCCATTCCACTCATCCTTGTGAAGAAGAGAGAGCTGAGCACCCCTACTCAAACTTAAGAGATTGGTCAGGTGTAAGAAAATATTCTCATCACTGCCTTCACTACATCAGGGGTGCCCAGGGCAGGCAAATAAAGCCACAAGGGAACATGGAAAACCACTGGGTGTACAGCACTGTTTCAGGAAAGTGCCCTCCATCTACAGATCCCAGGTGCTCATCCTGTTATTTATCTTCCCTGATGCAGTCAAGGGACATTTCTAGCCTCCAGGAAATGAGCAAAAAGAACATGTCTACCAGACTCCTGTTCTTTGCACCACTCTCTCAGTGGCTCCTGCAAACCAAAGCACATGTTCCCACATAAAACCTTGGAATTTTCTATTCACCAAAACTCCTTCCAGCAAACCACTATTCAAACAAACCAAAGTAGCACACATTTACCTGGCAGCTAAGCATACCCTCCTTTACAGAATAATAGAATCACAGAATTATCAGTTGGAGGGGTCTTCCAGAGATCATCTAGTTCAACTCTTCCACTAAAGTAGGATCCCTTAGAGTACATTACACAGGACTGCATCCAAGAGAGTTTTGAACATCTCCAGAGAAGGAGACTCCATAATCTCCCTGGGCAGCCTGCTCCAGTGCCTTGTCACCCTCATAGTGAAAATGTTTTTTCTTCTGTTTAAATGGAACTTCCTTTGTTCCAGCTTGTGCCCACTGCCCCTCGTCCTGTCACTGGGAACTACTGGGCTCCATCTTCCATGTATCTACACTTTAGATAGTTGCAGACATTAACAAGGTCTCCCCTCAGCCTTCTCTTCTCCAGACTAGAGAGTCCCAGCTCTCTCAGCCTTTCCTCATAAGACAGATGCTACATTCAGCAGGAAATTGAGATGCAATAATGCTTAGATTAATAAGAAATGACATTCAGAGAACAATGTCGCCAGTTATTAACAGGCAAAATTGCCCAAACATGTATGAATTGGACCCACCATTGACACAAGAGCTCTTACAACTTCTAAAGAAAACAAGAACAAAGCACAAGAAATCTGATTATGAGAGAAATGACTGAGAGCAGAAAATTACACAACTTATATTATGCAATAAAACCCTTACTGAAAAGCATCAGCAAAATGCTGTCCTTTCTTTATACCTTCTTTTAGAGCACTGTCTTTCAGGTGGATATAAAACGATGTCCATTTTACAGTAAATTTTCCTGCTTATTTAACTTAAATATGCTGTTAATCCAGTAGCAACAGACTTGAACCACTTCTAAGCAACTGATATTCACTTCTGATTTAAAAAAGAAATCAGGTTGTTACTGTTTTCCTATAATTACTTCATCTTATCACTACAAAGGAGGAGGAATATACACCTCTGTAAAAATATTTGTTATAGTGATACACAGCCAGTTTTGGTGCATACATAAATATACCTGAGTGTGTGGGTGTATATACATATGTACATATATATACATATATATGAAAATATGAAAATAGCTATAGTGTATATGGATACTTATACTCACATTTATACACATCTATGTATTAGATATATCTATATATATTTAACATATTTAAATATATATAATAAAGACAATGCACATACAATACACCCATAGATTACTAAAAATAAAATGCAGAATTACTGTAAGAAGCAATATATAATTTGCATTCTGAATGGGGGCCTCTGATGGTCTGAGACATGCCTAGGTTGATGTCTGCTGGCACAGTTCTACCACCATATAAACATGCCTTGTGCCCTTCAGCATTTCTAATGCTGAATATCTGGACAGGTGTTGGAATCCAAGTCTGGACAAGCCTTTTTAGGTTAAAACTGTGGGTGACAGGAGGGAGAGGGAAAAAAATGGGCTTTATTAGGCTGCTAGTCAAAAGTCTAGTTCGGACCAAACAGCATATTGGTTGCCATTCAACACTCCAGTATTTCACATAAAAGGCATTAGCTTCTCTGTTTCTTGGAATGTAATTCTAGCATTAAAAAAAATAATGAATGAAAAAGTATCTTTTACATAATAGAACATACACTTCCTTCAGCAAACTTTATTCAACTCAGTTATTTTACTTAAGGGATAAATTTGTCCCACAATGTTCTATTACAAGACCACACTGCTGGCAGACTGTTGATACGTATTCCTCAGGTAAGCTCTACCTATTATGCCACTGCAGTGATTTCAAGGTTCATTTGGCCCTGTACTTTTAAAGAGATATACTATGAACCCCTGAGCTGAATCACAGGTTAGCTTCAAAGTTAAGTTGTTTTTATTGCAGAACATGTGTCACTTTTTGCCCCAACTAACTTTGCCTGGGGAGTTTTTTATAACTACCTGTCAAAAAGAATCAAATCAGACTGTTAAAATGTGGTAGCCATGCCCTGCATAGGAAGGCCTGCTTTATTTTTATTTGCATATTTTTTTTATCATGTGTACAACACCTATTTAGAGTATATGGTGTTCCAGAGAATGACGGCAATACTTCTTATTGGAGGATAAAGGGTGAATATGTCAAGTGTTATTTTACATATTCCGGAGTTACATCTTTCTTTTAGTGTCCCCAGGTGTCATACTGTTACTGGACAAGACACAGTCTTTCCCTGTAAACACCTAGCCTTACAGTAATCCCAGGGTTCATGGAATTGTGACTACTTCAGGTAATGTATTTCTCCTTGGAGTGTAATATCATCATTTTCCTAGACAAGAAATCAAATAATCAGCCTGCTTCAGGAATGTCTGTCAAGCTCCTTTGACTGCTTTTAATATAACTGTTCTCACACAGAACCATAACTCAGCCTCTAAGACAGCGGAACCTGATTTATTATAATCATAAATGGCAGCAACTCAATACCCTGTTTGCAATTACTCAAAACTTTCCTGAAACTTTCACATGTGAGGGTAAAACCATGAAGGTACAAGTTCCACTTTAATGATGATTTACATCACAGGAAAACTTTCCATGGACCTAAACAGACTGGCCAGGCACATTAATTGATTTTTAAATAGCAATCTTAGAAAAATCAAATCAGCCAAGAAGGTTTTCAAATGGTCTTTGCTTAAATCTGTGATAAAAGGCCAGTCACACTGAGCACTGAGACCAAGACAAGGCTCAGAGGACCAACCCTGCTAACCCAGCCAGCGGAGATGCAGCCCCCTGAATCAGCCACTCTTAAGATGATCTAAGGAAAAGGACAGAACCAATGTTCATGGAGGAAATCCCACCAAGATGTGTCAGCAGGGAAAATCTCTCCCTGGAACATCATGCAGGCAATGGCCTGTAAGGGAACAGGACTTAGCATGTCATGCTGGGAGAGCATAAGTTTAGGATGGTGTAAAATCAACCATGGGGTGGCTATGGGAATTACAGAGAGTATGAAATACTGATCACAGGACATTTAGGGGAATTGCCAAAGGCAAGGAAAGGGAGAGACTAAGGAGCAAGCCTGAGAAAACAGAAAAAAGGATTAAAGGTGCCATACACATGTGAACAGGTAACTGGACTGTATGTCTACTTGACCAAGCCCTGCCTCTTATCACCACAGTCCAATCTGTCACTTCTGCTAAATGCTACTCCCAACTACCCACTGTGTGGATGCACTCTCTCCTGTGAGCCCATGTCCCTGAGTGCTACCAAACAATAGGACAAGCTCACCACTAGAGTGGGAGGCAGCAAGCCTGAGGGCTTTCACAGGTCCAAGTATCAACAACTGGATAAGACCACAGTCTGGGTCAGTGATTGGACTGAAGCAGTGTTCAAAATCCACTAACAAAGAGACTCGCCTTCTGTGTGTGCAGCCAGAGGCAGGAACATCAGTGAACCATCAATGGTTGGTCAGGTTTTCACATGTACCTTGTTTAGGTAGATACTATTAAGCCTGTACTTGTGCTGGTCCATATGGCTGACTGTGTCACATTTAAGAACGTGTGCATGTAACTACTGGGAATAAGTGCCTTGCCTTATGTGTAAACTGGATGTGTAAATACAGAATTGAGGCTGATATAAGCTAATTGGGCTGTGACAGGACGAATCTCTGTGGGTCCTGAAGCCCCACCAGATTCAGCTACTGCCAAGAGTCTTGTTTTACAATCCCAGTTAGAAACTCCTGCAAGCTTCTTGTGAAGAACTTGCAGTTCTAATTACAAAATAGATCTGATCCAACTGGTTTTCAGAAAGGTCTCTGATCTAGCATCTGCAGGCTTAATGTTTATTTATTGTCAATTGGAGTCTGTGGGCTAATTTCTACTTCAAATAATTCTCCAACATTCAGGACCAAAAGCAAAACCCAACAGAGTAACTTCTGATGGCCAGTTGTGCACAGATGCACCCCTCCACATTTTTCCTCATCATTCTGACTCTTGCATTTCTCTGGTGGAAGCATATGACCTTCACCTCTCTGAGTGGAGAAGGGAGAGAAACTCAGTCCCAGACAGCCACCCACTGGCTTCAGCTTTATGAACCTCAAATAGTTATTTTAGATAGCTGGGCCTCAATATTCATATTCAGTAAGTTTGCTGCTGTGTGGCTTTATGATCCAGAAAAAAATAACTGCCCTTCATCTAAGAACAGACACTAACTTTGAATCCCCTTCCTTTAAATTCTGTAATCATTTACCAATTCTAGCCCTGTCATGCTGGTGCTATTAGAGTGTTTGATTTCCAAAGCTCTTGAGGTGATAACTGGATGACTTAAAAAAAATAGAGTAGCCGTGCTCTTTTGGTGCTGCCTCATCCACTTGACTGCTTCTTCAAGTGCAAAGCAGATGCTACAGGGCAGAATTTAACTCCATTGCTTAATTAAGAGTATTAAAGCCTCCAGATATTTTTTTCTTTAAACTTCATATTAACAAGGTGCATCACTTCATTTGAAACTTCTTTCTTCGTGCTTGGCATAAAGCCTACCCTCTGAAGAACAGCAAGAAGCAGAGCTGGTTTATTTATATAGATTTATGCAGACAGAGCTGAGTCTCATTTATCCAGGAACCTGACCACTGCATGTTCCATTTTCTCTCCTGTAGCAGATGTACTCCCAATTATAAACAACTTTTGTTATTATTCTAAACATGCCAAGCAGGAAGAAACACAGTTCTTACACAAAAGATGTAGGCTGTAGATACCGGGTGAGAGGCAGATGGTAAATCTTGCAAAGCCTAAGTCCTTGTCGTTTATTTTTCTTTGGAACAGATACGTAATGAAAAATGAACAAACAAATGGTTAACTCAGTTCATCTGTTACGTAATTACATGAACTTCTTTCTGGTAAGAATTTGGACAGCTTCATCCCTATCCTCTCTGAAGAGAATTAAGTCTTCAGAGTGCATCTGTTTCTCCCACTGAATTCAGCAAAGTCCAGACAAACTGCAAATGAGAATACAAGGCTAACATGGACTAGAGAGACCAATGGGGAATTGCAGTTCCAAACGTTCCTGTGATGTGACTCCAGACATGCTGCAGCACACATCTCCAGCCACGCCATTTCCTAGATAGAACTGCTTTGTCCTCATTCCAGAACCACTTACACAGCACTAGTCCTGTGTTTTGTAGCACCACTTAAATTGTGTATCAAATATTCATTCTAAAATCCTCTTTCCTAAGAGATGAAGTAGCCAAAGGCCAAATTAAACTCAAACATCTGCACTGAAGCACAAAATTCACAAGGGAGTAATTTTCAAATACGTGAATCATCACCAATGGAATATTTCAACAGGCTTCCTGATAATTAGTGCAGAAAAAAATGAGATACATAAGATAATCTACATGTAGGAAGCTATTGAGATACAAATAGATACTGAAAACAACCAAAATTTCTTGGCCTTCTATCTACGTGCTGTGACCCTTTTCCAGCACACCTAACATTGTTTTGGGGATGAACAAGTTAAAGAATTGGTTGAAAAGGACAGTAATTCTTCAATACAGGCTTTAATACTCTGTAACTTCTTTTCATGTATTTTAAAGTTGCTGAAAAAGTGACTCTATCTGCATGGGTCTGGGGATCCTCAGCATAACCATTTCCTGATCAGCATCGACTTTGATATCAAGAAAGTGCCTGCTACGGCTTTGTCTAGGGCTTGATGAGGAGGACTCTGACAGTTCTAGGCACTGAAGCTGTGCTTATAAATTACCTTCATACCAGATAACTAAATTTTCCACATGGTACAGTCTAAGTAAGGACTAGTGGCTTTACTGTCCTCTATACCAGTGGTGTTAAAAAAGCCCTGATAGCTTCAACATTCAAAGCTGGCACTCTGGGCAGGCAATCTGAATCAGTAAAGTCTCAGCTTCTTACCATCTCAATGCTTCTGAAAGAGAAAAAAAGATCTTGTGTAGAAGTCTTTGACACAAGATTCAGAAATATAAATTGCATGCGATGTCTTTTGGAAGAAATACCTTAAAAAAAGGCCATTTTGTCATCTTAAATGGATGGGGTCATTCATTCATTTCATCCCAAATTTCTTAAATAAATGAATCTGACAAGAAGGCAGATGGCTGGTTCTCAAATAAAAGAGAAAGCAGATAAAGTAGCTGAAACAAATGGAGTCAGTGGTCAATCAATGAAGAAGGTTTACCCCTGAGTCTGAAGAAAACTTGTACTGGGTTATGTGCTGCTCACCTTACTCCTGAATAATGTGAAAAAGGAAGCCAATACTGAAGAGACATCATGAACACCAAAACCCTGTTTATGTTCAGAATGCAAGTGAATGATTTTACAAAAGAAAAATTCATCTAGTGATAGTAAACAAAGATACTACACCTGGTTCAGGAAACTTCAGAGATGCAAGCTGCAAGAACCCAGAAAAATATTACTACGTGCCTGCCTGCTCTTGTAGTTTTTGCCAAGCTGTAAGAGAAGGGACACCAGGCCATGTGGACCTTTTCAGACTTCATATAATAGCAAACTGACTTAAATTTCCAGAGTACTTTTTGTCAAAGAGTCAGTCTTACGTTTTATGTATATCCTTACCTACCTCAAGAGTACACAAGAACCACACAGGTTCTGGGGATGTGCCACGGCCTTTTTTTGGATAATGCATCAAGATTTTGCCTCAAGGATATTAATCTTGAGACTGAACACACATCCTTCAGTTCACAACATTTTCATTTAAAATTCAGTTCATTCCTGTGTGCTAAACTAGCTTGTATATGTTGCTGGAATTCTCCTTGTATTTTGGATAAGTCTTCAGATGTTAATTTTCATAATAACACCAAAACCTGCTTTCTACAGAGGTAGCCATCAGTTTAATGGGTGCAGTTAGAAATTATAATGCAGTTTGGTGTACCTGGTCATGGTCTGCCACATTTTCAGTAGTATTATGTTCCCTGAGCTTTGTCCTGGCAAAGCCAGCCAGTTTACCTACAAGAATAATGGCACAGGGAAGTGTGGGTCAATTAATTTCTTAGAGAATATGGAAACGAACTCTGAGATCTTAAGTCCCCGGAGAAGAAAAGACCTGCCTCAGTAATCACGTAAATTTAGACCCTGTGGACTTCCAGAAGGCACCTTCCAAAATGGCATGTAAGTGCACAAGTAGAAATGGACTCTAACAGCACTTTTACTCTCGAGCTAGCTTCTATTCTTGGTTGCTTTTGTGATCTCTCTTCCCTTTTTCTGAAGTTATGGAGAACTCTGATCAGCCATCTGATGGCTGAAGCCTTCAATTGCAAAATTACTCTTGCTTCATCTTCCTTCAGAGACGTCAGATGTACCTTCAAACTACTGAATTCTACTTTGAAATGTGAAAAAGTACACCCATATGATGGTACATGCTGTCTCTACCTCCTCAACACCTCAAGTAAGAGATGACTGCGTATGGGCAGAGGACAGCAAAGCATTTCATCAAATCCCACTCAGTGTTCAGAAAGTTGAGGGCTGTCAGGGAGAGTTACAGGAAACCTCCAACACATGCTTACTGTGAGATGGAAGCAACAGAGACCACAGCTCAAACTCCCAACAACTCATCACCATCACTGCCATCACCACTTCCACAGCAGGTATGTTCTGAAATGTTTTCATTGGTAGCTCTCTAAAACTTCACTCCTCAGCCACAGGTTTTCACAACGGCAACTAATTAAATGTACTGCATTAAAACATTACCTAGAATGAAATGCAGTCAGGTCATTGTAATGTTTAATTTAATAAACAACATGGCAAAGAAAAAGAAGAAAAATATGTTCTACTCACACAGACTCAGCAACCAAAACTTACTGACACGCGTCCAAAAAAAGCTCCAGGTAGGAAAAAAAAACAAGAAAAGAACCTCAGCACAACAATAACAATGTGTTCAACATGAAGGAAAGTAAGTAATGCTTAAGGAAGGTCATACTCAGAAGTGAAAGAGTACAAGGATCAAACAACAGTGACCAAGACGTGTCCCCAGTAACCTCTATTTTACACAATCCATGCAAAAGGATGTTAGGAGGAAATTTATATCACTTAATAAAATGCTGTGTGAACTACTGCAGTGACAGTGACTACTCAGTATATTTTTACCATCTTTAGACAGCTTAAGTGTTAAAAGAAAAACTGCATGGATTTTATCAAGGTTGAGACGTATCTAGAAATCCTCTGCTAAAACAACAGGCTTCATTTTCAGTAATTTCACTAGCATTTTAAGTCACTGAAAAAAGGGTCCACAAAGTATCTGCTTAAAGCACTTTTTCACTTGTACTGCAACCCGCTTAGCTTGTTTATTCTTTCTAACATATGGATCTTAATTTGCATACATCTTGCTCTCTGAGATGAAACCAAGCTCTCAGACAAAGCAGGCAAAAACGGAGGAAAACAATACAACCCATCTGTCAGAGAAAGGCGTGGGGTAAAAAAAAAAAAAAAAAAAAAAAAAAAAAAAAAAAAAAAAGAATCCCACAAACCCAAACCCTCTTTCAGAGAGTAGGGGTTTTTTTTCTCTCTTCACTGTTCTGCATCTTTTCCTCCCATCTTAGCAACAGCGCTGGGAACAGCCAACCAGGGCCCGGGCGGCGGGGCGAGAGCATCAGCTCCGGGTTACTCCCGTGCATCGCCCGCCAGTAACCGCGCCGGGCCAGACCCAGACTGTGCATGCGGCACCTCTACCGCAGTGCACCTGCTGGGGATGAGGACAGGCTTTTTCCAACTCCTCCAGCAAGGATTAACAAACAATTTAGGGCAAATCCCCCCCCCCTCCCTCTCCCCCCTCCTCTTTTTCATTTGGGTCTTCGGATATCTCTTGGGGGGGGGGGGAGCAGGGGGAGGGGAGGATGTGTATGTGAGTGTGTGTGTGAAATCTTTTAAATAAAGTCACAGAAACGAGGTAGAAAAAAAAAAAAAATCCCAGCTAAATAAAAAGAAACAGGTCTGTCCATGCTCACACGTACCAGAACTAATTTGTAACAGAGCACCGAAGTAAATCAGTGATGCCCAGCCTGTTTAAATCTCTGCTGATGGTTTGACAGTGGGTTAAGTTTCCACCTTATGCAGAGATGGGTATTTAAGACACAGACCTCCTAGCAGAAATGTAGGTATCTAGCTGTTCCGAATGCACCATCTTGGACTGTGACAGGCACGTTTGTACATTTCATGAATATCAAACAAAGCTCCCAAAGAATCCGTGTTTCTCCAATCCGACACAACGGAGCCATCCAGAATAAGCACAGTCCTTCATTCCTCTCCTTCCCCTCCCACCGTTTCATGTGCTGAATCTCAACGCTAGGAAGCAACAATTTTGGAAGAAAACACAGCATCTCTCTGGCTGGTTGTTTCCTCAGGGTCTGAGCCATTAAAACAAACCAAAAATAACAGAAATACCACATTTTCTGCTGAGCACAGATTTCTGTATTGCTACTAAACCGCTCCATAAAAATACGTGGCCACATTTTCACCGGCTGGAGTCCATTCCCTCAAGAGGTTATTAAAGTCCAAATCCTACCAGAATTTACACACTGGAACGGAGCACCCAAATGAGTCATCACAGTCCTAAAATAACAACGGAGAAATTTCCAGCGAAAATGTTGTCTAATTAACCATGAATACTGACAAGTAGGAGGAAAAAAAAAAAAAGTGATCCCCAAGTTGTTGTGGAGTTTCAAAAGCCAATTTATTACTACTTTCTTTCTGTATGCACTCAATTTATGTAGCAGTACTACTTCAATTTCCATCATACATTACAAAAAACCATATAAAAACAACAAGACAAATGGCCTTTGGTGGGTACAAAGTGAAGCTGAATTAGTTTGATCAAGACAAAAGGCTCCAAAGTACTTTTTGTGCCTTCTTTGTATTTGGAACTATCCATAATTTTATCCCCAAACCACTCATTGTATTCAGATTACCTTACGGTGCTTTTATAAAAAATAGCAGGAAGCTAGGGCACTGACTTTTCTCCAAAATCCTCTTGCAAACGATTTCCAGGCAGCTCTAGAATTAAAACCTACATGTCTATCATTTTTCTATAAACTGTTAAAACTAATATATGCTTTTGTTGTTTTGCATTTCAAACTGCAGATAGTCCGGATGCCAAGATCTCATGCTACTTTCAGATCTCTTTCTCATCCTTTAGATAAATAGCTTTGTGAGAAGACTGAAATTTTGGCCCTAGCTCATTCTGAAACTCCTTGGATCTTGCTTTTTCCTCATCTAAGAAGCCCTTACTGGATTTAATGAATTACTCCCCTCTCTCTTTTTTCTTCTCCTCCAAGCCAGACAGCTCTTTCTTCCTAAAAAAAGAGAAGGCCCTTGGACTAAGCATCCCTATCATGCCTTAGGTTCCTTTTTTCTGGCCTTGCCATTTCATCTTAATATTACAATACACTCACTCTGCTCCAGTAGTCCTGCAGCTCTCTTAAACAAATATGGAACCTCTCTGACCATAGAAGACTCCTGGCACACACTTGAATAATGTCTGGAACCTAGTAGCAAGACACATTTTTGGTTCTGGAAGATCTTTACCCTCAAAAGATCTGGATGGCGTCATTTATCAATTTCTTTCCTTCAAAACTGAAGGAACATTTAATTCTACCAGTTGACTAATTCCTGAAAAACTTTATGGGGAAAACATCAGTCATCTGAGATGTTCTGATACTTTTACCCTGCCTGACCTTTGCTGAATTTCCCCTAGTGATAGATAAGTACTCCCACAGACCAGAATGGCTCAGATACAGTGCCTTTGATCAAGGATTTGCCTGCCAGATTCCTTCCCTATTAATACCACTGACTTCAAGTGGAATTACACCATGAATGTATCATGTCCAGAGTCATACCAATCTCTGCTATGAATTTGACAAAAGCTCATTAAAATGAGTAGAACAGCATTTATCATATAAATCTGAGAAAGAAAATGACCTTTCTTGCTTTTAAAGAAAAAGTGAGATTTAATAAATAAGGCACTTTAAGGCTGAGACACAAATCGATAAAAGAGATTCTTTTCTGAAGCCTGTGATGACTTATTTAGCTTCATTGTTGTTGACAGCCACTGCAAATTGACATTTCTTTGTGCTTTTAATAAAAAGTAAACGTTACATACCACGAGTTTCATTGTCTGAACAATACAGCTAAGTACAGAACACAATGGCAGCATTACTAACTATTACCCCTTTTGTTAACTTAGAGCCTAACCTTAATGTTACTTTGCAATACCATTTTTACTGAAGGGAGCATGTTTTTTTGTTGTTGCTCTTTAGCTGAATTTCTCTCCAACATGCTGGCATGAACTGTCTTTGCAAGGAAACTGTACTTCTCCTTTATGATCTAACACTTATGAAAGGTTTTAACTAATTCATTACAGTCATGGAGAAAGACATAGAAACAGATGAATTTTTGTTCCAAGATCCGTTTCAGAATAGAAACATTTACATTTAAAAGGCACATTT
Organism: Calypte anna; assembly: GCF_003957555.1. Taxonomy (NCBI): domain Eukaryota; kingdom Metazoa; phylum Chordata; class Aves; order Apodiformes; family Trochilidae; genus Calypte; species Calypte anna. The sequence continues at coordinate 110,594,540 of NC_044244.1, read as the reverse complement.
TCATAACAGCATCCCTTATTGCTTACTGCCATGACAGGCACCCAAGAACAATATGAACTCAGAGACATCTCCAACTGAATAAATTTTTGCGGCTTGTGCATACAAGTTTACTGTTTTTAAAAAATAAGTTGCATTTCCTACACTAGACTCTTCTTATTAACAAAATTAATTTAAAGATTTGAAACCATGTCAATGACAGATCCTTTTTGCACAAGGAACTCAGAAGCGTACAGCTAAGCATCCACCATTGTTTCAAGGCATAAGATTGCCCATTTGTTGATTAGACACAGATTAAAACCTATCGCAAAGTCCCAGTTTACCACTGCAGGAGAATTCAGTAAGAGGCATTCACAATAGTTTTTTATGCAGTGTTCTCATCCACAAGACCACTGGTTTTAATTAGAGATATCCTACACAAACAATATTGCAGAGCCACTAAACCAGTTCCAGGAATGTGACAATCCAGTCCTCATCTTCATTTGTGACAATTTAGACAATCCAGTTTTCTGTTTCTCTAATGGAAAACCTTTGCTATTAAAATAAATATTTGGTTCAGAACCTGGAGTGGAAAACAGCTGGGAGGAAAGTTTGTTTATAGAAGGTTTCCTTAATCTGGCTAGCAATTCACTGAATCATGAAGGTCTGCTTGGAAGGTACCTCTGGAGGTTGCCAGTCCAGCCTTCTGCTCAAAGCAGTATTATCACCAAGGTAGGATTGAGTCAGTTGTGGCTCTGCCCAGCCAAATCTTCTACAGCTCCTGGTATGGAGCAAGCATGCTGCCCCTGGATGACCTGTGCTGGTCCTACACCTGGTGAACAGGTATCTCCCAACAAACATCCATCATAAACCATCCAAACTGCAGTATGTGGTCATCAGCTTGCATTTCTGACAGAACTTTGGTTCCATTGTCTCTATAACTGCCCTCTAGGTAGTTGTACACCAGAATGAGAATGTCCCCCAGCTTCCTCTATCACTCGACCAAACAAGCCTCTCTTTCTAAGCTCCCCTTCATAGGTCCCTTGGACATTTTTTTAGCCTTCCCAGTATCTCTGTTGCTCCCCAGGGCCCAAAATTGCATACAGAGTTTCAGTTGTGCTCTGATAAATGTTGAGAAAAGAAGAATAACAATTTACCCCCATATGGTCGTGTTCTCCAAAGGTAGCTCACTTTGTGGCTTACCTTCCTTCCAGTGAAAGTACACTCATATTATGTTAAGTTTGGCATTGACTTAAACCCCTCAAGTCTTTTTTAGATCCTTGGCTAGCAGAAGAGTGCCAAGAGCTGCCTCATAGCCACTCAGAGGCTGCCCTTAGTGGTCTGAGGAAAGACAGATGGTGCAAGACCAGGTGAGGAGGTGAGAATTTGAAGTCCTGCTCACAGACAGCCAGGAAAGTTTCACCTCTTCTTCCAAATCTAAGTGTATTGACACAGTCACAGCCAAGCATGCCCTAGAGCTAAATATGGGAACCAGTTCTTTTCAGCAGCAGGACTCTTCGTCAGGATGTGCCATTTCATTCAAGCCAAGTCACTCAGACATGTCAGGAAATATGGACAGAGGTTTTTGGTCTAGAACCCATTAATCATTTTTTGGCCAATAAGAAGGAGATCTAGTTAACAACCACTTTTAAATCTTTCATAAGACACCCTGGCACAGCTCCATTTTGGGGGGGGAAAAAACCAAAACAACTTCAACATTTGAGTGTTATGATAAGATAAAAATAATTTTCAGTGTACAGAAGTTGCTGCCAAACCAAGTTGCTCTTCTCTGGACAGTATGCCCACATGCAATTCTAATATATAATTAAAAGAAGGCAGGTGTGTGCACATACAGTTTTGATGTTGAAAAACCCATTAAAGCCTCAAGTTTGCACATCCTTCAACAAATGAGTAACTGTATGCATAGTCTGTACACACACAGAAACACTTCCATGGGCACAGATCCAGTGTTTTTCATACCACACGTTTTTAGACTACTGAAGCCTTGGTGTTTGTGATAATGACACAATTTCCAGACAGTAGCAGTGTACTTTGTGAAATAATTTCAGGTGAGCAGTGCATTGGCAGGGGCTTATCTTTCAAACAGAACTAAAGCATGCAACCATACCAATTTACAGTGAGAAGAGAGAATTCCTTAATGAAGAGCAATTATGCCATTTAGTACACAAAATTCTCCTGAAGATTTCAGTATTTTCTCTTGGGTTTACTTCTTTTTGCTAGCAGGAATTTACTGGGCAACCTGGTTTTCCTTTCAGAGATGACCAATCACACACACACACCAAACCCAAACACTCTCAAGGAAACACATGGCTACACACAAAGCAGATGAAGGTATAAAAAGAATGAATGCAAAGCAGGTGAAAAAGGACAGAGACACCTTACACCCACCTTTCAGAACTGGAATAGACCAAGAGAACATGAAGAAGAGAGCTGAATATGCTCTCCTTACTCCCATCGGTAAATCAGCACTGGAAGAATTGTCTCAGAGCCAGCTTTAAGCAAAACCAGGTTGTGAGAGGAAAGCAGTAATACTTCACTTCCTTGAAATGCATCCAGTATTTGCACCAATTCTTTGCTGTGCACTCTTAGCAAAGTAGCTAGCAAGAGCTAGCTTGATCCCTGACTAAACCACAGGATTCAGTCCCAGCAATAGCCAGTAATTTCATCAGAAAAAATGGTGAGCTCCTAGAGACCCATCGTAGAACACTAAGAAATAGGGACAGTCTGACCTTCCTCCAGCCCACAGTATTTATTTCCAAATGCAGTGTTTTAAGAGAATGATTTTTATCCTGGCTTCAAATGCCTCTGAAATTCTGAGATGCTTTATGTTCTGAAAGAGTACTGAAGAAAAACATCTCACAGAACAGCCACTCACAAAAGTAAAACAAAGCAATCTCCTTCCCCCACCATCTAAAGATGCTGCATGCTCTACCCACCCTCAACAATAAACTGCAGACATGCAAGATACCTCACCTTTCTTCCTCCACCATGGCCCTTCTTGGATAGAGTATGACAGTTCTTTAAACTCAATATTCACAGCTGGTCTGCGGGGTAGGTAGGAGAAACGATGAGCTTCTGTCAGAGTATTGTCCATTTTTTTTAAATGTCCATTCATCAGTCGAATATCTTGGTTATCTGTGCCATTTGAGACCACTTCATCCACCGAAACACACACTGACTTTGGTTCGGCCATGGTACAAGCAGGATTGCTGCCGTTCTAGAGGGGGAGATTTGGAGAACGCGAGAATTTAACAGACTTTTATTTAGGAACATATTTCAAAGCTGCCTGTATTAGAAGAATTTTCTTGAAATAACACAAAAATCCAGCACAGCAATGCACTGAAGGTTAAAGGGGAAAAAAAATAAAATAGTCCTTTGTTTGTTCTACCAGTGTTGACAGAAGAGCTCTTGCTCTTGCAGCACACAAAGGGGAAGTTCCTTTAGAACCAGATTACCCTCAAAGGGTATATACCCAGCACATTAGTATCTTCAGAAAAGAATAGCTCCTGCACCAGATTAATACAATATTTTTAAGTTCAGTTTTCATTGTATTTGGCTTCTCATGCACTCAAAGAATTTGGTTCTAGTTACTCTGACTCCAGAGTTTGCACAGGGACAGAGCTGAAGGGGGAAGGGAGATAGCTGAATTATTATTTGTACAGATATTTCAAAAGACAGCTACTCAAAAATTCTAAGAGCTCTTATGCCTCTTGATCAAAATATACTTCCGTAAATGTGAAACTGCACAAGTTATACTTATGCAAATTTTGAAATGTACTATTTAGTGCCTTATTTGCTTCTGCACTAATCATTCTGGAGACTTTGCAAGCTAAAAGAGTACTACTTCTTTCCAAAAGGTCTGTTAGGAAAGCACAGCACTTTCCACCAAAATCCTTGCACAGTTTCCTTGCTTGACAATGATCCCTAATGGAAATCTTATCAGCTACATAAACATTATGCTTCAGTACTTGCACCACTGACACTGTAAGGTCAATGTTTTAGGCTTACAGACGTATCTCTTACTACACCATGCCCATCACAGCACTCATATCAATTCCACTTGGAATTTTTTGGACTGAAATATCCTCACCCTCCTATCCTCACCATGAAATGGCCTGCCACCTGCCTCTCTCTTCTTTTTTTATTATGCACATAAAATCTGAACTTTCTCCATTCCTTTCAATACCAGCAGGATATGTGTAACGCCAAAACCAAAACATTATTGCATTTTCTTCAACTAAAAAGAATTTTGAACAGTTCAGGTGCTGCTCATTGTCATCTGTTGTTTGGAGTATGTCACAAACAAGACCCAACATCTGCACAGTTGTCCATTAGAAAAATTTTTAAATTTTTAATGCAAATCTGTACCAGAAAATACTTCTGTAGCTGGTTTATGTCCTAGGCTTCCCATACAGTAACATCTGCCCAGGAATCTCAATATTCCCAAAGGTATCTCTTGGAAAGCACATCTGCTGCACTACTTTTCAAGGAATCAGTATTGAACACCCTCATAGAAAGAGGTGTAGGTCATGCCCCTGTCTTCGCCTACTTGTCCTCCAGTGCAACACAGAATTCACATTGCCTCTTTCATTGAGCCATTTTCATGCTCTCTGTCATGGTTAATGGTCTTCACTTTTATGTTGTGAAAGCAATGCTGCTCAGATCAGTAACTTGCCATGAATGCTGATGAAAAATATGAAAAAAACACCAGTCCTACATAACCACTATATACCTAACGTCTTAAGGTGCTTAAAGTAAAAGCTCCAAGTTCTGGTTGCTAAAAATCAGCTCCCCTCATCACATTTTATCAATAAAGCAATTTTAATCATGCTCTCAGCTTACTCAGAGGTCAGGTATCCAGTAACACTTGTTCCCAATTTCTTAAATAGTTGGCTGTAACAGCATGTAATTTGAACATAACAAGAGTAATGTGAAACGTCTTAAAACTGAACAATTAAAGTAGTGGAACCTCCATCTTTCCTAAGAAATAAGAGAAGGTGAGTTCACAGTATTCTTTACTGAACATTTTCAAAGCTTACTTTGGCAGTCATAAGCTGTTTGATTCAAAGGAGCCACTGAGCATCTTCACACATCAGAGGAAATATCCAAACACTAAGAGTTGAGGAGCAGGTCACCTTGAGTATTCAATGGACAGTCAGAGAGCTCCTCCAATTTAGATCAATTCAGACAGACACATCTTTTGGAGAAGGTCCTTGTCTCTGCCTACTTAATGATCTCTGAGTATGATGCCAGAGACTTCTGTTCCTGGGACATTAAACGAAGCATTTCAACGATGCAGTCAACTGAAATGCTTGTTTTCAGCAGATGGTGACAAAGTCCTGCCAGACCTCAGCCACACATCTGCCTCCTACAGGGAACACCTGTCTTTGGGCAAGGATCTTCCCCCAGCACCTTGGGTGGCAGAAATGGCTCCCATTAGCAGTATCATTTCTGCTTGCTAGGAGGTAGTCAACTCCCACCACTACTACAGCCACAAACCCCTCTTATAGGCAGGGACATCTCCCACTTGACAAGGCTGTTCAAAGTCCCATCCAACCTGCCCTTGAACACTTCGTGAGAGGAGGCATCCACAGCTTCCCTGGGCAACCTGTGCCAGTCTCACCACCCTAACAGGAAAGAATTTCTTCCTAATGTCTAACATAGATCTGCCCCCTTCCAGTTTAAGGCCATCACCCTTTGTCCTACTGCTACATGCCCCTATCAATGTCCTTCTCAGCTTTCCTGTAGGCCCCCTCCCTATACTGGACGGCTGCTATAAGCTGCCAACAGAGCACTCTCTTCTCCAGGCTGCACAACCCCAACTCTCTCAGCCTGTCAACACAGGAGACATTCCCCAGCCCTCTCATGATCTTGGTGGTCCTTCCTCCTCTGGACTCGCTCCATCAGGTCCGTGTTCTCGTGATAGGGGCTCCAGAACAAAACTACGGTACTCCATTCTCAAAGACCGCTCTCGCATCTCGGTCAGATTCATAGAGTTTTATTTCCCATATAGTTTTATATCCCCAGTAAGGAGCTGGGCTTCTTCCCGGTGCCCACTCGCTCGGCAGCAGCCCTGCACCCCGCAGGAAGGTGCCCTCAGGCTCTGCCCCAGACGCCTCCCGCTGAGTCCGTCCCCGACCCCCACCCCTCTCCGCTCGCCCCGGGTGTTATGCAAAGGTGACGGTCCCTCCGCAAATCTGTTTTGGAAACCACAGGACTGAGGGAGCATGCTCGGAGCAGCCGCTAATCCCCCCCGCCTTGGCTACAGCCCAGAGGTAACCAGCGGTCAAACCCCCGCCATGCGCCGCCGGTCCCCTTCACGCTCCCCGCCGCCGATCGGGGGGCTGCCCTGCACCTGGTACCTGCCAGCCCACCACAGGATGCGGCTCCGGGACCATTGACCGTCCCCGGTTTTCCCTCAGGGAGAGCGGGAAAGCACCCCGCAGAGTCCTCGCTCCATTCCGCCCCAGCCCCGTATACCACCCCACCTCTCGCCCGCGACCCCCCCGGGTGGGGATGCAGGGAGGGCAGGCAGCCCCTTACCAAAGCGGTGCCCAGGGAGAAAGCCGCCATCAGACATGCCATGTGCCCCGCTGCCCGCCCGGCTGCTGGCGGCAGAGCCCTCGAGTGCCGCCTCTCCTCCCCGGCTGCCTGCGGGAGGCGGGCAGGGAGGGAGGGAGAGAAGGAGGGAGAAAGGGCGGGAGGATGCAGCCTCCCCCCACGCTGCGCTGGAGCCGCCTCCACCCCGGCCCCCGCCGCGGGTCTGGGCAGAACCGGCGGGGTGGTACCAAACCCGGAGGGGCGCCCCTGAGCCTCCTGAAGGTGTGATCCTGGTCCCCGCTGCGGGCAGTACCCCTTGGGGGAGGTGGTCGTGGGTTTCGTGCTGCGAGACAGCCGGCAGACACTTCTCCAGGGGGCCGGAGGTGTCTGGACGGGACGTTCCGGGGGACTTGTGGGCACTGCTTCTGCACTCATGGCTGGCACAGTTCGCGGCCCGTCTTCCTAATGAGCTCCAGAAGGGGACACGGGATGGCAGTCTCTGAGGAAACGGGGAGTCGAGGCACCATCTGATTGTACCGTCGTGCCCGCATGAGGAGGAGATGACACTTCTGGCCCTGGGATGTGTGCATCATTTGTAAGCTGAGCAAGTGGTTGTGGCTCAGAAATTGAGGGAAAGGATGGTTGTCACTGAGTTTCCATCTTTGTTCATTTTTCCCTCAAATCGAAGACCTGCATTTCAGCGAGAATCCTGCAAAGATGGGGCCTGGACCACCCACTTCTATGTGGCATTCACGTGCTATTAGGGCTGTGTTGGCCTTGCTGTCTTTAACCCAGATCCACAAATAAATGTTGAGTTGGATTCATTAGCCATGCTACCCAGAGGCAGAAAGCTCTGCCCAACCCCTTTACCAAGAAGCTGGATTTGGAAGATTCACCAACCTTTGAAGTTATGTACTTGCTGGGCCTGTTTTTGGCATGTGCTGAGACTCCCTCCCTCTTCCTCTGGCAGCAGCAGGAAGACAGAAAAAATCATATCAGAGGTCTGAGAATTGGATTCGGAGCATCTACCAAACATTCTATACTTGAGCTCATAAACTAAGCAGGGAGCTTTCCAAAATGCTTGGTGCTCACATAGCATTGCTCAGACATAGAGGTAATCTTCATGGAGCCTCTGAAATGGAGGTAGGTATTTTATCCTTGCTAAGCTGTGGAGGGGTGTTTACATACTGATAGAACTGCTGCAAAGAATCTCTGCACTGGCTCAGAAAGAGGCCCATGTCCAACAGAACCTTCCCTCCTAGTGGTGATATGGAGATGGATACTCAAAGGAGAGCTCAAGCACAGGGCTGGCTTGTCTCCCTGATACTCCCCAGCCTACAGATGTTACTAGCTCAACAGTTTCCAGACATAATTGCCACCCCTGAATGTGCTAATGACCCTCAATAGATGCCTCCTCTATGAGAGAAGACTCCCACTTCAAAACTTACGGACTTTGACTGTCCACTACAACCTATTGCCTAGGAATAGAATGTGGAGATTCACGGAGCTTGAGTTTGAATTCAGGCTGTAGATGTTGCAGAGAATTATTTGCTTACAACTCGTGTATTGAGGAAGAAATGCCTACCTGCTGTGGAAAACCAGAACAAACATAGACGGCCCCATCCAGAAGTCCTCACTGAAGGCTTGAATTGTTTTTGAGAATAAATTTGAAATAAATTATCTCCTAAGAATAAGAATAAAAATAAGGAGAAAATATGAAGCATTCTTCTACTGAGGTTCCAGCATATCTCTATATCATCTAAAATTTATTCAACCTTGTTGCCTGTATTTTCCCTTATAAACAATGAGAAGGTTTCATTGTCTCCCTACAGGACCTGAAAAGGGCTGTGAAATACTGCTGTATGTGTTTAAGGTATTTACAGAGTGAACCAAACTGCTTAAAGATATATTCTGTGAGGTGGAACGAGGTACACAGAGTGAGGAAGAGATACTGTGATCATGGTATACGTGTGATACAGACCCATCACAATACTTGCTGTTCTCTGTTATAACTACTTAAAGGCTCAGGAAGAAGAAAAACAACATAAAGGCTGTAATGAAACATAAATGCACAGTACTGAAAGCAGCTGCACAAACAAATGTTTTAGCTCCATCTGTAAGCAGCTTAGGGTACTAAGGGCTGAACTGTGCCCTTCACATACCAGTCACAGAATCATAGAATCACTGAACGATAGAGCTTGGAAGTCAGCTCTGGAGACCACCTAGCCCAACCCCCCTGATAAAGCAGTTTCACCTGGAGAAGGTTGCACAGGATGGTGTCCAGGTGGGGTTTGAGTATCTCCAGAGAAGGATACTGCACAACCTGTCTGTGCAGCCTGCTCCAGTGCTCTGTCACCCCCAGACTAAAGAAGTTTTTCCTCTTGTTCAGGTGGAACTTCTGTGTTCCAGTTTGTCCCTGCTGATCCTCATCCTGCTGCTAAGCACCACTGAAAAGAGCCTGGCCCCATCCTCTTGACACCCACCCTTTAGGTATTTATAAGCATGGATAAGATCCTCTCTCGCTCTTCTCCAGGATAAACAGACCCAGGTCTTTCAGCCTTTCCTCATAAGAGATGATGCTCCAGTCCCCTAGTCATCTTTGTAGCCCTTCATAGAAAGGCACATGTGGCCTGATGGCTGCAGGGATGCTCACACTGCCTGCCTGGGCTCACACATGTTGTCAGCTCTGTCATTTTGCTGCCCCTTTTCACAGGTCAGTAACGTGCAAGGAGGAGTGTTGCTCTGAGTTCATGTGACATTATGGGACCCTGATCAATGAAGTGATGGCTCCTCTATTGATACGATGATGCCTGAAATAGTGTGGGCCCAGCCATGTATTCACCATACTGCTTTTAGCTGGATGAAGTGGCATAGAGGCAAAGATGTTGGGCATGGTACAAAGACAAGTGATGGTTTGACCTTGAAGCCTTAAACACCACTCCTGTCACTTTCCATGAGATTTTTCCTGAGCAGGAGTACACGATGAGATCCTGAGGGCTTTTTTTTTTTCTTCCTGGTGGCTGCAGTATCAGTATCTAAGGGAGCTTCATGTAAAACACTGAGACATAAAACAGGTTTCTCAGAAACCAAGTTCTATTTGGTATCTATTTTGATACCACACAGGGAAAAAAATGATTACATAAGACTAAGAATACTAAAAATAGTAGTCTTCTGCATTCCTGCATTCCCTCATTAACTCTTCCATTAACTTTACAGGTGATCCCCTGGTCCCTGCAGACAAAAAGATCAAGAGCACAACTTTGTGGGGAAAAAAAGATAGATATAAAACTGTGCTAAAAAATTCAGGACAAAAAGAAAAAAAAAAAAAAGGAATCTGCAAATGAAGGTGAGGACAAGCAGACAGGGACATAACTCTGACTCTTAAAATAGATGAGGAAATAGTAGCTTCCAGGCTTTACAGCAGGGTAAGCATTACAGACAGTAGACTAGAGCATCCCACAGGAATTAAAAAGGACATTGCAAGCAGAAATGCACTGGGAAAGGCAGGGCAAAGTGGAAATGCACCAACTACAGGGGAGGGCATATTTACAGCACAGCCATGGGACACATTTTAGTGCAGTACTACTAGCTCTGGTGTCTCTGTACAAGAACTAGTTCATGTATAGAAGCAGTATAGCCTGGGGAAATTCAGAGGCCAGCATAGACTTATCTGCTGAGATACAACATGTAAGAAAAGTTTAGCTTAGAAGTGTGGAAGATGCAGATAAGAAAGTCTAAACTATGAAAGGCAAAACATTTTATATGAAGTTTTCATTTAAAAAACCCCAAAACAACAGGTTTAACTATTTGCAACTTGATGACAATTTAAGCTGGCCTGGGCAGAATTTAAGGAATTCTGTGGAAAAAATTTAAGGAGCTTTTGAGATAAATGTCCTTTAAGAAAATTATCAAAAAAGCCCAACCCTCTGAGGATTTAGTTTCCAAATCTACCTAAAAAGTCAAAGGACCTGAGAGCACAAAGAAACATATCTTGATGTAGAATGCTCATGTGATTATAGACCTAAATAAAATCACAACAACAACAGTTTATCCCAGAGTGTCACTTTGCTATTTGAAAATATACTAAATGTACTAACAAGTGTATTCCAGTACTCTTTGACAGTGGGCTGGAAATTTGAAGAAGCATCTTACTAAAATACAGTAAGTCCCTGAATTAGATCTCATTTTTCTTCTCCTTTCCCGTTGTTCCTTTTCCCTATTTAATGGAACAACAGTCAACCTCTCACAATTTTGTCATGTCTTTTTTGTGCATGACATTAATACTTCCCTATCTATACTAGAAATGTTCACATAATGCTATTTGAGAAGAATGTGATCATTCACTTTAAACAGATCTGCCTTCAGATCTATTTAATACCGAAGAACAGAATCAGTCATTCCTTTCAGGTTAGGTACACTCTATAATGGGTGGGATTCATCTCTGATTTTAGCTGCCTAGAAAATTGGTATCTGAGCTAGTCATGCAGGCTCTGTTTCAGTCAGTGGAGAGAACGCACATCCCCAAAAGAAAATTCAGTCTCTCCTTCTTAAATAACTTAATTTCAGATGGATTCTTGTCCTGGTTTCATCTGGGATGGTGCTGATTTTCTTCTCAGCTAGAATAGCACTATGTTTTGGATTTAGTATGGGATTTGGTATGACAAGAATGTTGATAATACACCGATGTTTTTAGTTGTTGCTAAGAAATCAAGTACTTTTCAGTTTCTGATACTGCCCTGCCAGTGAGTAGGCTGGGGGTGCACAGGGGTTGGGTGAGGACACGGCTGGGACAGCTGACCTCAACTGACCAAAGGGATATTCCGTAATATATGATGTCAGCATAGAAAGCTGAGGGAAAAGAAGGAACAGGGCAACATTCAGAGTGATGGCATTTGTCTTCCCAAGTCACTGCTACCAGTGGTGGAGCCTAGCTGTCCTGTAGATGGCTGCACACCTGCCTGCCCATGGGAAAGGATGAACAAACTCCTTGGTTTGCTTTGCTTGCATGTGCAGCTTTTGCTTTACCTATTAAGGTGTCTTAAACTCATGAGTTTTCTCAGTTTTGCTCTTCTCATTCTTTCCTCCATCCCAGCTGGGGACAAGGAGCAAGCAGCTGCATGGTGCTTAGTTGCTGACTGGGGCTAAACCACAGCAGTCCTGGATCCATCTTGGCTTCTGTATCAGGTGGGGAGGGCTCCAGACACCTGACATGGCCAGTGTCACAGAGACAGATACCATATAAGATGTGTTCTTATGCCACTTTTGTCTTCAACTAACGTTTCCAGGAATAACACGAGAGGCTTCACAGGTTTATTTTATGGGAGATTTTATCAGTATTTTTATGTCTGGGTACTCAAATGTCCCTTTTCTGAGATCCAGAGACAAGAAATTCAAGAGCAAACCACCAACATATTTCTGGACAGTTTTAGCTGCAGCTCATTCCTATTGCTAGTCTCTATTGTACTCGTAGGAATACAAAGGGTATATAGTGCTTACTTCTGTGCAGAGGGTTATTTCTTTGATCATTTTTGTTCAAGAAAAGTGAGAGGAATAGCACTGTAAAGACGCAATAGCGGGTACAATGGATTAGCTCATCTCTGCAGGAAATGATGGTCCATTAGTCTGTATCTAAGTAGTCTTCAGTTGCCATAGCCAGCTGATCCCAAGACATGCCAAGAGAAAGCAAAACACATCAACAGTCTTCCTGATTGAACAAATTGGGTTATTTTGTCAAAGACTGAGTTTAATTTATACCAGCTGACTGCATTCGTGACTCTAGAGTCAAGAAAATATGCTCACAGCATATTTTCTTTCCCTCAAAGATCATGAGAGGAGAAATAAAAAATTTTCTGTCACTTGTGTGTCATGCTAGAAGCTGAGGACCTTCTCCAGGTCCTCAGCACAGAGGCTATTTCATCAGACATATTTCTGCATTCCTACAGTGCAGGCTCCCTCAAATCATACTGCCCTTGTTATCACCAGACTGCAAACACATTGCTCAGACTAATGGCTGGAAATCACAGATAAGATCCACTGGATTTTAAGCATCCTTTTTCCCTGGACTGCACCTTCTCTGACTATAGCATTGGGGTCTGGGCACAAGGGAGAAAGCAGTAGCAGTGGAAAAACTTCAGCAGCCTGTTGTAAGCAGGTTAGGTGAAGAAATTATTCTCCCAGTCCAATGAAAAAGTGCAGTCTCAGTTCACAACGCAATTTGAAAATTAGACATGGCAACAATCTTCTGATATCCTTTGCCAGCTTAGGCTCCCTATAGGAGAAAGTCAGGCACCTGGGAGAGGAATACGTAGACATCAGCAGGAAAAGTTAGGCAGAAATGACAGTGAGAGTCCGTCAGTTTGGAGAAATGAGCTCCTTGGAGTCACTGACACAGCTCATAGAGGGTGGTGTTCTCAGAACCCTGCAAATAATTTGGCACCAGCACAAACATCGCAGACATAGAATTCATTAGTGCCTGAGTTTCTTGGACAGTCCACAGGCCTGACATGAAAGCCTTTCATGATGAGCCTTTCCTAATCCACCTGTATTTAGTGACTGATAAGCTAATACACATCAGACTAAGAGGCCATACCTTCTAGTCTGGTCCCTTACATGTCACTGGTCCTTCACTCATGATCAGTCAGCCTGTATGGGAGTCAGTATTGTTCAGTTCTCTTTTGAACAGATGTTCTGGATTTATTTGAAGGTGTTAAATCAAAGAAAGGCAAGGTTACCTTTGATACTTTATTCCATCAGATTGTCATTTGCTGTAAAATTCTATGTATTTACATGTCTACTTCAATTTTCAACCATCTATTTACATGTGTAATTAACCAGGTTAAAAAGTCCTTTACAGTTTGCTACTTTTCCCTACCCTGGTCTCAAGAAGGTAGTTACTTAGACATACTTAATCAAGTTGCATCCAATCTTCTTTTTACTAAACTGAACACTAAACTAAACTGAACACTTTAGGCCATATAAGGCCTTTTCTCTTGCTATCTAATCATTTGTGTCTCTTTTTTATTCCTTCTCAGCCTCTCTTTAGAGCAGTTGGTGCCGAAACTTGATGTAGCATTCCAGTGTTCATCCCACTAATGCCATGTTAAGCGTTAACAAGGCCTTACTCCTGTCCTGCTTATGCACTGTTAATCCAGGCATCCCATTAACCTTTTCTGATCACAGAATAACTCTGGGAGCTCATGCTGGTTTGCTTATTCTTTGATTGCCAAATCCTTTTCTGAGTCTATTACTGCTGGGATAAAACATCCTGTTCTGTAGGCATGACCTTCATTCCTTATTCTTAAAAGTATTATCTGTGCAGTCAATTAGTTATATACATTTTACTTTAGCAGGTCAGGCTGATCAAGAAGTCAAGATTGTTTTGTGCAACAGTTCTAGCCTCTTTGTTTACCATTCTGCATAAATAACACACTTTAATCAGCAGAGGAGTTATATTTACTTCTGAATCATCGATGCAAATATTTAATCACTTCAGGCCTAACACTATCTGCAATGCAATCTTAATCAAAATATGCCCATTAGAAGCTTCCCCAGTGATGACTGCACTATGTTAGCTTACCAGTTGTTAAACTGTTTATCTTATGATATTGTACAGTACTGGACAAGTTGTTGTAGGATACCAAATCAAATCTCAGAAGAATGTAGCTATATCCACATGTGAGCATACATATATTTTCATAAGTCAGGCTGGTAGCTGCTCAAAGAAAAGGGCTGATCTGGCTAGGGCAGACTCAGAAAACTAGAGTCTTCTGAGCACATGACAGTATAGATCTTGTTTGATATTATAGTTCATTATTAAAGCCATTCTGTTCTTCTACTTTGAGCTGGTGTCACAGACCCCAGCCTCATCCAGACACTGCTCTGTCCTTTAATGAATTCTGGTGCCACATTTTTAGGAATAATGGTGTTTCCCCAGGCCTCCACATTTTGTTCAATGTGATCCAGGTTGTCTTTAGAGATATTTTAGGAATCATGACAATAAACTATCCAGGCCAATGATTTATAAGTTTAGTACCAGCAAGTGCATTGTCTTCTATCCTAAGGACCTGAAAAGTTCTTCTTTGTCTTCATTGGTGTGCTCATACCATGCAGCTCCTTTCCAGATTTTATTAAATTACTCTGCTATTTTTTTAAGTGCTATGAGTCATGTGAGGTTCATAGTGGGTCTGTCCCATAAACAGAGCACTACTGGGACTCTTGTTGCCTTGCTTATGAACAGGCAGACTGGCATCAGTGGCCCCTCAGAAACCACTGACTTCCAGTCCAGTGAGACAAAAAGTACCTTGCTACTCTATGTTGGGCACAGTGCTATTAAATGTTATCAGTTTGCTACTTCTAAAAATTCCAACAGTTGTTTACTACTGACAGCTGCAGAATACAGCCCTTTTCCCATGTTAAAATCTTTCTGCTTTTATTTCCACAAAGATGCACTCTGGGTACTGTGTGAGCATCCCTCTTTTTTCACTTTTTATTTTGAGTCATTCAGATCTACTTTCCACATCACCTGTGAGTACACTGAGTGCAGCTGGAGTTTCCAGATGTAGAGCACCCTTGGTGAGAAACTCTTTTGCAACCTGGTGAGAAACTCCTTACAACCATGAATGCACATCCTCATGGTATAATTCATTCTCAGTGGCAGCAGGCTGTGACGACACACTTGGGCATCCCCAGCTAACAGAGCAATTCCTCTAACTCAGTTCAGATAACTTCTCTGAGTAGAAGAGAACAGACCTAAGGGACCCAACAACACAACCCCACAGCAGATGGAAGTGCCTCAGCACCATTTTGCTCAAGATACACTTCCAGTCTCCTAGCAGCCTGCTAGCTTTTTTGTTGGGAAAGGAAGGTGAAGAAGAGAGGAGGGTTAGGGGAATAAGGAAACTTCAAGCAAGTGATGAATGGAAGTTTTCACTGCTTGGCTCCCCACCAGGCTAGCTGACATGGTGGATTGAAGGCCAAAAAATGCATCCCCCCTGGCCAGAGTCTGAGCAAGCTGACAGGTAAACAAGCAAGTTCCTGCAGAGACATTTGACTCTGGCAGTTTCCCAGTGTAATGTTTTTTGCTCTGAAGACATGACAGCCAATTGTGTACTCTGGCTCTGTGTCAGAGGTAATTGCAAAAGTGAATAGCCATTTTACTCTCTTCTAAGCCCCTCAGCTCCCCCCAGTTCTTTTAAAAGCTCATTAGTCAACTAAAAAATAAATCCCTAAATATGGTGCTTGTAACCCTAATGAAAGAATGACTGAAGTCATCATGAAATAATTACAAACTGTATTGTGCAATGTAGAGAATAAAAAGGGAGATCTTAGCTACCCACGGGGAGATCATTTAACAAAGGGGAATAAGACAGGGACAATGCAATACAAGCTGTAGGATAAAGCAGGAAACTCCATTTCCTCATATTTAAGATATCAATCACTCCTGCCATTGCACAACCAGAATAAAATCAGATTACCCTTTGCAATGACCTGAGAGCTTTCTTTGCTAGGTTTTGGGGTTTTTTGGCAGTGAAAGCCTAGGCCATATTTTCCTGTAGGTGAAATATAAATTCACCTTTCACACATTTGCCCCATCGTGCTGCAAAAGGCACTAAGGGCAACCCAGCAAATACAAAATTATTACAGCAAAGCAGGAAATGGTTACTAGTGTAAGACTGAACAACTCAAGGTGAGGGGTGTTTTGAAGCATGGCATAAGCTTTTTGCTAGAATTAAGGAAATTGTTCACAGAGCATTGTGACCACACTCAATATTAATAACAGGCCAACCACAAGGCTTCCTGCCCATACAAAATATAAAAGGAAGGAAGGAGGGATTTGTCTGGTTTCCATCACATCATCAGACAAGAAATCCACTGCTGCCAGCTTGCTTGTCTGAGACAAGCAGTTTGCTTGCAGAGAGAAGCAGAACAGATGTCTCCTGTCATGCTTGCACAGCAATAACATGTCCCTGTGTCCTCACTGCTTTGAGGGCCCCATGTAGCAGGCACAAGTTTACAAGGCTGGGCAGTGATATATCATGAAGAAATGAAAGTAACATTTTCCCCTAACAAGTTTCCTCTGTCATTATGCACTGACAAATCCTAGAGAGTTAACATCAAAAGGGTTTCAGCATGTCCCTGCTTTAAACCTTTTTTTTGCTTTTTCATATCTTCCTCACTCTTCCTACATAATCTGCACATACACGTGCCTTTTTTACATCCTGCCTTCCACATTCTTTGCTCATGCACATGATCTGGTTGCAGCTTTACATGCAGGCTGCAGGGTGGGAGGCTGAAGCACAGCAATAGGGAGCAAGGGCAAGTGCAGTAGTGTGCTGGTGCCACTGTACATCTCCTCTAACGTGTGTGTTGAGGTCAAGTTGCATTTTGATAGGCATAGTGAGAGTGGCATAGGATGGAAAGACACAATGAATGTATGTTCTGTTCTACATGGCTTCCTCCAAGGTCAAAGTCCTGTTAGTGAGACTTCCATGCCCGTTTCATTGAAGTGAAAAGGAGAGGAAAGACGCCAGTCATGAAAGGCATTGTGGCATATATGCCCTATGGGCCATTGTCAGGAAAATCCTGGAAAAGACAGAAAAATTCTTGTGCTGGCTCTGTGCCTGCAGAGCCACAGGCTCCCAGTTAGGTGGTACTGGTGCTAAACTCTTCATGCCTGCAAAAATTACTACTTTTTCTCTGTGACCTAATATGATGCCCTACCCAGGCCTATAATGTCACAGACCTGCTGATCCACCTCACCAGGAGTTGGCGTGATGGCCAAAGACATGAGCGTTGGAGAGGGGGGTTTCTTCTGAGCATCCTGTCAGGACCTATGAGCTAGTGTTGCTCTACGTTCCCTTCAGAGTTAACAGAGAGAAACAAGCATTTTGGGGTGATTTAATCTCATCTGAAGTAAAGACCTAAAAGAGGGAAGATGAATCATGTCAGGAAGGTGCCCACCGAGCTGATCACCAAGGCTGTGTCTGCTTCCAAGGACCGCAAGGGGCTTTCCCTCGCTGCTGTCAAGAAGGCGCTGGCCGCCGGAGGCTACGATGTGGAGAAAAAGGGAAACATGGAATTTCAGGACCTCCAGGATTGCAAGGATTAGCTGGATCTCAAGGCAGAAAAGGTCTTCCTGGACTGCCCGTACTGGATGGCTTGGATGGCCTAAAAGGCCAAAAAGGTTCTGCAGGAGCTCCAGGTCAAAGTGAAACAGGGCCTCCAGGATACCCAGGAGAACTTGGACCAAAAGGAGACAGAGGTGAACCCGGATGGCCTGGTATTTCTATTCCAGGTCCCCCTGGAGAAAGGGGATTCCCAGGATTCCCAGGTAGAAGAGGACCTGTTGGATCCACTGGACCTATGGGAAGATCTCCTGATAGTGCTTCTCCTACATATCAGCTCCCAGTTCCCACCCCTGGACAAGGGTTAGGTGGACTTCTTCTGGAAAGACAGAAAGGACAGCTGAGAGATGATACAGCCCATGCGTTTGGCCCTTGGGTTATAACATATTACTTGCCCTAGAGGCTGAGTGCCACAGCAGTGACCAACCTGAGGCAAGCAGGTAGCCTGCTGTTGCCATGTGCATTCTTATTTCCTTTTTACAGGGGTGAGTTCAGTGAGTACCAGTCATGGATTTAGGCAGAAAATGAAAGAAAAGAATCTTTTCCTTAAGCATTAATTAGGATTTAAAAACTAATGGCCCAATATTCACACTCTTATTTGTGATAGTCACAGGCAAGCAAGCTCACTGATTGCTGGCACTCTGCAGCTATCCATTTCTTCAGGCAGAAGAGTGATTAGACATGTGAAATGACCTTAGTGATAGTTAAGGAAAAAGTGGTAGTTTAGGAAAATGACAGTTGGAATGCGAAATTTTTTAATTATCTGAGTGCTAGTATTTAATTACATTTTTGATACATAGGGTGTTTTCTTACACAGATAATTTAGCCATACTTCTAAAAATATATCTTTTTTACTATTAATTTACCTAAGTTGCTGATTCAGTGAGTCCAATGTAAAAATCAACATGCGGAACCTCTGAAAAGATGAAGAGTCGTTACACTGCATAAGCCTTCTGAATGTGAGAAATCAAATTAAGGTTTTTAGTTAACCTTTTATTCAGAAGAATAGGGTGTTTATTGTTGCAATGAGGTGATTAAAAGTTTAGGAGCTGTTTTCAATACTGGACTACCATGACAGAAATTCTATGGCGAAGTCCAACAAACACATCAATCCCCTTCTCAAGGTGCAGGTCACTGCTCCTTGCTCCCTGACCACTTGCTTCACCTGTGTCTGGCATGATGCCTTTCTCACCTCACCTTGCACAAACCCAGAACACGCAGAAGAAAGCAGAAGAGGAGTATGTGGAGGAAAAAAATCAAAACCTCTTTCTTTGAGTGCATTCATGGAGTTCAGAACTATGCCTTACACTGCTACTGAGGCACTCAGTGAGACATGCAGGATAACACTGAGATTCCCACATGCACCTTTATCCTTCTCCTTTCCCACGTGCACCTTTGTCCTTTTCCTTTTTTGACTGTAATTCGTCCTTGAGCTTACCTGAATCAGTAGCTAAAGAGCTACATGGCTCTTCATGCCTGTGACAGCATAGCCAGAGTCTGCCCCAGGACACAGCTAAGGTGACCCAGAGGCAGCAGAAGTTCCCATTGCCTGTCCTGCACCTCTTTGCTCCATTGTCGCCTCTTCAGAACGATGAAATTTATTCATTTCCCAACTCTTATGCCACCTCATGCACTGAAAAAGAAGGAACTTGAAGGGCTTTAAGGCAGAACTCAAGTGCACTTAAGCATTACAAAGGCCATTGACAGGGAAGTGAGTTTCCAGGTTGCAGACCGGGACAAAAATTCAGTAATTCTTGAACGCTTTAGTGAAGAGATGATACTAGTACAGGGAGCACCATCTTGTGGCTACTGCTGCACAGTGCAGCATTTTCTGCATTTGTTACCTTCAGAAATGGTCAAATTTCCATCCGTATCTAATCAAGGTATTAAGATTTTTGATACCTCAGATACAGTGTTATCCAGTATGATATTAATACTTATACTAATACTAATACCAATACTAATACTAATAACAACAACAACCAAACCACAAAAAAACCCCACTAGAAACATACAAACAAACCCCAAAACCCAAAAAAAGCCAACAAACGAAACAAAACAAAACAAACAGACACAAAAAGGGATAGGAAGAATACCACTAGAGTATCTTAGAGTAGCTTTGATGTCCAGTCACACACACATGCCCTTTTCTAATTACACTTGTAGGTATTTTTTCTTGACTGTGCACATCTACTGTGGGGTCACACAACTGCACTAACTCACTGCAACTACTTGAACCAACCTGGAAGAGCACAGAAATGCAGAAAAGTAAGCTGAACGTGTCTTCAGTGACTGGAGTGGTCATGTATGCAATGCCTTGGGCCCATGGCAGGAACAAGTCTTCCTAAAAGCATCTTGACTTGTCTATAATCATGCCTAACCTGCATTAATGAAGCTGCCAGGACAGGATCACAGTCAGCTCAGAAGAGGACATTTACAACATCAGTAACAAAAGCTTCAGTTTCTCTGAATTAGAGCATTTATTTCTGTGGCATTGTGTAGCACAACTTCATAACTATCCATCCACACAAAGACAGGGTGTTCCCCAGACATCAAGAGTAACTGAAGAAAGTTGTGACCCAGGCACTCAGCACACAAGAGCTTCAGTTGCTCAGGGTAAGCTTTTAACTGGGGCTTTGAGAAAGCCAAATTGATGTGAGCTGACCACATCTTAGTTTGTCACTGCAAGCTTTGAGCACATCCCTAAATGTCTCAAATGTTTGAAAAATGGGTCCTCGAAAGAACCAGTTAACACTGGAAGCAAGTGGCAGATGGGCATCTTTAAACAGCAAAAATGTTTAAACCAAACTCCCTTTTGGCAGTAGTGGTACCTACGTCTGCTCATGAAGTGGGAACTGGGTTTCCTGTAGGCAAATGCAGCAACTTGATCTGGTCAATGGTGGCTAAATGGGTATGGTATTGATTTGGATCCCCAGAAGGTAATGTCCTGGGACAGATCAGCTCTCATGAAGAGGAGTGAAAATGATGCAGGTTTGCTAGGATTTCCAGTGGTAGTATTTATGTTGCTAGATAATTCCACACTATTACATTTTAAGGCAGACATCAGCAGGTTCTTTATTACAATGTCAATCATAAGGAGTAGCCTTATGAGTCCTTCATGAAGCCAGGCAATATTGTGTGCAGGCAGGACTGAGGTACTGGCTCTCTGCAGTTCTTGCAGCTTGTACATGCTCCCTGGCACCAGCTGCCAAAGTGCTACCCAGATCCAAATCCTGCAATTCATTTTTTTCAGGCTATGATGTGTGCACGCACTCCTTGATTTGTATATCACTATGTTTAAGATATCCTAAAGTCCTATGCTTTTATCACGCTATTTGGGAAGAGGTTAGCAAGCAGGTAAGTTTGGGTAAGGCATACCACTATGCTATTAGCTTAGATCCTCTGCAGACTTACTCCTCTAGTTACTATTTTGTCTAACTTGAGAGTCTTGGGATACTTTAGTGTCTCACTTCAATGTTTGTTTCAGCACATGGCAGAGCCACCTCTCTGCAGAAGGAACTGCTGGCCCAGTGACAATCCTGCATTCATCAGCCAGTTCCATCTGTTCCTCTGGCTCCTGGATCATAGGCTGGAGGAAAGCAGGAAAGACATATTCCTTATGAGGAAAGGCTGAGGGAGCTGGGTCTGTTCCGCTTGGAGAGAGGAGAATGAGGGGTGACCTTGTTAATATTTATAAATATGTGAAGGGCAGGTGCCAGGAGGACAGAGCCAGGGTCTTCTCAGCTATGTCCAACAACAGGACAAGGGGCACTGGGTACAAGCTTGAGCATAGGAGGTATCACATAAATATAAGGAAAGACTTTTTCACTGTGAGGATGACAGAGCACTGGAACAGGCTGCCCTGGGAGGTTGTGAAGTCTCCTCATTCATGGAGACATTCAAAACCTCCCTGAACACTTTCCTATGTGACCTACTTTAGATGACCCTGCTCTGGCAGGGGGTTTGGACTGGGTGATCTTATGAGTTCTCTTCCAACTCCTAACTTTCTGTGTTTTCTATGAAACTTGAATGTAGTGGAACAAAGCAATCAGACGCCTCTGATTACCGAGAAGTGGGTGTGAGCCGGTATCAAATCCACCTGTGCCCAATTAGGGCAGGCCCCTGTTGAGCATGTGCAAGACCAGGGGGCCAACAAAAGGTGAAGCTCACAGCCACAGACTAGCTCACTCTCAAGCACTGTATTACCTTTATTGCGCCCCTAGCACTCATCACCTCCAAGGTGAGGCTCTCTGTAGAGTCTCGAACCCGGGGCTTTACGGTATTGCAGTACTGGGCCTTAACCAGCTGCACCACAAGAGCCTCACCTTGGAGTGAGTCTGTGGCTGTGAGTTTCACCTTTTATTGGCCCCCTGGTCTTGCACATGCTCAATAGGGGCCTGCCCTAATTGGGCACAGGTGGATTTGATACCAGCTCACACCCACTTCTCGGTAATCAGAGGCGTCTGATTGCTTTGTTCCACTACACTTGAAACCATACAGATGCCTCAAAAGAGAGTCTCAGAGGTCTCAGTTATACTGAGGCCATTGAAGTATGGTGTAAATAAGAAGCTTTTATTACTGTTTGCACTCAGGGAAAGCTCAAACACTACCCAGGCTGTGCCACCTCTTATGCACCAAAGAGATATGGAGGATGAGAATCATAGAATGTCAGGTTGGAAGGGACCTCAAGGATCACCTGCTCCAACCCTTCTAATATTACTGTTTATATGATATGTCCCAGCACCCTGTTGAGCTGAGACTTAAAACTTTCCAAACTGGGGGAATCCACCACTTCCCCTGGAAGACCATTCCAATGACTGTCCTCAGAGTGAAAGATTTTCTTGTGTTCAAACAGAATCTCCCCAGGAACATCTTGTGCCCATTACTCCTTGTCTTGCCCATGTGACTCCTAAATAAGGAGTCTCCATCTTCTTTGTAGCTGCCCTTTAAGTACTGGAGCATTGTAATAAGGTCTCCCCTAAGCCTTCTCTTGTCAAGGCTGAATAGACTCAGTTTTCTCAGCCTCAAAACTGGATCTGTTTAGCCTTGAGAAGGCTTAGGAGAGACCTTATGACAATGAAAAGGAGAAGGCAAGACTGGAGGTACTGTGGGAGAAAAGCTGGCACCATGGAAAGACCATGGACTGGGAGCAGGGGAAGTCATAGAGATGGGAAGGTGTGTTCAGTGACAGGATGTAAATCATGCAGGATGCCAGCCCCTTGGAAACCATGCTTGGGTTGTTCAGGTGTTCAGATGCCAGCTCATTCCCATCTCTTGAAACCAGAGCAGCTCAAGTTTATGGGTGATAATGTCAGTCAGGTCCAAGGAAAAAAATGTGCACCTGAAACAGGAAAAGTGCATACAGACCACTCATACAGACCCTGACCTACAAAGAGGTGGGGGCTGCTTAAATCCCATGGATATCAGCAGGAGCCAGATACCTTTGAGTATCTTACCATCTATTTCCCTGTCACACTTGCTGGGCCCTCATCTCTCTGAGCAGGGAATATGCACAAGACTGTCACAAGACTGAATGCTGCTTGGAAGAGAGGAAGCAATTCCCCTTAGAAAGAGGAGCTCTGGCTACTTCTGCTGTGTTTTTCAGAGAGTTCTGAAAAACAGACACTGCAGGATAGTGGTGGTGAAATTTTTACTGCAGCAGGGCAAAAACTATGGTTAGATCCATGAGATCTAAGCTCTCTTTAATCTCACTCAAAGAAATCTTGCCTCTTGTTGGTAGTAGTGACCACTCTCCCCTCCTGCAGCTAGAAGAGGCTACAAATTACATGACAAAATAAGAGCAGCACGTGCCTCCAGAATTATAAAATACAGAGATATATAAGTTTTTAAAAGAAAAAAATTTATTTGTAAAGCATTTTTGAGGAAACCGTACAAATTACCACATTTCTTCAGAGTTTAAATATATTTTGCATGAAAACTGATCCCAGGATTACATAGTACAAGCCTGCTGTACATGGTCCTTGTTTCAACATCATTTGCAAAGACATCAGAAAGGCTTACTAACAATGAGAGTTTGCTATTCAAAGTAGACCCTCCAAATAAAGAAAGAAAACAGTATTAACATAAGCTAGAACACTCATTTATATTTGAACACAGAGCTCACTGGAGAACTTGTATTTCCCATTGAATGTAGCAGCAGAGGTAGCTATGTTTAAAATGTGCATAAAAACAGTTTAACAAATATTAATCATTTTGATTTTCCATCAGTAAGGTGGACTGCAACTCCGTGCTGCAGACCTAAGAAGGAGAGACAAGATGATACTACAAGGAAGGAAAGGAAGAGCAAATCATGCACGATTGTTCTTTTATAGGTGTCCTTGCAAAAAAAAAAAAAAAATCCAAATAGGAACAAAAACCACCAACAGAACTTGGTGTTCAATCAATGATACCCTAGGTTCACATGGCCTTTCTCAACCAGCACAGCCCATGGTTCTTGCACAATGACACTGCTGCTAAGCAAAGGATAGAGGAGCAAGGCTGGATGTGACTTCTCTCATCAGGGTGATGATACAGCCTGAACTAAATCAGCCTTTCTGCAGTAAGGCCAGCATATAAGATGGCTTCACCTTTCTGCTTAACCAGGGCCCCTGGCAAGGTTCTCCCAGTAGCCACACTGGTGCAGGAAAGGAGGTACTAAAAAACGAACACTGGCTGCATCCAGAGGACAGCAGAGCTGCTTGTACACTAGCAAAATGCTGAAATCCTTTATCTTCTGATGTCCCACAACATGCTCCAGTTCCAGACACCTCCTTACTCTAACCCATGCCAACTAACCATGGCATAATCTGCAAAAACAAAGGGTATGAACCATTTATAGGGGAATGAACCAGGGCCTCAATATCACAATATAGTCAATGCCTCAATAAGAATGCTGAGTACAGACATACAGACAAAATACACAGACACAGGGAAAACTTGTTTGAGATGAAACTCATAAAACCTACTGAAAATATGTACACCAATATATTGTGTTTTATCATTTGTTCAACATATTCTAAGCAGAAAAAGGAGAAACACAAGAGGAACAGACTGCACTTTACCAAGACTGCAGCTAGGAGTGGTGAAAATTGACAAAGGTCACTTATTTTCATTGCTCTAAAGAACGGGGTCTGGTCAAATGCTACAGGATCCTTCAGGTTGCTGTTAGCAGATTCTACTTTGGGATTATAAAGAGCAGAGCAAAATGGCACTATATGACACACCATTGCCTAACAAGTAATTTTTAACAGGCAAAAAAAGATGACTAAAACGCTTTGGCCCATATTAACCTTTCATCTCTCTTCCACCGTCTAGTAACATGTTGAGGCTATGCAATCACTGATTTCCTCTTAAACCACACCTGCATTCACCATGCTATGCATTTGTCACATAAAGGCAATTATTCATAGCCCAATTATTAAAGAAAAAAACTTTGAATCCAGAAGCCTCCAGATCAAATTCCTGCTCCACCAGAGACTTCTACAGACAGTCTGTGTAGCCCAGATCTATGCCACTTCCCTTCAGTCTCCCAGCTGACCTATGCACTCTAGAACACTGAATGCCCTGTGCTCGTTCTGTCATCACGGGAATTAAAATCTCAGCTGAGGGGAATCAGACTTGGACAAGTGCAAAACTTGACAGGATGACTCTGTTCTCAGCTGCTTATTCAGCTGACCTGCCTCAGGTAGTAAGAAGAGTCACTTTGTTTGCTGTGCCACCTAAATAGAAGAGAGCATTGAGTAGTTCAGATCCTGCCTCTGTAGTCAGTGGTTAGGAATCATTGTAGCACTCGTAAAGGACAGTCAGAACAGTTGTTTTTCTTGCCTCACTACCACATTTACAATTGGAAAAATTGCCCAGTCCATACCTGAGAGCAGTGTTAAAAGGCTGATTAACTGGAGGTTGGTGGAGCTCAGGAACTAAGGGATGAACATTGGGAAGGAGAGGGTAGAATTACCTTCATTTAATGTGAACAGTTAACATGGAATTTTAAGACAAATATATTAACTTTTCCCCTTGTCCAAAATATGTAAATGAAACCAATGGCTTATACTATAAGTGCTTATAGAAAAAATTTCCCACCAGTCCTTCAGGCTTAACCAAATAATTACCCAATCTTTTCTTCTTATAGATATAAAACAATGTTTGCAGAAGAATCAACACTGATGCAACACCAAGTAAAACTCCAAGGACAATCACTGCCACTTTCCAGCCGGAAATTTCTCCATTTGATGACTGCACAGAGCGGGCTGGAAATACAAAATATTTCATAAATGATAGATACAAACAGTAAAAAGTAGGTTTGAGAAAGATTGGAGCCCTAAATGACAGCTGGTTTTTACTCTTTGGCAGCTTTAAAACTTTTGAATAATATTAAAAATGTTCTCACACATAGCAAAGAATTGTTAACTAGAAAATTTTATGGACCTCTCTCTCTCTGAAGGTCCTTGTGATCTATTGGTGACATCCATAATCAGCTGCTCTGAAGATTTGCTTGGTGGAAAGTATGTGGAGGATTCTGGGAAGAGAAAACTCTACTCTGTACCCCTAAAGAATCACTCTAAGGTTTGAAAAGGGGGCATGAAATGCAGCTGAACTTAATTTAACCCTTACAATCCTCCTTACATTTGAACAATGAGCTTTGAAACTAACTGGGACCTGGTCTGCCATATGTACTCACATCTAACCTTGTTTTCCTCCAGGAGACAGTTCACTGAAAACAGTCTCTAAACTAATAACCAAAACCAGAAAGCTTCTTGGTTGCCAGGTAAAGGTAATGAAAGGCCTGTAGCACATGTAGGCATCCCTCATCTCTGGTAAAAATGTGTGTAGTAATGCTGGAAAGGCACACAAACTAAATTATAATGCCAGCCAGCATTTTCCAAAGACAGGATATTAATAGGGGCAGAAGAAGCATCAGTGTTGCATGAAAAGCCCCAGATTCATATCTGCTTAAGGCAAAAAGTACATTACCACCACCACAAGCATGACAGTTACTGTATTTTGGATTAATATCCTTCTCCACAATTTCTACTTTTCCTCTCAGCCGCTCTGCATCTCTGCAGTACTTTGCTAAATCCACATCACTATTACAGATGACACTACAGAAAAAGTCTTCTCAACTCCTTCTCCAGCTGAAAGCCACTCTTTTAAGATCAATGTGGAGGTGAAAAAGGTGATAGTGGAACACAAATCTCACCTACGTGAGTGAAGAAAACCCACCCTTTGAATGTGGAAGTGGGTATGTACAGCAGATTTTTAAAATCATAGAATAGAACGGTTAGGGCTGGAATGGACCCTAAAGATCATCAAGAACAATAATCTACATTTTTTTTCTGGATTATACTTTCTATGAAAGTTTAAATAGGTTAGCTGAAATACTTGAATCTCTTAAAAGAAAAAAGTTAATTTATCAGGTCTTGTGAAGAACAGGAGATCTGACCCTTTAATTCCCATAGCACCACAGAGAAACTTTTTCAACATCACTTACATTGTACGGT
Source organism: Calypte anna (assembly GCF_003957555.1). NCBI lineage: Eukaryota > Metazoa > Chordata > Aves > Apodiformes > Trochilidae > Calypte > Calypte anna. The sequence continues at coordinate 110,567,380 of NC_044244.1, read as the reverse complement.
TACCTCAATTTGGTTACCAAACTTGCTCTTTAATACTTGACTTAAGTATGTCTGCATAACATTCACATCAACGGGCTCTTCTTTTTGCAGTAGAGAAATGAAATCAGCAATCACACTCCCAGGCCTGAATCCAAGTATAGTGATATCAAAGTGGTCATCTCCTAGTTTCATGCGCATCCCTCTAACAAGCTGTGTGAATTGAAATTGATATTTGTTTCATGTGTCAGTTAACTGAGGCAGAGAAGGAATAACAACACATCAAGCACACATCAAGGTATTAATTTTCTACAATTAATATTCTTTCAGAGTAATCTGTTTGGAATAACAACTGAATAATGGCGGTGGGTTTTGTCTTAACCACTAAAAATCTTAAGGAAGATTCTAGAACAATACATAGCCTGTGACTGAAAATAGAAAACTAAAGTTTGATTTCTAAAGTAAGTAAAGTGTTTAGATAGCTATGAATGGGTAATGCATTGAAAGTAGTTCTCCTCCACAGGGTACAAACCCATATGGGACCCCAGCTGTAGAAAATACAGAATCTGCAAAGTGTACCTAACATTTCTGAAGTTATCCTCGGTGTCCCCTGGCTTTTTTAACACATACAACTAAACTTCAAGCATTGTCGTGTGCAAACTACCAGCACAGAAATTTATATTAGAAGCTTAATAAAGATTATAAAAATTATTTTGTTACAGAATAGCAATGCAAAGAGAGACTAGGGTCCAATTTGTCTCTCAATTATTCTGGCATAAACTAAGTGTAATATGATTACACCATTTGCAATGATTTCAGGTTAGACCTATGTCTCCAAAAGTAAAGGCTTGCCTGGTGCTTTCATGTGGATATAGGACAAGAACAAGCAGTCCTCTCTTCTAAGTAAGAGGGGTTGAAACATATCTGCCAGGACTGGTCTTTACAAAAAATTGGGGGTTTTTATTCAACTCACTAAGAAAAAGGTATCTTCTTACTGTGAAAAAAAAGATCATATTTTACCTGAAAAATCTGTAAGGCTACTATTTTTCACAGATGGTAACAAATTGTTCTGAATCACTGCCCAGTTCCCTACTTACATCTTTCTCTGTGCTACAAATCCCCACCTCAAGCTACATGTCACATTAAGTTCTCTGTACAGAGATTCCAAAAATGCTTTTCTTTTCCTCACCATAATGAGTGGTCTAGATAGGAAAGCTGACCTAGGCAGGTGGAAATGTAATATTTGAAAATTACAGCTGTGGAATTTAAAATAAACTGTTCAATATTCAAATTTAAAAAAATATGAACACAGAATTCGACTATTTTTCAGTCATGTTACTTTATCCCCTCCTTGGTTTTGCTTTTTTAAAAGAAAAGTGTGGTAAAAGTCATGCTGGCATGCTACATAGAGGCTGTGTGAAAGCTTATTAAAAGTCAGTAAATGGACTCCTGTTGCATTCAGTCATGTTGGAGGAAACCTTTTAAACTCACTGAAGAAACTTTTCTGTCCATGAAATGGAGATGCTAGCAGTCAGAAGACAAAGCTACAAGGAGATAGCATTGTGAGAACAAATTAATTACTGCTTATGAAAACCATAGAAACTCTTAGCTAAAAAGTGTGATAAGCAAACTAAAAATATTTTCCTGTGCTAGCTGATTTACCCACAGTCTTACGGCAGTTTTGCCTTTTGAACAGGCACATGTATAATAGGATTCCTGCGAGGTGTGTAAATTATTTGTCCTTTTCTTTAACACCCAACTAAAAACAGCTGAGCAGAAGTCTGTTGCTTCTGCATGTCAGCTAAACAAGGTTCACCCACTTTTTCTAATCTTTAATAGGTATAAAGTCCTCTTTATACCTTATACATACCCCTCCTCATTGGACAACATTTTCTTCCCTTCAGTCAAGTCTTGTGCCTCCCATATAGTTTTTTGTCACAATTTTGATTTAAGTATTAAACTAGAAGACTGATGTTGCTTATTGAGACTTAGTTGATTCATAATGATAAAGGAGAGCATAGCAACTTACATCTGTTCTGATATTTTCAGACATCATTTTGTAGCTTTCACCCTCAGAGTTGTAAAGTGTACGAGTAAATGTTAGGTTTTTTAACAAAACACTGCAGGCAAATGCTTGACGATCTGAAGAAAAAAAAAAAAAAGAAAAAAAGTGAAGCAATTAGGTGAGTCTCACGATATCAATCCACTTGCTTTTCAAGCTTGATTTTCTCATGCGTTTATAGAACTAATTGATAAAACCAGAAACTAACTAAATAATAGGATAAGATAGTGTATTATGTCCATGTACCTAATGTACTGGCTTCTGAACCCTCAAGGGTTGAATCTCTTCCTTTTCAAATTTGTCTGCTATCATTCTCAGAGTTTGTTAGCCATTCCCATACAATTCAAGGTGCACCCTGCTCCCTAATTCAAAGCTGCTTTCCTACTGATTTCAGCAGAAGCAGAGCAAGGTCAGCCTATTGGATTCTGCAAGACAGTGAGATATATTTCAGTCCTCCTAAGTGGGTGGATGGACCCTAAGCCAAAAGAAATGTGCTTTACATAGAAAAATCCAGACTAAAAATAGAGCTGGAAGCTGACACTGAAGTTTGCTGAAGGCAGCTTCTTTACCAAAGAAGTGTGAATTTCAGATACTATAAGAACTCCCATAATAAAGCAAATGGCAAAATACTCATGAAAGATACTATATTGTGAAATGATAACCCATAGCTATGAATAAACAAATGTTAAAATTCTATAAAACTTACATGAGCATACAATATCTTTTAGCTGAGAACAGCCAGTATCTTCTTGCATGCAGAATTCACTCCTGTTGAAACAGGAAACAGGATCTGTAAAATAAATTTAAAAATCAAGATAATTACCTCTGAGCATGCTTGATAGTTGCTAGTATGAAAATTTTGAGGTGAAAAAAACCTTTTTGCATGTCACCTAGTGCATCATACTTCCCAACTGAAGTGAGTGAAAGCATTTAATCATAGCCAAGGAATCACCTAATCCGCAATTCTTTTTGCCCAGTGTCAATCTAGAACTACAGATTATAAAAATGGAATATCTCAGAAGAAAGGCAGTTGGTGGGCAGGTAGGTGATATTTGAGATATTTACTGAGATAATGTTGAGAACTCTAATTTCTTCTGAGAGTTATAAGTTGTGCTGTCATGTGCTTATACAACACAGGCTTATTTTCAGAAGAAAAAATAAGCTATTTAATTTAAACATAATATGGATGATGAACTCTCAAAACAGCACAGAGTCATAGAATCATAGAAGGAGTAGGTTTAGATTGGACATTAGGAAAAAAATGCTCACAGAAAGAGTGGTCGGACACTGGAATAGGCTGCCCAGGGAGGTGGTTGAGTCACCTTCCGTGGATGTGTTTAAGGACTGTTTAGATGTGTTTGGGGATATGGCTTAGGGGAGAGCTTTGTAGAGTAGGGATGATGGTTTTACTCAGTGATCCCAACCTAAAAGATTATGTAATTCTACGATAATCTGGATGATGGATTCTCAAAGCAACACGCTGGTCTTGACTGTCTCCTCAGTTTTTATGTGACTAGCTCGTTGGATATAGCTTGCTTTCTTCACAGAACTGAACATAATCTTCAGCTCCACATAAAGTCCAGATGACTTGGTCTGTATCACTCTTTTTAATTCTTACAAACACTTTTCTGGTATGGCAGATGTCTTCACATTTCAAAAGAAAATGAAATCTCTTTTCATTTTTTCTTTTTTTTTTTTTTTAAAGGGAAACTAATAACTAACTAAAGCCAATGGACTGAAGTACTGAAATATTTGAATGGAAATTATGATGAGAATTCTTTGTCTCTGTGGTCCTAAAGCCTAAGATAGAGGGCAAGTCCATAAGAAGGAAACTTGCATTTAGCAGCTAGAATAATTTAGCTGCTGTAGAAAGGTTTTGAAAGTAATAAGACAATCCACTGGAAAATCCACTAGAGAACTGAAAAAAAGATTGCAGCAAAGAGAGTTAAGCTTTGGCAATAAGATTTAGATTGGATGTCAGGGGGAAGTTCTGTACCATGAGGGTAGTGGGAAAATGGAACAGGTTGCTCAGGGAGGTAGTTGACGATATTCAAGGTGAGGCTTGAAAAGGCTCTTAGCACCCTGATCTAGTTGAGGATGTCCCTGCTTACTGCAGGGGGGTTGGACTAGATGACCTTTAGTGGTCCCTTCCAACTCAAATCCTTCTATGATTCTGTGAGGAGAGGAAGAAAGAGGAACTATTTAAGTTAGAGCACAATGTTCTAATTAATACAGTAATAGAGTCTATATCCTTGGATGAAATTTAAAAATAACAGAGACAATTAAGGATGGTCTGCATTCAAAACAGCATGTACAACCTAAACTTCACAGTAGCAGAATATTTACTGTTAAAGTTACAGCCAAAGCTCTTGACTTCTGTGCAGAATTATCTGGTTCAACAATACAGCATGGTCAGAAATTTTACAGAATACACACGGATTACTCTTGCAAATTCCTGTTTAATCCGAGTAGGCCCATTTAAGTAAGGGGATGAGTCAGATAAATAAAGATGCATTACAGAAGTAATTGTCTATGAAATCAAATCCCAATCATATTATAGAAAGATATCCAGAGACTACCCTCATATAAAAAACTGATAGGCTGATCAAGGAAATACCTGTTCGGACACTGACTGAAGACCAGTTATTCTCAGCACACGATGATATTGCCACTGATATACTGTATTCATGACCAGGAAGTAAATGTTTGAACACAGTTTTTGTGTCTTCTGTGGTGGTTCTACTTATCTCCTTCTTTCCATCCATGAGGGAGACAATGTAGACGCCACCGCTACTGCCACCAGACCAGCTGAAATGTATTGCTTCTGTAGTCACATTCTGAACTTCAATGGACACTGGCACTGCAAAGTTAGAAAGTTTCAAGCAGCTGAGAAGAGTTCATTTCACTTCTGCAATTCTACTATTTCAATACTGAAGAAAAAAAGGCCAAATTAAATAAATATAAATATTTGTGAATTTTCTTAGGGCCTAGTTAAGCCTTTCACCCCATTCTCCCTCAAGAGCAGAAATAAACTGCTCAATAGATGTAAATCGTACATTCATATATTTTATTTGATAATTCCAAAACACAAATGGATCACACTTGACTTTCTTCTAGTACTTCTCAGAGCAGGCAAGGCAGATACTCTCAATGTTATGAGGTGAACTGCTATTTGACTCTTACTAACACCATCAGGAGGATGGATTACTAAAAAGGCAACAGAAACCACTAAATTTAGAGAAGTAGATAAGCATATAAGAAAAGTGCTTCATAAAGACATTTTTACAAATCACGTACAAGAGTGGTTTATCACTGACAGGTAGTCACCCAGTAAAAATTTTACTGAATCCAGAGGAGCTTCATTTATTATGCAGACACACCCTTGACTGGTACATGTATAATTGCATATCTTCAGTGGTTCTATCAAAATTCCCTTTTGAAAGATATACACGAGATTTAAATTCACAGCTGTTATGATTGAGAAAAAAAATTATCGTAATAGATTTTAACAACTCAATATGGATACTTCTTAAAAAAAAAAAAATAAAAATATTATGTTTAGAAAAATACTCACAACAAGGTGAAGTAGAAAAACGATTAATAGATGTTGGTTTCAAAGAAAAAATAGTAGTGCCGGAGGTGGATGCAGATGGCTCGGGGCTGGGCATGCTGGAAACTGGGTTGTGGCTGCCGGGCTGTGTCGTCACGGTGCCCTGCCCAGGGCTGGTGATGCCAGGAGTGGAAGAAGGAGCAGAGGACAGCGATTCTGTGGCGGGGTGGGAAGAGGTTTTCAAGCCCGCCTCAGTGGCTGTGCTGGCACTGCTTGTGTGTGAGCTCTGAGTATCTTCTGAGGATGCCTCTGGGGAGGAGGAGGGGGAGTGGGTCGTCACTGCCGAGCTGGGCCTGAGAGACACAGAGGCAGCACTGACAGTCGCTGTGCCCACGGTTGTGGCAGTGGGGTTAGAGCTCATGGTGTGGAAGGAGGAATTCGTTGCCTCGCTCGAGGAAGACATCCCTTCTGGAGTGTGTGTCGTGGGTGCAGTCTCTGTGCTTCCTTCTATGCCCCCATTCCCTGTTGTGGAGGGGGTGGCTGACGATGTTGCCAGCGTGGAGACTGACGTCTTGGCATTGGGCTCTGTCGTCATTTCGCTGCCCTGGTTGGCAGTGGGACTTTGGCCAGGAGGAGTCGTGGCAAGGCTGTCCCCAGGGGCCGTGGACATGGTGGATATTGGGCTCCAGGTGGAAGATGAAGTGGCCCTGGTGTTGCCTGTGGCCTGACCCTGTGTGAGGGGTTTGGAGGTGTGAGTCTCTGTCTGTGTCTCCGCAGTGCTAGGCAGCGTGGACAAAAGGGCAGTGCCAGCCTCGGTGGTGCCGGAGGTGGATGCAGATGGCTCGGGGCTGGGCATGCTGGAAACTGGGTTGTGGCTGCCGGGCTGTGTCGTCACGGTGCCCTGCCCAGGGCTGGTGATGCCAGGAGTGGAAGAAGGAGCAGAGGACAGCGATTCTGTGGCGGGGTGGGAAGAGGTTTTCAAGCCCGCCTCAGTGGCTGTGCTGGCACTGCTTGTGTGTGAGCTCTGAGTATCTTCTGAGGACGCCTCTGGGGAGGAGGAGGGGGAGTGGGTCGTCACTGCCGAGCTGGGCCTGAGAGACACAGAGGCAGCACTGACAGTCGCTGTGCCCACGGTTGTGGCAGTGGGGTTAGAGCTCATGGTGTGGAAGGAGGAACTCGTTGCCTCGCTCGAGGAAGACATCCCTTCTGGAGTGTGTGTCATGGGTGCAGTCTCTGTGCTTCCTTCTATGCCCCATTCCCTGTTGTGGAGGGGGTGGCTGACGATGTTGCCAGCGTGGAGACTGACGTCTTGGCATTGGGCTCTGTCGTCATTTCGCTGCCCTGGTTGGCAGTGGGACTTTGGCCAGGAGGAGTCGTGGCAAGGCTGTCCCCAGGGGCCGTGGACATGGTGGATATTGGGCTCCAGGTGGAAGATGAAGTGGCCCTGGTGTTGCCTGTGGCCTGACCCTGTGTGAGGGGTTTGGAGGTGTGAGTCTCTGTCTGTGTCTCCGCAGTGCTAGGCAGCGTGGACAAAAGGGCAGTGCCAGCCTCGGTGGTGCCGGAGGTGGATGCAGATGGCTCGGGGCTGGGCATGCTGGAAACTGGGTTGTGGCTGCCGGGCTGTGTCGTCACGGTGCCCTGCCCAGGGCTGGTGATGCCAGGAGTGGAAGAAGGAGCAGAGGACAGCGATTCTGTGGCGGGGTGGGAAGAGGTTTTCAAGCCCGCCTCAGTGGCTGTGCTGGCACTGCTTGTGTGTGAGCTCTGAGTATCTTCTGAGGACGCCTCTGGGGAGGAGGAGGGGGAGTGGGTCGTCACTGCCGAGCTGGGCCTGAGAGACACAGAGGCAGCACTGACAGTCGCTGTGCCCACTGTTGTGGCAGTGGGGTTAGAGCTCATGGTGTGGAAGGAGGAACTCGTTGCCTCGCTCGAGGAAGACATCCCTTCTGGAGTGTGTGTCGTGGGTGCAGTCTCTGTGCTTCCTTCTATGCCCCCATTCCCTGTTGTGGAGGGGGTGGCTGACGATGTTGCCAGCGTGGAGACTGACGTCTTGGCATTGGGCTCTGTCGTCATTTCGCTGCCCTGGTTGGCAGTGGGACTTTGGCCAGGAGGAGTCGTGGCAAGGCTGTCCCCAGGGGCCGTGGACATGGTGGATATTGGGCTCCAGGTGGAAGATGAAGTGGCCCTGGTGTTGCCTGTGGCCTGACCCTGTGTGAGGGGTTTGGAGGTGTGAGTCTCTGTCTGTGTCTCCGCAGTGCTAGGCAGCGTGGACAAAAGGGCAGTGCCAGCCTCAGTGGTGCCGGAGGTGGATGCAGATGGCTCGGGGCTGGGCATGCTGGAAACTGGGTTGTGGCTGCCGGGCTGTGTCGTCACGGTGCCCTGCCCAGGGCTGGTGATGCCAGGAGTGGAAGAAGGAGCAGAGGACAGCGATTCTGTGGCGGGGTGGGAAGAGGTTTTCAAGCCCGCCTCAGTGGCTGTGCTGGCACTGCTTGTGTGTGAGCTCTGAGTATCTTCTGAGGACGCCTCTGGGGAGGAGGAGGGGGAGTGGGTCGTCACTGCCGAGCTGGGCCTGAGAGACACAGAGGCAGCACTGACAGTCGCTGTGCCCACGGTTGTGGCAGTGGGGTTAGAGCTCATGGTGTGGAAGGAGGAACTCGTTGCCTCGCTCGAGGAAGACATCCCTTCTGGAGTGTGTGTCGTGGGTGCAGTCTCTGTGCTTCCTTCTATGCCCCCATTCCCTGTTGTGGAGGGGGTGGCTGACGATGTTGCCAGCGTGGAGACTGACGTCTTGGCATTGGGCTCTGTCGTCATTTCGCTGCCCTGGTTGGCAGTGGGACTTTGGCCAGGAGGAGTCGTGGCAAGGCTGTCCCCAGGGGCCGTGGACATGGTGGATATTGGGCTCCAGGTGGAAGATGAAGTGGCCCTGGTGTTGCCTGTGGCCTGACCCTGTGTGAGGGGTTTGGAGGTGTGAGTCTCTGTCTGTGTCTCCGCAGTGCTAGGCAGCGTGGACAAAAGGGCAGTGCCAGCCTCGGTGGTGCCGGAGGTGGATGCAGATGGCTCGGGGCTGGGCATGCTGGAAACTGGGTTGTGGCTGCCGGGCTGTGTCGTCACGGTGCCCTGCCCAGGGCTGGTGATGCCAGGAGTGGAAGAAGGAGCAGAGGACAGCGATTCTGTGGCGGGGTGGGAAGAGGTTTTCAAGCCCGCCTCAGTGGCTGTGCTGGCACTGCTTGTGTGTGAGCTCTGAGTATCTTCTGAGGACGCCTCTGGGGAGGAGGAGGGGGAGTGGGTCGTCACTGCCGAGCTGGGCCTGAGAGACACAGAGGCAGCACTGACAGTCGCTGTGCCCACTGTTGTGGCAGTGGGGTTAGAGCTCATGGTGTGGAAGGAGGAACTCGTTGCCTCGCTCGAGGAAGACATCCCTTCTGGAGTGTGTGTCGTGGGTGCAGTCTCTGTGCTTCCTTCTATGCCCCCATTCCCTGTTGTGGAGGGGGTGGCTGACGATGTTGCCAGCGTGGAGACTGACGTCTTGGCATTGGGCTCTGTCGTCATTTCGCTGCCCTGGTTGGCAGTGGGACTTTGGCCAGGAGGAGTCGTGGCAAGGCTGTCCCCAGGGGCCGTGGACATGGTGGATATTGGGCTCCAGGTGGAAGATGAAGTGGCCCTGGTGTTGCCTGTGGCCTGACCCTGTGTGAGGGGTTTGGAGGTGTGAGTCTCTGTCTGTGTCTCCGCAGTGCTAGGCAGCGTGGACAAAAGGGCAGTGCCAGCCTCGGTGGTGCCGGAGGTGGATGCAGATGGCTCGGGGCTGGGCATGCTGGAAACTGGGTTGTGGCTGCCGGGCTGTGTCGTCACGGTGCCCTGCCCAGGGCTGGTGATGCCAGGAGTGGAAGAAGGAGCAGAGGACAGCGATTCTGTGGCGGGGTGGGAAGAGGTTTTCAAGCCCGCCTCAGTGGCTGTGCTGGCACTGCTTGTGTGTGAGCTCTGAGTATCTTCTGAGGACGCCTCTGGGGAGGAGGAGGGGGAGTGGGTCGTCACTGCCGAGCTGGGCCTGAGAGACACAGAGGCAGCACTGACAGTCGCTGTGCCCACTGTTGTGGCAGTGGGGTTAGAGCTCATGGTGTGGAAGGAGGAACTCGTTGCCTCGCTCGAGGAAGACATCCCTTCTGGAGTGTGTGTCGTGGGTGCAGTCTCTGTGCTTCCTTCTATGCCCCCATTCCCTGTTGTGGAGGGGGTGGCTGACGATGTTGCCAGCGTGGAGACTGACGTCTTGGCATTGGGCTCTGTCGTCATTTCGCTGCCCTGGTTGGCAGTGGGACTTTGGCCAGGAGGAGTCGTGGCAAGGCTGTCCCAGGGGCCGTGGACATGGTGGATATTGGGCTCCAGGTGGAAGATGAAGTGGCCCTGGTGTTGCCTGTGGCCTGACCCTGTGTGAGGGGTTTGGAGGTGTGAGTCTCTGTCTGTGTCTCCGCAGTGCTAGGCAGCGTGGACAAAAGGGCAGTGCCAGCCTCGGTGGTGCCGGAGGTGGATGCAGATGGCTCGGGGCTGGGCATGCTGGAAACTGGGTTGTGGCTGCCGGGCTGTGTCGTCACGGTGCCCTGCCCAGGGCTGGTGATGCCAGGAGTGGAAGAAGGAGCAGAGGACAGCGATTCTGTGGCGGGGTGGGAAGAGGTTTTCAAGCCCGCCTCAGTGGCTGTGCTGGCACTGCTTGTGTGTGAGCTCTGAGTATCTTCTGAGGACGCCTCTGGGGAGGAGGAGGGGGAGTGGGTCGTCACTGCCGAGCTGGGCCTGAGAGACACAGAGGCAGCACTGACAGTCGCTGTGCCCACGGTTGTGGCAGTGGGGTTAGAGCTCATGGTGTGGAAGGAGGAACTCGTTGCCTCGCTCGAGGAAGACATCCCTTCTGGAGTGTGTGTCGTGGGTGCAGTCTCTGTGCTTCCTTCTATGCCCCCATTCCCTGTTGTGGAGGGGGTGGCTGACGATGTTGCCAGCGTGGAGACTGACGTCTTGGCATTGGGCTCTGTCGTCATTTCGCTGCCCTGGTTGGCAGTGGGACTTTGGCCAGGAGGAGTCGTGGCAAGGCTGTCCCCAGGGGCCGTGGACATGGTGGATATTGGGCTCCAGGTGGAAGATGAAGTGGCCCTGGTGTTGCCTGTGGCCTGACCCTGTGTGAGGGGTTTGGAGGTGTGAGTCTCTGTCTGTGTCTCCGCAGTGCTAGGCAGCGTGGACAAAAGGGCAGTGCCAGCCTCGGTGGTGCCGGAGGTGGATGCAGATGGCTCGGGGCTGGGCATGCTGGAAACTGGGTTGTGGCTGCCGGGCTGTGTCGTCACGGTGCCCTGCCCAGGGCTGGTGATGCCAGGAGTGGAAGAAGGAGCAGAGGACAGCGATTCTGTGGCGGGGTGGGAAGAGGTTTTCAAGCCCGCCTCAGTGGCTGTGCTGGCACTGCTTGTGTGTGAGCTCTGAGTATCTTCTGAGGACGCCTCTGGGGAGGAGGAGGGGGAGTGGGTCGTCACTGCCGAGCTGGGCCTGAGAGACACAGAGGCAGCACTGACAGTCGCTGTGCCCACGGTTGTGGCAGTGGGGTTAGAGCTCATGGTGTGGAAGGAGGAACTCGTTGCCTCGCTCGAGGAAGACATCCCTTCTGGAGTGTGTGTCGTGGGTGCAGTCTCTGTGCTTCCTTCTATGCCCCCATTCCCTGTTGTGGAGGGGGTGGCTGACGATGTTGCCAGCGTGGAGACTGACGTCTTGGCATTGGGCTCTGTCGTCATTTCGCTGCCCTGGTTGGCAGTGGGACTTTGGCCAGGAGGAGTCGTGGCAAGGCTGTCCCCAGGGGCCGTGGACATGGTGGATATTGGGCTCCAGGTGGAAGATGAAGTGGCCCTGGTGTTGCCTGTGGCCTGACCCTGTGTGAGGGGTTTGGAGGTGTGAGTCTCTGTCTGTGTCTCCGCAGTGCTAGGCAGCGTGGACAAAAGGGCAGTGCCAGCCTCGGTGGTGCCGGAGGTGGATGCAGATGGCTCGGGGCTGGGCATGCTGGAAACTGGGTTGTGGCTGCCGGGCTGTGTCGTCACGGTGCCCTGCCCAGGGCTGGTGATGCCAGGAGTGGAAGAAGGAGCAGAGGACAGCGATTCTGTGGCGGGGTGGGAAGAGGTTTTCAAGCCCGCCTCAGTGGCTGTGCTGGCACTGCTTGTGTGTGAGCTCTGAGTATCTTCTGAGGACGCCTCTGGGGAGGAGGAGGGGGAGTGGGTCGTCACTGCCGAGCTGGGCCTGAGAGACACAGAGGCAGCACTGACAGTCGCTGTGCCCACGGTTGTGGCAGTGGGGTTAGAGCTCATGGTGTGGAAGGAGGAACTCGTTGCCTCGCTCGAGGAAGACATCCCTTCTGGAGTGTGTGTCGTGGGTGCAGTCTCTGTGCTTCCTTCTATGCCCCCATTCCCTGTTGTGGAGGGGGTGGCTGACGATGTTGCCAGCGTGGAGACTGACGTCTTGGCATTGGGCTCTGTCGTCATTTCGCTGCCCTGGTTGGCAGTGGGACTTTGGCCAGGAGGAGTCGTGGCAAGGCTGTCCCCAGGGGCCGTGGACATGGTGGATATTGGGCTCCAGGTGGAAGATGAAGTGGCCCTGGTGTTGCCTGTGGCCTGACCCTGTGTGAGGGGTTTGGAGGTGTGAGTCTCTGTCTGTGTCTCCGCAGTGCTAGGCAGCGTGGACAAAAGGGCAGTGCCAGCCTCAGTGGTGCCGGAGGTGGATGCAGATGGCTCGGGGCTGGGCATGCTGGAAACTGGGTTGTGGCTGCCGGGCTGTGTCGTCACGGTGCCCTGCCCAGGGCTGGTGATGCCAGGAGTGGAAGAAGGAGCAGAGGACAGCGATTCTGTGGCGGGGTGGGAAGAGGTTTTCAAGCCCGCCTCAGTGGCTGTGCTGGCACTGCTTGTGTGTGAGCTCTGAGTATCTTCTGAGGACGCCTCTGGGGAGGAGGAGGGGGAGTGGGTCGTCACTGCCGAGCTGGGCCTGAGAGACACAGAGGCAGCACTGACAGTCGCTGTGCCCACGGTTGTGGCAGTGGGGTTAGAGCTCATGGTGTGGAAGGAGGAACTCGTTGCCTCGCTCGAGGAAGACATCCCTTCTGGAGTGTGTGTCGTGGGTGCAGTCTCTGTGCTTCCTTCTATGCCCCCATTCCCTGTTGTGGAGGGGGTGGCTGACGATGTTGCCAGCGTGGAGACTGACGTCTTGGCATTGGGCTCTGTCGTCATTTCGCTGCCCTGGTTGGCAGTGGGACTTTGGCCAGGAGGAGTCGTGGCAAGGCTGTCCCCAGGGGCCGTGGACATGGTGGATATTGGGCTCCAGGTGGAAGATGAAGTGGCCCTGGTGTTGCCTGTGGCCTGACCCTGTGTGAGGGGTTTGGAGGTGTGAGTCTCTGTCTGTGTCTCCGCAGTGCTAGGCAGCGTGGACAAAAGGGCAGTGCCAGCCTCGGTGGTGCCGGAGGTGGATGCAGATGGCTCGGGGCTGGGCATGCTGGAAACTGGGTTGTGGCTGCCGGGCTGTGTCGTCACGGTGCCCTGCCCAGGGCTGGTGATGCCAGGAGTGGAAGAAGGAGCAGAGGACAGCGATTCTGTGGCGGGGTGGGAAGAGGTTTTCAAGCCCGCCTCAGTGGCTGTGCTGGCACTGCTTGTGTGTGAGCTCTGAGTATCTTCTGAGGACGCCTCTGGGGAGGAGGAGGGGGAGTGGGTCGTCACTGCCGAGCTGGGCCTGAGAGACACAGAGGCAGCACTGACAGTCGCTGTGCCCACGGTTGTGGCAGTGGGGTTAGAGCTCATGGTGTGGAAGGAGGAACTCGTTGCCTCGCTCGAGGAAGACATCCCTTCTGGAGTGTGTGTCGTGGGTGCAGTCTCTGTGCTTCCTTCTATGCCCCCATTCCCTGTTGTGGAGGGGGTGGCTGACGATGTTGCCAGCGTGGAGACTGACGTCTTGGCATTGGGCTCTGTCGTCATTTCGCTGCCCTGGTTGGCAGTGGGACTTTGGCCAGGAGGAGTCGTGGCAAGGCTGTCCCCAGGGGCCGTGGACATGGTGGATATTGGGCTCCAGGTGGAAGATGAAGTGGCCCTGGTGTTGCCTGTGGCCTGACCCTGTGTGAGGGGTTTGGAGGTGTGAGTCTCTGTCTGTGTCTCCGCAGTGCTAGGCAGCGTGGACAAAAGGGCAGTGCCAGCCTCGGTGGTGCCGGAGGTGGATGCAGATGGCTCGGGGCTGGGCATGCTGGAAACTGGGTTGTGGCTGCCGGGCTGTGTCGTCACGGTGCCCTGCCCAGGGCTGGTGATGCCAGGAGTGGAAGAAGGAGCAGAGGACAGCGATTCTGTGGCGGGGTGGGAAGAGGTTTTCAAGCCCGCCTCAGTGGCTGTGCTGGCACTGCTTGTGTGTGAGCTCTGAGTATCTTCTGAGGACGCCTCTGGGGAGGAGGAGGGGGAGTGGGTCGTCACTGCCGAGCTGGGCCTGAGAGACACAGAGGCAGCACTGACAGTCGCTGTGCCCACGGTTGTGGCAGTGGGGTTAGAGCTCATGGTGTGGAAGGAGGAACTCGTTGCCTCGCTCGAGGAAGACATCCCTTCTGGAGTGTGTGTCGTGGGTGCAGTCTCTGTGCTTCCTTCTATGCCCCCATTCCCTGTTGTGGAGGGGGTGGCTGACGATGTTGCCAGCGTGGAGACTGACGTCTTGGCATTGGGCTCTGTCGTCATTTCGCTGCCCTGGTTGGCAGTGGGACTTTGGCCAGGAGGAGTCGTGGCAAGGCTGTCCCCAGGGGCCGTGGACATGGTGGATATTGGGCTCCAGGTGGAAGATGAAGTGGCCCTGGTGTTGCCTGTGGCCTGACCCTGTGTGAGGGGTTTGGAGGTGTGAGTCTCTGTCTGTGTCTCCGCAGTGCTAGGCAGCGTGGACAAAAGGGCAGTGCCAGCCTCGGTGGTGCCGGAGGTGGATGCAGATGGCTCGGGGCTGGGCATGCTGGAAACTGGGTTGTGGCTGCCGGGCTGTGTCGTCACGGTGCCCTGCCCAGGGCTGGTGATGCCAGGAGTGGAAGAAGGAGCAGAGGACAGCGATTCTGTGGCGGGGTGGGAAGAGGTTTTCAAGCCCGCCTCAGTGGCTGTGCTGGCACTGCTTGTGTGTGAGCTCTGAGTATCTTCTGAGGATGCCTCTGGGGAGGAGGAGGGGGAGTGGGTCGTCACTGCCGAGCTGGGCCTGAGAGACACAGAGGCAGCACTGACAGTCGCTGTGCCCACTGTTGTGGCAGTGGGGTTAGAGCTCATGGTGTGGAAGGAGGAACTCGTTGCCTCGCTTGAGGAAGACATCCCTTCTGGAGTGTGTGTCGTGGGTGCAGTCTCTGTGCTTCCTTCTATGCCCCCATTCCCTGTTGTGGAGGGGGTGGCTGACGATGTTGCCAGCGTGGAGACTGACGTCTTGGCATTGGGCTCTGTCGTCATTTCGCTGCCCTGGTTGGCAGTGGGACTTTGGCCAGGAGGAGTCGTGGCAAGGCTGTCCCCAGGGGCCGTGGACATGGTGGATATTGGGCTCCAGGTGGAAGATGAAGTGGCCCTGGTGTTGCCTGTGGCCTGACCCTGTGTGAGGGGTTTGGAGGTGTGAGTCTCTGTCTGTGTCTCCGCAGTGCTAGGCAGTGTGGATAAATGTCCAAGGCTTTCCCTGGTGCTATCAGATTTTGATGTCGCGGGCTTGGGGCTGGACACTATGCCCTGGTCAAGGCTGGTGATGCCAGGACTTCCAGAAATAGACGAGTCCATGTATGTCCCTGTGCTGTGGGAAGTGTCTTTTGAGCCCATATCAGTGGGTGTGCTGGGGCTTCTTGGCTGTGAGCTTTGAGTATCACCTGAGGATGTTTCAGGGGAGGAGAAATAGTGAGTCGTCACTGCCAAGCTTGGCCTGAAAGACTCAGAGGTAGTACTGATAGTCTCCATTCTGGTATGGCTACTGTTCATTGTCACGGTGGACGTGGGACTCATTTCCTTATTCCCCTCATTTGTCCCAGTTGATCTTCTTTTTCTCTTTGGTGTCTTGTGCACTGTTTCATCTGTCTCTCTTCTTCTTACGTTCTTTCTCATAGACAGTGTCTTTGATATTGGGGACAGGAGTGAATTAAATATCTTTTTTATTTGTTCAGTCATCTTTTTAACTTGGCTTTTTTCATCAGATTCTGTAATTCTGTGTTGCTCTCTAGTGGTGTAGTCTTTTGTAGGATTGTCTGGGATGTTTTTTGGTATGCTTCTTTCTTCTGTCTTTACCCATATAATCTCTGAACCTGTATCTGTTTTAGAGGTGTGGATTGTTGAAATTTGCCCTGGAATTGTAGAACATCATCATCAAATCTTACAGTTAAGACACATTTTCTCTGATCATCTAGTCCAAACATGAACCTGTTACCATCATGCCAACTAAATTATGTTCTCAAGTGCTACCTGCTACCTACTTGTGGTTTTTTACCGCCTCCAGGGATTATTACCACTTCTTTGGGTAGCATGTTCCAGTTCCTATCCACTCTTTCAATAAAGAAATTTTTCCTAATATCCCATCTGAACACCCTCTGGTTCATTGTGAGTCTATAGCTTCTCCTCCTATCACCATATATTTGAGATAAGAAAACAACCCCCACCTCACTACATCCACTTTTCAGATAGTCGGAGAGAGTGGTAAGGTCTCCTCTTTGCCTCCTCTTCTACAGACTAAACAATGACAATGGTCCCAGTTGCTTCTGGTCAGACTTGTTCTCCAGTCCCTTCACCAACTTTGTTGCTCTTCTCTGGACATGCTCCAGAGTTTTTATGTCCTTCTTTTAGTGAGGGGCCCAAAATTGAACATAGGATTCAAGGTGTGGCCTCACCAGAATGGATTAAGTGGTAACAATCATCTCCCTGGTCTTGCTGGCCACACTATTTCTTATGCAAGCCAGGATGCTTTTGGCTTCCTTGGCCACCTAGACACACTGCTGTCTCATGTTCATCAGGCTGTCAACTAGCAGTCCCAGGTCCTTCTCCACGGGGCAGCTTTCCAGCCCACTTTTCCCAAACCTGTAACATTGCATGGTGTTTATGTGACTGAAGAGCAGTACCCAGCACTTGGCCACATTGAGCCTAACACAATTGTCCTTGGCCTATCTAGCCTGTCCAGGTCCCTCTGCAGAACCTTCCTACCCTCAGGCACACCAACAGGCCCAACTATAGTATCACACACAAACTTACTGA
Organism: Calypte anna; assembly: GCF_003957555.1. NCBI lineage: Eukaryota > Metazoa > Chordata > Aves > Apodiformes > Trochilidae > Calypte > Calypte anna. The sequence continues at coordinate 110,550,573 of NC_044244.1, read as the reverse complement.
GGATGCACGTGGACACATTGAAAATTTAAAAATTGTCTCTTGAATCACCAAAACCCCAGCACCACCATTTCTCTGTTTATACTCTTTAAAATGTATCAGTTATTTCCATTGACAGCCCCCCCCCCTCCATGCCTGGCGTCCCTTTCCCTCTTTACACTTTTTAAAATGTATAAATGCTAATCTCATCAACAAACCCCCCTCTAAACTAAAAAGGACTAAAAAGGATACAGTGTTAATCAGAATGTCTCCTGATGGAGTTGTCAGACAGGTAATGCCAATTGGTATCAAATACAAGAACTAAAGATTTCCAGGAAAACCTGAATACTAAAGTGAAGGCTTGCAAGTTACCAGTTTGCAACTTCTGGCAATAATTGATGAGAAGAAGAAAATTTGTATTATAGAAATTTAGAGGAGGAAGGAGAAAATGCAGCAGGAAAAAGCAGTGATCAGCAACAGGAAGGAGCACCGAGGAGCAGCAGCGAGCAGCACTACCAGTGACTTCAGAGAGGCAGCCACCTCAGCAGCATTCTCCAGGGACTTGGGAGTGTCAAAAAGAACTCTGATCTGTTCCTTCTCTTCTCCTTTCCTTTTCTTAAAAGCTTCTCCTGGGGTGATTCATTAGTTTAAATACAATTAGTTTAAATTTTCCTTTTTCCCCTAAAACCATTGTGATTCGCTTAAACCATAAAGCAGTTTGCTTTTGCAATTTGTGTGGTGTACATGCACAGTTGCTAATATTTCCTCACAAAGGAAATATAATAATAGTTACAGACCATGACGGCACTCAATCCTCCCATCCAGGTAACTGATAAAGATATTAAACAAGGCTGGTCCCACAACTTAGCCCTGGGGAACACCACTTGTGACTGGCCACCAGCTGGATTTAATTCCATTCACCACAACTTTCCGGGTGAAGCCTTCCAGCCAGTTTTTAGCCCATCAAAGGTTATATCTGTCTAAACCTTGAGATGGCAGCTTCTCAAGGAGAACTCTGTGGGACACAGTGTCAAAGGCTTTACTGAAGTCTAGGAAGACAAAATCCACAGCCTTTCCCTTACCCACTAGGTGGGTTGTCTGGTCATAGATCAAGCTGGTCAAGCAGGACCTGCCTTTCATAAACCTGTGGTGGCTGGGCCTGATCCCCTGGTTGTCTGGCACCTGACCTGTGAGTGCACCAAGATGAACCACTCCAGAATCATCCACAGTACCAAGGTCAGACTTTATGCTAAATACTTTATTACTCTGACAAGATTTTTTTCTTTTGTGAAGAATTTTCATTATCGTTCTCACTTTAATTGTTTTACCTTCCCTTTGTCCTTTTTAGTTACGTAGTTTCATTTCTATTCTTCTAATACTGTGAGATTTCTTACCCTATTTCCTTATTAATTTGTGTAGATTTCAGGTGCTTTTTACCTTACTGATTTTTTAAATTAATTTTTTGTATAGACATAAACTACTTTATATGCTTTGCTGTTGATGGTTCACATTGTCTTCAGTATTTTGTATATTTTTCTTCCTCCAAACATGTTTTCTCGAATACTTAGAGACATTGTTTAATGGTGGATTTGACATTGTTAGTCTCACAGTCGGACTCAATTATCTTAAAGATGTTTCCCAAACTATTAAATTATAACCCTACACTAAACTTTTTAGAGAATTAATAGTGCAAAAAAAATAATGAACAGAACGTATTTTTTCAGCATCTTTTTCTCCTCATCTGTTTGTATATATTTTATTATTTTCCCTTTGGTTTTTTGGGGTTTTTTTTGCAAGGCAGATATGTCTTTCTTATTTACTGGCTTTCAGGCAGAAGAGAAAGCTTTTTTTCTGTGCATATATTTATGTTGATGTCCTAAATAATAATAATCTTGTGAGAATATTGATTTCATTCCTCTGTTTACCTTTACCTCTGACTGTTAACAATTATAATGACTTTATTTCACAAGTATGAAGATAGTGGCATTTCTAGCAGTCCTGAAATTTCTTTAAATGGAAAATAAAATTCTTTTTTGCTAGGTGTTAAATACTTAGGTTTACTTGGACACATTTAGTGTAGTTGCTCAAGTAATTTAACCCCAAATTTGAGGAGCTGTTTTGGTCCTACTAAAGACACAGATGTAGTCTCCTGTAACATGTTAATATTACCCCTTAGCAACAACTAAGTATAATTCTGAGTCTTTACTTTTGGCTTTATAAAGCTTAAAGTTTTCTCAGAGAGGATGTACCTCTCTGAGAAAAACAAATTCTTAAGAACCACTTTAATTAACTTCTTTTGGCTCTACTTACTTGTAAAACGGAAGTGGTATTTTCACATCATTTGGTGCTTGCATGAAAGCTCATAATGTGACAATACATATTTTGCAAAATTCCTCCAACAGACTTGTACATTTTCTGCATCCAAATACAGCCTGGGTTGTAAGACCCTGCTCTTGTACCCCTTGGATCATTAACAGCAAGTACTGACCACTCAAGAAACATACTCCTCTTCTTTGAATGGCATGAAAATAGACATTAAGAATAAAATAATGCAGCCCTCTGGATTTCTAGACGTTATTCCAAACACTCTTGCAGTACTGAGAGAACATGACATAATTAATACAACCTAGCCCATACTTTTCCATAAATCTTCACCTAATGACTCTCTCAGGGTAGAAAAACTGGCAAAGATCATCTTCTGGTCTAAAACAAGATTAAGGTTAAAAAAGGTAAAGAAAAATGGTGAGGCACTGCGTGTTTCATTCTATAGATGCAAGTTTTTCAGATTCCTTACTCTCATTTATTTATCTACTGATAGCTTGATGTCCCTACTAAAACACCTGCTGATATACCACACATTCAAGATAAATTAAATTGAAAAATAAATTATATCTGTAAATATTGCATGTTATTGCATTATATATTGATTTTACCCATCCACAACCACCCCCTCCTGGACTATAATTTCAAACGTATCTCAAGGACATTTTTAAAATATATACCAGTGGTAAATAATCAAATAGATTTTAACTTACACAGAAAAAAAGAGAAAATTAAATGCCCAAGGTATTTCCAAGCCCCCATGTTGAGTTTTCACCTCCTTGCAGTACTCCTTCCCTTTGTGAAAATGACATTTTGAATCGAAGACTTCAGTAATTTATGTAGGGGTGAGGCCGCACTGTTACGTTTTTGAGTCAACAATCCCTCACACAAGTGGGATCACAGCCAACGTAATGAAATTCTCACACCTGACCTGTACGGTAATAAATTCCAACATTTTCTGTTGAGGTATGCTTGCTTTTCTTTAATGGAACAAAGTCTGAATGAGACCTAAAAACCAGTGAGACAAACACAGTTCATTGAGCAGCGCATCACAGTTGAATGTCTTTTTGTTCAGGGTATCCAATAAGCAGAATATTTTAATAACTTTGGGTCTGGGCATTGCATCACTAAGATACAGAACTGAGGAACCTTGAGGCAGTCCAAAAGTCTTGCCCTAATGAGGAAATAACTTTTTTCCCTCCACATTTTCCTGTATTTCTAATTATTTAGGAGTGTTCAGCTCTAGAGTATAGAAGTCTTTATTTTCACTGTATTATAATGTCAAATTGATAGGAATGCACCAAACAGACATCAGCCTTTAACTCTCCAATACCATAAAAATGCTGGAGTTCTTTAAATTGTTGCTACTTCACCTCTTTGAACTATGTGCAAAATACTGCATAACCAGACTCTCATTCTTGTATGAATGTATTCATATATTCTTTAGCAGGTCAGCTCCTCCTAACTATAGGTAGCTGATGTGGACAGTCACAGCTGGGCACCTGCTTTGGGTCACAACTTTATTCCAGTGATACCACATCTGCCTTCCCTGTCTTCGGTGATAAACATCCTAGAAAGCCCAGGCCCTGGTGTGACTGTGGGCTCATTAGTGACTTAAACCTTTATTATATGTCATATTTTTATTACCCTTTCCTGCCTGACGTTTATGCTGATAAAAGCCTCCATAAAACATTTGCAGTGAATTTCTTCTTTCATCCACACAGTGTGCAGCAGAATGCTGCTGAACAGAGCACTTGTGGTCCTTTGCAAAGAGAAGGGGCTCCTTGTTGTGCAGCACAGGAGTTAATACCTGCTTCCCTGGGGGATGCTGACAGTGCTGGCACAGCAAGAGCAGTGAAGTTAAATATCCTGAACTCCCTGGCTGGAGTAGAGGGAGTGTGGAGTGAAGCAGAGTGAGGCCTGAAGAAGGAATACCATTATTTATCTACATTTTTTCCACCTCTTTAAAATATATGCCAGGACCTGGGATATCTATAACTACACGAATTTCAGATTTTTTTTTTCAGCAGTTATGCCCTCTAAAATTAGTTTTATTTTAGTTTTACTTCAACAAGGAAGTAAAATGAAAGCAAATAGTCCTTGGGATGAACTCAGGAAAGGGTGGTGGTGTTCTCTGGTGTGAGGTAGCATATTTCAGTTTTGTGGGTTGTTTGATGTAGGCACTCCTGCTGCAGTGACACTTTGTCTTAGCAATCACTTATTTACAGCTTTAGCTGAAATGCTTAGAGAATGCATGTGAGCTATTTCCTCTTGCGTAAATAATTGGAAATCCCATCTTCAGTTTACTCAACTGGCCAATGTCTTCCCCCTCCTCTTCTTCAGATTTGCACTAGCCTAACACCAGACTTTAACTCATACTCAGCATGGCCACTTAGAGAGTCAGTTGGAATAGTTTCAGTGGAAAAGACCTTTAAAATCATCAAGTCCAACCATTAACCCAACACTACCAAGTCTACCCCTAAACCACGCCCCTAAGCACCATCATCTGCACATTTTCTAAATATCTGAAGGAATGGAGACTTGACCACTTCCCTGGGCAGCCTGTTCTGTGATTGACAAACTATTCAGTGAAGAAATTTTTCCTAATATCCATTTTTAAAAAGCACAACTTAACATACAGGCCACCCTACAGGCTCTCCTTCCTTGACTATATCTTCTGAAGAATTTGTAGCCATGTCCTGCACTACTCTAGCTGTGTAAGTCATCTCACCATGTTTCTAAATCATAATTTTTGTGCTGGACTATGGCTTCCAGCTCCCCCTCTCTGTTGCCCATGCTGCATGCATTGGTGTAGATTCACTTCAGCTAGAATAGTGATACCCCCACCTTCCTGAGGCCCTAATACCCACCTGATCATTTTCAAGTGCTTCTGTGGTTTCAAACTCATCAATAACCCTTATGTCTTTTTATACCTGTGACAATATATGCCCCCAAAGCAAACTAATTTCTAATTCAGCTTGCCATACATTTTACTGTGAAAAGTTCTTTCTGGCAGATGTGGAACAAGTTTTACCACATTCCTCAAATATATGAGAGTTCCCAGTATCAAAGTGATGACACTTTGCAATTTTTTTAAATGCCTTTTACTCATCTCATCAACCTATAAAATTAAGACCTGACTGACCACCTACTTCTCACATGTACCTTTCAAAGCTTGTAAGGAAACTCAGATTACACCTAGGGGTAAGAGGTGAAGGTCCAAAAGGAGATAACAACTGAAACGACATATAGTTCACTTGATAAAACCTTGGCATTCCCCTGGGATGCACAAGACTCTGGACTTTACATTGCAGGAAAAAACCTAAAATATTAATTTCCATCTGCTTAGGAAGATGTAGTTAAAAATCCCATGTTTAGCAAGGCTTTAGCTTCTCAAGAAAAGGTCAAACCTGAAAGAAATTCAGAGGGCAGCTGAACTGACAAAAGGTTTGTCTTATATTAAGTCAAAGAACACAATGGAGAGAAAACCAAAACTCTAACAAGCATCTAAGCCCCTCAGTCAGCTGGAATAACAAGCAGCAAATACTGGGGGAAAATGGTAGTTACTTCACAGCTGAAAGAAGCAACCCATTTTGAGGTACCCAGTTTTCTAATGCTCTCTTCTGCTAGCCATCATCAAACACTTCTAGACTTTCACTTGCATATTTATTTGACTAATAAATTAGATTTTCTTTCTTCTTGCAGAAATCACAGTTCAGGACAAGAGGGTAATACAGGTTTTAATGTCTTTTATCATACCAGATTAATATCCAAAAACCTCTAAAAAACAATCAGTACTGTCAGTGAGGATGAGTGACTTCAGTGCTTAAGGGCTGTGAAATACAATCTTAAAGTCTGCATCTCTATAGCACCTGGCATTTGAAAATCTCAGAGTTTCTTACAAACATTTGGCTACATATCATAATGCATCTGCCCTGAGGGTTTCTCTAAGCTTCGTTTCCCTGATTTTAGTAACAGAGAAACTGTGTGGTTCTATCTGGTTCAAAGTACTCACACAAGAGGGTTCTTGAATACTATGAATGTCATAACTTAGAGGCTAGAAATCTGTCCACTCCTGCCAAAGCTAGATTTCAAGTGAATGAGTGTAGTAGAGGAAATGGTACTACAAGAGGTAGAGAAGAGTTCTGCTGAAATTTCAAACACTTGGAAAACTTTCTGTTTTCCTGAAGAAAGCTTATTAGCCAAATAAATTTAAGTGGTTAAACAGCATAACTATATGTATCCCGTTTATTTACTTCTACAAAGGGAATGCAAGTTGAGGAGATCTGTAGGTAGAAATTCTTACTATGTGGTAGGTGAACAGAAATAAAGAAGGTTTAAGAATAATACTATATTCTTATATTAAGAAACCTCCCTGACTCCTTTTGAGAAGAAAGCTGCAACACTTCCTTGCAATTTATGTGTTAGTCATGGTGAGAAACCAGGCATTTCATTGAATGAATTCAAGTTTTGGACATTTCATTAAATTCCTGTTAACATAGAATTGTGTTAGAATATGTACTAGAACCTAGTTTTACTCTGGCATTTTATGTAAGATGAGGCTGACGTACCTTTTAGACCTGGTATGAACCTTGGCTCTACAGACATTGGTTCACACAGTAAAGTCTTCCCACAGGATAATAGTAAAGTGGATTAAAATTAGAGCTCCTGTCTTTCAGAGAGCACTCTTGAACTGGGTTGTTTTGATTGTTTCTCTTCATGAAGAGAATTTGGCATTTATTTGCCCAAGAAAAGCAGGGAAAATCCAGATATTGGTGGCAGAGCCCTGTAACAGTCATCTTTCAAGACGTGGTTTCCTTGAGGTTCTCTTTCAAGTTCCGAAAGTTACACCTAAGCCAGACGCTTCACTGGTTTGTGCATCCAGAGCCAGGGCCCTGGATGTTAGAAGAGGACAGTCCTTTGGTCACACAACAGAAACCCACCTGAGGATTTTCACTGCTCTTTGTGTCCATACTGGTGCGAATCTCTGCGTTCAGACCAAGAAACTGGATGATAAACTCACTGTGATATTACTGCTGATAATCAGCAATCATGGCACATTGTAGGAAATGTTAGAATACTTGTGTCCTCCTTGTAGAAGCTTACAACTATGTACAAGTGTAGCAGAGATGCTTAAGAAGTTTAATTCCCCTTACTCAGTAAGTAGTGCATCATTTTAGAGTTATATCAATGTGACTTAGTGCTTGATAAAAAGTTCTTACAATTTCACCAAAGATGAAATTTTCACCAAAGCTTTTCACCAAAGATTCTGAGATGAACTCCTCCTCTCCGGTTGTATTAAAAAGGAAATTGCTGTACCTGTAGTGTTAGTGAATCAGAAAGGCTGCTGAGAGAGAGAAAGAGAAAGAGAAAGAGAGAGAGAGAAAGAGAGAAAGAGAGAAAGAGAGAAAGAGAGAAAGAGAGAAAGAGAGAAAGAGAGAAAGAAAGGAAGAAAGAAAGAAAGGAAGAAAGAAAGAAAGAAAGAAAGAAAGAAAGAAAGAAAGAAAGAAAGAAAGAAGAAAGAAAGAAAGAAAGAAAGAAAGAAAGAAAGAAAGAAAGAAAGAAAGAAAAAGAAAGAAAGAAAGAAAGAAAGAAAGAAAGAAAGAGAAAAAGAGAAAGAGAGAGAAAGAGAAAGACAGAGAAAGAGAGAAAGAAAGAAAAAGAAAGAGAAAGACAGAGAGAGAGAAAGAAAGAAAAAGAAAGAGAAAAAGAAAGAAAGAAAGAAAGAAAGAAAGAGAGAAAGAAAGAGAGAAAAGAGAAAGAGAGAGAAAGAGAAAGACAGAGAGAAAGAGAGAAAGAAAGAAAGAAAGAAAAAGAGAAGAAAGAAAGAAAGAAAGAAAGAAAGAAGAAAGAAAGAAAGAAAGAAAGAGAAAAAGAGAAAGAGAGAGAAAGAGAAAGACAGAGAAAGAGAGAAAGAAAGAAAGAAAGAAAGAAAGAAAGAAAGAAAGAAAGAAAGAAAGAGAAAAAGAGAAAGAGAGAGAAAGAGAAAGACAGAGAAAGAGAGAAAGAAAGAAAAAGAAAGAGAAAGACAGAGAGAGAGAAAGAAAGAAAAGAAAGAGAAAAAGAAAGAAAGAAAGAAAGAAAGAAAGAAAGAAAGAAAGAAAGAAAGAAAGAAAGAGAGAAAGAAAGAGAGAAAAAGAGAAAGAGAGAGAAAGAGAAAGACAGAGAGAAAGAGAGAAAGAAAGAAAGAAAGAAAGAAAGAAAGAAAGAAAGAAAGAAAGAAAGAAAGAAAGAAAGAAAGAAAGAAAGAAAGAAAGAAAGAAAGAAAGAAAGAAAGAAGAAAGAAAGAAAGAAAGAAAGAAAGAAAGAAAGAAGGAAAGAAAGAGAAGAGAAAAAAAGAAAGAAAAGGAAAAGAAAAGAAAAGAGAAAAAAGAAAGGGTTACCTACTGATAGCTACTTTGAGATGCATTGTCTATATACACATTTTTGCTCATTCTTCACTATCTGTCTCTCTGATCAACAGGTTTCAGGAGGTGAACAGAAACTACAATGTGTAAAGTATTGGGTGAAGGGTGGGGTACGCAATTTTGTGTGGAACACAAGGGGAGGTGAGCCCAGAAGTTTCTGTAATGAAAATGACTCAGTACAAAGGTCTTTATGGTGTATGTGTCTTTATAATGTAAAAGTACACAAGGAATACCTAAATATTTGCACATATGAAATATAAACCACAAAGAACACCAGATGTTGATAAATAGCTTGCTTTTTTATGATGTGACACATATCAACGTTAGGGAGTCATATTGCTCTATGTCTTTTTTAGATCAGCAACTGGGTATTTCATATGAGGTTTGTTTCTTCCACTGTACTTTTTCCACTGCAACCTCTTTGGAGAAGGGACAGTCATGTCTACAAAGTGTCAGCATCAATCACAGTGACTCCACATACAATGTGGCCTCCCTGCTCTACTGTAACACAAATCAGTAAAAACATTTCTGCATTAAGTATTTCTATCAACCTTTTTTCTAGCTACTGTTGAAGACAGTTGTTGGGCTGTTGAACTCAGTCTCAAGAAATTAAAACTGGCTGTACAAAGTAGATAATTCTGAATCAGTCTTGTACCAAGCTGCTGACAGGTCTCTGCTCAGCTCTGCTGAAGTAATAGGGGCGGTGAAAATTACACTGGTGAGTGAGGTGAAACGAAATGGAGAGACAAGCCAAGGAAGGAGACTCTCCATTGTATAATCCTGAGTGCACACCTCACTTTACAGTGCTAATGTTGAGGTGAAAACTACCTTCTATCCTCTGCTGATCCTGTTAGTGACTCAAGTAGTGTGGGAAAAAAATTTACAGGGAAGGATTTATATGCAAGAAAAGTATAAAAGGAAAGTACACACCCAGTGTTATTTAAAGGAATACAATAATACAAGTTATCTTGAAATACAATTCTTTGTAGATTTCTTAGTTAACTGTAGGTTTTGTTAGCTAAGTTAAAAAGACTTTTATAAACCTGACCCAAATTTTCACTACAGGGGCTGTTCAAAAAAGTCACACTACCTGAAGTTTCATGTCAAATCAATTAAATTAACAGACAAAGGTTGCAACTTGCATTCATTTAAGGAGGAAAAAAAAGCGTAGCTGCAGTTCTGATTTTATTGCAGATTGGTATTTGGCTTTGCTTCTGTACATTATTTTCTGCTTGCTCCTGGAAGTGAGAGGTGTCCAAGTGCCTCATGGCATAGCTTGACGGCCGGATTGTTGAGGGCTTTTCCCACCAGCCATTGCCATGATGGCATGTTTGGGCTGACTGTGCTTCCTTGGCACAAATTACACATGAGGGAGGGAGGAAGAAGGAAACCAAGACTACATTACCTGAGAAGAAATTTGGGAAGAAACCACGGCTTAGTCTACATCCTAACTCCTGCAAGCACAAGCGAATAAACCTTGACTGAAGACAAAACATGACCCACACAAAACCTCTGTTCTCTAGAAAGTGACAGCAAGCAAGACAAAGTCATTTCCTATCTCCTCCCTCTAAGTGTTACCAGAAATAAGTTACTAGGCTAAAAGGTATCACAGCACTTCACAAGGACAAAACCCTGAAGCTATGCCTGAGTGCTAAAAATTGTCTTCGCTCCAGTCATGTTGTAAGCATTTTGATTTGTACTCTTATGTTCAGAGTCTTAAAAACATGCTTTCCCTCTTCAAAATGGTGCTCTGCAAAACCTCTTCTCCTCATTGCTGCAGGCAGGAAATTGTGCCTTGCGTTACTGCCACAGCTGGTTCCAGGTGACAGGCAACCAGATCAGTTCCCAGGACAAGCAAATCTCTTGGTAAGCCTGGCAAAACAGTCTCCAGGCTTAAAAAAGCAGCAGAGCAGACCTCCAGAAGGACAGGTTTGCAGAGAGGCTTGGAGGACCAAGAATTTAGGAACCATCTCTGGAACTCTGAAACAAAAGTTTGCAAGCTGGATATATTGCTGTCTGGGCTGACAGGCTCTCATGTAAACTTCAGCACTTGCCTGCTGAAGTCCCCTCAGACTGGTGTAGCAACCTCTCTTAGGGAGCAGAAGCCTCACTGGAGACAGTGAAGGGGTCACAATTTCACTGGAGTACACTACGAGTTTGCACACAGCTTGCTAAAAGCACATTCCAGGTCCATCTTCAGTGTCCTTGATCAGTTTCACCTATATTTTATCTCTCTGCCCTAATACATGACCGATCATGAACCAGTGTGGGTTCTTTGGGGGAGGAGTTAATTTACATTCTGTGCCTTTATTGTGCTCTACCTTCCACTAAATAGTGGTGGATTACAGTGTGCTGCTGTCCTAGCTCATTCAAGTGATCATGGTAAAAATGGGAGGTGAAGGAGGAGTTTGGGCCATCCAAGATAAGCTCTTGTGAACTGCCAAGTCTCAAAAACATAAACATAGCATAAACATAACATAACAGAAACATAACAGAAACATAACATAACAGAAACATGACATAACATAACATAACATAACATAGGAGGCCATGTGTCCTTCACTGATCTGTATTAGGGAGTACCAAATGAGGGATAGTGTGTTATCCTCAGTAGTACTGAAGAGGAGAAGCTCAGGATATAGGATGTCCAGGTTATAGGACAAGGACAACAGTCTGCACATCTTGATTCAGTGACTTTGGCTTTCATAAAGTTTGGCTTTCTTTTCAGGTGAGAGTTAGAGGTAATTTCAGGAAGAGGCTAAACTTTACAAGGTGGTGCTTCTCATACACCTGTAAGGCAACACAGGTGACCTCCCAGTTTAAGAAGTCAGACTTGTAGCCAAACAAGTGAAAAAGTGCATTATAGGTAGTCAAATAAAAACTGAGAAACACAGGAAGCTGGCAGCAGTAAGTCAGCTGATTTTTAAATGGACTGCAAAACATAACCTTAATCACCAATCTTTCTGGGACATTAAGAAAACAGAAGCCAATAGCTTCCTGTTCAACTATTGCTCCTGACTGATGCCTTACAGAGACAAGAGCTGTGACATTTGGTTTGATCCAGTGCTCTGCAAACGATGTTGTGTAAAAATTGAAGTTGGATTCAGTAAACATCCCATTCCAAATTCCACTTCAGCCCTATTTCCACATTCTTTGCTGAGTAACATGGTGGACATTTTCACTGAGCAGGTATGATATGGTGCACACTTAAATATGCTAGGCTAAGCCTGAGAAATTTATTAACATATAACACTCAGTAATTGGTCTCTCAAGGCTGGCACCAGAACAAACACAAGATCCTTCTATCTCCACATACTAGTAATAGCCATATTTGTTCAAAATATAGATGTGAAGTACTTCCTTCATCCTTTCAGATTACCACATGTCAAAGGCAGCTAATAAATGGGAGCACTGTTTGTGACCGGGATTATCAAAGCTCCAGGCAGTACAAGAGGCAAAGCTAGATGTTTCCTGAGTGGATTTGAAGGGTTTAAGTATTATTGACCATAAGTCTTGAAGAACCCACACTATCAATAGCATTATTAGCTGCCAGCACATGCCCCAGCATATAGTGATATCGCTTGCTGGGAAGATTTTACCCAAATAAAAATTGTACCCAAATATTTCTGTCAAAAAGGCAGCCTTTTCTTGTGTCATCGTCACAGTCCTGGTGCAAGAAAAGTTTATTGGTGCTTTGTGATGGATTTGTGTCAGTCTGTTGACAATGTTGCTACCCCATGATCTACTGCACAGTTCCTGATCTACTTCCAAATGTCAGCCCAAGTATCTCCATTATGCCACCATACTTTGAGCTTCCCAATAATTCTCAATGCTTACCTCAAACTTTCTTATTTTTCCCTTGGATTTTCTCAAAGGATTGAGAAAAGATATCCCCTGGATTTTCCTCACCTCTACTTACATGAGGAAAGGCTAAAATGTCCCATGTAGAAAGGTGGCAAATATTCACTTCACCATCAGCAGACCAATATTTTTTCTTCTTGTTGTCCTGCTAGGCTCTGATTCTGAGATCTGCAGCAAGAACAGATGCAAAATAGTTGAAGAAAAGCAGATGTCAAGAGATTGTGTTTTTGACAGAGTTAAACAGAAAGATCATGGAGAGAAATGCCACATTTCTTTTGGATATTTATTAATTCCATAGCAAAGATAGAGAAGGAGAAAATAAGTTCTTAAGTAAAGATGTATTACTATATCTGTCCCTACAAATATTTGCAGTTTTCCAGAAGCTATCAAATATTTAAATATATGAGAAACGTGCATAGGAAAAAGCACTTCTATTCATACTTTCTCCAAAAGGACAGAGAGAGAGAAAGGGTAAAAAATGAAGTCAAATCCAGCTCTCTCCAATGTATGATTGCAGTATTCCTAAACATGCTGAATTTGTCTAACATACACCCAGACACTACAAAGGTAGGTTGATAAAACCCATTTTTTTTTCATTCCTTACAGTTGTTATTTCAACAAATCCAGTTTCTTGGCAGCAACACACATTTACCCTAACCACCCCAATATTTTTAGAGCCTTCATTTTAGGGAAGGCTGAGCACCAGCTTCTTTAAAGGGACTGATATGAGAGGGCAGTTCAGTACCCATTGCTAGGACTACACAGTGATTTACTACTCACACTTCCATACAGCATTTAAACAACATTGTTTTGGTCCTTTACCACTCTTTCCTTGTCATCTCTAAATGTTCTGGCATTGATCAATTCCTCTTTTGTATTTGTGTTATGATTGTTTTTAATATACAAGCTATTGTGCCTGTGTTAAATCTCTGAAACTCTTCTTTCTGTGGATTTCAGAGGAGAAGCCAAAGAAGAGGTGAGGCAGAGAGCACTTCCAGGGGAACTTGCTGCATATGGGAAGGTGCTGCATAGGCAAAACTCCTCTGTGACTCCCTGGCAGACAGTGTCACATCCAGGCTATGGACCCTTTGGCACAAGGTGGCACCTGTCCTCACAGCTAGAGGGAGGTGAGCGGAAGAAACAGGCAGAGATTCCCTGAGAACTCCAGGCTGAAGAACTATTCAGAGTGGGACTGCTAGGATCAGAAGAAAGCAAGATCCATCTTTCTTTCTTCAAGATCCTTTCTTCAAGATCCATCTCATTTTTTTCCAGAAAGGTAATACCTCTACCAATAGGATACTACTCAGCTGTATACTTGCCATACAGCTGGCAGGACAGACCCCCCCAAACAGAGCAGGTGTTATGGAACAAATCAAAGAAGCTGTCAGGCAGCTCTGTTCTCCAGGCTTTCTACCAGATTGTAGCCAACATCATGTTTTTAGATCAATTGCAGTTAAATATTTTCAGTTCCTTTAATTTGTTTCCTTCCGCACTCTACAAGAAAGTTTCCAAGCAGGCATTAAAAAGGCTTTGTATTTTAATGGACAAGGACATTTTCCAAATATCTCAGCTTTTTCTCAGCCTTGCTGGGACCAAAGTTTGGCAACATTATAATAGGAGATAAAGAAATAATGATGAAAGCTTTGCATCTGGTATCAGCAGTGCTGGGCTCTCGGATTACATTAGGGACATAAGGCACAAATACCACTGGTCTGAAGTGCTTCTTAGGAAACAATGTAAGAGGTCAAAACGAGGCCTTCAGATTTTATTTCTACACTTTTTTCAGCCACTGTCTCAAATAATAAGCTAGAGCCAGTGCTTCATTCATAGAACAAAATGTGGGCAACACCAGAATGGAAAAGGGAGATGGTGCTGATCCTCTAAAAGATTTTCCCTTGTTCTCAGGCCTATTTGTTTGGTGAAACAGCCTTATCACTGAGGTGGGGAACTGACCACAGCAGTTTAAAATGACCCCTCAAGGGCCAGCAAACCCTGTGTGAGCAGCAGATTGGGTGAAGCTGTAGGGATAGAGGGATCCTATTGCACCTCATACATTTCCCCATTCACAGGAAACACCTTTGAAATGCCTCAGAGGAATTAGGGGGGTCCCTCTGAAAAGGTGCTCAACCAACTCACTTGCTTCTATACCAATGGTGGAAAATTTGTTGAAAAATCAACACAGTAAACTGTAAGCAATCCAGGAGACTCTTGGAGTGCACTGAGGAAAACTTCTTATATCCAATACCTAGAAGTATTACTAGACCTGTTTCTTACCAACATGGATGAACTAAACAGACATCAAGATTGGCAACAGCCTCGGCTGCACTGATCATGCCCCGGTGGAATTCACAATCTTGAGGCATGTGGGCCTCATGGAGAATGGTCAGGATGCTGCAGACTTTGCAGGAGAGGAGATTTTCAGTTCTTTAAGAAATTAGTGGATGTGACCCACTGGGAAACCACCCACAGCAATAAAGGAGCTGAAAAGAGCTGACAGCTCTTTCAGGACATATTTCTTAGATCAGAAGAGGTCTCAGTCCCCATGTATAAGAAATGAGAAAAGGAAGGCAAGAGGCCAGCATGGCTGAGTAAGGACATCCTGGTCAACTAACGTGTAGGAAGGAAATGAACAGGCAATGGAACCAGGGACATGTGTCCTGCAAAGAACATAGGGATGATGCCCAGATGCTTAGGGATGGGGTCAGAAAAACTAAGGCTCAGTTAGAGAGGAATTTGGTAATGGATGTGGAGAGTAATAAGAAATACTCAGGTATATTGGTCAGAAAGGAAGATTAAAACAAAAATACCCCTCAGTAAATAAGAGAGGAGAACTGCCATGGAGGAGGCTGAGAGGCTGAAGAAGTTTTTTGCCACAATTTTCATTGGTACTCTGCCTTCCCATATCTCTCAAGCTCCTGAACCTTAAAGCAGCAGAGGAATGAAATCTCACTGAAAGTGAAGATCAGGTTTGACACCACCTGAGGAATATGAATATACATAAGTCCAGAGTACCCAGCAAGATACATCCCAGGTTCCTGAGGGAATTGGTTGATATAGCTGCCAAGCCAATCTCCACAATATTTGAAAAGCCATGGCAAACAGATGAAGTTTACCGTGACTGGAAACATGGGAAACATCTTTATTTTTCAGAGGGTAAAAAGTATAAAAAGGAGGGCCCTAGAAACTAGTGGCCAGTCAGCCTCACCTCTGTGCTAATCATGGGAGATCTCCTTGAAGATATGTAGAAACATAGGGAAGACAGGGAGGTGTCTAGAGACATCCAACTTGGCTTCACCAAGGGCAAATCATGCCTGACTACTCTCGTGGCTTTCTACAATGGAGTGGTTGCATCAGTGGATATGGGAAGATATGGGAAGATCTATGGCTATCATCTACCTCGACTTATGTAAGACCTTGGATACTGTCCTCCACAATATTCTTGCTGCTAAATTGGTGAGATTTGGGTTTGATGGATGAGCTGTTAGGTGGATAAGGAATTGTCTGTCTGGCCCTGTCCAAAAAGATACAGTCAATGGCTCGATATGTGAGTGGAAATCAGTAAGGAGTGATTTCTCTCAGGACCAATACAATTTAATTTCTTCATCAATGAAACAGTGGCATCAAGGACATTCTCAGCAAGGTTGCAGATGACACCAGGCTGAGTAGTCCAGTTGATTCACTAGAGGGAAAGGTTGTCATCCAGGGGAACCTTGGCAGGTTTGAAGATTGGGCTTATGTGAACCTTTTGAAGTCCAAAAGGCCAAGTGCAAGCTCTGACACTTGGGTCAAGACTATCATCATTATCAATATAGACTGGGGGATGAATGGATTGAGAGCAGTCCTGCAGAGAAGGACCTCAGGATACTCATGGATGAAAAATCATATATTATCTGGCAACTTGTGCATGCAACTGAGAAAGCCAATTGTATCCTGGACTAAAGCCAATTGTATCCTGGGCTACATAAAAAGAAGTGTGACCAGCAAGTCAAGGGAGGTGATTCTCCCATTCTACTCTGCTCTTGTAAAACCCCCACCCAGAGCAATGCATCCTGTTCTGGGGTCCCCAGTAAAAGAAACACATGGACCTGTTAGAGCAGGTCCAGGGGAGGTCCTTTTCTGTCCTTTTGTATGAAGAAAGGCTGTGAGACCTGGGGTTTTTCAGCCTGGTGAAGAGAAGGCTTTGGGGAGACCTTATTGCAGGTCTTCTGTTTATAAAGGGGGCTTATGTGAAAGACAGAGGCTTTTTAGCAAGGTCTGTAGTGACAGGAAAAGGCACAAAGGTTTTAAACTTAAAGAGAGATGATTTATATTCAATATAAGGAAGAAATTTTTACAATAAGGGTAGTGAACCACGGACACAGGTTGCTCAGAGAAGTTGTGGATACTTTGTTACAGGAAATGTTTAAGGTCAGTTTGGTTGGGGCTGTGAGCTTTTCAGAAGCTGCCATATCCACACAATGAACATCCTCACACATGTGACCAAACCATAAAAAGAAAAAAAAAAACCCAGTACAAAATCCAACAATAAGTTATGAGAGTGCTTTTATTAAGACACCAAAACTCCATTAAACAGACTCAGATAGCCACAACAGCAATTTCTGCTGAGCATGAAATGTACCATAAGAAAGCCACTGCTTTGCATTTCATCCTGAAGACTAGTGCTCAGCTTTTGTAAATGGTATAGCTCCACTGCAATCAATAGGCAAACCTCTGGTCTCATAACTTTCAAGCAGCTCAGGATTGTAAGTACTAAAACTGGAACTAGTAAAATAGTCTATCCTTACATTGCATGCAGAAAGCAAGTGTTGTATATTTGAGAGCATATTGAGCAAAAGAGAATCCCACATAATAAAATCTAATGGTTATGTTAATCAGATTCTAAGATAGCAAAGAGAATTTACATTTTCCCTAATGAATTGCAACCAAATGGATCCTTTTTTTATCAGGATCTGGTAACTGATATTTCATCAAGGAAAAGGCAAGTCAAATATTTTTACTCCTTTTAGATTTATTTCAACTAAAAGCAGACTGCAAATGATTATTCTGTAGTTTATTGATACATTTGAAAGGGGTCTATATAACTTCAAAGCTTAACCAGTATGATCTTTTGCAAAATGTGGAAGTTCTTTTCTCAGTAATCTTATTACTTATGAGAAACCAAACTAGGGGGATAGAAAAGCTGCTTTGCACTGCTATTCCATACCAAAAAATCAGTACCTAAGTGCTATGGCTATTAAGAGTATTTGCAGGTTCAAGTGAATGACAGTTTCTACTGGAGTTATTTTTAATGGTGTCCATTGAACTTTAAGAGGAACTGCCTTGTTCACTGTAAACTATTGAATTGCACATAACCCAGACACAACAGACTCTGTCACTGTGTAGGAGGAGCATATGAAGAAACCAAAACCAAGCAGTAGTGGGGACAAGTTACCACACCACTTTATTCTCCTATTTTCTAGTTATCACACCACTTTATTCTCCTATTTTCTAACACACTCACTCAAGTGGAGATTTGGGGCAGGAGAGTGAAGAGAGTTCCTGGAAAGAGTCCTGCAGGACATCCTTACATTGTGGAAGAGATTTTTCTTCCAATTTCTCTAACTGAACAGATTGTTGTTGTATCCAATGGAGCATGTAAGCTAAACCTTTGCTGCTGCACTAAAGGCAGGGTTTTTCAGCCGGGCAAAATTCAGATCAAAGGCATAACTACTTAGTTGCAATTGTCACAAAGGTTTGCAGGACACTCAAGGGCAGTGGCTTGACTGCCTCATCACTGTGATCTAATTAAACGGAATACAACTGACCTATCTCGAAAACCTCCATTAGCAAAAATAGTTTATTTTTTTCCTTCTCCACTGAGTCCTTGTCCATTAAATAATTTACAATCAAATCTCAAAACTCATGCTGAAGAACAGTCTAAGCAGACTAAGCCCAGATTCACGGTGCCTTTTCTTTATTTGATGGCAAATCCGATACTTGTTCTTCAGCTTCTGTGTACTTAAGGTGTTGCACAATTAGGTCTTCAACGTTGCTGCAGCTTAGAGCTTCAACCTCACCTTAAGTAAATAGTGGATTTCAAATTAAAAGATCTCTCAAGGATTTCTGATTTGCTTCCTGGAATATTTATAGAAACATGCAGCTTGTCTATATTAATGGTAGAATGATGCTGAGATGAGCACATAGCAATGTGGCACAGCAGAAGAGCCAAATATCGACCTGAAGAAAGAGCCATGAAGTCTTTTTTCCCCTTCTGTTTTCTTAACAGAAAATCCTCCTAAAATTCACTTCAACCTGCAGTCACAAATAATTCTTAGGACACCAGGGCAGAGCCGGATTGTTAAAAAAATTTTCAAAGGGATACAGAAGCCTGTGTATTTATGTGAAAGTAATTTTGAAGAGCCGGTGTTGCAACCAGTCATGACCACCATTGGGAAAAGTAATGAAATGCTGAATGATGGCAGGCTTCAGTTCTCCAGGAGATGAGACATGATCCAACTGGAAAAAATGAAAAAGAAACTAATCATGATTGAGAAAGGTAACCAACTACCTTCCAAAGGAAGTAACTACATAAGAAAGAAGAGCTGAGTCATTTTGGTTTCTAAAATGACTCAGCCGTGAGCTGAGACTGACATGCTGAATGTGTGTATGAATTTTGAGCCTGAAAATAGCATTTATACTTCAACCTCATTCCACAACTCCAGAATTCCCATTCCTATCAAATGTTGTAATCATCCATCATAACTCATCAGAGCAGAATGATGAATGAAGCCATTCTTCCCTCTGTAGAAAGACTCAGAGGCCTCATATACAGGCTCTTATTTAATGGACCTAGATATGCCCTCCATGCTGGATTATGGTTCCCTGGTGGAACCTCTATCACAGAAGGAACTGCATAGCTGCTGGAGCTTTACCAGGGAATTCCAGGTACCTTCCCTTTGGGCTCTACAGGCAGCCCTGCTCAGCCTTTCTGAAGCAATCAGAGCATCATCTTCACCTACAGGGACCTCTCCTGAGCTGCCTATAGATGACTACAGGGGGTGGTCTCTGTAATGTAAGACCAGGGGAAAGAGAGTAATAGTGGCTATCCAAGACTTTACAATCAGCTAGCTGGGATACAGTCTTCCCTGTCCTTCCTCTGTGATATATGTGTTATTGTACTTAGTGAAGTTATCTGCAAACATCATCATGATGAGTCAAGTGAGTTTTCTGTGGTCATGGCAGCTGCATTATTATGTAGGAGGCCTCCATCAGGAAAGAGGTACTGACTAACTTTGGTCAAATAAGCCTGATCCCAGAAACAGAATTTGAACAGATTCACAGTAAACATCCTTGACTTGTGAAGCAATGATAAGGTGTTCTTTTTCATCAAGGTGATTTCCTCACCTATCTCTCCTCCTAGAGGAACAAACATACAAACAGTGGTGAGCAGCTAGAATACACTTACTTTGCAGAAAAAGTGCAGAATTCTCTGATATTCTGGAAAAGTGTTAAATTCCCAACTTCCAGAGACAGAACGTGTGGTAGTGGACAGCACTC
This sequence comes from Calypte anna, assembly GCF_003957555.1. Lineage (NCBI taxonomy): Eukaryota > Metazoa > Chordata > Aves > Apodiformes > Trochilidae > Calypte > Calypte anna. The sequence continues at coordinate 110,530,471 of NC_044244.1, read as the reverse complement.
CTCAGAGCTGTCTTTACAGAGCCTCTGCAGGCACTTGCAAGAACTGCTTATGCACATATGATATGCTCTTTATGTCTAACTTCCCTCTATTTTCTTGCAAAATACCCTCTCAAAAACAAACAAACAAACAAAGAACAAAAAACAAACCAAAAAACCACCAAATTAAACCCAAAATTTTGCAGAAAGGGGTGACTTCCAAAGCAGATTTATAAAGAGAACAGTAAAGTTTCTCTCCCTTATTATAATAATTCATGATTCAAAACTGAATGTGGTGTGTTTTTTGAGGGGATGGTTGTCTTCCTCTGAAGTGATGTGTTATTTACTGAGACCAAAGCCATGAAGGAAGATGGAGAAGGCTGTCTTCCTCCTCCATAGTCAAAAGCATTTGAAAACAGGCAAGAATAGTAGGAATTTCATTCTTACTTCTATGACCTTCTCCCACACCATGCAGGACATTTGAAAACCCATAAAAAGAGGATGCTCATCTGGAAGTATTTAATCATTTCAGGAAGAGAGAAACAATTAAAATAAAGTAACTGATCATGACTCATCTGATAACCTGGAAACTGCTAATCATAGAACACTTGATAGCTGAAGTTGTCAGACTTGAATCTGAAGTTGTATCTTCCTGTCTTTTGCTGGTACTGGAAAATGAGAAGGCTCACAGCTCCCAGCACAAAACTACAGACAGCAAAGGCAATGAGAATGATGTATCCAACTCCCATCCCAGCTTCATTGTCTCTCTTCAGATCAGACACTAAAAAATACAAGTCAAAAGAAAAAGAAAAGCTTAAAAATTCTTAGATCTTTTCCTGGGTTAAGAAACCTGCCTTCCCTACAAATTAGCCAATTGTATGTTGAAGCACAGAGATGTGATAGTGATACAAAAGTGAATCTGACTTTTGGGGAGGGTACTTATCATGGAACACCTGTGAGACACAGTCCACATTCTTTTTTTTACATACAGAGTCCCTGCTGACATAAGTGTGATGTATCTTTGGAATTTAACCCTGCAGTTTTCTGTAGAAAACAAAAATTAAAGGATCAGCACTGGTGACCTTTGAAATGCTGCCTTACTTCCAGAATGACCCTTGAGATGAGGCATTGTCCCACCTTAATCTTGTCCCCATTTATCTATGATTATTAAAAAGACACTTGATTTGCTTTTAACTGATGTGTTACTGAAACACAAAATATTCAGGAAAGGGTTCTCTATGTGTGGTGGGTCTCTAAGCTCCCAATCTAATCACCAGAGATCTGGCCAATGCAGTCAGTGGAGGCAGATAAATGAGATCGCCACAGGCTAAAGCCTGTAGTCTGAGCACAGGCACCAAGTGCCACCTGAGAAGCCCAAGGGTGTCTTCAATTCCTGCACAGGTCTGGCAGACATGGTCTTGCAGGAGACCTGTAGTCTTTTGGAATAGCACCCAAAAATTGAGGGGAAGGAAAGAACGGGGCACTGTGGGTCATAAGAACTAAATGCCTGTGTGGGCAAGAGCCAAGTCCCTTGTTGGCAGCTGTCTCCTTGGGCTCCACTGCCCATATACAGAACATTCCAGCCCTGCCTGCATGCAGGCTCCTCCATGTATTTGTCCAAATCTTAAAGCAAAATTCCTTCTCCTTTTGATGTTGTGCCTCTATTCACATTTGTCATGTACTCTTGTACATATCTAATCCATTCTGGTAAATGCTTGATGCACCTAGGAAAACATCTGTTTATCTGCATACATTTTCAGGATAGCACTTTTTGAGCCAAGCACTTGTGGTCATGGCAGAATGGTGAGGAACACAGGAGACCAATGCAACCGTGCCTGTAATTAGAGATAAGATCTTTGGTAAGAAGGTCCCATTGGCAGACACAGAGTGTGCCATAGTGATGTCCAGGCTATGGAAAGCCCAGGGCATCATTCCAAGACAGGACAAAGTAGTGTTGCATAATATAATAAGGCTAATTTCTGAATTTCAGTATGAAACGAAGGAGTAAAAAGAAGAAGATGCATGTGAAAACAGTGGCCAATAGCCAGACAAATAAATAAAATAAAAATGCAATGTGAGTATCCAAACTGGAAACAGGAAACATTATTTAGTAGTTCCACCTTTGCATTGGAATTGTTGTAAAACAACCCCAAAAAAAGCTCCTCTCACCAGAGTTCCTTTTGTGTAAAGACCATTTTTCAATATTAGAAAATGTATCAGGGTCTCCAGAGAAAGTGGGAGTGAGATCTACTTGATGTAAGTACTGTACAAAGAAAGCTGCAGTAACTGATAAGCTTTCTTGAAAAGGAACTAATTCAGAAATGAACACTGAAGGCCTATTCTATCGGAATAATACTTGCATAAAATAGAAGAAAAATATAACATAAGTCAATAAGTCAAAGCCTCTTTCAAGTTCCAAATGAACATTGTGACCACCACAGCAGAGGAGAAAAAATACCCTGAATCCATTCACTGTCCAGCATGAACAGTCACAGAGCATTTAGTGGATGGCAAAGCAAACAACCACCAGGAAGAAAGGAAATTACTTGTTCTCTGTAGCCATGCATTAAAACTTTGATATTGGTGTGTGCAAACACCTTCAATGAGTGTTTTATGTTAGTAAGCTATGAATGCAAATGGCTGGAGGAGGCCAAATGACTGAAAATGGTAGAGGCCACAGCTGCCACTGAACATATCACTCAGGGTAAATGCAGAAACAACAGATGTGCAATGAATTAGAGCTTGGTTGTACACAGTGCTGGTTGGTGTTCACTCTCTGTTAACCTGTACTGTACCACTCCACCAGATTAACCAAGGCACTGTGCATCAGCAAGGCTCTGTCAGTGTCCCTCCCAGTAGTGATGAAGTCAACACCAATCTTGTATCTCCTCTGATTTTAGACTCCAGCACTCAATATAATTGTGATCCAACAGCAGTGTAAACACTTGAAAAACTCATTGCCACTAAAAGATCCAAGACGCTTTCACACGTTAGAATTGTAATGTTTGATTTTGTGGCTGTTGTACTTGCTACCCTGTGCAAAGAGCTTCATAAAGCACTTTATCCTTTCTTTTCTACATTCTTTTGACAATCTGACACCCACTTCATTGAGGAGGGCACATGTTTTTTTACCCTGCCACTTGACAGCAGTAAAAGCACTTGCTTCTCAGGAAAATACGCAGAGGGGCCTGAAAACATCACATGTTTTCAGGTTCCTTTGCCAATGAAAAAAAACCTTAAAATGGTGGTTACCCCATGTCCCTCTTTAGTAAGCCTCTATTCCTCACTCACCAGCTGATTTACACAGAGGTCCCCAGGATGTTCTGTGGGCAGCAATGGTTTCACCCATCTTCAGGGATCGAACCGCATGGCATCTCTGCAACAAACAATTCAAACACCAACAAGCAATGTGGCTTACTAACTAAAACTACAAAACATTCTGAGTATGTGAAAGTTCTATTCTCATGCATTGGGGATTTAGGTTCTTACCATTATGCTTTGTGAAACTGAAACTAACACCACTGGGAATTCAAAAGAAAGGCAGGGATAAAACCTGTAATTAGTCACACTCCTGTGAACAGGCATTTCCCATGAATAAATTTATCACTATTTATATGTCAGGGGTTTGCAAACATTTTTGTTTGGATGTTTCTGCTGCCTGTGGCGGGCACAGCAGATCTGTGTCATTTTGAAGCAACAAAACCTATCAGTGACCTGTGAACTCCTCATCTGCCTAATCTGGGAACTACTAGTTGGAAAGCCCTGCTCTGTGAAATGTTGGGCATTAGACTCTGTAGCTTTGTGTGAGCAGAAAAACCAGCATGCTCATCTTCTGGATACTTCTTAGCAGCACCATTCAGTTTGTTTGCTATCGCCCTGTCTTAAGGTGCAACCTAAAGGTCTCTGATGGGAGCAAGTACCATATTGAGGTTATTCTAAAGATACTGCAGCTCTCCTGGAAGTGCACATAAAACCAGAGAAACTGCAGTACCTTACTATAATCAGCAAAAGAAAGCAGGGAATTACAAGGATGTCTCAACAGCGTGTCTACACAAGAATGTCTCACCTGTGTCACCAGCCCAGTTCCACTGAAAAAGCTCTATAACCCACTGTCAGCCACAGTATCTTAAGCCAGTTCAGCCACTATTACAATACTGCAACTTTGGTCTGCCATGGAATAGCATGAACCCATTAAAGAACATGGTTTTGTAGCTGCTCCCTGGTTTCAATGTTGTTTTTTAGTTTCACATAGTCAGCCACATTCCACCAACCATATGCATGGTGTTCCTCTTCCCATCTAATGTCATGTGTTTCACTCAGTTCTTACTACATTGCTCCCCAGCCTGTCTGCTTTCTTCTTTAAATTTTAGAGCATCTTACTCTCTTCCACTAAGAAATCAACAAAAGATGTTGGACAGATAAGAATAAATATTACAAGATATAAGTCTCAATTTTATTGGCAAAGAGCTCAAATAAATCTGCTCTGATACAAGTCAGTTTTCTCCAGAGTGGAAGGGAGATTAGAAGAGCAGATCCCAGACCCTGTGAACTTTCCCAGCCATCTCACATTATTTCCAAATATACTCTGGTTTTGCTCTGATTTTCCTTGATCTTTGCAACTCCTCCAGCTTCCCTACCCTTACTTGTAAAAGCTGCTGTCACCCTTTGTAGCTGTGCCTAGAACTCGTCTTCTCTGCATATTCTGATCTCAGTTTAAGATATTGAATTCACTAATTTTTCAATAAATTTTTCATCAAGGGAAGAATAACAAATCTCTTACACATCTATGAATAACACAGAATTTATTACCATAGAGTATACGAAAGAAGAAGGCCTCATTGACCAACTCTGCTGTGGCTTGTTTACTGCAGAGGTCAATCTCAAGCAAATTTTGACCTAGCAGAATTACCTCTATAATTCAGATTAAAGCCTGTCCTTTAGCCATGTTCCTAAACAGCTAAAGCCTGCTCTAATAGCAAACCAAGTTCCCCCAACAGCACAACTGCTCAGTTCCTTACAGCAGCAATACAAGCCCACACAGCCCATATCCTGCCCTTCCCTTTTATTCCCCTTCTTTGCACCCACCCCCATGTCCCTCTTCAGTCATGCAGGACACACAAAGCACCCATGGAGGGCATCACCTCCTCCAAAGGAAAGCATAGGCTGGGGATTGCTGGAGCACTGATTTTTAACATCCAAAGTCAGCTGTGAAACTGGGAGCCATCTGTCTTTTTTTTTTTTTTTTTTAATTCTGGAGGAAGTTTAATACTTTGAGAAAGGAAGCAAGCATCTTCTGCTAGCCATTTTTGATTGTTTAGGAAGAGATCATTTGCTTTATAGTGGGCTTTAACTGAGTTATTTAGAGCTAGAGGAAAGTGTTAAACAATGAGGGAGCAACAGACTGCTAATGAAAACATCCTTGATAGAAAAAAACTCAGGAAGGTTGCCAGAGGGAGAGGAGAACTCCAGTGTGGGGAAAAAAAAAAAGGCAGCAATTAAATCTCAACTATAAGAATTAAAGAGAAATTAAAGAGAAACAAAGAAATTCTCTGGAGCAGAGAAAATTATAAAATGAAGTTGTTATCAGAACATTGCTTTGTTTACTACTTTAAAAAGAAATCGGGTTTTTAAAAAAACATAATAAATTCTGTCAGATTCACAGCCCTAGAAACTTAATGCCAGTGATGTTCCTTTCCTGGCACCTAAAATCTCAACTGGAGAAGCAAATCTCTAGGGGAAAAGAAAGGGACAGAAAAACATCCCAAATGTTTACTTTGCTGCTGACTCCACCAACATGGGTTCTTGCTTTTTTGTGACATGCCCATCCAAGCTGACAGATCTCTGAACAATCTATTTCTTCTTGTGTTTGCTGCCTTTTAGCCACCCACCACAAGAAACAAAAGGTTCAGTTCTCAGGTTCCCCAACACACACCCATTTCTGTGCAAGCTCTGTTCTTTTAGCTACAAGGATCAGGAGTGTGAAGAAAAGCGGACACATTTCCACATGGTTTTGGTCCTTCCCCACTCCTCCCTGATCTCAGCTGAGGATGAAGGAAAACTTTAAGAGTTACTTTAAACCTACACCACTCTCTCAAATCCATAGCAAGAGTGCAAATGGCAAGTCAGAGAAAAACAGCATATTGGAGCAAACCCCTTACCGTCCTGCAGGTGCTTCCTGGTGTCTCCATGCAGATACGAATTTTGCAGTGTAAGTAAACCACAGAATTGTTGACAAAGGAAAAAATTTTCATCTTAAACTGTGCTTTGCTTGAGTTACCATTCTCCAGCAGTGTGGTATATGTATTTGGGATGGGGCAGCTGAGAAGACAAAGATCACACTTAGCAGGTAAAGCCATAGAAGGCATGCTTGTGGTTAGAGTACATGACTCAAGTTACAAAGCTCCTTTAGAAAGCCACAGCCAGACTCTGTGAAGCAACTCTCCAGCAGTGTAGGAGTGGTAAGGGTATATTTGCTGCTTTATTCTCACAGTATTCAAATAGAATAGGAGGTTCGAGAAGTGGTTGGAGAGTCAGGAAAGAAAGATGACAGAAAGAAGGATTTAAACTTGGCTTCATCAAATGCAAAGTGAAAGAAGATCGTATTAAAAGGATTAACTTTAGTTACTGAGCAAAAGGACTATCCTGTATTTTAAGGTGTTTATTAAGTCCAGAGAATATGACACTGGGGTGAGATCAGGGATCCAGACAGGCACAAACCTCCTCTTTTACTAGGTCTGTCAATCACAACACACAGGTACCAACTAATTTACGCCTTCATTGATGAGACTCACAGAAGCTCCTCCTAATATCCAAACCACAGAGGGAAAGATAAAGCGCATGCTTTTCAATGGTCTTTCACTACTGAATGCCAAAACCTACTTCCTCCGGTTAAAATTACAGTTCCTGTATAAAACTATGGGGAAAAAAACCCCAAACAATTACCACATTACCCTTTGAAAACATTTTCTTAACTTCCTTGTTCAAAGAAGGTGTGGTCAGCTGTGAATATGAGTTATAACACATAATAGGACACCCATAAGAGGAATTTGAAAAATAATTCATTAGTACTCAACACCACCAGAAATCCAAGGGATGGCACATGCTATTTGCAAGTATCATTGCTGTACCTGTTGCTTATAAAAGCAAATGAGAGGGGATCCACTGAATTATTAGTTGGAGTTGCCCAGCAGTCAGTGAGGACCACCTTGAGCTTGCTGTTTGCTCTCTGTATCCCCACTTCAATCAGAATATCATCACTGGCAGAGACACTGAAATTTTTTGGTATTGGGGAGTTTCCAATGAACAGCTGCATTTCTGTTCTGAAGTGTCCAGATCCATGCAAATCCTCAAAGATGGTGTACAGCCTGAAACAACAATTAACCTCGCTTAAAGACCACAAATTTGACTGTGTTTGTTTACAAATCAGTTCCTGTTTCTCTACCTCTTGGGCATTTAAGTAGTGAAGAGTTATCTGTAGTTCAGGATGTTAGGATACTGTTGAAGAGGAAAGGGTGAAAATGCATCAAGTTTTTAGTTGGGAAAGTAGGGAGGATGGAAAGCCAAGTGGGAAAATCCAGAATGGAATGTCTTTGCAACACAAATAGAGCAGAGAGAGATACTTGAGTAGAGACTAGAACTGAAGGGGAATGAGATGATGAACTTTAATAAAGTTCAAACTAAGGAGAACAAAATCTTAGTGAGTAAGAGAAAGGAAAAAAAAAAAAAAAAAAAAAAAAAAAGAGAAAATTGTAGAGCTCAGAGAGAAGGGGCCTGACAAAGACTTTGCAAGAGGATAGAAATGAAAATACTATATCTGGAGGGTTAAGAAAAAGAAAGCAGATTTGGTGCTGAAAGCTTAAGTGTGGTGTTAGGCAAGAGAGAGGAGGTGCACTTGTACAAAAGCAGACTATTCACCATCAAAGCAAAACTTGTGCTGCCACCTTTTATGTGAGCATGGGTTTGATTTTCTGTGATATGATTCCATCTTCCTTGAAGATGGGGTCTTCCAGACTTGCATTTGTCCTTGCCCATGCAGGCAGGTTAAGCTAGATGATGTTCAAGGTTCTGTCCAATCCAAACCATTCTATAATTCTATGATTTTTTTCAGGTTGATCAAATAAAGATTTGTGGGGATTAAGAATTGCAATCCTCAGCATCCACATAGCATCTGCATTCCTACATTAGTTGAAACATCATTGTTATGTTCCAAAAGCAAGAAAACACTGCTTCTGCTACATGTGATTGCCCAAGAAAGCAAAGAGAAATCTTGAGTTCTGGCTCCTGAACCTGCACCTGTAGCTCCCAGGGTTTTATTTTCATCTATGCATTAGGCAGGCAATGGCCAAGCTTGTTGACTGTAGGATCTAATCACACATTAGGTGGAGTGGGAGAGAAGCAGGAATCACCTGAGCACAGGACTAGGAGGATGCAAGGCTACTTAACACAATGAGTACTGACTCTTGATACGGGTAAGGTCCCTGGAGATTTTTCCAGATGCCTCAGCACCCAGCCACACAACAGCATTTCAGAGCAGAGAGAGTTGTTACTTACCCTTCTGCAGTGTATCCAGAGGAAGTCAAGAGATCGTTTTGAAACACACAGTGAATGGGACTGGCAACTTTTAAGTGGTGGATTACTCCCTGAGCAGAAACCTTGTTTCGAAGGATGTTTTTCACTACAGTATTAGTCATGTTCTGCAAGACAGAAAGAACGCACAACTTGTGAACATCAGTGCATCTAGAAATATATCAGAGCTACAAGCTTACCAGCCTCAAGTGCTTACATATTCTCCATTCTCTGCAAAAGTTGGATCAAACCCCTAGTATCCTAGTTCCTGAACAGGGAGACAATGAAAACCCACCAGCCTTCCTCCTTTTTCTTGGTCTGTAATGATCATTGCTCCATAAGGAAATTTCTGTACTTTCTCATGGCCCAAGCATAGCTTTTTTGATTTGGGATCCAAAGAGAGAGCCATCACTTTTTGTCCCTGCAACTGATAGCAACTGCCGTATTTGCCTAAATATGATAATGAAAATACTTTTAAGAAGACAGAAGATGTTGGCACCTCTAAAGGGAACACAGAGAAGCATGAGAAGTGACTCTCAATTTCGAGAGGCCTCTGAGTTTTGCAGCCTGACCTCAAAGATCCCCCTTCTCCTTCTTACTTGTCCCTCACCCCAAACAGAGAGGTAACTTTCCATCACAGGAAGGGGATTTCTTTCTCCAGATGAATTTCTTACTCCAATATTTCAGTAACTCATAGACAGTACTCCTAGCTAAGGATCTGCCATTACCCTTCCCCTGACCCCCCGAAATTAAAAAATGCTATGGGACTTCTTTGCATCCACAGGCTCGGGGGACTTACGGTCTCAACTTCAGTGCCACAGTCACTCCACCCTGCCTGCAGCACAACGTAAGTGCCATTGCTGGTGCTCACGTTGCAGTGAGGCTCCCCCAGGTACAGGGAGCTTTCAGGAATAGATTCCTGATGTAGAAAAGTCTTCTGGACAGCAAGGATGATCTTCTCAATTTCACAAAACACTGTCACTGCATCTTTAATGGAAACTTCCTGGGCAGGTTGAATGAGAGGTGCAGGAGATGCTCGAGGAGAAACGTCGGGAGTAGACACAGAATCCTTGCGGAGAGGAGGCAGCACCATGGTGGAGGACATGGTGTCCTCCAGAGATTGATTCTCAGTAGCAGAGAAATTTAATGAAATCAGAGAAGAAACAGGAGCTGAGGTTTGCAAAGACATTGCAGGTATAACTGCGTTGTGTACAGGTTTCTTATCCATCACTGTTGTCTTCAGGCTGATGGGAAATGCTGAAGTGCCAAAAATAAAGGTATTGTTGTAATTCACAGGTTCAGATTGATTTCCTAGGGTAAAATCAAATTCTTAGGAGGAAACTCAAAGTTACTGACAGGAAACTAGCCTCTTCCGGTTTTTTAACCCATTCTATTTATTACAAAAACTGTGCCTTTTTTTTTTTTTTTTTTAATAAGAAAAAGCCCAAAACATACATAAATGGCCTGTGAGTAAAGCTGAAGTGCTTTATTTCCTGAGTGCTGCAGAGGCTAGTGTTCTCAAGTACAACATGTATTCACAGCTTTTGGAAGATCAGCTCTTGCAAGAGATGCTGAGATATAAGTTGCTCAGCAAGTATTCACGTGTTTTGCTTAGCACTGTAGGAGGTTGCACACTGCAGTATAAATTGAAGAAGAATTTGTGACAAAGCCTAGTCCCATTTGTGACCCATTGGTACCCAAAAGATATGACCCTGAGTGCTTTGGAAAACATGTTTTGAGGGAAGCAGAGGGCAAATTTCACATAGCAGGCCCAGATTCCACATATGTGTCCTGAGAGACACAGGGGAGAGATGAACAAATACATTAGTAGCAATCTTTAATGTTTTCAGGAAGAAAGAAAGCAGGTGAAAAGGCAAAGAACCAGCTTAGATCAAGATGTATGTTGAACATCCAGCATAGGCTCTGGGCTTATTCCATAGCTCTTTGCTGGTCAAAATAAACTAAATCACCGAATCACAGAATGTGAACATAAACTAAGTATTCACAGAACTAAATAGTTATCCTCCGCTGACTTGTGAGAGCACTGAGATAATAAACTTGTTTCTGTGAAACAGAGAGCATATGTCTCATGGCACAGAAATTATCCTAAATAGTTTTAGTGGGTTGTATATACAAATAGCATCTGCTTCCCAAGCAACATATAAAAGCTGTATATAGATAGATGTGTCTTTCTGGAACTGCCCAGCTTTCAGGTGTGCCCCAAATTAAAACATTGCTGGTTTCAACATAAAAGGAGGAAAAAGAGAATGTAAGCTCTTTCAGAACTCAATTTCCCAAAAGCTCATTATCATAATGCTAAATGTCTTGATTAAACAAAACAGAGCAAAGGTTGGTATCAGCTGACAAATCCTTTTGACTTCAGACAAAGTAGCTTATCACTGTGGTTACAAAACCAAATATAAATTACTGAAGAAGCCTAAAAGAATTTAGGAACTTAAAGACCCATCGTAAGTCATCTAACAAATCATTTACGGAAAGAGAGAAGCTAGATGAACTGACTCATTGAAAAAAGTAGTTTGTAATAACAGCAGTTCATTCCTACTACCATACAGAGGTCAAGCCACACACCTGGTGCTTTCTGTTACATTCTCTATTATCTCTGCTTCCCCCTGTGCTGCTATCAATGAAAATAACAACCTTGACAATCCTATCTAACTTTAATGGCAAACATGAGAAAACCACTGTTAAAAGAACATTACAAAGACAGTAATAAATTTCAACATAATAAACTCTCATAACAGAGTATTGCAGTCAGAAGTACTTAAAAGACTGCTGCAAGACTTTTCCCATTAGGATCCAGGTAAAAACAATAAATTAATCCCTGGCAAAATTTCAAGATCTGTGGCAAGTGTGACCACAATCCAGTAAGTGTCAGATCACTAAGAGTTCAGTAAGCCAATAGAGAATTAAAAAAATTTTGCCTTCACAGCTTCTTCCAGGCCTTTCTGGATGCGCATCAGTGAATCCTTCATTGCAGCTGCACTGGTAAAACCCAAGTGTGTTATGGCACGATGCATCTGGGGAGCAGTCATCATCTTCACTTTTGCACTCATCATAATCTGTTGGGTTTATTTAAGTAAAAGGCAAAGCTATTTGTTTTAGCACAGGTTCGAGGGGACCAGGCACTCTACAAAGCACTACCAGGAGATAGTAATGATCTTACTAGTTAAGAGGACAGGTAACTTTCCAGATTCAAAGCTGTGAGGGTAACAGGCAAAGAGAATGCACAGGGAAGACCATATACATGTTTCTGAAGTCATTTTGCATCAAATTCTAATCAACAGCTTATAACAATATTCTTTGGGCAAATGTATCCTGTTATACAGAATACAGAGTTTGATTTTTTTTTTTTCAAAGATGACACATTGACTCATAAAACAGAATGCAACAGCAGATAGTCAAGAGACCAATGTTAATCTTGTTACAGACTTAAGTTACATATAAAGGAAAAGAAGTTGTACAATCAGCCATTGTGCTGGTCTTGGTAAAGTGTAGGTTTTCATCTGAGCTCCCAACCCACAGGTGTGTTTAGAAAACACATACTCCCAATGTAGATAAATTTACATGTTCGTTTATTTGTTTCCTGGTGCTTCTACCTTTTGCAAAACTATTGGTGCAAAGCAGAGGGTAACGTGTTTCAAAATTATTTTAACCAAGACTGGTTACGTTTGTGCACAGGGACCTGTTACCACTGGTACCTTGTAAAATACTCCATCTGGGATCATTGTTTCTAACATCTCCATGTCTTCTTCTCTATAAAAATAATTCTATCTATAGACAAGAAAACTAACCCAGTTGGTGTTGCCCTTCTGTATCAGGAGTACCTCCCTTCTAATTCCGTCTTTTGATGTTCTCTGAATAAGCTTATTGGATGGATAAGCAGGAGCAATATAAGGAGAAAGAATGGCTTTTCATCCATCTCTTTTACAGATACTTTCACTACAAAAATACAGATTAATGATAGACTTTACATCTTTCTAGTTCTGAAGAACTACTGGGATAAAAGCTGTTCCTTACCACTTATGGAGAGACTGCTCTTGTCAACCGTGAAATAGGAGCTGTGTTCAAAGGCATCACGAAAAGTGGTGATTATGTAGTAGATATCCACATCTTCTGCAATCAGTAAATTGAAACTTACCACTGTGCTCCCATTAGTTATACCCGTTATCAACACTTTGATCAGACCAGCATCCATCTGCTGAACAACCTCAAGGGGCAGAGATTTATGTACCTGGAATAAAACCAAAATGCATGTGGAAATGAACAGATAGAAGCAGTTACATTTTAGGCTTTGTACACTGCCCAGAAGGGCACATTATGCATTACAATTGTGCTTCATCCTCTGGAAGGAAGCAGCAGGAAACTGACTTTATGTATTGCAATGTTCCCACTCTACAGCAGCTGAAGGATGTGGTATATATTTAGCTGTGAATATTAAACAAGCTTAGTGATTAAGATACCTCTCTCTCATTTGGCACAGATCCTTTCCTCTGGTGTGAGCAAAGGAGGGAGGAAACTCAAAATGCCTCTGGGGAGAGGGGCAACCCAATAAAAGGAGGACCTGCTGATGGAAGTGGAGATGTCACCTGATAATCCACACTATATATACATCTCAGAGGGCTCCTTTGGCTCAGGTACAATACAGCTCAAAGCAGACCACCCTCAAGCCTTTCTTCACAGTCATTTCTCACCAGAGCCAAGCAAAGAATGCCTCTTTTTAAATGCCCAGACCAGAGTGAACAGAAAGGTTTTTCATTTAATCTGGCACACAGTTCAACCTCCTGTCAAGTTAGTCTTCAATTTGATTTTAGAACTAGTTCATTAAATTCCTCCCTGAGGAATACCATATTATTGCTGCAAATTCTGACTATCACCAGGGCTCACAGCCCTGACTCACAGTCTTTCTCAGGAGTCCCAGAGCCAGGCTGGGAAATGGCTGTGTGCTATTTTAAACAAGCACCAAATGACAGTAGGTCAGCCTGGAGAGATCAATAAAATAAACATTCACAGTCTGTACACAGTAATCTTAGACTTCACTAGTGACCTAAGAAAGGAAATGCCACATTTTTCAAAACACACTGAGCCTTAGTCATGATAGCCCCAGAAGCCACCTCCTTTGCCACACTGTAGAGCAGGATGCTCTGCTTTCTGTGGGATGGAAAAACATGTGTGACCTTTTCCTTTTCCACCCTCCAAGGCTGGGTAACTTTGGAGATTGACTTGTCCATGGGAACGTGTCCTCCTTCTCCCACAGGAGTCCACTCTGTGGGGCAGGGCACCCAGGCACCTGCAGGAGCCTGGAGGGACCCTACAACAGCTTTTGCTTTTCCAGCACCCTTCTACTTCACCTCCAGGCCCAGCATCAGGCACAGGAGGAGCAGACACAGGTCAGATGGCAGCATCTCACAGGACCAACCCCAAGCAAAACATATGACTAATAATAATTGATCTTTAAAGAACATGTTGAAAAAATATTAGACACAGACTTGTAGGCATATTTCTCAGGAACTCACCTCAAAGAGAAACTGGTAAACATTCACAAGTGTTCTCCTCAGTCCTATTTTTCTAGTAGCCCAGGCAAGGAGCCTACTGAGACTGGACCCACCCCCCTGCCTACCTACATGTCCCAGGAGAAAGCAAGACACACACACAGACTTGCAGGCATCTAACCACAATGCTGGCAGAAGACCAGCAGACCAGATGCCATGGTAAGCACAAGGTGAGTGATACCATCCATCACTCATTAATTTTCCCATTAGAATTGCATATTTTCTGCTCTTTTTCTTTTTTTTCTCTCTCTCTTTTTTTTTTTTTCAGAATCTGCTCACAGATCCTCTGTGTTTCTTAGTTTCTTTCAGATGTGTCTGGGAAGTCTTTTTATGTTCTTCCACACTTGCAAATAGAAAAAATAAAAAGTGCAGCAACAGAAAGTGTGGGACGTAGCTTTCAAGTCTGCATCAGGCAAGGCAGTACTGTTCTGAGCTATTGGTATTTAAGCTCCACTTAGAAACTACAAGGAAAAGTGCAACAGGAGATAGCTCAGGGTAAGAGAGCAGCTCCCTGCAACACATGAGGAACCAATCCCATACCATCTTATGGGATCTTACCCATACTATCCCTTCTGAGCCTGGTATGCACATAACTTCCTTGTACATAGCAGCCACTGGCTTCAATACAGGAAAAAAAAAGATGGAAACTGTCACAGAAACATCTACATTTTTGTGATTTCTTAGCACTCTTGATCTTGATCTTTGTCTTTGCCCTTCCATGGCTGCCAGGCTCCCAGGAGATGCCAGCAGAGAGGCAGGCACAGAGCAGCAGGAGCATCCTCCCTAACAGGCAGGTGAGCTGTGCTTGGCCCAGGTGAGAGCCTCTTTTTCCCAGCACCTTGCTCTGCTTCAGCCCTTGTCTTGAGGATGCCCTGCTCCCTTCCTTCCAGAGCTCACATTTCCAGAGAATTGCAGGGGTCAGCTGGGGGCTACATTGCCGTCACCTCCAACCCCTTCTTCCTCTACACATCTTAGGCAGGAAATACCTGGAGCAGCAGGGCTGGATTTCAACCAGAACTGATGTGTGTTCCTCCTGCTCAGTGGAAAAGTCACAGGCATGGAGCAAACCCCCTGCATGCACCTGGAAAGGGCATCCATTCACCTGGAAGTCCCCCCTGGCAAACCTTGCAGCACCCTTTGGGAAAGTCATGAGGATGGGTGGAGTTCACTTCCCTGCAAAAGCCTGCACAGACCTTCAGATGGCCCCAAAATCTCTGGGTTCACCAAGCCAGGGCGCTCTTGAGCCCTTTCTGTCTCTTTCAGCTTTTTTCACAAGCATCTATTGAAAAGTTAGAGATCAGACTCAAGCTTTCATCTTTCACACCTTCTGTGAACATTAAATACACCCACCTCTTAAGTCACCCCCAGTTTCACCTGTACTCCCTTCTCATCTATCCTGCAGATTTTATTTTATCAGTTCTTCTTTTTACCTAAGGCTTGGGAACTTTTTATTGTCTTGAGGTTTTTTGATTGTTTTTTTGTTTGTTTGGGTTCTTTTGCTTTTGGTTGGTTTCTGTCCTTATTCACGTCTTTCCTCACAACGCAAGCCTCAAGAGTTTGAAGCATCTCAGAGGTCACTCACTGTATTTGTATTTAGCCACTAGGTGACACTACAAAACCCTTTATCCACAAGGCTACATGATTTCACAACAGGTACCACACTCCGCTTCATAAAAGTAATGGTTTGGTGAAGTGAGGAAAAAAAAAAGGTAGATTGAATTGTTTTGAATGAAATATTCAATATCTAATACCCTGGATTATGAGATTTTCTCACTAGATAAATAAATTATCTTGGGATCCTGTATCCATAGTTTCTGTAGCACACAAAGGAAACATGAGCAATGCCAGACCAGGGGAAATCTGTATGTCAGAAGAAGAGCCACAGAAACAGAAGAGAACATGACCAAAATTAACGCCAGTGTCAAGAGAAGGGAATATCCTTTGCTCAGGCAAGAAAAAGCAGGAGGCAGATAAAATCCAAGTTCTGGGCCAGATGGAAGCCAGACTAAAACCAGCTTAACAGTATGGAAAAGTTTTCTTCAGCAAAAGGGAAGTGTCTAACCCAGGTGACAAAATTCACCCCATGGGTGGCTGTGGCATGTCTGGTGGGTTTTCTGGGACCACCCATCCATAGGTCTCAGGCAAAATGTCAGTAGCTCACTGGGGCAATTGTTGGTGGCCTGCACAAGCATCTGTGTGGCTTGCAGAGCAAGGAATGCACTGACAGTCTGGAAACTGGAAATAAGTATTCCAGATACACTAATTCCAGATTCCACAAAAGATATGCTAATTTGAACAGAAACCTGAATGAAGCCCATTTTTTCAAAGAGAAAAATAAACCTCCCCACTGTCCATCTTTGGCTGCATCTTCATAGAGAAGGTGCTAACACACACATCAGCCCATCCACCACCAGCAGCAGCTTTAAGGATGTCCCAAATTGCTGATAAAGTTAAATTAATAAAAGGGGTGAAATTACACTGGAATAATGAAACTGCCTTAATCTCTGTATCAACACTCATTCCATACTCAGGTAGCTTTAACTGCAATCATTCTAAGTGCATTAAGCTACATCAACGGCCATGTCACTTCCAAAGGAAAATTAAAATGCTCTCTCGCCCTTAGCTGTGTTGTTCTTCAGTTGTAGTGCAAGAAGGATGATGAAAGTAGCTTGGACAATGACAGTGCAAATTCTCAGATCAAGTATTTACTCTCATCTGGGCATTATTTAAAGGAAAACATTTCCGTTTGCTTTGCTGCCAATTTAACCACATGGCACTTAAGTACCAGGGCAGCTCTATGCTAAAAGCATTATACAAATTAGGATTTATAATTTTTATATGGTGATTTCAAAAAAGTTTTTTAAAGGAAAAAAAAAAACCTCTGGCAAATTTATTAACTGGAACCTGATAGTGCTTTTTAAACTTGTGAAACTTTCTTTGCTTACTTTGAAGGATCAATTTCTGACCCTTAGAGCCTGAAAATAAAAAATGCACATCTTTCTGTTTTCCTTCATTTCCTTTTCTTTGGCATCTAGAAACATGTTTTTAATAAAACATTTGCAACATATTTTGCCATAAACAGTAGCTATGCAACTGTAGCCTATACCCAGTTGCTCAGAGGCAGATGGAATCACACTAACACATCTCACACAACGATCCACAAAACTGGTGTGCTACAAAAAGGAGTTTGTTCCTTATAATCACAAGTGTTCATTTTCTTCCTGAAACTTTGAGAACTCGTTAAAACTGACACAAATCTTACTTTAGTTCCTTTATGCAACCATTTTCCAAGTTTTCCAAATGAATTTGTACCTGTGGTTTTCTGGATTAAGGTATCTGACTCAATGAGTAAAATACATTTGTTTTAGTCCGTTTTAATACTGTGCTGTTCCAAAATAGCCTCGGGCAGAGACTGATGCTGAATGAAAGTGAGGTCAGTGGAGCACTGCTCCCTTTTCGCTTTGCTGGTCACGTCACTCTCATGCTGTGCCTGTTTTTCTGATGTGACAGCTTGGGGCTGAAGCAACTCAGAGAAAGCTGTGCTGTGCTAACACATCTCAGAAAGGTGAAAACCTGCCAGTGATCAATGGGAAACTTATTAAATAACCAATAAAACACGATGCACAGATAAACGGATCAGGATTTTCCCTCCTTGCTGTTGCCCAAGCCCATCTTGGTCTGACCTTTGCTTGGACACACTTTGTTGTCAGTGCACCCACTGCAGACAGCTGTATTTCTGTGACAGGTTGAGACTGTACAGGAGGCCTCTGCAGGATATGAAAACTCAAATGAATGCCAGCAATGGATACATCATCCCTGTCATCAAGGCCTCTAAAAACACTGACAGTGACAGGGAGGATAAGGATGGCAATAAAGCAGCCCAGCATAGCCAGCAGTTTTCCAAGAACAGGTGTGTCTAAGTAAACACCAGCAGGTACAAATTTCTGATAATTCACTAAAAAATTAGGAGTGATACTGTTAAAGGCATTGCCTGAGAGCTATGAGAGTCTTAAAGGTGCAGCTCGTATTGTAGTGCCTTGATATCCTGCACTACAATTAGAAGTCAGGGCAGATGTGCCCTCACTTTCCAGATACCACTCCCTTTCCAGATACAAAAACAAGCGTGGCTGTAAAAAATATCAGCCTTAAGGTACTATGACAGTGGACTTGGCAGTGTGCTAGGTTAAGAGTTGGACTTGATGATCTGAAAGGTCATTTCCAACCAGAACGATTCCATGAAGAAGGATAATAAGAGTCATACAATTGATATACCTCTGCGTAGCACAAGGATATCAGAGTACTTTACAAATACCCATTAACTTTCCACCCCACCCCTGGAGGAAATCAGTAAGCTGGTATCACTGGGTATGAGAAGCAGAGGAAAGGGAGACATGAGAGAATTCCTGAATCCTGATCTCATTCTAAAGCACAGCTGCAAGCTCATCCTGCAGTCTCTGACAGTCAGGGGAACTTTCCTTAGACCTCAGGGAAAAGATAATACACATGGCTACATTGATTCCAGTAATAGGTTACATCCTTCTTAGCCACTTACTTCATCAACAAAGAGCTGTGCAAAGGTTTGGTATTTCTCACTGCTTGTATTGCTAAAGCCTGGAGAGTATTTCACATTTGTTATCCGCACTGTGCCATGAAGTTTCTGGACAGCTGCAAAGTAAGAGAAAGACAATTTAAATACATGTTCCATGGACAGTAGTCCACAGACAAGTGTGTGACAGTCACTGTCATGCCTAGCCACACAGGGTATGCATCAGCTTGTAACAGCAGAAGGCCAGCCCTCTGAAATGTAACCCAAACCCCAAATGCCTAAACATAGGCATCCAGCACCTTAGTCTGCCCTCCCTGCCCCTCAGATGAATCTGCAGAAGGGCACTGATCTCCTGTAAGGTTTATATCTGCCAGCTCTGTCTTGAATGTTCCAAGGCATCTGAAATATTGCTCCAGTGCTATGTTTGGGCACTTGAATTGTTCTCCTAGTCTCAGCTAGCTGTCCCAACTCCCTTCTACATGCAATGGGGCAACATCAGTCCCTCCAGAGAGAAAATCATTGCAGCACCAAGGTCCTTTTCCTCCATCTTCAGAGGAAGGCTAGACACCTGCCAAAGATTAGACATTCACATTTTAGGCAGCTGTAATATAAAATGAACCCTAAGAGGTTGTAAGCTTCCTCCCTGAAGTTGTATCTCACATTCAGTCTCAAATTTTTCAGGTTATTTCTCAGCATCACTGTTTTTGGAATTATTACTACAAACAGTGAAGGTGATTACAAGCAGAAGAGGAAGGGCTTCTCAAGACATGATTAATATTCCTTGCATCCTTTTAGTGGCTAGCCAGGCAAGCTGACTGCTGTCATCCAATACAGTGATCTTTGCCAGCAAATTGTCTTGACACAGATCATACCAAGACCTGATGTTTCAATGATTTATGTTAATATATGGTAGTCTTCACCACAGACTTCAAGAACTCCATCATCAGGCTAAGGATCCAGTTTGAATTTTTTTTTTTTAATCATGTTATCAGTCTTTACTTTCTGGTATAGCATCTTGCTTTCTTCCTTACACACATCTGTCCTGATTGCAACTGCACATAAAGCACCAGGTTCCAGCTTGGGGACAGTCAGACTCCTACACCAAGCTTCAGTCTCCTATATCAGCTGCTTTTTCTGAAGCAGCAAGAACGGAAATCAGGGCTCTGCATAAACTCCATGGATCATGTTACATCAAAGTTTGTTCTAGTCACAATGGGGACAAATAATCCTTTGATCTGGGACTTAGAGGAAAAGAAATAGTCATCATGTAAAGTTTTGCAGGGGAAAGAAGAAAGTCATGCCTGTTTAAAGCAAGCCACCAAGGCAGGCTTCCTTTATCCCAGCATACTTCTGATCCCAGAGGAATCCTCCCCACCACCAGATAGATCAAAGGATTTGGGCTTGCATTTTGCCATGGCTTGTCCTGTCATGTGAACATCAATATTTAGGAGATAAACCACATCCAGTTATCTGATGGTGAGAGGGGAAAATGTTCTGAACAATTTTCAAGTGAAAAAAAAATCATTATTTTAAAGACATGATGGCCTATGAGGGATTGGCTGAGGTTGACCCTCCACATCAGAGATGTTGCCACAAGGAGGAGTTACATATTAAATATCACCAAACATGGATTCCTGCTCCATGTTAGTCAGATATCACTATCGCGGCTCTTGCTTTTGTTTCCCAAGCATAATTCCTTTACAAGTTTCTTTCCCAGCAATAGCACATGGATGAATATTTGATTCCTAAAGAAAAGAAAACAAGTTTTTTTAAACTGAAATTGTTAGTGTAGAATTCTTCAAATTGTCTCTTAGCTGGAAGAAAATTATCTTTTTATCTTTTTTTTTTTTTGTCAGTTAAAATTAGTTATTTTTATTTTTTTTTAAGTTAACATTTTAATTTTCATTTCACATTTTTTTTCTCTTCTCTACATTTAAAAGAGCAAAAGAGCAGGGGGAACACAAAGCAAATCGATAAATGGAGCTTTTCATCAAAAGGTCCAAAAAATGGAGCACCCATCAAAAATTTGATCAAAAAGTTTTTCCTCTATTTAGCCATCAACATCCCAAATCAGTTATTTGCCTGACATTGCTCCCAGGTTTCAGCCACACCAGGCAGGTCACTTGCCTTTCCAGGGTCTCTAAAACAACTTTATAGGTGGCTGCTGCTGCAGTACCCTGGTGCCAGGGTGGGCAGGAGAAACCAAGATGTGTGGCAAAAAGGCAAGCAAGCAAATGTTTCAGTGAGCCATGCCGTACAATTTCTTCCACAGACTCTCAGAATCATTCTGGTTGGAAAAAACCTTAGAGATCACCAAGTCCAACCATAACCTAACTCTACCAAGTCGAGTGCTTAAACCGAGTCCCTAAGCACCACCTCTTTAAAAACTCCCAAGACAGTGATTCAACCATGTCCCTGGGCAGCCTATTCCAGTGTTTAAAAACCCTTTAGTGAAGAAGCTTCTTCTAATATCCAATCTAAACCTCCCCTGGTGCAACTTGAGGACACTTCCTCCTGTCCTGTTACTTGGGAGAAGAGACTGACCTCCCTCTTTCTACACTCTCCTTTCAGGGACTTGTAGAGACCCATAAGGTCTCCCCTCAGCCTCCTTTTCTCAGGCTAAACAACCTTGGTTCCCTCAGCTGCTCCTGACCCTTGTGCTCCACACCTTTCATTAGCTTTGTTGCCCTTCTCTTTACTCTCTTCAACACCTCAATGTTTTTCTTGAGGTCTTCGTTCTCGTCTGCTTTGATGAAATGTAACAGTGATAAAACTAACTGCCAAGTTAACAGAAAGATAAATTATTTTGATGCGCTGATTTAGAAAAAAAGTGCTGATTCCAGCAAGAAAGTAATTTTGACATAAAAAATGAGTTTCAGGTGCCTTCATCCCAGACCATTAATTCTAGGTGTGCATCTATCCCAGCTCTCATACAGTTTCTCATACAGATGAATTACCATAGGAGCTGACCTCACTGAACACTCACTCACCTTGCTCCATAGCTGGACCCAGTGTTGTGCTGGGAGCTGGAGAGGTGCCTGGCAAAGCTGGTGACCCCTCGGTTTCGTTGTATTTCTCAGACCAAGAGGTGTTCTCTGTTCCCATCTCTGCATGTGTTCCCAGAGTAGCATTGAGGGTGGGAACAGGAGCATCCCTAGTGGCAGGCAGAGCTGTACCAGAGCAACCTTGAGAGCTGGCTTGAGGCACACCAGAAGAGGTGGGAGCAGAGACTGTTTGATTTGGAAGCACCAGCAATGGTGAACTGAGTTTCTCTTGCTCGACTGTGCCTGTGGGCACATTTGTGAGCTCAGTTCCTTCACCAGGGGAAGCCTCTGTCACACAACTTTGCTGTGATGGACTTGCAGCTGGCCAGTGCTCTGTGCTCATCTCTGCTTTCTCACTGGCTGTGATCCCTGTGGCTGTGGAAGTGTTGTCTCCGTTGAAGCCCATCCCTGGTGCCAGGACTTCTTTCCAAGGTGCAGGAGAAGCGCTGGTGGCAGAATGACCATGGGGTGCTTGCTTGTCACCCAGGGGCAGGGTAGCAGGGAAGTGCACAGCAGTACTCATCTTGGACCCTACAGACATCTCTGTATTCATGGTGGCAGGGGGAGCAAGGTCTGCAGGGCTTACTTCTTCAGCTGCAAACTCTGTGCTGTATGCTATTTCAGGAGCCATCGTCTCAGCGAGAGGGTCCACAATCTCACCTAAAACACAGCAAATGCACATTGAAATGGGACCTCGCAGTGGATCAGGAAGCACCTGGGTCTGTCCTGAAAATGGAGATGAGACCACTCAGCCACACATAACAGCACTACAGAAACAGTTTGGGGATATTTCATTAACACGTTGTAGCATATATGATTTTTATGGTGTGTATGCCTGCACACAGAAGCAGATTTGTTTTCTGGGTCTCCTCTTCTGGTTGGCAGGTCCATGGGCCACTGTAGTAGGCCCATGGGCCTTCCTGTAGTAGAAGGAAATTAGCACAGACAATCCAAATATGTAAAAAGTATGTCTCATATAGCTCAGCAGCTTGTTTTTAGGCTAATCAAGAAGGATCTCAGACAGATTTTTATCTGAAGATATATTTAAGGCTCACCTTCACATTCAGATAGATCATATATACTCCTTCAACCAGGGACTGCAAAGATGCATCTATATACATGTTGCGTGCTATATAAACTGTCACAATAAAACCAGAGGTAAAAAAACCACACAGCTTATTCCAAATTTTCATGCCAAAGGTGAACTACATGCCAATCTTTTGCTCACCCTCACAGTTCCTTCCAGGTCGGGATGGATTGGTATCCATGGTTGTCTTGCATCTGCAGAGGTATGAGCCCATCAGATTGACACACTCTGCAAGCACAGAGCAGTCATTCTCAGCAAGAGAAGCACATTCATCCCAGTCTGTAAGACCAAAACCAGAAGACCAGTCAGACAACCTCTTTTCTGGCTGCATTAAGCTAGGAATAATCATAAATACATAGAAAATAGGAGGGATAATGGGTACAGGTTACTACTGGGGAGATTCTGACTAGACACAAGAAGGAAGTTTTTTGCAGTCAGCACAATTAAACATTGGAATAACCTCCCCAGGGAAGTGCTGGATTCCCCAGCATGGGATACATTTAAGATTGAGCTGGATAGAGTGCTGGGCCATCTTTTCTAGACCATGCTTTTGCCAAGAAAGGTTGGACCAGGTGATTCTTGAGATCCCTTCCAACCTGTTATACTGTGATTCTCTGATTCTGTAAAACAGCCATTTCTTCAGTTATTGAATTTATTAATGTGGCCTTCCTTCTTCTTTGTTTACCTGATAGATAAGCTTTGAGTGATGCAGAACACTACCTGTGTTGTTATTCTATCACACAAAAATCAGTCATTGTCCTTGTACTCTGAAAAACATTTTCTCCAGGTAAAGAATTTTTTAATAATATTTTTACAAGTAAATACTTATTTGAAGCGAAAAAAATATTGTAGGTTTGTATTGTAGCTATATCAAAAGCATACATTATACCAAATTCTGCATACAGTACCTCGAGATACATGAGGTAATGAATAGATCCTAGGTCAGACACTAGGAAGAAATTATTTCCTGTGAGTGTGGTGAGACACTGGCAGGGGTTGCCCAGGGAAGCTGTGGCTGCCCCCTCCCTGGCAGTGTTCAAGGCCAGGCTGGATGGAGCTTTGAGCAACCTGGTCTGGTGGGAGGTGTCCCTGACCATGCAGGGGGCTTGGAACTGGGTGATCTTTAAGGTCCTCTCCAACCCAAACCATTCTATGGTTCTGTGATAATAAATAGACTTAATCCACATAATCTTCTGCTCCAAACAAAAGGTAAATGCAAATAACTCACATGAGAAGCCCTCTTCAGCTCTTAACAGAGGAAGTGCTAAGGGCAAAAACTCTTCTTATAAAAGATTATTTCTCAAAGGTAATACTATGAAACTGTGACCCTCTTTCTGGTAGTCTCAAAAAAAGAGATTCTCATTCATGAATGCATAAATATACTCCGAGGGTGTTCCTTTTGCCTAATTCAGCTGCTCTGAATCAGTTAGGGATGCTTCTTTCATGGAGTTATAGGCCTCTTTTGTTGCTGAGTCTCTTCATTCTTCAAAGAATTAGATCTGGAGTTTCATATTACCATTCTCACCCTGTTCTAGCAAACATGCAAGAGCCAGGTTAATGGTCTGGACATGAATAATCTCAGTGAATGCTATATAAGCTCTCCCTGTCCACACTCCCTTGTGTATACAACTTTCCTGCCTCAGGGCCATGTGTGAGCAAGAGCAGAAAACTTGACTGAAAACTGTGTTTTGAGACAAATACTTCTGTAATTGTTTTGACAATGCATTGTCCTAAGTGTTTCTTCTGCAAACACACAGACCCTAATCACCCATTGTGATTATTTCTTGGAAACAAAGTCCCATTCTAGAAACAGAAACAACAGAGCAGGTGTGTGCATGCACATGTATGTGCTCATCTTTTTGCTTGCAGGCACCCTTCCCCTTTTTCTTCCTTCCATTTAATATTTCAGTTCCTTTTCTTTTCTTCCTCATTAGGTAACTATTGTATCCATGATTGTTTCCATTAGGCAATTCCATGTGCCTGTGGCCAGCATCTGTTATATTGCAGCCTAAGCCACTTAGAGGGAATACACTTAGAAATATGCAGGATTGACTCAAGCACAAATGAAAATGCCATCATTAATGCCTTAAAATGCTAAAAAGTAGTTGTGATTCTTGATGGCTTCAAAGACCATCTGAGAGGTGTTCCTGTGCCAGTTGCCAAATAACATATTCGCTGGCTCCAATGTCTCTGAGGGTTTCCTTTCTCATCACTTAGCATGCCTGTTTGAGCAAATGCCTTTGCCTCTGATGGCCACATTCACTCATGCATTATGCCAAAACACTTATGTTCTCTTCTCAGTGCCCACTGGCACTGGTCCATCACTCATGCACACACATACATACACAGGCTGCACCTTCTATCTTCTATAACCATTATATCCCAGCCACGGTGTGCACTGTCCTCTCCTTATACACTCTTAGCACTTTTCTGGCCTTCCACATCTGGCTAGTGCCTTCCTCACACACACCTCAACCAATGGTTCTACTCCAAAAATCATCTTAAAAACACCTTTTTGTTCTCTCTGGTTACCCAGTATACCTGCAAGAAATATATGCAATAGGTAAAAATCTGTGAAACTCCTTGCCTAATTATGTTGCGGATGCTAAAGATTTGCATGAGTTAATGGGAAAACTGGAGGAGAAACCCAAGTAAATTGGACTTTGGACTCTAGGAGTCCTGGAGCTGAAAACAATTGGTGACTGGATATTACTGAGTGGCATCATCTACACTTGCTGTATTTTTACCCTTCTTCAAAAACTGGCTCCTGGCTGCTAGTGAGCGTGTGATATTGTAGTAGATGTATCTTGGGCCTGACTGAGCACACATCCATTTTTCTTGTCTCACACGAGGGAACCACATATTAGTGTCTCTATTCACCACAGCAGTAAACTTAATAATTTATGGGTCTTCAAAGAGAGAGATGCAATTGCTCGCTTCACACCCTTCAGTTGCACTCTCCCTCCTGAGTTCTCATCCTTCCTGCTTCAAAGTTGAATTCCCTACTCTGCCACTGTCACTAAGCCAAGCACGTAGCCTTTTGGTGGCCAGGATCCACAGAGGATCCAGATGGTGTTACTCCACTGGTGCAAGAGGGTCTGTGCAGGCTTACAGGGCACGTCCCAGGGCTCTAGTGGTTCAGGAAGCAAAACAGAGCATTGTAAAGATCTTTCCTTCATGCACTGCACTCCTTCGCCTTATTTTCCACATTTCACTTCAGGAAACTCATGTCAAACAAATGCTTGTTTGGGCAGAGCTAAGAAATAGACCCCTTTTCTCTGTGCTTAAGGAGGAGTGCAGTTGGCTGTGCTCCCAGCTAAGAGTGGTGCTACTGGAAGCCACCTGGTTTTCTGCAGTTAAAGGAACAGTCCAGAGCTACTGCCATCCTCCTCCCCACTCTTTCAGTGCCAGGATTAATAATATTCATAAAGTATTCTGGCACACATCAGCATCTTGCAATTCAGTATCATCTACCACTGTGATATTTGTAGGCTTCAGGTGCAATTTGTCTACTGTTTTTTCCCTGTCCTGTTCCCCTTACCCTCCATAGGCTTTGCAAGTCCCTGATCACAGTCAATAAGCTTTTAAGGATACAATACACTGGGGAAGAGGGATAACCCATTCTTTTGTCTTTGGCCACTTCCTGAACTCTTTCTGGCTCTGCCAGATGGGAAACCTGAATCCAGAACTTAGCCCAATGAAGACAAAAACAATGATTACTGAAGATCAAGCAAAAGCCTGGTTTAACACAAATTCCATGCATGTTTCTTTAGTCCTGTTCACTAAGGGACATTTGGGAATTTCTCTGGATGTTTTTTCTATAGAAAAGATGTTATTCTTTTTTTCTAAACTCTGGCCCAAATACAGCCTTGAAGCGCAGAACAGTTTAGAGGGCATGTGCCTCTACAGGCTACAACTATTTCACAGTAATCCCATCTGCAATTCAGTGAGAGAAATGTGTGGCAAACTTCCAACTGCTCATAAGGAGGAGACAGAGGAAAAATGGCAGGGAAACCAAGAGCTCCACTGCTCCTTAAACACAGTGGAGGGAAGCACAGCTTGGAGACAGCCAGTGCTCCTTTGCTGGACCCCTTCTGGGCTCATGGATAAAAGCCCTTGGAGGAGTTCTCACATCATGGTTTGCCCTCCATCAAACCCCATACTTTATCTCCCTATAAAGTACTTCCCATGAAGAATGGTGGTGATACAGTGTGTGATCAAAATAAAAGCCCTGTTTTCTTGTTTGAAAAAAAATAATGATAAAAATTACCTTCTACAACAGTGTTTTGCTGATCCACCAGAAGTGCAGAGCCATTGTACAGGTAAGAAAGCACTGGGGCAAATGTGAAGGCATCGACTGAAAACTCAGGGTCCTGCACAGTAATCCTGAGCCTCACAATGATGCTCCCAGCTTGCAGGGATTCAGTCTGCACTTTCATCTTCCCAGATTTATATAGAGCAGAAATATTGGGTGGAAATGACTTTTCAAGCTGAGTAAAGGGAGAGAAGCATTGACAATTAGGAACCCAACAGGAATAGCTCCATTTAAAAGATTAATATATGCACGAGAAGAAAAGCTTTAAATTGTTTCAGAAATCTTACTTTTCAGAGATCAGTGAGGCACAGAGAAGCATGAGTATCCTTGGTGGACTTAGGTACGTTGGAAAATGGTACAAATCTGACCACTGGTCTAACAAACCAGATTTCATTTTGGCTCAAGGGAGCAGAAAATTACTTTCTTTGCCTTTATCACAGCTGAATTGGCCTGGGAAGTCTGCACACATCAGGTCCTTGATGTCAGCTCTGCATGTCATGAAAGTTTTTCATCCCAAGACTCCTATATATTCACTTCAGCTCCCAAACACTGGTCATTTCCACAGGAGCAAACTCTGGCTGAATTCTGGCTGCTACCAGCTAGCAGGCTAACCAGGAGGACTCTGATGCTTATTACTGTCCAGGGAATAGTCTCAACAGAGATGTGACCTCTGTAATTTGGAAGACTCAACTGCATGGATGCAGGTTGGTTTGTGCCATTTGGTGTCAGTGCCAGACAATAGTTCAGAAAATGTTTTATTTACCAGCATTGGGCATAGCTTTAGCTCCCAGGCATTATTAGAAATTCACCAGTCCAAGGCCAGCCTGCAGATGAGTCCAGTGACAAATTTCAGGATGAGAGAAAACACAAATAGGGGTGGATAGTATAAAAAAAATAATGTGTTTGAGACAGCCTAGTTTCAAGGTAATATCACAGTTACACCATGATTGATTACCAAGATGGTAAGTAGATACATCAGTTGAACAAGTGGTATTATGCTGAATGATAAAGCTGGCATACTGATGTCAATATTTGAGCTGGGCAGGAGCTGGCAGTTTCACCCTACATCGCTAGAAGGCATCTCTGTGTTTGAACCTTTTGTTCCTAAGGACACCTCAAAGCATGCCTTTGAAGCACTCAATGCAGTGTCATAAATCAACACATCTTTGTTAGCATTCACCCAGAGTTTGCTCCAGAATTCCTACAAACAAGGTGTTTAATTGGTCTGAGTTCAGATTAGGGTGGGGAGGCACAAAAAAAACAAAAACAAAAACCAAAACAAACCAAAACAGAGAAAGGAAAGGAGGGGAACGTTTTGCTCCCAAACACCCAAGGAGACAGAAGCAACAGACAAGAGGTGAGCAATGATCATTTTTCTTCTCAATCCCATGTTACCAATCACGTCTGTGTTCATCTCAGAGGAGATTTACTCACAAAAATCCTCCTGATCAACAAAAGCAAACATGTGCAGCTATATGAAATAAAAACATATCGAGAGGTTCAACTTGAAGTTTGTCATGAGCTAAAGCCTCTTCTCTGTTGCCTTTGAAATTATAGCTCCATTATTGTTTTGTTTGGGTTTTTTTCCTTGGATTTATATTCACCTATGCTTATGGGTCTCCCTTTCTTTTGGAAAAAATCTCATTTTATATCGCGAGCACAGTCCCCCTATCTAGGGTCTTTTCTTTAAAAAAAAACAAAAGTTTAAGAGACCACTGCGTCTGAATTGTTTTCCCCATTTATGAAGCTGAGATCTGATAACAGATTTCACCACTCAGGTTTTATCTGTGGCTGATTACACTTGAGCAGTGGCTACCTGTGTGCATGAATGCAAAGAATGGGGCTGGAGAAAAAATTCTGACCCAGTCACTTTTCCTTAAAGATGAGAGTGTTTCGAGAGCAGTCAGACATTTATTGAGAAGACAGCACTGAAATTCCACCAATGTAATTTCAATAATTCATTCAAAAACATCAAGTCAATTTAGCATTTATTGTCAAACTAAAGATCCAAGGCAAGGAGAGCCTCTTGAATGCCTGCATTTTTCTTTCTTTTACTCTTATGTAGGGGAAAAATTCTTATTTGCTCCATCGTTAAGAAGGCCAAGGACTGGATCTGTTTAGTCAGCTGAATTTTGTTTTGTTTATAAAGAAGAGTCACAGGAAACATACAATGATTTTCAAGGGATGTTACAGCCAGGCTTAAAATTCTCTATTACATTAAATACACTTTAAATTCATATATATATATATATATATATGTTACCCACAGATATGTTAGCATTACCTCAGTAAGCAGCAGTCTTGAAAATTCTTCATATGCTGAACTACTGGCATTGTGGAAATCATCAGTGAAATTGTAGTTGAGAATCCTCATAGTAACACCAAATATTTTGGCATCTGTAGGACATAATATTAGCACACACACTGACAAAGAAAAGGAAAAGATTCAGCCTGTTGTACTGTTGTACCCATACCAAAATCTCAGATGGTGAAGTGGCAATGGGCAAGAAGGTTGAGAGTTTGGTATTAAACCAAGAAAATTAAGTCAATATTTTGTCAGAAGTTTCCTATGCTTTGAGGAGATGCACTGACATCTGGCCCATGAAGATATTTAGGTGCCTAATCACAACTCTGTGAGGACTGGGCATAAACATATCCTTGTGGACCTGACCCTACATAACTCCTGCATTTCAGTTACATCCAGTGTTGTGTTGTCTGTGAGTTCATTTCTGGCCCACCCATCACAACTTTTATTATTGTCTTGGCCTTGATCATGTGGATAGTAAATATATTCTTAAATTGGAAAGAATAACAAAACACTGTGCATGACACTTCTCTGCCTGGTAAGCCCTGACAGGTAATGTACAGAGCACATGAGCAAAAAACAAAAGGCAAGGAATCTGTTAACCACTTTAACCTGTATGAACTATCTGAGGCTGTTACTCTTTGGAATCATCTTTGGAAAACTCTCCTTTTTCTCAAGGGTCCCAACTTCAGACTCTGGAGGTCAGCCTCCTGTCTCCGTAGCCACCGGACCTCCCATTTTCCTTCTACAGAGGGATGATTTCCTTCTGACCCACACAAGTGTCATCCCTCCTCTGATCAAAGGGATCTGATGAATAAACATAAACCACAGCATTCTCACTGTGGCTAATATTAAACAGTTCACTGACTGCATTTTGAAGAAAATGGAGAGATGTTTACTTCCTTATTTGCATGAAGGCTTAGGAAATAATTTAAGGATAAAGAAAAAAACCCAAAGTTACGTTTGATCAACACACTAGGGTCTTGTGGAGCTAGCTAATTGAACAGAATTATGCAGGTATTCTGCAAGTTTTCTTACACAGCCCTTGCTATTCCCTTTAATCCTGGTCACTCATAAATATTCATCTGAATCTGGGCTTCCTTTGGGCAGTCTTAGCTCAGCTGAACCCTTGACAAACCAGTTGACTGTATTTCTCATTGGCCACATCTGTCACCCAGGAAAAATGGGGTCTAATGGGAGACGGGAAGGAGCAGAATGCAGTCAGGCACACACAACACAATAAACCAACAACAAAAAATGTATCCTGCCTTAGCCTGGTATCTGCAATAGTCTGAGTCAGCCTCAGTACTGCTTATCACCTAACACCAAAGCTCTGCTGCCTGGTAGTCCTGGTTGTGTAAATGCTAAGGTGTAGGAGAGAAAAAGCACTAGAGGAGGAAGAACATGGAGTTCAGGGAGGACCAAATGGATGATTGCTGAACTGCAAATGAACGGAGAGAGAAAGAAAAAATGAGGGAGAGATGAAAATAAATCTTTTTATATTTTAGAGTGGCAAGTTACCTGTTTTAACATTTTTATGGGAGAGTATGGTTTTTCCACAGGTTTCATAGCTGATCTCTACTGAATACATTACACCTGCTTCCAGTCCAAAAACCTCCATATTCATTTCCTCTGTCTTCAGGTTTTGTACAATCTCTTTGCCCTTGAACACTTGGACTTGGAAAGTGTGGTTTAGAGTAGAAGTGACACGCCAGGACATTTCAAAACTGTTGCTGGTAACGCTGAAGATTCGGTGGCTTCTCACTGCGGAGGGGCCTATCAGTCCCAGGAGAAGTAGTCACAGAGAAAGCAACATTGCAGCTTTAAAGGATTGCCCTATCCTAAATTCATTATAGACAAGCACATTGACAGTCCCTGGGGGAAGTTCCTCTTCACATTATGTCAGGACAGATTCTGTCCCTCTCTCAGTGCCAGGCCTCTCTTGAATGACCTATCCCACTAGAGTGATTATTTGGGTGCTTACTCTTTTTATTTCCACTTACTATATGTATTTGTTTTGACTCTCTAGTAACACTAATAATCAGCCAGTGAGCTACAGGTTCAAGCAACAGAAATAAGTTTGGAATTGCTGATCTCTGCATTCCACATGAGTTCCCACCTGCTGAGCCTCTTGTCATTTTAATCATCCAAATGCACTTCCTCAGGCCGAGGCTGCCATGATTCATGCCCAGAAAAGCCCTGGAGACCCCAGCTTTTAAAGGCTGTGGGCAGAATGATGGGCAGCATTTCACCTATTTATGCCACGCCAGCCCAATGCAATCATTATCATGTCCATGGGAAAAGATGGGATCCTTCAGAGATGATTCCTCTTCTCAAAGGACGAGAAGGTGTCTAAATAGGGTAGAATGACTTTCCCTCCAGCAGAGCCTGTCTGTCTCCACTAGCTAGACAGACAGCCCAGACTAGACACCTCTCCTGTAGACAGCAGGAGTCAGGTGAGATGAAGATCATCCCCTACACTAACAGAGATCATGGATTGTTGCTGCTATAATATCAATTCTTTCATGGTAATGGCTAGCTTAAGAAAAAAATTGGTTTCTTAGGTTGTTTCTGTTAGACACAACCATTTGCAGGACTCTGAATCATATGGCTGCCAGATGCCTCCAAAGGCATATTGCCCCTGCTCTAGAGGGACTTCAGTTCAATTTCTCTACCTTCAGCTTGGAACAGAAGTTGTGGATGAAGATGAAGAATATCCAGCCTGTCCCTCTGAACTGGGCAAAGAACTACTTAGAGCTCTTGCCTACCAAAAGAACAGGATGTTGTTAGAAGGATCATGATGATGCTCACCCAAAAAGGGCTGAAGTCAACCATACAAAGACAAATCTGCTGGGGTTGGTTCCCATAACAGTCCCTTTGACAATGATCTTTTCTAGCAGGGACAATACTCAAAAGGCTGACTCCAGTGTAGGGTAGCTGTGTCCAGCCTCTCTGACTCATGACACCAGCACCTTCATGGACTCAAAATCAAGAGGCTCACATCCTTGTGGCTGTGGCCAGGAGGAGCTCTTGGTCTCAATAGCAGACCGTCCCCTACCTCATGCCAGGACAGGCCTGGGATGTGCCATGAGCTGAGTCAGGGCAAGTGAGTGGTGATGGTGGCCTCACACAGCCCTTGCTGTCTTGCTTCTCAAGAGGGAGCATTATTCAGCACAAGACCTGTGATGGGACCTGGACCTGAACTTGGCTTCTCCAATTGTTTCTCCACAGCACCACAGCCCCCAGCCAAATGGAGAAGCCTCACTATTTCCATTTCCATTTGAAGAGTCACTCTAAAACTATCACCAGCTTCTGTGAACACCTTCCTATAACTCAACCAGCCCCAGGACAAAGGGATCAAAGAGTGGCTGAACTAAAAGCAAGACAAGATTCATCCAAATCCAAGGTTACTTACGGCACCCAGCATCTGTAGATTGGTTAGTCATGGGGAAGAGGCTTGAATTACTTATAGACACAGAGCTATTGCTAATGTTAATGAGATCCAACTCTGAACTTGGAGCAGATGTTGCCAGGCCTAGGGGAGAAATAGAATTATCAAAGAGTTCAAGCATTCCTAACAAAGCAAATCCAAACCAATACCATTCATGTTTCCAAAGCTGAAAAGAAGCAACACAACTAATACAAATAGAAATTAAAATAAACATATTATCATATCAAAAAAGCATTAAACAATATATTATCTTAATTTTTGAGATTAAAGGATTGTGAAATTTTTTTCTAACTAAAGCACTGAATCTGCAAACACTTACTTATCTCATTGCCTTTAAGCCTATTAGCAGGCCCATTGATGGTTTTAGGCTTTAAGTGCCTGCCTCTACACATTGCTGACCTGGTACCATGAAGTATTATTTCACTCATCACCAAGCTCTGTCTGCTTCCAGCAGAGGACCCTGTCTAATCCAGGGTGGGATTATGGAACCTCTGAGCCCAGCTACAGTCACACAGTCAAAATAGGAAGGAAAGTTCATGTACAAATAGTGTCACCACTCATACTTCCCCAGGAGGCTGGGGAGCTGTCCTGACTCTGGGGGACTTGCTCTGAGAAGTAGTCAGGGTCTGAAGCTAGAGGGTTTGGCAGGTGAGTGAGGACAGCTGAGGGCAGCACAGGAGAACCAGACAGGTACTATGAAATAAATACACTGCATTTCAATCAGAAATAGCTAACAGCTATTTCTGTTACTTACATGGCATCTTCTCCCAAAAGAAGGAGAAGGGGCAATGCGTGCTCAAGAAATCTTTGCCTCCTAAGTGGCTCCTGCGATAGACCATGAAGTCCTGTACAAGTGTTCTCAGGACTTCCCAAGGTGAGACCTACATTTCCTACCTTCCTTTTGTGTTCTCAGCTGGTGAGGGTTGACATCTGCATGTTCATGATGAGGGTCGCAGCTGTAATAACCCTCCAGATTTATGCAAGTGTTTTTCTCAGGACACGTGTTGAATTCAGCATAGGAACATTCGTTGACATCTAATAAGAAGAAAACACCTTGCACAGGTACTGATAGCAGCATCAATATTGATTTGCAATGTGTGTAGACCAGGCTCTGGCTATGACAAAATCAGATAGATTTCCAGTAACTCCACTGAAACAATTCAGGATGTATATGGTGACAAAGAAGGCTGTGCTTCCCCAAAACTATCCCCTATTCCACTATAACATTATCACTTTTTACTCCAGTTCTTTGGAATAAAAGGACAGCTAGTAGCAGCTCTTGCTTACGGTACCAAGGTGTCATCAAAAACTAAGAGACAGCAGCAGCAGGGGGAAGGAGATCTACCTCCTGATTTCGCTGAAAGTTGGACTGAGTTTGCAAAAGTAAACACAGAATAAGTAGTGATGACAACAGTACTAATGGATGCATTTCAGGAGTGAAAGCATTCAGATTATAACACCGTAATAACTAGATTTAAAATAATTTAAACCAAATAAATATATATAAATATTTAGACATCATTTCAAAAGTAGGTAATACGCTATAGTAATTCAGAGATTATAAACAGTCCTTGTTTCATGCAAGCTACTGGAAATAACACATAGAAGCAGGGTATGCCCTCTTCCCAAGAAAACATTTCTTCTAAGAGCCTCTTTAGTACAACTAATGATTGTGCTACAAATCTGAACACCTTTTTCATATGAAGATGGGCTATGCTATGAGGAGAAAATAAATTTAATTAAGGAAGCAGGATTATTCCCCTCCAACCTATTCACTCCAAAATAATCATTAGTTAACTAAAACTCTCCCTCCTCTTAATGGATAGGTTAAGACCATACCTGCAAAGTTTACAAGATTCACTACACTGTATTTTTGGAAGAAAACTGATAGTCATAAAGATAAATTTACAAGCAAAGAGGGAAGAAACACCCTGAAAAAGCTTCCCCCCATGACAGGAGTATAATAATTAACCTTGCACTTGTGTGTCAATCACTTCATACGTGCGCTTCACAATGTCCTTCAAGGAAGAAGAAACCTCTGCCAATGGAGCTGGCTCGTGCATCCCAATGAGAACCTGAGAGGCCACTGTCCCAGCATATACTTCTGCAGGGTTACTCTGGATATGGTGCACAGAGGCATTCAAGGGCTGTAATGCACCAGTAATCTAGAAAGCAGGGGAACAGACACTTCAGTTTCTCATTCCTTTCTCAGCACAGCTCCACGCCCATGAAGCATAGCCTATGCAATGATCATCATCATAATCTGAGTGTAGAAAGCACCAATTCAGAAACCCCAGCAAAGTGGGAGCATTCAGTTCTGTACTTACGCAAGGTGAGCTCTTCTCATTAGCATCTCCCAATTCACAACAGAGTTACAATACAGTAATGCCAGGCTGAGGCAGGAGCAGAGCTGCATGCCAGATCTCAAACACTTAGGCAGGAGGATGGAACCCAGAAAGATATGGGAAATCTCTTTGGCTCATAATGCTTCATTATCAAAATCTCAGTAGACGTAATATACATTAGGCATCCTATTACTATTCATATGTAATAAAGCTGTCTCACACTTTTAACTTTAAGTAACTAAAAAGACTGCTGGAAATGAAATAAAAAGAAAAAGAAGAGAAGCAATAAACTGAGGAAGAAGGCTGGGATAAAGAGCCATGAAGAGAGCCCAAGACTCACCAAGTCAAGAATGAGAGAAGGAACCTGGTGGTGGACTGAGCTTAATGAGTCAGTGGAGCAGACAGGGACTAGAAGACATTCCTCTGAGCAGCAGCTCCTTGCCAAGCTTCAGTTTATGTTTCCTGTTTCTTGAGTGTTTGACTTTGCCATTGCTTGTCTTAGACCAAGATATAAACATCTGGGTAGGTACCTGTCCTCTACTTCTTAGTACACAGGGACAGGACCAGAGTTTCTTGCTTTTTTAGGATGTGAGAGAGGGGAGTCAAGCTAGGAGCAAGAACTACATTCATGTAATATCCCCATGCTACTGCTACCATTTCTTATTTTCCTGTTCATCAGTGCTAGCTGACGATGGAAGAAGAGTTTGCTACTTGCCCACTCCCAGCTGGGTACTGGAGAGAAGATGAAATGAGAATGGGAGAGAGAGGGATCTGATATCTTGAGTACCTTTAAAGGCCTCATCAAAGCCCGCTTTTCTCCATGGCATGGTGATAGGTATCTACTAAAGAAATACCTTGAGTTTATGGCCTGGAGGGTCTTTGTCCTAGTACATCAATCCATTCCCTAAATACTCATTAGGAGAGAGAGTGAAACTCCTCCCCAGTCTTAGCACAGCTTTAGTTTCTAGCCTGGTTCTTCCTGCAGGCCCTCTTTTCGGGAATGGTGCCAGCAGAGCCAACACCTCATGCCTTTGTTGGTTGCCTTGGATTCTTCCTATTTTCCGTGGTGGGGATGGGGAGAGGAATTCTGTGTTGCTGTTCCATGGCCACACACAACACTGCTGCTAACTCATGCACGGGGCAGGGCCTCAGTCCTAAGGCAAAAGCAGTGCCCTGTTGTCTCCCCCAGCATTGCTTCTGTGGCAGGAATGACATTGAGATGTCCTTGAAACAGACACAGTCTCCTGCCATAATCCTGAAGTTTCACAGAGAAATTTTTGGCTCTGCTGGGTCCACCTGATGTGTAGTTTCCAGAAATGTAGACTGGGTTTGCCTCTTGAAAGGCTTAACTCAGAGCTCTTTATCAGAAAGCATCAAGCCTTGCAGATATTGATATCTGGACACAGATGGTCATAGACCCAAAACTAAAGTGAGACAAATCTGAAGTAAGCATTGGTTAAGCAGTAAAAAAAACAACCCATATTTCAGAATGTCTTTAAACTGCCCTCGGAAGTGACCTAAAAATTACCTGAAGAAGCTCCTAAATCAGTGTTTCTTGAGTTCCTTGAGGAAGAGGCTGACATACACCAGCTAGAGATAAATTAAGACCCACAAAAATTATCAGGCAGAACAAAGGAGAAGCAACTGTCTGGCAAGTTTATGCCCAGCAGAGAGGACTGCAAGGTCCCTCCTGAGCTGGAGCAGGTGGTGGTTCCTGACCAACAGAAACATGGATTCCATGAGCAACACACAGGAATATTTGCCTTTGTACCTACCATGGAGTGCAAGAGACGTGAATGATTCAGAAGGTGGGAATCCACTCTGATTAATTCGTTAAAATCCATTTTCACAAGCACTGTCACATTGTACCAGAATGTTCTTCCTGGAGCATAGAAGATAAAACAGCCAAGTCATCTGAGGTCTGATGCTAAAGAGAGCCACGGTGCTATAGGAAAGCTCTGAGAAACCAAAGAAAGCTTTAACTTGGCAAATATGAGGGGCCCATGTACAGACATCAGCACTGGCCTGGTTCTTCAATGTATACCACAAGAAATGGTGACAGTGAAGGAGAAAATCCTGAGCAAGGTTCACTGGACTTGCAGCACCCACGGCTCAGCACTCACAGGTGCAAGTACTGAAAATCAATATCCTGGAATCAGTGCGAGGCAGATTCCAACATTCGTTTTATTAAGAGCTACAGTAATAGTTTTTCTGCCCACTCCCAGGCTCAGAAGAGAAAAAAAAAAGGCATCTTTCTATTAGAAGCAGTCTTGAAATTATAAGTAACATACCCTCTGGCACTGGATCCACACAGCCTCCTCCTTTGGATGAGTTGCAGCATTTTTTAAGCCCTGGACATTCAGTATCAAATGTACAACGATAATCAGATGTTTCCATATTCTCCATTGGACAAATACCAGGTCTTGAGGCAAATACACTGGATCTATTGAGTGCTAAGTAAGAAAAACATTTCTGAGAACAAAATTACAGAAAATTGTTTCCATAAAATCGTCCTATTTATTTTACAGCAAACACCTCCTCCTCATTTCAGAAGTTCATCTGTTCTGAGGTTTTCATGGTGAGAAAGAAGCAGCCTAAAATACCATCATTTCATTTCTTGTTCATGACATTTCTGTTATAGAAATTTTTAATTAATAATTTTCCATTAATAATAATTATGGATAGATAGACAGTTTCTAAATGTAGAGACACTGAAGCACTGCAAACCAGAAGATGTGCCTGATGTCAGCTATGACTAATCCAAATAACATACAATGATCAAAGGAACAGGCAATGTCTCAGCTAAGGATGGGGATTTTCCATTTAACCTTTTGTTGTGACAAAGTTAACTTTTAGTTAAATTAATGGAAGACAGAATGTGAGAACGGAGGCCAATTACTGTTCTGAGGTACATTTCAGAGGGTTACAGAGGGGAGCAGGAGATCAGAACTGCCTGTGGTCTTCAGCCTGGAAGCATCCACTCCCTATCAGGCAGCTAGCCACCCCAGGAGGTTGCTAGCCCACACTGAACAGCCTTACAGAGAGTGCAGCTGAGGCAGAAGGTAACTGATTCCTAAGCCAAGGGCAGACAGTGGTCCTGGCTCAGTGTTGGCACACACTCTTCTCCAGATGAAAAGTATTTCTAAGCTCTACAAACATTACTTTCACCCATGCTCTCAAACTTAGCTCCAAGTAAAGCTCAGCTCTGGTCTTTCCAATCAGCCTCAAAGATTCTTCGTTCGTTTAGTGCCTTTTTGGTCCTTAAACCCTTGTTCTATTGCTGGACAATAAAAGTTGGTCAGTGGGCAAACAGTCATATTTGCATAAAGAAAGAGCCCACTAAGACCAGTGGGTTTAAGAGTATTGCCTTTGTCTTTTTTGGGGCCCACAGTCTGCTTCTCACAGGTCTCTGAAAGGCGAGTAAGGAAAGTCAGCACAGCTTAATGATGGGGATCCACACCTCCACTGAAAAACCTGCCAAAACCCAGGGGAAGTGGAAGAGGCACTGGTCTGAGATCTCTCAGCGACATGCAGGGGTAATTGTAAAGATCTGCATGCAGAATACTTGGGACAGCACTTTCCCACACTCAAAGAAACATGAAATTATAGAATGGTTTTGGTTGGAAGGGAATATAAAGATCATTTAGATACAACCCCCCTGCATGGTCAGGGACACCTCCCACCAGACCAGGTTGCTCACAGCCCCATCCAGCCTGGCCTTGAACACTGCCAGGGAGGGAGCAGCCACAGCTTCCCTGGGCAACCCCTGCCAGTGTCTAGTACTCTCTTTGGTATAGTACTTTATATAGTGTGTGTATACTTTGTGTGCACACAGCCAGTGTGCACAAACTTAACAGTGCAGTCATCATCTTTCAAGTGGAGACCCACCAGAGATCTGGGCAGCAGATTAGAGAATTCTACCCCCAGTCCCAGTGACTGCCCTACAGGGAGCAGGATTTCTCCTGCTACATAATGTAGCCTGTGTGGGACCCTTCATGCATTCAAACCATGGGCCCTTGGACTCCTTGGTCTTCCCCATGACCAACCCTACTTTCAAATTTAATTTTGAGTCATAGGTCATAGATTTTCAGGGGTAGACTAAGGTAAAAAAATCAAAACCAAAACAATCCAACCCTGTGAAATTTTACAAAAAGTTATTTCTTTGTCCAGCAAGCCTCAGTAGTCCTATTCTGCTTTCCAGCATGGACCAGGAATATCTACTTGTGGTTCTGGGGCTTGGACTATGGGCCATTATCCCAAATGGGTCCTATTGCTATAAATCCTCTTCCCAATTTCTACTCTGAAGTCACAGTTATGCATGACAGAGACTCGGCTGCCCTCAGATGAGTTCCCCAGGTATCTCATGTGACTGATCCATCTCCTCCTCCCATACAGGAAAGCTAAGAAGCCTCTTGCATCAGGAGCCTGCCAGACATGAGCACCAAGGGATTTTCTTGTGCTAATTTATCACCAGTGCTCTTCACTATTCAAACAAGTTGGATCTTAATAAGATGAACTCAAGCATGTAAATTCCTCCAGCTCTGAGATTCAGTTCAAGTAGGTTTGAGGTTCAAATAAATTTTTTCACTCAGGTCTGTTTTTAGCATGTTTAACTGTGGTGTAAAACATTTAATGAGTCACATGCAATCTCAGAAAACACTTTTGAATCCTGGCCGAGTGCCACACTAGATTTATCTAAAATCAAAAGGTCATAATTTTCACATCAGTGGAAACAGAGATGGATTCGTTTCTGCATAATTGTACAGATGAACTTCTAAAATTTGATTTACCGTCTCCAATCATCTTGGGAACAGACACTGACCAAGAAACACTGCCAGCACTGGGGAGCAAGACAGCCAGCTTCTCCGTCAGTTGGATAAAATATAGGCTTTTCTCCTTTGTTATTTGCATAAATGTACAGAAGCAGAAGTGCAGCACCCCGTGCTTAGCAACGAAAGCTCAGTTACCAGCCTGCCCACATGAAAGCCCTTGGGTCTGCTGGATGAGGGGATCTCTCAGGAGACAGATGCTGAGGGACTCCATTATCTCAGCCATAATCTCACTCCCCTCCCTCCTTCCACCTAGAGGGGCCAGGTTTCACCCTGAAAGTGCCAAAGAGCCAGGGACCAAAAACTCTGTGTTTGTCTCAGGTGTCAGGACAGGATATTATAGAAAGAGCTCCTGGCAAAGCCTGTTACAAACGCAGACTGATAGTTGTCATCATATGACCCCATTTTGGGGGTCTTTGAGCATCACTAGACTTTACCTGCTCAAATGGATGTTTCTATCCCAATTACCTGTCTGAAGGCTGATCAGAATGGAGGGCATGTGCTGGTTCAGCATTTGAAAAAGATTTAACACCCTTCACAGGCATGTAATGAGAAAAACTGGAGTGATTTGGCTAACAATCTAGAGGTTTTTTCCTCAACAGTAAAGATTTAAGAAAAGCAGGACCTGCCATAGCCCAAGCAAGGGTAAATGCTTCCTTCTAGGAAGAAAGGGAGGGGAGTGGCCAGGAGCAGGTTACCATGAAAGGTCATAGAGACCTTTCCACTCCGAGGAGGATGAAGAGCATGCCAGCATGGATAATGTCAAGAAGAAAATAACAGTAGTTCAACAGCATGCTGTGCAGTAATTCCAGCAGTTCCAGTTTCTCTTTTCATCATTTATTTAAGACTGTGTCTAGACAGTGCATTACCATTCACAGAATTTATGACTAATGCCCTGAAAAGCAAAGATACCGGAATAATGTACACACAGAAATCACCTAGAAACCATTCAAATCCTTTCATGGTTTAAAATATTCCCAGATTAACTTTGACAGGAAAAAAGAGTCAAGGTCCCCACAGCATTTCATGGACAAACCTGCCCAGAATGCCCATCAACAATGTGGCAAGGGGAGAAATTCTGCAGATAAACTATACAAGAGATCTGCAGATTTAATAATGTTAGATGAAATAAGCTCAGCAGCAGCTCTCAAGCCTAAAACATCCCTAGAGATCTAGAGATTCTTTTAAAAAGCATAGAATTATACTAGGGAAAAAATATGTAAGGTGTTACCAGGATGCCTTTTTTTCCACTCAGGAAAACAGCTCTGAAACATCTTGAAAATCACGATCACTCATAGAGTTTCTTGTGCAAATAGAGACAACCATAACTAACTAGTGACTCTCTTAACACATGTATCCACATGCATGTATATCAAAAAGACCTTACTGAAGTGACTATTCGACACTAAACAGATCTACTGGAGATTCTCCCCAGCCTGAAACTACTGCTTGGAAACTACATATAATCAACAGCAGGTCCATTGCCAGTCTGAGAAGGCTGCCTGGACATACTGTAATTTGCAGGTCAAATTTTGCCCTGACTGACACTGTAACAGCCCCCGAGCCAGACAATTGCAGGATACACTAAATGAGGGATGATGTGTGTCTAATTATGCTCTCTTTCCTCTTCTCTGGCAAATAATTTTAAGAATGAGTAAACCAGAATGACCACTTCTGTGTTGTCTTTCTATTAAAGGAATTTTCCTGCTAGACACAACATTCTACTAGTAACTGCTGAGAAAATATCTTGCAAAAAATTGTTTGGAGGTTAATTTTCCAATGCTCTGAAGCAATTAAAAGTAGGATGAACACATTGTTCTTTGCAGATCCCATGACAAGACTCATGGCTCATACCCTCTCATGTCACATTATATGATCTGATGCAGGAGCCGGTTAAGGAACATTCCCAGAGCACTGAGTCACCCAAGTCTTATGACTCAAACCAAGAGACAGAGTTGCATCAATCTTTTGTTACAGTGTGGGGTCTATTCGGATTTCCAGAACTTTTACTTGAAAAGGAGGAATGGAGAAAATGCAAAGTCATGCTGAAAATAGGAGACAAAATTATATCCTGAAGAACTTTCCTGGGTGCTGGAACACTTCAGTGCTGGCCTAGCTAATATATATATGCCTGTTCAGCTTAAAAGCATGCAGCTTCATCTGCTTAAAAAAAAAATAAAATTAAAATTTCTTTCCCAAGAAATCCCTTCCCCCTATGACTCAAATCCTGCTAAAAGTTAGCAATTTCTTGTTAACAACTGGTAACCCTGATGTGGGAAGGGGAAAAAGCTTTCATCTTCCGATAAAGCTGATTAATTCAACCCAAAGAGAGTCTTTTTAAAACTAAGAAGTTAAATGATAACCACGGAAAGCTTCACCAGTTTGCAGTCCTACTTAGGTAGCCATGGAAGCCCTGAGAAAATGGGCCCTTACATGGCT
This sequence comes from Calypte anna, assembly GCF_003957555.1. Classification (NCBI taxonomy): domain Eukaryota; kingdom Metazoa; phylum Chordata; class Aves; order Apodiformes; family Trochilidae; genus Calypte; species Calypte anna. Next base: position 110,487,999 of record NC_044244.1, on the reverse strand, counting down.
TTGATTGATAAGCAGTTGGTACCAACCTGCCCAGATGCCATATATTGTTTTAAATTAACACTAAAACTGAGTCTGCATCCTTGGAACTGACCCTCCTCCAAAGCAAAGAAGATGTTATCCTAGTGCAGCCTGACTTACTTTTGAGAAGAAAGCTTCTATTGCAAATGCAAGAATTTACAATACAAAAACAATTTACATTTACAACATTTACAATACAACTATTTACAAGAGCAAACAGAGCACCAGGCAAGGCTTTGGAACTTACTGCACTTGGCCACAGATACTGGCCTGAACTAGGACAAGCAATGAGCCCTTGTAGAGGTAACAAGTAGGCGCCTTCTTCATACTCACAAAATTACTAAATTTGTGACAGAGGTGGCAAAGACCAAGAATCAGGAGGATTAGTCTCTCATGTCTACTCCTTACCATGTTGGGGCAAGCTTACTGTAGACTTTTGCAGATTCATTGACACCAGCTAACAGAAACCTATTGCCCATAAACTAATTAATCCTTTACATGTCTCAGTTTAAGTTCACCTCCTTCCACCAGACATATGTTTCAACTGTTAGTCTGACTAAAACTTACCTAAAGAGCAGTAGAGTCCAACTTGCTCATACCCTTCACAGCAATCTGTAAGAGTGATGGTTTCAGGGACTTCAACTGTATGATACTGAGTTTTATAGTATGTCCGGGGACACACCGTCCATGGTATCCATCCTCCACAGGAAGTGCTTTTCTCATAGGACTTTTGGTAGGCAACCATTTTAAACACATTCTTGGTCAGGCTATAGTTGCATAGATGGTACCCTAGCAAAGAGAGGCCTTTTTCTAGGGAGAAGCAAACAAACAAACAAAAAAGGAAGAAAGGGATCAGCACTAGCTTGACTCTTGAAAGCATAAGTTCCCTGCAGTATCTCAATAAAACCAACAGAACCAACAGAGATTAATGATTTCCAACAAGGCTGACATTAGGAAGAACATCACTTCAGAAAACAGACAGAAGAAAAAATTAGTAGTGACTACTTGTCATAGGCATCATCACAGTCATAAAAGGATGGAGATTGGCAGAAAATTCAAAGAATGCCTTCAGGTGGAAGGCATAAAAAGGGCAATTTAATGTAAGTACAAAGGAAGTGGATATACATAATAGAAATTAATAGCAGAGGAGAATAGGGACTTCCACAGCAGAGTTGTCCAAGTACTTTAAATGCCCACTCCAGGCTGACATGGCCAAAGTGTTTGTCTTTTTCCGCTGACTATGAAGGGAATGAAGGGCAAAGAACTCATGGGCAGATGAATCACAGTAGATGACTGGAATAAGACATCCTTCGGACATCACCCTGGGCTAAAACTGGCTTCTCACAAATTATTGGGAAGGATTTTCAGGTATCTGACACAAAAGGTGTTCCTGGAGCTCCTATGTTGCCCGTGTGCATTTGCAGCAGCCCATATTAAACTGAACCTTTGAGAGCTGCTGTGGTTCGCTGACTTTAGTATAAATTAAACCAGTAACAAGTTCATTAATTACATAATTTCATGCAGGTCTAGGAATGGGACTCAATTTCTGCAGTTCTGAAACCAGTCACGAGGAGGAGTGAACTTGTTATGTGCTTTACTTAAATACTTGAGCAGCAGCAAGAAAAATTAAAAAAAAAAATTACCATAAAGAAACCCAAACAACAATAGCAGTAGAATTAGCAGTAAGCAACCTACAGGAATCATGTCACAGACATCAGGCTGTCTCTTAATAGGATGTTATAAAAGCCAGAGGGGCTGAGTCACCCTGTGTCTCATTTGGGAAAAAAGATGGGATAGAATTAAAATGCCTATATCATCCTTTAGACAAAGAAAAAGAAACTTCAGCAAGGATAAGTATTGGGATTCAAGTATGGCAGGACTGTTATTTCTGAAAGGTCTGAGGGGACCAGGGTGGGCCAACAGACAGACTGAAGATAACATAGTACACACATACAATTAAAATATTTACATCTTATCTTACTTGTACAGCTTATATCCTACCTGAACAGATGAAACATGAAAAAAACAACTCAAGAAAAGAAAAAAAGCCAGGTTGTTAGAAATAATGTCATTTTAACATATTTAACTTTCCAGCAAAACAAAAGGTATCACTGTGATTAGAATGGAACTGGTAAAAGAGCTTTGAACAGGACAATCTATTTGTAGTGAAAGGACAGCCATGAAGAATGTATGGGATATATACCATTGGCCACAATATTGTCCTGGTTTGGGCCAGGATAAAGGTGATTTTTCTGTCTTGTACTTTTGTTTTTAGCTAAGTCTCTTGTTGAACTTGCTGAAATTAACAGCAAGTTTCTCAGACAGTGTCTGCTTCCAGGACTGATAACACTTGATGTTTATAGTTACTGCTAGAGACTGGTGTGCAGAGCCAAGGACACTGCTCAGCTCTGAGGAAAATTTTTACCCTCCATAAGGAGAAAGAGGTCCCACCTGCAGCCCTGCTTTGGGGAGGAGCAGACAAGATAGATGCCAGAATTGACCAAACAGAGTATTCCATCCCATATACATCACTCAGTATAGATTTGAGGGATCATGAGGGCCAAGCCCGATTTCCTGCTTCCAGCTTCTGGCTGCCTGCCCTTCCTGCCTTTCCTGCTTCCCTTCCTTCACGCGGCATCCTGGAAGGATTCTGTTCGTTCGTCTGCCTGTGGTCCTGATCCGTGCCAGCCCATATCTGTGTGTTCCTGCCTCCAGCTCCCGACTGCTGCCGACTCCAGGAGTCCAGCCTGGACTTTCCCAGAGCTGCCCTGCAGCCTCGATGGTGACGTGAGAGTTACTGGGGAAAAGGGTGGAGGAATATGGTTTCCATTTTCCTGTATATTTGTATATATTTAGTAATTTTTCCTATTTATCATTACTGTTTCATTAAAGTTGTGTAGTTTAGTTTCCAACCCATAAGTCTCTCTGCCTTATTCTCTCTCTTTTCTTTATCAAGGAGGAGAGAGAGATTAATAGAGAGCGTCTGTTACTCAGTTTAATTGCTGGGCCAGTGTTAAACCGTGACAAATATGTTCCTCAAGGTGGCTCAACCAAAGCCCCCAGAAAGTCTTCCTCCAGCTCTAATCCTAAGACTTGCTTGCAGAAGAGCAGCCTGAAAGCCACTTCTTGCCTTAGGTATTCAAAAGGCCATGAAGAAAAATGGATTTGCTTGGTGTACTTCCCAAACAGAGGCAGAGAGACCTCCCTCCAGTAAAAGGGCATGTTGGGAGAGTAGAAGGAAGGATAGGGTAGTTGGGACTGACCATGTACCACACCCAGCCTTCTCTCTCAGCTATAAATAACTCCTGTCTGACCTGCCTAGGGAGAGCATGGAGCCCCTGATTGTCCAGCCCTGCTCTGCCCAACCCATCCGTGTCTTCCTCCTACAGCAAAAGGCAGAGATTGGTGCCAGGGTGCCTTGCTACAGATGGTGAGTGTGAGATCCAAACACCTCCTAGGAGGCTGCAGGGAACCCCATGATGCTGCTGCTTAGAGCAGGTCAGCAGGAAAATATCAAGAACAAGGGATACCTGGAAATCTCTCTCCCTGCTTTCTTATCTTTCTAGCTTCAGGCAGTCCACCTCTCATTCTGGTCCCTGAAGCTGGCTTCAGAGAAATCAGCTGAAAGACCTTCACATCACTAACAAGCACCAGGGCTGTTCTTTGTCCTTAAGAAGAGAGTGAAAGAAAATGGGCATAAGTGGGAAGAAGAAAGACACCCGGCCAGTCTCAAGGTGAGAGGCTGAAAACCACATCCTATCTGATCCAGGAGTGGGCTTCAATGGCCAGGACTGAGGTTTGACCAGGACCATAAAAGCCCCCATACCTCACTGTGGCATGTAGGCTGCTCTGCAGGAGAGAACTGAAGATGATGTGAGCCAGAGAAAGTAAGTTGGCCTCAGTCCCCTGGTTAAATTTAGGACATCCCTCTGGGAGAGGAAAAAAGAGAACAAATGTGGGTTCTGGAGCAGAAATCAGAGATCAAGGGCTGCCTTTTTTTATCTAATGCATTTGATTGATTATCACTTCATATGAGGCTCAAGAAACAGAGAGCTGTCATGACATTTTGTAAAGCATTCCCTTGCCACATGTTAGTGCTCCAAGAATACCTTCCCTAGCAAATGCTTTTTGACATGCAGGCATGGGGAAAAAAAACTCTAACAGCAATCTTTTTTTCTTTTCTTTTCTTTTTTTTTCTTTTTTTTTTTTTTTTTTTTTTTTGTAGGAGGGGACCTGAATGGCTAAATACCTGAAGTAGGATGGAAAGAGTACCTAAATAATTTTGAATCTAGCCTTTATGTAGAGAAAGTGCACAGGGAAGGTGGGAGGAGCAGGACAGATTTTATTCTATAGAAACAAGAAAACAAAACAATTGCACTAAGGAATCTGTTGCAGTAAAATATTATGTTAGAAATGGGTGGGCAGGTAAGGAAGATTTCAGTCTGGCTCCTAACCATCATGATCCCTCCATTCCTCCAGAGCTTCTCTATTAGCATGGCCAGAGCAAAGGAGGCACGGGAAGAGAACAACCAAGCACGGAGAGCACCAAAGCTTCGTGTCATCTGTGCAGAGATGTGGCTGCAGCAAGGACGTAGCACTGGAAAGCTAAAAAATTCCAGTGTCAGCTGAGCTGTCTTAGGCTCTACAGTAATGTGCAACATAAATACAGGTATGAAATTGAGAATCAAATGGTATAGAATTAGATACAGTTTATAATTAGAAGCTCCAGCTGTCAGAGCAGATATGAAATCATATTTCATACTGAAACATTGAGACTAGATACAGAATGAGTCTCCCAAAGCCAAAAGAGAAGGTTTGAGATTTAGCTATGGTGATAAAAAAGATACCTTAATTGGAAGATGTCAGCCTGAAGGTGATAGATAAAAGTACAGCCCTGCCAACCTTCCCATTATCCATCAATTCCATCCAGTTTAAAACAAGCTTTGACACTCATAGAGTTCAATTATTTGCTGACAGCAGTTTCCTGCTGAGCAACGTGGCTTAGATCAATTTGGGCTCTTTAGCAAATTGGCTTTCTGTTCTCATTACCCCCATCTCTGGGATTACAACACCATCAAATGGAATTAAAATGCACGGGCTGTTGTTTCCAGCTGCACAAAGCTGAAGTCAATTGCAAAGCAGGAGAAGGGAGCCACCTGACATAAGTAGGGCTACATTATGCCTATCATCTCTGGACTTCAGGGTTTTGTCCTAGTGCTTTCAGCACTATCAGGGAAAGTATGCATTTTATTTTGTTAAGCAAGAGCAGAAACAATTACAGCAGATCCGTTACTAGCAGAAACAAATGCAGAGAGAAAAGGATGAATGGAAAATCTGCATTAGGAGCAGTCTGCTTAGAATTCAAGGTCAAACCCAGATCAGGTCTGAGAGCATGATTTAAAAAATCAGCAATAAATAATGGTTGATAGTATTTGTGCCACAGACTTTGCTGCTGTTTTGGAAAATTCACTGCTCAAGTGGCTGAAATGCCACTGTGAGCTGAGATCTGCAAAATCTTTTCTTGCTGGAGAACAGCAAGAGCTAAAGACTGTTCTACTCTTGATGGAACCTTAAAAGTAATCTGTTGGAACAGCTTCACAGAGGGCAGATTCAAGTTCAGCTTTAAAATGCAAATGCTCTGCAACATGAGAAAAAGTGGCTTAAGGGCTCAAATTTTTTTGGGTATCCCAAATCCTTTAAAAAGTCAATACCATTTACAATAAGTGGCATTAGAATGGGATTTCTGCTGACCCCCAATCTGTAAAAGCCTTTTTCCTTAATGCAGCATTGATAGAATAACAGGAAAGTGTGCAAGCCTTTAAAAAATATGGTTGATGTATGGTTGACTTGCAAAACCACTTGAGTAAAATCATGCAACAAAAAAGCAGCCCAAAATCACCATCTTCTCTCATCTAAATAAATCAAACCAGAAATCAAGAGCAAATTAGGATTTGATTCAACAGTTACAACCTAGGTTAGGTTTTTTATAAATTACCATCCATACCGTAGATTAAAGTTAAATGTGTGTTCTACAACCTCATTTTATGCATCTCTAGGAATTTTTCCAGGTACACTGTTATACAATTTCCTCCAAAAGTTAATTTTAAAGACAATTGTCCAAAAAAAAAATTGCACATTACTGAACACAGAGCGGAATTATTCATTTCTGGAATAAAGAAATGACAGGGCTTATGGTTAGGGATGAAGAACTGGGGATAAAGGTTATATTTGGGCTTTGTTAGATTTTCTTTTTTTAAGTATCAACAGAGGATTCTTAAATAGTTGACGAGACATTGCCAGTTCTCCAGAGTGACCACCTTGGCCCATTTATTCCAAATAAAGAGATATCCCACACCCAAACTGAAGTCCTACATAACAGTCACTGGCTTCTGACCAGGTTTGTATCACTCACCTGTAATTTCATTTCCCCTTCCCTGCTGTGTGGCTGTCCAGAAGGTGAGAACAGAAATAAGAGTGATCCTGGCCATTATCTCACCCATCCTGGATAAGCCCCTCATATCACTTTATTTCCAAGGTGGTAGAGCTCGATTGTCCTTACATTCAGACTTCTGGATCAGGGGAAAAGGTTCTCTGTTTTTCTTTTACCTTTTGCAGGTAGGTGATAACTACTGGCAACAGAAACAAAGAAGCTCCAGTGGGAATTTTGCCAGTTCTCTCTCCTTCGTGCTCTCTCCAGGGAACTTCCCTCTTCTACCTGCTCAATTTGGCCCCAGTCCACATCTCATTTTGAGAAAATGACATTTCAAAATTGCTGGTTTAGTCCAGGTTCATCCTTCTGAGCACTTGCTCGCTCTCACCCAGCAAACACTTGACAGCTAGTAGCCAGATTAACATCCCTCAAATGTCAGATATATGCATCTTCATTTCTGTTCACATATCAGGTGATACTATTTCTTAGATCTTTAATTTTATACTTTGCAAATAGACTAAGAATAAAAGCAAATGTCTACGTCAATGTTTTGGGTTTTTTTTTCCTGAATTTAAGTTGTTTCACTAGCTGCTCTCATAGTGCTCATTTCATTGCAATTTCAGCTTCACAGAAACAAGAGCAATGCTAGGGAAACAAAAACCTTACAAGGCAAGGCATGAATCAGGAGATCTGAGAAAACAAAATCCCTTCTTTTTCATTGTGTAAATCACAAAGGCGCGTTCCCAAGATAGATCTGCCTGCAGCTTTGCAGTGCAAGGCAGTAACTTCAGTGCAACATCACTTGGCTCACACAAAGAAAAGGTGCAAACAGAATCTGATATTTTATGAGCAGCTGACACTGAACTACAGAAAAGCACAGGTATGGTTCTTGGAGCTGAGGCAATAAGTTCAGACCAGAACTTAAATACATATTACAGTGTTGCAGCCAATTTCACATGGACTAAAGGGACAGATGTAAGGGAGCTGAAACCACAAACTCTCTCATTTTTTTATGTTCAGAATATCAGTAATATTACTTCTGTAAAACCCTGTTGGGTAATCACCATGTTAGTAGTCACAAGGTAGGAGAGCTGGGGCTCTGGAGAACATGTGGGGCCAACAGGGAAATTGCTGGATGGTTCAGAGGCAGAGGGATGGCCTTTTACATTTTTTTTTTTTTTTAAATTAAAAAACCCACACAACTTGCAGTAAAAGCTAACATCCCAGTTCTAAAAGACTCAAGTATACATGACATATATATAGGACTATGAAAAATATTGGATAAAACTGTGTACTTATAGCTCAGTCTTATGGCTGACAGCTGTAGAAGGCTTCTGCTTAGGATCAGGCAACTAGGAGTGATTTTGATTTGCAACTTTATTGCAGTAGTAAATGAAAACTCACAAGTAAGTAGAGTTAAGGGGAGTTTAATCTAAACAAAGAATGGATATAGAAGTTACATGTATTTCAGGATTTACCTTGTAATTTGCAAATTCTTTGAGCTATGAAGATTCATATCTGCACTATTTCTTCAGTTGCAATCATTTAGGCACATAAAAAACTACTTTTTAGCAATGCATATAACTGGAAGAGGCCTCTCAGGCAATTAAACATGCATCCTATGTCCTGGATAATATTCAGATCGCCCAGACATATTCTCACACTTCATTAACTCAGTAAGTTTAAGGTGATGCCCTGCATCCCAGGCAGTAGTATGTGCTTTTCTTATTATTCAGCTGCTGTGGTAAGTTGCACCTACTCAGCACAAGTCAATACGAAGTGTCCTGCAGGGATATTGGACAGATTCATTCATTGCTTTGGAAAACCGACCACCTATACATGCATGGCTGACTACATATAATCCTATTTTTAATGAACCATTAGTGTATTTCACGGATAATTTTTTTTGCCTTATTCCTTTCAACTAGGTGCTATATTAGGACTCCATTAGAAAATTTGCTCACTCTTGCTTTGGTGGTGAGAAAGGTCAACAGAGAGAGAAACAGAGAAGGAGATGTTTAGTGGAATAAAAGCCTGGGCTGTGTGGTGCTGGCAATGAGCTGGACTTCATTATGGAAGGACCTCGTCACAGTCCTCCCAGCCCAGTCATCTGAAGTTGATCAGTTCTCCTGGCTCTGTTGTTTATATTTTCTTCTGAAGTTACGTTAGTAATGCCTGAATTGATCTAAAGTATGCAGTTTATACAATGAAATCTGTGGCAATAAAAGCCATGTCAAAATCCATTCATGGATAATTTTACAGGATCAAGAAGCAGAGAGATGGGATTTGACTCTCCTTGACTGTACTATCAGTAATTGGAATACTGATACCCTGTCAACAGGGTTTCTCATCATAATTTTTAGGCATTTATTTCTTTAGATGGATTCACTTTTGATTTAATTACTCACTTAGAAGATCCTGATCTTCTTTGGGCTAGGAGTTTGACACAGAAAGGTCAGCTGTTGGAACATCTCTTTTTGCTGGGCATTATTTTGTCCATGAAATAAGCACTGTTTCAGATGCCCCAAAAGGTTATGACATTTCAAGGCAGACTGGTTTGCATGCAGGGAACCCGACTATGCATTTGGGCTCCATGGGAATGTAACAAAAGCTGTTCTGTGCTCAATAGGTCAGTGCGCCCTCCCATTGATGTAAAGGACCAAAAATCACTTAACCTGACCTCTCAAAATCAGCTGTCAGTAACTTTCTCCCAGATAACTCTTCCAGATTTCTACCCTTTCAGTGTAATTACAGATTTAGGATTACAGACTTCAGCCTTAGGAAGCCCAGACTGTGGCCACAGCAGTCTGTGGGAATGGATGGAGGTGCCATGAGACCTTTTGTGAAAACAAACTGATCCAGGTCAGGAACGCAAAGGCAAAGCCATGTTGCTGCCTGCCAGCTAAAGGGAAAAGAAGTTCAGATGAGACCAAATTTCCATCTGATTTCTGCCCCACAGCTGCATTCCCTGGTGCCTGCGACTCCCAGTGAATGTTGTCTCACCATCATGGCAGGATTGAAAACTGCCCCTGCTGTTGCATTTCAGGTATTTAGTAAGGTTTGAGCTCAAACCAGTCTCTCCCCTTGTGGGACATTGCTCAGGTTTCTCTCCTCTTCTCCAATCTCAATCTCTGTGAAGCCAGCAGGAACTTAATTGCCTTCAAGCCTGCAGCTAATCTGTCAAAACTGGGCTAAATTAGTCAGCAAGGACAAAAGTTGCTAGAGGAGTGGAACAGGCTGACTTAGCCAGAAGTAAACTTTTTGCAGTTAAAGACAAAACAAAATAAATCACTCCTGCCACCAGGACACAAACGTATTGCAGCTTCTGAAAATCAATTCAAACAATGGACACCTTAATATCTACTCCCTACAGAGCACTGAACTTCTTGGAAACTTATAACTGCTCAGCTCTGAGTTAAAAAGCTAGCCTGCAATTCCAGGGAACTGAATTTCCTCCCCACCCATGGACCTCTTGTGCAGGCAAGAGCAAGTCACAGAGGTTAAATTTGCCAGTGCAATGAAGTCGCTGTGGAGGGCAGAAAGCCCAGTATTTCTGACCTTGTGAAAGCCATAGCTACAATATTAAAAATATGTTTATGCTTATATTACCCAAGAAGAAAGTAGAATAGAAAAAGAACTGTTTTGCCAGCATATGCAAGGTGTGTTAGGATGGACAACATGCAAACTGGCAGCTTTTTAAGGAGCCCTTGTTTCCCTGAGCTTCTGATACATAACCAAAAAGTCAAATAGTAACACTTGCTCATTTTGTGGTGTGTTTTGGAGAAAAATGCATGAAAGATGAAGGCACACGTGTAAATGACAGTAAAATAAAAAAAAAAATAAAAAAAAGCCTTTAACTCAAAGCTCTAAGAGTTAATTAGCTCAACTGTGCATACAGAACAGTCCCTGACAATACTCACTGCTTTTGTCTGCATCACCAACAAACTGTTCCTCAGGAAAATCTTTGGGGTTTATTTTTTCCCTGAACACGCACAAACTGTTTTAAAGTGACTCATGAGGAAAAAGTTCTTATTGGTAACAGGAGGAAAAAATATGAGTCAGGCAGAGGTCATGCCGAATCTCTGCCTGGCCTGGCTCCTCTGACTGAGCACTGGTTGTGCAATCTCAGCACGGAGAAGCTCTTGTTTGCTCCAGAGCTTTGATGACATGGTCCCACTCCCAATGCCACATTTGGTACCAGATGAGACTGTTGATCACCCCTCATACTTGATTCAGCAGTGCTGCAGGGAATTAATTCCCATCCAAGATGTTTCATAGTATGCTTCTTTTTTAGAATGCTAAAACCCAGGCATTTTTAAAAGAAAGCAGTCTGGGTGGCAGATATTGCTCTTTGTTATGAAATCTTACTAGGAAAAGAATCAAAGGGTCTCCAGCTCAGCATCCCCCCATGGGGTGCAAGGGCCAAGTCCACCTGAAGGTCCTGCTCAGCAAAGAGTATCAAGCCTGGCCTGTATGAGTGCTTGGTGAAGGGCCCAGAGCCCCTCCGCACTGTCTCACTGTCTGGACCATTGGCTTCTTTGCAGTGAAGAGCTCAGAAGAGAGCACTGACACCAGTTTCACACTTTGTTGCTGATGGGGCTCAAGAACAGCAATGCCTTCCAAATACCAGTAGCCAGGATTCACTGGTTAGTGCCAGTGCTGCTGCCTGTAAACCATGTTTCACCAAACTGCTGCTCCTCTTGACTTCCCACCTCTTATCCCTCTTAAACTCATCTGAGATACAACCAGGATAAGGATAGGAAGAACAGAGGGCTGTGCGTTCAACTGGCAATTCCCTTCATGAATCTGTCTCCTGCACATGCATGTGAAATCTGCCTCTGTTAAGCAGATTTGAAGCCCTAAACAAACCAGCCAAAATATACAATCCCCTTTTCGCTGTTAGTGAACATGAGATTTAGCCCTTATTTCCAGCTAAGAGATACAGACATATACACACAGACCCCAGTCCATCTTTCCGATGAGAGATACTTATAAATCATTGCAAACCCCCCAAAATTTTTCACAATTTGTGTAAGATCACTCATCAATGCATTAAACTAAAATCCTTATGGGAAGATTCTCACTCTGAAGGACTTAAAGGATAATTGTTTCTGCGTGATCCTGAGCCAGCTCAATTAAAAGCAAAGACACTCATGAAGGAAGAGGAGCCTCTCAAAGCAGAAGCACTGGACTAAGGGACCAACACCTGCTTTACAGAAAGCACAAGTTCTAGCAACCCACTCTTACTGTGTGGGTACAGAGTAAGGACTTCAGGAAAAGTTTGCAAAGAAACCAGCACATTTTAACCTGGTTAGAATGTACAAATATTTGAGTCAATTTGTTTAGAAGAAGGAAAGCAGGAAGCTGTTCTGGGGATGAGTATTGTGTCTTTTTTCCCATATTAATACCTGTAATTAACCTGTGATCAACCCAGACAAACAGTGGATTATGAAGCACGAGGGAGGCAGGGAGCTTTTTAAGTGGGCAGAAAACCACCAAATTACTAAAACATCAAATGGCTAAAACCAACATGGAGTGGAAGTTTGCGGTAAAGAGAAGCTTGGGCTGCAAAAAAAAAAACCAAACCAAACCAAACAAACAATAAGAGATTTAATTTTTGTGCCAAAATATAACAACCAGAGAAGTTGTGAACTCTAATCTGAGAGAATTTGAACAAACAGAAAATTCACCAGTACTTTCAGAGATTTCACTGTATACAGTGAGGAAATGCTCTTTTTTTTTTTTTTTTTTTTTTTTTTTAAGAAAATGCTGGCCTGCTGTCAAGTGCAGCACTTGAGCTGCTGTTTTGAAATTATTTCTGTTCTGAGAGTGATATTAAATCATCAATGTAAGTCAAATTGAAGGATCTATGGGTTTTCTATGCCCTTGCTTCTACCCTTCCCCCAAAGAACTTACGAGAAACCCTGCTCCAGGTGTCTCTCAGAACCAAGCCAAGTCTGAACAAACATTCAGACTTGCCCAGAAGGCACTACAGGGCTAAACCTCTGACTTACTCAGCAGGCAGCTATTAGTGTCCTGCTCTGACTGTACATTTTGACACATTCACTATGGTTTCCCACACCAAGTGAATTCTGTCATTTGAAGCATCTGTTGAATTCAAGCTTTCAGTTAAACAGACAGCAAAGCTCCAGCTTGAACAGTGTTTTCCAGCACATTAGGATGCTTTATTCCATCAGTATCTGTGAATTATTAAGTAATATAAGAGTGGAAGTCTACAATTAGCCCACAGGTCTCTCACAAGAGTCACACTTTGCTGGACTGTGCAGCCTTCATCTGCAGAGTGTGAGTTTTACATTAACCTGGAGAAGAACAGTGCTTCATTTCATCAGTTCCTCGGCACTGATATTTCTACTTCTGATGCCAGGGAAACTGCTGGTCTTTCTACACCCTCTCCTACATGCAGCCCCTGCCCCAGAGAGATAGCACCATCTGCTTCTCCAGGTACACAGGAAAGGAAAATCATTCCTAGCCCCAGCAGCATCAACTGCTGATATAAACACTGGCAGTTTCTCTACAATATCACAGTGCTGAGAAGGGGATTAGAAATCTAAATGCTTGGTTTGTAATAAAGACTATATTGCACCACTGGCTCGGTAATCCATAGAAGAAACAATCCATCAACTTCTTTGCAAAGCTAATCAAGAAAAAAGGAGAGATGCCTGGCAAGGAGGATCAATGTTTGGAGCACAAGGAGAATTCACACCGGGTTTTGGCATTCCCAGGTGAAGAGAAACACGTGGTCACGCACTGTGAAATAAGAGGAAAATAATTTTCTTCTCTCCTTTCAGTTTTCAGATCACAAAAAAACCCTAACTAAAATTATCTCATTTGATTTAATTAAAAATCATTTTAAAAAACCCACATTTTGCCAGATTGACAGTTCATATTTAAAGCTCAAAAGACGATGCTTTTCAAAATGTTTATTGGCTTAGGAAAACAGTGGGTTATTTACTCAATCTGTTCTGCACCCTTAATTAGCACAAATGCCAGTAGGGAAACTTCCTGCGTGGTTTCTCCCATGCTGACCTTCCACATGAGAAAAATTCCCTAGTGAAAATGGATTTTAATTCCCTCCTTGAAATCAAACATCTGGCTTTGGTTAAAGAGGCACATAACCCTGCCCTCTTGTGATATTTGGATTGAAAGTGGTGTGGGGCAAAGGGTATTTTCTTTGTTATTTGCTTCTGAAAATTATAGGACCTTCAGTTTATAGATATAATGATAATGCTATAAGGATTATAAGAACTTGGTTATTGTTATGATTAACACTCTTTTATCATTCAAATTCCAAGTGCAAATACCTGCACAGAGATCCCATCACTATTAATCTTTGCAATTAATTTATATTCTAAAAAATACTGATATTATTGTATGCAAGAGATGGAGCTCATGAATTGATCTAAGGCCTCAAGTTCTGATTGAAAGGTGGGAGTCACGGGAGTCAGATTTCCCCCAAAAGGCAGCACTGCTGATACAATTACTTGCATTGGTTACATCAGTTTAATGAGATAAGAGAGTCTGTGTTTCTTAAAAAGTAGGAAGGGAAATGAATGGGAATGTATCTAGCACCTTCTCATTTAGTTCACCATTCTTTTCTTTTGAGATCTGATGGGATGGATGGACCAGGGCTCACTAGCAAAGTCAGGAAAGACCTTAGGACAGTTTTCAAACTTCCATGTCTTACTTGGAAAGAAAAATTTCAGAAAGCAAAAGCTTAGGTGAGGACAAGAGTAAAAAAAAAATTTAAAATGCTTTTCCTATATACTTCTGATTCTAAGCAATCATGCACTTGGAAACATGGAAAGGCAACATCATTCCTGCTTGTAGAAGACGTGGTTTTGATAGACATTGTACTTCTAGAAGCAACACAGACATGAATACTTAACATAACTTTGGGCACTGGAAAATTTCATGTGATGAGCCCCGAGGTCTTATAAACAGCAGCAGATGGGTAGATCCTTAATCATCAGTCTGCAAAAATCCCCCTGATGTCAGTACTGGAATTTGATGCTTCCTCCTGGATGTATGTCTCCTTACCAGCAAAGTGGACACTTCGTGCTAGGGAAGGACACAGAAAAGTATCCTCATCGTAGCAAACATATTTTTATTATAACAAGGGTCCAGGAAGAAAGGATTTATCATATGGTCCACAACTAAAGCAATACTTCTGTGTCAAAAATGGCACGGCTGAGGCAGTTTTCCACTCTATAGAGCTGCAGTGAGTAACAGAATGCAGCTTAAAAAAAATCAGTAAATTTGATTTAGTATCATTAGGCAGAAAGGTGACATAGACCTGGAAAAATGGGCTATATGTAATTCTCTGGTCCTTGAAGCAGAGAAAAGTAGGAACAGTCAGAACACTTTTTCCTTTAAGATGCTGCTGAAAGACCCTTTAAAAGGCAAATTCCAACCATACCAGTATTCCCCTTCCTTTTGCTGTGCCAAGTAAGAAATGGGAGGTCCAGGCTGTTGGGTTTTTTTTAACAAATATACATATAAATTTTTAAGAGTCATATGCCTACATTATGCAGCTACCCAGTCCCTAAAAAACGAGCTGATTTTCAATCTAGAGTTGTCTAAAAATAAATTTTGGGAGACTGTTTTCCCATAAGGGGAAGGGTTATGCACATAAAACTCAATGTCCGCTGACAAAAATCTTTTCTGCATTCCTACAAAGAGCACTAGTGCTTATGAAAGCAGAAAGGTCTTAATTTAATGCACTTTTAGGTCCTCATTTGCCTCTCCCTTTTTACATTTCTACCAGTCTCAATAGTCAATGCAAAAGAATGTTTTGCTTAAGATTTTTCTAACCATGTCTCCACCATTATAGACATTTATTTTTAGGTGCATATATATTTATATTCACACACAAGCCTATGTACATGTATATATAGACAGATACTGGTACATGCATACAGATATATATATGTGTATATACACATACACACAAAAATACAACTGTTGCAAGAAGAATTGTATTTGATTAACAGTGTCAATACTTAAATCCTTTAAAAATGGAAAAGATGGAACTAAATCAGTCTGTTGAAACTTGATCTTACAAACCCCATTATTCAACCATTATTATTACACTCTTTAAGCATCATAATTTATAAAGCAATTCTGACAAGGAAAGACCAGTTCTGGCACAGGTAGATGAAACAAACATGAAAAAATGAAACAGAAACAGTGGTTTGCTTTACAGCAAGGGTGTGCAATCAGTGAGGAGGGAAATGGTTCCCTGTGCCTTGGATGCTTGAGCTGGATGTTGTAAACACCCCCAAGAAGCTTTCAGCTATCAGTTTAGTTTAAGCCTCAGTCCATAACAAGTCTTTACATGCACACCATAAAGGCAAGTCCCACGGCACCTTATTAACTTGTTTATTCTTTCTGGCTCCCTGCATTCAAGCTACATCACATTATGCAATCAGCTGTTATGAAAACAAATGAAAAGTATTTTGGTTTTGCGTGTTTAAGGATTTAACAGTTTAAAACCTGTTCCCTTCAAATGGTATTTGATAGACTGACTTAGGATCAGTTTGATGTCTCAATTATTTTTCTGTACTATGAAAAGAAGCTGTTGCTGAGGTTATGTTTAAAGCCATTAAGATTGTGCAGAAAAATCTGTGACTGAAACAGTGAATTTTTATGATTTGGACAGCTTCATCATCTGTCCTATGAATAAAAGAACTCTTTTTTTTTTTTTTTTTTTTAGAAGGTAGATGTGGCAGGGTGGTCTTAACACGCCAAAAACTTCATCCTAGCATATTAATATTTTTCCATTATAAAGTTCTTTCAAATTTCACTGTTCAAGTGATTCAATTATTAGCAACTTCTCCTGACAAATAAAAGGCAGCACATCTCAGCTATGCTACATGACATTTATTTGTATGAGAAAAGGAAAGAGACAGTTACCATGTAAACAAAAGAAAAACAAGAACAACATTTCACTCGCTCAGTTGAGCTCATCACCAGCTCAGCCTCATTTTGATGAGCTCTCCCATCAACTGCTCCATCCATTCTAACAGATTTTACCATAAATGGAGATTTGGGGGTTTACTGTTATCAGAGGGATTGACCAATGTTCAAATACCAGCAATGAGAAGAAACTCAAATTATTTGAAACTGTTGGTTTTAGCGTGTATTTGTTTTCTAAATGTCTAACAGGTCCACCGTGGCTGCCATGAGAATGGCCCTGCATGATTTATTTCATGACCCTCTTCATTGACTCAGCTTGTAAAAGCCTATTTCCAGCATTAATGTCTTCCCATAAAAATGCAGATGGAAGGTATACACTGGGTGTACTCCAGGTCACAGGAAAAACTTAGGCCAGCCCAAGAAACTATGAAGCTTTTTGTCTGCCTCTTATTCATATATTCCGGGAGAACAAGGACATTAAACCTGTTCTTTTTATTGTCAGGGGCTGTATTCACTCAGAAAAATACCCCAGTCCTACAAGTGATGGTAAGTACTGTTGTTCAGGGGGTGTGCAGCAGCTTACTTGCCTGAAGCATACTATGAAATCAAGGCTTTCACAGTCTTCTATCAACCCCAGGACATTATGGTTTTATGATGTTCCCTTTAAACCAAATCACACATACTTGTATGGGCAATAAAATATCATCTGGAGATACATTACAAAAATTCTCAGTCCTCCTTAAAGAAAAGGGAGAAGATTTTTGTATGTTACTGAAGACAGGATTATTGAAAAGGAAGTACTTAAAAATAAACTACAATTTAAATTATTCTCTAATAAGCTATTTAGAATAAGTTCAAGATAATTCCCACTGACAATAAGTGGGGTGAATTTAAGAAAGCACAAGAGTGTCTTGCAGTAAATATTTATGGCAATACAGAAAGAGGAACAGAAACTTGGTCATATATTTGCCAAGATGAATAGAAGGCATCATTAATGTTTGCTCTCTCTGTATGAGCCATGGGTTCTTCCTCTTGGGGGAATCACAGTGGAAAATTGCAAACATTTTTCTGTGCAGCATCATAAAATAAATTCCCAGTTCTCTGTTCAGTACTGAAGATACTGCCAGGCAACAGGAAATGATCACTATATCTTGAGAGAATACCCTCAATTTATTATTTTTAGGTCATCTGTTAGTGACACAATACAAAGTTTTGCTGAGGTTTTATGCCAACAAGCCTATACTTGAAGCTAAACAGATGTCCAGAAGTTTCAGCAGATTAAGGAAAAAAAAAACCAAACAAAAAACCAAAACCAAACAAACACGAACTTATCTCTTTAGCTCACTAAAACCTGTAGCTATCAAGTGACAACCATCAGCATGCAGTTTAGCAGGAATTAAGGGTTCAGTTATGCCGACCCAACATCAGCCACCGGGCTGCCCCAGTCAGAGCTTTAAGAAGAGCTGTGAGGGTCAGTTCCCTGCTGAAGCTTTCCCACTGGCTCCTGACACACCACAACGCCTTTGGGGATGTGCCAGACATGCACACAGTGCTGTGACACAACCTCCAGACAGGAATTTGGTCTTAGTGACAGAGAAGCCACCATAAGCCCCAGAATTTTTCCCCCTTGGTTAATAACCCTTACAGATAAAATAAACCTGCCTTTTTCTTCTCTCTTGAAGTTACAGATTCCATTCCTGGAAATTTAGGGGTTTTGCTACTTCATTAATTACCTTGTTTTTCTTAAAACACTTTCAGAGGAAATGTTCCTTGCGATCTTAATTAATTTTTTTTTTTAATTGGAGAGGTTATTTTGAAAGGTTCAAATCATTCAGGAAAACAGAAAAGGTAACGCTATACCAGAAGCTGTAAAATCATTACAGCATTAATTAAAGGGTTTATGCACCATTTACATATAGATGTCTATTATATGATTGTAACAGTCCTTTTTAACTTCAGAATTTTAAAATCCCAGAGTTCTGTGAATTCATGACATACTACTTCAATTTCAAATGCTTCCTTTAAAATGTAAATGCATACACCACCTTTGAACACAAATCTATTAACAACTTGGCATCATCGACAGAGTTTTAAAATACTAAACACCTGGAGGTTCATCCTTTTTAATGCTGTTTGTTTCAGGTTTTTTGTTCACCACTGGCTAAAAACATATTCCCAGCCAGATTTTTCAGGTTAGCTCGCAAGAGGTAATCTGTTAAACTGTGGTTAACTACAACACTTCCAATTGCCACCAACCACCAGCACCACTTGCTCCATATCCACCACCTGCAGACAACTGACATATGGAGATGCAGTTAGGCTGAATCCAGTTTTCAATCACTGTACACAGAAAGCAACTGCTGTCCTCTGTGTTGGTACATACCTGAGCTGTGGGCTGCTCTTGATGGCTGAAGGCACACTTTGCTGGGAAAAAAAGATGGGGCCTTCCTAGCAGTGCTGGGGTACACTGATAGAAAAATGAGCAGTGAACCACTCAAGTAGTATCTGAAATATTCAGCAAATTTGTGCTGGAAAGCATTTTTGTAGACATGAGGTTTTACCCTAACACAGCATGAAAAGTCAAGAAGAATTTTCGCTTAACTTATTAATAAAGAGAGCAAGTCACATTTTAGCAGCAAAGTGAGTGAAATCTTTGTCCTGGTTTGGGCCAGGATAAAGGTGATTTTCTGTCTTGTACTTTTGCTTTCAGCTAAGTCTCTTGTAAGTAGTTGCACTTGCTGAAATTAACAGCAAGTTTCTCAGACAGTGTCTGCTTCTAGGACTGATAACACTCAATGTTTATAGTTACTGCTAGAGACTGGTGTGCAGAGCCAAGGACACTGCTCAGCTCTGAGGAACATTTTGCCCTCCAGAAGGAATAAAGAGGTCCCACCTGCAGCCCTGCTTTGGGGAGGAACGGACAAGATAGATGCCAAAATTGACCAGAGTATTCCATCCCATACACGTCATACTCAGTATAAATTTGAGGGATCACAAGAGCTTTCAGCTTCCAGGCTTCCTGATTCCAGCCTCCTGCCCTTCCTGCCTTTCCTGCTTCCCTTCCTTCAGCCGTTCCCTGTTTTGCTTCAGCATCCTGGGAGGATTCCGTCCGTTCGTCTGCCTGTGCTCCTGATCCGTGCCAGCCCATATCTGTGTGTTCCTGCCTCCAGATCCCGACTGCTGCCGACTCCAGGAGTCCAGCCTGGACTTTCCCAGGGCTGCCCTGCAGCCTCGGTGGTGACGTGAGTTACTGGGGGAAATGGGGGGAAGGAACGTGGTATCCATTTTCCTGTATATTTGTACATATTTAGTAATTTTTTTCCTATTTATCATTACTGTTTCATTAAAGTTGTGTAGTTTAGTTTCCAACCCATAAGTCTCTCTCCCTTATTCTCTCTTCTTTCTCTATCAGGGAAGAGAGAGAGATTAATAGAGAGCATCTGTCACACAGTTTAATTGCCAGGCCAGTGTTAAACCATGACAGCCTTCCAGTTCACTCCCTGAAAAGCTGTAATGCAATAAAGACAAGAAGAAACCACCTTGGACTGAGGAAGGTGAGGGGGCAAAATGAAGGGAAGCAGAGGATGGAAGACAGGCAGGAAGGAATCTAGGAAGAAAGCTAGATGTACATTGCTAAATATATCATTTGCTAATTATAGACTGTAAAACCTCCAAAAGACAAAATTAAGGCAATGGAAATGCAGAAGCAGTAATGCAGAGGTGAATCATCTGACCTATAATGGTCATATAAATGGTCATAATGAAACATATAAAGGAAGAAAGTGTGCATTTTTGCTTTAACAGAAAAATAATTCCAGACATAACCTTTAAAAAATGGTTGGCCATCAGAAACTCCAAGGCAGTGTTGGTTACTGTAGCAATCCAGGTATAGTGGATTTATTACAAGCTACACTTTGAAACAGACAAGTCTGCCCGTCTGCAGTAGTCTCAGATAAACTAGACAAGCCCCAAAATACCACACATGCCAGCCAGTCTCAGAGACTGGCAGTGTCAAGGATACAAAATAATCTGAAGATAATTATCAGCTTTTTAAGGTAGGATGTCAAATATCCCATGAATTACAGAATTTCCTCTCCCTTTTTCTCTTCCAGGTCAATTCTGTACTGACAAATAAATGAGAGGTTTGTACTAACCAATAGAATTAATCCAAGCTGAAGCAAGGGAGAAAAAATTTCTAACAAAAAGAGCCTGCACGTATTTCCAGAACAGTGACAACTCTAATATACATGAAAAAATGTCCACCTAAAGGGCTCAAAAAACATTCAGGCAGCTGAGCAGCCTGCCAGAGAGGAGAGGACAGCATTTCTGTTTCACATCCCAGGTTTCTGCAGATTCCTGGGAACAAATCAGCCACTTCAGTAACTCCAGAGTCCACTGACAAGACTACACAGGTCAGATTCAAGCATGGATGTCAAGATTCAAGACTAGATCTAAATAATTCAAACCTACCCTCTCCTCTAGCCTGGAAAACCCCTAACCATTTCTGAGTGTGTTAGCTTCCAGCAGCAATTCCTTCATATGGCATCCTGGCAGCATGGCAACCCTTGCCTTTCCCCACTTTCACTGCCTCCATTGTTCATATACAAAGATAAATTTGTTTTTTCACCAGTTTCTGTCCAACACCAAACTTCCTTTTTGTGTTTAAAAGACAACTTTAATACTACTTAGGGCTACTTTGGAAATAAGAGGAGACCTTAGGAGGATGCCTTTAGAGAAAGAACAATCACATACTCTGAAACACAATAGCATCCACCTGGGCCACGCTGAGACTTACTAATTTCTGTGTTTTAATTAGCCACCAGACAAATGCTACTGTCTTCTAATCCAGTGTCAAAATATACCTGCAAAACCTTAAAGCCAATTTCAACCAAGGAGCCAACGTCACGCTAGGATCTGTCTAGTCCTGAGCCCTGAGGTATCATAGCTAGTGAAATGTCTCCTCATATGTACAATATAAACACTAATGCTTCAGACATACAAACATCACAAAGTATAAAAATGAAAACCAGTTTAAAGACAGATTTGTCTGCAGATCTTTATCCTTATTGTAGATTGTTTAGCTCCATAATTTGTGCAGAAAAATGTCTGATATGCAGTGTCTTGTGGCAATGGATGTCACCTGTATCAGAATGTTGAGACTTCACTGAAGCCTGCCCAAAAGAACATTAATTGCAAGATGGAAGTCTGCAGTTTCAGTAAAGCTGATGCTTAGAGACTGTGCAGAGACAAATGCAGTCCACATGCATTTGGATTACCACCTGGCTCTAGCTCAGACTGAAGAATCAAGGTATGCTGCCTCAGGTTTGTATCACTTCCATCTCACTGGTCCCTGACCTTTTTAAATCGATGTCAAGACTTGGTGAGGGACTTCCTGTTTAGCTAACTGTGTAGGGATCTTCCTTACGTCATCAAACTTTGATTAAAACTCTCAAGTACCCTGGCCATTAAAAACTCTTCTTTTTAAATAGCTGTTTTGGCTGTGTTCTTTCTTCCAAGAAGTCCCATAGCAACACCAAGAGAGATGCTGTGTCTGTGAAGTGTCTGGCAATCAAAGCAGCTCACCTGTGTGATTTTATCAAGAGAGTTGTTTTCAAACAGAAACACTTATCCTGGGGTTCTCCAGTAAGTGCCTTAGATGTTCTGGTTACATGCCATCTAAAGCTATGATCTCTGCCAACAAAACTAAGAGAATGACATCAGAGAGAGTTATATTTGTATACTCCAGGGAGGGGAAGCCAACTGTGTATGGCATGGCCAAATTTTGCCTCTTCACATTCAGCAATCAAAATTGTGTGTTTACAGTACTACAAAAACACGTTCACCTCCCAAACCCCTGGAATATCACCCATGACAGCCAGTTAGGCCACAAGCAAGATGCTTGTACTGGAGAGGCAATCACCCTCCCTGATGATCACATATAATCAGCTCATCATGAACTGACACGGGACCTGGGGGGTAAGAGCATCAAATGGACAGAGAAGCAGAGAAGCAGAGAAGCGAAAATACCTCTTCCAGAGCACTGTTTTTGTACTTCAAAATTGTAAAGCAATGCTTACCGTATAAATCCCCATTCTGTTTTGGGTCTGAAATCATCATGCAAAGAATGTAATCAGACAGTACAGAATTGATAACAACAAATTCAGCCAGTAGCATGAATGCAAAGACATCAATAATTTGGTATCTTCATTATTTTTGCTATGCCACTTGATCTTTCTGCTCTGTAATGAATAAATCAGTACAGGAATTACATTAGTAAGACTGTACAGGCCACAGAAGTGCAAAAGTTGACCACAGTTACAACAGGGCAGTTTCAGATCCTCATCTCAAATGACATGCACCTAAAGGCATGAGAATCAGTTTAAAGTTGTTAAACATTGTGCTCTCTCCTCACAAAACATCACATACGAAACTACTTAGTGACACAACAGCACCCGCAGGTATAGCAGATGCACAAACAAAAACAAAAAAAGGGTTTTAGTTGCACAAACAAAATGTCATCCAGAAATAACATTTCTGGCACTATTTGATGAAACAAAGAAATGCAGACACAGATTTCAGCACACTAATAGGTTTACTTCTTAACTTTGGCACCTTTTACTTGATGAGAACAAATCACCTCTAAAATTAGGATACAAGCTTCTGAAAAGAAAAATAACCTACCGAATATACACCATATTTTTACCAGCACCTTAGCAACGCACAAACCCAAAGCACTTGCTGCAATTCCAATCCATCTCTGTATAATTTCTAACCCTGAAAGACTGTTGTTTGAGGCCAAACTGTCTGATACTGAGGAAAGAATGTATCAAGCTGACTTTTAAAATATATACCACTAATAGCTCCTTGTTGCTCTGATTCACTTAAATAAACCTTATAGAGAACTGAGGTTACAGTCACAGTGCTTTCTGCCAAGAAACTTGGTCCCTAGAGCTACATTTACAGGAAAATAGGACGATAAACATAATTGTTGTACTAATGCAAACCTTTGCACTATCACTCTATTTATTCTTCCTGAAAATAAACTTTGCTTAACATGAACAAAAGGGCAAGATTTCCTCTTTTTATAATAAGCACAAGACACTTGTTTTTTCTTTGTTTTACCTTGCTTAGAATTAGTGTATGGAAAAAATTATACAATATTCTTGCCATATCATCCATCTTTTCACTTACTTTTTCCTGAATTTCTTTACATACCATTTCTCTAAAATAAAGCCAGGATGCACACACTTGTAGCTAGGAAATCAAAGCCACTTTTAATGCTGTCTTACACATTTCCACTGTAAGCATAAAACTCCGGATTTTATTTTTAGAAGACTCAGACACCTAACTCCAGTTGAAGTTAATCAGAGCTGTGAAAACTGCACCATGACAGATTTTGTATTTCAGTTGCTCTTGCAGCTTATCAACATGTTTTTTAATAGTACTCATGAACAGCTCACAAGTTGCAAATGAAGATACAGTACTTTTTTAAACAACACAGTACCATGACCATCTGCCCACCCAGAGAACACATGCCTCAATACCTGTAGCATATTTTTCTCTGAATCTTGTCCAACCTGTGGAACTCCCACCATTTTAACCAGGTACATATTTACCACTAATGAGCAGTTTTCTAGGGTAATATTACTATCAAGCTTGTTGCTGTCTGGCAGTGTTTATCTGAAACTATTACAGCTATTAGGCATGTGGATTCTGAGTGGAAAAATATTAACTAGATGGTGCTATTTTCAGAAGAATGAGGGTGACAGCTAAAAAAGCTCAAAATTTGGTATTTGGTCACTGTAACACCCAGAATGAAGATAGTTTTACATTACTTCATATTATAGTTTTTTTCTTGGAAAGAAATTTAAAACTTAGGAGTTTTGTTTGTGTATCTTGCTGCATACTGGTTACAAAAAACACTGCAATTTTTGTAATGCTCTCATTGTGGATCTTGTTTGGTTGTCTCCCTGAACACTAAGGTTTCTTTTTACCTGCTAGCAATTTTTATGGGAGACTTCATACAAACTTACTAGAGAATGAAAAAAAAAATAAAACCCAGGAAGTCATTTCCATATACATCTGGCAAGTCATTGAGTTACCTGTGTCTTGGCAGAATATTTGGAATCAATAAAGCCAGACCTCCAGTGTTTCCAGAAATATTTGCTGCATTCAACAGTGGCTGAAAGGAACTGTTTCACTCACATGTTTTTTGTGATCCCAAGTGAGAGGGCTTTGCCTCTCAGAAGTTCTGGGATAGAAGTGTGTGTCTGCAGGAACAGGGGAACAGCCACAGCATGTCCTGCAGCATTAGCATTTGCTCCACTGGTAAGATTTTCAGGGCCAGTTGAGAGAGGGCAGAGTTTCTTAAGAGATTAATCATCTCCCTCTGCAATATGTCCTTGGCAATAGTATTCCAGAGGTTTGAGTAGGAAACAAAAAAATGTAACACTCTGTCCTTGGGTACTGCATTTCTGCTATTACAGAAGCCACAGGAGAACCTTGGAGTTTGAAAAGCTATGTTGCCTCGGAGGAAGGGGATGCAGCAGCAGCAGCATATACTCCTAAAGCTGTCAAAGTACAAACAGAAACATGGAACGAAGAAAATTTATCATAATGAAAAATTATAGCATCTAAACCTAGTCTAGGTTCTCCCACTGAAATGAAGGAAAATTAGACTGTGTGACATTCTTTCTGAGTTACATTCTTCTTCACTTCCTTCCTCTTTCCTTCTCTTGCTCAAAACTAAGATTTTCACTCCAAAACTCCTTGTTAGCTGCTAAAATAGGAACGCCTGAGGGTACCTGAGATACTTCTAAAGCTCTCCAAAATAACCGGACGCCATTAGTTTTAAATTAATCACACAAGGCCCAAAACTTCACTGAACATTTCTTAGGGATAGATAAAACAAAAAGGGCTGAAACTACAGACCTAGAAATATCCTACCTCCAGGATGTAACTTTATTCCTAGTGTTTTTATACTGAAAATGAAACAAATGTTACCTTTAAAAAGCACAAACTATTCATGGTATACAACTTGGGAATATAGTACAATACTTGCAACAAAAGAACTAGTAACTTCTCATACTTACACATACAACCAATGTGCTACCATTTTTACATGTAAATTTCCTCACAAAGTCCATGTAGAATCATCCATAATTCACAAATAAGTTTGCTTTGCATTCTGGATTCAATTTTTAGGGTTCAATTTTTACCAAAATTCCAGTGATTAATCTTGCTGGTAGGTATGATCCAAAAGTTAACCTCAGCAGCTCTGGATAGACAAACCTTATAACCAACAAATGATGCATCTAGTAAAAACAGCTGCAACCACACACATGTGGGTGAAAAACAGATCAATCCAAGAGTTCCTTCAAAGAATTTAAAATTTAAAATGTTTGGAAAAAATGTTCATAAACAAGCTGCTCTTGAAGAACAAGGAAAATATTCAAATAACTGTGAAAAAATGTTTGACAAAATTAACCCATTTAGAAACAACTTAAATCCTAAATAATTGTACAGCATTAATTCCTTACCTAGAATTCTTTATAAACAAGAAAGTTCCATGATTTACAGTGAATTGAGCAATCCATACAATTTTAATAACATCAACCCAATAATACTCAATCATGAAATACAGACAGACTGAGTCTTATGTCCCTTCAATGAACAAAGTCTTTGAGAATTCTCTTCAAAATTTTGTCAAATCTGCTTAAAGAACTACAGAGACTTAACTGCTTGTCTGGGGCTAGTATTCTACAAGCTGCTACAAAACCTTTGTTCTAATGGCTGCACTTTCATTGGGAAAAATGAGGAACTGAAAATATTGATAATAAATACCTACAAAGTAAGACACACTTATACCTCTGTGTGTGCACCTTAATGAACACAATTTTTTCAGCAGGGAAATTCCAGCATGGAGGTTCTCTATCTGTGACTCAGAACCCTCTGGAGAACTGGGGATGATAAAATAATTATGCAGGACCAGTTCGCTTCTGCTTGGCTGAGAAATAACTGAGTACATATGAAAAAAGCTAAGAGGGCTGTGTTAGATTCACGTGCTCAGGTTAGCTTCACAAGTGCTTCGCTGGCAGCACAGCCAGTGTCACCGCATAAAGTGGTTTATGCAACCAGACCCGACTGCTTTTCTAGCTGTTTGTTCCCATTACCACTCTAGGCCCCATTGTCTGCATACCAATGCAACAAACCAGATCAGGGAACTGTTCCAGATAAAACCAAACAGCTTGTTTGGGACTGTGTGGCTCATCACACAGTCACACTCATGACAGGGCAGAAAAGGCAGTGGTACAAGTCTGTGAATGGAAAATCCCAAGCAAGAGTACTTAAAAAACAATCAGTTTAGTAAGTTTGCAAAACCAACAAAAGAGTCAACAATGGCAAAAAAAGGTATCTGGAAAGGTGAGAGCTGAGCTGGACCCAGAGAGGTATATGGCCATTTTTCTTACATAGGGTTTATCCCACTTGCAACAAATCCTTGTCAAAAAGGTTTAAACACAGCACTACACACATCACAGGGATTCTAGTATCTGCTTCAGAGTATCTGTGACTTGGGTAAAACATAAAAATTAACATTTTTCAAACATACATGCGGATTAGATGTTAATCTCTACAACTTGATCAGTTCTGAATGAGAAGATAATGGGCCAGATTAGTGTTCACCAAGAACAATCTTGTAATTCCAATTTCCCTTTTTAATACTTGTATTTTGACACACAGAAAAGCCCTATTCAGGTAATTAATTCGAAGCGGATCATTCCAATAAGAAGCAAGCCTAAAGCAACGATAATGGCCATTGTCATTTTTCAAATCACATCAGGATGAACAAGCACAGCGGTTACAAGAGAGAGGTCTGAGCCAAAATCCACCGGTGCCTGGCCATGTGCCCGTCTGCCAATTCCAGGGAAAAGTGGACTCGGTTTCGGAGCCCGCCACGTGCGAGCACCAGGAATCCAGCTGGCTCCTTCGTCAGCCGCGCTGGGCCGTCCCCCAAACGTGTAGGTAGGGTGTGTGTGTGTGTGTGTGTGTGTGTGTGTGTGTTAGAAAAACATGGATTAAAATGCAAAAAACAAAATAAACAAAACAAACCCCACAAGAAAACAGTCCATTAAATTAGGGACAACTCAGGGCTTTACTCACCCTCTTCCCCCCCCCCTCCCACCTCCCCGCGGAGGGAACGCGAAACCCAAGCCAGGGAGGGGGTGCGGGTGAGCACAGCGCCACCCTCACAAACCCCACTGCCGGTGTCACCGGCCCCAGAGCGCTGGGGTGGGAGGGACAACCGGGATCCGTCCTCCCGCCGTGCGCCGGTTCGCACCCTTCTCCCCCGCCCCTCGGCTGCCTCAGTTTCCCTCCCGAAAAGGGAAAAAGTTGTGGAAGGTGGTGTGTGTGGGGGGGTGGCAGCCCGGGGACGTGCCGGTGGCCTCCTCCGTTCGGCGTCCTCCCCGTCACCGCGGCCGCGGTGAAGGCTCCGTCCCGCCCGGCTACCTGCGGGGGAGGGGCGGCGGGTGGGGGGGATCCCCCCGTAACCGTCCCTTAACCGCTACCCTCCCTGTCGCGCCCAGCGCCTCGCCCCCCGCTCCCCCGCCGGCCAATCGGAGCGCTGCGCACGTGACGAGCGTTCCCTTCGATGACCTCATCCCTGGTGTGGGATGACGTCAAATTCAAGATGGATGGAATCACGGCGGTGGCGGCGGCGCGCGCGGGCGAACCCTGAAAGGAGGCGCCGAGGGGGGCAGCAAGGGGGGCGCGGCCGGCGGCGGAAAGGGTGAGTAGCGCCCGCGTCTCGCGCCCGTTCCGGGGGCTGCCCGCTCCGTTTGGGTCTCCCCGTGTACACAGCCGCCTTTTCCTGACGTAACTCTGAGGTGGTGGTTGGTTGGTTTTTTTTTTTTGCTGGTTTTTTTTTTTAGTGGTGTTTTTTTTATTTTTTTTTTCCCTTCCTTCGCCCTTCCTCCTTACCCCCACCGAGCGGGGCTGCGGTCCCCGAACGGCCCCGTGCGCCTGCGCCGGTTACGAAACTCCCGTCTCCCTGCCCTCCCGCGCATGCTTCCCCCCGCCCCGAGGAAACGGCGGGCGCCCGTTGCGCCGCCTCAACGCCCGCCACAGAACAGCCGCCGGCCTCCCCCTGCCGCGCATGCTCCGCGCCCGCACGCCGCTCCGGCGGCCCCTTCGTCCGCTTCTGCCGCGCCCCTTTTCCTCCTAACCCACTCCCCCTTACCCCCCATACCCCTTTTCCCGGTTCGGATTGGGGATCCCGCCGAACCGCGCCTGCGCGGCGGCAGAAGTTGGGGCAGCGCCTTGCCCTTGCTCTCCCTCACGGCGCATGCGGAGCGGCTCCGTTGCCAGGCGGGGAGGAAAGTGGTGGTGGTGGGAGTTGGGAGAGGGGTAGTGCACCCCCTGCCCCGTACCTCAGGAGGTGGTTGCTGCCCCCACCCCTCGCACCGGCGGCTCCCTCAGGGACGGGCGTCTGTGTGGTACCGGCGCTTCTCCCCCGCAACCCCTCTCGGCGGGAGGTGCTTTTCTGGATCGCCGGCTCCGATCGTCTGAACTGTAAAACATGACAGAGGGGCCGCGACGACTCCGAGTCATTGGTCCCTCCCCTGGAGGTCTTGAAGGGAGAGACACGCTAAGCTTGAGAATTTTAGGGCGGAAAGCGATTGTAGCAAGGCTCCCAAGACGTATATGTACACCTAGGTATTAAACAAAGTGCAGCTTTACTAGTCCAAGAGCTCTTTGGCTCTGTTACTCATGAGTCGGGTAAAGGACATCTCGTAGTGGAAATTAAAACCCCCTGTGCTGTGTACCAGCGTGTGCTGTGCATTCGCAGAGAGCTGTGGAAGGTGTCCTAACGCTGCCGCAGCTGTCAGTATTTTAGACTGATGGTCTTCAAAATCCAAACTGTCGTCATATGTCCAGATTGGAGACAGCTCATGTCAAGTATTGAATGGCAGGAAAAACCTCCAGAGGAGCTGTTATGAGGCAGGAAACACTGAGGAGTTTCAATGTGTACCGAATAAGCTCTTAATAGTTAAATGGCACTTGCTTGAAAACTTTTTTTTTCTTTTTTTGTCTCGCGGTGGAAGTAAGAGGTAGGGAGGCTTTAAGTATAAAGAGTTTGAGATGAATTACATACACAACTTGTTGTGAATACAGTGAAGTTCTTGTGAAGTTACGGTTCATATTCTAATCCTTAGATAAGTGATAATATTGAAATACATTCTTTAAATGTAATTTTGTACAACATGCTTTTGATATTAAGTCAGAAGTAGTAAATATAGAGGTAGATCTAGTACTGCTTTATGTTTATATTGTCTGAACTCTGCCTGTTGTAGTGTTCTTGTTCTGACTTAGCTCAAACTGACAAACTGACTGCTTTGTCTAGAATTTTTCACCAGGGTTATGTTAATGTTCTGGGGGGTAAGTTTAGGGCAAACTTTAGCAACTTTTTTCTTTTGAAACCCTGTTTGTGAAAAATACAAATTATATGGCCATCTCTTGGATAGGAGGAGATTGAACATCTCTTTCCCTGAGAAGGTTGCAGTCTCCTAGGAACATGTTGTTCACTCTGCCTGTAGAAAATCCACCCAGACTGCCTTGATTATGAGCATTTAAAGAACTGCATTTGAAGGTTCTCAGTAGGGACTTGGAGGGAAGTGTCACAGATTATACTCTGAGTATATTAGTACATATATAGTATATATATAGTATGTATATTTTATATATATATATCTATGTTATATATATATATGCATATATATATATAATGTTCTGTTTTCAGCTACAATGATGTTTGCCAGACTAGGATTTATCAGGGGTTCTCCAGCTGTGAGCTCCCCTGAGCCTGCTGGGACGAAGGTCTCTTCTGGGAGTCAGAACTGAGAGATGATGACCCTGTCTTTTTCTCTCAGTGGTGCTCTTGCTGCTCCACTAATTTCAGTGCTGCCCTGTGATCCAAAACAAGATTAAAGTCCTAATGAGTAGGGTGGGCTTTTAACAGTTAAGGTAGCTTATCCTTTAGAACATTATTAGCAATCTTATTTAATATAAAAGAGGCAACAGCTTGTAATAAGTTCCTGTAGTCCTCTTTGCACTGCACATTGAATGGTACGCAGCATGATAAATGAGAACCTCTGTGCTTCCTTTTCCTACTGTATAGGTTCCAAGTGGCAGGGGCTCAGCTGACTTCATTCAGCACGCTTCTCAGATGAAAACCCTCCAGATCAGTAGAAGCTTGATGTTGCTGAGATGTGGGGTTTTAATTATCTTCATAGTAATGACTGACTAAGCTTTCCTTAAAATGAGTTAGAGGCACGCCAACATTTGGGCTTAAAAGGACAGCTTCACAGAAAGCTGTGAGTTTTCATGCTGTATTGAAATTGTTGGGTTTTTTGGTTTGTTTTTTTGTTTTTTGTTTTGTTTTTTTTTTGAGCTTATGTAGCTGTGAAGCAGTTATTGCAAAGAGTGTCAAGTAATTTCCAGTTGTAGTTTTCAAGGTTTTAAAAGTTGTTTATCTGCAAAATAGTGATAACTGCGGGCTATAAACAAGTGTAAACTTACAGGGTAGAGAGAGGAGGAGCTAGGGAGAGGAAGTTGGGCTGTAACCACCATATATTTTGTACAGCACTGGGAAGTATTAATGCTGTGAGTCACACGCTACAGTTGCAACTGTTTCCATCTCTCATTAAAAGAAATTTTCAACATTTGAACAAGTGAGCTGCTTCGTAGTGAACTCTGCTGCATTTAATGGTCTAAGATCCTTGGAAAGGAATTTATATACAGAAAAAATTTTTCTTGAAACTGGGAAGACTGTAATAAGCCCTGCTTTGAAACAGGTATTCTATGCAGAGGAAGTTCCTTTCCCAAAATACTTATGCTGTAGATTCAATATTAATCTATGTTCTGTAATCTTTTTTCCATTTTTCCATTTTCTCTTCCCCTAGTGTTAATACGACACCAGTTCTCTTATTTTTTCATTCATTCAGCAATGAAATTTAAGAAAGAAATTACCTGTTGTCTGATTTTTGTCTACTTTATGTATTAAGTTCTTGTAGAATATCTCAGACATATTTTATGAACAAAAAAAAGAAAATGTTGGGCTACTCTTCTACCTTCCTAAGCTTATTCTAGCTCCACCACTACTACCATTAGTTCAGCAGTCCTACAGCTGATTAAAAAGAACAAAATTTTAAGATCACCTAGTCTTGATTATTGAGGGGTTTTCCCTCTGGGACTTAGGGAAACAACACCTTTGGTGTGGAAAATATTCCCATGCAATGTGTGGTAGGATAAAAAAAAGGCATGAAAAATCCTTGTGTCAATTTCCAAAAAAATGTTATGAAACTTGCTCTTTCATAGTAATTCACATACAATCAAGTTGCATTATTCAGGAAGGGAAGAATTTTTTTTTCCCTTTTTTGTTTTGGAGCAACACTCTCCTTTTCCATGGTTTATTCTACATCAGCACCTAACATTGTAAGTAATCTTTGGGTTGCAATTCATTCTCAGTAAGCTCTCTGATAAATTGTGGTTAGCTCAGAGACAGTTCTTATTCTGAGGACAGTGAGTGTCCCTGCCACCCCCTTGCTCCTCATCTCTCAGACTCTGCTGATTTCCCTTCAGCACTGTCAGGCTCCTGTACAAGCCAGCACCAGGCCTGACACCACAGTACAGTGGAACTAGGAGTGTACTAGCAGTCCCAGTGGGGTTGATGTCCACCACTTAAAAAACATTAGAGCTGCTTTAGGGTGAGCTGTTTGGCATTCTGGTCTTTAATACATTTGTGAGTGCCTTAGGAGAAATTTTCAAAAATAGTGTACTTGGTACCTCACAAAAATCCTTTTGAAGGGAATTAAGAAACATGCAAAGAAAAGGAGCAGAATTACACTATTTTTTTAATCACTGTTTGGCACAACTTAATCTACCTGTCACAGCTAAAATCTGTTTTATTGGAAATTATTTTATTTTGTGCTAGGGCATAATGGTTGAGTACAGTCCTTCAGCTATTGAGGTCAAATTCCCTGGAAGGTTTGTAAGAATAGGAACAGCTTCTTTCTCATAAATACCTATGAGGAATAAAGAAAAAATACATACTGCTCTCATTCATGGAGGGAGATTTTTTTTTAATTATGTGAGACGTTGCCTGCCTGCAAATCCATGTGGACTTGGAGTGAGTTAAGAATCTTCCATGTGCTATGCATGACCTTGTAAATCTTTTATGTAGAACTCATTTGAAATTGCTGTTATCTTTCTGCTTTTACAATATGCTGTATCGCCTTCCCCGTATTTTGCCCATAATTAATGATGGCTGAATGGAGATGTGCTGTTTCCTTTGGATGCCGTCAGTGGGTGCAAGATATCTGTGTTCCTTGAATCTGAAGTTTCTCACTTGACGAATTTTTAGGCTCAGGTTTTATATTTTCTCCGTGTGTTTCAGAGTAACTGCATGAC
Organism: Calypte anna; assembly: GCF_003957555.1. Lineage (NCBI taxonomy): Eukaryota > Metazoa > Chordata > Aves > Apodiformes > Trochilidae > Calypte > Calypte anna. The sequence continues at coordinate 110,455,148 of NC_044244.1, read as the reverse complement.
TTTTTTCCCCCATCACTTGTTTTCTTACAGAAACCTTAGCGTAAACACAGTTCTGTTCATGTGAAAGTACCTTATAGGGGTATAATTGTCTTCCCATCTGAAGCATATGATGTCTGTAAAAAGCACCTTTAAATTCATAGAAACATGCCCACAGTCAGAGTGTTTTCACTATCACAGCAAAATTAAAAATAGCATGTAGACAAAGTCTGAGTGTGAATTGGGCCAGTGTCCTGGTTTGGCTGGGATGTAACCATAAGCCAGCCATGGTAAGCAGGCCACTAACAGTTTTTGAGTCAGCTGGGAGCTTAAGTCAGGGTAGCTGACCCAAGATGAGTAGCAAGTCCATCCCATACCATAAACATCACACTCATTATTAAGGGGAAGGCTTGCTGAGGACAGGAAGCTCCTCTTCCTGGGCCTTCTCTTCCTGTTCATGAGGACTGGGCTGTACATAACCCTACATGTAATAATTTTGCTGTTTCAATAAATCTGTTTTAATTTCAGCCCACGAGTCTCCTTTTCCCAGCTTCCTCCTTGTCTGTGGAGTGGTCATTGAGCCATAGAGTAACTGCTGTAGTTTAGCCCTGGGTATGTAGACAGCCAGTTAAACAGAGGAGGAGTGGCTCATATAGTAAAGCAAATGACTCAATCTTACCAAATTTAGTAAGTACACCTCAGCATTACCAATAAAATAATAAAGTCTACCTGTAGAAGGAGCAGAAGTGACACACATTTGGTGTGTTTCTCCCCTTCAAATTCTTGACTTCATGCATGTCTTACCAAAAAACCCAAAGATTTTGGGGGGTGATGTTTTGGGGGCTCTGTAATATATATCCATCAAGCCTTTGTTTCTTGTCCCATTAGTGGATTTAATGGCAATGTTACTTAAGAGAATAAAGACTGAAGAACTCCTAAGAAAAGGGATTTTTCAACTTTTTGGTAACCTTTCACTTGAGATATTGAGATCAGGAAAAATATTTCATTGAACTGTGTTTTTCATGTGTTTTAATCTTCATGAACTCTTCCAAGAAGAACCAGAACAGCTCATAGCCAGTGCACGTTCTTGCACTTTCCCATCTATTCAGTAGCTGTGTAATCCTGTGGTCTGCTGGATCAGTCTACTGATCTGACAGCAAAATTCAGTCTGTAGTTGGGGTGAAGACATGGACTGCTCTTTGCTGAAGCAATCCCTTCTTAGGTTGGACTGAGAGGAAGATGAAATTGCACACTTAGCTGCTGATTGTTTGTAAATGAGAGTGAGGACAAGTAGAGCTTTGTGGTGTTAGTCTGACATCTTATAATTTGCTACAAGTCAGGAGGAGCTATTTTGAATGTCAATTGATGAAACTGCGGGTATGATCTGAGCTTGAAAAATAGCCTCTAATTTCTAAGAGGATTTCTATAGTCTGTATCTGGATAGCTGCTAATTATTTGTCTCTAGTGAAAGGCACAATAGAGACTGCACAGTATTGCAGAATTTCTTCTTCTCTCCCTTAATTTGTGCTTCTTCACTTGTGGAGAAGAAGTAGCTGGAACTAAATATATCAGTTTCACACAACAGCAAATGTACTAGCTGATTTTATGTCTGTCTTCATAGTTTGCAGTATTTTCTGCAGTATAATAGTAAAATTTGTTGTATTGTCTGTAGTGGGAAACAGCAATAAGTAGTTGAAATCACATTTCATTAAATCCAGAAAGACAGGATCCCCAAAATTGCAGTAAGAGATTACTCAAATATTTAGAAGATTATACATGTGCAAACAGTTTAACTCTGCAGGTTTGGAGCTTTTACATACAGCTTTAAGGGTTGTGTAGAGGTGTGTGTGTGTGTGTGTGTGTACATATACATGGACTGTGGGATACTATCTTGTGTTGCAAAAGCTATTAATGGAAAAAGGCATTTGATAAACTGCTGTCAAACTCAACTAAATCCAGCATATGATCCTTGAGTAGAAATTCAGGCAGTGTATTTTTCTTTTGCATCTGGACTCTGAGGAGTAATGGGATCCTTTTCCCTCCTTGTGTCTAAATCAGTACTCAGTTGTCAGAGCCATCAAAGCACTTGCAATGGACTGCAGTGTTCCTGCATTTACCTGGAGAAACCCTAGGAAGTCAATTGCTTTTCTTGACTGAGTCTTATAATCCTTGTTTCTCTATTTTTTTTTAAAGCGAGTTTGCTCCCATCACACCTCTTGTGTTTGTTTTCCCTGTTGAAACCCCTGTTCAGTCTCCCTTGTTGCCTGTCTCCTCCGTGTGTTTCCTCCTCCTTCCTTGTGTTCTCTGCTTCTAACTGCAGTTTCTCACAGCCCTGGCACCTCCTCGCTGCAACGTTGGATGTGTTACAGAACATCCCCTTTCCCACTGCCACCTCCAACTTGCTATTAACAGCTTTAGCTGACAGCTAGGTTGTTACGATGGAAGTCAGCAAGCAACAGCAGCCTCTTATTTTAGTTGCTTGTGTATTTGCAAATGTAAGCTCTTACCCTGAAATTGTTCAAACAATTGTTTACCTACTTGCAAAGTTTCAGCGTGGGTGACTTCAGTGAAGGTGAAGTTTCAGATGGGCAGAGGTGACTGAACAATTTACTGACAAAGAATGGGTAGTTTCGTGGCCTCTCTTGCTGCAGCTCTGATGCTCATCTGACCTCTCAGCTGATTAGGGCCCTCACTTATAAAATAGTAGTCAGATATAAAAAGCTAGATTTATTTTGTTTGTTTGTCTCCTGGTTTATTTTAAGCAGCTGAATCAACTTACTGGGACCTCAAAGTAGTGGCAGAGCTAGAAAAAGGAAGCAGAGGGTACCCAGGGCTGAGAGGAGAAGGTATGTGAGTAAGGGACAGAAAAAGAAGGGGAACTACCACTTCAAAGTCAGGTGTCTGTTGAAGATCAGTAGAGTGCTGGGCCAAAGATTAAGTTTTTTCACACTTGCCTTGTGAAAAGCTTTCTCAAGTAGATTTTTTTTTTTCTTTTTTTTTTTTTTTTTCTTTTCAGACAGTAATTTTGAAATAGTGGTAACTTTTTCTGTCCTTGTTCAAAAAGTAAAATAAACTTACACCAAATATGTTACTTAGGTTTCTGAAACCTGGTTTGTTGAGTTCAGTAGAGGACTGTTGAAGATTGCCACTGAAATCTCTTGGCCTCTCTAAGGAAGGCTGCACTTGCCCTTTCTGGATCTGGACTCTTGCTGTCACTGTTCCTCCTGAGGAGCAGCAGCTGCTTTATCACATGGCACCTGAGCAAAAACAATGGGAGATTTTCTGATATGCTGCTGCTGTTTCCTTGATGTCACCCAAGCATCATGGAAGAAGAGAGAGAAAAGATTTTTGTTTCCAGTCAGCAGTGAAGATTGCTGTGAAAAATAGATTATCTGTAAGAATGAGTTTAGGTAGTTAGTGGCAAAATCCTCTTCAGCTGAGAAAGCCTGAGTGCTTGGAATCAAATCTAGTATTAGGAGAGACTGCCACAGGTCTGCTACCTGCACAGTAAGTAGGCACACCTTTGGAGTCAGGGATGGCCAAGTATTGGCTTTGTTGAGAAACTGCTGTGAGGAGTTCTGCTCTTCCTATGGCTGTTCTGCTGCTCCCTCAGTTATGCCAATGCAGTTGTTCCTGATATTGGAGTTCAATATAAAAAAATGACCAGCATTTGAAAAGAAATACTATTTGGCTTTTATTTATTGTATGTGCTGTGTAATGCAGGCCTGCTAATATTTGTATTGGCAGTGCTGAGGCAGGACTGAATTGCAATGTGCAGGCAAGATGAACCAAAGAGCACAGTAATGTCTTGGATCAACTTTGTTACTGAAAAGTGTTCCCATAGTGAATCTTTTAATACATTGTAGTGAAATATTAATACATTGTATATTTACTCTGATAATCTTTGAGCATTTTTTTACATCTAAATATTCAAGGCTTTGAGGTGATCTGTGTAAGTGTCTTAAAGTGGTTCTGCAAGCCAGTTCTGGTTATATTTCTTAACATATCATATCTTGGTTTACTTTTGACTGTTGCATTTAAGGGCTATTAAGCTGGAAGTCAAGCACTAGAGTTAGGAAATACCAGGATTAAAGCTATCTTTGCAGGATTAATTTGGTCCCTTGCCATTTGTGTGTGTGTTTGCAGCCTTGGTTACTGTTAAAGCAGCAGAGTTACATTGCAGCAAAGAGCTCTGCCTCCTTCATTTCACAGAAGAGACTGTGGTCTGAGAATCAAAGACAGGATTGTAGTGGGATGCTTATCTCTGCCTTTTTTAATGTAACAAATTGAATGTGCTTTATGAATTGAAAAAGAAAGAAGGACAGGTGGCTGCTGAATTCTGCTTCAGACTTGTAGATTTTACACCAGTCCCTACTAATAGCATTACTGTGTTACTATGGGCAAAAGAAAACAGTTGTTACATCATGTTTACTCTGCAAGTGTTTTACACAAGAGACAAGGCCAGAGTAAAGCAGATTAAAATGAAAGATTTGAAAATATCTCAAAACAGTTGACTAATACACTCCTTTATCACTGTGTCCTTGAAGTATGGGTTCTTCAGCAACTTTCAGTGGGTGTCTCTACTGTTTTGGTTTCCTTAATAAGTACACAGTTGACCTGTCACCTCCATATGCCATGCTGCAATTTACATCCCAGATGAATCACTTGAATTTGCAAATTCAGTTTCTTTCAGAAGAAGCTAAAGGAAAAGATGCATTCTTGGAACACTTGTTCTGATAACACTGTGTGTGTTAATGGGTGGTTGGACCACTAGACTGGATTAGGGCCAGTCAGATTTCACTACAGCAGTCACAAAAAGGAGATGGGTAGCACACCTCCCTCCCCTCTCTCCCCTCTCCTACAGTACTCTTGAGCAAAACAGAAAAGAAACCAAAACAGATTGGTTTCTCAAATTTCCTAGAGACTTCACTGCTCTGCTCTTTTTAGATGGAGGTGTAGAAGGCTATACAGTATAATTATCTCAGGTGAATTAAGGATAGTGTTTATGAAACAACCAACACACTGAAAAACTCAGTAAAACCAGATTTAGTTAAAAAGTAGAATTCTGCTTGTGCTATTGCCATAAGTCACTGACATAGAAGTGGTAGTGCAGTCCTGTGATATGATCAGTGTTCTGTGACACTGTATTCAGTACCCTTTAAGTCATTTTTTGATAATACAAATTTAGACTTCAATCACTTACTTATATCCATTAGTTGTGAGACTTATCATCTTCATTTATTAATCATAGTGTTTGGCTGATTTTATTTTGGTAACTTTTCAGTTTTTCATGTAAGCTGTTGAATAGTTTTCCTGGCTCTGGCCAAGATAGAGTTAATTTTCTTCCTAGTGTCTGGTACAAGGCTGTGTTTTGGATTTAGGGTGAGAATGATGTTGATAACAGTGATGCTGTTGCCCAGTGGGGCTTACACTAAGTCAAGGGCTTTTCATCCTTTTGTACTTCCCTGCCAAGTAGGAGGCCGGAGGTGCACAGAGCAGCAGTGAGGGGACACAGCCAGGGCAGGTGACCCTGAGTGACTGAAGCAATGTTCCATCCATTATGATGTGATGCTGAACAATAAGGCTGGGGGGAGCTGGACAGCTGAGGGGTGGCAGAGGCTGCACAGGGACTGGCTGGGCATCAGTCAGCAGGTGGTGAGCAATGGCAGTGTGCATCACTTGTTTGGTAGAGTTGTTATTTTATCATTATTATTACCATTTTCCTTTCCTTTTTTTCTGTCATGTTAAACTGTCTTTATCTGAACCCATGAGTTCTTATTTTCCTGTTCTGTCCCCAGCCCTACTAGGGGATAGTGAGGGAGTGGCTGTGTGATGTTTAGCTGCCTGACAGGTTAAACCACAACCTTTGTGGTGCCCAGTTTGGGTCTCAAAGGGTTGAGATAACACAGATCTTACCAAAACATGTTTAAATGAATGTTATGAGCATTCATTATATTAGTTTAATATGTTGCTGGTTACAATGTTGGTTTATTTGCTCTCAGAATAGTTGTGCTTGTTCTCAGAGTGGTGTTTTAACACCTTACTTGCTATATATGTTCCCTTTTTTTCTGTTTATCACATCTCAGGCCTGAATCAAGGTTATAATTTTGCTGTGCTTGTAACACTGGTTTATGCTATGATTAAATTACTGGCCATTAGACTAAACTGGTGTTTGTACTTAGCATTGCCACTGTCTCTGTACTTTGGGAGCCATCTCTAGCAAACTATTAGTAATTATACGTAATACCTTTTCTCCTTGGTGAGCAAATCTATTGGGAAGACATGGGGGGATGCTTTCCTGTGCTCCTTTATCTTCTCCTCCAGGCTAGTTACGATACCTCTGGAGAATTTTTTATATCCTTGTGACATCCAAACCAGTTTGTTCCTATTGCTGTATCCCCTGAATGTGTTTCAGGCCTTGTTTAAGGTTTAAAAGAAAACCAAAATAAACCCAAACTATTTAAGAATTCTACCCAGAGATCTGCCTCAGGACTGTATAACTATGAGTGACAGGGTGTTTGGGATAGTATGGGCAAGTATGTAGGACAGTGGACACTTCCAGCATTTTGGTACCTCACCCCTGTATAAGTGTAGAATCCTGAAGAACTAGCAAAATATTTAGAAAAAGTATGCTGTCACCACTGCAATGCCAGAGAGAAAAAAATAACTGCAACATGGGGACCAAGCCCAGTTCAACCCTGTGCAGTACCCTCATGGGGAATAGAAGGTCTCTGGATCTGATGACAAAAAGACAGGCACTCCCAGCAACAGGCACTGTCATTGGTCTGACTCTTGCAGCAGGCACTGCAGCTGAACCAGAAAACCTACACATGCTGGTATCAGTCACCCCTATACACAAGAAGAAACATGCAGAAGTTAGCTTGTTTAGTAAGGGAAGAAACACATACTAGGAAGGGGAAAGAGGAAGAAGTGGACAACTCGGTCTGTTCCAAAGCAGGGCCTTGACAAGAAGAGGAGGAGGGAGAGGCAGAGCTCATAAACAACAAGGTAGTAACAACCAGATCTCTGAGGGAGCTGTGAGAGATCTGAAAAGATTTCAAGTGTTGCTTGGGCAAGCACACTGTCACCTGTCTGCTCTAATGCTGGGATAACAAGAGTAGTAGCCTAGAACTAGAGAGTAGGGAAGCCCAGCAGATGGAATCCTTTTCAAGGGAAGAGGGCATTGACAAAGAATTTGGAAAAGAGACACAAGTCCTCAGCCTCTGAAGGCAAATTCTCTCAGGCATGAAGGAAAGATATCCCTTTAAGGAACATGTTATATGTCACTTTGGAAGTGGACCACCATGGAGAGATGTATCTAGTACCTGAGGGAATTAGCTATGCTGGAGGGGATTTATGATGACTTGAAAAATTTAGCATTTATCCAAAGATCCAGGTGAAGTCAAGTGCACACAACCCACGTGGCAGTTTGTACAGAGCATGCCATCATCATATGCTAACACATTATAGTAATGATCTGGAAGATGGAGAGGGACAATCAGCAGATGTATTTGTGGGCCCAAGCAATATGAAGAAAGTCTCTCTTCTTGTGGTTCTGCATCTCAGCTGGGTAGACCATCCCAGGAGTTCCAGCAGTTCAAAGAGGGTATGTTGGACTCTCCATCTGTACAGACCAGAATTACAGCTGTTTATAAGTGTTCCTCTCTGCTCAAGAGAGGATATAGTGGGTATGGACCACAAACCACCCTGTGATTCTACCTGCGTGACCACAGAGAGGACATGAGGAAGTGGGGTTGGAGAATCTACCTCAATCTTAGAGGCACAGGTACGTGAGTTACAAAGAAAAACAATCACAAAAAAGGATTCTTCCAGGAAAATTGCTGCTTCAGTTTCCAGTGGGCAGTTCCCCATAAAGAGTAGAAGGGCTGATCTTATTTCTGATCTTAATAATGGGACTTCTGATTCATATTTACACAAAATGATTAACATATTATGACCAGGACTAGAGAAGCCCTTCCTACAGTCAGGTGGAGGAAGGGGACAACTGAATTTATTGGGCTGTGTGGATTTGATCACCTAGCACATCAGACCAGCTGGGGTATAACACTCTAGTGAACACCAGTGCACAGTGTACTCTAATGCCATCAAGCTATAAAGGAGCAGAACCCATCTGTATTTCTGGAGGAACAGAAAAGTCCCAACAGCTGACTGTACTGGAGGCCAAAGCAAGCCTAACTGGGAATGAGTGGCAAACCATTCCATTATGACTGGTGCAGAGGTTTCATGCATCTTTGGCATAGACTGCCTCAGGATAGAGTATTTCAGGGACCAAAAAGGCTATAGCTTTTGTTATAGCTGCCCTGAAGATGGAGGAAATTACACAACTGTCTAGCTTGCCTGTTCTCTTGGAGATCTGTTCAGTTGTGGGGTTTCTGGGGGTTGAAGTACAGTGGGTGCTGATTGCTACCTCACCAGTGCACTGTGTAAGGTACAAGGTGAAGCTCTGGACCATCTGCAACACATTGATTTCTTCATTAAATGGAGCCCTATGGCAGAAGTTTTTGAGAAAAGGAGGAAAATAGTCCAAATCCCTCTTAGAGCCAGTTTTCCATAAAACAAGCTGGAGTCAAGGGACCTGCATAGAAGATCCAGTTTTCAGAAATAAAATGGCAAGACAGATGTAGTTATATCCTGATGGATGTGATCAACAAAATAACATCTCTGTCTCCACCAACTAGCAAAAAGGAAACACAAGCTTTCTTGGGTGTGTTAGTTTTTGAAGAATGCATATTCCTAATTACAGTCATATTGTAAGCCCACTCTATTAAGTGATCTGAAAGAATTATTTCAAATTGAGGCCTGAGCAACAGCAAGCCTTTGAACAAGTCAAATGGGAAATAATTCATGCAGTAACCCTTGGGCCAGTCCAGGCAGGACAAGGTATAAAAAATATCCTCTACACTGCAGCTAGGGAGAATGGCCCTACCTGGGGCCTCTGGTAGAAAACACCAGGAGAGACGCAACTTCTAGTTTTGGAGTCAGGGATTTAGAGGATCTGAGGCCCACTATGCTCTACCTGAAGAAGAGGTATAGGCAGCATATGAAGGGGTCTGAGCTACTTCAGAAGTGATTTGTACTGAAGCAGAGCTCCTCGTGGCACCCTGACTGCTGATGCTAGGCTGGATGTTTAAAGGGAGGATCCGCTCTACACGTTGTGCCACTGATGCTACATGGAGTAAGTGCATTGCAGAGATCACAAAGCAGACTCAAATGGGAAACTGCAGTTGCCCAGGGATCTTGGAAGTGATCATGGAGTGGCTGGAGGGTAAAGGTTTCAGAATATCACTAGGAAAGGTGGTGATGTGTGCTGAGGAGGCCTCACTATATAATCAGCTACCAAAAAAATGCGAAGCAATAGGCCCTGGTCACTGATGGGTCCTGTTGTATTGCAGGAACACACCAGAGGTGGAAGACTGCTGAACAGAGTCCTATATGACAAGTTGCAGTAACTGCTGAAGGAGAAGGTAAATTGAGCCATTTTGCAGAAAGCTATCCAGCTGGCTTTAGACATTGCTGACCAAGAAAATTGGCCAGTGTTCTGTCTGTACACTGACTCAGAAATGGTGGCAAATGCTCCTAAGTGGTTACAGCAATGGAAACAGAGCAACTGGCAGTGCAGAGACAAACCTATCTGGGCTGCTGCCTTATGGCAAGATATTGCTGCCTGGGTAGAGAACCTGGCTGTAAAAGTAAGTCATGTAGATGTTCACATATCCATCAGTCAGGCCTCTGAAGAACATCAAAACAACCAACAAGTGGATCTGGCTACTAAGATTGCAGTGGCTCAGGAGAATGGACCTGGAATTGGCACCATAAGGGTGAATTATTTGAAGCTCAGTGGGCCCATGACACCTCATGCCATCAATAAATAGATGCAACATATAGATGGGCGTGTGATTTTGTTAGACTTGACTGTGGAGACTATTTTATGCTATCCATGAATATGAGATGTGCTGAACTATAAATATGGGGAGGTCTGATAGGTTGATTACATCACACTCCCACAAACCTGCCAAGACAAGTGCCAGTTGCTTATTACAGTGGTGGAAGCAATCACCAGATGGCTGGAAATATATCCCATGCCCCATAGCACTGCCCAGAACACTATCCCAGGTCTTGGAAAACAAGTCTTAGGGCAACATGGCACCCGAGAAAGAATTGGGTCAGAGAATAGGACTAAGTCTCAAAACAACCTCATAGACACCTGGAACAAAGCAGATGGTGTTGAGGGGTGTATCGCATCCCTATCATGCACCAGCTGCTGGGAAAATGAAATGACACGATGGTTTGTGAAAGACTACACTGAGAGCAGTAGATGGTGGGACCTTCAAGCACTGGGAAACACACTTAGCAAAAGCCACCTGGTTTGTGAACATCAGGGAATTTGCCAGTTGAGCAACCAAGACTCAAAACTCAATCAAAAGTTCTATGTACTTTAGAAGGAGGTAAAGTCCTCGTAGTACACACTAAAAGTAAGATGGAAAAGACAGTCTGGGTTATTGCTGCTTTAGTCAAAGTCAAACACATCCATAGGATTGCTTTTGCTCAAGGACCTGGGTATACTTGGTGGCTAATGCAGAAGGATGAGGATGAGACTGATGTTTTAGTTGTTGCCCAGCAGTGTTTAACACTAAGTCAAGGGCTTTTCAGCCTCTTATACCACCCTGCTAAGGAGGAGGCTGGAGGAGCACAAAGAAGCTGAGAGGGGACACAGCCAGGGCAGCTGACCCCATCTGACTGAAGAAATATTCCATCCATATGGCATCATGCAGGGGGGGAGAGGGGGGAGTTGGTCACCAGAGGCTGCTCAGGGACTGGCTGGGCATCAGTCAGTGAGTGGTGAGCAATTGCATCGTTCATTCCATGCCATTTGTTTGCTATATTCTTTTAGCATTATTATTACTGTTTTCCCTTCCTTCTCTGCTCTCTTAAGCTGTCTTTATCTCAGTGCACAAGTTTTCAACTTTTGATTCTCCAGTCCCAGTAAGACAGCAGCTGTGTGGTGTTTAGCTGCCTGCTGGATTAAACCACAAGAATAGTGAAACCTTTCTGTTGTTGTAGCAAAGATCATGTATAAATTATAAACTACTGAGTACTTTTACAAATAAGTTGTGAAAAGATATTTGCTTTTAACGGACAAATTGTTGACTTGTTTTACTGCCAACATGGAGGAAGGTAGCATAAAATTATTACAGCTTAATTTGAAAGAATTGTCAGTGTCCATGAAAAAAGAGAAAAAACTGGATATTGCTGTTTCTCTGTGTGAGTGTGCATGTGCACAGATATATAAATTTCAGTTCATGCTACAGTTCTTTGATTAAAATAACTTCAAACCTGGTTGTCTTCCTTTGTTAACATCTGATCTACCTCCTAGTCAGATGCAGTCTGTTGAGTTATTGAGACATTCTGCAGTAGGGAGCAGGCTGTGTTTTGAAGCATATAGAACATGAAGATTTTTGCAAAACAGTTTGATTTGTGTTTATTGTACTTTTGGATTCCTACAAGGGTAACTGTTCCTCAAGTATATGGGTTGTGGATATAAAGTGCTTGTAAGCTAATGAATAAAATCATAGAAATAAAATGTTAGAAGTTGTAAGGGACCTCTAGAGAGTTCAGATCTCTGATTGCTTTTAAACTACAACAAAGCAGTGCAGGTGTACTTCAGTTATCATTGTGACATTTCCAATAAACTGGATCCTGTCAGTGTGGTTGTAAGTGACACAGATTGCTAGAATTTTATACTGACAGCACTTACTAAGCATAAACAATGATGAATTAATCTAGATTACAGACAATCCTGCTTCCTTCTCCCTTCCCAGTATTAATGCCCTCTTCACTGTCCTATTAAAAATGTCAGCAAAGCCCCTGACAGTCAGGAGACTGTCAGGATTGCTTAGTCTCAGAAAGGCAGCTTGACATAACTCAGCTTTACATATTTGATTAGAGTTTGCCAGTACAGTTGTCAAGATAGATCTTCCTGAAGCTCAGTAAAACAATGATTAGGGGTAAAGTTGTTGAACTGTTTCTTCATGTGGACAGGTGTATTGCAGGAAGAGAACACAGCCCCCCCAAGTAAGTTAGTGTAAGATCAGCAATTAGTAGTGTATTTCAAAGTGGGCACATGAGCTGGTTCTTCTCATGCCTGTACATCTGTTGGAGCTAGCAGTGTTATTTTAATTTCCATACCTTTCTTCCAAACAAGCTCTTTTCTTCATCACTGTTGATGGTGGTTTAGCCAGTTTATGGAGTACAGAGGGATTAGGTGTGTTTAATAACAGTTCATATAAGGCAACATACAATTTATTTTTTTTTTGTCTTTCTTTTTCAGAAGCATCAGAATCATGGAGGGGCTCTTGCATTACATCAATCCAGCACATGCCATTTCACTTCTAAGCGCACTGAATGAGGAGCGTCTAAAGGGACAGCTGTGTGATGTTGTTCTTATAGTGGGAGATCAGAAATTTCGAGCTCATAAAAACATTCTGGCTGCCAGCAGTGAATACTTCCAGACTCTGTTCACGAATAAGGAGAACGAGTCTCAGTCAGTGTTTCAACTTGACTTCTGTGAGCCAGATGCTTTTGATAATGTGTTAAACTACATTTATTCTTCATCTCTGTTCATTGAGAAAGGCAGTCTTGCAGCTGTGCAAGAACTGGGCTACAGTCTTGGAATATCCTTTCTTACAAACATTGTTTCTAAGAGTCCTCAAGCACCTTTTCCAGCTTGCCCTATTAAGAAAATACTGTATCAGGATGAAGATGAAAGTAGTTCCCAAAAGAGAAGTGTCATTGTTTGTCAGAACAGAACTGAAGCACAAGGGAAAAGTGTAAATCAAACACAACATGATTTAAGCCATATTTCTAAACCTTCGCCCTCTGTTGCTTTCAAAACTAGCAGTAGACCACAAGTAACAAAACCAACTGAAACCCTTCACAACTTAACACTGACTGAAAGGAGATGGCTGAAAGAAAGCCCTGTAAGCTATACCAAGCTTCATGAAACTTCTGGGACTGTGGAGGATCAGACCAGAGTTGGTTTAGTGAAAAGAAACACAATATTGCCTCAAATGCCTTTAGCAGAGAAAGAAATAGCAAGTGATGAACCAGGAAGCAGTGGTCAGCTCCTAAGAGGAAAGACTGCAGAGATGTCATTGAAAAGACCACGTCCACCAGTCTTGTCTCTACACGGTGCATCAGAATCTACGTTTTTGTTGCGAGAGGCAGGAAGAGGAAATGGCCAAGGTGAAGACCGGAATTTGCTCTACTACTCGAAGTTAGGGCTAGTAATCCCATCTAGTGGATCTAGTCCAGCAAACCAAAGTATTGACAGAAGTGGGCCTCTAGTAAAAAGTCTCCTTCGAAGGTCATTGTCCATGGACAGCCAGGTTCCTATATACTCACCCTCTGTTGACCTAAAACCTTCACAGGTATCATCGTCCTCCTCACCAGGAACTAACGATTCCCAGAAGACATTTAATGTTGTATCTCAAAAGTCATCCTTGAAAGAGTCATCAGAGAAGTTAGTTGTAGATGAAAAACCACAGGTAATACACCCACATCGCCTTAGGTCTTTCAGTGCCTCTCAGACAACTGATAAGGAGGTTGCTTCCCCTCTCACAGAGGTGCGAATAAAAACTGAACCTAGCAGTCCACTTTCAGATCCTGCCGAAATAATAAGAGTTACAGTGGGTGATGCTTCAGCATCAACAAATAAAGACTTCCCGTTTAAAACTGAGGATGATCACAAGGAACCGAATCGACTTCCAGCAAAAAGAAGATTTCAAGCTGATAGAAGATTACCGTTTAAGAAACTGAAGGCAGATGAGCAGGGTTCTCCTGGGTCAGAAGAGAACTTCGAGGAAGGCTCAAGCCCTCCGCACCTTGATGCTGATTTTCCTGATTCTGATGTCAGTAAAGATGAATACAGTGAGATGGAAGAAGCAAGACCAAATAAAAAATTTAAATGTAAGCACTGCCTTAAAATTTTCAGATCAACAGCAGGTCTTCATCGTCATGTTAACATGTATCATAATCCAGAGAAACCCTACGCTTGTGATATATGCCACAAGAGATTTCACACAAATTTCAAAGTGTGGACGCACTGCCAGACACAACATGGAATTGTGAAGAATCCATCACCAGCTTCCAGTTCGCATGCAGTTTTGGATGAAAAATTCCAAAGAAAATTGATTGATATAGTAAGAGAGAGGGAAATTAAAAAAGCTCTGATCGTTAAACTAAGACGTGGCAAGCAAGGCTTCCAGGGACAGTCTGCTTCACAAGCACAACAAGTCATCAAAAGGAATTTGAGGTCGAGAACCAAAGGAGCCTATATCTGTTCCTACTGTGGGAAAGCTTATCGTTTCCTCTCGCAGTTTAAACAGCACATAAAAATGCACCCAGGGGAGAAACCAATTGGAGGAAATAAGGCTCCTAAGCAGAAAGATCATGTTCATGTTGAAAGTCCAGTAGAAAACAAAGAGGTTTTTCAGTGCAGTCTCTGCAATGCTAAGCTCTCTTCACTTATTGAGCAGGGAAATCATGAGCGACTGTGTAGAAATGCTACTCTCTGTCCCTACTGCAGCCTTAGATTCTCTTCTCCAGAGCTGAAGCACGAACATGAAAGCAAGTGTGAATACAAGAAGCTTACTTGTCTTGAGTGCATGCGTACCTTTAAATCATCCTTCAGTATATGGCGTCATCAAGTTGAGGTTCACAATCAAAACACGATGGCTCCATCAGAGAACTTTTCTTTGCCTATCCGGGATCACAACGGAGAAATAACTAGTTCATCCAGATTGCCTGCTCAGTCAGAATCCAATAAAATGAACAATTTTGTTGCTGCAAAGGAAGATGGCGTGTTCAGTGACTCATCGGAGCAAATCAATTTCGATTCTGAAGATTCCTCATGCCTACCCGAAGACCTAAGTGTTTCCAAGCAGTTTAAAATTCAGATCAAAGAAGAGCCTGCAGACGACATAGAGGATGAGGCCACTGAAACTAGCAGAGAACCTAAGGAAGTAGTCTCCAACAAAGATGCTGGTTTGTGGCCCTGTGAAAAGTGTGGCAAGATTTTCACTCTACGCAAGCAGCTGGAGCGTCACCAAGAGCTGTTGTGCTCCGTGAAGCCATTCATTTGTCACGTGTGTAACAAGGCCTTCCGAACCAATTTCCGTCTCTGGAGTCATTTCCAGTCCCATATGTCTCAGGCTGCAGAGGAATCCACAAATAAGGAGCCTGACATATGTCCACCAGCTAATTCTCCATCACCACCACCCTTACCTCCGCCCCCACCTCTCCCCAAAATCCAGCCTTTGGAGCCTGATAGTCCAACAGGCTTGTCTGAAAGCTCCACTACTACTGAAAAGTTATTTGTACCGCAGGAGTCAGATACACTCTTTTATCATGCTCCACCACTCTCAGCAATCACATTCAAAAGACAATACATGTGTAAACTGTGTCATAGGACTTTCAAGACAGCTTTTAGTCTTTGGAGTCATGAACAGACACACAATTAGCTTTAATGCGTACCTTAAGAAGCTGGTTCAGTGGAGGCTGTGTTCAGGATCTCAGATGTATGCCATATAAAGTAAAAAACTTAAGAGGATCGAAACAACAATGGCAAATTCAGTGTTGGTGATGATGCCTGGATTTGAAGAATAAGGTAAACTAACTTGGTTAGTAGGTTGAAAGCAGAATAATTTAAAATTCTGTGGTCTGGGATCTAACAGTAACAGAATAATTTTTATTTCTTTTAACACTGAAATACGATCACATCTGGATTGTATGCATGGATCTTCATCCTGTGATGTTGGTGTGTGCGTGTGTATTATATATGAAATTATATATTAAATGAAAAAGCAACAACAATTTGGATTCTAACTGTGAGTTTATAGTAGTGAAATACTGTAACCAACTTTTTTTTTTTTTTTTAAAGAAACGAACACACAAGCTCCATATAAATAGTTGCCATGCACTTGCAGCTAGGGTGGAAGTGGATGGGGTGTCTAGATACAGGTCTTATAAACCTTTAGCAATAACAAATAAACCTCAAGTTTAAGTAATCCTGGTGTTGTTAGATACGAATGTTTGATATTTTAAGGGAACATAGAATTGTTTTGTTGTTATATGGAACTTGTGCAAATTAAAAAAGTCTAAACACAGCAATATTATTAAGATTTTTATATAAAAATTAGCAGCAAGCCTGCTTTCAGCCATTTAATTATTAGTTTCTAAGGAAAATTGAGGGAGAGGGTACTTTGCTTTATATAATGTCCCAAAGACTAATTTACTCTAGATGCTTTGGTAGCTAAAGTCATTGTATTAACAGCTATCATAATGCAAATGGTACTGTTTATAACATGAACTAAGATTGAATGGAAGCTAGACAAGTTTCATAGTTTTGTTTCCACTATTTGTACAACTGTTTGTAATTCTAACTACAAAGGAATGTATAACTATTAAATAAAAAAAAAAAAGAAAGCTCATTAAGGGACAGAAGATGAGTTGTGTTCCTACACACAATAAGAAGTTTGGCCGTGAGTACAAAGTTTTTTTGTTAAAACTGAAAGTGTAAATATTTATATAGACATCTGTATAAATGAAGAAGTATGTATTTGAAATGTGTATTAAGCATACATATCCAGCTCAAAGCAGAGGAAAAAACATCACACTACAATCACTGCATTTTATGAATGCAATGCATAGAATATTTCTTTCTGCCGCTTTCTATCATTTGTGGTACTGTGTTGCAATTTTCTAATTTTTTGAAAATCCTGGTAACAATGGGCTGCAGGTATTCCATGCAGTTCCATTATTTTACCTCAAATCACAACTTGAGCATTTAGTGTAAGTAGTATCATTGATATTTACCAGAAACTATAGTAAGGGTCCAAAATTATTCTGTAAGTAAATGAAATATTTACCAAGAAGTCGGTGGTAAATTAACAGTGAAAAATTCTGCTAGAATTTAAACTTAATGGAGTGGTTTTGGATTAAAGTGAACATAAATGATGCAAACAGTATTTGTGATCCTGACCAACTTTACATCAGGGGTGTTGGAAGAGGTGGATTGCATTCCACACTTATCTAGTCAGAGCTCTGTCTCTCTCCATGGAAAGCAGCAGGAGTCTGACCACCAGTTTCAGGGGGATCAGGAGTGAGGCTTTAATTGTATATGTAACCATTAAATTTTTTGCCAGCATCCCAAACTTGAAAGTAAAAAGAATTGCAAATTGACACTAAGTTTTAGCAAAATTAGGTTGAAGTGTAACTCCTGAGGGTGGGTGTCATTAGTTAGGCTCACACAGAATTAGATCATTCTCAGTGAATCCACTGTACCACCATTGTTTTCCACCCATTTACAATTTCAAAACTAAATGTTTATTGCACTGAACGTTGTTTAATAAAATCAGAAAAACATAAAGCTTTGCTAAGTATCCCCTAAATTTATTTAAGAAATCTGTGCAGACAAACTATGAAAATGCTCTTGTAAAATGGTTCACCAATTGTTTTCAGAAGGTTTTCACCAGTGATTCGTCTACATAACAGTATGAAAATTTAATGTAGCCTCTTAAAAATATGATGGCAACTAGTTTGGCTGTGTCATAGTCATCTAACTTCCATCTGGGATTCTGCTCTGTGATATGATGATAAATTCTATACACTTTAAATCAAAAGCTTGTACATCTTCTTTGAAGAAACCTTGACCTTTTTCCTAGTATACTATGTATTATAAAAATATCCATATAATATTTTTGGCCTAAATAGCCTCCTTCTGAATTTTTCTCTAGTTGTTGGGGGGGTTTAACTTTGAGTGTGTTCTGTGGTGTGGTTTTTTTATTCAGTTCCTGGTTAGTAAAGGAATTCAGAATCTCCGAAGTTTAAATATGAGATGTTTATATAGCAGTTCTGGTTTTCTATTAGCTTTTATACAGTATCTTAAAAAGCCCTTGATAGAAGTGTTTATTTTGGAGGATACAGAATAAATATGCTTCCACTTATATAACTTTAATATATGTTTTAAAAGTTAAATTATGGAAAAATGTTAGTTGCTTGTTTATAAATAAAGGTCTTTTGAAGAGTGTCTAGTTTGGCCACAGCCAAAATAAAAGGCAAATTTATTGATAAAAAATCTGTTTTCATCATATTTTGTTTAATTTTGTAGCTGTGTACTAAAGTGACACAAAGTTAGAGGTCTTGTTAAATAACAAAGGTGTTTTGCTTTTTTTCATAAAATTTGTGACAGGAATGTGCAGATGTTTTAATATATAGATTAGAATCTTTAATTTTTTGTTTATTTGTTTTTTCCTATTTTTATAACCTGTCAGAAAAATCTTGGACAACTATCCTGCTTCAGTGGAGGTACAGTAGAAACTCCCACTGCATTTAAGAGGAGCAAGGTTGAGCCATGAAATATATTTTAGTTTGGGACTTTTTTTCCTTTCACTTCTGTGTAGGTAAAGCATCTAAGCCTATGGTTATGTTCCATTCAGATAAGTCTTAATTTTTTTTAAACATACGCTTACATCCTTTGCTAATTTGGGACCACAGTCAACCATTGAAAGTGAGCAGTGGCAGAAAAATACATAAAGTTTTTTTTAAGTCCTAGAACCAAAAGTTAAAATTTATTTTCCTCTACCTAAAACCTGCTTATACAGCCAGGGTAAAGATCTGTAGTTTTAAAAAAACAAAGGATGTGAACGAGTTAATAATACCATTTCTACTTCTTCTATCTTGTATCTGTGCTTTTTTTTTTTTTTTTTTTTTTTTTTTTGATAAGGGGGAGGAGTGGAACACCCTGTGACAGTAACTGAGCATATCACCTGCTGAAGAAGCAGCAGGTTACACTAGAGTTTGTCTTGTGTATTTCAGAATGGAGATGTAGCCTTATCAGTGAACCAAAACGCAGCTGAAAGAGCCTTGTTCCTGCATTTCCTGTTCAGGCAAGCCTTCTAGTGATATCCAGTAGATTTTTTGTATGATCTTGTTCGTTTGTTCTCCCCCCACCCCAAATAGGACACGCGGGTTTGGTCTTAAGCGACATGTACTCTGTTTTTATTCCAAGCTTCCAGTGATAAAACTAGAAGTTCCTCAAACGGGATAAGGACAGACTCTGCCTACCTTCTTGGCACTAATAGTGAGGGTGCAAATACATGGCATGAGCCTGTAATCTGGCATGTGCCTATACTGTTCAACAAAATTGTTTACATTTTCCTACCAGAAGATTTAGATAAAAATCAAAGCAAGCTTCGGGTTTGGGTTTTTTAAATATTGCTGTTAATGAATCAGTGTTAAAATCTTTTTTTGTTGTTGTTTTTGCTGAACACAGCCTGAGAGTATTTTTTAATGTCATTGATTCTTGTTTATTTAAAATGACTTGTGAAAAACTGTACTATAACTATTGTGCACAAAGGGACACTATCAAGAGAAAGGTTGTATGCAGTAAATCTACTTATCTGTATTAAGAATACTTGATATTAATAAAATCAAAGAATTTTAAAACATTAATTGAGTCATAACAGTGGAGCTGCTTGGGCATTGAAATGCCTATTAAGGGCATCCTCAGTTGTTGCTAGGATGCCTAAAAAATCTGAATTCTGTGGGATGAGCTTATTTCTCATGTTGTTTTTCTCTATTCCAGAATAAAGGATTAAATCCATTTTTCCCTCTCCAGTTTTTCCAGTGATACACAGTACCTTTTAAAGGCACAAGCTTCCCACTACTGAAGCAGCATCTTTGATTAAAATATGTGCATAAAACCAGAGCAAACTCTTTTGCAATGTAACATGGAAGATACATACAAAGTACTCTTTTCAAGGCTTATTCTTGACAGTGTCCCTTTTTAAAAAGAAGGAAAATGGGATCACTATTAGTGCTTGGGTACAGGAAAATAGTTTCCTACAGTTTTTAGAAATTGGAATTATCCAGTATATTTGCTCTAGAATTTTCCAATTGGTTTACACAAAATCACTTGTCATTTTAAAGGATTATAGAAGGAAGACAAAAGAAGCTGGTTTTATAATCCTGTATACCTTATAGTCATTGTATATCAGTTCAATACACCAGTGTTGAATTTTAATTAAGGATGGGGTTTCTACTTTTTTTAGGTCTGAGACTTAATAGCTTAGGGTAACTTTTCTTTATTGTAATGTAAATCCATTGCTGCTTTGTACAACTTTTTCTACTGTGTGTTTTCTTTACTTAGATCTTGACTAAGAAATGTTGGCGTCCAATAAACTTACTTTCTTTCTTTTGAATTACTGTGTCATACTGGAATCTCTTGGCAAAGTGGGATGTTACTATACTATTGTGTCTGCAGGATGATAATTCTGTTTATAAAAGAGCACCTTTTGTAACATGTAAATGATAGTCTTTACCTTTACTAAAATAATGGCTTTGTTTGTTTTAGTAAGTGTTCATCTGATTTTTTTTACTGGAAAGTACAAGAAAATGAACAGCTCTAGGCAATCTCTTAAACTTGAGCACAACCCAAATTGTGCTTCTTGTGCATTCAGTGATTTAAGTGGGACTTTGTAGAAACAAGGGCACATCAACTGAGTATCTTCTTCATCTAAAACTGGATTTACCTGGATACTTGAAAATATACTGTCAGGAGTGTTTATGGTATTTCGCAGTGCTCTCATCAAAAGCAGTTTTGCTGTGTGTATTTCCCTCTTCAAAAACCCTTGCATGGGAATGTAGCGTGCAGATTCCCATGATGCAGAAAAGGATCCCAGTATCTCTTGGAAACAGGGTTCCCAAAGCTCCTCTCTTCAAAGTAGATGAGACCTATCTTTGAAAACTCTTGGGCCAGTTTTCTCAACTTCTCGGACTCCACATTTGCTCACCTTTGCCAGTTTTAATTTGTGCATCTGGTTGAACACACTGACCTATTCCTCTCACATCTAACAGAGGAGACAAGGTCTCAACAGTTCATCTCCAGCAAGTTTTGTAACAATCACTGCCTGGATAGCAAAGTGGGAAGGACAAGATTTGCAGCAGAACAAGTTATTATCTGTGCTTTTTACCCCAGTGCTTTGCCTCTGTGTGCATGTGTACTGTTGTCAGAGTAAGCAGGGCACTAAGTCAGGTGAAACATAGGACAGACCTGAAGTACCAGGCCTGCCAAATGGTCAGAATCCAAGCTCAAGAGGATTTGTGGTTTTGATGCTCCTTAATTCTCTTTGAAAACAGAGTCAAAGGGCTCCAAGGAGTATCCCTGCACATCAGAAATTAGGTGAGCTGTGGAGAAGGCAAAGAGAGGACAGAGAGCTGTTGACAGTCTTAAATCAGCAGAGGTCTAGCTCCCTCTTTCTCCTTTTAACATAAGGAACTCCTCCAGCTTTTTCTGCATCCAGCTAAGATCTACATACAGTTCTCTCTCTGTATCAGAAGCATCTGCATAAATGCTTCTCAGAAAACATCTGCTCTGGAGACCGTACAAGCTGTATTCAACATAAAAGTCAAGAAGCAAACCAAAATTATAAAAAGTTACTCATGACACCATGACCATTGTACCTATATTCATGGTTATTTTTTTTCCAGTTCCAGCTGTCTACTTCAAACACAGCTGCTCTGCAAACAAATCCAGCAACTTTAACTGACTTTCCATTCATATGATGTTTCCAGTTATCATTATTTTTAATACACAGTCATGGGGTAATTTTTACTATTAGACCTAAATGGAAATTTTTTTTCCTAGCCCTAAAATTCTCTGGCAATAGAAATTTTCAAGGTGTAGGCTGCAATGAAGCAACATACACAACTTTTATTTCCCCTTCCTTTTATGGGTGTTGAGAGAGTATATTGAATGCAAAGCCAGTTTCCCTTAACAACTTGCTTTAAATGGGCTCTGTATTTTTGATATAACCTTTGACAACTTCTTAATGTCTTGTCAATCCAGGACCTACAATGAACACAGGTTTTTTTATGTCATGGAGCCCTGGTTGTCATTTGCAGCTTAAGCTGATATTTTAGGCTCTTATCCAGCAACGTGTATCTCTCCATTGAAATTCACTGGTGATAAAAATCATAGAATCGTAGAATCATAGAACTGGCTGGGTTGGAAGGGACCTCAGAGATCATCAAGTCCAACCCTTGATCCACCACCGCTGCAGTTACCAGACCATGGCACTGAGTGCCACATCCAGTCTCTTTTTAAATATCTCCAGGGATGGAGAATCCACTACTTCCCTGGGCAGCCCATTCCAATGTCTGATCACCCTCTCCGTAAAGAAATTCTTTCTAATGTCCAACCTAAACCTCCCCTGGCACAACTTAAGACCGTGCCCTCTTGTCTTGCTGAGAGTTGCCTGGGAAAGAAAACAACATGACCTGCTGGGATTACCAGCATCCAGGGATGCTTCTGCTGGAAGGAAGAGACCATGCTGAGATTGGCAGGCTCTGCAGGCAGGTGTCTGGAGGAACACAGGGCAAGGAGCCAGAAGAAGAGATGGGAGAGAGTAGGATGGCAACAGCAGACGAATGTAAGAGACAGAAGAGAGCAAACTGTGGTCCTGAAGAAAAAAAAAAAATCAGCCTCTGTTTAAGGTGTAATTTGTGGTGAATATTATTTTTGGTTTCTGCTTTTTCCTTTCTTCCCTAACAAACAGCTGGGGTTTGACATTTTCTAACCCTTTCTGGCTGACAAGAAACTATATCCATTCCTCTATGCTGTGTAGGAGTTTAAGGGAAGGAAAACTTGTCAAAAGTTTGTTTAATACAAAACAGTACTGCATTGGGAAGTTGGGTCCTCTTGGAACAGGCTTTGAAAATTGCATGTCCTGAGGGTTTCATCAGGTGTGCCAACTGTACCTGTGGAGATTCAGTTTCTCTGCCTCATCACATACACCAGTGGTTTCTATAAAGAGAAGGATATAAAACCAGAAGGAAATATACAGAACAGTAAGTTCAGCTCTATTGACCACCACCCTACTTAATCCTACAACAGCTGGCTACTCCTTGGCTCCCTGCACATCTCTTGCTCCGTAGCACACACACTGTGGCATCCGCTTAATGTCAGAACAGACACGGCTGTTCCCTCCCACCCATGGGGGGAAAGTAAAGATTTCCTCTCTGCATAGCAGCCCAGGGTTGTGGTTAACAGGGCAGCTGCTGTTTGCTGTTGTCTCTTCTTCACTCATCAATCAGCTGAGCAGCCAAATGCCACAAGAAAGAAACTTAAATAGCTTGCATTCAGATTGCTTGTTTCAGGAGAAATTTGTCTGATGTGTGCGAAGGGATGTACATGCATTTTTTAAAAGCATGCAAAAAAAAACCAAAAACCTGTAAAAATGCTAAACACGCATTCTGAATTAAACTGGAGGAAAATCACAGACACTAAAAATGAGATTTGAAATTGGCTAGTTTTTAGCAAGTGTTACTAAAAAACTCAGGAGAGGGAGAATCATATAGAAACTTTGTTTTATGGGGACAATCCTGTAATATATTATGTGCCTCTAACACTGTACAGACACTAGGAGAAGCCAGAAAGAGGAGACTGCATCACATCCACCTGAATAGCCACCCTTAAAAGCATTGCACCTAAGGCAAAACCTCCTCTTTGTATATTTATATTTATGTATATACATGAAAATGCATGAGCACGTTTAAATACATTCTCTTAACAGCAATTGCTGAGTTCTGAGAAAATTCCCTTTTAGGGAATTATGATATAAAAATACACTTTTATCTGAAATCTATCTTCTCCTCCAGTCTTCCCTTCATTAAGCTGCATGGGTTTTGCCTAAGTGACAGCTGGGAGTGGAGAGATGAGGTGAGAGATGATGTGCATCTCCAGACTCTTCAATCCTTGGCACCCTATTGGGACACCAAGGGAGATGCCAGTTTATCCCAATGGTTTCTGCAGTGCAGACAGTTGTCTGAGCAAACATAAGAGGATTAGTGGTAGCTTAGCACCTATTATAACATTCAGCCAACACACTTGAATGTAATGTGACCTCATGGCTGAGGAGTTAAAACCTTTTTATTTTTTTTTTTTCCTTTGTCTTTGCAGTAATGCATCGTGCTCTTCTTAGAGTAACTGGCAGGATTTGCACAGGTGTGATGTGAGTGAGCTTCTGCCCAGGCATTCCAGGCTCAGAGTGTTTTAGGCTTTTTGCCTTTGGGGTGTGCTCTGGGGTTACATGCAGCACAAAACTGTTACATGCCCTTGGATTTTCTTAGCCATCTAACTGAGTTGGAATTTTTTTCACTATTCTTCTAGAGGAAGCTGCGGGTTCCAAGATTTTTCAAAACCTTTTATTTATTTCACATCCCAGGGAAGTCAGTACCTCCTGGGCTAGAACCCAAGATCTAGAAGGAGAGGCAGGGATCTCTCCAGTGCTTCCGTGTCAGGAGATTATTCAGCTCAATGTTGCTCATGAAAAGCCTTAAAAATTTGGTCACAATGAGTCTAAATTAACCCATAGGCAATAAACTTCATGTACTTAGAATCACACAAAATGTCTCGGAGTACAGTCCTTGAGGAAGGCAGCTCACGATGCTGCTGAAGAGCACAGCAATCTCTCCCTCCAAGCATCATCACCATTGGTGATACTTGCGCTCTCTGGTGGAGAGAATGTAACTGACTAGCAGGTGAAAATAAAGCAGAAAAAATAATTTTGTCTGTCGTGTTTTAGTTTCAAAAAACTAACAGCATTTTATTGAAGTCTGGTAAATATTTTTGAAGACTCGCCATCACAGAAAAAATAAATACTCGCAAAAATATTTTTCCTTCTTTCATTGTAGTACCAGATATAAGTAGTAGAAGAGAAAATCAGACAAAATATCTGTTCATAGAATCATAGAATTGGCTGGGTTGGAAGGGACCTCAGAGATCATCGAGTCCAACCCTTTTATCACTGTTGCGGTTGCTAGACCATGGCACTGAGTGCCACATCCAATCTCTTTTTAAATATCTCCAGGAACAGAGAATCCACTACTTCCCTGGGCAGCCCATTCCAATGCTTGATCACTCTCTCCATAAAGAAATTCTTTCTAATATCTAACCTAAACTTCCCCTGGCACAACTTGAGACCGTGCCCTCTTGTCTTGTTGAAAGTCATCTGGGAAAAGAGACCAACACCCACCTGGCTACACCCTCCTTTCAGGGAGTTGTAGAGAGTGATGAGGTCTCCCCTGAGCCTCCTCTTCTCCAGGCTGAACAGCCCCAGCTCTCTCAGCCTCTCCTCATAGGGCCTGTGCTCGAGTCCCTTTACCAGCCCGGTTGCCCTCCTTTGGACCTGCTCCAGGACCTCCATATCCTTCCTGAACTGGGGGACCCAGAACTGGACACAGTACTCGAGGTGTGGCCTCGCCAGGGCTGAGTACAGGGGCAGAATCCCTTCCCTGGACCTGCTGGCCACACTGTTCCTGATACAGGCCAGGATGCCATTGGCTTTCTTGGCCACCTGGGCACACTGCTGGCTTGTGTTCAGCTTCCTGGCAATCCAGACTCCCAGCCTTTGTTTCTTTTGAAAAGCTGTGATCACTTAGGAATGGATTATTTACACAGATAGTAGATATCTGGAAAAGTATGATCCTACAGAGACAAACAAAATAGTTATCACACATCAAATTACACAAGATGTCTAAAATTAATAGGTGGTGCATGGTGCCATTATTTGCGTGCTTCCTCATGGTTTTGGCCTTGTTTTTTTGGTTTGGTTTGGTTTGGTTTTTCCTTGATAGGCTGTCTTTTTGGTGCATGAATGTCTTCAAAGGAGAGTACAGGTATCCAAGCTGAATTGAGTTGGGTCCATGGTTGTTCTAGTAGGACTTAAACGTGGCTTTGCAGTATTGCTTTATATCTGAACACATGATTTGAAATACCATTTGACCAAAATAACACGTGGTGACCTATTTGTTTTGAAACAGCTAATTTGTCAAAGCTTATATTTCTGGGGAATTTTTTTTTCAAGATTTGTTCTGGGGTTTTTTGTTTGTTTTTTTTAAGCTGATGCCTATATATTAGTAACATACATCATAACAAAGCTGCCAGAGCAATCTTCTGATCTAGTGAAAAAAGTTGGCTTCTGGCAGTATGCCTTCTCTGAGCACTTAAAAGAGGTAGACATTTGGACAAAGAAGAACTAATTGACCTTCATGAATCAAAATTTTTCTTCTATGAGATCTTGGTGAATATATTACTTTTTTTTTCAATAGAGATCTGTGCTTGGATAGATCAGACATCTCCTGATTTTGCAAAAGTACCAAAAATAAGAGTAATTAGTCAAAGTGAAGGTGTAATGATGTCATCATCTCAGAGCATTTTTAGTATGAAGCAAGACTCCAGTAAGAAGAGGATGATCTCTGGAAGACATGAGCTGGGAGGAGTTACTCCAGATCCAGTGCCAGCCTCATTGCTCCTGTGCTAGCTCCTAGTTATGAAAGCTTGCTTAATGGTACCTCCTTGGTACCAAACTCCTGACCATCTTCCAACCAGACTTCTTTGAGCATCTCACCTGGCCCTGTTTCCAGCTCTTTGCACACCCACCACTCTCTTTCTCAGACAGCTCTCGTCATGCTGGGGACAGCATTTCTGATGTCAAGAGATGTGAGGTGAAATGGGTCACACATGCTGAATATCACCTTAAAAAGGGTTCCAGAAAACTGGAGAGCACATGTAGGGGCAGAAACAAATGGAGGAGCTCAAATCCCTGGCTTTAGTGTTGTGCCTCTCCTCGCCCCATGACCCCTGAGCAGACTTGCCAGGGTCAGCAGGTAGAAGGCCATGCCTGTTACCTGCTTCAGCACAGGAGGTAAAAAGAGTGGAAGGGAGGCTGAAATGCTACATATGAAAGGGGAAATTATCTCCTCTTCCATGGGAAGTAACACGCCAAGTCACATTTCAAGTGTGAGGACTGACAGGTCTGCTTCTGCCAGGAGAGCTGCCAATGAAGAGTGTGCAAAGGGATCATTTCAGGCTGTTATGTTGGCAGAATCACATAATAAAGACAATGTAGCCACCTCGTAGGTATAAAGGTGGAATCACACAGAGTCCTGGAACACTGGAAAAAAGTTTTGCTGGATAACGTGCACCTCTTACACTTTTATACTATCTGACAAAGCACTTCTTACAGACTTCATGTTCGACTGCATGTATGGCCTCTTACGAACCTTCTTTTTCTTTCATGTGTGTAAAAAAATATGCTCAGGGGCAGAGAATTAGTGGGAAAAGTTTGGATTTATTTTATCTCTGTGCATTGTAATCGCGTCTGTGATCATTTCATTGCAATGATTGAGCCACCTGCTTTTGTGTTGTTGCTGCTGTTGTTCTGCTTACAGCTTTAAAAATGAAATTGATTCAATAACTGTGATCTCATCCTGCTCTCTTTGCTTGTGTCTACACCATGAAACTCAGCACTTTCTGGGTGCTAGATCTGAGTGCGTACCCTGCTCTGTCCCATCCTCTGTGACCTCAGCAAACACAGTTCCTGCATTTGCCCACACCAAGTCCAGGACACCATTTCACCTGCCTCCAACAAATCTGGAAATTTCAAGCAGTTAAGGTCCTAAAATTCTGCCCACCTTCTGTGTCTGGAAGTTGTATCATGAACCCAGCAGCACTAGTTAATGAGTGAGATATTTCTTTGTTGTTCAGGTGCTTAAGGTAGTTCTACATGGCATATGTGGGGGACAGGAACATGGGGCAATGGAAGGGCAGGTTTGGCTGCCACTGCAGTACTGTATTAGAACTCCCTGAGCCATCTGCAGCCAAGCTGGTACAGCACTGTGCAACACTGAGCAAAGATACTGGTCTGGATCTTAAAATGAACGTGCCTGGCTAAGACATCTGGTCTCTTAGAAAACTCAACCTGTGTATGATGCTGGTTGTGGATCTCTGGATATTTCAGCATTTTGCTCCTTGGTAAATCACCCACCTGGAGCCAGGCAGGCAGAAGGCAACAGGGCAATAAATGGAGTGCTGGATTTATCTGCGTTCCAGGCAAGTACTTTGATCTCTGGGTATGCCCACACAGTAAACTAACTACAGCAGATAAAACCATATTCTGGCCCTGTTAAGTGTGCAGCTTACAAGTGTAAATGTGGGCAATTTACTTACAGCACGAAATTATGAAACTGCTTCTCAGGAAACAACCTGCTCCTCCTCCCAGGGGCATAGCCCCCATATTCATAAATACTGTATTAAATGTTAATGTAATAGATCTCTAGGAATCCCAGGCCTGAGAGACAAAGGTGGAAGTCTGAAACAAAGATGACATACCTTTGGTGGAAGAGGATCAGGTCAAGGAATATTTAAGCAATCTGGCCATGTATGAGTACAGTGGCCCTCATGGGATGCACCCACAGGTGTTGAGGAAGCTGAGATGTCACTGCAAGGCCACTCTCAATCATCTTTGAATTATCATGGTGGCTGAGAGAAGTGTCAGAAGGCTGGAGGAAAGCAAAAGCAAACTTCAAGAGAGGCAGTACAGAGGACCCTGGGATCTACAGGCCAGTCAGCCTCATCTTGATCCCTGGGGAGGTTATGGAGCAGCTAATTCTGGACACCATTTCCAGGCATATAATAAACAAGAAAGTCATCAGGAATAGTCAGCAGGGATTCATCAAGGGGATGTCATGCTTGACCAACTGGAGTAACTATGAAGATGAAACTGCTGGCTTGGTAGATGAGGAGAGAGCAGTGAATATTGTCTACCTTGGCTTTTGACATTCACATAAGGTCTTCATTGAGAAGCTGATGAAATATGGGCTGGAAAGTGGACAGTGAGGTGGACTGAAAATTGGTTGGGTGACTGCACCCAGAGTGGTGATCAATAGAATGAAATCTAGTTGGAGGCAGGTAACTAGTGGTGTATCCCAGGGGTCAATATTGGGTCCAGTCCTTCTCAACACCTTCAGCAATGATCTGGAGATGAACCCAAGTGTACCCTCAGCAAGCCTACAGATGGCACAAAACTGTGAGGAATTGCTGATACACCAGAGGTTCATGCTGCCATCTAGAGAGACCTTGAAGGGCTATAGAAATGGGCTGTCAGTAACCTCAAGAAGTTTAGCAAGGAGGTGTGCAAAGTCCTGCATCTCAGGAGGAAAAGGAGATCCATGCTGGGGGCTGCCCAGCTAGAAAGCAGCTTTGCAGAAAAGATGTGGGGATCCAGGTGGACAGCAAATTGGACATGAGCCAACAACACGCCCTTACAGCAAAAAGGCTAATGGCATCCTGTACTACATTAGGAGTGTTGGCAGCAGGCCAATGGAGGTGATCCTTCTCCTTTGCTTATTCGTAGCAATGCCACACCTGGAATACCATATCTCCACTGGAGACAGCCCAGTGAAAGGCTACTATGATGAAACTAAGAAACTGGAACATTTCTTTTATGAAGAAAGGCTGAGAGAACCAGGAGGGTGAAGGCTAGAGAATGTTTAGGTAGGTTCTTACCTGTGAATATAAATATCTGAATGGAGGGGGCAAAGAAGACAGAGCCACTCTCTTTTCAGTGGCCCCCAAATGATAGGACAAGAGGCATCAGGCACAGACTGAAACACGGGAAGTTTCCTCTAAACATTAGGAAAACCACTTTCTCTCTGTGAGGGTGACCCAGCACTACAACCAGGTGCCCAGAGAAGTTGTGGAGTCCTAGGAGATACTCAACAGCCATCTGTCTGGATATGGTCCCAGGCAACTCACTCTGGGTGGCCCTGCTGGAGTAGGGTAGTTGGACGAGAGGACCTCCAGAGGTCCCTTACATCCTCAACCATTCAGTGATTCTGTAACGTACTCACTTCCCTTTTCTTTTACCTCTGTTTCTAGCCATGAATGTGCTTGAAAATTTCCTGAAAGCAAGCACATGTCATCTGTCCTGAAAGCCCACACAGCTTCTGCACCTCTGCACCTGCCATCTGTACTGATCCCTCGGGACGCACAACAGAGCCAGACACAGTGGGACACAGAGTAATTCACCTCTGTGATCCATGGCATGCACTCCAATGGTCTGGAATTCCAGTTTCCAGCAAGGAAAAGATATTGCTGGCCTTCAAGTGGCAACTACCTAAACCCAAGTGGAGCAAGAAGTTAGACTGACATTTCATTCCCAAGCTCGATGACTTAATTGCAGGTTGGGTTTGCATATGGGTTGGGCAAAAAATACAAGTCAGGTTCATTGGCTGGGAGTTGCCATGGGTAAAGAAAGTCACTGTGAAAGAAACAGAGCAGGCAAAGAAAACCAGAAGAAAAATGAGGACACAAATAGCAATGAGCTGATAAAGCAGCACTCTGAAAACCAAACAGGAACTTACTAAAAATGAATGTGACGGAAATAAATAATGATGAAACTTTTATTTACTATCAAAAGTCTATTTCCTCCCCCTTATCACAAAACTCCTACTGATAATAAGAGTCATTTGCTGTGGTTGTCAGAGAGTACTTAGTCTTGAATTTATGCTCAAGGATGCAGTGAAACACAGATTTGTTTTTTTCCTCCTTCTGGTGAGTTGGACATCTTTGGCGAAGGAGATGCTGAGGCACCAGGTAAAAAATAAAGCTTGTATTTGCTGTTTTATAGGAGATGTGGGAAAAATAAAATGTCTCCTAAATTCACAGAATCATTCTGGTTGGAAAAGACCTTGAAGATCATCGAGTCCAACTATTAATATAACTTTACCAAGTCCAGTGCTAAACCATGTTCCTGAGCACCACCTCTACACGTCTTTTAAACACCTCCAGGGACAGTGATTCAACTACCTCCCTGGGCAGCCTGTTCCAGTGTTTAAAAACCCTTTTGGTGAAGAAATTTCTTCTAATATCCAACCTAAACCTCCCCTAGTGCAACTTGAGGCCATTTCCTCCTGTCCTGTTACTTGTTACTAGGGAGAAGAGTCTGACCTCCCTCTTTCTACAGCCTCCTTCCAGGTAGTTGTGGAGAGCAATAAGGTCGCCCCTCAGCCTCCTTTTCTCCAGGCTAAACAACCTTGGTTCCCTCAGTCACTCCTTGTAAGAGCTGTTCTCCAGATCCTTCATCAGCTTTGTTGCCCTTTTCCAGACTTTCAAGTCTTTAGCTGTCTGCACAGTGCTGCAAAGGAGTGAGTAGGAAGACTGATCACAGAACCATGAGCATAACCCTGCTATGTGAAGGAATATTCAATAAATGCTCACTTACTACTGAGGGGCTGCTTGGCAAATCTATCTACTGGGCTTTGTACTTCTGACATAAAAGGTGAGTATGCCTCAGCCTCTTGAATGTGAAGATGAAATTATCTTTCTTTTCTGGGGAAAATGTCAGGCTTGTTTTGTAACTGACTCCTGCTCTATTCACAGGTAGGCATTCACACATTTATCTATTGTGAAAAACGAGGTGAGCAAAGGGGAGAGGGTCTGTTCACATAATTTTTCATTTGCAGTTGTTCCTTAGCGTGCAAACCGTATCACTAAATAACACTGAACCCATGAAAAAAGAGGACACCTTTAGCCTTGACACTTGCGTCTTTCCCCAGCCTCTGGAAGCCTCCCCGGTCCCAGTGCCTCTATTTAAACTCCCCTTTTTTGCCTCTTCTCGTCCCACGCTGACGGCAGCACCGCCGATGGTTTCTCTGAGCAGCGCCGGCTCAGGGCAGACACGAACCCTCACGGCCCGGATCCCCGCTCCCTCCGCGCTGCCGCAGCCCCCTCACCCGCTCTGCTGCGGGACTCCAGGGGACCCGCGGGCCCAGCGATACCCGGCCCGGTCCCGGCGGCCGCGCTCCATCCCCCCGCCACCGCCCACAGGGGCAGCGCTGGGCAGGGGCTGGGGCCGCTGTTGAACCGGGCCGGGCTTCCCCTCACCGCCCCGCCGGCAGGGGCGGGCCGGGCGGTGACTGCGCTGTAGGCGGGCGGTGGGAGGCGAGGCGAGGCGAGGCGGTGCGGTGCGGTGCGGCGCGTCCCCGGGCAGGCGGGCGGACGCCGTGGTGCCGCTCCCGGCTCGGGTTGCCGCTGCCCGGCCCCGCCGCCGTGCGCGTTTTGCTGGGGGCCGGTAGCGCTGCTCCCATTATGTTCAGCCATGGCGTGGCTGGCGGGCGGGCTGGCCGAGCTGCGCTGGTACGCGCTGGTCGCCCTTTTCGTGGCGGCGCTGGCCACCCTGGCCGTCTACTTGGTGCAGTACGCGCTGCTGGCCCTGCGGCGGGGCCGGCCGCCCCCTCCGCCGCTGCCGCCACCGCCGGAGGATGAGTTGCTGGAGGAAGGCGGCTCGGTGCTGGCCTGGGCGCTGTCGCTGGGCAGCTGGAGGCGGCAGTGGCGGCGGGCCTGGGTGGCGGCCCTCGGCGCCGAGGCGGCGGCGCGGGCGGTGAGTGCCGGGGATGCAGGTGAGGGGCGGCGGGCGGGAGGGAAGAGGGGAGAGGGGAGAGGGAGCCGCCCCGCCGCAGGGTTCGGCTTGGCAGCACCGGGCGGCGGCTTCCCCGCGCCCGCCGGATCGGGGGCCTGGGGAGGGAGGACTCGCCGGGGAGAGGGCGGTGTGTGCCCCTGAGCCGGAGGAGGCTTTCCCCGCCCGGGCTGTAGGTATAGGTAGGCTGGGACTTGCTCCAAAGGTATATCGGGGTGCCGTGAGCACGCTGCTGACAGTGCCTGCCGGTGTGTTACTGCCCCTCCATGTGCGTTTGTGTATGTGTGTATGCATACGTATGTGTGTGTGGGTATGAATATACATATCATAGAGTCATTGAATGGTTTGGGTTGGAAGGAGCATTAAAGATCATCTGTTTCTAAGCCCCCTGCATGGGCAGGAACACCTCCCGCCAGACCAAGTTGCTCACAGCCCCATCCAACCTGTCCTTGAACACTGCCAGGTCGGAGGCAGCCACAGCTCCCCTGAGCAACCTGTGCCTGTGTCGCACCACCCTCACAGTCAAGAACTTCCACCTAAAGCCTAGGTCTTCCAGTTAAAATCGTGACCCCTTGACCTATCTCTAAATTCCCTTGTAGATGTACGTTTGGTGGCTGCTTGGCAGGAACTTGCAGGAAGCAGCCAGCCAGAGGCACAGAGTAGATAGATGCGTGGGAGTGGGGAAGGATGGGGAGGAAAGCTGTGACCCTTGTGGCTCCTGGTAGGGGCTCGTGCCATTGATAAGATTGTTCAGGCGCAGGGAGGAGGAAACAATGGAAACTTCCTGTCCTGTGCGCAGGCCTGTGGCCCGTCCTTCAGCAAATAAATCCCAGAGCTGGGTTTCTTTCATCTGGTCTTAGGCCATGCTGAGCCCGTGTGCCTGTCAGTGTAATGCTGAGAGGTAGCATCCTCCAGACAGCACAGGATGATGGCCTCTCAGTTTTTGGGCAGTTTGCATTTAACCCAGGTCGGATAAAAAATGCGCAAAACGTGACACCCCCTTCCCATCCCATCTTGCAAAGGGCACAGTGTGACATCCCGCATGGTGGTTTGTAGTGTTATGGCTGGTCTAAGAGGTGAGGCTGTGGCAACCTGGACCTGGGGACTGGACCCTTGCCGTGTCAGTGGCAAATGTTGAGGCCAAATTGCCTAGGAAGTGGCATGTACCTTAATCTCCTGATTTGTGTGCAGCTTTCTCCCTAGGTCTAGGAGGTCTCTCTGTGGCTGGAGCTTGCCCTCCTACATCTCCGGGGGGAGGCGGGGGGAGAAGGGAGGGCAACATGTGTGTGCGTGAAAGATAAGGAAAGCAGTTTAACACTTCCAAGTTACGGCTCTAAGTTAGGGCAGCTGAAAGAGAATGCTCCATCTGCCCTCTCAAATTGCCTGGTGCAGTTTGAGAAAAGCATGGGTTGTACAAAGAAACAAAGGTTTGCCTTGTGCTTGTGGAAGTGGAGAGGCCGCACAGCTTGAGCACAGGTGCTAAGAACTGAAACTAAGTAGAAACAAGCAGCATCTTCTCCTGCACAGCCAGAGACCAAAGCTACTTCCATAGGTGCACACACACCCCGAAGCAGCTGGAGCTGTCTCTAGCCACGAGTTCACTGCCTGGCACTGCAGCATGGCGTGGCTCCTGCTGTCAGCCTCCCAAAACAATGTCAGCAGCACACTGCTAATGAAATTCTGCCATGCAAAACAGCCTTGGATGGTGAGGGAAGCAGTGGTGATGGCTCAGTGTGGGTAGCAGGTGGAGAATGGGAGTGCTGATTTCTCTGAAAGTATGACCTCACTGCCAAAACAGGTATATGTTGTGAAGACTGAATAGCTGTCATCACTGTCATCACTGCCTTCCATCACAAATGAGGAAGGATTGGGGATAGGAAGGCTTCTTTCCCCAGTTCTGCAAGATGTTACCTGGGGTTTTTTAGTTTTGTTACAGTTTTAGCATTTAAAACTGCAGCACTGTTTAGTGCTTTCTCAAACAGAGCAGTTTCACTGAACTCTGCTCACAGGCTTCACTCTGTGCTGTGTACCTTGATATTCTGCTACAGGGAAGGATGAGATATGATTAGGCCCATAGTTATGTCCTAAGTATAGGCTTTCAGGATCTACTCTGTATTAAGTAGTGAGCTGTTGTGCAATTAATACACATGGGTATTGACATACATTTGCAGTTCTGTCTCCAGTTCTCCCAGGAGTTTCACCAGCAGTTTTTATCACTCTTTTTTAAGTGATGGGTTGATCAGCTAATGATGGTTCTCTTTTTTTTCTTTCTTAGGATTCACAGTCGCTTACATTTGAAGAAGATGACCTACCAGAACCACTTGAGCTAGAAGTTAAACAAGTTGTTAGCATTGTAAAGTCAGCTCAAGAGAAGGTAAACTCCAGTTTGGTTTTGTTCCAGTATACTTTTGGGCAGGGAATGTTAACTTTTCTTATTAGCATCAATGGCTGGTTTGTTTGTCAATACTTCTGTACACTTGATCTAAGTTTGTCAAGGCTGGTAAGAGGCTGCCCACTCTCCCATGACTGTCAGTCACATGGCTTCACATCCTACTGCTGAGGCATTGAGTGGGGAATTCATGAAGAAGGAAAGGGACACTTCTTCTCTGGGACAGGAAGATGTCTTTGTCTGCCTCTTGCTGTTTGTCTGCCTCATTACAGGTTTACTTCATAAGTAGGAGCTGGGTAAGGATTAGTGAAACAGCTGTGAAGTCCAGAGGGTGAAGTCTTTACTGAATCCTGTATTCAGTGAGGAGTCAATGGTCTCTTTCTTCCTCTCCCACCCCACATACTACAAAGTGGTTTCCCCCGTGCTTAGTGCATATGAAATTAAAGTAAAGCTGAAAGTGACTCTTAGAACAGGGTAAGAAAAATGTATGTATGCTTAGTATCAATGATAGTTTCTATATTTTCAGCCCAGTGACTGTAGCTACTAGTCATATCTGAACTGGTAATGCTTTTCTTCTTGTTTTGCTTTATTATTTTGTTTTGTTTGTCTGATTTAATGTTGAGCAGCTCTACTCTGATTCCTTTGAAAGCTATGCATGCTTATCTGCCTGATGCACAACTTATAGGCACACCCTGATGTTTGGCAGCTGGAGGTAGCCAGCATAAAAAGTTGTTTGTGTACTTTTTTTTTTTTTAATTCCTTTTTCCTTTTATTTCCTTTTCCCCCTACCAGTGGTCCTTGTCCCAGCAATGTGGGTGAAGAGTCTGGAGCTGGTGGGGCTGTAGAGTTGACACTGGTGTTACTCTGTGTCACTGGAAGACACCACAGTGGGAAATTGTAAGGAGAGGGGATTGCTAGGTTTAAAAGTGGTATGAACAGCCTCAACTTAGACACTGGCCAAACCTCCTGGCCTTCTCCTATGCAAACACGTTTGCAGCCCTGCCTGCCCTCCAGCACATTGCACTGCACTGCCTTTGTATTGTTAGTCATTAGCTTTTATTTGCAGCATTTCTCTGTCGGTTGCTGCCTTCATATATTAGCACACCACTTCAGGTTGTGCCTCAACTGAAGGTTCTCAGAATACTGTGCCTGTGGCTGGACTACAATGAGGCTAAAACCCACTTTGATCTTCTCAGAACCAAGGGCTGCGCTGCAGTCCTGGATTTTCCTAAAGTCACATTGTAGCACTGGGAGCATCTCTGTTGCAGTCATCAGCTAACTTCTGTGTTGTTTAAATGTAGGTTCTGACTTCTGAAGCAAAGAGGTAATTTAGTGCCTATGGTGCCTCCTGAGCACCTTAACCTGCTTTTTTTAACCTTGGGCAGCAGAAGGTAGCAAGTGCTGCCTCCACAGCAGCCCAAGCCTGGGGAACTGCTGGATGCTGTGGGGCTGTTCGCTTTCTCTCCACTACCTATGGCTTTGCAGTCCAGCACCTTCCTTTGTGCCATCCCTGGTCCTTGTCTGACCTTGGGTTGAGCCATTTCAATACACTAATCGAGCTGTTACACTGTAGCCATCAATCTAATGTAGGTTTGCAACAGCTTAAACCAATATAAGCACACTTACAAATGTATGGGATTAAAGATGTTTGCTTATGTAAACTGGGTTGTTCTGAACTGTCCCAAAACCCATTTCCATAATCTTGTGCACAGCTGCTGGAAAAATTTCTCTGAATTATTCGTACTTCTTCAGGTACAACCTGAATATTTATTTGGATTTTGGCGTATAATAACCTTAGAGTGGCACTGGGTTGCCACTTTCCCTCTTTCCTGAAATGCATACCTTTTTCTTCCATATGGTGTCTCTCTTAGATGTTCCTTACATGGTCCAAAGACGGGGAGTTGTGGTGTTTTCTCTCCCCTGTCTGAGTCCCTGTGCTTAAAACTCTTAATCTTTGTGTATGAAATTGAAATCTCTCTCCACAGTTTGTCTAAACTCAAACTTCTGATACATGTTTGTAATTCACTACTGGTGTGACTGGCTCTGCATGTAGTTTGTGACCATATGTTTCATGTTTATCAGTGTTGTAGCATCCCACAGAGCTCTGTGCTTGCCTGAGGCATCAGCTGGCACAAGAGTGTTTTCCTGCAACCGGTTCAACGTGCTGCTTTACTTGTGATCTGCATGGCAAGAGCATTTGGGTGCCTTGATTCAGCAGCCAGGGCTTGATTTATTGCATGGTGTTTCAAATATGTACTTGACCTTGCATAAGAGAGGTTGTGGTCATCAAAGGAAGTGGAAGATTGAGGGTAAGAGGTTGAAATAGCAGTAAACATTGGATGTGTAATGCTTTATGCAGCCATATGCTGATAGAGCCCTGTGGTATGTCTTCTGTGGTGGCTGGTCCTTTGTCCTTTTGCATGCTGGGCCATGGAGTACAGCCAGGCGATGAGCCTACCTGGTGCTGGGAGCAAGCCTCCTGCCTGGGAAGTCTCTCATGCAGTTTTGCTCTGAAACAATGTGGGATTGCCAGCCAGACTGTAATTACTATATTGCTGCTGGCAGCCCTGTTTATGAGCAGGACGCACGCTGACGCATGCAGTCCGTAGGTGTATACAAAGTGAGAAGAAGCAGAGCCTTGGAGAAACTGAAAGCTGTAAAATTGGTGTGTGCTCCACAGCCCAGTGCTGTCGGCATGGTTGGGGAAGCTGGTGGTTGTGAGCTTGGACAAAGCTGTTGTGGTGGGGACAGAGCTGCTCCGTGGCTGATGGTTACACCACAGTGCATCTTGACAAAGCCTCTATTTATGCGTCGCCTTCTCTCCAGCTTTGGGCCAAAGCCTATATATATAGAATGAAGTGGCCTGTTTTCATTGTGTGGTATTGGTTGTTCTGTTTTAATAAAGTAAACATTAGCACTATTCTTAGCTAATTCTTCTAATGTTTCCAGTACTGCAGTCTATTTCCAGAGGTTTTGAGCTTCACAACAACAAACAAAAAAGGCAACAAAAAAGATGATTCTCTTGATGGGAACTTGGCACAGAGAATTTGGATGGAGTAGGCTGTAAGAGAAACCTCCCTTCATGCTTAAATAGAAAGGGGTAAAATGTCCTCGGAGTGCCATTCCTTTAATAAGTGATAATAAGTTGCTATAGAAGAACGGCTGTCTTGGATTGCAACAGCAAACATAAAAACTTCAGGTCAATTTTTGTGTGATTGATCTTTCTGAGGGAAATTGTGGAGCGAAGAGAGAGCTATTTTACAAGCCTGTGAGCTCCTGTGAGCTGTGCAGCACGTCTGAAAATGTCTTATTCACCCACACAGCTGTTGTAGCTTCACTTTGGTGCCACTTTGTAGCCACCCTGCTGTGAGCTGGTAGCCCACCTTTGTGTTGCACTGGGGCATCAGGGCTTCCAGTTCCACTTGCTTCAAAGCAGGTAGACACATTGTGTAGCAAAAGCTGCTTTCTTCTCCGGGAAAAGCTGGGTTTGTGTTGTGACCACTGCACTGAGAACTGGGGCTCATTCTTGGTTATGCATGTGTGTTTATTTCTGATTATTTTTGGTGGGGTGAACTGCCCTGACTATCGTGTGCAGTTCCTATTGTCCTTTAACTCCCTGTTTGCTTGAAAAGCTGTTCTGGAGCTTTGCTGCATTAATGACTGGGTTGTTCCAGTTTTTTTACAAGCCAAAGTGGAATCATAGCCCAGGCAACTTTTTCAGATCTTTTTCTTGCTTTTTAAAAATACTTATGTACTCATTTAAGCTTTTATTCATAATGAATTTACTTTGCTTCCCTGGTGCTTGCTGTCAGTAAATACATTCTGAAAGAATTATATTTTCTTCCAGTCTTTGTTTACCTTCATGTAATGGGTTGACCCTGGCTGGATTCCAGATGCCCACCAAAGCCACTCTGTCACTCCCCTCCTCAGCTGGACAGGGGAAAAATATAATTAAAGGCTCATGAGTTAAGATAAGGGCAGGGAGAGTTCACTCACCGTTTACCATCATGGGCAAAACAGACTTGACTTGGGGAAATGAGTTTAATTTATTACCAATCAAATCAGAGTAAGATAATAAGAAATAAAATCAAATCTTAAAACACTTCCCCCCCACCCTACCCTTCTTCCATACTCAGTTACACTCCCAATTCCTCTGTCTTGTCCCCTCTGTAGCACAAAGGGACAGGAGTGGGAGTTGCAGTCTGTTCGTCACACGTTCTCTCTGCTGCTCCTTCCTTCTCACACTCTTTCCCTACTCCATCCTGGGATCCCCCCCACGGTCCTTCATGAAATTCCCCAACATCAGTCCTTCCTGAGGGCTGCAGTTCTTTGCAAACTGCTCCAGCACAGGTCCCTCCCAGGGGTGCAGTCCTTCAGGAACAGACTGCTCCAGCATAGGTACCCCACAGGGTCACAGTTCCTTCCAGGAGCCTGCTGGGCTTCCCAAGGAGTCACAGCCTCCTTTGGCCAGCCATTGACGCTGGAATGGGTCCTCCAAGGGCTGGAGGTGGTTATCTGCTCCACTGTGGACTTCCATGGGCTGGAGGGGGACACCCTGCCTCTCCGTGATCTTCACCATGGGCTGCAGGGGAATCTGTGCTCCAGCTCCTGGAAAAATTCCTTCCCCTCCTTCTTCACTGACCTTAGTGTCTTCAGGGTTGTTTCTCTCACAGATTATCATTCCACTCTGGCTGGTACTGCACATTTTTCCCCCCTTAAATATGTTATCCTAGAGGCACTACCACCATCACCAT
Organism: Calypte anna; assembly: GCF_003957555.1. Taxonomy (NCBI): domain Eukaryota; kingdom Metazoa; phylum Chordata; class Aves; order Apodiformes; family Trochilidae; genus Calypte; species Calypte anna. The sequence continues at coordinate 110,415,693 of NC_044244.1, read as the reverse complement.
GGGCTCAGCCTTGGCCATCTGGGTCCATCTGTCATTGACTCTGTTGGACTTGGGGGAAACTTCTAGCAACTTGTCACAGAAGCCACCCCTGTGCCCCTCCCACTACCAGAATCTTTCTATGCAAACTCCATGTATTTGTCTAAATAAGTTGTTCCTTAAGTCTTCTTTCACCACATTGGTTTGCCTCCTAAGTCACTTCTGTGCACCCATTCTGTGCAGCTAGCAGCTGCTGTTATATCCAGTGTCTTGAACTTGGTGGCTTGAAGTGACACACAGCCCTACAGGTGAGGCCTCACCATGCAAGGAGATTACTTCTTGTATCTCTGAAAGTACTTTTTAAATGCATTTTAGGCTTTTGATCTGCCCTTCCAGTGGCTACGTCACACTGTGGCTGACTTCATGCATCTGGATATCTCTTCTTTTGGTGTTCTGCCAGTGATAAGATGCCCTTTGTAGGAGTAATATTTGTTAATTCTCATACCCACAAGCTCTGTATTTTGAATTGCATTTCTTTTCTAGTCTTCAAGGATTTTCAGCTTTTCTGTGTGATGTCCTAATTTTCTTTTACATTGCTATTTTGAGTTTGTTTTCCTCAGCATTGCACTTTCTTTCAGATTTCTCCTGAGGGATTGTGAACATTAAATATGCAATAGGGTTGGCACCTGACAGGCTTCGTTGTAACTTGTGTTGAGCTTTCACATCCTTGCTCACTGTACTGTCCTCTCTCTTTCAGACACATCCCTTTTCATCTTAACGTGGGAATGATGAAGTATAAGCTTAATTATCAGTGGGGTGACCCTACTGAAATAGAGAAGGCTACACAATGGGTCTAGCCTACCTGAGAGCTGAGTGTCTTGTCAAAGGAAGACATTAGGGTTGGGATTTGTTGGGTTCAGTGGAGATCATACCGGCTAGGGCACTGTCAGGTGGCCTGCCTGTCTTCCAGATGCTGCAGCAGATGTGCATGGGCCTCCTATAGGCATGTTGCACCTCTGTCAGCCTGGCACAGGGGTCAGGGATGCCTTAGCACCCCAGCAGCACCATGTGCCTGTGGCTTTGAAACTGAATCTCTCTTCAAGCTACTGCAGCACAAATTGGCAAACCTCTCCTGAGTTTTAGTGTCTTCCATTTCTCTCTGTCTTCAGCTGTGCTGTCTCCCAAACTGGTGTGTAAAGACTTGTGTGTTAGTGAGGCTGAACTAGCAGGTGTCTTTCTGGTAGAAGTACTGTTTCCTGTTCTTGCACCACTTGCTGCTTGCTTTATTTGATACGCAGATTGAAAATTATTATTTCTGTCCTGTCTCCTTGTACCCCTTGCTTCTTTTATTCCCTCCTCCCTGTTTTTCCACTTTTTTGAGTTTGTATGTCTGTTGGCCTCAAAGGACTGGATAAATTCACTTTTCTTGTCAGTTTCTTCTTTGTTCCTGACATGGCAACTCTCTCCTGTGCTCATTCCATCACTCACCATGCCTTCACCCTGGTGTTTATCATCATTTTAGAAAACCAGTCTGGGGCTGTCTTGGTATATTTGCAGGAAAATTTGCTTTGATCCTAGCTTCTAAAAATCTGGGTTAGAAATTGCATATTTCTTCTTCCCTTCAATTTGTCTGTGTCATTTGGCAACTCCTTGAGTAAGAAGCTACAAAAAGCCCCCCAGAAGTTAATGCTTTTGTAACCAAGATGGTGTAATTCTTTTGAACAGCGGAGTGTTATGACTGAAAAGGCAGAAGTTTCTGACTGGAAATTTTCTTAGGGTGAGGTTTTAAGCTCAGTACACAAACTGCCTCTTTGGCTGTTGACGAGGTAAGTTTTCCCTGCCAAAAAAAAAAAAAAAAAAAGCCTTCTCCTCTGAGTAGTACTCCAAAACAAATACGGGAAATGAGGGGCATCCTACATCTAAGAGCATACTGAACCCTACAGTGAAGATCAAGGAAGCTTCCACTGCATGGCTGCCTCACATTGTATACTCATTTTCCTGTGAAATTATTAAACATTTGTATAAATTACATAATGCTGAATAACCCACTCTTTCTGGAAATCAATGCCAAATGCATTAAAAGCTGTTCCTTTACAGAAGAAAACCTGTAATGCTGAGGGTTTTTGACGTGCAGGTGATGCAGTCAGAGCTTGGGGAAGATGAAGGAGCCCTTCCCCAGCAGGGCTCTCAGACTTTTCCCCTGAAGTCAGGGCCCTTCACCCACCCTAAAGGGTGGTGAAGGCCCCTACAGGGCCACAGAAAGGACCCCACTGCCATGTGCTGAGAGAGGAGGGAGCAGTAACAAGGAGGCTGTGTATAACACATGGATCAGTGGGGTGCCAGTGACAAAACTGTGACCTCTCAAGTGAAGAGGACCCCACATGTGAGGAGAAGAGGCATTCCAGAGCTTCTTGAGGTGATGCAGCTTCTGCTGCTACTTCAGAAAGGAAAGAAACTGAATTTCTGCTGTTCTGTCTGGAGGAACCACAAAGGGAAAAAGTCAAGAGATACAGGGGGAGGGCAAAGCAGGGGGAAGGACTTTAATAGCTGTGGGTACCCAAGTTTGGACACTTCACTTCCTTAGAAAAATACTTGTCTTACTGCAGCTGAAGTGCTTTCTCAGTCCTCGTGTATATGAAAGGTTTTTTAGGATAATTTTATGAACAAGTTTAGATATGCATAAGCAAGGTGTGTGGAACTGTACAGCAGCAAATTGGGTGCCTGTGTCAGGCAGACAGGGAAGAGAGTCCAGCTTGGTTGTGGGGTTTTGACGTGGCACATCACCCTCATGGTGGGCCACTGTGGTCAGGGACAGTGTCAGGAGATCAGGGGCAGGGATGGAAGGTGTTGAGCAGAGAGCAAGAATAACCCTGGTATGGGGGTGATCGCATGCCAGGAGGCAGCTCAGTGCAGGGAGGGACGGACAAGGGCTGAGGAGGAGTCGAGGTGCAGCCTTGCCAGCAAAGGCACCTGAGGAAGGGCTGGGAATGCCTTCTGCAGGATGTCCCCAAAGTGCATGGGCTGCTTGGGCTGGAGGGAGGTTAGTGCCACAGAGTTGCTGGAGAGAGAAAACACCTTGGTCTTGCTGATGGAAGATCCCATTTTTTTTGTGTGTGGCTACTTCACCACACCCTGTTTCTGCCAATTTAGGTGGTCTTGTTTGTCTAGATGTAAAATGGCAAAGGAGAGCTGAGACATGACCCCTCTAGGAGTTCAGAATTAGCCAGCCATAGCTGCTCTGTGGTGGTGCAAAGGTTTAATTTTTAAAGAGCAGTTTGATATAGAAATGACAGGTTTTCTAGACTCTCAAACCCAGTATTGATGCCTGGTTATGTCCAGGGTATGGAGAGGTAGAAGACTGATGAAGAAGATAAATGACTCCCTTCCCATCAGTCCAGATGCTGCTGCTTTCTCTTTTTGCTCTTCTTTGCTCCCTCCGTCCTCTTTTTCTCCCCTGTTAATCAGAAACATTTGCTTTACCTGGCTCCCTTCTACTCTTCCTCTGTGCTAAGAGGATGAATTTGAGGAAGCAGGCTGGATGGGGCCTTGGAAAAAGAGGAGCAATGCACAGGAATCTTCAGTATTTGTCTTCATGTGAATGTTTCAGAGAAAATAGCCTGCTTATTTCTGCTCTGGTCTATCAAATTCATCCACTACACTTTTAAGGGAATGTCACTTAAAAAGGGAACCAGCAGTTGTGGTCTCTTTAATCAACTTCTCACTTCTTGTGGCAGCTTCTTAAATGAAAACAGAGTTGCTTTCTCTTCAAATTCTAGCCCAGAATTCTACTTCTCTCAGTGTTCTGACTCCACAAGCCACCCTGCTCCCAGAACAAAGGGATTCACTTGACAGAGAGATACACTTTTTCTATTAAAAATGTAGAAAAACTCTTTTTTTTCTTGGTTGGATTCAAAATTAACAGACCTCTGTACCTGAAGACCCCAGTTATTTTATTAGAAGTGAGGGGAGGAGTAGGACTTGGTAGATGTCTTTGGCAGAAAATAAGTTAATCAAGGAGACTAAAAGCCCAAATGCTACTGGTTTGTGCTTGTTAAGTAAAAGCATAAATATTTTTTTAAATGGGTGTAGCATCTCTTGGCAAGATGTAGAAAGAAGTGGAAATTCCACCACCAGAAGCATCTGTTTTCATCCTAAAGTAAACTTAGAAGTAAACATTACTAAGGAAAAAGTGGCACATGGACTCAGCTACCAGTCTCTTGCCGAGCTATTTTTTTTTTTTAATGTAGTAATCAATTGCATACCAGGCAACCTTTGCTCTAAGACATCCAGAAATTCCAGAACAATTGCTCTGCATCACATGTACAGCAAGTCCAACTTGTTCTGAATACACTGAGCTTCTTTTGCATGTGTGGATGAAATGCTGCATGGATGATACACCACTGCATTTAGGACGTGCAAGTGTCATCAGCTTTTGCATCAGAGCTGCCCTTTTCCCTCCTTTGCCCTCCAAAAAGAAGATTTGTCCATTTCTGAAGTATAGTTTGCAGAAGACAAACCTGAAAAGTCAGATTTTTTTGCTTCTGAGTGTGTATGGAATTTTTAGTTGTCATGGCCCCTTCTTTCCCCCTCTTGTTTTTAATTAAGTCTCTACTTTAATGGATGTGCTCTGAAGCCCTTGATAATGCTCTAGTGCTTCTTATAATATATACTATAGAGCCCTGAGAGGTAAAAGATATTTAAGGAGAGACTGATAATGGTCTTCTAGAAGGTACACAATTCATTTTAAAGCCTTCAACTTCAATCCCAGTGTCCATAAGTGAAGCAGCAAGTGCACAAGCATAATTTGACAGCATATATGCAGATCTTCCATCAAACAAATCTTACAATAAATTAGTTGTCTTAGCCTTAACCTGCTTAACTTCACCTAGGTAAATCTAGCAGTGGAGCAGTGGTCAGAATAATGAGAGAGGGACAGCATCAAGCAGCTGTTTTCAGCCAGCAGAGTTGTTTGCAAAGTCAGCTTCTTTCCCTGGTGTAATGAGTGACTTCTGGCTTGTGTACCTAGGGCTTTCCTGTGCTGCCAGGCACTTTCCGCACACTGCAGGAAATTGGCACAGCAGCTCTGGCACCTTGGTCAGATTGCAGAGAAGAGGGAAGAATAAGCATTCAGTGTTTGTAAACCGAGTGTGATAACAAGTCAAATTACTGCTCATGAAAGCGAAGGAGTGTACTCAATGCAGTATGTTGCAATCAAGTGGTGTACTTGATTGTTACTTCTCCCAGACATTTAGCTCCATCACTAAATTTCAGGGGCTTTCTTGGTTTGGTTGGAGACCTGAATAAACGTCTGAAAGTTCCTGCCCCTTCCCACTCCACTGGGAACTGGAATTACCCATGCAAAATTCCCTTCTGCAGCAGCAGGGTTGTGCCAAAGTTTCACATTTGTAGGCTACGACTAAAACAAATCTTTCTTGGTAAAACCAGCTGTCCTATAGTGGGCAGGAGCAGGATTGAACTTCTTTGTCTCCCTTAGGCAAAATTGTGATCTGTGAGCTTTTAATATATATGTGAAACACAGAGAGTGGAGTCTTTGTCAGGTAAGGATAACAATAGAAAAATAATTCTGAAAAATACCAGAATTTCCAGTTACTAAATTCCATGTGGCATGAAGCAAACTCTTCAACTATGTTTTCTATAATTAAATGTAGAGAAGTAGATACGGGTATTGTTTACAGATCTCTCACCTATGGAATTTAGCATAATTCTGGTAGCTTAAAGTCCTTCCTTTTCTTAGTTCTTTTTTTGCCTTCACCAAACCTTCTGAAAACTAATTTGCTTCTCCCTTCCTTTGTCTCCCTTCACACCTTTTATTTCTTTAGGTGATTTCTTGCAATGTTGTGGGAGATTCTGTTACATTTGTTGTCACTGTCTCAGACACTTCCCAGGCAGCTGCTGAAGGTCAGTCGTACATTGTGAAAGTGTCTCCACTTCACTTGCAGGTAAAGTGTTAAGTGTTTTCTCTCCTCTTCCTTTTGTTATGTATAGTCTCCCAGCTGAGCTGAACATCCTGTTTGCAAAATGCATACAAGCTGATGTTAGCTCTGGTAAAACATTTGGTAATATTACAGTTTCCCTCTTGGGATAGTAATAAATTAAAAAATTAATAAATTAAGCTACCTCCTTAGGAGACTCTGGATAAATAACATGTTGGGTAGACTATTTGGATGTATAGAACAACAATATCCTTTTTTGACTGAGATGCAGTCTCAAAGATTAACTTCTGCATTTTAGACTGTCACTTTGAATTTACTTACTTGGAAACTGGTATCATCCTTCCTTTGGTGAGCCTTAGCATGGAGCTTGACCTACAATTTCTTTACAGGACACCAGAACATTCTCCAGTAACTTCTTTCCTATTCACAGCTTCAGCTTTATGTGAACGACAAAGGAGAAGATGTCAAAGTTGAGTGGCTCCTCATTAACGCCGATGAAACCAACTTTGAAATCCAGCCAACAGTGCAAGAGGTCAGTCAGTAAGTTTTACTTGTTGTAATGGTAGAGAAGATGGGTCTCCATCATTTTGGTGCAAAAGTGCTTTAGGTTAGCAGTAGAAATGTCTAGAGCTAAGATACTGGGTGAGGCTGCAAGAGCTGAAACAAAAATGCCATTCCTTTCTGCTGGGTGCCTTGGGTAGAAACATGGAGCAGTTGCCTGTTGGCAGTGCTGCATTGAACTGCGTCAGTGACATCTGCTGTGGTTCATCTGCCAAACTACATCTCTGGAATCTAGGAGCATTTCTTAAGGTTACTGAAGCATTAAAGATAAATGAAGTCTGTATTTGAGAGACAAATTACTTGGCAAACATTTTTCATACGAAGTCAAAGGCGTGAAATGTCTGCTCCTAAATGACCTCTTGGAGAGGACTTCTAAAATAACAAAAAAAGCCAATTGTAATGATATTCTGATCAAAGTAATTACAAAGTTGTTCCTTCCTTAACTTATAACATTTTTTAAATCAGGCAACAGTAGTTCAGAAAGAGCTCTGAAGAAACAGAATTATTTAAGTAAATTATGGGTGATCTAAAATATCTTTATACTTTTGGAACTGCATCTTATCTTAGTATGTAAACACTTGGTTCATTGGGAGTTTTTTATTGGGACATCCCCTGTGTGTTTCTTCATGACTGAGGCTGGATTCTGCCTTTGACTCTTCACAATTATTTTTTCCTATTTTGGTGAAAACATGGTGACTGAAACCTTCTTTACAGCAGTGGCACAACACTTGGTTACGTTTTGTGTAACTGATTTTCTAACTAACAGCATCTTTTAAAAACTAGTTTTTTTCTATAGTAGAACTGCTTCTAAAGACCTGTACTAAGTGACCTAGAATCTTAATTTATTACCACACTTTTTTACACAAAAATATGAATGTTATAACTAAAGCCAGACAAATCCTTTGAAGTGTGTTTTAATGTATATTTTCCTGTGCATGCGTAGCAATGTAGATGACCTTCACGTGTTGGGGTGGCATGGTGATTATTCACATATTGAAGAGTCGTTAAGTACTCACTGTCAAATGCAGATGAGTCTGGTACAGTCACTAGACTTACCTGGAGTTCACAAACAGAATTGCAAAGGAGTTGTTGCTTGCTGTGCTTTTCCCATGTTCTTAAATAGAGCCATGTTAATTTCTCAATAGTTAAGAACTTTGTATTCGCTTTGAATTTTCTATTAGCAGTTAGGGAAGAGGGGAGGAAAAAAAAATAAAAGAGCTAAAATCTGTGAGCAACCTACATCTCAGAAAGAGCTTCAGCTCCTAAACTTAAATGTCAACTTTTATGTCTTGTTTTTTCCTCTTTTGGAAGAAATATTATGTGTGCAAATAAATGCCTTCAATTGTTTGTGATTATCTACACAGTGCATTTGTCATCAGGCAAACAAGATGGGTATAATAACCTATTTCCTGATGACAGGGGTGAAGCTGCCTTGTTTTTGGCAACCTGACTGTTGCCAAACTGGTAGAGACTGGTAGGGCTTGGCTTAGCATGGTTGTGCATGTGGCTTTACGTGCTGGCTTGCCCAAAGCTAGCCACAGTAGCTGACTGTACACCCCTAGCCCACTTCAAACATAATGTAAAATGTGTTGCCCTAAGCTTTTTTGGTTAGCACTTAAGCCATTGTGGCTTGAATTGCAGAGGCTGTTGTGATGGAGCATTACTTTACAACTAAGGATGGGCTGACAGGAGGTTCTTTAACCAAACTGCTTTCCACATAACCATGGAAACATCAGACAATACCTATGAGGAGAAGTCAAATTATTGCTCTTGTTACCATTGAATAACATATGGAAGATTAGGTCAATGGCAAAGTGAGTGTTGGGTGATATTGTACAAGTTGACACCGTTCTTCATCAAACAGTGTCTGGGAACATAAATATTGGAATTACTGAAACTGAGGCTTTAGACATCCTACTTTACTTTAACATTTTTTTTAAAGTAGAAGAGTACTGTGCAGCTTGCAGAAATGTACTGCTGCCTCTTTGCTTGGTGGCTGTAGGAGGCAGAACAATGTGAAGAAAGCAGAGTCTCTGTGGGGCTGGGTGATGTTGTATGTTCTGAGCCATAGCGACCTGTCATCAAAGGGCCATGAGGTAAGAAGGCAGTGAAACAGGATTGATTTCTGTACACAACATTCCTGGGATTTTTATGAAACTCCTTAAATGTTTCTGTAACACCTGGGTAATTGGGAAAGGGCTGTTACTCCAAATCTGTTTTGACCTGTTGTGCAAGCTGCAAGCATAAGGAGTGCAGGAGTCACTGGAGGATCGTTCTTCTACACCTAAGAAAGGACTTTTGGAAGGCTTTTGGGATGATAGATTGCCTCTCGTGCTGAGGTGTTCTGTGACAGATGAGTGTGGTGCAGAGTGCCCAGGGTGACAGAGCAAAGCCTGTGCTCCACCAGCTTAGCAGGGGTGTGGTTTTCTGAGAGCTGGGCTGGTACTGCCTTGCAGCTTCATGGTGCTGTGTGGCACCATGGGTCAGGCAGTGCTGGAAGCTGGGGGGGCACAGCTGCAGTGTTAACAAAGCAACCTACCAGGGTTAGGCCTTCAGTCCCCCACTTGATCTCCCTGATGGTGCAAGCGGGGTGTCTTTGTTATCAGTGTGCCTTGTCTTTCTAGCAGGGCTTTTTGTGATGGCCATGGCACAGTGTTTATAGGCATACTCCCACCAGACAGCAGCATGTAGAAAGGTGCCTTTTTTCTGCTATGGTGTGATTATTGCATTTTCCAGCTGTTCTTCTTTTAAAGTCTTGTTCTGGTAATAGTAAAGCTTCTCGGTTAAGGCACCAGGTGAGAAAGGATGGATGAGTCCACTGTTGTTTAGTTCAGATCTTTGTCGCCTGCTTCAGTCTTTTCTTTAGAAAAGATACCCCACTGAGGTTTCTTCTGTGCCACCTTTGGAGCAGCTGGGTAGTAAACTGCTCTTTCTCTGATAGCTTAATTTAAAAATAGGCTCACTGTAGGTGAAGGCTCACTGAGCAGAAGAGATTTTCTGAGGAGCATGACACGGGAAACAGGCTTCTCTGCGGGCACAGGGAGGGCAGGGGTGGTTCACCATCTTCATACACCTTACAATTAATTATATGAAGCTACATCTGTATGCAGTATCCATGCTCTATTCTGACCTCTCAGAGACTAGTGCCAAATGCAGATTGCTGTGAGATTTTTGAATGGACAAATGTGAGTTATTTCCCTCAAGCAGCATGACTGTCTGTCCGTACCGTGCACTTTTTAGTAAGACCAAAAACCTCCAAGAGGTGCAATGATTTTTTTTCAGTGCAGCAGAGGATTAGCTTCTTCTCAGCTGTTGCAAGCTGGCGTAACTCCCATTAAATCAGTGGGACAGTGCTGATCTGCTTATCTGATGACCTCAGCTGTTCTGTCAGTGGGGTGCAAAGCAGTACAAAAACTTTAATAAAACACCATCATAAAATACAAACTTCTGATTTTGGGGCTGATAACTGTGCCTTCCTAACTTTCAAACACCATGCAACTTCTTCAGTGTGCATTTCTGGTTTCCTTTAATGGATAACATTATAAACTTAAGTAATTATTTGCATGATCTTTTGTTACAGTTTGGTTTTGGCAACAGAAACTCTCTCTCTCTCTCTCTCTCTCTCTGTCAAAGTTTTAATGTTCAATAAATAGCTTTGATGATTTAGATATACCAAATTAATGTTTGCCTTAACTTCTTTCTTCTGAGTTTTGAGAAGCATGATTGATTTTTTTCCTCTTAGGGACAGACAGCAGGGACATGTGCAATATCTGAAACACTCAGAGATGTTTTGAAGGACCTCTTTAGCTCAGTTTCTCCATCCGTGGTGTTGAGTACAAGGCCTACAGCCATAAAGGAGGTTCAGGTAAGCCTTATTTCTACCAAAATCTTTTTGTGAAGTATCCTTCTCCTTAGCGTTTTTGACTCAAAAGTGATTAAGTTTAACACTGCTTGGTGATGAGAAACAACTGGAGCACATTGTTTAAAACAGCATAACCTTGGGCAGTGAAGGCTTTGTGATTGTAGCTCGTGGGTGGCTGTTGCACATATCTGCTTCCCTATATCAATGTCACAGAAGTCAAAAGAAATTGGTATCTGCATATGTATCATCCTGGTTGTTCTGCTTACTTTTCACAGAATGTACAGAATGTAAGCCTTCTCCCTCAGGGCACTAGTCCACCAAAACCTCCAAGGGCTCACGAACTCAAACTGCTGGTGAAGAACATCGCTGTAAACCTAACTGATCACAGTGCTGCAGGTAACCTAGCCCATAGAATGCTGCTCATTTTCAAGCAGGGTTGTTTTTTTTTTCTTTTCCTTTCTGGTGAAATAATTTGGAAGTTCTGGGTTATGCCCTTTCTCTCAGAAGAAGATGTAAGAAATTGCTGTACTTCAAGACGCAGACTTAGGCTTGTACAAAACCTGTATTTTTTAGTTTGAGCATTTAAACATCTTGATCTTCTTATAAATAAATCCATAATTTTTGAAAACAGAACGAAATTGGCATATTTATAAAGTTGGTTAATTAGTTTCTGGATTTTAGTCTTACTTTCTACAAGTTATCACTTTGAGTGTACCCAACATGAGGGGCTCAGATCCAACCCTCCATTAGCTGTTAGCAATGACATCGGTTTGGTTCCATTATTACCCCATTTTGACAGCTGCTTTTCTTTACTTTTGAGCAGTTTAATGACTTGCTAAACTTTTCTCCATGCAAACCCTCCACAAAGTTGATGTTTTGTTGTCAGGGATTTTTTCCCTCTAACAAAGGACCTCTGTGGGCATGGGAGGGAGTACCTCTTTGCAAGTGGAGAATGAGGCCAAAAAGGAGGTCACTGCCTAGTGAAGTTGCACTGTTGGTTTGGCAAAAAAGCACCAGGCCTGCCAAGCAAGTACTCAAATTTCTTCAAATGCAAACACGCCTCTATCACTGATTGAGGCATGAGCAGGCATATTTCAGATTTTGTCAGTGGAAATACAAATTTGAGGCTCTTTTATTTATGGTCACTAACAATTCCATAACAGTCTTTTTAATGGAAGCTTGTGGCTGCTAAATTGGGCAAGGCATTAGTTTTGGATAAACATATCCTACTTGCTCTACTGATTTTTTCAGTTAGATGTAATAGGTTTCTGCCCCAGACTCTTGCATAATGCTGTTTTTGCTGTGCTTGTTGAAAGTGATTCCCCTGTAACTTTTTTGCAGGCTGTTTCTTTTTTTTTAAAAAAACAGATTATTTTTATAGAAGTTTTGGAACTCAGTGCAGTGAAATACCCTATATAAATAAAACTGTGCTGGAAACTGTAGATCACAGGAAAACCTCATTCAGAATTTATTACTCCATAATTCTGTAGTGCAAATGAAGCTTTTCAAAAGAGCAGATTATTTTGGCTGCCTTTAAAACTCATGAGATGAGATGAAATGAGATGAGATACCTTTATGAGCATACAGTGCATGCAACAGAGGATTCATCTTATGGGAAACCTTTCTGCCCCCTCTCTGAAAATGAGAGGAAGAGAGGACAATTAATGTTCTCTGCTTTGGAACCCAGATTTTGAGAGGCAAAATCACTATTTGCTCTTCAAAAAAGATATGGAGGGAATTTTTCTGGTTCCCCAGAGACTCTGGGAGTGTAAACACTTTGGAACTTATGAGTATCATTCTGGGGTTTAGCTGATACACTCAGAATTCTGTGGAAGTACTGCACAGCTGGGAAGATGCTAGCTTCTGGGCATAGCCTGCTGCCTTTTAATTATTGTTCCTTTCCCTTTTCCTGGCTTTGTCTTGCAGCAGTGATTAATTATCCTGTTGCAGCTCTGAGACTTGATAAAAGTGTGCAATGTTGCAGGCTGACCTGCATAGATACATAGAGGGCTGGAGAAGGTTGGTTTATCTGTCCTGATCATTATCATCCTATAAACCATGGGTGTTAGGATGATTTAGAGGAGCTTGTGTCTTTCCTGTAGATATGTTAGTTCACCTGGTGAGTAACCACAGAACTGGCCTCTGCTTATGGGCCGTGCCCATTTTTATCTCCTTAGTTTGTTTATGTAAACAAAGATTATCTTAGATTTAGTACTATATGGCCCACAGTGTATCATCTAGGCCAAAAGTGATTGCTGCTGTTAAGGAAAAAAATTCTTTGTTGTGTATTCCGGGGTGTGCAGGGCAGAAATGTTGAAATACCCTGTTCAGTGTCAGTCTGTCAGTGGCTTCTTTGTAATTTCAGGTGGAACTATACAACTTTTTCTGCCACAGGCTGCTGAGCTTTGCTGTCTGCAGAGACATATGTCTGGGCTAGCAGAAAACTGCTCCAGGTTCATTAACTCGGGCTCAGCTCACTATGAAAGCAGCTAAAATACTTACTCCAGAGTTATCTTGGATCCCAAATAAGCTGCCTGTACACAGTACTTTGTATCCTTCTAAAGCCTTGCCAGCCCAAACTGCTTCTGTGCCTGAGACAGGGCTCATCCACAACTCTGATGCACCACAGGGGACAGCTGAGAGCTTAAAATAAACACAGATTCTTCTGGACAATGGGAAGCAGCACATCTTTTGTTTGCTTTGCACACAGTCAATACTGAGCTTTTTGCCACTTTCCTTGATATTTTAGAAGCCTGGGACTGACACCATTTCTGATTCTGTGAAAAATGTACAAAACAAATTATTTTAAGAGTAGCACACTGTGCAAACTGTCTCCCCTCACAGTAGCAATATAACTAACCTAATCTACGTTTGCACCACTATCAAATTCCAAGATCAAGGTAGAGGTATTTCAGCACCAGCACTCTAAAATGCCATGGACTTGTTAAAAACTGCAGTACACAAACCCATTGTTAATTAACACTACTGTCACCACTTCCTTGCTAGACAAATCAGCTTGCTTTGATGTCCAAAGAGACCACAGTAGTAACTTCTGGGTATTTTTGAAGCAGCTGAAAGGAGCTTCACTCCCCCGCTGCTCACTCTCACACCACCACCTCCTTGTTGTACATTGTGTCTCCCTATCCTTGCTGATCATTTTATGCCTTCACATTTTTACTTAAGGCCAGAATCTAAATTTGAGCCATCATGTTTCACACTGAGTAGAATTATGCATAGGACAGTGATGGGGCAGTCTTGATCATTGCCATTAATGTAGGTGGTATACAAACTGAGGGAAGATGTTTATTCTGTGGGAGAGGAAAGGAAGTGTTTCTGCTAATTGGTTCATGTAAGGAAGGGAGTTCTTCACTTTCTTCTGAGGAAATGTGCCTCCTGGGGATGGAATGCTAATAGCTGGATATTGATTTTTTTTTTTTCCCTTACAGGCAGCACAAACCTTGCGTGTATAGTTCAATTGAATGACCCTATGCAGAAGTTTTCCACCTCTGTAGCCAAATATGCTGCAAATCCCTTTTGGAAGGAAGAGTTTATCTTGTAAGTAACTTGCCTACTGAGAATACATTTATGGGAAAGCATCTTTTTTTATTTAACCAATGTCATGTTTTTGAGGGAAAAACAGCATTTTGAAATATGTCCAGTTGGGTGGCTTTAGAGAAATCTGGAGCCAGTAGGGACTTCAGTTATCTAATTACTCTCTGACTGGAAATGAGATGAAATAGGTCTCTAGATCTTCCCTAGTGGATATCTGATTCTAGTAAATAACAGCAGTAACAGGCTTAATAAAGCACCCTTTGCTTCTGTACAATGCCAAGAAAAGTGTTATTAAGGTTTTGAATCCGCCTCCCTGTGAAAACTGCATCCGAGGAAATTTGATGTCTCTCTTTTCCCTCCCTGAGTGAAAAATGTAAATGTGCAAAAAAAACCCAAAACAAAAAACAACAACAAAAAACCATCTAAAAGACTGGTGGCTATGATTTAAAAGGGGGTGTAAAACTAGATAGAATTTTCTTTTGTACAAGAATGGGACTTTTTGACAGCCTGCACGATATTCTGTAGTTCACACAACTTCTGTAAATAAGGTCAAAAGTGAGCAGTTATAAAACTATTTTAATATCCACTTCCCAGCAGCAGTGCAAAAATATCTGGCAGCTTCTGTATTGTACAGATAGAGGAAGGGGGAGTCACTGATGGTTACTGATAGGTCAGAGGGGTTTTTCTCCAGTGGCTTTAAACATATGCACAGGCATGCAGAAACAGCTTCCCAGGGGAATGGGGTATAGGTGCTGCCATGCAACAGACTGCAGATACTGCTCTTTTTTCTACCAGGCTATAAGTGTGAGAGGCACTTCATGTGAAGTGGAGTCTCTTGGGTTCTTTCTTTGGCTTTGCTTCCCCTTCGCAGTTCTATTTATATGTATATTTATATAAATACATCTTTCAGAGAGTAATGCTGCTTAGCTCGTGTGACATTTTTCTTCACTGTCTATTCACAGCCTGGCATCCACTGTGTTCGTTCCTTCCTTGGCAAAGCAGAGGCTTAGCTTCCAAGGAACAAAGTGTGTATTCAGACATCTGCCTGCCTGTGCTGAGTGCCCTCTTCCTCAAGGAGTGTTGTGCACTTCTGTGTGCTCCTCTTCAACTTGAAAGGGGGAGTGAGCACGCACACAGTGCACAGATTTTTCTGCCTTCTCATCACAGCCTGCAGGACTGTGAATGTTCTTGGGTGTGCACTGCAGAAACAGGAGACCTGAAGGCAAAAGTGACATGCTGTTTGATTTGAGGGAACATGCTAGGATCAGTCATCAGAGGTTAGACATGACCTGCAGAACACTAGACCCCTCTGCATGTGTGCAGGGGGTAGACGTGGTTAGAAGTTGCTATAGTCAGCAAAGAAAAATGGATGTTGTAGAACAACATGGAAAAGTCCCACCTTTTTATGTGGTCTGGTGGTGTGTACAACTGCTTCTCATTCTGCTGTCAGGTGGAAAACACAGATAGGAAGCTCTTTTCCTTCAGACTCACACAGCCCAATGACTTTTAAAGTAGGATTGTAGTTATAAGAACTCACTGTTTTTGTGGGAAGCCCCAGATCACAGATGGCTGTGTTGCCATTAAGACTTAACGTGATGTGATTTATTCTCCACAGTAAAAGGGGGGAAAAATGCACTTCTGGATCAGCTTTTTATTTTAGAGTATCTCATAGTGCTTCAGCTACTGGGTCTGTGAATCACTCCAGCCATCTGTTGGTAGAACTGCATCCATGCTCAGTTTTGCAGAGCAAACATGTTCATAGTGAATTTGGACAGGAAATTTGTCAAAGTAATACCCTTTCCAACTGAAAGTGCAGAGAGAGGGCAGGCAGGATGTGATTAAGTTGAATGGAATTTGGCCTTGACGCTAGGAATAATGCTGGGTTTTCCACCACGTTGGCTGCTTTTCAGAAGTGCGTGAGGTAAGCTTGCAAACTTTCACAGATGAGTGATCAGGATTTGGCTGCATACCTTATTTCAAGTTAACATCCCCTCAACCACCCCTTTCCTTTCTTAAAAAACAAAAATAGCCACCACTCTGAAGACCAGTTTACTCATCACCATGTCAGGCTCCACTTCAGCTTCATGGGAAGAGCAGCAATAGAACTGTTAAGGTGCTTCCTTTCAAGTTTTGGAGGTGCAGAATGGGAGTGGCAGGAAAAAGCTTAAAACCTGCTGTAAAGATGATGTCCTACATCATCTAATGGAGGTGGGATGCCTGCGATCAAGATCACACCAGCCTGAAACACACCAGCCTAAAAAACACGTATGCATGCCCTTAAGGTTTTTGGCAGAGCATGCTGCTGAAAAGATTATAAAATCCAAAGTTTTACTGAAAGGTTTCTTAGTAGAAATTCAGTTTGCTTTGCTGCCTCAACTAGAAGAAAGGGTTTGTATCTATTGTCTGGTCCATCTAACTAAGTACCACACAGGCCAGTACTTCTGCTAATAGTTTATATTGGTTGAGTTGCACAGAAGCTAGTTCTGGTTATCTTGCAACATCCTTGAGTTTTATTTTGGAATAGTAATACTGAGTCTTCTCATTTAAGACTGTAACTTTTATTTACTTGCATTTATATATCCTGCTTTTGCAGGACTCTTTCCTGCTTTGGCAGGATACCCCACAGCTTTGAATGGGTTGTTGACTGGACCTGTTGCAGCATCTTGACTACAAGTTTATTACTTCCAGGAAGGTGTAACACTCAGGCTGGGAACCAACATCAGCTGGGACAGTGCTTGTCAGCTGCTGGGGACAAGAAAAGCCTCTGAAATTTTAGGCAATCAAAATTCCACAGGAGTGCTGGACAGAAGAAAGCTGATTTTTTTCTGATCCTTACCCGAGGTCAGGAAGACCCAACACGTGCAGCTTGTCCTGCCATGCTGCCACATAGTGCTGCCTGCCTCGGTTAGCAAGTTGTAGTGCTTGGTTTAGTCTGGGTCAAGAAAAATTAGGGTGCTGGCAACCAGCATGGGAAAGGGGAGAAACTGAATGGGAAGGAAAATCTTCTTACCTGCAAAGACCTAACACAGTTTCATTTACTTCACAGTGAACTAAGTGCCAAATCAAAAGCACTGCAACTGCAAGTAGTAGAAGATGGAAAGTTGGATAGTAAGTATTAAACCTGAATTATTTTGCATGATCAGTTCGGGGAAAATTTATAACATAAGACTGCATTTTTAAACTCCGTAAACTTAAATTTATGTCCTAGAGTTGAAATCCTTAGAAAATCATCATGGGCCACACTGACTGACCTGGATAAAGTGCTGTCTGTGTACACCATTACTGCCATCAGTAATCATGGACAGAAGAGAGACTACATAGTTCATATGTCTCTTGTCCTCCTCAGGGTTAAGGTTGCAGAGAATCCTGGTTTTCAGCTCTAAATGTTTCTTTCTATACTGTCAACATACTGAGTCTTCCATTTGCTGATAGCCAAATTTTTCAGCCTTCTAAACTTTTCAGATCCACTGTGAGCAATTTGGGTTTCAAGCGAAGCTTTCCAGGTCTTTCTGTGGCTGAAGGGGCATCATGGGTGTTAATGCTAAATCCTTCCTTTTAAAGCCCCAGATGCTGCCTAGCAATTGTCAGATGTCAAACACAATACTTATTATCATATTGGATTAAATATAAAACATGATAGCTGAAACTGTTTTGCTACTTATTTCTGTTGCTGCAGCTTGCAGGTAGCCTTCAGTAGCAAGAAAACTCCTCCACTGAACTGCATTTGGTTAATTTGGAGAATTATTACATTCCTAGTGGGAGTAAGGGGTGGGGTAGGAATACTGAAACCAAAGAGGACGTTGAGGTATTTCCATGGGCTTTGTAATCTTGCTCCAAACACCTCATTACTTGAGCTTTATTGAAGTGGTGACACAGCATCATAAATTCTTCTATACTTTGCACATTCTTTTGCTGATACAGTTTTGCTGTAGCTAAAAATATCAATTGTCTTTCACATCTTGGATCCATTTGCTTTTTCCTTCTTATGTCAGGTTTTGTGTTTAAAATAAATGAAAAAGAAATATTGCTTTTTGACACTCAGCTAATTCTCTGTGGTTTAGTTCTGTCAGTTATATCCAGCTTGTTTCAGGAAAAGGTTGAAAGTATTGGCCAAACTTTTCATACCTTTTTATTAAAAATAATGTGCTTTTACTCATGATGTCTTTGATAGTGGCTGAAGGCTTGGCCAGTATTAGGTAATAATGTTTTAAGTAAGCTACAGTTAATAAGCAAAATACCCTAGTGGACTATGTTTGACTTTGGGTTTGTGTTACTGTATTTATTTTTATTTTTAATAGTATTGATACACAAAGTCATGCAATACCTTGCACATTATTGCATTTATTTGCAGATTTAGGCAAATGCTTAAAAAAATTTCTCTGATGTTGATGCCAGTTTCAATATTTAACCAAAAAAAATGGTTTCTATATACTGTTAGCAAATGTATAATTGTTTCTCACATAAAGTTTATTTTTGCCTGCACCTGCACATTTTCAGTAGGGAGTCCTACCAACAACATCTGAAACATTTCACACCCTACTTAGAGTGTAAATACCAACCTGGTTTATTGAAGAAAAAAATCCCAATTCATTGCACAGGCAATCATGTGTCTCCACCCCCTGTATCATCTTAGATATTCTTATCTCAGACATTTGAACAGAAATCTCAAAGTAGAATCATATTAGTAAGGAGAGCGATGAGAAACAGGAATGAATAGATCTCTGTTTGTCTTTTAATTCCACAAAAAACTAGGATTTCATCCCTGACATCATGCAGTAATTTTACTGATAGTTTGCTCCGGTCTAGTGTAGCTAATAAAGGGGAGGAACGAGAGAACTGCTGAAATGGCACTAAAGATCAAACTATGAAAAAATATTATTAATGATACACCAGGAATCTAGACTATTACCTGAAATGAAATATTAGATGTTTTCTTTTCCAGATGTTTTCTTTTCTGTGTATACCAGAAAAAATAATTGCCAGAAATAGTGGCAAGTAAGTAATGTTTCATGTCTGTCATGACCCAAGTATGTCACCCAGAGGGATACAGATTGGACCTCCTTGTTTTCTAAACTGTTCAGAGAGGAGTCTTGGTGCAGCTGAATCCAATCCTAGTCTCAGATCTGGCCCTTCCAGGGAGAGAAATTAAAATATTATGGTCTGAGGAAATGCTCAACCATCAGCTACCCCATGACAGGACTGAAGTAAAATGACACTCAAGGTCTGTATTTGGATATAAGGTTTAATTAAAACTATGGAAGGAATAACTCATACCTTGATTATTTTATATGCTCAGGAAGCACAATCATACAGACTGATTATTTTGAGCACGAAAGTCACAGTACATGTATGTTCAAGCTGCACAGCCTGGGGGAAAAAAGATCATGGTATGTCTTGCATTGTTTATTATTACTATTTTAAGATGGAAAAGGGAGAGAAAGAAAGAGAGAATAGGAGAAGAAAATTTAGAGAGATAGCTAACAGATAATCATGGATCCTGGATCCTGTGTTGGGCCAGTCAGTGGGGGAGGGTTGGTGTCAGAGAAGCTCCCCTAGCCCACCATCACAACTCCTTCTTTCATAGGCCTGTTGAGCTTAAAACAATCATTTCAAAACAATGAGTAAATGTGGTTGAGGCATAACAGATTGAGCAACTGCTATCTCAGTGGTTTTTTTCACATGCAGGTGCCAGGCAGTCCTTTTTCTTGGCTATCCTTTTGGTTTTTTCAAGGGCTTACAATGGTGTTTTGACACTCCTTCCCAGAACAGGTCTTGAAGGCTGGTCCCTCACAACGTCTCCTTTCCTCCCTGTTGCACAGTATTAGGTCAAGCTGAGGAATAGTTGTAAAATGGAAAGAAAGCTGTGAAGACTGCCATTTTCTGCCCTGTGGTGTAGAACCCGTTCTTGCAATTAGCTGCCTGAGTTCTTCTACCTCTTCTCGAGTTCTTGCACTTAAACAAACTGACAGCTCAGATATTCGCTGATTTTTTAAATTATTCTTTTATTTCTTCTAGGACCTTTGTCCCCAAAGGTGACTGTGCCTCTAGACTTGTTCAGAAAACAACCAGCTGGCCAGCAAAGCTTTGCACTGAACAGTGAGGCCAGTGAGAGCAGCCCAGTGCCAGGCCCCGTGCTGGGATCCATTAGTGCAGAGGTACTACTGCATTTGGATGGTTTTACGGTGGATCTTTGACCTTGGGAAGTACTTGCAAATGCTTGTCTTGTGATTTGGACTGCTGCTTGTAGCACAGTGCCATTTGTGCCTGAGTTTAGAGTAGGACATCCAGATTGCATGGTAATGGTTTACATGATATTTGTGTCCATCAAAAGATTTAGCTGTTTGCCTCTTGAATGTCAGTAAAAATGCTGAAGGTGTACTACCTAGAAATATTAGTGGCATGCTTACTTGGCTCTGCTTCTAAGGTGACACTTTTTTTTTTGCCTTCTTAGTTCTCTTTTATAGAACCCAATGAATTAAAGACTTGGCAAGCCTCTTCTCCAGTGCCAGCCACTAAGATAGAGAAGGATCGCACTGTGATGCCCTGCGGGACAGTGGTCACTACTGTAACTGCTGTGAAAACCAAACCTCGTCTAGAAGGGAGATCATCTCCACCCAGCACAGGTGAGGAAATCCACTTCCTTCTCTTCACTGATAAGCTGTATTCATGGGGACCAGGAGAAGTTGGGGCACAAGAGGTAAGGAGAGGATCAGGAGAAGTTTGGGGATGCTGTTGTCCAGACATCTCTAATGTGTTGGGGGTATTGTTTGTATTCTTCAGAATCAGGTTTTTAATTTTCATAAAACCTTGTTCTTACAAGACGATAGTGCTCCTTTTAATACAGTCTGTAAAGCTTCATGGTCAAGTAAAAATGCAGAAGAGCTTGGTTTTGGTGGATGGTTTTCCACATGACAAAAATATCAGACTCAGAGTATTTGCTGATGACAGACTAGCTTCTTCATCTGCACTATAATCTCTAAGGACTGGTGTCATCTTGTGACAAAGATTTTTTTTTTTCAACTTGTCTTTCAGGAAAAGATTCTCTGTTTCTTGAGATAAGTGTGAAGCTAAAAAATCTAAACAGTCTTTGTGTGAAATCTCAAGGAGCTTCATTCTTTTCTGTTGTTAAAGAAAATCTTTTACTTAAGTGGGTGTTGTCTAGCATATTATAGTAAAATGTTTAGAACAATAAATTCCTATATTTCACAAATTTTTTTGAGTCATAGTGAATATCCATTTAGAATTTGTATTAAACAATTTTCTCAAACACTTATGATTTAAACAGGCTTTAACATTGGTATAGTAATTTCTTATTATTTTAATGATATATGTCTTGAATGGTTTAAATAACAAAAAAATATGCTCCTCAGATTCTCCTGTGAAAACTCCAGTAAAAGTAAAGGTGATTGAGAAGGATTTCTCTGGTCAAGGTCTCCATTCTCATGGTGCTCCAGTCAGCAAAACTTTATCATCTTCTGATACAGGTAATAAAAATATTTAAAGCTGCTAAAGAGAATACATCTCTCTCTGCTGCACATGGGATTAATGTAATCTTGTTAAAATAACAGCAAACCCATATGGCTACTGCCTTTCAACAGGCAATGAGATGTTTATCTAAGCAAGTACTGTGGTCAGGGATATTGCAGTCCTTCAGTAGAAGTCTGTTTTTAATAAGTGATTTAAATTACTAATTTTGAATAAATAACAGTGAGCTGTAGTTTGGAGAGGAGAAGTGGCTGCAGAAAAAACAGGCTGCTTTCTCTCTTTTGAATAAAAGATTCCTCCTTTGAAAAAGCATAAAGCAGGATGGTATTACTAAGTCAATTTGGGAAATATTACAGAAAGTGCTAGGCTTCTAAGTCTCATAACTTTTTATTAAGTTAAAGATACAAAGCACTTACTGGAAAACTCATCTTAAGGCAACTTAGAGCACATTGATAAGTACAGTGATTTTCTTTTTATGGACATGCAGGGGAATTTATGTGAAATGTTTATGCGATATAGCAGGAAGAATTACTCATTAGAACAGAAGTTTAAGCCAAATGAAGGAAATGTAAAGGCCCATTTGGTGTGGCAGTAACCTGAGTAGCTGTTATTGCAAGCATCATGCCAAAATAGCAACAAGCACTCTGGAAAAGATGCCATTGCCGTGTCTTAATTCTGACTGATGACAACAATAAGAATTTTAAAGTGCCGCTGATGCTGTCCTGGATGCTCTCAGCTGTTCCTGAGAGCTTTGCAATGGATAGAGAGGTGGAAAACTCTGTGTTTATAATGCATGTGCAGACATGTGTGAACCTGCATACCCCTCATGTGCACATACTCTCTAAATTCCAAAAGTATCTAAGATACTTTGTGCAGCATAATTATTCAGACCTTGTTTTTTATTGCACTAGCATGACAGTAATATAAACACTACTCAGTTTAATTAACAATGGTACTATTCCTGTCTGTATTCTTTTGTTGTTAAAACTCTTTATTAGAAAAGCTTACCTCAGACAGTTATATATGGAGATTTTTGTGTTAACTTTCTTAGCTTTGTTTGTTCCTAAGCTTAACAAATTTGATTAGAGTATATTTGCCATGCCCAAAGTACTTGCATAGTAGATGACTGAAATGGCTGTGCTTAAAA
Organism: Calypte anna; assembly: GCF_003957555.1. Classification (NCBI taxonomy): domain Eukaryota; kingdom Metazoa; phylum Chordata; class Aves; order Apodiformes; family Trochilidae; genus Calypte; species Calypte anna. Next base: position 110,393,156 of record NC_044244.1, on the reverse strand, counting down.
TTAAACGTGGAGTTGTCACTAAAGGCATTTTATAAAGAATGTTTTGTACTCCTGTGAAATGTTTGGAGGGGGGCAAAGAAGATGCACTTCATCTCTTTGGAGGCAGCTGGTGAAGAGCAGAGTGACTACCACTTTGCTTTCCCCATGCTATCATAGCAAGTCTGGAAATGCTGAGCAAGGATGTCTGGAAAAAGAGCAAAATGACTACCTGAAGAAGTTGTAGTATGTGCCATCTTTGTACTGTGTTAGAACTATGCACTTCATTATTGTGATACCTGATGCTCTACTCACCACTTCTGGATTATGATCACCACAGCATAGCAATACACTAAAATAATGAGATATTTCATGTTAGCTTCCAAAACCTCCTGTGGGCTCAGGGCAATGGTTTGTAAGTGCAATTCAAGTATCTTTTCTCAAAAGACTGGGTAGCAGAATAGCAAGACAAGAACAAATAGTTGGATAGTGAGCTGGAAGATGTTCTGGTATGCCTGTCATTCCTACCATTTCTGCTAATTTCTTTGCATTTTAACTCAAAACCAAACTCTGCCTGTCTCTGCTCTGCTGGGTTTTTTTTTTCTTGTTTCTCTCTCTTCTCTCTGAAATAATGCTTTCTTTTCAGAACTGCTGGTACTGAATGGCACCGATCCTGTTGCAGAAGCAGCCATCCGGCAGCTAAGTGAGTCCGCAAAGCAGAAGGTGAAGTCTCCTAGAAAGAAAAGCACCATTATCATATCAGGGGTGTCCAAGGTAGAGCAGAAACAAACACTTATGTTTAATGCCTTAGTACTGTAAAGTTTTTGCTCCGACGAGTGTGACGTTAACTTAATGTGCATTCTGCTGCCTCTCACTCAGCAGTCTCTGCAGGATCTGTCTCTGTGTGATCAGGGTGGGCTTGCTGGGGAGAGGTTTGGTTTTTGATTGTCAGATGTAACAGCCTGACTGAAAATGTGTGGCATCCTTGATGGGAGTGGCATTAAGAGGTATATGGGAAAAACACTTTAGCTGAGAGCAGAGGACAATTAGTCCTTCTCTGTGTTTCACCCATAGAGGGAAGATGCACAGAAAAAGGACAAATTTAATTTACTTTTTTTTAAAAGATGTTGAAACAAAGCCCCCTGAAAAACCTTCTAGTCCCACAGACTCTGTTACAGAGGGAGGCAAAGAGAAAACTGTTTCTCCCATGGTATTTAGCATTCCTTCAGACTTCCTTCATCCAAAGCCCCAGTCTCCCATCTTATGCTTGGTGCCTGCCTGTAGTCCTTTCCCTGCAGGCTGCTGTAAAGATATTTTGCTGTCAAGTCCGGCTGTTAGGTGCAGATTGCCAAAAAAAAAAAAGCCAAGGAAAAGACAAGTCAGTGAGCATGGGTCTCATCATCATCACTGTGTTGTGCCAGGGGGTGCAAAGGAAGTTAAGCTGCCACAGTGCCAGATGTGTCTGATTGCAATATGGGAACTGCATGGATTTGTGTTTAGCTGATACAGCTTCCAAGAAGTTCTTCTACAAGATTAAATGTTTTGATGTGTATTTTCAAAAAAAGACCAAATGATTGTCCATTCGTGCTGGTATTTCATTACAGCAGCATATGTAGGAAAGAGTCCCATTATTTGCAGTGGGGCAAGGGGTAGGTGGGATGCATGTACTTAAAGGTTTTATTTCAGTCATTTGGCTTTCATGACATGATTAATGCATTTGGCTAAATGCTCCTCCCTGTTAGTAAAGCTAAGGAAGCCTCAGGTGGCTTTCTGTTAGACCCAAACCCTACAAATAAAATTGTAAAGAAGAAACAAGAACAGAATTTTTGCAGGGAGGCTTGTTTTTCTGCCCGCAGAGCAGCTTGTGTCAGTGTTGTCTCTTATTTTCACTGGGCAGACCTCTTTATCTCAGGACAGTGAAGCTGCACTGATGATGGACTATGCTGCGGCCATGGACACCTCCTGCAGGGAAGTAGATCCAGCCACTGTGGAAGAAGCTATTGGAGGAGTCACCTCTGATAAAAAGCTATCATTAGGTGCTTCAGAAGGAGAACCTGATACTGATCCACAGCAAAGTACCCACAAGGCTTGGGGTTTGGAGAATGGCAGCCAACAGTGGGACACCGACACACTCTTAGACCAGACCTGTGAAGAAATATCTGGGAGCTCATTAAGTGTTTCAGAAACGGGGAGCATGAAGAAATCTAAAGGTACGTGATCCCTACATCTGCTTTAATGAACGATTGGTTTCCCCACATAATTGGCAGCGTCATCCTTTCTTACTGATTTTTTAAATTTGTTTTGTTTTGTTTTGTTCTCAAATTCTGTGTGATTATGTTGTTTGTTTAAAGCTGTCTTACTAGCAGCAACACAGGGTGCAGTCCTCTGGCTCTGAGAGCCAGGTCAGGCGTTCTTACACTCCCCTCCATCAGGAAACAGAAGGGCGGAAGGACAGCTCATTAAGCCCAGTTCTTCTGGGAGAGAAATAACAAGCTACATTGTCAGTTCCTTAGTGAAAACCATGTTCATGTAAACAAGGACTTGTGCTACAGTAGCAGTCCCATTATTAAGGTGAAAATGGCAGGGTTCCCTGGTTATTTTCTGTTACTTTCCTTCTCCTTCCCATCTCCGAGCACACAAAACTCCCCTGCCCTTGCTAAAACCTGTGTTCAGGAAGCACCACAGCTAAACCAGAGGTAAACTTTTTTTGAACTGCCCTGTGAACAATTTCTCCCTTCTCACTCATTTCATTAGTATGTAGTTTGCTAGAGAAAAGGGAATAAAAGGTAATCTAATAAGTAAACAAAAGGGTCAGATAATTTTGCTTACACAATTCAATAGCTGCAGTTTGAAAATATCTTGGGGGTTCTTTGTGTTTTCTTTATAAAACCATTAACCTCAGAGGCTGTAGCACTGGTTTGTGGTTAAGTGGTAAATGCAGGTGCTATCAGGAAGTCTGGCACAGCAGTCTCATGGGCTGCGTGTTGAAGTTGCAAAAATTGTTGTGTTTCTCACACATATCCATCCCTCTTTTGCTTTTTAATTTTCTATGATTCCCTTATCCAGAGATACTTTAAAATGGCTTCCTACCAAAACCTCAGGAAAAACCTACTGTAAAACCCTCCCCCAGCCCCTAAGGCATACATGGGACCTCTTTGCCAAGACCCTGCTTTAGACCATCGAGATTTTCTGGCTTTCTCACAGCTTTATTGTTCCATAGATGAGGATAGGTCAGCAACAAACAAGTTGACATAGATGGTTAGGCTTGGGAAAGCTTTGGGTGTGTCTGGGACAGGGGAGTAGAGGGTTAGCTGGGGAGGGATTTGTCTCATTAGGAGCCTGGAAAAGTTTAGGAAGCTGAATAAATTTCTGCATAACTCTGGACTCCCTTTTTAACATCATATTCTAAAACGAGCAAGTGGAAGTTTGTATGTGAGTTGTTTTCTTCCCTGTGCAGTATGTTGCAAAGAGATTAGGCTTCTAAATATCCTGTTTACATGATGTATATAGGACTGCTAAAAAGTGCCAAGTATCTCTAATATTTGAGAGAGCTGTCTCATCTTGAGGAAATATCTTTAAAAACTGTCTCGCATGCCTTTATACCTAGAGCTCTTTGAATCTCTGCTTTGTCACAGCTGAAATAAGAAAGCATTTCAACTCCCCTGTCTTCAGTTAGCTTTTAAAAGTTAAAGGTTTCTGTCTTTTCAAATGCTTTCCCTTTAAAAAAAAACAACACAAAACCAAAAAGCCTAAACAAAACTCAGACAAAGCAAACAAAACCCCTTCTGCTTTAAAAAGCCTTGTGTATGTATTACTGTCTTAAAGTAAACACTGTCTTTTATCTTTTTTTAAATTCTTGCATACCAGTCCCCTTTTATAAACTTAAGAGGATTACTATGTCAACCAGAATTAATTAACTATACAGTAAGTTATTTTTGTCTTTTTATTTATTTTAGGAAAATGTAGCTTTACAATGGTACACTCATAAAAACTGAAGCAAAACATAGTCTGAAACCCATTGTCTTATCCATTTCTTTCCTCCCTCCAAAATTACCTTCCATGCTCTAGCAGACTAGTCTGCTGGAAAAAATCATTCTTCTGGTGGTTGTCCTGTTTCAATCAGTCATACAACACGGACAACAAGGAAGGCTTGGAGGGGTGCTCTACATTCCTGATGTCCCTTCATTGTGCCTTTTCCTTCAGTATCTTGTTAAGAATCAAAATCTGCTTGTGCAAACCATGTGTGTGAGCCCATAACTGGATATACATATGCAGAAATTTTATTTTTATGCCTGCTGCTTACAGTTTTCTAGATTTCTTTTCTAGTCTAATTTGTAGAGCTACCAGGACATCAGCAGGTATTTATAAAACCACTTGGATAAAAGCTCTTTTGGAAGTTGGGAAGGAATGGAAAGAAGCGATCCCTATTCATATCCTTGTATATATGGATGGAAATCTTCTTTCACTAACAAAAATGAGATTCAGAAGTGATCTTAGTCCCACAAGCATTTTCAGAAACTAGTGCAGAGGAGCCTATGAAGACCAGTCAGTCCGTGCAGCATTCCTGACATGCTCTCTGCTTATCTCCCAGTGTTAGGGGCAGAGCCGGCATATGGATCCTGTCGAACTCAAGAAGTAAGCACGCAAACAGCACGAGCATCGCCAGGATTGTGATTTGCCCTACCCTGCCTTCTTAGCAGGGGTGCATGCTTCCACAGCAGCTGGAGCCCCTGTCAGGAAGCACGTACCAAACAGGCTGGGTGGCAGTGGGGATGTGGCAAGCTTCCAGATAGCCATGACCTCAGTACTTCTGAAAACACAGGGAGCTTTCATGTCAGGGGGCTGGTGCTCGTGCTAAGCCAGTGCTGCTCTCAGGGAAGTGCTGCCTGCAGTTTTTTCAGCTGCAGTGAGACGTCCCAGACCATCCGCACAATTTTTGCAGCATTCTTGGTTCGCTTCTGTTTCCTAGTATGGGAAATCAGTCTGAATGGATAGGGCTGAATAGCTGCTTACAGATCAACCCTTCTGTCCTACTCCTGTTGGCACAGCTGCAGCTGCCAAGACTGCTGGGTAGAACAGCTGACTGCAAAAACAAAAGCCACACAGCAGCAAGGATTCATCAGTCCCCCCCAGTCTTTGCATATTAACAACTGTCAGTATCATGGGGTTGAACACTGTTTCTTTTATGCTATTGACGACAGCTTGAAGTGGTACTGCCTTGCCAAAAAGATCAATGAGAGGGCAGTGGGAGAGCAGTCAAGATTCAAATCCATGAGTTCCAGTTGCTTTCAGCTGACTTCTGCTTCCATCCCATTGTGCCCTGTGAGCAGCCTCAGCAGCAGCAAGATAAAACATGCTAGAATATTCTTTCAGCTGCTGAGTGCTTCATCCTTAAGATATAAAGTAAAAAACCCAAGTGCATGTTTGTAATAGCTCTGTTATGAGCAAAGAAGCACCTGGCTGCATGCAGCAGAGCTGACATGAAATACCTATTCTGCAGCTGTTGCTGTGCAAAATGACACTTGGCCTGTGTCAAGTCCCTGGGGGACAAATACGTAATTCTAGCTGTTGCAGACTATCACATGAAAGAATTGGTCCGTGTGGTGCTTTTTGTATTCATTTGCAATGGGAGGAAAAACAGAATCAAGACCACGAGGTGACAGGAATCAGTAGCTGAACTGAGAAAGACTCAGGAAACTCGATAGGGATGCAGTAATGGGGTGTGGAAGCTTTGCCAGGGAGGTGACGGTCCTCACATACTGGTCTGACTGCCAGAAGGCTCCTTTGGTGGCTTGTTACCTGGGTCCTCCTTCATTCAAACTGGCTCATGCCACTTGGACAACAACCCCCTACCCAATTCTGCACAAAACTGATGCTGTTTTACCATGGGGCTGGTGTACCAACACCAGGCAGAGTGTTGCTGGTAGCTCAGAGCTGTGTCCCTGCCAGCTGCAGCCCAGCTGCCTTATGCATAAGGCACACGTGTGCACATGGAAAAGGAAGGTGGAATTTGGCAGAACGGTGGCTACAAAACCGAGTTTGCCAAGGGAGAAGAGAACTGATGGATGGTGTTGGCAGCAAGAGTCCCAAGTCCCCGGTGAGGTGACAGCTGCAATTGCCTTGGCTGCATAATAGGTTTGACATGGGATCAAGGAAAGTAGTACAAAAAAATAAAGCAACTTAATCTATTGCAGAAGGGATTTGTGCAAATTTATAAACCCATTGGAAGCAGATGTAATATTATTTTTAATCTGCTTGAAGTGAATTGCTATTCCAAACAGGATTTTAAAATAGCAAATGCTTTGGGGTTGTTATTCTGGTGGTGCTACTCAATTAGTACAGAATACATGCTGCCTGCCTTTTGTGAGCCTACTGCATGCAGGTTGGATGCCAGGTAGTGTTCTCCTGCACCAGCAGTGTCCTTCACCTCAAGCTGAAATGCCACCTTCATGTTGTACATCATGAGCTAATCTTTTTCTTTTTTTTTTTTTTCCATCTCCTTTGATCTCTGAAAGAGCAAAAAATAACATTACTTCCTCTATTTCATTCTTTTTATAAACTATGCTGTACTTTTATTGTTTTGGAAAAATTGGATGTGCCTGCTTGACATGTGAGAACCCAGTGTACAACCCATACCAAATGCTGTGCATGTGTATTTTTGACCACTAACATAGCTTTCAGAAGAGCATTTGAAACTAGAAGTCTTAAGGAAGGAGGCTTTTACAAGATGTGTGGAATTACTTTAGAAGCTGAAGTCAGAGGATATTTGGTTGCTCATAGGCATGTTTCACAGTAGCTTTCCTTCCTTTTTCAACAGTACCATTTCTGGAAAAGGAAAATTCCTTTTATCTTTAGTCCTCCTCTAGCAATATATGTGAGCTCATCTCTCCTGAACGCTTCTGCTAACAGTACAAGTGTATATGCATATACCTAGAACTAGCACAGCCTGTCATGATGCAGTTTGCATGATACTTGCATGGAATGAGGAGAAGTGGAGAAATACATAATTCCACAGAGTCTGAATTTCTCAGTGGTGTTCAGCTGGGAAAGAGCTGGATCACAGCGGGGCAAGGAGGATTCAGTGGCATGTGGTGTATGTATGTGTGTCTCTGGCTGAAAGCACAACGATTGCTCACATTACCAGTATCTGAAATCACTTGTTCCAAGGTGGAACTCTTACTATTGTGGCCTGTAAATGGTTACAAACCATCAATATTCTTGCTTTAATTCAACACCCCCCTAGCTTCTGAGACTGAATAGTTACCAGGGTGATGCTTAAACTGGAAATGTTAGGACCGAGGCTTCTTTTTCTCAGGCTCCAGCTGAAGCTGAGCTCCAAGAGGAAACCTGCCTGCCCTGCCTAAAGTGTCCTCTCCACCTTTGCCATTTGCAGGTGGGATATTGAAAAAAAGCGCGAAGCTCTTTTTCCGCCGGCGCCATCATCAGAAGGACCCAGGGATGAGTCAATCGCACAACGACCTCATCTACCTGCAGCAGCCACTGTCAGAGGAGACCCGCAAGAAGGGAGGCACGCTTTCACGGATTCTGAGCAGAAAGCTCCTCTCCAAAAACAAAAGCAAGAGCAAACTGAATGGTGCTTCTGCAGAACCCTACATACAAGACTGAACACTCTCTGGTGGGATACGTGACCATCAGTTGACCATTTGTTTACAGAGCAGTACTAGAGAATACAAATATGGCTGGTGACTTGCATAAAATGATGTTCGCTGGTACAGTGGTCCAGGAATAAACAGAAAGCTTGTCTTTTTTTGCTTGTTTTTACAGAACGCTTTTTCTCTCTGATTATGAAGTTGTTCCTCCAAATACAAGCGGCACTAATTGTATCGTGGCACCTTTTGGAGGTCTGTGTGGTTTATTGTAGAAGACGGGGGAGGATGTGGAATGGTGCAGGTGGGGAAGACCTGCATGTAAGCACCTGGTTTACATTAACAGGGAGCTAAGAACTGAAACACCGTACCTTCTGTATGGCTGAACCACCACAAAGAGAGAAGATACTACTGTGCTTCCTTACTGCAGCCTGGAATAGTAGCAATGCAAGTCTCGAGTTGTTTATCTAATCAGGCTAAAAGGGAAAAGAGAGACCCAGATCCAGTTTGTCTTGTAATTTAGAAATGGGTAAGTTTTCAGAAGTGGAACTAAAATGCTGATTACGATAGCCTACTGTAATAACTATAGCCTGCTGTAATAACTGCTCAGTCTGTGTAGGTGGAGAGATGCCTCTGATGTTAGCCATAAATCAATAAATTATGCAAATACTTATACTAGCCTATTGTTTCATGTTCTGTGCGTAAGTTATGCTTAAAAAAAAAAACCAGAACTTTTTTTGAAGTTTATTTGAGTCTACTCACAAACAAAACATTTACGAATTCTTATATGAAGCTTTTCTTCCCTGTGTGAAGCTGCATTGCTAATGCAAAAACCTACTTTAGGGGCCCTAATTCCTTCCCCTGGGTACTTGTGAGACAAGTATATTAACCATCATATCAAATTCAAAGCTAGAAGCAATAAGTGATGGCTAGAGTATATCTAAACCTAGATATGCTTTTTATTAGGCAGCTTGTTTCACTTGCCAAACACTGAATGAGATCTTAGAAAACACAGTTGTGAAGACAGCTTTAAAAAAAATACTAATAATGATTCCCTTAGTAGTCTTTCAGTTTCTAGATCTAACAATGCTATCTATCATGTGGTTAGTTGGGTGAGTAGTTTGGGTGAGTTTTTTTACTTTTTTCCTCACTGAATATTGCAGTTGGTTCCTTTCAATTAAAAGGAAAAATGATGAAAGTAAAGGCAAAATTCTTGTTTTGGATATTAAGAAGAGTAAAATATCACTTTTCTCACAGGTACCATCTTTCATGCATACCTGTACTTTTCTACCATCTATTTTCCTTCTGAGGACAAAGGACCAAACTTTTTCTCTTTAGCCAAGCTAAAATCCATTCCATCAAAATTATTGACATGAATAGATGATAGATTAGTGCCTGCTTTGCCAGCAGTAATTTCCCTCTGCTCTTTCCTCCCCTTAACACATCCAGCACTTTGGCAGGTATTTGGGCTTTCAGCTTGAACTGCTCTTCAAAAATAGAAAGTCACTAAAGAACAGAAACATTTCAAAACTTCTGATGGACAGTATATTTGTTGGTAAATACTTTTACAAAGACAAATAGAGGGGGCTGGTTTCTTTTTTACAAATAAAAGGGTAGAAGAAATGAACTGTCAAAATCTTTTAACTGAGCCTGCTGTTTAAAAATAGTTTCTGTGTAACCTCTTAAAATCACTGGGGTAGTACAGCAGTGCAGACTATCAAATAGTTGTACATTTAACCCTGCTTCTTATTATGAAAATACTTGTAGGCATTTTAATATGATGTATTTTGAAAATTGGTTACAAATGAGTCTTCTAGAGATACAACATGCTTAGGAATCCCAGTTCAGTAATACAGGTTTGTTCAGCTTGAATATGTTTGAACACTTTTATTTGTTGGTAATTTAATACACAATAGAAGTTAGGTTTCTTCATTTGTCTAACAGTGGCTGATGATATGAACATTAAAAAAAAATATATATATAAGATACCGTGTTCTCTCAACATACACTTTTTCCTTTGACTTCCTTTTGACTTACGAGGAGCTCTTGTTTGCTGAAGGAGAAGACCACAACTGATCACCAAGTCCAAGAAATCAAAGCAAGACTGAGCTCTGTGTGTAGCACCCCCTTGCACTAAAAGTGAAGAGCTGTGGAACTGGGAATGTAAACCGAGCACCTAACACTCCTTGAAATCTGCTTAAATTACTGAACTGTGACTTTAATGTACAAAGCTTTATTATGTACTGTAGAATGGGGTGGAAATGATACTCAATAACTTGCAGAATACAGGAGTAGGGTTTGTGTGTAGCTTAGTTCAAAGAACAGATACACAAAGTGGGTTTTTTGTTTCTTTTTTATTAATGTCTTGGTGACTGCCCAAATGTGAGCCTTGATGGTGGGAACCAAGAGCATTTTGTACTGCAAAATGTGTGAAAGTTTGGGCTGACATATTGAGAGAGAATGAGTTATTAAGAAGAGGAAAGCAAGGCATTTGGGGTAAAAAGGGAATCCTATTTTGTAACTGCCTTCACTCCTCAGGAAAATACACATCATTTGGTTTTATGTTTGACCTTCATATCTGACCAATGTGGTCCTCAGCTCTTCTTACTCCTCTACAAATAATTTGCTGTAAAAACAAGCTAAAGTACTAAACACAAAGAGACAACTGAGTTGCTCAGTCATGACAACTCAGCCCATAATACTGAATTCCTGCTCTCACCTTCATAGAAGATTACATTGTCATTTAAAATCAGGAGATCCGAGGATATACGTTTTTTGTGTACTCGTATTTAGGTCACTGTGAGATGGATCCTGACAGCCAGCAGGAGCTTTGCTACTGCTTTGGCTAGAGAGGACTGGGTTTGTAAACTGGCTTAACTAACACTGCAGCGTATCCTGTTGGGAGCTGCTCGTTTCCTTTGCAGTTGTGTGGAGGATTCCGAAGGGAATAAATTTGCTTTTTTAGGTTTTGTAATCTTTGTTATTTTAATAATCTCACATTTGAAGAGTAGAACAAATTCCTGTGTGATACTACACAGTGAAAACTTCTCGTTTTCCGTCTTCCAATTTAATTACTTCAGAACAATAGCTTGGAAAGAACCTGTGAAATGTTTCTCCCTTTTTCCCCCTTTTCTTACCCTTCTGGATGTTCTGTACAACAATTAAGGCATCTTATTTATTTCATGAGGTCTAAGAGATGAAGGTTTGATTATCTTTTCCTAATTTTTCTGCCCACAACTGAGCCTTCTTAATCTGTGTTTGTGGCTTGTTTTGCTGTATGACATTTTAGCTTGTTTATTTCCTTTGATGGAGACAACCTGCATCCTTACTTAACCAAGATCTGCCTTGGCTTTATTGTGGATTTTGGCCGAGTAAGTAGTACAAGAAGTTAGTTTCTCTTTGTAGTTTGACACAATGAAACTACCTAATATCTCAAGTGAGAATACAAGGTAGGTAACTTTCTTAAAATGACTGAGATCACTTTAAAGGTAATTTTCAGGAGAAGTGGATCCTTTATCATATCCAATTCACTCCAAGAAGAAATGAAAGTCACTTCACTCTTAGCTACATATGAAGCTTGTGGACTTTAGGTGGCAGGAAGGGAGATGGCATGTCATCATGGAAAAAAGTTCATATTAATTTAAAAAGCAAAATACCCTTGGAAAATTTCTTAATGGGCAGATCATAAACTTTGCCCCATAAAAATGGGGCTTTATTCTCAAGCTTTGTTAGATTTTTGTTTTTCCTCTGCTCTTTCTTTGGGAGAGAGGTTGGAGTTCCAGGGCAAACAGACCTGTATTTACTGTCTTGCTCTTGAGAGGACTTGGCTTGCAGTTCTGCTTTTTTTGCAGTGTTCTTTTGCCTGGCATTGATACCAGTTTTGAGAATCAATGAAATTTTACAGCATTTCCTAGTACTGCATCACCTTCCTGGCTTTTGAGTGGAAGCCTTCTGCTGTGTGTTTCTTACAAAGTTTTGGTGTTCTTGATATGCAAAGTGTTATAGGAAAAAGGAAACATAAAGAGCCACTAAATGTGTGTGGGAAAGCAAAATAAGAATCTTGCTTTTGTTTTAACATCTTTTTCAGCTCTGGTAGCTCTAGGAGTTACAAAGAGCAAGAGTTGTATGCAGGGTGGGAGCTGTGTAGCTTTTTTATTTTAGCTTATTGCAGTTTTTCAATTGTAGAGCTGAAGTTTCAGATAAATGCTTAAGTACATAATCAAGTATACCGTAGCTCCAGGCTAAGACATTCCCATTGTGAGTGGGAACAGCTGACCTCATACTTCGACCTCCGCAGGGTCTAAGTAGATTTATTCATGTTTTTAAAGTCAGCATACACTTCTGTACATTGCTAAGCCACAGCCTTGGTGACAAGCAATTTAAGATAAACTATCTAACAAGGGTGATTATTTTAGGTTTAGGGTGAATAATATAATTTCACTCAGGATATCCAAACTATTGCTATGCAAGGTGCTGACGTGAGGGCAAAGTAGCTTGGAAGGGTGGGTCTGAGGTCTTTCCAATACTATAACTGTTTTTCCCAGTAATGTGTTATGTTTTGGTGGGGTAAAATACTTTTTTCTTGCATTCAGCTGTGCTAGTCACTTCTTCTCTGGTGGTGTTTTTTAACCAACACAAAAAAGTTGGTGCAATTAAGAAGTCTATGATGTACAGATTTATTATATCACTAAAAAGCCTGTGGATTTTTAAAATAACTATCACTGTACATAAAATAAAAGCCAACTGTCTCTGTATAGTGTACTGCTCTACATGCCTAGTCAGCCATGCACAACAGATGGTTTTCTGCTCTCCTTCACTCATTTGACCTGTTGCTTAATACAGCCCATTTACCTGTTTATTCAGGAGCAGAGTTCTCCACCTACACTGTGCTGACACTGCGGGTTGTTTTTGATAACCCAGGCCATATCAGGTGGCTACTTCTTGTCCTTTGAGAAACTGCCTGAAACATGGACTTAGTGGGAATCTAATGGAAGAAAGAACTGTGGAACTCATTGTTTTATTCTGAAACCATTTGTAATTTTGGGATCAAAGGGGGAGGAGAGCTAGGGTCTGGAGGCTTTAAAGAAGAAGCAAATACTAATGAGCACAACCTGAGAATGAGGTTCTCTTATGATCATATTACTGGAAAGTTATGTTCTAAATTAGCGCTGCCATAAAATCGTATTAGATTGGGGGATGGGAGAACCAAAAACAAAACCCACCAAAAATAGGTATTCACATGAAAATAGTCACAACAGTTGTTTTATTTTCCTTCTCAAAGTGGGTATTTTACCTTCTTTTGCAAAGAAATTGTAGGTTACATTGCTGGGAATTACTGCCAATGTTTCTATGCCTGTTTATTTTATGTTCTTGAAGGGTTCAGCTGAAATTTCTTAATAGTCTCCCATCTAGCCTTTTCCTTCCTACTCTAATCTTCAGAGATGTTTTTTTAACTTGTGTGGTGCCATTCACACAAGAGCAAAAAGGACAAGTTTATCAAAACAAGCATGGCCAGCAGATCCAACACAGGTGATTCTGCCCCTTTGCTCTGGTAAGACCTCACCTGGAGTACTGCATCCAGCTCTGGAGCCCTCAATACAGGGAGGACATGGATATGATGGAGTGGATCCAGAGGAGGGCCATGAAGATGATCAGGGAGCTGGAACATCTCTCCTAAAAAGACAGGCTGAGGGAGCTGGGATTGTTCTGCCTGGAGAAGGGTCTGGGGATACCCAATTGTATGTGAAGGGGGTCTACAAGAAGGCTGGAGAAGGGCTGTTTCAAAGCCCTGCAGTGATAGGATGAGGGGCAGTTGTTTTAAATTAGAGAATAGATTTAAACTGGATGTTAGGAAAAAGTTCTCTACCATGAGGGTAGCGGAAAAATGCAACAGGTTGCCCAGGGAGGTTGCTGAGATATCCCTGAGATATCCCTGGAGATATTCAAGGTGAGGCTCAACAAGGCTCTAAGCAACCTGATCTAGTTGAGAACGTCCCTGCTTACTGCAGGAGAGTTGGACTGGATGACCTTTAGACATCGCTTCCAACCTAAACCATTCTATGATTAGTAGGAACACTGATCAAATAAAAAAAATAAAAAAAATCTGGAGATGCAGGGTCCAGACTTACGCACATTGTAAATCCATACTGCTTCAGCCAGGAAATATACAGGTAACTATTATGTCTTAGTTAATACTTACTCTGACAAAGTGAGTGCACTACAAGTAGGATAACCATGCTCTTTCCTTCCATTTCATCATTCCTCAACAATTAATGCAAAGGTCCTTCTTTTTTTTTAATCTCTCAGCCCTAGCAAGCCTAGTGCAAGATTAATGTTCACAGACTGATGTTAATTCTGCAGAAAGGTCGGAATCCTTGTGCACTGGATGCTGGAGAAACCTGAGCAAGGGCCCAAAGACATCATTGTGAATATGAATATGAAATGTACAGAGAAAGTAAGTAAAAGAAGACTATGCAAAACTATGTCTTCTGAAATACAGATTACATGTGCTTGTGGTTAGAGACTTGAACAATTTCCTTTACTACTACTGTGCTTGTTGAAAACTTCTGGGGAGTTATTTTTTTAGAATAAACTGTTCCCCTTCATTAAATTAATTCAAATGCTACATAGTTTCACTATACCCAAGCACTTAAAACGAACAGCCACACTTGAAATGTTGAAATGGTACTTCAGAAACAGAAGAGGGGATGGATAAAGTGAGCAGTGAGAAAGGGCCTGGATTTTCCCAGCTGTTAAAGCTGTAGCCCTGAGAAGAGCCTGGAGAGGACAGAGCTGGAGCCTTTTTTCCATCATCGTTGAATCTTCAGTGGTGCTCTGTGCAGACTGGCCAGTCACACCACAGTGGCAGGCAGCCCTGCTAAAGGCTTTAGAGGGACTCCAGTGTAGGTAACACTTCTTACCAGAACTAAAAGTTGGGGCACCTTGCTTTAATACATGAAGACCAGGTACTCCTTGGCCCTGGCTTCTGCCACTCTAGGGCTGTTCTTGTTTGCACGCCACCTCTTTCAGCTGGGAAAGGGTGAGCAGCACAGTAACCCAAACTGGGAGTTCAAAACTCTTCTAGCTGAGGAGGGCATTGAGTCCATGCGCTTTGTTGCCTGGGTACCAGGTCTCAGCAGTTGCCCATTAGATGTAAAAAAAAAGCAGCCATCGCTGGTTGTTGCTGAATAGGACCTGTGGCTGTGGCTGGGCTCTGGTAACATCTGGTGTGGCCAACAGGCCCAGGGAAGGGATTCTTCCTCTGTACTTAGCGCTTGATGACGCCACACCTTGAGTCCTGTGTCCAGTTCTGGGCCCCTCAGTTCAGGAAGATTGAGGTGCTGGGGCAGGTCCAGAGGAGAGCAAGGAGGCTGTGAAGGGATCCAGCACAAGTCTTGTGAGGAAGGGCTGAGGGAGCTGGGGGTGTTCAGTCTGGAGAAGAGGAGGCTCAGGGGAGACCTCATCAATCTCTACAACTCCCTGAAAGGAGGGTGTAGCCAGGGGGGGTCGGTCTCTTCTCCCAGGCAGCCATCAGTAAGACAAGAAGGCATGGACTTAAGCTCTGCCAGGGGAGGTTTAGGTTGGATATTAGGAAAAAATTCCTTACAGAGAGGGTGATCAGGCATTGGAATGGGCTGCCCAGGGAGGTGGGGTGTTCTCCATCCCTGGAGGTTTTTAAGAAGAGACTGGATGTGGCACTCAGTGCCATGGTCTGGTACTACAGTGGTATCGGATCAAGGATTGGACTTGATGATCTCAGAGGTCCTTTCCAACCCAGCTGATCCTGTGTGATTCTGTGAACATTCTACTAATGCTAAGACTGACGACGGAAGCGGAATTCTTAAATTCCTACGGAGACGGGCACTCGGGATTCTTGCTCCAAACCCAGCTCCATGGCAGCCGCCCTCCTCCCCCAGCCCAGCCCGGGGCCGTCAGCGAGGGAGGCAGCGCCTATCCCCCTGCATAGGTGTTGCACCCGCCTGGCAATGGGCCCGGCTGGGGGGAAACGGTGCGGAAGGTCCGGCGGCTGCCGGGCAGACCGCCCCCGCTCCGGCTAGAGGGGACCCAGGCGATGAAGACGCCGGTCGAGGGTCAGACCCGCCGCCACCCCCTTCCCCACCGGACTACACTTCCCGCCGTGCTTTGCGGATGGACGGGCTGGCTTCCGGTGGCGCGTAGTTTCCGGAGCGGATCGGAACCCGGAGTCCGGATCCGATCCGGGTCTGGCCATTCCCCGGGCAGGTAACGCCGGTTCCCCGCGATCCCGCCCGCCGCGAACCCCCCCCGCCCCCACGCCCTTCCCTGTCACTCCCCCCAGCCCACGCGAGGGACCCCCCAAGCAGGGACCCCCGTACCACCGCCCCGCGCCGCCCGGCCCGCCGCGCCTCCTCTCCCCGCCCGCCTCTCCCCGGGGTGCGCGGGGCCGAAGCGAGGGCGGTGGCGAGGGCTCCCGGGGCGGCAGCGGCGGCTGCGGCCCCGCCGCCTCCTCCTCCGCCGCTGCCTCCTCC
Organism: Calypte anna; assembly: GCF_003957555.1. Classification (NCBI taxonomy): domain Eukaryota; kingdom Metazoa; phylum Chordata; class Aves; order Apodiformes; family Trochilidae; genus Calypte; species Calypte anna. Next base: position 110,377,066 of record NC_044244.1, on the reverse strand, counting down.
ATGCCGCCTGTTCTTTGTTACAGCGGCCGCGCCGCCGCGCGCGGAGGGAGGGCAGTAGAGAGGGGGGCGAGGCGGGTCCGAGGCAAAACCCGGCGGAGCCGGTCCCGGATCCTCGGTCTGGGCCCTTGCAGCCCGCTGGGCTCCTGGTGGCTGCGCCGTGGTCCCGCCGCTCAGCACCCGGACGACTCCGCGGAGCTACGCTGAGGCCGCAGCCCTCCCCGCACGCGTTCACACCGCGCATAACACACACACACACACACACACACAGGCTCCGCGGTACCGGCAGGTTCCGGAACCGCCGCCGGGCTGCCGGCCTCGCCGGGGCGGTGTGTCAGGTGGCCCAGGGCAACCCCCTGCAGAGGCTTGGGGCGATCCGCTGGGCTGTGTAGCGGCGGGGAGGGAAGAAGGGAGGAGCGGGGGGGGGGAAATGTCCCTACGGGCGGGGCTCGGCCGGTAGAGCCGTTGGTTCGGGGGCGAGTGCGGGCGCTGTGAGGGAAACGGCCCCACGGGGTTGGTTGCCGGCGGCAGCGGAGTCTCCCTGCCGGGCAGAGGGGCTACGGGAGCGAAAAGCGGCTCAGCGAGGCAGGGACTCGCCTTGGGGAGGGAGTGGGCTGGTTCCAGGTGTGAGGGAGGGATCCTAATGGAAGAGTGTGGGAGGAGGAGCCAGCTCTGGTAACCGGGTAGGTGGGCGGGTCCGTGAGGGCTGGCTGTGTCCTGACCCGGCTCTCCAGGTGCCTGCCGTCTGGAGGAAGGTTGTGGTGTGTGGATTGAGAAAGGGAAATAGCCCCGCTCTAAACACAAAATCCTGTGTGATTCTGTGAACATTCTGGTAATGCTAAGGCTGACGACGGAACTTAAGTTACTAAAGAGGCGGGCACACACATAGTTTTTCTGCAATATGCTGGTTTTCTGCTCATGTTCGTTAAACACACTGTGCAGATGGTTCGCTCACTCAAGGAAGGGTGGATGTGCCCACAGGTGATGCTGGAAAAGCATAAACTCAGCACCCGTGTCTGTTAATCCATGCCCTCTCCCACTGGTACTGAAATTGTTCCCCTTCTCAACAGTCACTGCTGGAGTTGTCATAATTGCTTGGAAATACAAGGCCTTGCTGTGGTTTACCAGATATTCTGCCAGATAGTTTCCTATTATTTTGAGCAGTAGTGTGAACAAATGAGACACAACATCATGAAGAAAACAAAGGCTATTTTTAAGTGCATTCTGCATGCACACGTATATTCCCAGTAGACACCCACTTGTGTTTTCATATTCCTTATTCACACTAGTAGAAGCCCACTGGAGAATTTGAATGAAAAACTGAAGAGTGTTCAGAGGCTGGTGCTGCAGCTGGAATTTGTGTGCTTAGCTGCATCCTCCACTTTAGGTACAAAATCGCCCAAGTCAATTATATAAGCAGAAAATTCTGGTTTTCTGTTTTTTTACTGAAGTCAGAATTACACCTTGAACCAGTAGTCCAATTCATTTAGTGTCTTTTCACAAGGTTGTTTACTAGTTAATGATTGCTCTCTGGAATTCCCAGAAGCTTTGACTGTTTCTGCAAGAGAGCAACGTAATTAGGTGTGGTAGGATAAGTCACTCAATGGAACATTTTCCTAATACAGATGCTTGAAAAGAAAAAGAATCAGACGTGGCCTATAGCAACAGCAGGTGAGGGTAAAAAGCCTTGAAGTCTGTCTTCAGAGCCATCACGTGAGCTACCATGGCACTTTGTGATTCAATTTGCTAGCAGGAGTGAGTATCATAATGTCATTGAGTTGATAAAAACTCTTGGGACATACAGTTGAGATTTGTAAGGAGTTTGGAAGTCTGTGGGTGAGGAGGACTGTTGTTAAACCAGAATTGTTAAAGTTCACGTTGATGCAGTTCTCCCATTCCTAGGCTTTCTGTAAAATGGGAAAGAAAAAAAATTGTCATGCAAGAATTTGTAACAAGGTACAAATACTAATGTAAGGTAGTCCTCTTTTTGGCACCTGCCAGTTGATGTCTCTCTTTATCCAATACAAAAAACATGAGCCCATTCCTGTTTATTTCAGAGCATGACAGGTCCTTGTGCTGAGCACAGTAAAAATGGGTGACGAATGAGAAATTTTGCAGTGTGGAAAATAAATGTACTTGCTGCAAAAAGCATTTTTTCCAGTTTGTCCCCACCACCTTGAAGAACGTTTATGCTGCTGTGATTTCTCCAGCCCTTTGTTGCTGTTCTCATCTGATGGCCCCTGGAACAAGACTGGCATTGCTGCTTCTGTAGTGCTGCCTGTCAGCAGCCTGCTCTTGGTGAAGAATGCGTCACAGGGACGTCCTAGAAGACGAATGCCTTTCATGAGGTCACACAGCAGTATTGCTGGTCTTGCTGCACTGTGTTCCCTGCAGATCTGAACCACTGACTAGGGAGAATATTTGTTAATTCAGCCATATTTAGGATTAGAGTCTTCTCAAGACACAAGCTAAAAATAACTGAACATAACACCTCTTGAGATAGTGCAGAGCATTCACAAAACATCTTGGTATAAAACAATTTTTTTTTTCACATCAGCCTATGAATTCCTGATTGTGGCTTGTGGCTCGTTTTGCACCATTATACTCTGGGTTTCCCTAAATACTTGTTGAATTTTTTACATTGTGCTCAGGAAAATAACTTTTGGGAAATTCCCTGAATCGCTGCTGGTGCTCAGCATTGGGCTTTTGTATAAATGTTTAAGTGTTTTATTATACAAGTTTAGTCCCCAAAAGCTGTAGCCAAGGAAGACTTGGCTTGTGCCACAGATAGGCAGTGCTGGCCTCTTGGTGAGGAAGCAGATGTGATAAGGGATCGTAGTGTTGAGATTCAATGGATATGTGGAAGATTGTCTTGGGACAGTCCATGAGAGAGTATCAGGGTGCCCAGACTCTGTGACCAAAATACTCCTTAGGCAGTTGCCCAGATGCCTGAGCAGCAGGATCCCTCCTGCCGTGACCAAGAGCCCTGACAACCGAGTGTCCCTTTGCATTCCTATCAGTTGACATACTGGCTTTCCACCCTGTGTGTCTCTGCATGGCAAGGGGCTGTCCTTTGCTCATTGGTAGTAGCCTATGGATTAACTAAGGAATCTGTCTGCTACTTCAAGTGAAGGCTTGAGGTGGAGTGGACCCTGGGTGCAGCTGGAAGCTGCTTGTCAGCCATTGCCCATCTTTTAAGTCACTGTTCAACAGAATGTTGCATTGTACCAGATGTTCTGCAGTGGTTGTTGCTGGCCTTGATTAGTCCTCTAACACCAAAGGAGCTTATAGCAGGGGCTGCAGGGACACACAAGAATGACTGGAGGTTGGCAAGAGGAGGATTGAGGAAGGTTGCTTCAGAGAGAGGCAATATGTGAATCCACAGGCGTTTAGGCTTATTGGTAGTAATTTCAGCAATACATGGAATCATGAGGCAGTCACTGGAGGATTTTAATTTTTTTAACCTTCAATTAATACTTCTTGCAGGGGCAGTGATGTGTTTGGGTATGCTCTGTCTCAGTCAGAATCTTCACTCCATAATGGGATGTTTTAATAATATGGAAAGTAAAAGTTACTCAAAACTAACTTCATCTTTTGTATTTTGTCAGGTTTAAAGAATGGCTGAAGATGGCAATGATGAGATTATATTTGTTTGTAAGTACTGGAAAGGAAAATTATCTGCTTATAATGTGACTTGTCTACCCAGAACGTTAGAAATTCAAGACTAAAACAGACTAAGTCTTCATTTAGAATTGAAGTCATGGAGAGGAGGCTCAAACAGCTTATGGAGGAGTAGAGTGAAGATTACTCATTTTAACCATACACATTTTTCAGGTTTTGTCGGCAAACACACAAAGAGACCTCTCAATGTGAGTTAGCAGGACAATTTTTTCATGGTAGAAGTGAGACTGAAAGCCTACCAGTAGTCTAAGCCCTTTATTTATAGAGCCACCTTTAGCAAGCTGTGGTGTCTGTGGGGAACCCTGACTTCTAGCCTGAGCTGAGGCACTGCATGTCCACAGGAGGAGGATTCACACTTCTTGTTCTTTATCTAGATAAGCCTAGTTTGAGATGCACCAACTGCCCTAAATCTCATGCATGGCGTTCACTGTGTTTTCTTGTGCCTCTGCAGCTAGGCCTGCACTTCACACAGCTCAGCTTTGTGATCTGCCTTCTACCTAACCCTGTGTGCCAGACTGGGCTCTGTGACCTGGACTCACAGAGTGCATGAATAGAGACTGCAGCAGTGGTGTGCGCAGGGAGTGTGTCAGGCAGTGTCCTTTGCTCAGTGGAGCTTGGCTAGTAGGCTTTTTTCCCAGTGGCATTTCCCTGCAGCCTTTCCTTTTTCACGAGCCTTGATGCACAGGATTTGATGTTACAGTGGAAAAAAGCTAATAGATGTTCAGTCCACTTAACCTACTTCTGTGAGCAGAGAGGGCCCAGATGTTGTAGATCTGATCTAGGAAGAGCAGAATAGAGCATATATCTTTGGTGGTATAGATCCACAGTCTTTTACCCCTGATTGGTTTCACAGCTGCACATTAACCTTATGGCAAGTATATAGGAAAAAAAATTGCACTTTTCCCTTCACCAAAGATTGACCAGGGTTCCTTCAAAAAGAGTATTGACTCCATAGACATCTTTATTGAGATGCAGATACCAGAGGTGAAGTTACCTTATATTCCCCTTCATAAATAGACCCTGGTGGACAGCAAAAAGGATAGGTATGTGATACCAATCCCTGACTGCATAGAAAGGTGTCACACAACATGATTTTTCCCCTTCCAGTGGAGGCTGTGGTCATTTGAGTTTCTTGAGCTTTCTTGTGCTCTCTGTAGGTTTTTCCCACAGAATATGGGGACTGCTTTTGTTCTGAAAAAGTGAGTTGTTATAAATGTTATTGTGCACTCACATAGTTAACATGATTGAGTACGTATTTCATAGTTGTAGAAGTTTGGGAATGTTTTTTATAGAAGTTTGTGAATATACTCCCTGTGGATTATTTTACCATTTATCCCCGTACTTATTTTTGTAGTTCTCCTGTGGCTATAATCTCTTGAAAGTGCCACATACCTTGAGTATAACAGCACTGGGGAATGTCTGCTGTAAGGCATCCCTCCCTTAGATTTTGAGGGACATGCTAAACACTGTTAGTATCTCATTCCCTCTGCTCTGATCATTCATCCCTTTGCTAAAGAGTGAGAGAAATGTGTAGCTTATTCATGCATGTTGTTTTGGACAGTGCTGTCTGCACTTCATTGAACCTCTGCAGCAGCTATCTTTGCAGAAATGAGGGGTGCATAGGTACAGTCAAAAAATAAGGGGAATTACTAAGTTCTTCCTTTCCCTTGACAGCAAAGCCAGTTTAAGAAGCTGTTACTCTGCCACTGTTGGTTATGATAAACCTTTGTGGATGATAATCCAGTTCTTTTCAGCAGTCTGGTTTACACATTCCTCTGTGGCTCCTCCACCCTCTCTGGTTTTGGAAGTTTATTTAGCCCAGATTACTTCAGTAATATTAAGCATAGTGTGAGTATAGACACACCTAAGGGTGGTGGTGGTGTGGTAAACAGCACAGGACAGGGGAAACTATTTGGCTCTAGGCTCAGTTTTGATGCTGGTTCTATGTGGATAGTGTTTGCTGATCCTTTCCACTGGTACAGCTGTCTGGTGCTGTACAGCAAACTGGAGAGGAAAACTCATTCATCTGAAAAATAAACTGATGGGAAAAGCTGCTTGTTTTGTTGTTTGATTTGCCAGAAGGCAGCACAAGCAGCTGTACAGGGAGCAGTAGACAGGCTTGGGGATTGCACGAGCTGGTACTGCCATTTGTCGAATGCACGTGGATTTTCACTGATAAACTGGTTTTGTTGCCAAAAGAAACAATGTGGAGCTGTGTGTTCTAGTTCAGATTCCCTTTCCATGTCTTAGATCTTTTTGTTAGTTCACTGGGACAAATAGTGGGAAGGAGAGGTTCCCAGTTAGGAGCACAGAATAGCTTCACCAGAGGGAACATACCCTGGAATGACATGGCATTTGTCATGTTCTCTTCCCAAACAAGGTGTAACCTCTACATCCCTGGTGGGGTTACCTGACTTGCCATTGTGAGCATGAAGCTCAGATGGAAATTGCAGTGGGGGATCATCACTGTGTGATGATCTCTTCCTAAGCTGTGTCAGCAGCTGGCCAGGCAGGGCAGTTTTAGAGCTATTTTTCAAAGTGAAGCAATGTATATGCATTTGAAATCCTGTTAAGTTGGCTTATTTTAGAAAAACTAAAATTACCCTGGTCTAAAACCATCCAGATTTGGGTAATTTACAGCCACTTCAAGCAGAAGTTACTTTAGGTAAACTGACAGCGAGTTAAGAAGTGGCCCAAGTGTATTACGCAGCCAGCTGACTTGTTTGGGAAGGCACTGCAAGGTATCTTGGAGGTATCTGTCCCTGTGCTGTGGGTGAGGAGGGTGAGCATGCCAGGCACAGCTCTGAGCAGTGCACTTGTCCCCTGCTGCTACCCCTGCAAGTTCTGCTGCTGGGCTTCTGCTACAGGTTCTGGCCTTATGTTTTCTGTCAGTAAAAAGACCATGATACTCCAGCTGTTTCTAAAAGCCTGGGTTCTGGCAAAGGTAGTAATGTGGTTTTCTTTAGCTGCTAGAATGGTGCTTTATCTGAAGAATAATGCTGTCTCTAAGGTGAATATTTACTGTGGATGTAAGGCAATTATTTTCCTTTGAGAGAGAATCGAAACAATTGCCTTCTGTTCATAGTGTGTTATCTCGCCTACAGAAGTGCCAGCTATCAACATCTGCCTTTATATGTATATATTTTGCTCAGTGCTAGATTTGTATTTGTATTCCAATTTGTATTGGAAAGCAGCTAACTTACAAAAAGTGTTTTCCATCAACTTTTCTATATGCTGTCTGTTTCCTCGCAGGGTGCGAGGACTGTGGGCAGTACCATGATTCAGAATGTCCTGAACTGGGCCCAGTGGTGACAGTCAAAGACTCCTTTGTATTGAGCAGGGCAAGGTAAGGAACATATGTGTCAGTTCTGACTAAAACTCAACACCCATAATAGTTCTTTAAAGCCTATTTGCTGTTTAATGGTTGTCACACCAACAGCTGAAAGCTGAAGTCCCAGTCTGTGGAAAGCACATGGCCTTGATTAAATAGAAAATTTGATGCACACACTTAAGTGCTCTACTAAATTGAAGCCAAAAAATTACTTGCTGCTCATCAAGACTTGGCTGCTTTGCTGAGGTTTCTGACAAAAATTCAGATAGTGCCAAATGGGGTAATGACTCTGTCTCAGTTGAGTACCTGCAACTTCCTCCTCTCCTCAGACTTACTACTGTATTAGTTTCAGAAAAGTGTCTGAGGATTTCTCATTTTTCTGAATAGTTGTGTCCTTCTGCTTGGTATAATCTGTGTAGTTCCTATGCTGAGAAGCAAAAGCAAGTTGCTACTAGGGTAATTCTCCATGATGATTAGGGGTGATGCTTCTCTCAGAAAACCTGTAACACAGCAGAAATATTTGTGCTTATCAAAAGAAACAAATAGACTAAATCTAATTAGGAGAAAAAAATACACCGAGAAGTGATTTTTACAGAGAAAGGCAATCAGGCATTGTCAGCAAATTTCATACTAAGATATAAAATGTAAGGCTAACAAAAATAAACAGCTGTTATGAAGATGCAGTAGCAGTCTGAAAAGGGAAGAAAGTTGAAAGAGCTTCCATATTTCTTCTTGGGAAGTCAGAGGCATAAAATGTGAGTAGTAAGACAGACACATTCTGGCTGTGTAGTCCATACTGTATATTCCAGGATCATTTTGTAACAAATACTGAATGTGCTGGGCCTGTTGCATAGATGCCATGACCCCTCTGCCTCTGCAAGGATGATCTTGGTGTTCCACAGTGTACTCTGGCTGCGTGTGTGCATGAGCTGTAGCTGTTTCCCTGGCCTTCATGGAAAAGGAAGCTTCCTGCAGCTCCTGTCAGGCACCAGCTTCCTGTGTCTGGAGCCTGAATGATCCCTTGCAGCAAGTGTTAATGGGGACCACTGTTTTAACAGTCTAGAGGTGCTTAGTTCTTGAGGGTAATTTAAGAATACCCACAGGAACAATGGAAACTGGTGATGGAAGTGATTTTCCTATACATGGAAACTGGGGCAGTGCAGTAAGGTTCTAGTCTGTACTAAGTGGATTCAGTGGCAACTTAAATGATTATTTCTTACCTTTTTTCCTTTTTTCTATTCTTTTTTTTTTCTCTTAGAAATATAATGCTCTTGTTTATTTGTACAGTGGAGAAATAGCATAGTGTCCAGGTGTTCAGACTGTGAATGTTTGTGAATATGGTGCATGCACTGGTTTTCAGACGTTTTTTATGTGCAGATGCTTAAGTGTTCCCTAGTGAAGTATTGGGTGCTGGGATTTGAAAGCCGAGTTTAAAAATTGCCATGTTACAAAAAATGTATTTAGTGTCCTGAAGGGTTTACAGCTGAAAACAGGCAAAATGAGAAAGATAAAGAAGAAATATAATTGCAGTCTTTTATTTTACATCTGGGGAACAGTAGCTGAGAGAGTGTGTTGTCTGTGGTTGAAAGCAAGCTTAGCCACAAACTGGATACAATTATCTTAAAAACCTGTCTAGTTTCTTAACCACATGAATGTTGTTTCTTCTACTGAAAAGCTAAAACGGATGCTTTATGGTTAGGAAAAAAGTGTTAAGAAATGTTTCCTGAACTTCAGTCTCTAATACTTTTATATTCTGTTATTTAAACTAAATGTATTTTTTTCAGTTCATTTGTTTGTCACTAAGATTGCAATCTTTTTAAATTTCACTTTACCTATACAGGAAAATGGATCTGTTCGTGTCAACTTCTGTACAACAGCTTGATTATTTTTAGTGTTTCATCTTGTATCACAGAGCTGAAAAACAGGGTTGGTTTTTGCAAAACCAGTGTGGTGGTTGTGGTCACTTTGGAAGATGTCTCTTCGCATTATATGCAGCAACAATATTTCTGAGCAGCAACATATAGTTCTGAGAAACTTGTTAGTGAATGAGAGAGGCAGGGAGCTCAGAATCATCTGTGATTATTGTTTCTAACAAGGGAGCTCGAAGGCAAGGGAAATGTACAGGGCTTTCATCTTAAGGGCTAAGATCTGCAGAAGTTCTTGTGGTTTGAAAATTTGGGGAGGAATGTAACTTACTTTTTAAAATAAGCATGATCAAAATCAAAGTTCTGTAGAGTCATTGGATAATTAATTTTGAAACAGGTCTCAGGATATTCCAGTCAGAGCTAATATCCAGGCTGAGCTGCTTATTTTTCATTTTTATGTCTGCTGTCTCTTCTGCTCTTGCTGTGTGCTCCTGTGAAGAGCCTGGGTCCTTTGTCTCAGTGGTGTCCCTGGAGATGTGCACTGGTGGCTGTTTGGGTCCCCACAGCCATCTTTTCCCCAGGCAAATGAAGTCCCTGCTTCTCCAGCCTCTGCTCACAGGCCGACAACTCTAGCCTCTGACCATCCTGGTGGTCCTCCCCAAACTTTCTCCAGGTCATCAATGTCTTTCCCATACTGGGGGCCCAAACAGGAGGCAATAGGATCTAGAAAGTGCAGAGCAGAGGGGGACAATCCTCCCTCCTGGGGGACTTGCCTCAATCTTGTTACTGACCTCTAAGTAGGGTAGGAACTATTGACCATAACTCTAAATCTGGCTACACAGCTGTTTCTTTGCCCCAGTTGTTCTGTATCCATTCAGATCATAACATCCCAATTTGGATACAATAATATTGTTGGAGAAAGTGTTGAAAGTCTTGCTGAAGTCAAGGAAAATTACATCTGCTGCTCTTAAATTATCCATAAACCTGGTCATTTTGTCCTGGAAGACAGGTGTGTTGTCAGCCATGCATTATTCTTAATCCAGAGTGATTGTTTCCAGTCACCTTCACTTTATGTGACCATAAATACCTCCCAAAAGGCCTTGTGCCATGATTTTCCCAGAGACTGAAGTGAAGCTGACAAACCTGTAGTTTCTTTTATCATCCTTTTGGCCTCTTTTGAACTTGGGTGCAAAGTTTGTCTTTCTCCCAGTCGTCAGACACCACCCTGGATGCCCATGATCTTTCCAAGGTGATGGTCATCTCTCTATTGCATTGGACTGCTCTGCGCACACACTGAGGGGCAGCCTGTCTGGTCCCTGGATTTACATGGGTTTAGCTCTCTCAAGTAATCATTGACTCAGCTCTCTTCTACTGCTGGTAGCTGTTTTCTTCTTTATTTATATATCCTTGTAGAAATCAGTAAAAAAAAATTTCTTTCACTGGAGGCTGGACAAACAGATGACATCTTCTTCCATGGGTTCCTGCAGTTTTGTTCCATGGGTAAATGTTGGAGGTTTTTTCTCAATTCTCTCTTCAATTCTTAGGTCATCTCTTCCCTCTAATTTGGAAATAAGACAATTGGAAGATGGGACTGAAGGAGTTTTTGCTCTGACTCAACTAGTGAAACGTACCCAGTTTGGCCCATTTGAATCCAAGAGAGTTGTTAAGCTAGAAAAAGAATCAGCTTTTCCTCTGAAGGTAAGACATGGCACATGAAAAGCAATGACAGAGTCAGTTTTACTTATAATGATTTTATTCTTTAATACTGATGATTTTAATAGTCTTTAATAATGATTTTATTTTTTATTCTACCACTATGGAAAAAACTGTGTGTGTGGGCAGTTATTTGGGACATCTTTTAGGCATGCCTTATAACAGACTACCTAAATGAGCATTCTCTGGGCAAAATACAGAAGAACCCAATTAAATGCTCATTCTAGTGAGTTTGAAGTGAAAATCCTTACAGGAGATAGGGCTATGATACAGTCAGCAAACATGTTTGTGTTTCACTTTCTGCATGTGATGATACAGAAGGGACAGTGACTGTGGCAGGCAATTTTAGGGTTTTTTTAACAAGTCTTTTTAATTTGATTGTATTTGTATAATGAGTGATGTGAATCAGGTTTATAAAACATGCAGGATAAATATTTTTCTTCTGTCTTTCATTTGGTTTATTCTTCTCAACAAATTTTTGGTAGGAAAAATGCTACAGTAAAAACTGAATCTAGTTTTATATTTTCAGTAATACCTGGCTCAAAAGTAAAGATTTAGAAATATTATTTGGTTTGATGGGTGCTTCACAGCATGCTGCTTGGATCCTCTTCCATTCTCCTGTATTCACTCATTCAAATTTTATGAGAAGCTGGAGGCTACAGCAAGAATTCTTAGGATAGACATACAGTTTATTCTCATCCTGCCCATTGTGGTATGTCTCAGCCTTGTTTTTCTGAAAATGCAACAGAGCAACAGGCTCTTGATGAAACGTGCTTGATGCATTTATCTCTGATGTACATTGAACGGAAGCCAAAAAAGCAAAAAATAAAAAAAAAAGCAGAAAATAAAAATTCTTCTTAACTTCATATTATTAGTTCAGGTTTTATCACATGCATATTTTGCTTGGCAGGTGTTCCAGAAGGATGGGCCTTTGGTATATTTTGACACCTCAAATGAAGATGACTGCAACTGGATGATGATGGTGCGACCAGCCACTGAATATGAGCATCAAAACTTAACTGCCTTTCAGCATGACAATGATATTTACTTCACCACCTCCCGGGACATCCCACCAGGAACTGAGCTGAGAGTGTGGTATGCAGCTTTTTACGCCAAAAAAATGGAAAAGCCAGTGCTGAAGCAGGTCACTAGTATTGCCAATGGTATGTGTGGGGGCCTTTTTTCCTTTCTATGGGCCCAGTCCTGATAAGGACTGATAGTCCCCTACTGTGGTAGTTGACAGTGCTGCTTATCAGATAGATTCTGACCCTGAGTGTTAGCATTTAGTTTCAGACTGACTTGCATACGTGGTTGCCCTACAAGAAGAAAGCACAGATTCTTCACCATGATATAGCTGAGTTCTTGAAAGCAGATGACTCAGCCCTAGTTGATGATTCAGCCTCTTCAGAGTGAACAAACTGGATAAATAGTTCTTAACTAGAGAACTGGTGGCTGCATCAGAAATATTTCTGGGAAAAAGAGCAAAGGAACCAAAGTGTCATTGCAAGCTAAATTGTTCAGATTTGCTAAGGAAGCCATTACTTTTCAGTTGTAGTGAAAATGTTCTGGTTTTACTCAAAAAAATTACTTTATCATATGAAGCCTTACATGGGGCCCACTAGAATAAGAAAAGCTCAAGAGTAAACTGCCACTCTACACAGCAGCTTGTGCAATTGGCAAAGAAAGGCATCAGATATTTTAAAATCTGAATTGGAATTGCCAGAAGTATTTTTTTCTCTGCCCCTTTGTTTTCTTCTGCCTTTGCACTTCTGCAGTGACAAGGCATGATCCTTTGCAAAGGTAATTTTCTTTCTAAGCTTGTGTTGGGAGTGCTCCCTGAATAGTATCACTGCTACACAGAGTATTATTTGGGGTAAAAAAATGGCTTGGGGGGATGCCATTGCTATCAGCATGCTTGTATGGCTGATCTTGATGGTAAGCACAGTCTTAAGTGCTACAGCTAAATCAACATGGTTAACAGGGTTCTGAATTCTAAGATGTTTCCACGTGGTATTAGCTGAGAGGTTTCATGCTTTTCCTCTTTAGTTTAACCCCTTTGTGTATTTTTGTGTGCATATGGGTACTTTAAAATATTGTTTAGGTAGGTTCTACTTTCTCTGTTCAGCACTTTTACTACACACTACAGTGTATGAAGCTGTAGATTACATGAGATTCAGACATAAGAATGTCCTGGTTAGGATTTTACATTAAAATGTTTTTTTGCAGGCCTGCTACAGGGCAAAACTTTCTTACTATGGTTACTGGCCTTAGCACAGAGCAAGAGGATCAGAGGGTCTGGAAAGTAAAGAAAAGCAGCTGTTTTTTTTCTTCACAGATGTGTGCTTGGTAGTGATGGAATCTGATAAAGAGGGAAAAATCTCTTCAAGACCTTCATCTGCTGTCTTTCTCCATAAAAAAACAAAGAAATGCAGCATATCAGCAGCTGATCCAGCAGGTATGCAAAATTATAGTGTTTTAAGGGAATTAGAGGTCTAAATACAGGTCTAAATAGCTGCTAAATGCACTACTTCTGTGCAGATGCTGTTGTTATATAACTTTTCAGCAAGTATTAATTTAGAAAGTACTTAAAAGTCTGGATTCTTTTTATTTTCCTGGGCACGGTTCTTAAAATATATGTGCAGTTTAACGAGTTGTAGGGGAGATGATATACCTTTAGGCACATGATTTTTATGAAACCCAAAATTGCTTCTGACTTTGGAGGTGGTTAGCGCTGGGGTGTTGGGGCAGTTCCAAAGAAGATCTTTGAACTCTGCAAAGTGTAATAGTTCAAATTATTAGGTTCTAAAGGAAAACATGAGACTGTGAGTGAATGTAAGAACAGTGATGTTTGGAAAGGACAAGAACACAGGCCATAGAGGCCAGAATTACAATAATAGCAGTAGCCTATTGTAGTTGATTACAGGAACTTAAATTTAGGAAAACTTACAAGTAATACAGACACTCTTGGCAAAGAACAAATGGCTGAAGAAGGTCATAAGAACCCCTTCTCCAAGGTTGATTATGAAGCAAGGCACCCTCACCGTATAATCTCTGTTCAGCAGAACAATAACGTTAAGAATCAATTTAACATAAATTGCTGTGTATGAAAGTAAACTCAGAATATATAACATGGAGATGAGGATCAAAAGACAGCCATTCTGGGTGTGTCCTTTGAAAAGGTGACTTTGCAAAATTTTGCCTACTGAAAGTAACCAGGAGGAGGAGAGTTCTTGCAGATGTGTAGATGTGTAGAAGGCAGTTTTTCATCCATTCATTTAAGTTGCATACAGTGACAGCTAAAATGTAACAGTAATTGTGTCTAAAAGTGACTGGAGGAGGACGTTGAGTTTGGCATCATTGATTTTTTGTGAGGGGGAGAATTTGAACAGACCCTCCTACATTCTTCATGGTATTGTCTGAAAGTCCACTTTCAATAGAAACAGAATACCACCTATATTATACTTGGGCAACCTCAGAGTGTTCCCAATATGCCTCTCCTTACTCTGTTTGTCTCAAGTCTTACAAAAGTTTTGCCAGCTGTCAAGTCAGTGCTTCTGAGTAAGCTGGGTTGCCTTGCAGCTGCCATGGAAGTCTGAAGAAGTGGGGACCTAAACAGGACCTAACTTCTGTCAAAAAAGTTCACAACTAGGTTTTCTAGGTGCAGCTAAGGAGAAAGGGAAGTGCAGGGACACTTTCTCAAAACAGACTTCAGTTCCACAGATAGAGCTTTTTCAGTTTTACTAGCCTGCAGTTTCATGAGGCAGATACAGTACCTTACATGTTGCTTACCAATCTGATTTTTTAAAAAAAATCATGCAGAAGCTTGGGGTTTAAGTTTGCTGTTTTTTCCCCCTCTGAGCTGTCAAGATGTTCTCTTTGTGTAGCCTGTGAAGAAGGAATTTCTGTTGCTGAATTGTTTGTTTTTAATTTATTACAGCATGAGTGAGAACTGAACACCTGAACATTTAATGTAGTTTGTAACAGGGAACACCCTCTTCCTCAGAGAATCTTTTATTTTGGTTTAAGAGTGAGCAGTGAAAAGGAAGAAGTAAGAGTATCATCCCATTACAGGTGGGGTCCTCAGGCAGAGAGAGATTAACTGACTCACTAGCAATCATACAGGAAATCTGTGGAAGAAACTGAGTTATAGCTTGAATCTGCAGTGCTGCCATTCACTTAAACTAATTTCAGTGACGTCCCTCTCTCCTGGGCGAGTCTTGTAGACTGTGCAATACTCAACTTTGTGTGAACCTAAAAAAAAGGATAATCTCTGAACCAGTTTAGATTTATCAGATCCTCTTGACAAATTCAGACTTGTCACCCATAATCACGTTTTAATTAACATTTCAGATCATGCCAGATTAAAAAAAATGAAGAAATTAGAGGAAAAATGGATCTTGGTTTTCATTATCTTCACAATTCAGTTAATCCCAATATTCTTACTCTGCAGTGCTTTTCATGGAGAACAAGGAGGCTTCTCCTGCTTCTCTCCTCAGCTGACCTGAAGGACTACAACCCTGATTTTAAGGGTGCTAAAAATTGCTTTATAATTTGCTTTTGATGCTCAGTTCTTTAGAAAGTGATAAAGGGATCCTCAGGACTTCAGCATAGCAATGATATTCTCTCCAGCCATAATTTAGTTTCTGTTCTGACTTATCATCTTTCACTCATGTTTGGAAAATACTGAAGTGGTCACAGCAACCCTTGTGGGCCACTTACCTCTTAAATCAGAACTTGTGATACTCAGGAAGTTATTGCAAGATAAAGCTACAGGGGTTTACCGTCTTCCTATCTTTGTGTTCTATTTTAGAGAACACTCCAGATGATAGTGGAGCTGCAGAAGCTGAGACCAGTCAGTGGACATGTAAAGTTTGTTCTTCTGTTTTCCAGGAGCCTCAGCTACTGACAGGTAAGAAGTGTTAGAAATTCATGACAATACTGAGAAGCATCAGGAGAAATCTGCTCTTCCAGGGCAGGACACTAAGAAACGATAACTTGTCCATGATGGAGTAAGATAAATGTTTTAATTTTTGTGTTCCTTTAAGAAAAAGGATAGCAGGCAAGGTAAAACAGTAATATTTTGGATATGGCAGTGGTCAGTCTCTGGACAAACAACTTAGATTTTGAATTTAGAAGAAATAAAGCTGTTTTCTAGAAAATCAGACGTGAATGTTGAGAGTATCAAGGATGGAGAACTGCAAAAGCAGTGTGTAAGGTCAGTGATCCCAGCTTATGCTTAGTGGTATTGCTTGTGTGGTATTACTGAAGGTAACGGAATACATTTTTTCCTGCATTTCCTTTGCAACTTTTTAATGCAGTTTTCAGAAGAACTTGGAATATTTAAGAGTTCTGACCATTTGATGAATTGTTTTTGAAAAGGGGACTTAAGCTGCTAAATCACTGAGGGATTTGGAAAAATATACAGTTATCAGGGGGTGCAGTCTTCCACAGGGTGCAGATTCCAGTGGTATCTAACAAATCCCTTTTAAAATTCTGTCCCTCTGAGTAGTTGTTTCAATGTTTAATAGACTGTACATTTTTATTTAGGAAGGCATTGTGACTGCTTTTGAAATAATATGAAGTGAGTCCCTGCTAAATGAGGTTAACCTGATAGATAGGCCTCATCTGGAGGTATTTCTCTGAGTGTTTCGTGACAGTTCCTGTCCTCCTCACTCTCTTCTTCTTTCCCATCCACCCAGAGCACTTGCTGAGTCACCTGGAACAAGCTAAAGGTGCCCCCCAAACCAGCCCAAATGAGGCTGTTGCAGAGAAAGCAGCAGAGGCTTCCCCTCTGGATCAGCCAGTGATTTGTGATGCAGCCAGCGTGAGCACAGACTCCAGGAGGAAGGCCAGGCGGGGGAGAAAGCCCAAACCAGCAAAAGCAGAAACACCCGTGGTTGTTGTTGAGGTGAAAGATTCTGCAGGTAAAACAAAGCTTAAAATGCTAAGTATATATCCTCATATATGTCTGTGTTGATGCCCTCTCAGAAAGGCCTAAAACATAGCAGAGGAGCAAGATGGAGGTTTTCAGATTGCTGAGGAAGATGATTTGCAAACTTTACAAATTATCTCTCTGAGCTCCTTTTCTACAGTAAATATTGCAGTGCCTACACTTAGATTACCTGCATTCTTCTCTGACAGTTTCAGTAATAGAGAGGTCCAGAGAAACACAGGCTAGTAGTTAAAGACCTGCCTAACTTTCTGCAAGGAATAACAGGAGAGAAAGCATTCTCTCTCTCAAGAGCAGATATCTGTCTCTTCAACCTTAAAGTTTGAAAGGGGCCTTTTTCAGGGGCCTTGCCTTCTTTAAAGGAAGTTGTAGTAGGAAAGTTCGTGATGCATAGTCAACTGTCAACTACTACTGACATAGTAGTAGGTTGGAAAGTTAGGAAATCACACTTTTGTAAGAGAACTTGGCTGCATCTTGCTTGTAATACAGTAGCCACTTTATCTTGCAATATCTTGCTACTCATTTGCAATCCATTATTTGTCATGGACAAATAATATTTTTAGTGCCACATCCCATTACAAAAAACAAATACCTGCATTTGAGGTTTTATTTCTAGCTGTCCACATTAACACTGTCATTTTTATTATGTGTTTACAGCTGAACGTATAGCTGAGGTTGTAATTGAGGTCCCACCAGAAGAGGCAGCCCTGCCTTCAGCTGCAGAAGAGAGAATTACAGATTTGGTTATAGGAAAGGTGCCCAGCACCACAAATAGCATCAGTTCAGTGACAACGTAAGTACTCTGGGATGCAAAGTTACCTCATAGGCTTAATTAAGATTCTGTAGCATGCAACAGCTCTGCTTGACTTCTGGGCCCACAGATGCTCTTTTTTATTGGTGTAAAGTTGTGTGATGCTGCTGTGAGAGCTGACCTTGAGTGCCACAAAGGTGGCTGTGCACTGGAGGATGGTGCACAGATGGTGAGATATTTAGTGGTAGAAATTTGGCATATAAACCATGAGAATTTAATTTTTCATCATATTACTGCTTTTATTCAGTGGGATTCCAAGAGACTCCTGCAGGTACAAAGTGAAATGTTGCTCCTACTGAACGTTAGTGATAAAACAAGCAGAGATTTTTGCTCAAAAACTATGCTAACCCTTATTATTGAGTCTTGTCATTTTAATTCATGAATGATTTCACGTTGATTTGTGCATGTGATACTTCAGATTTAGAGCAGTGGGAGGGGAAAAATGGTGTTACAGAGCCTTAAATACAGAGAGTCTTCAATAAAACTGAATTAATCTAGACTCTTTTATGGCTTTCTGTGTCCTTAAAATTGGCTTTTTGAATTATTTTTTGAATAGTAAAGCACTTGATGTTTCAAAATCAGCTAGTAATGGTTTATATTGAAGTTCTTAGCATAGACAGAGCCATCAAAAATACATTCTGGTATGTGATTGTGCTGGGAAACAGAACAGTATTGCTTTTTGGCATCCTGCTGCCCTCTTACCCCATTTCCTTTTTGCATGTGAACTGCCAAGCTCTCTAAGCTGAAGTAGCACTAATGCTTTCAGAGTATAAGCAGAACCGATCTTTTATGTTCCTCTGAGGGGCCTGCAGAGAGAATCTCTGAGGCTGCTGGCTGCTGCTTTTTTTCCTCATTTGTGTTGGGTAAAGATAATTTGGAGTGAGGTGCTCTCTGATATCTGCTGCTTCCAGGGGGAGGCCAGGGGGGCACCTTGGCAATGAGGAAGCTCCAGGCCTCCCTCTCCTGCCAGAAGCTGAGCATAACACTCCTCTAGCTTTTGCCAGCTGGTGGGACTCTTTCTTGCAACCCGTGGGATACCTTTCAGTCCCTGCCTTTCTTTCTCTAATCCAGTAGGTTTGCTCATCACCAAAACACCATGTCCCTCAAAAGAAGTTTAATTCTCTCCAGTAGACATGGTATACGTCGGAAGCTGATAAAACAACTTGGGGAGCACAAGCGAGTCTATCAATGCAGTATCTGCAGTAAAATCTTCCAGAATAGCAGCAACCTCAGCAGGCACATCCGTTCTCATGGTGGGTTTACTTTTGCCTTGCTTGCCTATTGATTTTGTCTCTCACTGGTTTCACCTTTGAATAATAGAGCTAGGCTATTTTTAGATGTTGAGATACAAAATTTTGAGGTTTTTTTTTCTTCTTCTTCTTTCTTTAACTCTCTCTAGGAAACTCTTTTGGTTATGCTGACCAAAGTTAAAGCTGAAGTCTGTGTTTAAAATTTGAATTTAGGTGCATATTTTAAAAGTGGACTAAGGGTGTGATGGATTTTTCCAAAACTATTCTTCCCTTTAAATATATGCATATATATCATCCCCAGCCTTCACAGGCGTATTTGTATAATTACTGTGTAGATGTCAGCTGAGTGCTTTTTAGCTTGTGATCTGCAGTTCTAGGGGTCCGTGACCTACTTCTAAGGATTCCATGAGAAATAATCACTTATTATTTCCCAAGGATGGGGGAATGTATTAAAATTATTGTCAAAATTGTTGGAAAAGGTTAGAATCCACTGTTTGAATCTCTTGAATGAATAAGGCTTCTCGTCACTGGCCTGTTTGTTTGTAATTGCTTGTGCTTTGGTTTCCTCTGTATTGCCTAGAGTTGATTATTATCACACTTCATTTTTTTTTTAATTTTGTCTTGATTGATCCCCTCAGGTGACAAACTATTTAAATGTGAGGAATGTGCAAAGCTGTTCAGCCGTAAAGAGAGCTTGAAGCAGCATGTTTCATACAAGCACAGCAGGAACGAAGTGAGTGGAAATGACTAATGGGCTCTTTTGAGGTTAGGTGAAAATGCATGGTGAGCTTCCAGGTGCTAGCTGGGGAGCTTGGCTCAATTACATTTGAGCAGATATCCATGTGGATAAGTGAGACAAGACTGATGGGGAGAGGTAACATCTTCTGTTAGAACAGCTGATGATTTTTCAAAGTGTGGAAATCCTTCTGAGCATACAAATCCTTTTTTGTACTGAATTTTCTATCGAAAGCTATTTTCAACATCAGTTACAGCAAGACAAGCTGGAGTCAGCTGGACTTGCATGATCTAGAGGTGAGATCTGACTTCAGTTTGTGGTACTAAATAGAACTGTTCCAGTCTTATTTGCTTGTCCTGTTTCATTTATCCTTACCTATAGTGCCATTTACTGTGTAAGCTCTCTGGGTAAAGGCTTTGTCATTAAGGACTACACACATATTTGTAAACCTACAGTGTTGACAGCAGCAGCACCACACTTATTGATGAGGGTCTTTCAGTGCTGCTGCTACCATATAAATATTAAACATAGCTGTAGTGGGGCCTGATGAGTAGTATTTCCAGTGCTGCTCAGCATCAAGGTTCTCATCTCTGAGATTGCTGGTGTCTGTTCTGGAGCTGGAGGACGAGTCGGATTACGTCTTGCTTTTCAAAAATTCTGTGTCCCTGTTGGACCTAGAGTTACAAGGAAGACTATTACATGCACACAGTTGCAGAGTATACTTTTTTTTTATAGATATATAGAGCTCAGATGTAGGAACATGGGTGACAGGATGATACAGCATCAGAATTTTGCATTGCTGTGTATCTGTATGTTGTGAAGAAGGAAGAAAACTTGGAAAAGACAGAAAACAAAAAGTAGTTAAGAGTTAGAATTTCTCTATCAGATGTGACTTGTCTTTTTCCCCTCTTAAAAACTTACTGTTTGCAATCCTCAGGTTGACAGTGAGTACAGATACAAGTGCACCACATGTGAAAAGGCCTTTCGGATAGAGAGTGCTCTGGAATTCCACAACTGTAGGACAGGTGAGAGTGGCTGTTCTCCTTCCTGGCATCTCCAGTGCATTTTGTGAGGATGTTCCAAATCCATCCATCATACTATCTACAAAATGGGGAGAGCAGTCAATTAGATTTTTGTCATCACAAACAACCTGTCCCTCTCCTTCCACACTTCATAAAAAATGCTTTTGTTATGATAAGCAAAGTAAGCCAAAGTATAGTAATCTGTAAAGCAACACATCCACTCCTATATTGGTTTTTTTTAGTATTTCCTGCTCACCTGTCTAATATCCTCACTGGTATTTAATTTGTATGTTCACAAATACTCTGCCACTGTATCTCTTCAGCTTTCTTTCTAAGTAACTAAGTTCCACCTAATTTCTCTGAAATACAGGAACTGGAAAGGGGAACAGTACTTTTGATAGTCTCAAGTTTTCTTCTGCTTTCTCATGCTTTCTTTGAGCTTGCAGTGGTCTCTCTCAGTGTTTCTTTACTGGTATCACTAGAACCTGTCCATTTCTCCCATAGCTGTCTCTTGTGGTTACTCATATCCTTTATGCCAAGTGATCATATGCTTAGGAAATGACACCCTGATTACTGTTGGGGACCTCTGATAACTCTGTCCCGAATCACCTGGGTAGTTGCCCCTTGCAGCACCATTTAATGTAGGTTTTCCTTTCAGAGGGTGCAGGTTGTATAAAATCTCAGCCTTATGAAGAATGGCAAGTAATGCCAAGTAGCCTCAGTAGTGTTTATTCAAAGACAGCAGCTCATTTGTTTGAGTTGACTGTTACCAACATGAGCAGCAGTTTTTACTCTTCAGTGCAAACTCTTCTTTGTGATTACTGCAGCACTGGCAGATTCCATCTACAGGACTGTGCTGCCATGTTACAATAGAACTCTCAACTACTGAATACAAAACAAATGCTGCATAGGCCTTTTGTCATGTAATAGTCTATTTTTTCAATTTTATTCTTTCTTGTTATATTCTATACTGGCTGGTATTAGGAACCAGATCCAGCAGAAGTATTGCAGTGCTTAGACACAGATGTTCATGTGATGCTGCATTGCTATATGTGGAGTGATTTTACCAACATTAAAAACTTGAATCCACTGCAACAGAATCCACTCCAAACAGAATTTTAATGTATGCTAGATCACAGCAAACATTGGAAACAAACATGTGAGGAAGTTATGATGCTGGCTTCTGTGTTCAAGTTAGCATAAAATATATTTATTGCCTTTGAAGAAATGTCCTCCAGTGCATTCCAGTGATATTTAACCTTGTAGGTAGTAAATACAAACTCAGTCAGTTGTTTGATGTTTAACTACCTTTTCCATGGGCAGACAAATTGTGAAGTGCTTTTGCATTTCCATCTTCAATCCATATAATGATGATGTGTTAAATAAATGAATCCATAAGTGATGATATGTTAAAACTGAAGTCTTAACAAAAGGACTGCTTATCTCACAAACATACAAAACCTGTTTTCATCAGTAAAGGGCTGCATAGTTTCTTTTGCTTACAGATGACAAGACATTCCAGTGTGAGATGTGTTTCAGATTCTTTTCTACAAACAGTAACCTTTCAAAACACAAGAAAAAGCATGGGGATAAGAAGTTTGCCTGTGAAATTTGCAGTAAGATGTTCTATCGGAAAGATGTCATGCTAGACCATCAAAGACGACACTTGGAAGGTAAGTACACTGCAGGTTAACCTAATTATTACTCTTCAAGCAGTAGAACTGGGGAAGTCAAGGAAAGGATTGCACATTAGATTCTTCTGGATGATAGCTGCCATTTTTTTGACAATTACCTGATCTGGAGTAGGAGGTTTCAGCAAAACGTGTTCTTTTTTAAAAATAATAGAAACAAATCCTATTGGGAAGATGTCTAATTCTATGAAAAACTTCCTAGGAGATGCACATACTCTGTTTTTGTTTGTTTTCAGCCTCACTGTATTGGATCCAATATTACTACCAGTCACATAAAAGCTGATTGGCTCATTATGCAGCGGTTTAGAGTAGCTGGTTTTAATATCTTTTTCTTTCTTTGGATTCTGTTCCTTTTTTTTGATGCATTGTAACCTGAAAATTTAGGAGCAGTATGTAAATATGGTATAAATGTAATGTTGTGTGACATTATTTTTCAAAATCTTGACAATACATGAAAATGAGGTTATAAGACGTTACAGTTCAAAATCTCAAACAGCTAAGGAAGTTACAGGTACTCAAAAACCCTAGAAAAACTTGGGTGATGGTAAATTGCTGAAGTAGATATTAAAATTTTTCTAGTGTTCTACATGATAAAACCAAAACCGTGATTTTTTTAGTAAAGCAGCCAGATTGTCTTCTTTGGTACTTTGGACATAGTCAACTGTCACTGTGTGCTCTTGTGATTCAGACCTTTGTGCCATGAGTTAGAAGACAACAAGAGGATGAGGGTTTGAATGGCAGTGTCAAGGCATCTTATGTTTAGCTGTCACAGAGCACTAGCAGCCCACTTCCCCTCTGAAAGCAGGAGAAAAAGAGGACTTCTTCGAGAGGACTAACCCTAATCCTTACTGAGCATTAAAGGAGATGCTGGGTTGGTTCCTTCTCTCCTTAGAGACTTTGAGGACAAATTTCTGGGCCAAATATCTGCTCAAAGTGCCAAGGCCTCCTAGATCTTTGTTTTTAGACACATTACAGTTGATTTAATTGCTGTTGAGCCACAATATATCACCTTGGAAGATTGCTTTTATGTTCTTAAGACACCATTTTAATTTAGAAATTATCCTTTTGCTAGCAATTAAATTCTGCACTGAGGCTCTTCCCAGTGTTTCACTCTTCTTTACAGTATTCACCTGAAAGGTCACACAGATTGGAGTAGAAAACCATGGTGGGTTTTTTTTGGTTTGGTTTGGTTTGGTTTTTTTGATGGGGACTGTTCTGTTAAGGGGTAAGGCGTGTGAAAAGAGAAGACTTTGAGCACAGCACAGAAACCATGGTTCGCTACAAGAAGGAGCCTTCAGGATGCCCCGTGTGTGGGAAGGTAGGTGTCTTTGCCAGCATGTGCCATGTGAAGTTCTGCGTTGTAGCTTCAAGGGTACTCAGCCCTGAGCCTCCAGATGTTTTGCCGTGCCATAACAATTTACCACCTGTGTGTTAAACCCACCTGTATAGGCACACAGCCTGCCAAGAAGTTGAGGTGCATGACTTGCATTAGATATGTGCTGAGTCAGATTGCCTTGCAGCTCAGAGAGGCACGTGGTCAGTTACCAGCAGGCCCTGCCACCCCAGCAAGGTGTTAACTCTGTAAGTTGCCTCAGCTCCATTATATGTCCAAGCCCACTGTGGCCATGGATGGTGGGAACTGTGCAGGCAAAGATAAGAACAAAACTGAAGTTCAGATTAGGCTTCCAGGACATGAAGCACGATGTGGAGTGTATTGAAGCTGCTGTGTCTGTCAGTGAAATCTCATGGCTTATGTTATTTAGAGTGAAGTTTTTCTGCCAGAATGTAAACAGCTGGAGTTGACTATGTGCATTGGGGATGATTTGCTATTAGAATTCAAAGTGAATTCATTGTGTAGTCATGGCACCATTGCATTTGGGTGTTTAACACTCATGAGTTGCAGTTTCTTTTATAAATGTCTATAATTGTTCATGGTGCAAGATACACTCAAGCAACTCCTAAGCTTTGTTTTTGATACTTTGAATATGTTACATATCAGTGAAGGTAGATTTTGTGGATGTGTTTTTATAGATAGATGCAACATTCTTGATTCAAAAGATTTAAATGCTTCCAAATCTACCCTACATAATTGTGCCACAGCTTTCTTTTTTCACGTTCACCTCACGTTCACTGGATGGCCAGTTTCACTAAGTTCCTTGGAACTGCATGCATGTATTTTGCTTTGGCAGCAGTTTCTGAGGTAGTCTGCTGGCTGCATAACAGGAGCTCTTACATCTTTCTTGCCAGAATGAATAAAATAAGATAATAAATATGTTATCTACTATCCACTGGATAACCTGCAAAGAGTTCTAGCCGTGCTGGACATAATTCAAAAAAGCTTGCCTTCCTTCTTCAGATATTTTCATGTAGGAGCAATATGAACAAACACCTTTTAACACACGGAGACAAGAAATACACCTGTGAAATCTGTGGACGGAAATTTTTCAGAGTGGATGTGTTGAGAGATCATATTCATGTCCATTTTAAGGTACTGTGTTAAGGATTTACTAGAAAAGCCATATTACTTAGCAGAATTATTAATGAATACATGAATACATACATGTATTGAGACTTACAGCCATTGTTGTGCTGCCAGTAAAGCACTGTTACCAACACTGTTCTGAACCTTATGGAAAAAACACCTGGGTTAATCACAGAGGTTGCTCAGTTTAAGGCAGAGAGAATAACAACAGGAAGACTCCAAACAGATATATTGTTCCATCTGTAGTTTGGTTGGGCTGAAGGGTTCTTGTCATCCCCTCTCTTTGAACGAAAAAAAAACCAAACTGAGAAAACGAATTGCTCCTGCCATTGCTGTGCCAGTCTTATATTTGCCAGCATGACTGCCTTTCTGGTGAGTTCCTCACCTGCTTTTCCCAAAATGTTTTAAATCACAAAAACAACCCTATTAATAGTGTGCTTAATTAGAGAGAGTTTTTTGACCTAACTAGGTTAATGCTAAATTGTAAGGAATTGAAAGGAATTGTATCACTCTGTGGTGGTCATAAAGATGGATGTTATACTGTACCAGTTAAGTCTTTGTTACATTTAAGTTTCTTTTATACACAAAATATTGAGTATTATCTATTTGGATAAACAGTTGTTCTTTGTTTAGTCATGGATGGAGGAATGGGGTATACCTGAACAGAGTGAAGCAGGGGGATATTTTAAATAAATACTGCTACAGCAATTGTTAACACAAGGCAGTCTGCATGGCATGAGAAGCTGACTAGATGTTACCCTTTGAAACAGCAGTTTAATCTGTTAAACCAGAATATTGTTTCCCACCCAACACAGGACATAGCACTAATGGATGATCACCAGAGGGAAGAGTTCATTGGTAAAATTGGAATCTCATCAGAGGAAAATGATGACAACTCTGATGGAAGTGCAGATTCTGAGCCTCACAAGTATAGCTGCAAAAGGTGCCAGGTAGCTTTAAATACTTCTAAATTAATTTGGTTTGGATGGGGTGAGGGATGGAGATGTCTATAAATGATCCAGAATTCTAAATAACATTAAGGATTCACTAAGAATACTACAGGTAGGCTGTCTTCTGCAGTGCTTTCTACCTCTAATCTGTGAAGTGATGCTATTCCATAAGACTTTAGATGGTAGTGTGTAGGTTGAATGGTGGACATTTGAAAAATACATGTACGTACTCTTACCTGTGTGCAAGGAAACAAGCAAGCAAAACTGGAGGAAGAAACAATAAAGGAACTTTCAAATCATAGAATTACAGAATAGCCAGGGTTGGAAGGGACCTTAAAGATCACCTAGTTTGAACTGCCCTGCATGGGCAAGGACACTTCCCACTAGATCAGGTTGCTCAAGGCATCATCCAACCTGGCCTTGAACACTTCGAGGGAGGGGGCAGCCACAGCTTCCCTGAGCAACCTATTTCAGCATCTCACCACCATCACAGTAAAGAATTTTTTCCTAATGTCTAACCTAATATCTCCCCTCTTCAAGTTTTAAGCCATTGCCTCATGTCCTCCTGCTACACACTGGTACAAAAAGCCCTACCCCAGCTTTCTGATAGGCCCCCTTCAGGTATTGGAAAGCCACTATAAGGTCACCTCAGAGCCTCCTCTTCTGTAGGCTGAACAACCCCGACTTCCTCAGCCTGTCTTTATAGGAGTGGTTCTCCAGCCCTCTGATCATTTTCATGGCTCTCCTCTGGACATGTTCTAGGAGCATTATGTCCTGGGGAGTTGGGGACTCCAGAACTGGACACAGTACTCCAGGTGGGGCCTCACAAGAGTGGAGTAGAGGGGCAGAATCATCTCCCTCAACTGACTGTCCTCGACCCCAAGTCCTCCTCAGGGCTGCCCTCAATCCTTTCTCCTCCCAACTTGTATTCATGCATGGGATTGCCTCGACCCAGGTGCAGAACCTTGCACTTGACCTTGTTGAACTTCATGCAGTTTGCACAAGCCCACTTCCTGAGCTTGTGAGAGTCCCTCTGGATGGCGTCTCTTCCCTCCTGTGTGGACTTCACCAGACAGCTTGGTGCTGTCAGCAAACCTGCTGAGGGTACTCTCCATTCCACTGTCCTTGTCACTGACAAAGATGTCAGGTAGCACCATAGTGACCCTTGAGAACTATCTCATCATATGAGTCACATGTCTCCATTTGGACATGGAGCCATTGATCAGAACTCCTTGGGTGAACTGGACATAATACTCCAGGTGGGGTCTCACAGGAGCAGAGGGAGAGAGTGACGTCCCTTGACCTGCTGCCCGTGCTTCTTTTGATGCAGCCCAGGACACAGTTGACTTTCTGGGCTGGAAGCACACATTGGTGGCTCATGTTGAGCTTCTCATCAACCAGCACTCCCAAGTCTTTTTCCTCAGGGCTGTTCTCAATCCATTCTTTGCTCATCTTATAATTGTGCTCAGTATTGCTCTGACCCAAGTGCAGAACTTTGTACTTATCTTTGTCGAACTTCATCTGCCAGTGCATGTGCTCAAACATGACAGGGTTGCTCTGGATGACCTTCCTTCCCCCTAGTGTGTTGGCCACACTACACAGCCTGGTATCGCCAGAAAATGTGCTGAGGGTGCACTCAATATTACCGTCTCTGTCACCAACAAAGATGTTAAACAACACCAGTCCCAATACTAACCCCTGGGGAAGAACACTTGTCACTGCTCTCCATTTGCACTCTTAGTCCTCTCCTAGTGCAGTATAAGAAGCAGAGGCACCATCTCAAGCTAGTTTTCAAAGTGAATTGAGTGTTGTCCTGTAGAAATGTGCTTGTAGTGACCAAAGAGGTCCAGCCCTAATTCCAGCTTTGACAGGGAGTTTTTCATCTAGTGATACACAGGTCAATTATATCTCCTACCTCTGACAGTAGATCCTTGTAATATGTTACTAGATCATAGCTGTTCCCGAGAAATGTTTCCCCTTTTCATTCACTATTGTTTCATTTCACAGCTGACTTTTGGCAGAGGGAAGGAGTACCTGAAGCACATCATGGAGGTGCACAAGGAGAAAGGCTATGGCTGCAGCATTTGTAACCGGCGCTTTGCCTTGAAGGCAACTTACCATGCCCACATGGTCATTCACCGGGAGAACCTGCCTGATCCTAACGTCCAGAAGTAAGATGATGTGTTGGGCTGATAAGAGGAGCTATCTTCTTGAAGTTACAGTGGCTCTGACATCTGATGCTTTTGCAGAATTGAGCTGTACTAAAATCTCTGAAAGATATAATGGGTGTTGAAATGTTTATTAAAAGCTTGACGTATGTATGACTAAGGATTCACTGCACACATGCTTAGTCAGCAGCCTCCTAGTTTGGGCTTTGTAAAGTATAAATCTATGATTTTGCTAAATATTTTTTAAAACTATGGTTTAAGCATATAACAATACCAAACTACTCCAAGCTTGCTGTGAACTCATGAGTTTCTTAAGGCTCATTTTAAAAATGCGTTTGTTTCAAAGAATTTTTATAGTAATTAGTTTTACCATATGAAATACAGCTGCTGACAGAGATGCCTAAAATCCACCTCTGTCTCAAGAAAAGAATGAAGGTTTTTGGTCTCTGGTTTCAGATACATCCATCCATGTGAAATCTGTGGAAGGATTTTTAACAGTATAGGAAATCTGGAAAGACATAAGCTTATACACACAGGTAAAAATGTTGCATTTTTTTATTGTTATCATTATTTAAAAGAAATTTTTAATGCCAGTCCCTGCCTTACTTTTTTCGGGAGGAAATAAATTATGGGTTTTTACTGGAAGTTACAATATGATAAATATTGTACGTATGCTTTTAGGGCAAACCGGTTTTCTAAACCAGATAGTATTAATGAAGATATTTCATCTAGGCACACAATCCAAATTCCTATTTAATATGATGCAGGATTCACTTGCTAAAAATCCTAATTCTGTATTCTGATCTTCCCCAAATTCTTATCTATGCCACCTTCTCATCATTACACAGGCTGAAAACTGCTATTGCAAAATCATTTGTAGCAGCTCATTATTATTTCATGCTATTCAGTATTTTCCTACCTCAGTCTTTATATTATTTTTTTTTTCAGATCTCATAGAAAAGGTCAGCTTTTATCTCTCTCTCCAAAGCCTTCTAATTTAGTTTGGGCTACAATATGCATGAAATACATGGACTGTTGTCCTCTAATTCACCAGTTTAGTCAGGTTTTAGGAGATGCACATTTTTCATTAATTTTTTTTTTTTTGTTTATGTTGTCTTCTAAATTTATTTTTAAGGTGTAAAAAGTCATGCTTGTGAGCAATGTGGCAAATCATTTGCTAGAAAAGACATGTTAAAAGAACATATGCGAGTCCATGATAATATCCGAGAATACTTGTGTGCAGAATGTGGCAAAGGTATGTGCAATGCCTTGTTTTCCATTAATTGTGATAGGTGAATATTGGAATTAAAACTACCATTCTTAGAATATTGGAAAGGTCCTTGCTATTTTAAATCCTGCATTTCTGAGAGGTAGAAACAGGAGCCTTATGGATACATAAACTACCCCTAATTTTATACAGTTTGGTTTCATGGCTTGTGAAACAGTGGTTGTAATAAAATTTGCTTCTATCAGATTGAGGAGTGCTTGCCTGACTGAGTTCCACTGCATTTGCAACACAAAAGTGAATACAATTTATTTTTTTTTCATTGTAGTCTGTTTTCAAGCTTAAGGTATAGAGTAATTACTCTCTGAAAGAGCCATAAGAGTAAAAATTGTTTTGACTTCTTGAATTGTTTATGTTATAACTTGAACAACTCTGAGCTGTTATTTTAGTGGAAGGCAGTAAGTCAGTTTGACATCTTTAATGATGTTTTTGTCTTCGCTTGTTTGCTGCTTCTTCAGTGGCTACGCAGATGTTTTCCAGACCTCTTGCCTAGAATTAAAATAGTAATGACAATGTGCACTGCTACCTAAAAAATTTAAAATATGCAATTGTGGACACACTGCAAACATGATCCCAGAGCTCTTGGCTAACAACATGATCATCCTGAGTTTTCCTCTGAAGATGGGAGCAATGGGCTAATTGTCATGCTATCCCTTTTGTCTGACAGGAATGAAGACAAAACATGCTCTTCGTCACCACATGAAACTTCACAAAGGGATTAAAGAATATGAGTGCAAGGAATGTCACCGAAAATTTGCACAGAAAGTCAACATGCTGAAGCATTACAAAAGACACACGGGTGAGGTCTCCACAGATGTGCAGAAGTTGCACTACATCTTTTAAATGCTCCCTAAGAGAACTTAGTTTATTAACTTAATAAAAATATATGCATGTTCTGCCTTTTGAAAAGTGAGATTTTGTCCTCTGGTCAGCCAAAACCACCTGTTATACAATTAAGATATGTAGTTTAGTTGATTTCATGTTGTGCTTTTTTAAGAGAGATTGTTTTGGTCTAGGGAAGGTCTGGAGTGTTGGTTTTAAATTAGTCTTCATGTTTTCATTTCCCAAAAGATAATTTTACTTCCCATATCAATTTCTTTTAGATTCATTTTCTACCACATGCAGTGGTATGGCTTAGATAAAATTAACTAATGAAGCTGGGCTGCTTCTTGTTTAGCTGTGATGTTTTATGGGGGTTTTTTTGGTTATATGAAACTTGGAATTGTCCCAGATACCTTAGACTGTTTTCACTCCGATGCTAAATGTGCTTTTCATGCAGGGATCAAAGATTTCATGTGTGAGCTCTGTGGCAAGACATTTAGTGAACGAAATACAATGGAGACTCATAAGTTGATTCATACAGGTAAATCCTCTAAAAAGCAGTTTCCAAAGATGGTGTCTTAATTTTGTTCTTAGGTTTGCTTTAGACTTGCCAGTCTTGGAACTAGTATTACACATCATATTACCAACATGAAGTTGTTCCTTGTGTAGAGATGCTGATGAATATGATATTCTTCTTTGGGGACCATCACTAACAGCGTTTCCTCCCATCTGCTGCCAGTAGGAAAACAGTGGACATGTTCAGTTTGTGATAAGAAGTATGTCACTGATTATATGCTACAGAAACACATCCAGCTTACTCATGATAAAGTAGAAGCTCAGAGCTGTCAGCTGTGTGGGACAAAGGTTTCTACCAGAGCATCCATGAGTCGACATATGAGACGTAAACATCCAGAGGTGAGTTAATTTCACAGGTAGACTGGGAGGTTGTTTGGGGTTGTTATGATCTTCAGTACCTTGAAAAGAATTAACTCTTTGAAGGGGATTAGTAAACATACCTGATTTTCAGTACCTAAAAATGAAGTTGTCCTGATTATTTAAATCTCTTTTCTTTTTCTGCCTCAGGTCAAATGTATATTTTTTTCATGTTTTGCCTTCATCCATTAGTTGAGTATAACTGATTCTTTTTTCCCCACTGGGTTCAGCGTATTCAGAACTGGTCTGAAATAAATGGTGTATAAAGAGGTGATGACAGCATCTGCTGATAATACAAAATTATTCTTAGTATTAAAGGTAAATGCTGACTGCAGAGGATCTGAATTAGAGGGATGTTTTGTCTGACCTCAATGGGACTTTTTCTGTGGTCCATATTTCTGAATAGCTATTGTTTCTCCTCAGTGTTTCTTGTTTAGGCTAACAAAGGCTTGCCCATTCCCTTTGAGGGTTTGTTGGGTTTTTTTACTACCAATTTATCATTAGTAATACTTTGCCATGAGCATTTTTTTATCATGATGACTAGGAAGGAAATCAACAGAAAGCTTTTTTTATTGATTGTATTATTAAAAATGCAACTACATCTGTGCGATCCAGAGGGCAATTTGTCTCTGTTCTTTGATAAGCTGAGATGTATAGATTCAGCTGAAAATAATGGAGTAGGACACAGTTGATAGGTTTATAAATAGAAATGCTATAATAATATTTTTTCAAACACACTGCATGCTTTCTGTAGGATTCATCACTTCCTAGTGGTTTGTGTTCTGTCTCAAATACAAAAATAAGCATTATTCTATTGTTGTCTTTAAACTTTTTCAATGAGAAGGAAAAGATTTTATGCCAAAAAGATATTTTTTTAAAAGCCACTGTTAAATTCTTTGTATTAAGTGATATGTGGATAGTACTAGAGTGGATCCTTTTTGCTTTGTGACAGGATTTATTAGGGCAATGTTTTTTTGTTTGACTATTCTTGTATGGTATGCACTGCTGTGGTTCACCAGCTAATACCTCTTTGTCCACAGATAATTTCAGTGACTATTGGTGAGTTAGAGCCGTTGCCAGAGACAACGACCATTGATGCCTCCTCGATTGGGATTGTTCAGGTAAATTCACCGTGGCAGAATCCTGGTGGCAGTTATGTTCCAGGCCTCCTGGAGGGTGAGGTGGGGACATCACTTTTTTTGTGCATAGCTGGATGTAGGCTGATGGGCAAGGAATGTTCTTTTTTAGAGAGTTAATGCCAGACTCAAGTGTATAAGCAGATGGAAGCTGTTCATCTGTTTCTTGTATAAAATGGGTGCTGGTGGAACAGAGGTAATTCTAAGGTGAGGTCTCATTCCTTGAATTCAGGTTTTGCTGAAGTTTGTTTCTTTACTTGAGAATCAACAGTAAACCCACTTGAGGGTGATAATCTCTTACTTGAAACTCCAGTAAGGGAAATGACTTGATGTCTTGCTTGGAAATGTGTTGCTCCAGCCAGAATTAGCCTTGGAACAGAGTGAATTACCAGAAGGAAAACAGCATGTAAAAGCTCCTAAACGTGCCCAGAAACGAAAACAAAAGTCAAGTGAGGAGGAGGAAACTCAAGTGCCTGAGGACCCTGCCTTCAGTGAATACACAGAGAAGGAAGGAGAATTCACAGGAAATGTTGGAGATGAAACTAACTCAGCTGTACACAGTATCCAGCAGGTGAGCTCCAGTAGTGGGGTGATGGGCAGCAGGCATTGCTTGGAGGGTTACTCTTTCTTTTTTCCCTAATAGCAAACACAGAAAAGTCATGGGAATATTTAGGGCTAATTTGGCATGTTGTGGTAATATGAAGGTGAATAGAGACTTTAAAAAAGCAAGAAGTTGGACCAGTAAGCTCCTCTAGTTTGTTTTTATCTCCTTTGGTGTTACCCTTTCCTTCTTTGGCAGAATTCACTATCTGTCTGAAGCTGTGACCACAAGGGGGGAAGTTAGTACAGCTGCTTTTTTTCTGTGTTGCATGTACCTCCCTCCCATTACCTTCATATTTCTATGCTTGGAAGTTGTTCTACTCCAAGCTTTACGTGTTCCCCTCTGGGTGAATGACTTTTCTTGCTGGCCATAGCAACTCTTCCGCCCATCAGCACTTAGCTGATCTTGCTCGATGCTTGACATTTGGTGGTCAGCTGCAAGATACAAGTCTGAGGTTACCCTTCTGTTTTTCCTTAGGTGGTGGTGACCCTTGGTGACCCAAATGTCACAGTCCCTTCCAGTTCTGTCGGGTTGACAAATATTACTGTAACCCCCATCACGACGGCGGCTGGACCCCAATTCACAAACCTGCAGCCAGTGGCTGTGGGGCACCTGACTGCACCTGAACGCCAGTTGGCCCTGGACAACTCCATTCTCACCGTGACGTTCGACACCGTCAGCGGTTCCGCCATGCTGCACAACCGCCAAAATGACATGCAGATCCAGCCACAGCCAGAGGCAGCCAATCCTCAGTCTGTGGCCCATTTTATAAATCTGACCACCTTGGTGAATTCCATTGCTCCTCTAGGGAACCAGGTAACAGAACAGCACCCTCTGACGTGGAGGTCAGTGCCTCAGACTGATGTCTTGCAGCCTCAGGCACAGCCAACGCAACAGCAGTCGGGACAGCAACAGGTTCAAACAGAGCAGCAACAACAGATGTATAGCTACTAATTTATACTTGGAAAAGTGTTGAAATGGACAGTACTTGGAAACAAAACCACACAAATGTTTGGAAAATTTCTAATAGGATTTTTTGCTGGATACCAAACAGAGATAGGAAATGTTTATACAATGAACTACAAGCTAAAATTGGCATAACACTCTGCAACACCCTAGTCTTGAGATTCTCATGGTGTCTCTAGACCTTGTATTGTCTTAAAAAAAAAAAAAAAAAAAAAAAGAAAAAGAAAGCAAACGTCTTGATAAATTTAGCACCCCTTTGCACTGTGTATTTTGTGCAGTAAAACTGAGATCTGACAGAAGCATCGTAGTACATCTTAACCAAAGCAGGGAAATCCCAAACATGATGGCACTGGTGATTTACAAAATCCTTTCAGCTGTATCATGACTCAGAATGGTTTGGGTTGGAAGAGACCTTAAAGATCATAAAGTTCATCCCCCTTGCATGGGCTGCAGGGACACCTCCCACTAGACCAGGTTGCTCACAGTCCCATCCAGCCTGGCCTTGAACACTGCCAGGGGCAGGACATCCACAGCTTCCCTGGGCAGCCTGTGCCAGTGTCTCACCACCCTCACAGTAAAGAATTTCTCCCTAATATCTAAATCTTCCCTTTTCTAGTTTAAAGCCATTACCCCTTGTCCTATCACTACACAGCCTTGTGAAAAGTCGCATCCAGCTTTCTTGTAGGACCCTTCAGGTACTGGAAGGCTGCTATAAAGTCTCCCCAGAGCCTTCTCTTCAGGCTGAAACCCCCCAACTCTTACAGTCTGTCTTCACAGGAGAGGTGCTCCAGCCCTATGGTCATTTTTGTGGACCTCCTCTGGACTCACTCCAAGAGCTCTATGTCCTTCTTATGTTGGGGGCACCAGAACTGGACACAGTACTCCAAGTCACTTCATTCCCATCTGGAAATTACACAGGAAGACTGTTCACAGTGAAGTGGAACGCACTTGTGGTCAGCTGGTAGAAACTGAAATGTAAAGACACATGGGCAGAACAGTAATTTCTTGGGTTTTTATCTTCTTTAGAACTTGTATCTAACAACATTGGTAAAGTAGGTGGAGGCTCAAGCTTTGGGGTGAGTGTCAGTGTGAAAGTAAATACACCAGTTTTACACAGTGTTTCCTGTTTAGTCATGGGAAAAACCCTGTACCCATAACACAGTGTTAGTGCTACTTGAGTCAGATAGCTTGTCTAATGCTAAAGCAACTTTTATGGTCTTGTAATCAAGTTTGAATCAATGAAAAATGAAACGAAAAAAAAGAATGTGATAAGAGTTTTATGTAACTTTTCAAAACTGCTCTTTAGATCCTGTTCTTGGCTAGTAAGTGTGAAGAGCAGTGAGTCCCCTTTGATCAAGTTCAGGATGTGAATTTTTTTCAAATAATCTTCTTTCATGGTGTAATAACATTTGAGAAAGCACTCTTTATATATATATATGCATATATATATATGTATGTGTGTGTATATATATATATATATATATATAGCGCCTTTGTATATTACTGTGTGTTCCTGGTGAGTATTTGTGTGAAAAACACTTATAAAATATGATTCATTAATGTTTTCATACCCATATTGCTCTTTCTCACTGAAATGATGTATGGATTCTGGTCTTCTGTTTCCAAAACTATTTCCAAAATTCCTAGCCACACACAAAATTGTGTGAAATGCAAGAAACAAGAATGTCTGAAGCATATTCTGCCACATGGAGGCAGTATACCCTAGAGTATAACGGGCAAGGTTTGCATGGCTGATGGGATTATAAATAGTGGGTTGGGTCAAATTCATCATTGCTGATACTTCAGTTTCATTCCACTCTCCATACATTGATGTGTAGTCTGGAATTCTGCATGTCAAGGAGATAGTATCTTTCCCACAGAGAAAAAGCGACTGATAGCTAAAAGGAATAATTAAAAAAAAAAAAAAAAAAAAAAAAAAAAAAGTTGCTGCCTGGAATCCTTAAAGTGAAACCTGACCTTCCAGCTATGTGTAGTTGAAGAACCAAGGTCCTTTGGGCAGCAGATTGAGCCACAGAACCATTCTAAAGGGTTTTGCTGAGGATAAAGCAGCTGCTGTGTTTGACAGTGAAGACAGAGTAATGGTTGTAAAAGTCCTGTCTGTGCCTATTGTATTAATGAAAATGTTCTATGTATTAGAAAAATATCAGTAGGAATTACTTCAGCTTTGAAAGTCTGTGTTAACATTGACTAACAGACCCCTAAATGATGCCTTAAAATCTCTAGAACAAATTCTTTCAAGGTATAAATGTTTGGGTATTAAAGTTAGCCTCCAGTGGTTTTATTGGTGCCATAGCAGTGTCTGGAGGCTTGCTGTGCCAGGCTCTGTGTAAAGAGGGCTCTGTGTTGCAACAGGACATACCTATGAAAGGGGTTTCTGGTGACAGATATTGTGTGTCAGCAGAGTAGAACTGCTTTTCTCTAAGTGTCAACAAGCCTATAAAATGTCTGCATTGGAGGGACAAGAATGCATATCGAAAAGAGAAAAATACCTTTCATCCACGTGGGAGAATTTGCAGTCCCTGGCCCCTTCTGTCTTCCTCAGATCCTTTTTACACTGTACCATTAAATCCTGTAAGTTTGATTAGCCTCCCAGTATCCGGAGAAGTGCAGTTTTATGTCCTTCTATCACCTGGATTATCTCACCACTGACTTAAGTTTCTTCTGAGCTGTCCTGTCCACAAATTCTTCTCCTTCACACCAGATCCACTGGTCAAAAGGAAGCTAAGCTTTATTTATAAAATGCATTGTTTATGTACTTGAAACTTTTGGGGTTTTTCTGCATTTTGTGCCTGTTTGGTAAAGGCACATTATCTTTTGTCAGGGTACTTTGGAGAAAAAAAATGGGAGGAAGGAAAGTAAATGTACAGGTCCCAGGTCTAGTTGTTATGATAAATAAAAGATAGCTAACATCTAAAAAATTTACATATGTATATATATCTGTATACAAACATAGAGGGTTACAGTGCTGCATATAGAGTTTCTAGAAGATCAGGGTTTTTTTAGAAATCCGTAAATGGTAAACTTTTAAGTGGGGAAGAAAAGAACTTTTCCCTTAGCTGCAGATAGAGTACATCTGCTCTATGTTTAATACTACTGATAGTAGCATTCATGGTGCATTGATTTAACATGTCATTTTAATGTGTAATTGCCTATTTGATTAAAAATTGTATATGCAGGTAATCAGCAATTATAGAGACTTCACAAAACCTCTTTATTCTCACGTGATACTCTGGTATCCTGTACTCTGCTGCCTAGCATCCTTCCCACACTAACTGACCTTCAAAATCCCATCTGGGCAAGATAGCATCTTTCTGATAATGATTGATTCTAGCTGATTTTAAAAGGAATGATCACACAATACATGCTTTCATGTTGGTGGTCACATGAAAAGAAATGTTTCTCTTCAATCCCTCAGTGTCCCCAAGATCATGTAATTGTAGAACAGCCCAAGTTGGAAGGGACCTTGAAATATCATCTGATCCAACCTTTTTTTGGGAAAGGGAGCCAAGATTTTACTCTGATTGCACCTTTAAAATTTCCAGTGACAGAGACCCTACTTTGTCCCTGGGGAGCTTATTCTAGTGAATTATTCTTACTGTAAAAATGATCTTTATTTTCCCCTCCAAAGCAAAATAGGATCACTGGAAGAGCTTCAACTAGGCCAGGCAATAGAAAGCTCTCTAAAAGCTAATCTTGCCAGATCTTGACTTTTCCTTGCAACCATTGCTGTGGTACCTCATCATCTCTTGGCGTGATTTTATTATTAACTACTGTTATTAACATCCCTGTGAGAACACAACTGTATCTTGGGTGTATTGAAACATGAAAAATTTAAAACCAAATTATTTTGTTTGGAGACATTGGAAATTGATGCCTTTTCTGAAGCTTACTGAGCTTACATTGGGCAAATAGCTGCTGGGCAAATCCCAACCAGGCCTTTTCCAGATGAATACCAAAGTTACACTGATACTGTTTCAAACTGCACAAAAAATAAGTCTATGTAAGGGATGTGCAATCTGAATTTCCGTTGCCAATTTGTTACTAGCCTTTTCAGCTGTAGAGTGTGAAGGTTATTGTTTTCAGCTGTGTGTCAGAGATTTTGCATAACAAATGTTCAGTAACAAACTGGAATTACTTTGAGCCAAAGGAGTGATGTTGTGTAGTGTTCTGTGTATTGTCATTGTTAACTGCTAAGACTATTTAACTGAATGCTGTCCGTGGCACATGGGCTCTGAAGTAAAGGAGCATCGAGGTACAGAACCCTTTCTCTACCAGTGTTATTCTCTTCTGTTCCTTAATTAATGCAGCAAACATTTTTTTCTTGTAATCTCATGGACTTGCTTCAAAAAGGGTTAATAATTTTATAGGGTTAATAATTATCTCACAGAACTTACTACATCCCACAGTATGCAGAAACATGGGGTAGCGTTCTAAAATATTCTATTTTATAGCTTGTTACCTGGCAATAACAGAAAGCAGAGGAGACTGAACCTTTCTCAGCAGTAGTCTTTGGTGAGTTATCAGGAAAACTTCCTGTACCAGGTGGTATTAAACTGTATACAATTTGGCTTTTCATTTTAGATAATGTCAGTATGAAAAGTGAGCATTTTTCTAGAAACCTACCAGTCAGTCTCCTATCAGTCTGACCAGCTACATTTGTGTACATTTTGCTGTTCCAGAAATTATTAGCAGTTAACAGCCAGGTAACAGTTGAATTTATTTCTAGATCTGAATTTTCTGGCAGATTGCCAGCATGATTTACTTATGTTCTGCACAGAAAGATGCCTGATATACTCACCAGGAGTGGAAAAATACCATACGCCCAAATGGCAATCATATAAAAACTATAGGACTACATGACAGTGGGTAGGGTAAATTGCTTTGGAAATTTTTGCTTGGTAATGAGATTTCTTTGGTGCTGTTTAAAATAATAATAATAATAATAACAATGTCACTCATTCTAATTACTTTTGGCCTTACATTTGTTTTGGCAATAGGCATACCTGTTGGAAAATCTTTAACCCTTTGTGTTTTGGGCATGCCTTTTCATCTGGTTTTATGTTGGCCTTGCCTGATGTAGCGGGGAAGGAACATACTGGCAGGAGGATGCAGCTGATCCCCACCATGATGAGCAGCATGGATAGGCCTGGAGTTGTCTCGGAGACAGACAGCAGCCAAGTGGCTTACGTCTGTGAGGGCTTTTGCCCTATAGCAAACCCAAAGTGTCACGTTGGCAACAGGAGAGAGGAAAAAGTGTTTCTCTAATGTCTGTCACCAACTCTTCAGTACAAGAACTGTTGGAACACTATAGAGAGGCACAGTTACTTCATACAGCATAACCATGGTTGGAAAACATGTTTCTTGCCATGAAATGTTTTGAGAATGCTACTGTATTTTCCCTGGTGGGTACTGAAGTGCTGTTCTGCTTGTGTACTGCTGCCAGCTACCAAGCACACAGTTCAGACTGGGATTTGACACACCAAGCTCCTGCAGTACAGCTAATGATGGCTGATGTATTGGATTGCTTTTCTGGAGAGTCCAGAAACTCACTGTTGGGAACTTACATTTTCAACAGCTGAGCTGAC
The DNA here is from genome assembly GCF_003957555.1 of Calypte anna. Taxonomy (NCBI): domain Eukaryota; kingdom Metazoa; phylum Chordata; class Aves; order Apodiformes; family Trochilidae; genus Calypte; species Calypte anna. Next base: position 110,338,070 of record NC_044244.1, on the reverse strand, counting down.
AGAGGCAGAGAGGCTATTGAGAGTTGTCCGGGAGATGTCGGTCCCACTCCAGGGGTGGGCTTTCCCCCACAGTTGTCACATAGTGCTGTTCTTTTTCTGCCTTAACCATGAGCTGTTCTGACCAGTTACAGTGCCTGGTTAGTTGTTGACACTTCTGAAAATCTGGTCATTAGCTGTAATGGCTGTCAGGGCAGCTGGTATGAAAAGTTACTAAATTACTGAATTTGGGGATTTATTTCATCAAAAGCAGAGTTTTTAAGTTCTAAGGTCTTTTGCTTCCAGGTGTGTACTTTATTTTTTTTGTTTCCTTACTAGATTTTGAGTCCAAAATGTTAAGGTGTTCAGTAAATGTAGCAAAAATTAAAATATCTGCAAAAGAGAAGAGTAGTAATGGCAGAATGAGGAGTAAAAACAAGGAGAAACTAATGATACTAACTTTCTACAGATTTATGCCCTCCTACCCATGTGGAGCTGAGGGTTTTGCCATGACTCTAGGTCCAGGAAGAAGGCACACACTCTGGCTCATCTGCCAGGACTACTTATGTAGGTATTGATGCACTGGGTGCTGTTAATGGTAGCAGGTACCAACCAAGTTCTTCCCCATGAGCCACATCCTCCTCTCAGTATCTCTCCCAACACAGCTGGCTGATTTCACAAAGCTCACAGGACCATGAGTGACCTGTGGTGAACTTCAAGAAATAGATTCAAAACTGGGGAGAAAGAGAGCTCAGAGGCAATGAAATACACTGGAAGCACAGCTTAAAAATGTGGGAGAACACATACTTAGCCTGCTGTACAAAACTGCATGGTAGGCTGCAGTAGATGCATTGCTGTTCACTAAATATTAGTGATTATTGCATTCAGAAGCTTTTCTTTCCTAACAGAACCTATATGCTGTTACTTGTATAGGGGGAAATGTGTGTGTTCAGTTTATGGTAAACTAAATTCAAACATAAAACATGCTCAGGGTGTTATGTGCAGCAACATGCAGAAACCAAAGGGTAAGATGCTGAATGATAAGAGAATGAAGCAGTCCACATTTCAACACTTTTGAGAATCATAGAATCATAGACTCATAGAATTGGCTGGGTTGGAAGGGACCTCAGAGATCATCAAGTCCAACCCTTGATCCACTACCACTGCAGTTACCAGACCATGGCACTGAGTGCCACATCCAGTCTCTTTTTAAATATCTCCAGGGATGGAGAATCCACTACTTCCCTGGGCAGCCCATTCCAATGCCTGATCACCCTCTCCATAAAGCAATTCTTTCTAATGTCCAACCTAAAGCTCCCCTGGCACAACTTAAGACCATGCCCTCTTGTCTTGCTGAGAGTTGCCTGGGAAAAGAGACCAACCCCCACTTGGCTCCAACCTCCTTTCAGGGAGCTGTAGAGAGAAGAGGAAAAGCAAGGTTATGAAAGGCAACTGTCCTTCATTATGCACAGAACAGACCTGCTCTGTTGTGCATGTGATATCTGCATGCAGGTTGGACGCAGCAGCCCCTTCAAAGAGAGGACACTGGAATAAAGAAGGGTGTTCTACAAGCAAAAAACAAACAAACAGACAAACAAAAAAACCAAAAAACCAAAACAACCCAATGAAAAAATCCAATCAGCTCATTAAAGGAAAGGGTGGGGAAGCTCTAACTATTTCCTTGCTGTGTGAAGGAGAGGGAGATGAATAAAAATGGCCCTCCTAATGGAAGGCTGTGGGTAGGTTAAAAAAACAAAACCGCATGGGTGAGCTCTTCCCTTCTCTCCACACCCCAGTCAGTGTTAAAGCCCTAGCCTGAGCTTTCAAAAGGAATAAAGACCTTTGTCTAACTGATGCACTTGTGCCCAAGGGCTCTAGTTCTCATGCAGCATTCAGGACTGATTTCTGAAGTAAATACGGGTACAGAGGTTGGGGGTATTCGGGCAGAAGCAGGTTCTGTTCAGAGGTGGGTGTGTCTGAAAGAATAGTTGCTTTATTGCCCACCTGTCAAGTCCGTACTGATGCAAACAGAAGATTCCTGCTGAAGAGACAATAGAATCGGTGACAAAGCACTGTTTTTAAAGGTGCAAAAAAGAAGAGCTTAGATTGCATAATCAAAGCGAAAAAATGAGAAACTTTGTCCTGAAGGCAAGTGCACTACTCCTCTTTCACTCTCCTCCCTTTTCCACTACTTTTTTTCCCATGAAATACATGCAAATCCCAACATGCACGAAGTTTTCCTCCAGGCATGATATACTTGTGTGGTTATATAAGTAAGAAGTGGGTTGAATAGAGATACGAGTTGTTCCTACCAAAAAAAAAAAAAAAAAAAAAAAAAAAAAGTCTTGGAAAAGAGGGCTCTATTTACTGTTGTTTTTTTAAAGTAATCCAGTCAGCTCTGAGAGCATTCTAGTTAGTAAAGGGATAGCAGTCATTCTAATTATACAGCATACACATTTCCTGAATAATTTACTTCGTCTTCACACAGTATAGCCAGCATTTTTGAGCTGAGCTACTTTAAAAACTCCCTAGAAATTAAATGTAAGCATTTTGTCAAAATGAAGAGGGGCTTAAGCAGTGACTCAAGTAGAGCAAGAACTTGCTCTAATCAATGCTAGCAAGAAATCACAAATTCTGGTTGCACGGGACACTTTGGTCAGAGTCTGGAAGCAGGAACTGAATGTGTGTGGTCTTCTACACTTGACTCCAAAGCTCTTAATGGCATGCATTGCCAGCTAGTACATTCTTAACCTTTAAAGGTGCCCGTGTTTATTGTGAAGGACACTGAAAATAGTGGGGTTTAGTTTTAACAAACAGCAACATAAATCATAGAATCATAGAATCATAGAATTGGCTGGGTTGGAAGGGACCTCAGAGATCATCAAGTCCAACCCTTGAACCACCGTTGCGGTTGCTAGACCATGGCACTGAGTGCCACGTCCAGTCTCTTTTTAAGTATCTCCAGGATGATGGGTGAGTGGAATTGTTCAGTGGTAACAACAGTCATAGGAAAACGTGTTCTAACCACCTGAAATGCCTTTGGCAGCACCTCTCTGGACATTCACTTCCCAACAGCAGGTCCCCCCATTCCTACTCCTGAGCTGGCAGCTCAGTCTCGCCTCCAGCACCAGAAATAGGAGCTTGTGCCACAGCACCAGCCTGAGGGCTCTCCCCGGTGTCCTGAGACAAGTGCCACTTTTCACCCCCGAGGCTCTCTGAAACTGGGGGACTCTGTGAGCTGCGGGCCGTCTTTAGCCTTGCGCCACAAAGGAAGCAAAGGGGATCGACTCCAGCTAAGGTGCTTCCCCACCCACCACCTGCACCGGGACAGGTGTGCGGCCCTGTCTGCGGCGCTCCCCGGTCCCAGGCTGCGCACCCGTGCGCCTTAGGAAACATTTCAAGAGGGGAGAGTTTGCAAGCAGGGCAACAACCCTCTGGTGCTGCCCCGCACAGCGCAGCAGCCGCTAACTGCCGGCGGGCTGCATACGCGCGCACTGACTCCGGCCCTAGGTAAAACCCTGGGCTCCTGCATCGCCACAGGGCAACCCACGACTCCGCCCGCCGGCGGGTGGAAACGCGAGGCTAAGAGCCGCCGAAAAGCTTAGCTCAGCCTCCGCCTTCAGTCGAAGGAGAAGGATGGCAACAACCCGAACCGCAGCCCCTACCATCCTTCCCCTCCTTTTCGCTGTGCGGGGAGAACGCTCCCCGCTCCCCGCCTGCAGTACGGCCCCTGCTCATGCGCAGCCCCGTGGCGGGCGCAGGTGGGCGTTCGTACGTGCCTGGCCCCACAGCGTCCCACCGCGGTCCGTCGGTGCCGTTGGTCAGGCGTGCGGGGAGCCCCTCTGCAAGCAGCCACGGGCTGCTGCGGGTGTAGGGAGAGCGTGGGGACGGGTCGGTAACCGGCTGAGGGGGGGGGGTTTAGAGATAACGGGGGGAAGGCGGAGAGGGGGTGTCTGTGACCGGCTGAGGAGAGGTTTAGGGATAAAGGGGGGAAGGCGGAGGGGCGGTGTCTGTAGCCGGCTGAGGGGAAGTACAAGGATAACGGGGGGAAGGCGAAGGGGAGGTGTCTGTGACCGGCTGAGGGGGGGAGGGGGGCATAGGGGTAAAGGGTGAAAGGCGGAGAGGGGGTGTTTGTAGCCGGCTGAGGGGGACTACAGAGATAACGGGGGGAAGGCGGAGGTGAGGTGTCTGTAACCGGCTGAGGGGAAGTATAAGGATAAAGGGGGGAAGGCGGAGGGGCGGTGTCTGTAGCCGGCTGAGGGGGAGTACAAGGATAACGGGGGTAAGGCGGAGGGGAGGTGTCTCTAGCCAGGAGGTGGCTGAGGTGGGGTGTAGGGGCAGCAGGAGGAAGGGAGAGGTGCTGAAGGTCCGTGCCGGTGTGGGTGGGAGCATTTGAAGGTCACTCCCAGAGCCCTTCGGTCTTTTTTGCCTCTATTCTAGTCTGCTTGTTAGGATATTGGGGATGCTGGCATTGGTCAATTAGAATAATTATAACTTGAAGTATTTTGTTCCAGACTGTGTCTGGAATAACTTTATTAATAAAGTACTTGACAGTGGATTGTTTAAGGCATAGCATAAGTGGTAATCTTCTCACCTTTCCCTCTGTCTTTTTGGGTGCCAGGGTTTTACTGCTTCAGGCCAGTAAGATGGGGCACTGGTGAAATAAAAGGGTTGGTTAAACTGTTACAAATGCGAGAAGAGTCCCTCTTGCAATCTGAGATGATCAGTTCTCTCAGAAGCTTTCTCGTAATTAGTTTCCTGGTAGGGAAATGCTCCCAAATTGGTAGTTTTAGTAATGGGAAGTATAAAGATATCGCTGCTTATGTTGACAGCTGTCTGCTTAACACTACTGAGGTAGGATGCTGATTTCTGCACGTATTTCCACTTGCACGCTTTTTTTTTAACCTAGTACTATGCCTGAGCCTGACTTTTTTAATCGATAGAATCAGTAAGAGCATCAGGAAAGACACAGTCAAACTTTCATACTGATGCTTTAGGCTATTGGATAGATTTGTATGTGTTGATGAGAAAATGAAGCACCTCCTCCCAGCTGCTTGTTACCATCCTCCTTCCAAAGTCTGCCGCTGACTGAGATCCATCAGCTGATCTGCTTGGAGGCTATTTAAACTTAAAACTAACCCAGGTTGCTGGGAATAATGCAAGTCAGGGAGTGGTCCTTGGAGTAGCTGAACTGGCAGATCTTTGAAGCTAGTAACACAGGGAAGAGTTAAGGGAGTGGAAAACCACTGAGAACAGACCAGTGGTTTTTAATGAAGTTTGCAATTGCTGTACAGGTTCAGAATCATGAAAAAGAAGTGAAATAATTTTTCCTTGGTTTATATACCTGTTGCTTCCTTTATACTGATTCAAATATACTTCCAGTTGAGCAGAAAACTAATTTAGCCACCTGTCTATCATTTCCTCCATGAATTAGCTTTTGATTGGATCTATTTTCTCATTAGTTTAGAGGCTGGTTGTTCCCACTCCAGAGCTGAATCTTGAGAAAGATAAGAAGGGGAAGATGGAACCATCCCTGTTCAATAGGAGCCCACGCATTATATCAGGCTAAAGTGACTGTGGAATTCCACACTTGATAATGGTTACTTTGGGTTTGTATGTCAAAAGAGGTTTTATGATAGTGCCATGGAATTAACTTACAGTGAAGGTATCCTCAGCAGATACTCAGGATGGTGATCACAGGACTCTTACTGCATGGCTGCAATGAAAATGCTACAAATTATGGCTTCTGGCAAGGTGTAAATGCTTGCAAAATAGGGCTTTAGAATCTTAAAACAGTGTATCCAGTAATTAAAAAAAAAACAACAAGCAAACCATTAGAAAGTTTCATGTCAACTAGCAGCCCCTAATCTTAACTGCTATTTTACAGGAGAAATTTACAGAAATGTAGTATGATAACTAAAACCTCACTGTATCTCCAAAAATTTTAGTCAGTGGCCCCTGAAGAAAGTTTAAGAACACTGAATTGATATCAGCATGTGAATGGAAAGAATGCTGCTTTATAGGAAAGTGAATGGAATAATTTTGTAATCATATTGCAGAACACTTGGAAAAGTACCTACAGGACCTCTTGGAAACAGCAGGTCATTTATGTCTCACCTGTCACACAAACTAAGTTGCGGTCTGGAAGATTGTTCCTAGCCTGGAAAATAATACTGACTTTATTTTACCTGTGCCACAGATGTTCATATCTAAGGCCCAGCTGCAGGAAGCCCTTAGACAAGGGATTGTACCTGCTTTTTGCTTCATACCTTATTGTCCTGGATTTTTGTTTGTACTGATAACTATTACTAAAATGAGACTGGAGATGTGATGTAATGAAAACTGCTACCAAGGTTTTCTTTTTTCTTAAGATTAGAGCCTCAATAGATGCAATTGCATAAAAAGAGATTTTAGCGAATGGTTTTTGAATGGCAGAGGTCTTCCCTTTCAGGGGAATTCTAAGCTTAAAGTACTTGCACGAATCTTTATTAAAAAAATTGAAACTTTTATTTGCCTAATTTGGATACATACACCGGTGTTATTTTCTGGTGGGTGTTCTATCTTTTTAATAGTAAAAATGTACTCAAAAGGACAACAAAAAATCTGATTCTGCAGAAAATTATAGGCAGTCTCTGTGGATGTCATAACAATAATATACTAGACTTTTTAATATAGCTATTTTGGCTCTTGTATATCCTGCTCTTTATTCTTAACGCTGTAATCAAGTGTAATTACAGGTGTAGACATTTTAATTAAAGGTGAATGAGTTTTAATTAAATGTGAAAAAAGTAGAATTGGACAAACAGTAACAGTGTCTATGTGACCTAAGATGAAGAGTGCCATAGTATATGCCTAAGAAAATGCTTATTTTTACAAATCTTTATTATTAAATTTATGAAGTGCCCTCCTGCAAAAACTTGTGGCTTAAGGTACAAAATGCTGTAGTATTGCTGCAGTTGTAAGACAGTGGAAAATCTGTTTGCCTCTGAAATTTGCAAGTTTTATCTACTCCATTATCAGTAGATAGCAGAGAAGCTGGTAATTGCTAAGGTTACTTACAGATGGTGACGTTATTACAGATGTAAATACTGTTGGCATTCTCGCTGTTGTCACACGTGGTTGCAGATTTCATGCAGTTCTCTTTAAAATGCTCCTTCTTTCTTGTGTTTAGAGCAGTACCAGCCTTGGTGGGGAAATTGTGGATTTCAGGTGGAAAATCCCAGGGACCTGCTAGTGCTTGTCAATTTTCACAGTTACCACCCCAAACTGAAATTCACAGCCTCTCAGTTACAGGCATTGCACCACGATTTGCCAGCTTGTTTGCACCATGTTATGGCAGAACAACCATAGCTGGCATCAGCTACCAAACACTTTGCAGTTTGTTTGCCATTGGGAGAATTGTGATGTAAGTGAAATACATTGAGATACTGCCTTTTTTTCTCCTTTCCTGTCCTAACTTTACTTTAGCATTTGAATTTGATTTTGTGCAATCTTAATGCTGAACAGTGTTTCCTACTATCTTTATAAATAATACATGATAACTATTATGGAAGCATTCACAAAAATGTAAACAACATATTTGTATAGCATCTGTGACTTGAAATTCAAATTTTCTTTTTCTGGTGACTAAAATGATCTTTTTGACCATTGAAACTTCTCTTGTGTTGTAAGAGCATATATGCAAAAACCTTAATATACCCAGCTTAATGATAAATTAATGAACTTGGTTGTTTAAAGAGAGATCCAGAGTGTTTATCATTTGTCAAAAGAAAGGCAACAGAATATCTGATGCTTCCTTGGTCAGTTGGAAAGATTGTTTGTTGGGTTTTTTTTTTTCCCTGGGACAGGAATCCAACATTTGCAACAGGATGTTCATATAAATCTGGAGTTCAAATGTGGCCAAGACTGGTTTCAGCTAAAAAGGTTTTGTATCTTGACCACTGTTTGGTGTCTTATATTAAATAAAATCATTACTTGTTCAGTTTTGACTGTGCTATTTCTGTATCAACTATTCCAAGATGATTAGTAGTTGCTTTTTTTATGTTAACATAAATAGTGCTGCCTGTATAAAATCTTTTCTGCTCCTTGGAGATGTTCTTTCCTGATTAAAAGTGGCTTCATATTGAAGTACTTCCTCTGCCACTCTTGGCCTCAGAACCTCAGCTGTGATTTATGACTAGTGAGCACAAACTTTTCACAAGTATGGTGACTTGCAGATGGCATTTTCTTACCATGTCCTTTTGTGTAAGTGTTAAGCAAGATAGTTTTAAGGGAAAGCAGTAGTGTGGGGAAAATGGTCTACCTGGTCTACATTATTTCTTTCATGTTGTATGAGTTTTTTGTTTTATTTTAATTAAGTGATATAACTAAAAATATTGGCAAAGATGACACAATGGAAATCTAATTTCCAGTACTGTGGAAATGAGAAAAACTGTAAAACTAAACAGTTTTGCAAACCTCATATGGACAAGTCTTATGTAGGTTTAGGAATGTTGAACCACGAAACAAAAACTTTAATATTTTTTGAAGACATTTGATCCTTTTTTCCTTATGTCTTTCTAGGCCTTTCAGTGATTTATGGCTTATCATTCTTAAATCCTAGTTCTCTACTATCCATGACTTTTTCATACCAAAGTTGTGAATAAAATTATTTATTGACAGAAACTGCTTTTTGAAGATACAAACAAACACTGATCAGGATGAAAATATTTCTATGCAAGGGAAAGTCGACTGGTGGTGCTTTACATAGGTATTGTGACCCTCACATGCATAACCTTGTTGAATTAGAATCAGTGTGATGTTTAAGTAAATATACTGCAGTGGTGGAGTGAAATTAATTTTGTTTTCTGATGGTGGTGATAGCCCATGTTTTTCTTTAGAACCTTCTCCTTACTAGATCTAAAGTTATTTCCAATTTCCTTTTAACATTTGTGTTTACAAATTGTTTGTGCCATAGCATTTATAAAAGGTGAGTGCCTCCTCCTCTGTATGTTATTACTGGACAGAATGTCTAGAAATATCCATTTGGCTTTTTGGGCTCTGAATTCAGAATATCTTTACTCATATTATGCCTTGATACCTCTGCTTTAATTATTTTTTCTTTACGTGAAATAAGAAATGACCAAATTCTGAGGGAGAAATTTGGACAGTTTGCATATTTTGATTACAAACAAATCATATTGCCATTATGTCTCAGCTTATAGGAATTATATTTTTTACAGTAGTTATTGTTATTAATGCTTTTTTGTACATGTCAATATCTTATGCTCATGCTGCTATGAATGATCTATTTATTTTAAAAATTAAGAGGTTTAGAAAAACTTCAAAGACCTCAGAATTTTATTTTGCTGCATCTGTCAGTAAGCACAGGCTTTTGAAAAACATGCTTAAAACAACAGAAGAAAAAAATCTTCCTATTAATTGATTTCATGTTCCATTTCTCATTTATGTAAGTGAGAAGTTTTGGCTGATGGAATCCTACAGTCCATAACATTTTGCTAAATCTCTTTATACATGTTTTTTCAAGTTCAAACTATGCTGTGAATTCTGTTAATTAAAAGAATGTTTCCCAACTTAGTAGGCAGGCTAGACTAGACCCAGGAGGTGGGGAAGGGCACACTGCAAAAGAGGAGAACTTTGAGGGCAGGGAAAACTGCTTACCTTTCCCACCCTACTGCAAATATGTTCCCACAGTTATGAATATAATTGTCTTTGAAAATCACCCATCCAGCTTCCCCCGAATCTCGTTGTGCCTCTTACTCTGTCAGGATTCAATTTCCTCAAAGGTAAAGCTTCTGACTCAGGTAACAGCCCCCCCCAAACTTCTGTTTACATAGGAAGAAATACTTGAGAGAGTTCTGGTGAAACACTTGAAGAGATGGTGCCAAACAATTAAAATGGATTTAACCCCCATATGGTTACTCTGATTAAGAAGTGGAGAGGTTTTTGATTACTGTCTAGCTCAATACTTTTAGTTGATTCACCTTAATATGCCTATATGTTTTCATATACACAAGACCTTGGATCTCTCAGATCATGTTTCAAGCCCTTAAGAGGAAATAAGGGCTTGTCTCCCTGAGGGAGATATTGTGAAATACGTTGGAGTGTGAATTCAAAATGCAGCAGTTTGCCAGCATTAACTCCTCGTGTAAATGCTCTGTTCTGCACAAAGATGCCTAGCAGCTTTGCTTAATCCACTCTACTAAGATTAAGATGATTAAAACCAGATAATAATAGTTCTTTCATTTATATATATTTTTCTTTTTAAGTACGCTTTTTAAATTTGAATCAACTGTACATTAGCTGCAGTGGCAATATAAGCCTAAGGAGTTTCAGTTCCTTCCTATTTCCTCTCCCCAGTGTTTTGATTTGGTTGAAAGCCAAATCAATTCCTCATCCAATGTATAGCCTTACAAAATTGTGCTAGCACAGCAGGGAGGTTAAGGGATTATATTATTTGGAATTGAGAGGAATACTTTGAATTGCGACTGATGACCGCATGCAGTTGCATGACACCCTGTGTTACTTGAAGGAGATGTAATATGCAGTCTATTTTCACTCTGCAGGTGTGGATTTTTGTGGAGTGAACCAGAAGCTAATTAAGGTTTAGTCCCCCTTGTCATATAAGTACTGACTCGTGGGGTGTTGTGTCCATAACACCTAATTCAGTTTAATCACTGTGCAGCCTTCCCATTTCTGGTGGAATTACCTGAACTGCCCTCATAGCCTTCTTGTGAGTAGGAGCAGATAGAAGGGTGAAGGGAAGGGAGAAGGTAAAATATATGAAAGAAATAAACCAGCAGAAATAAGGGAAGGTAAGATATACTCAGGAAATAAAGCAATATTAACAGGCACATCTCTGCTCTAAAGAATGGAGTGGCATTCACTCAGTCTAGACAGACTTCTCAAGTACTAGGTGGTAGGGAAAAATTCAGGATCTGGTTTGTGTGGTGGATACTGCAGAATGCTCTACATTTTTGTAGTGGATGTAATTGCCTCTGTGTTGGGGTGAGTTAATTAAATGTTGCTGCAATATTTACGAGTGTCTGTTTGATTTCTAAAAACATTTAATTTTATGTTCCTGTCAGTTGATTTCCTGCCAAGCTATCTTGTCTTCTCCATGCCTGTATTTTGGGTTACCTTCAATAACCCAATGAGCTTTTGTCAATGTGTTGCTATTCATACCTATGCTACTGAGGAAGAAACTGTTATAGATCAGAAGAAAGCTGTTTATTACCACTGGAAAGGTAGTTCATATTAAAAAAAAAAATCCATGTCCAAAAGTATTTCTCTACAGTGTTTCTCATAAAATTCACTTACTGTTACATATTACATAGACACTTGAGAGATCTTCAGATATTTTCCCCAACATATTTTATAGGGACCACAATTTAAGTAGTATAGTTCCTATCATCCATGGGATTGATCACCTTCAGCACCCAATAACTTTAAGCTGATAAGTGCCAGTACTGAACAGAGTTGAGTTTCCTCATAATTCTGCCTGTGACTGACAGTTCATATATTATTCAAACAGACTTTTCACTTCTATCACTCCGGATCAGGATGTCTCCCTTGCAATAAAATTCAATGGTATGTTTACTCTTTCCCTCATCTGTTGCCTTCCAGTCAAGGGAAGCACACCTACTGCCATCTTAGTTTGTCTCAACTCTGTAATGAGAAAGAGCATTTTAATGTATTCCCTGTATTGCTGGCTACCTCTTGTATTAAAATTCTTGTCACGGCTTCAAAGATGATGTCCTGCCCTTGGCTCTGTTGTAGAAGCTACATTCCATTGACAGTCTTTCATAGCAGATGCCCTGATTGTTTGAGTAAGGGCTAAATTATGAACTACCATTTGATGTGCATACCATTCATCTTCAGATTTACAAAATGTACGAGCAGAACCTCTCCAGAATGAAAGACTTTCTGCTGAAGAATAATGAGACAATTTGTGGGACTTTTGTCTTTAAGCCTGTCAGTGGCTCTGTCTTGTAAAATGTGTCAGCAAAATCCAGGTTTGATTGGAATCCACTTGGTGAACTGCTCCTGTGTGTGTCTTTTCAGTTTATGGGCTAAAGTTAATTTTTGGGTTAGCTATTCACTGCAGTGATGACAAAATCCCATCAGTGGATATAAGGCAACATCATCTTCTTCTTTTGACTGTGTAACTTAAATAACAGAATTGGGAAAAGGGAAGTGCAGAAGAAAAATAGTATTATGGATCTTCACATGTTTTTAAGAAATGCCCTGCTGTTAAGAACAGTGATATCATCTGTTCTTCATGTCTGTGCCAGAAGCAGTAAGAAGTATTGAGCTTCAGTTGTAACAAAGAGGTGCAAGTCCTAAGTTAGGAAAGCCATTTTAATAGGGTATTTTTAAATATTGTAGCAGTTTCTTATTGAAATTATAGAGGTTGTCTACCATCCAGGAACTGAGAAGACTGCTTCTGAGATTGAGGTAGAGCTGATCCTGCTTTGGAACCAAAGAGTAGGTCCTGGATTTTATGGTGTTTGCTGCATTCTGTGATCTTAATGTTCAGAGCAGTGGTAGACATTTGAAAGTGACATGCAGAAGGTGAAAAACACCTTTCCATTCACACCCCCAAACTTAAGAAGCAAACAGAGGGCAGTAAGTCTCATGTCTGCAAAGAAGCAGTTGTCATGGAACTAGGACAACAGATAGGAAGTAATCAGTCTTTTCCAGGGACCCTCAGTCTTGTGAGGGGACAGCAAGAGTGGGCTGCTCTGAAAGTGAAGGCAATCTGCGAGTTAAGGGTGGCAATTAAGCAGGCAGGGACCTCACTGGCAGGGTGCAGCCTCACAGAACCTGAACAAGAAGAATAGAGAAGGTCTGGCTGTGCTAGCCATAGCCCAGCAGCCACCAGCCAAGTCCACTGTAACACAGCAGGGCTGAAGTCAAGCCAGGAAGTCCAGATAGCAAGTCAGAGGCAAGTCCAGTGAGGTGCCAGGCAGCACTCAGCACACCTGCCTGTGGGGTGGGTAGCAGCAGCTACCAAGCCAGAGAGCACAGGGAGTAGTGGAGGCCCCAGATGAGACTTCTCCCTGCTCTTTCTCACAGCTTCGTGTTAGGGAAGCTTGAACAGCATCACCATATTAGAGAAGACCTCAAACACAAGCAGCCAATCTCTTAGATGTATAGGGTAGAACTGGCTGCAGAGAAAGAAAGATACAGGCTGGTCAGGGCAACCAGAAGCTCTTGGTATACTCAGGGCCCTGGCAGAGTTCACAAGGAAAGGATGTAAGAGGGAGATTTAGTGTGATGTTTATCACATTTTGAATTTGGGGTTAAAGAGAGACAGAAATCTTCATATTGCACTAGGAGAATAGTAAATCCTCTATCTTGTGATCTAGATGTGGGAACTTCTCCATTTTCCATGTCCCCTCCTGATCAGAAATATCCTGTACACAGTAGAGACAAAAGAGACACTGATGATCTAGTTTCCTCGTTATAGGCAAGGTGGGATTTTAGAATGTCCTTTGTCTTTTAGTAAGGAGTTTAGAGTTCTGTCTGTGTACTCAGTATGTTAATCCTGAGCTCAGAACTCCTTTCCAGGATGTTGCCTATAATCTATCTGTTGCAGTGGATGTGATTTGCTATCAAGGCTATAATGTTCTTGTTCTACTTGGGAGAATATACCAATGGGTAGCAGAAATGGACCTACTTGGTTAAATGAACTTAAATTTAACTTTCTGTTAAATTCATTTTATCTATTAATTTTTGAGACCTAAAGGTATCTAATCCATTATTGAGTTTGACTCACCTGGTTACTTTTATCATGCATCATCCACAAAAGAATATTTTTCTTTTTCCCTGCCTCTGTGTTCTTGGATATGAATTTAGCCAACTGGATTGTTAAATCTTTGATTTGGTCCAGGCTAATATTTCACTTTTCTAAAAAAGTAGCTTTCTGCATAGCTGCTATTGTTAGGTAGATGAGAGAGACTCATGGCTGCTTCTCATTATGTGGTAGGGTAGGGTATTCCTTCAAATGTCTGAGGTTTCCTCCTGAAAGTAGTCCTTGAGCTCCCATTATACCAATACATTAAACTACTAGGGATTTTCCCCTTATGTGTCATCTGTCAATAGCCAGAGCTTTCTGTTTACATTAAAACTTGCACTGTGTTCACAGTACCAGGCTGTTGCTGAGCTAAAGAGATGTGAGGATATAGCTGTTCAGATGCAAAGATTGTTTGGTGGATAGCTGATTGCTTGTGGTTAACCACTATGTGAATGTGTGTGTAAAGATAAAAAATGTCAAGATTAAAAAAAAAAAAAAAGAGGTCAGTAAGCAGAGTCCTTGGATATGTACAGCTGACATGTACTTGCTAGCCCATCTTGTTCTCATTCTCAAGAGACCACAAAGATTGCTAGACTTCTGTGATGACTGTGGGCAGCAGAAACAGCAATGAATATTATTTCTGTTATGCTGTATGAGCATGAATGTGGCATCAAAAACTTTGACACAAGAAGGTGGAAAGCATAACAGCATACTCTCTGCTGATGCAAAACTGACATTTTTGTAAGATGGACACGTGGCCAATGTCTTGAAGGATTCTGATTACTGGCCCCTCACACAAGAAAGAGTTGTAGCGGGTTCTTCTTGCAGAATAGTGTTCTTCAGTAACACAAAGAGGTTTTTGATGCAGTGAGACAAGATTCAGAAGATAGTTAGTGGACATGTCCTTATTCCTGTTTATATTTTGGAGATAATTTAATCAAAGGTGCTCTGTGATAATGTGCTCATGTAATTTCATAAATATTGTAAATATTTCATGTAAGTCAATTGAAGGAAATCAGGGTTTACTCCAGCAATTTTCTTCATAAAACATGTAAGGTTTTTGTAACTTATATGTTGTTTTCACAAAACACATAAATTCTCTTGACTTTGCATTTCTGATAAACTAGAGTAATGCAAGTGAGCAACAGAACACCCTTAGATCCGTGTTTCAGTAGAAAAAGCACTTTCACTCACTTGGCATTTGTGGCATCACAGAGCATCTCTTTCCTTGGTGCCCATGGCAGAGCATGAAGCTCCACTGACACTGGAGAACTGCCCACGAATAGGAAAGACTTTCGGTAACTGAAGAGAGAATCTCCACAATAGCCAGGCTTGGATTGCAAAGTCTTTGCAAGTAATTCCAATGATCATTTAACTACTTTCAGGTCAAAAGACAATTTTTTCTCTTCAGCTTGGCTTTTCCAGCAAGTATTTTTTTTACCAGAACACTCCCTGCCTCAACCAAATGTGTATTAGTTGGCAAGCTTTCTTGCATGGAAGGGATAGGTGGGAGGTTTTTCAGTTTTTCAGTGCTTGGAATATATTTAGAAATTGTGGCTGTTTTGGTGATGGGAAGTAGGTGCAATCTAGGTAATTGAGAGGAGAGCTCAAACTTCAGACTGTTGGTGGTTTGAACAGATTGTTATTCTGTTTAGGATAAAATTAAATTACTGATAAACAATCCTTTTCATTAAGCCTAAAGAAATTTTTCTTCTAAAGAGTATTGGTAATGAAAAAGACTATTGAAACTGTCTCAATGTTGCATTAGTTTATTCATGAAACTGGTATGGTTATTAGTTAATAAACCTTTCATAAGTTATTTGTACTAACACTAAATAATTTCTATTTAAATTCAGAACAAATATTTGCTTGCCAGAACTGTTAGAAACATTTTGCAATGAAAGGCTGCTTTGAGATCACATGAGGGGACACGGTAAGTCACAGCTTTTTGAAGTAAAATTTACTTTTCATCAAGTCACCTTGTACCAGTACAGGTCTGATAAACTATGGAGTTATTATAAGTATCATTATGTCAGCTAAAAAAAATGTAATATACATAACTAAGGCAACTGTATTAGCAGTGTTGGCAGTAGGAATTGCATTGCCAGTCCCTCTGAAGCATGGCAATTCCTTTCTTCATGCCTTCAGATCAAAACGTTTCAGGGATTTTTCTCTTTTGCAGTAGCTCCTGTGCAGACTTCTATTCTTCACTTACACCTCTGTTTACTTCTTTCGTGACTAGGAGCATGGTTAAAGCCAAACCTGTGTTTTAGCTTGAGCTGTAACTCTGCTCACCTTGCCATGCATAATCGACCTCACTCAAATGGTGTAGCCCTTCGTTAACTTAACCACAATCTCCCTGAGGTCCCCAGATTATTCCCACAAGTTCTACTACAAGAGCTGTGACTTGTTGGGAAAGAATCCTACAGCATCTAAGCACAAGGAAACACATGTGATATTGCTGTTGGATATACAGGAAATGTAGAAGCCAAGAGGTGGGTGGGTCTTTGCTCTGGGAATTTGAATATTTGAACCATGTAGCCAGACCTGAGCACCAGTCATTTAGGCTGTATAAATATACAGGTAGCTTTGTGCAGACTTGCTCAGTCATGGTAGATTCTAGATTCAAGCTGCATTCTTAAGGAAACATGATTTTTTATTGCCTACAAGTCAACGCATTGATGCTCAACAACTATGCGTTTGGTGCTTACTGTGAGCTACCAGGACCGACTCTTTGTATTTAAATGGTTTTATTGACATGCATCTGACAGAAATACTTTCATCTTTAGATTTTATATTAGAAAATAGAGCATTATTTTTGTTTTGTTTACTAGAGTAGTTTTATTCCTTTGTCTCAAGGTGATTTTGGATAGAAATTGGAAATAAATACAAATATTTTACTCTTTATTGGCTAATGAAGCAATTTAAATGTGGTGTTGGTTTGCTAAGGTTTTGGTTTTTTCTTAAGATGTAACACAGTAAGATTTGATACATTAAATAAAGCACATGGCTAACTGAACTGTTTGTCTCCATCACTCAGGTTGCATTCAAACATTTGTGAATTGTACAATGTGCCTGGCTGTCCTTGTCCCCTAATAATTCAGACTGTGTTCTGTTTGCACAGCCAGGGAAAATCACAAGGCAGCTGGACATGGGAAAAAGGATAATGTGAACCTGTGTCATGTCCCCATAAGCCCAGCAAAAGAGCTGCAATGTGAACTTGGCTGAGGGAGCTGGGATGGATTCCTGGGGCCAATTGTTCAGGCACAACATAAATCCCTTCAGATACCAGAGCCAGTTACTTCCCCGGTCCATGATTCAGCTTTCTTTAAAACTCCTGGCAGCATACATGTCAGTGCAGACTGCCAGTGCAGACATGACATTTTGAGACTCTTACCCAGAGCATTTCATAACACATTGCTGGTACAATAGATAAATATTGAAATTTTCTTTTAAGGACTGCCTACTTATAAGAAGTTATTCTGAAATCAGCCATGATGTGGATGCAAATGCTGTAGGAATTCTGAAATCACTCCCCAACTGGACACATCTACATGCCACACAACCAAAGAAACTGTCAGGTACTCCCATTTCAAGAGTCTGCTGAACTTCACTGATGTAGTTTTGCAGATTAAGTTATTCCAGACTAGTTTTCCATGTGAAGCTATTTATTTTAAGGAGGAAAAAAATAAATAATTTTTCCTAATTTAAGAAAAATTATGAGGAAAACTGTTTATGCAGCGAGTGATTCCAGGATAGTTATAGTACATTCTATTCACTTCCTTTTTAAAAAAAATATTAGCAGTTCAATTGGATGTTTTTTCTCTGGCCACTTTTAAAGCATTGTGCAGATTATAAAATAATGTGTTGCTTCAAAGTCATAAATATAACAGGTTTTGTCTAAGCTCAGAAATCTTTGTTGAGACTCTTCCTACTGGATTCATCCAGTTGCTGATTCATATGCAGCAGAGCAAGCATTTTTCAGCATAAGATGTTGCAGTTCCACTTGCCAATCTGCCAGAGGTTCTCTCCTGCTCCAGAGTCATCCCAGTCTCAGGCAGTGCAGTTCATAGCCTGGCAGCTTAGCAAGCACCCAGCACTATTATGCCTTAAGCAGATATATCCGAATGTGGAACAGGGAGGAGGAGGAGGGACGTATATTCTCTCCGCCACCTTTTTAAGAGTGGTAATGCCTTAAACACTACAGGTAGATTTGCCAGTGCTTGTCTGTCAGAAGGCCTCCAGACAACATCCACCTTTTAGTAATCCTCTCAAAGTGCTAAGGGCAAGATGATAATCATCATTTTTGTTGGAGTCTAGAGTGAAACGTGACCCTCTACAACTTTTACCCTTAACAACTGTTTTTGAAAGTAACTTGAAACACTGTAAGACTGACCATTACTTCACTACTCTATTCTATCTGCATTAATTTTTATCTTTTTTCTTCTGTATATTTTATTCCCAGATGTATTATAAACTGCTATTTTTAATATGATATTTTAATACATTTTTGGTCATACATCACAGCACTGTCCTGATGAAGCTGTGATTCAGAACTAAAAGTATCTTTCTACTATCTTTTCTAATTAATTGTGCCCTTAGATATGGTATACACAGTTCTCTCTGCACTGAAAGCACACATCAGATTTTGACACCATTAAGGTCCTTTCCATTGTCACCTCTGTGACAGTAGGTAAGGAAATTTGAAGCTCGTAGTTATGTGAGCCAAACTGTAGAACCAAGTTAGTGTTTTATATAGTTGGTAGTAAAGAAAGAGAAGATTTCACCCACAAAACCCATCAGTTTCTTGATGAAGAAAATCAGCAGATTCATCTGCAGTTCATCTGCCTTCAGCTGCTGTGACACTGTAGCTCATAAGTCAGTGGGACTGATGTGTTAAAAAGAGAATTTTCTTGGAAAGACTGTGTATACTATGGAGTGGTCATCGAGGCAAGTTGAGCTGTGTAGCAGTAGTGCCTTAAACTGTGGGTTTTGCCATTCTAAACAATTGCTGGTGTTTTCTGGGAGAGTGTAACAGTCATCTCCTTTGAGTGAGTTTTCTGCCACAGCTTTACTATACTTTCCACTGTCTTGCACTCTCATTTTTCTGTGTTTTTTTCTGCTTTCATCATATGATGCTGCAGAGCAGTGAAATAATTTTTAAAAGTTATGGCACTGTGATGTGGTAGACCAGGTATATATATATAAATATGGGCAAATCTTGTTCAACTTTGCCAGAGAAAATGAAAGGTCTGTCCCTGGTATGCTGGAAGTGGGATAAAGTGAACAAATATTTAAGTACTTTTATACTCACACTGTGAATGAACCGAAGGAAATAATCTGAATTTCTAGACCAGAGAGGATGAAGTCACCAATTAATAATAGACAAGAATTTTCTCTGTGAATAGAAAGAGAGGATAATGCCTTGCAACATGGTTGTGGAAAACTTACCTAGATTTGGGCACGGTGTGGATGTGTGGGAAGAAAGAGAGGGGTGGAAAATGAAGTCCAGAGTACATCAAAGAGATGTCTGCACTATATCCCCTTTTCACAGTTGGAAAAAATTAGGTAGAGAAGCAATTTACACACATTCCACTTTCACTTGTCATTGTCAGAGCCAAAAATTACTACCTTGCAGTCCTAAACATTTACCACAAGACTACTCCTCTTTACTATTATATCTATTATTTGTTTTACCTTGTTTTCAGCTTTAAGAATGTGTATGATCTGCATAAACATGTTGAAACACACAGTGATTCAGGTGCCTACAGCTGGGATGTTGAAGGATGTGGTTTTACTTCATGGACTTTACACTCTTTGAGACAGCACTACAGGAGAGTGCGTGTGGTGAGTATATTAAATAGCAGAATAAAACACATTGCTATAAAGGAGACTAAAGTTCAAATTTATGTGCATTGAGTTTCTTGTGAATTAATTGTTTCATTTTTGCATCAAGTATTTATTTGCACACATTTCTAAGACTCTTGCAAATATTATGCAAATACCTGACTCACCCTTACCCGTAGATTTTATGTGCTTACCTTAGGTGCATGCAGTTCACACTGACAGTCTTGAACTTGGGCCAACAACCTCTCCCCCTTTTTTGTGTTTTTTTTTTTTTTTTTGTTGTTGTTTTCTTTAAAAAACCAAAATATGTTTAAAAAAAAAACCCAAAACTAAAAAAGCTACACCAGTCCAAATATCAGCAGCAAAAAATTCAGGGATTAAAATCCAATGTCACCTTTCTCCTCATGTTGTTACTCCGTACTTAGAATTAATGTGTTAGCTGAAAACAGAGAAACTAGAAAGTGTGTGAAGTTTACATCACTTTTTAATTGGGTGCATGTATAATACTTTCATTTGTAGCCTTTCGGGGAAAAACTTTTAAGTTCTGTATATTCATATAGCAAATATGTGTGTGTGTACATATTTATTTATTTAAAACTTATAGCCCATGGAGAATGTGTTGAGCTAATGCATGAGACAAACAGTTTGAGCTGGTAGGTGAAACATCCCAGTTTTTATGAGCCCAGTTGTTGGGAACATGTTCCCAACGTGCTTGTTGGGAATAAGGTAACAGCTTATGAGATGTGTATAAAAAAAAATAAATTTTTGGCATGTTTCTTAGCTTTACTTTGTAACTTAATAATAATTTCAAGTTATTAGAGATACTTTATAATGAACTTCTAACTTACATTGTATTATTAACTGAATACATTTAAACAAACAAAAAAACAAAAAAAGACTATGTCTAAACAAAACAGTTAAAAGATGTTCATAGAGCTGATTTTAAGAATTATACACCACTTGATATAATGTACATTTTGTATTTATTTGTTGGGTGCTGCATGTGCAATGACAAGAAAGTAAATGAATAATGTTGGCAGCATAGCAAAATGTGCCTAACTATTTTCATAAGTAATTCCACATACCCATAGTTATTCTGATCTGTTAGGAAGAGGGCTTGTCACATACATTAATGTGATTCTTGTATAAAGGGTGTAGACAAAAAGACAGGTGTCTTTCGTTGCAGTAAAAATTAATTACAATGTTTGAGATATTTTTTTGAAACGAGCTGAATGAGCCCTCCAAGTGAAATATGCAAGACTTGCACACATGGTGAGTCAGCTAGAAGATTAACTTGTCCTGTGTTAGCTGCTGCAAGCTGGTATCCCTTGAGGACCCAGAGGGATGAGCTGCAAAGGGCCCTCTGTGCCGCTTAGAAAGCGACTTCCAACACGTATGCAGAGCGGTGTAGCATCACCACCACCTCCTGAATGTTCATTCCTTTATCCACACAAACTGATCTGATCCCAGGCCAAGCAATCTACCTGCACACAGGTGAGTCCTCAGCCAACCAGGATGGAGTATCAGTCAGACTGGGAATAGTTTAAACCAAAAAGTGCCGTTTGAAATCCAAGCAAGCTTGCTGTGTAACCCCAGAGATTCTGAGGCATTTCTGACTGGGAGGATTTACACTGTACATCTTCTGTAGCAAACTGCCTCCCCTGAACTGGGCCCTCATCGCCTGACTACTGATTGCTCTTGCATGTGAGGACTGTAAGGCCATGCCAAGCCTGTGTGCAGGGCTAGGGGAAGGAAGGGCTTATTTCCTCTCATCCCCACAGCTGGGAAAGTACAGTGCTCCACCCAGGGCCCTCAGAAGGCCAGCAGGAATGGGCAAGGGGGTGGTTTTAGCACAAGGAGTGAGGCTTGCTGGAGGGAGCCCCAAGTGATGCCTTTGAGGATGCATCTGAGCTCAGATAGCAGTGCTTACAGCACCTTCTTTCTAACAACCTGGACCAGGTTGTCTGATGTTTACCAATCTTGGCCAGAAAAGAAATGGAATTCAAGATCCCTGTTCCAGCCATTACAGCTATGGCTGTAAAAATCTCCTTTCATGGCTGCCCACCTTGATCCTAAGTCGAAAGTTCCAGCTTTGCAGGCAGCTGAGGTCTTTGTGCTCAAGTTTTAGCATTATTAAATATGCTGGGATGTAATTTGTGGCAATTCATCTGATGTTTCAAGAGCAGTTGAGCCATTTGTGCACTGGGGGCAGGCCAGACAGATGTGGGTGGCAGATTTTAATCTGCCTTTGTACGTGAATCAGAGACACAGCATTTTTAATACTTTACAACATGGTAAAACTGACTCACGTTTCTCTGGGCAATAAAGAGGTACCACTATAGCCCCTGGGATTTCCCCTGCTAAATATCAAAGGCTTGCTACAAACAACCAAGGTGTTAATGCTTCCCAAAGAAAGAGTCCTTTATAATGGAAAGTATTAGTCAACCAGAATACAGAGGAGTCTTTTCCTGATCTTTTACAAGAAAATCTTTTCCAGCTCTTCCTACCAGAAACCTACAATCCAATATCCAGCAATTTACTCCCTTGGGTAAATCCCCATCCCTGCCTGACTGGAAGCTGCACTGCAGGTACCTAGGTTAATGTTCACAAAGCCTCACATTGACAGGTTTAAATATGGCATTATAGATTTGTACCTGAGCTGTGGAACCACACTCACAGGGCAAGGGTATGCCTTGCAAGTTCTTAATTGCCACAACTTTGTGTGAGCCTATTGAATACATTTCGGATTTGGGCGACAAAATCAACCGTGGGAGCAGATGCAATGGGATGGCAATTCATGAATGGAGACTTATTTTTGGAATTATATTTAAAAATTATTTTCCTCAGTTATGCTGCTTAATGTCACTTGTGAGTTTTTTTTCTGCTACTGGTGAGGTACCAGTTCCACTTTATTATTATGCAGTGTGTTTGCATTCACACAAGTGCTTTTGCAGAGCTGTACAGTTATATTCACTTTCTTGTCAGTAATCTAGTTGAGAATTTACACTTATATGTTAGCTTATAGAGGCTTTGTTAGCCCCACCCATGTATTTATTAGTCTATAGTAGCTAGTGACAATAGATTTCAAAGCTGTTTTTTCTAATTTTATGTTAAGATGTGTTACTTTTGTTACTCCAAGATACTAGTTTGCATGTACAAAGCAAAATAAATTCTCCATCTGAATGAAAGCACTTCGGTGAAAAGAGGCTTCCCCCCTGCTTTTGATTCCTAATTATAATTTTTTCCCCTTGTTATTTGTTTATTTCGGTTATTTGTACCGAAATAACAGTATGTAAATCCATGTGGTTTTGAAAAACTAGTGGGTCTTTTCGTTTCTGCTTAATTTTCGCCGTGAGCTGCTTTCTCCCCATCAATCCCTGCCGAGCGCTCTCCTGTAGCGGTGCCCATAGAGGGTGCCCGCGGACTGAACGCTCCCACTCCCTCCGCCACCTCTGCCCCACCACAGCCCGTGAGACGGGGCCTGTGGCCACCGAGTGTCTCCGTGGAACATGTGTTTTATTCAGCAACACGCAGAAGAAAGCAGCTCTACGAGAAGCAAGACCTTATTTGCTGGGATTTGTGGGATCCAGCTTGAAAAACAACTTCTTCCCCAGCACACCAGGTATGAGGTGGATGTGAGTCACTGGGGACTTGTTCTCATGGAGCCAGATCGTCAGATAACACAGACTGGCACAGGTCCACTGGAGTCTGTAGAACCAGGAAAATGTCTCACCGCGGTTCTGGCGTGAGATCTTCGTGGATTTCAGTGGGACTGGACTAGCCCTTGGCTTTACGGCAGCAGGGAGAGCTCGCCAGGCTGAGGAAGAAACCCTTTGATAATGACCTGTGCCCTGCAGCACAGCTAACAGCAGGAAAAAAATATACCTAAAACACGAAGGTGCCTGCCAAGAAGCAGAGCAAGATCGAGCTTGAGGAAATCATGCAGAACACCTTTTTTGTTCTCAGAGGTCTGAGAGTGAAAATTTAAAACTAGGTATTCTTTTCCTCAGTACCACAGAAACAACCTTTGTTAGTCATTAGCTGCTTACACAAATGTGATTAAGCTTTTTTTTTAAGAAGTTTTTTTTTTTTTTTTAATTTTGTACAGGCTCTCTCTCATCCTAAGCAAAGCTGATAATGAAGTATATGTGAAATTTGGATTGTCTAAAGCTTCTCAGTTAAGTTCCTGAGTGCAGGGCTTTCTATAACCCTTACAGAGGAAGAACACTAGCAAAATGAATTCAGTAGTTTCTAAGAAAGCCATTGTGAAAGCATTGTGAAAAAAGTGTCTCTTAGAAAAAAAAAAAAATCTAAAAAATGGATTATTAAGCAGCATAATTATTTTGCATGGGCTTTAAAGTTTAGCATCTGGAAGAGGAGCAGTTGCCCTGATCTGGCTTCTGGCATATAGTTCCTAGAATGGTTTGAGTTGCAAGCAGCCTTAAAGATCACCCAGTTCCAACCCCCCTGCATGGGCAGGAACACCTCCCACTGGGCCAGGTTGCTCAATGCCCATCCAATCCCATCATTGAATACTTCAGACATGAACCAAGTCATGCTAAAAGCAATCTGCAAAGCCTGCCTACAGAAAAAAACCTGTACTTTTCTCACTAGATCACATAAAATGCAGAGTATATTCTGCTACTGTCTCTACAGTGAGGGACTTATGTGATCTCCAGCAAATTATGATGTGCCTCAGTTTTCTACCTTTAAAGAAGAGCTCTCAGCTTTACAAGGAAACCACAAGATTTTTATTAACTTGTATTCCAATTTGTTCAACTATTACACTCACAAGCACTAAAAACATGATGATGAAGGCCCCAGCCTGCCCTTTCAATTCATGTCTTCTTTTTTAACATTCAAATCAATTTCTAAAGGAGCTGACTCTGTGTGCTGAGCAGGCAGAACTGCCATTGCTCTGAACTGGCAAAAATTGACACTAGTGCCTGACTCTGAGGCACTGGCAGCAACCCAGCTGCAGCATATAGTTGACTTCAGTAGCATCACATACACTGTCCTTTTAAATTTACTTATTTGTTTTCTTCAGTAGAAAAGTTGCTTTAAGGATTCCCACCCTCTTCCTGCCGCTCATCTCCAGCACCACACCGTGCTTCTCAGTTGTTAGCTTTAAATGAGATCAGCAAGGAACTCCAGCGTCTGCTACGATGTGTAACTATGCCCCTTTCATCACCTTCTTCGGAGGTAGTTTCCTTCCAGCCTACTCACCTCCCTTTCTGTTGGCACCAGGGAGCAGCTGGTAAGTCAGGCCAGCTTTCTGCTCTGTCTGAAAAGTAACCAAGGGAATTTTTTTCAAGTGAGATCACGGAGCTGATTCAGTTACTGTTCAACCACGTGAATGCGAGTAAACCCTGTGAATAGCAGCACAGACGCAGAAGGGAGGATGGCAGCCTTCTTCTGGGATCCTGTGGTTTAAGTTGGCTTAAGCCAAAGGCAGTGCTGCACCATTTGTCTATTAAAAAATAAGCATAGCTTAAATGTTTGCAGAGTGGCTGAATAGACGGATTTTGGTTTTCATCTTTATGGAAAGCAGCAAACTAGAGCTCTTTTGTATCAGCTTTAAGACTATTACATAGTTGCCATCTGGTAGGTGTTCACAAGACCTAGGAACAAAACATTTTAGCTCTAAGGCACAGGACAAAGGTGCTCTACGACCTGCTGAAAGATTCATTTTGGTTTACTTCATAGATGGCAACCAACCCTTAGAAGGATTTCATTCCAAAAAGAAAAGGCTAAAGCTCTGGATTAAATCCTGTTCTCTGAAAGGACTGAGAAATAGTGCAAGGCAATGAAAGAAGAATGTAAGAAAAGGGTTTCTTTGTGATGTCCTTGCTACTGTATCTGCACAGGAGAGAAGGATTTATGCACAGAAGGACTGGTTACTTTGTCACATAAAGACACACTAGGTTGGGTTTCACATGATTAGCTCTCAATAAACCTAGTATTGACTGTTGTTTGTCAGACTGGTTGTTAGCATATTTTAATTAATTATTTCCTTTTTTATTTAAGGTAGCAACCTGACTGCTCTGGAATTCACTTGCTACCTTCTTTTTCTGCCTCTTGAAGACAAGCTCTTCTGTTGCCCTTTTCCAACCTTGCCACACTTCACCAATTAAAAGCTCAGAGGCTGACCAGCCAGTGTTTTAAGCACCTTAAAGGTGGATTTTTAAAATTTTTATTTTTTTTTAAACCCAGCCCTTTGGAAAGCACTTAAGTATAAAAATCTCTTAGATGTGCTCTTTTCATATTATATTATGAGCGCTCACTCCTTTGTTGCTGGTACTTGTTGAATTATTTCTCAAAGCACAATGCAGGTAGAAGGCATACAATCTACTTCTTGCTTAATTCAGCTGCCAGCAAACTGCAAGATGGGTTTCATCCAATTAATTTAGTTTTATAACTTTCACCATCTTCCCAATGAAACAGGAGCCTCAATGGTAATGTATCATTAGTGGAATAAAATATCTGGTGTGCTATTTGGAACTAAGTGATGCTTACCCCAGAAGATGCAGTGTCCAAGGCCCTAGGCTCTCCAAAATGCTCCAATTTAAGCAGAGCTCCTTGAGAACACAGTAGTCTGTCCAGGCTGATCCAGACATAGCTGAACTCCCAAATTAAAGCAAGGAGCAAGTTAGAATGATAGCCAGGAGAAGGTGGTATTGTTGAGTAACATTGGTGACCTAAGGACTTGTCTCTACACACAGCTATTTGTTATTCCTGATTTTTTCATAGATGTTCTTGTTCAGAGCAAAGAACTGTTTAGTTTAATCCAGAGCAAATTAAGCAGGAACAAGTCCACAAGGAATAAAGCCCTGAGAACAGACTTCACGTCCTCTGTCTATAGAAAGTAATTATATGTCCCCATAGACTCTTTTTAAATGAAGTCTTGCAAAGACAAGGCTGACTATCACTATTATCCTAGCTTTACAACACATTGTCCTCTATCTATTGCCTAACCTGCCAGATCAAATAATCATGCACTAACTGCCTAGAACAATCAACCCAAGTCTGCTATTTAATATAACAAACACAAGCTTTATTAACCTTTAGACATGTGATAGGCTTCAAGGTCATGATGGCAACTGGAATACCCCCTTCACTGTCACGTTACATACCACAGGTTGCAGATGCCTTCCTTCCAACTGCAGCACCTCAGTAACAGAGCAAGACTCTTTATCCTTTTGTCCAAGTCCTATGGTACCTGCAATTAACATCCACAAAAAGATTTGGGCACTGAAATCTGCCTCTGGGGTCAAAACTCTTAATCCTAAGGGAAACTGAAAAACAGGAAAGCATCACTTTTCAGCAGTACCAGAGGCTAAAAATTGTTGCTTTGGAGCATGCCTGGACAGACTTCAGCCTTTGCCATCTGGTCTGGGTTGGTCTGTGTCTCTCAGACACAAGCAGGATGCACAGGAGAAGAGTTTGTACTCCTTTGCAGGAGAAATGTCGCCCTGCTGGGGTTCCCAAAGCAGGCCCTGTATAAAGGAAAGGAACGCAGTTGCTGCTGCAACCCTCCCCTTTTATTTAACAGCTTAATTGTCACAGCTCAACAGCCTGCACAGCTGCTTCCCTCCTGTCCCAGGAGCTTTGGACAGGCACTCTGCACCCCGCTGCCGGGTTCCGGGGCTGCGGCAGCAAGAGAGGTGCCCGGGAGAGAAGAGGTGCCAGCTGGGGAGCCCACCTGGAGGAGGTGGGAGGGGTGTGGGCGCCCTTTATTGAATCGTTTTGCTTGAAAGTGTCCTTTAAGAGTGTCCAACTGATAACCCAGTGTGCTGCCGAGTCTCCCGCTAAACCGTGTCCCTAAGCACCACATCTGCACGTCTTTTAAACACCTCCGGGGATGAGGACTCGACCACGTCCCTAGGCAGCCTGACCACCCTTTGGGTGAAGAAATTTTTCCTAATACCCAATCTAAACTTCCCCCGGTGCAACTTGAGGCGGTTTCTTGTTACTTGGGAGAAGAAGATCGGCACCGCCACTCCCTCGCTACAACATCCTTTCAGGTCGTTCTAGACAGCGACAAAGTTTCGGGAGTAGCAAGTGCCGTCGTCGCGGCCATGGGGGACACTCTGAAGGGGCCAAGAAGGGCTCTGCGCCTGCCTAGCACCCGGTTATAGGCGGCGGGGTCGGGACACAACGACCCCCGACAGCGCCCGTAGCTCTCAGCTCCCTACGGCGCGGCGTGGAGTAAAAGGAGGAGGAGGAGGAAGATGAGGGGGGAGGACAGTCCTGGCCCCGGAAGTGACGCCATCCCCCTTCACACACCTTCCCCCCCCCCTTCTCCGGCACACCTGACTCACCTGGGCGGGCGGTGCCGGAGCGCTGCGCACCGCGGTGCCGGGCGGGCGGTGGCCGAAGAGCAGCAGCAGCAGCGGCGGCGGCGGCGGCAGCAGCAGCAGCAGCAGCAGCAGCAGCAGCAGCAGCAGCAGCAGCAGCCATGGCACGGGAGGGCAGCTCCCCGTGGGCTATGGGTCTGCTGAAAACGTTTGAGGAGAGCGAATTCGGCAGCTGGGAGAAGATCGGCTCAGGGGGGTTCGGGCAGGTGTACAAGGTGCGACACCTCCACTGGAAGACCTGGCTCGCCATCAAGTGTTCGCCCAGCCTTCATGTGGATGAAAAGTAAGGGGAGACGGGGACGGGGAGGAGAGCAGAGGGAGGGGAAGAGTTTATTCCTTTGGGAGCGACTCTCTACGGACATCCCCGGAGCCCTCAATGGCCCAGCGGCTTTCCCGGCTGTGTTTAGACGTACCCGGGGAAGCCGCTGGGACACTGAGAGCTGCAAGCCCTGTCCCCACCTCACCACCGTGTTTACCAACATCAACACCAGACATGAAGGTCTCGGCTAAAGGCAGCAGCAGAGAGACGGGCAATTAAATATTCCACCGGCAAAACGTGGCCTTTGTCACACTTAAGCAAAGCCCGGACCCACTCCTTGGTAGGTAATGGAGCTGCTGGCCTCTGCCTCCGAGGAGATGCGATGTTGCTTAACCACTCACAGCAGCTCGGAAAGAACCACCGCTCGGCTGCAGTGTAGGTCTTGTTTAGTTCCTTGGAGCTGTACGGGAGGCGTTTTGCCCTGCCCTGGTCATGCATGTATTGGCTTGCTTTGAGGCCTTAAGCCTGCTGCACCTCCAAAGTTCACCGAAGGTAGCCCTCAGTGGGACGGGAGTGGAAGCACCAAAAGGGGCTCTGTCATCTCTGGCGCCAATCAGCTCCTTATCTTGTGGAAAGCCAGCCCCATAGCTTATGTTCGCAGACGTGGTTGGAGTCCCATGTTACTGTAGATGCTGGCTGGCTGAGGAGCTGGCTCGGTGTGGGGGGCACTGGAGTGAGGGCGTGCTGTCATTCAGAACCGTGTGCTGAAAGGATGTGTGCTGGGAAATGGATTCTTCAGGGCTAGCTCTTCTCCCTGGAGGAGTACTCACTGGGTAGTCCAGCGTGGAGCTGCATGGTATCGCACAGAAAGACAGCCCATGGTAACAACCCCCTTATCTGGCCCACCTGCCCTCCTTGGCTAGTTGTGGCCCGTGGTATGGTCTACTGACTGCAGCTCTCTTTTCTCAGGAGAAGGGAGGCTGTCAGATGCATTTTTAGGAATATCCTCCTGTTTTGCGGGATGGTAGTGATTCCCCAGCAGGAGGGAAGTGGATATGCTCAAGTCATGTTCATGGAGCTTTTCCAGAACCAGCTTGATCTCTGAGATCTCGTCGAACTCATAAGCTGATTCTGCAGGCTGTTGGGGTGGGTTTTTTTTTGAGATTTGGGTTGATCTGGTCACAAAACGTTTCTCTTTTTAAGGTTCCTGCAGGAAGAGGGAGATAACTTGGCCCAAGATTGTATTTGTAAGCACATATGAAGTTACTGAGGTAGTGGGGCATCTTGCCCACTATCTGAATGGCTGACTTTGCTGTAGGGCATGGCTCATGTAGCATAGTAAATGAGATAGAATGTCCCTTTTTTAAAAGGGAGGGGGAGTTTTGTACATCCAAAGGGTAACTGTGCTGTCTGAATAAAATGGAGAAGGTGTCAAAGTAGCAGAGAGTGTTTCATTGGGTTAACCTGCAAGCTCTCCTACCATTAAAACTTCTAAGTAGATTTCAGAATTCATGCTTATTGGGGCCTCTTAAAAATAAGCTAGTATACTTGTTATTCTCTCCATTTGCAGAATAAATAGAAATTTACTGAAAAGTTAATTTTCAGTCTGAGACAAAGGATGCCAGCACCTATTTGAATATGAAAAATTAATTTTGAGAATTGCTGCCAAATCTCTAGTAATATATTTAATGTGCAACAAAGAACCACCTGTTCCTCAGTGCCTATGAGGCATGCAGATACCAGAGAGACCATAACACCATGAAAAAACAGCAAGCAAAAATTAGAATTTGGGAACTTTGAGGGTATGGGGCTCCTACAGCTCCTGGTTACTTCTAACAAACCAAGCTTTGAAACGCTGATTTATTTGTTTTAGTACAGAATTTGTGCTCCAGATGCTTAAGGGCTTCACTATTTAGAAACCAGGGGGTCCTTGGTCTTTGAAATGGCTGCTTCTGTAAAATAAAGCTAAGATGAATGTGTACATGCTTTTTCTTTGGTTCTTAGGCTGCTCTACCAAACCCCTGTCAGTAGTAGGTAGTGCTTCCCCCTAAAGAAACTTTTCACTGGAAACTTTTCTGAGAAACTTGTGCCATTGAAAGGAGGGTGGGGGGCACAGACAAAATAAAATGCTGCCTTTTTGGTTCACAGGTTGAAACAAGTCTGTGTAATTAGATTGTTAATCCAGGAGATTAGCTTGACTAGCCATTTCTTGGAAGCCTGTGAAGCTGAAGAGTTAGAAGATTTACCAGTTGGTGGTATTGGAAATGATAACTGAAAAACACAGAGGCTTTTTCATATTTATTTATTTGGTACCACATTAAAACCCTGTTTGTAATGGCTTGGTTGTGGTGATTCTCTGTAGTCTCTCTTACTGTATTTCTGCAGACAGTAAAAGATTTGGAGCAATACCTTGGCAAGTATCACACCACAGAGCCAAATGGCCTCCAGCAGAAGAAAAAGTGAATGTCCAGCCAGAAGTGTTTTCTACCTTAAGTCCCAAGCCCTCACAGGCGATTGAGCCAAATTCTATTCCTAATACCTTATTTGTTCCCACTTTCTGTCTCCTGAGATCACATTTCCCACACATGACTCAAGATGCTCCCAAGACGGGGAGCTTCACTGTAAGCTTGAAAGAGAGTGTGTCATCCAGGGAGGTGGAGGAACCTCTTCCCCAGGACTTGCAGTGGAGAGCTCAGTCTCCCCTCTTTAACCCTGCTGGCCAGAAGAAAAGTGTGAAGAAAGAGTGATGGAGCTGAGGGAGAACAACCTGGAAGCCTGCTGGGATTTCTTAGGATCTGGATGTACATGTGCAGACCGTGATGAGAGTGAATTATCTAACGGTTCCCAGAGAGGGCTCCTTGCTGGTGGTGTTTGCCAGCTGGGGTGACTACAGGGTGTTGGGGTGGAAAGGTCTTGCCTTCTTTATTAGAAAACAAAACAAAATAAAATAAACAAAAATTAACAATACCTTATGTGTACCTCCCTTGTCAGGAGCTAGGTTTAGGAATGAAGCAGGACAAATAAATTTAGGAGGTTTTAGACACGCCTTGCTGTTAGCAGATGCTGCATTAGTTTAGAAGTAAAAGGCGAATGGATGTCTATTCTGGTGGCCTCTAGAGGTGTAGGTAGAAACTAATACTAATTTTGTCATCCTTAAGGGGTAGAGGTGAACCTATCTGTCAGTTAACCTTGTAATCCTCTTGCACCACGACTGTGCAGCAGAGATCTATTAGCAGGGCTGAGATCTGTGTCAGCCTCAAAGAAGGGATTTTCTTCCTTCCCCCCACCCCATTAATCGTATTCTGCCCTGCCCACGCAGTTGTTTTTCTTTTGTTCCATTATTCAGATTCTTCTCTGAGAATCATTGGTGTGAAGGTCATTAGTGGTACCCTGCAGAGCTGTGGTCACAGTACGCCCTTAAACACCCGCCTTGATGCAGATGAAAAAAGTCTCTGAAAAAAATTCAAGGGTGTGGTAATTTTGTGAACCCCATAGAACCATGGGATGGTTTGGGTTGCAAGGAACATTAAAGGTTATCTAGTTCCAGCCCCCCTGCCATATTCAGCACCAGCAGTTTGTAAAGAGGTAACTTGCATTCCCCACTGGAGAGCAGCCTGGCTGTGCAGGGCTGGATCTCCCCTGGGCTGGGAGAAGCCTGGCTGCTCTGTGTCTGGAGGTGATTCACTCAAATGGGCCCTTTACAGGTTTCCAGGGCTTTTAGAGTTTCTCTGGAGCAAATTTAATTGTTCTGCCTCAGACTCCATTAGGGAAATGTGGCAGTGATGGGGCAATACAAAAGCGCAAGGACTGCCTTGTGAATTTAACATTGCGTTTTTGTAACATGGTGTTACCTTTAAGACATCTTTAAAATTAGATAGGTGCAAATGTGGGTATAGTTGTAATTCTTGCTGTTCTTTTGGCAGGGTTTGTGGTACAAGGTTTAGGCCCTGGGGAATGAGGCAGTTGACAGGCTTTAAGTCCCTTGTTTCTCCAGGAGAATCCAAAGAATGCAGCCCTGTCTGTCCAGGATCTGACTTTGAGCAAAAGCAGACAGCTGTTGTAGGGATGTCAGAGTTTCCCCACATTCATATAATGTTTCTGATTGCTTTGAAAATGACTTATCTGTCAGTGACGACTTCTCTGGCAGAGATACTGCCCACTGCTAGATGTCCTGATGCGTGTGCCCCTGTATTCTACTATGGTTACAGGGGAAAGAGTATACACTTTTTGATTTACATGAGCTCAGCTCTCCTGTGTGCAAGTTTTTGTTTTCCTTTTTAAAATTTTTATTACCATAATGTTAGGAGGGAAATGGAGCCAAGGTGCTTAGAGAAGATAATCTGACTCTTTAATTGTGTAGGTGTTAAATAAGAAACTGTATTATAACAGAGGATAGTCCCATGCTTCTTGACTAGGAAACTTCCTAATAAGCTTTATTTTTGCCCCACTTTGGAGGGAAGTGTTTCTTGGTGACAGCACAGAATAATCTCTGAGCACTAGGAGTAACTGAGCAGCATAACTCTCCCATCCTATACTTTGATCTGCTAAATATGGACTTGAAGGATACCTACAGCATCCTTTGTTGCAGCATTAGCACTTGCATATTGAGATGATGGGTGCACTGAGAACACCTAAGACTGTGCTGAGTGCCAGTAGCACCTTGTATTAAGGGAAAAGGAAAGAGCTTTCATCTTTGCCTGACAGAGGAGATGTTGGTTTAACGAGCTGTTTGTGTTAATACCATTAATGTAAGTGCACTCCAGCACTTGGCTAATGACTGAGCTGTATTTTGGCTCTCTTAATTTCTTTTCTCTTTTTCCCTTTTCTGTTTTCTAAAGAAGCCAGGGGCCTGTATTTGCAAACTGATGTCTCCCTGGCTATACAAGATCACTGGCTGATTCAGTTTTGAACAGTCTGGATATAAGAATATGCTAAAGGTGGCAATTGCTGTATGGTGTTTTTATTTAAACAGGCACATTAGATAAAGGGTGCCTGTCTGTTAATTAGTCAGTTAACTCAATCAACTAACTGGGTCTGGTCCAAGCAGAAAGGGAGCTTTTTAAAATTTTGTCAAAACTGGAAATACTCACTTCACAGCAAAAATGCCCCATTTCAAGCTGCCAATCTCTGATTTTGGTGATGCTCTCTGAGGCTGTTAGCCCGGGAACACCATCCCTGGGAGTCTAGTGGTTCTTGTTAGGCTTTAGCTGTTGCTGGGTTCTTGCCTTGCCTTGGAGGGCTCAGACAGGTATTTTACATCCCTGACTCCAGAGCTCAGCCCATCCAAGCCTGGTGAATTATGCTGGCTATGCATGTGGCTTGGGGGCAAGGAGTTGGTTGTGTTATTCATAGGCGCTCCCTTCCAGCATGCCAGAGAGCAAACTGGGTACTTGTCTACAAAGGCAATTATTTCACAAGAAAGTTGCTGTAGGGAGCAGCAGGAGCCAACATGGTTAATAGAAAAGATTTCCCTTATCTTTGTGGGTTTTTTTTTTTCCTCCCAGTGTGCAAGTCCCTCTTAAACCTTTTTTCAGCCTGATCTTGCTTCTGAAATAGGTCTGCTGCTTCTTGCTAGGCTAGACTTGCCCCTAGCAAGAAATTTTAACAGCGCTGGGTTATTGCAGGCTGCTACAGCTGGTAAGGGACCTTCAGCAAATTGCCTTTCCAGCCTTGCCTGGGCCATCATCAGCTCTCTACTTTCCACAGCAGGCACAGCAGAAGGGAAGGGGTCACAAGAGTGTCCTAATGCAGAATCTAAGTACCTAATGATGGCAAAATTGCTTCTGCTTGGTAGTCTGAGGGTCCCTTGCAGGCTGCATTTCATCATGGGTGGTGTGTGCTGCCCTATGGGTCATCAGGGGAAAAGGTGACCCAACTGCAAGTGGGTCACGATCCATCCCAAAGTGTCTTTCAGCTTCCAGGGACTGGCAGAGGGTGCAGGCAACTGAACTTTCTGCCTTTTTGTAGAGGGCAAGAGCATTTTTCTTCTAATCTCTTTCTGAAGCCTCTGTGAATGAGCTCATTGAGCTTTATGTTTAAAATCTGACTTCTTCCAGGAGATCTGGTCATCTCAAAATGCCCGATGGGGTGGGAGAGCATTGAAGTAATGTTTCTATTATTTTAAATTAGTTCTCTGTTTACCAGTCATCTGTCCTAAAGTTTTATCCTATTACTGTGAATTCAGTTCTCCATTAAATATTGTATACACCTTAGGTACAATACAAGAGCTGCTGTGTAATAAGGGTCTGTTCAGGAAATGTGACCTGTCTGACCTCTCTGTGTCCTCTTTTGTGACTCAGTGGTTGGCAACAACAGTGATACATCAGTACCTGTGAGCCAAAGCTCCTATCTTCACTAATAATGCAGCTTTTGACAGACTGAAGGGGTTTATTTTTTTACCCATCACATGTGGCCTGCGAAGAAGACCCTTTTTTTCCTCTTTCCAACTTGTCACCCAAGCAGGTCCTTGTGGACTGTTGGAGCCTGAAGGCTCTGTGAGAGGTGCAGAAGGAGGGCATGGCAATTTGGGGTCTGGGAGGCTGCAGCTTGGACTGAGTAATGCTTAGCATTCTGCAGGATCAGGCTAAAGCCACCTGTAAACAACCCAGGGGTGCTCATTACATGTGCCAATGCTGGGCCTGTTACATCACCAAAAGTGGCATGCTGGGAGTTTTTTGGCATCTGCTGCAGCTGAGAAAACATAGTATTTGAGCTGCTAAATCTGGGTTTTGAGGACAAAGAGGCATTTGCTGTGTTCCCCTAGCTACAGAGGACATCTTGCTCCCCTGAATGGTGGGTCGTGGGGATTCTGTGGGCTGGCAGCCTGTGCCAGTAGAGCAGCTGAAGCAATGCCATCCCTGCTCTCTCCTGATTAACTCACTCTTATGACTCACAAAAAGTTAATGACTTTAGCCCAAGGAGTTACAGCAGTGGTAAATCTGGGCACTGCATGTATCGTCCTCTTCTTACCAGCACAGCATAAACATCAAAGAGAGGAGATGGGCTTTATGCTGAGGATATTTGAGCTGCTCAAGTGCACAGCTTGCCCATGGTTCAGCAGCTGTGAACTGCCTTCCATTAGAAGCATAAAACAAAGTTAGCAAACGTGGAAATATGCCTGGAGTACAGGCTGGTGAGACATAGCCAAGGGATGGTTCAGCCAGTTAATGATCATGAAATGCGGTGTTTAGTTTCATAAGAAATGTTTTGTGTTTGTTTGAGGAAGAGTAACAGCTACTCCATCCTTCATCATCTGCTCTCTTCTATCCAGGGAACGTATGGAGTTACTGGAAGAAGCCAGGAAGATGGAAATGGCAAAGTTTCGCTACATCCTTCCTGTTTATGGCATCTGTAAAGAGCCAGTTGGCTTGGTCATGGAATACATGGAAACAGGGTCTCTGGAAAAGCTCTTGGCTTCTGAACCTCTGCCCTGGGAATTGCGCTTCCGCATCATCCACGAGACAGCTGTGGGGATGAACTTCCTGCACTGCATGTCCCCTCCACTGCTCCACCTGGACCTCAAGCCTGCAAACATCCTGCTTGATGCCCACTACCATGTCAAGGTATGCACTGGGTGGGCACTCTGTGCCAGGCACCCACCTTTGGATGGTTCCTGCCAAACTCAGAGGCCTGAGAGAAACCAGCATCATTGCTTTTGAACTAGAAAAATGCCCACCAATCCAATCCCCAAACTTGTTTACCTGGTTTATGCACCATTTTGGTACCTAAACAGATGTAGAGTTGTGACAACTCTCTTGAAATCTGAGGAGGGTGCTAGTGTAGTGAACTTGGGGTTTGAGATCTAACTGATCCTGCTATACATTTCCTTGCAGTCATGAGTCTGATGATAACAGAGGCAAAAGCAGTGTGAACCTCTAAATCATCTTTGCCACTTCACAGCTTCCAGTGGTAACCTTGTTCTCGCTAGGTCCTTCTGGCTTTTTACACTTCATTAAATACCCAGATATCATTTACAGCTGATTTACGGAGTCCAAAGAAGCCTTCCCAGAGTCAACTCATTTTCTTCTTTCATTTGCTCAGAGCATATGCAGTGAAGAGGTATCTCTGTCCTGACTGTTTATGCATACCAGATGTCACTTAATCACATCAGGAAACTTTTGTGGCTGTATCAGCATGAAATTCTTTTCATTACCCATTTCTAATGTAAGCTAGAAAACGTGTTGGCCTTCTCTGTTGGAGGTTCTGTTTTGACATCTGGACTAAGGAGGTTTATAATTTCCTTCTGATCAGAGGAGGAAGAGACTGATGACATACATCTTTTTCCTGATTTTTTTTTTTCTTAAATTAGTGTTCAAACTCTTAGCCTTAGAACTGCAGGATTAATCATGCTGGCTGGCTGATAGAACTCAGTACAGGTAGCCATAGAATTTTATCAGTGCCATTATCCATCTACTCTCTGTTTTCTGCCACCTTCAAACTGGCCAAATGGCTTCGGTCTTGCTTTAAAATTTGAAAAACAAAGTTTTCATTAAGTGAAAACATCTCTTTTAATGTCATGAGAGGGTTAGAGTCATAAGCTGTGAGTGCCTCTGATAAGCCACACCTGTGACAGTCACAGCTTTTTTACTTGGTCTTTTAGTGGTTTACTTTGAAGGATTTCCTTTCTGAGATAGAAGGCATCTACAGATGGTCCATGGTATTATGAGAAGAACATCAAGATCTGAACTGTTAAAAGTATGTTCTCACACTGAGAGGCCTTTGCTAAGTATTTATTTACCTAAAGTTTGTGCTTGCTTGCATAACTTCTGAAATTCCTACTTATTGACTCATCCATTAGCCAAGATATGGAGGCTGTATTTTTCTCACCATTTCAGGAGGCTGAAATCCTGCCTGAAATGCTGCCTGCTTTACAGCCTGTACCTGGGTAGTGATGTAATAGAAGGGGGCAAAGTGCAAAATATATTAAAAAAGAAGTTTCTGGTGAGGTCATTGCTTGACATCGCTAAGCTGTTGGATACTTGCTCTGTATATGAAACACAGTGTTCTTCAGACCCTGTCCATTAAGTTCACAAAAGAGTGGTATAGTCCAAGCCTTTTCCCAGCCATCAGTCTTCTACGTCTGCAGGCATCTTGGAAACCCTTCCAAGCAGCAAAGCAGACATATGAACCTATATGCAAAATAAGAGATGTACATATTCTGTGAGGTGCCTTCACTTTAAAAATGTGGCCCCAAACCTTCCTTTTGTGTGACGTGAAACTTGTAATTAAATTACAGACCCTGCAGCTTGATTTAATGTGCATTTTCTTGCTGGAAGGTTAATGGAGCTGATGATTGAAGTGTTTTTACTTTTTAAATGTTAGAGTTAATTTAGTAGGTGACCTGTCTCTAATAGAATCCTAAGGTGAGTGAAGAGACGTTGCAGACTGCAAAAGAAGAGTTTGGAGGTAGTGAGGACTTTCAGAAACTTTTTGCCCTTGAGCCAGGAAACAGCCAGTCTTCCAGTGGAGCACATTAGAAATGCTTCTGTGCCATATTGCTAGTTGAATGGAAACACACCCTTCTTTTTACGAGCACAATGCTTACTGTAAAAGCCCCAAGTGAGGATGATGACTAAGGCGGTAGTGTTGCACAGAACTTATCATCAAGTGGGTGCTTCCATATCACAAAGCTGTCTCCTGTGTGTTACATAAGTATGCGTGCTGAATTTTGTCCTTGGGAGGATAATTAAGAGGATGGGATTAGCCTGAACACTGGGCAGGGATATTGACAGATATTAATTTTTCCAAAGTCGCATTGGGGGATTCCTTGGTGATTTTAAATATACGCAGATGATCTGTACCATGCAAGGTAAGGCTTTGCTGGTTTATGGAGGATGGATCACCAAGATTCTCCCTGCCTCTTCCTCCAGGGTTCCATAGATCCAGCATTCCAGTACTTACAGGCTGTCTAACACCTACTTTTTGCTTAACTGAACCATAACTTATGAGCTTGTTCTTCATATCTCCTGCCCTCTGTCTCCCCTGAGCTCCCTGTGATGTGGCAATCCCTTGTGGGGGGCTGATGCCGGGGAAGCAATGCCACATTCCAGTGCTGCCCTCCCAAGCTCTTAGTTTACTTGTTCCCTGCTCCGATGTGATCTTTCTCTGGGAGCCCTATGTCGGAGAGAATACACCACCTCCCCCCATGCAGTAATCTTGATAATCTACCATGCCCGTGTGCTCCCTCTATTGCTGCTTCTCAGCTTTATCATCTTCAATATCTCACGGTTAGGAGTGCTATTTTTTGTTCAGGTATTTAAAATGATGTCAACCTGAAAGTTAATATTTTTGGGCAAAAGCATTATTTGTTAGTTCTTGTTTCTCTTACTATCTAGCCTGCTCCTTGCAGCTCCTTATCTTGTAACATACATGTGTATATACACACATGCACCCACACACATGCACACACCCACATATATTTGTGGGTACACTCATGGAAGCTAATTCCACCAGTTATTTTTCATTGCCCAGATCTTGTTTTAAGAAACTGGAAGCAGGATGAGATGGTATTAGCCGTGCACTGCTTCACGTTCACTGTAGTTGCTTTAATTTCTGTCCCCCCCACCAGTGCTCCAATTTAAACCACTGTGAGGAGTGACATTTGCTGTTGCACTGTGCTGAGGTCGTACTAAACACGGATAGGTTGCCCCTGTGTTTCTTGTCTTTGTGTGCTTCAGCTGAAGCAGGGGCTGCAAAATTTCTGAGTGTGGGTTTAGAAGTCTACTCAGATGGCAAATTTGTTTATCTGAAAGCTTCTTAATGCAGGTCGTTAACTGTAGGTCAGAGTAATACCCAGAGGCGATGCTGGTAGAGTGGTTATCTCTTTTCATTAGAGTAGCTGATATAGTTAACAGCCATGTTTTATCAGCTGCAAATGTTCTCCTGTTATTAGAAATGAGAACTGGCTTTGTTGTTTTGTGTGCCCCTTCTTGTCTCCCACCCATCCTGATCAAGGTTTCCATGTAGGGCTGCTCTTTAATCTCAACCAACAAAAGCTGGTTTTCACCTTGATCAATTCTCTAATTGATCCAATTGTGATGGCACAGGGGAGGGAACAAGACAATCCCTGTTAAACTAATGCAGATTTTGTGATGGATTAAAATGGATGCTTGACTGTGGTTTTGGTTTCTGATGCTTCTGAAGAGAGCATTACAAGCATCGAACCTGGAACAGGCTTTGAGGAGTTTAAGGTTTTAGGGCAGGTTGGAAAAGGATGTAAATACAGTCTGTTTCAGAAAGACTTACTTTAGTAGCTAACTGAAGTGTGTTCATAAACACTGAAGTAAAGATATCTGTTTGAAGTGCAGGTGCTGGTTGTGTCTACAACTGGAATTTATCTTTATTACTAACTTTTAGTAGTCCAAATCTATGACCCATGTAGGAATGAATTTGAAACAAGCAGCTTTCTCCTCTATTCACAGTAAAACAAATTGCCTGCTCCCCTCACCCACAGCCACCTACACCCCCCAAAACAGCTGAAAACCCTGTATACAAATGTGGTGGCATTTACAGTATCCCAGTGTACAGAGACTTTGGACAGAGACAAATACTGGATATGCCAGCAGTGATTAAAAATTAATCTGACGGATTTGTTACTTATTGGATGAAGAAAACCTTTTGGTGAACTCTGTCCCCGAGTCCATTGCAGTGTGTTCTTATTTGCAGAAAAATGATATGCAGCATCAGAAGCTGAGTGTATACTTCACTATGGCCTGTCAGGAGTCAAAGCACTTTCCAAGCACTAATTCTGTTTCTGGGAGCTATCTCCCTGCAATGCTTAGGAACAGCTGACTTTAGTGACCATTATAGTTAGATAAGCATATCTCCTAGCTAAAAAGTTAAAAAAATAAAAAAAGGATAAAAGTTCCAAAATAAAAAAAAAGCTTGACAAATTCAACTAAAACTTCAAATGACAGAAGCAGAGGAAGGCCTGTGTGGTGCACACTGTGCTTGAATTAAAGCAAACAAACAAAAAAAAATCAGATCTTGCAGTTTCTCAGTAAAGTTAAGTGTTGCTGGGAAGCGAGCAGGAGAACATGTACAGCTCCCCTCCCCAAGTTGCTGCTTGCTCACGTGTTTGTTCTCAGGCAGCCCTTTAAAGAGCAGAGACAGAGCGAGCTGTCTGAACATGAACAATCCCACTGTCTGCGTGGGCTTTGGCCAATGTTTTTTTTCTCTCCTTCCTCCCTCTCCACCGCGTGTTTTGCATGAAGCAGGCTGTCGCCTCCATGTCTCCTCTGAACTCTGCTGATATTAGGTATGCTTTTGAAGCACGATGGGATCCACATGAAATAATTGAGCTGAGGAGTGAGGTTATGGGTTCTGTTGGATCGTGGGGCAGTGCAGAGCCCGGGGTGGGCTGCAAGGGCTTGGTGGGCACGCTGAGGAAGAAGTGGGAAGGGGTGCTCCACTTTCACTACCTTCCCCAGCAAGGATGCCTTGTGTTGCAGAACTAGGTACCTGGCAAGCAATTTAAAGGCAAAATAGGCAAGTTAAATGGTTGTCTTCCACCCACTGCACAGTTCCCACTGATGTTTAAAGAAGCTGCATGACTAAATACACCATGCAGCGTGGAAAATTTACCCTAAAGGAATTAATAGGAGCTACAAAATCTATCTGCAGGATCTTGCTATTTTGTTGCATCCTGAAAGGTAAGAATTCTTCCAATTTCCAGTGCTTTCTGCAGAATTTGATGTGATTGAAGCTCTGCTCCAAAGATGAATTTCCTATTGATTGGTACAAAACGTAGTCCTTCAGAGTAGGTAGGGTCAGGTTCACAAGGTAAAGTTGTTGCTAGCCTGAGGTGTGTGGGGGGGTTATGCTACATCCCTTAGCTGTTTCTTGATCTGTTGGCTGAGACTGAGACCTTTTCTACCTGGTGTACTCAGCCTCCTGTCTTAGCCCTTAGCCTTAGATTCATGCAACATAGCTGTTGGCTCTGAACTCAGGAGTGTGCTGTGCTGTCTGTATTTCATCTTTATTTCTTAACTTACACAGTAGGAAACCTGGTATTGTTTAGACAAAGAGGAAGGTGTATGACTTTAATTAGGCCTGCATGCCATATGGATTTCTTGAGGTGTATACAAGCCTCTGCTTCATGTTAATCAAAGGATAGCACTGCTGTGCCAAGTTGGATCTGTTCAGACTTGCAGCAGTTGGTTCATTTATTAACCTGAAACCACGGGCTTGTGTGATGTTGGGGTTGTGCTTTTGTTCTCCTGTGGAGCACCAAGTGCCCCAAACTCATGCAACACTTTTTGGGGTGGTCAGTTCAGCTCTTCCTGGCTTGGGAACCTGAGTTTCCTGACTACTTACTGCTTACCTGGATTCCAGTGCTCGGTTTGATGAGGAAGGCAGCAATCACTTGCCCTCTGAGAGTGTAGCCCTACAAGCGTGAGAAACTATTCCTCCAGATGACTTCTCTTTATGCCTTTTTTTTTTTCTTTTTTCTTCTTCCCTGGTTTTTTTTCTTAAGTCATTCTCACATCGCCCTACAGATTAAGATACAGTTGTACAACAGGTTAGATATACCCGTGTGTTAGGACACAGGACTTCTACAGCCCCCAAGAATGTTTCTGTTGAGCTCTTTGTCCCTGGCAGAAGCTCTTCCTGAAGCCAAGTGGGCTGTTTTGCTTGTTTTATGGCAAAGGGAGATTCCTAGCATTTGAAGAATGATGGCTGTGTAGCTTGCCCATTCTCCAGAAGGCTGAGGCTGGCAGCAGTTTTCTCCCTTTCCAGTAATGGATGCATGTTATGACTAGCTTTGTGGTATCTTTAGAAAGAAACTTCTGAAAGTGTGAAGTTGGAACCTATTTAAAAAAAAAAAAAAAAAAAAAAAAAGGGAAAGCTTTTTGTAATTATGCTTGTTGTTTTGAGGGAGAACTTTCTCAAAGGAGAAGCTGTGAAGATCAAAAGGGGAATGAGTCATTGAAAAACCCAAGCATTTATTAGATAAAAAGAATGTATAAATTGGAGGGGGGAGGAAATCTTATCTAACATATAGGCAAAAATCGGTGGGCTGAGCTTGACTTTTCCTCAAATTTCCACTTAGCATAAAAGACATTTTTGAACAGTGGGAAATAAGTAAGACAAGGGAAATTCCTTGCCTATCTGTTAGCTTGATGATTGGTATGCCTTTGAGAGCAAATGAATGCATATTTGCTTGACACTTCAATAAATTAAAGTGGAGGTGTGTTTTCCTTTTAATGAACTTGCTGTCACTTGTTTTGTTCGTTTCAGCTGTGTTCACTGTGTCACTGCACCAACTTGCCATATCTCTCAGTTGCCAAAAAGAATTCCCTGGGAAGGTTTTTGATGTGTGCGTGTTTTGCTTTCCGTTTGTTTTTGGGCTTTTTTTAAACACTTGGTGCCTCTGGTCTTGGGCTTCGTCCTTGTTGGCATGGTCAGTGTAACAGTGATTCTCTTGTGCTCATGGGAGAACTCATGGTCTGAAAACAGGTGCTCGGAACACTTAAACACAGCACACATAACACCAGGTTATGTATGGGAAGGGGGTGGCAGGACCAATAATTACATTAAAGTACTTTGACCTTGCTAAATTTGACTAGTTTTAAATTACACTAAATTGTCTTGGTTGTTTGTTGTGTTTGCCATGTAGTGGGATAAAATGCTGCTGCTCGCAAAAATAAAAATGTTTGTGCTTTTTTAAATTTTTTGTTTAACCATGAAGAAAAGGCTACTGTAGCATAATGCTTCCAGATTCCATAGTGCTTCCATAATATTTTCTTACCCTAGTAGTTCTGAACAGCAGCTTGCTATATTTTGTTGGGTCATCCTGTTACATCTATCATTCTTTACAGGAAATTTTTTTGCTAACACTTCCCAAGTCTAATGGTAGCATGCACTTCTCTTCCCCTCTTCCTCCTCCATTTTTTTTGCAGATTTCTGACTTTGGACTTGCAAAATGCAATGGCTTGTCCCACTCCCATGACATCAGCATGGATGGCTTGTGTGGCACAATTGCGTACCTGCCTCCTGAGCGCATCAAAGAGAAAAACAGGTGTTTTGACACCAAACATGATGTGTACAGGTCAGTATTTCCCCATCATTAGAATTTCCTCATCAAAAGGCACATCTGGACCTACTTTTTGAGTCCATGACAGAATTCTTAGCTATCTTCAGTGGATTTCATCACTAGGTCTTTGGTTCATCTTTCATGGTAAGGCTACTAAGAAAAGGAAATCGTACCTGTAGATTAAAAGATATATTCTGAATGGAATGTATTTCTTTAAAGTATTCTTAAAGTATTTCTGCAGGGTAGAAATATTAAATTAAATCCATGGTAATGCTCTGCTATTCTATGATTTTGTCAGTGTTGTTGTGGAGTAGTTGGTAAGTGTTACCAAGAACACAGCAGCCTCCGGCAAGTCCCTATGTTTGGTGCCTCAGGTTCCTCCCTGCAAAAACCAGACCTTCACAGTCATTGCTCTTAGCTGCATCTTGCTCTGTGTGTTCATCAGCTGAATTAGATGCAGCACTGAAGGCCAAGGGAAGACAATCTAGGAAAATAACTTATACTTCAATGAGTTTGGGGATATTTTTTTTTCCTTTTTTTTTTAGTTTGGTTTGGTTTTTTAAAAGCTTTTCCAAAAATGCTTATTTTTTTTTTTCTTTGTAGCTTTTCCATTGTGGTTTGGGGAGTTCTTACCCAGAAGAAGCCTTTTGCAGGTAAGTTGGATGTATTGTGGGTTGTGTTGGGATTTTTTTCCTTCGCCCCCATTGATAAGCACACTTCCTGCCTCAGATTACATCTGTGCCCTCCAAATCCCTGGTCTTGTGTGGCAGACACTTTTAAGCTTTCAAATTCTGTCCTCTGTCTTCCTCCTTTCCATTATGAAAGCAGAGCCCATATTGCTGCAGGGAGCCCTAGTCTGCACCTTTGCTTCTGCTGGAGTTTGCTTTGTGGATCCAGATTAGTGTGTGGCCTGCACAGACTTCAGACTTGTTTGCAGCCAACAAGGAACAGAGCAAAGCCAACTGGCAGCCAACCATGCTGTTTGCAGAAACAGCTTCTCTGCAGAGAGAA
Organism: Calypte anna; assembly: GCF_003957555.1. Lineage (NCBI taxonomy): Eukaryota > Metazoa > Chordata > Aves > Apodiformes > Trochilidae > Calypte > Calypte anna. The sequence goes on along the minus strand of NC_044244.1, from coordinate 110,293,788 downwards.
GCTGTAGTTTATTTGTAGATTGTGGGTACAGATTTGTTCTTTCAAAAAAAAAAAAAAAAAAAAAAAAGAAAGCTGTCTGTGAGAATAAGCCTTGTTCCACCCTACAGTAAATTTACTGCTCAGCAGGCAGCTATTTATTCTTTATGACTTTTCCTGTGTGTATGACTAGCCTATGTATAGCAGACATGTTTGAACAGGTCCCAGGCTACTATTAGTTTTTCTCCAAGTGAGACATCCCATTTAGCCTAATGGTTGCCTTCAGAGTCAAGAGCCACATTACTGCACTGCTTGATTTGTGTTCTTCTTTCACCTTTATGACAAATTCTGATACCTGGTCTAAGTAAAAACTGTAGTTCAGCTTTCCTACGGCAGTTATGGAAATGCAAAGAGTGGTGGCAAAGAACTGTTGGAGATTTTTTTTTCCTTTGGCTCCTGGTCTTCTCTGTGTGGATGAAGAACACAATTGCTCCCTGAGAATTGTTTTTAATTGATACACAGGAAGCAGGTGCTACTGCACTGCTGAATGTATTGTAGGAGAATAAGACCGACTTCTTTCTTCCTGTTGATAAAGCACTGTAAATCTAGAAAAAAGGCATTAAAACAATGTCTCAGCCTAATACACTGTTAATACTCTTAGACAAAAAAAAAAAAAAATCCTTTTGTGGGGAGATTTAACTTGGGTGCTTTTGTGTTACAGAGGAAAACAACATTTTACATATCATGGTAAAAGTAGTTAAAGGCCACCGCCCAGAGCTACCTGCTGTTTCCAAATCCAGACCTCATTCATGTAATAACTTGATCAAACTGATGCAAAAATGTTGGCAAGATGATCCTGGTGAACGGCCAACATTTCAAGGTAAGATTTCCTTGTAACTTGGCTGCCCATTTATTCTTTCATGAGTCACGTTATTGCTCAGGACTTTGTTAATCCCTGGGGTAAGTGCTGTGAACCTCTGTGACAGAATAAATAGAGCACATTGTATAGCAGAGACAATGATACAGGCCACTTACTCATTTGTGGAGGAAGGGATTATCTGGGGACAAGTCTGACCATGACAGCGTTATGTAAACACGTCAGGAATAAGACCTGTACTGGACCACTTTATCCATTTAGCCAGAAATTACGCTCATTTCTGACTGGGTGTATCAGGGCATGTGTCAAGCTGGTGTTGGTGTGGTCTTAACCATACCAAAGTGTCAAAGGTCCTGGATTTTGAAATTTACTGCTGTATGCTGAGAAACTGAGTCATTTTCTTGTGACAAAACAATTTGTACCTTATTTTTCTGCCAATAAAAGGCAGCTTTGGTGAAAGACTTAGACTTGCCTGAATCACCTGTTACAGATTCAAATGGCAGAAAGATGTATCAAGTGCTCTCTCCACATATCTTCATTTAGCATTAGTGGGAGAGATTTGCCTCCTCCTTCTCTTCCTGCCAAAAAAAGGTATCAAGACTGAAGCAAAGAGGGATCCTATATTTTTAAAAACATAGTTAAAGTCTGCCAGCTGCAGATTGGTTCCCTTTTCACAGTCCTGCAGTGTAGCCAGCATGTAATATCAGTTTTGAAATGGGTTGTTCACATACTTGTGCTCGACACCTGTACCTACTGACGAGGTGCTAGATGGAGTATTCAAAATTGGGGTCTCTCCCACAGTATCTCAAATCTCTTCAGCTCTAATGATAGAGAAAGGCAGCAGGGAATCTCAGAAAAATCTGCTGCTAAAAATACCCCTGGAACCTTCTCTTGCTTTCTTCAAAGAAATCACTTCAGAAACAGAGGCCCTTTGTGAAAAACCAGAAGATGAATCCAAAGAGGTGATAACTCAGGATCTGGACACCAAGAATTCTCCAGAACAGCAGCCTGAGGTATTTTTTCTTTCTACTTCTTGTTCAAGCACACCAGGTTTTATGAGGAACAGGTTCCTCTGTGACCTGTAACTTCCTCAGTAATTTGCTTTTTGCTGCTTCTGAGCACCTTCTTCCTGACAGAAGGGGTGAAGAACTGGGATGCAAAAATTACAGCAGATGCATGGATCATCACAGGACTAAGTGGATCTTAGATTGTTGAGGGAGAGCAGGACAGTTAGGAATTAAAGGCTGGAACTATGTGGGTGTGACTGAGCTTAAAAAAATGTTGTAGACAGAAGAGCCATGTGGCTTTAGTGGCTGTGTGAGTGCTGATGAAAGCTGCCCTCCTGCATCTGAAAATTTTCAGTAACCTTATGCATAGGTTTCATTTAGTAAAAACAGTGCTTAAAGGCTACCTGCACACTAACAAGCTCCTTTCTTCCTGTAGAGCCTAAAGCTTGTTTTTTTTCACTGACCTTTCTAAAATGCTTGTGTGCTTCTCTTGAAGGGGACGTATGCGTTATCCCAGCCCAAACAGGAGCCTGCTCTTCCATCAGTTAAGGATTACAGTCTCTCAGAGTTGTTATCCCAGCTGGATTCGGGGATTTCACAGACTATGGAAGGCCCTGAGGATCTCAGCCGTAGCTCTTCTGAATCCAAACTTGCCTCCAGTGACAAGCGGCTCTCAGGAGTTTCATCTGTAGATTCAGCTTTTTCATCCAGAGGCTCCCTTTCCCTTTCCTTTGAAAGGGAGAGCTCAGGTACTGGTCAGGTTTTTCTTTGCTGTTGTTCTTTTTGTAGTTGTTTGGACTGGGGCATGGGAGTTGGAGGATTGGAGAGCTGTCACATAAAGAACAGCATTCTGGAAGTCACTGCTAGCCTTGGCTTCTCTTGCTGTCAGCACTATGGATTTGTTTTCTTGAGGTAGTTATTTAAAAAAAAACCAAAAAAACCTAGGTGGTTTCCAAACATGATCTAATGAGGAATAATAAATCTCATTTACTTTTGAAAAGAAGTGACCTGAATTTCCATCAAAGCAGTTACAGAATCAGTCACGTAAAGGTTGGTTGCAAGTGAGGTCACCTAGTCCAGCATCCTGCTTGGAGCAGGTCTAAAGCCAGTGCTCTGTCAGGTCAGCTGAGTTTGTAGTTTTTTTCAGTTATACCTAGCCCAAGTCTGAGCACTCTTTGCATTTGGTTTTGTTTTTGTGAAGACTCAAGCTACTTTCTCAGCAACCCTTACAAATATTGTAATAAAGACCTTGGCTGTTGTGCATATACCCCTCTCTTTTAAATCTATTGCTGCAAAAAATTAACATCTATTTTCCAGTTAGGCAAACAATGATTAGTGCAGGGAGATCAACCACAGCATCCTTTGTTTTCTGTTTCACAAGAAACACTAAGAGTAAGTGGGGCTCCAGAACTGACCTGAAATTGTTCTGAAACTGCTGCAATGGGTGAGGGATTTTCTTTGCAGTGAAGTCATTCCTGAAGCCACCAGATATGTTAGCAATGGGCAAGTATGATTTGACAGATGCCAAAATTGTGATGGTGTGTGTTTTGCATAGAATGGTTTGGATTGGAAGGAACCTTTAAGGGTCCAACATGCCCTGCAATGAGCAGGGACATCTTCAACTAGATCACATTGAGCACCATCCACCCCGACCCTGAATATTTCCAGGGGTGGGGCTTCTACTGTCTCTCTGGGCAACTTGTTCCAGTGTTTTACCACCCTCAGTGTAAAAAAATGTCTTCCTTATATCCATCTAGATATTGGTACTACAGACATACAGAAGAGGAAGCTAACAGAGGCCATTTTATCTGGAGATACCAGCAAGCTGATGAAGATCCTCCAGCCTCAAGATGTTGATATTGTTTTAGATGGGAACTCTAGTCTTTTGCACTTGGCTGTTGAAGCTGGTCAAGAAGAATGTGTCAAATGGCTCCTCCTGTACAATGCTAACCCTAACCTCACGAACAAGAAAGGATCTACTCCTCTGCACATAGCCATTGAGAAGAAAGTTAAGAGCATTGTGGAGCTGATTATGGCTAGGAAAATCAATGTCAATGCCAAAGATGAGGATCAGTGGACTGCTCTTCACTTTGCTGCCCAAAATGGGGATGATTTCAGCACCAAAATGCTGCTTGATAAGAACGCATCCGTGAACGAGGTAGATTTTGAAGGCAGAGCCCCCATCCACATAGCCTGTCAGTACGGCCAAGAGAATATTGTGCGGATCCTGCTGAGAAGAGGTGTCAATGTGAACATCAAAGGAAAGGACGACTGGGTGCCACTGCATTATGCTGCCTGGCAGGGTCATCTCCCCATCGTGAAGCTCCTAGCCAAACAGCTGGGTGCAAACGTCAACGTGCAGACTGTAGATGGAAGGACCTCTCTACACTTGGCTGCTCAACGGGGACACTACCGCGTCGCTCGCCTTCTGATAGACCTGGAGTCGGACGTCAACGTACAGAACGTGCTCTTGCAGACTGCTCTCCACATAGCTGCTGAGACTGGCCACACAAGCACATCCAGGCTCCTCCTTAAGCACGGTGCAGACATCGAGGCAGTGACAGCAGAAGGATACACTGCTCTCCACTTGGCATCTCGTAGTGGCCATTTAGCAACAACGAAGCTGCTGATAGATGAAAGGGCCAGCGTCCTAGCCAGAGGCCCTTTAAATAGGACAGCATTACACCTTGCTGCAGAAAATGGGCACTCTGAAGTAGTAGAAGAACTTGTCAGTTCAGAAAATGTCAATGTTTCTGACAGTGAAGGGTTGACAGCTCTTCATCTGGCTGCACGAGGAGGGCACACAAAAACAGTCGAGGTTCTTCTGAAGCACGGAGCACAGACTGACACGCAAAGAGCCACCTGTCAGACCCTGTTACAGCTTGCTCAGCAGAACAGTAATAGCTCGGTTACGGTGTTGTTAAGTGAGACTTAAGCAAAAGGTACAGAAATTGCTGCCTTTCTACCTGGTGCAAGAAGGCTGCTGGAGCTTGACTCACAAGGGCCTTCTCCATTTGTGCCGTGGCCTGCTCATCGGTGGTGTCAGGTGATGGACTGAGGTGCAATGAGCAGAAGTTACTTGTGGTTGAGTGTGCAAGTGAGAGCACACATGGACTAAGGGCAGATATAAGGTGAAGAGCTGGAGTCTGCCATGCCATGGTCTATATCAGTAATAATGCGTGTGCCTGCCCTGTACACCTGTATATTGACATTCCCCTCCTGAGGATATTGTGAGAGAAGGATGCAACTTGTGGGTCCCCCCCTTGCTTTTTTCTATTTTTCCTAATGTGCCAAACTAATTTAAGAACTAACATTTTGCTCTTCTATTTTCCTCAAAAAAAAATTTTAAAAGGCATAGATTCCTGGTTTATAGCCATGATCTATATTTTAGGCTGAAAGCCTGCAGTGTAAAATAACACATTAAAAAATATCTACTTTAAATTAATGCAAGAGTTGAGGAAATGGCTATTTATGATATAGCTGATCATGTTTAAGTGTCAGAAGGTACTCTGTTTAACAGAGACATTGATTACAGATTTCCATGAACTCATAATTGATGAGGCAGACTTCTTAACAAGGCAGGATCCCTGAAATACTTAAGCAGAGGGAAAAGCTTAAGACTGGTATCTATCCTCATATACAATACCACCTTGTATATATTCTAAGATCAGTGGGCTGAACTAAGTGCTTAGTGGTTAGATATCTTAAATGAAAAAGTCAAAAGCTAAAATTCATACTTCACTGTCACTGGATGGTATATTCTAACACCATTATACCAATTTGCAAAACAATGTTTGGAGGGGCTGATGACTAGACTGATATACTGTGTATATAGTATTTCTACCTGTTGTATGCTTTTTTTCTACTGAAGAAAATAGATTGCTTTGAGTGGGTATGTTTTAATACACCTTTTAATTTCACTCTTTTCAAAGTTCATATGTGATCTGTTTTATTAATAAAAGATTGTGTTCCATATCTGTCTGTATTTTGTAGTTGTTAAAGCAGCCGATAATCCATTGAGCAGCAGCCCACAGCAGTAGTGTGTTTAATGATGTTGAAGCCCAAACTGTTGTCATGTAAGGCTGTGCTCAATTTTACATTCCCCTTAGCTGTTATGTACACATTAATGAGATTCAATGAACTGGAGCTGTTATTCACAGAATAAGTTTACAGAACAAAACTCCCCAAAACTAGCCTTTATGTTCATAAGATGCTGATGTACAACTGGGATGCTTTCCTCTTATGCTGTAGCTGTTACAGGAGTTTTCTTCCCTGCCTTGAAACCATGTCCAGTACTTTTGCATCTTCCCTGTTGACTGGTAGGCTGCTACGCAGGGGAGTGCTTCACTTCTCCTTGGTGCTGTGTGTTTCCACCATGCATGACACAGAGCAAGCAGTCATGTCATGCTTTGCTCCTGCCTTCCCTAAAGAGAAAGCTGCTCCTGATGGGGACCTTTTTTTTGCATGTACCTGATGGCACTGATGCAAGTGCCAGTGCTGTCTCAGTATCTGATTTTAGGAGTCAAAATTCTCCTTTGGTTATCTAGTCCCATGAAAGTCAATACTTTCTTAAAAAAAAACAACCAGCCCCCCATCATTGGAGATGATTATAGTGGAAGGTGATGATAACCAAAGGAGAAGGGGTGCTTGCAGAGGAGGCAGGGAGCCTGCTGCTGTTTGATACTGTTCCTGCCTCCAAGTAAGCACCGCTAATGAACCTGTGTTCAGTTACCCTGGTTCAATCTCTTGAATTTCAAGACAGTTCACTGACTGCCTAATGAAACGATATTAAAGCATAGATGGTGAGGCTATGCTCATGCCAACACATGGAGTTTACAAAGCAATATACATCTTACCAGAGCACATCAGTCACAGTCATTTCCTAAAGCTGCTGACAGTGAAACTTCTCATTAAGCAAACAAAACTAATTTTCTTACTGCTTCCTTTGAGACCAATAAAGTTGTCATGTTTCATTAAGCTGTACTTAATCAGTCTCTCTTTATAGCAAATTCAACCACAGACCACTTAGTCTCTCAGGTCCTGTGCCACTGTGATTAAACTCTTGGCCTAACACACAGTGCCCTTCTCTTTCAAAGTTTCCAAACAGTGAGATTTGAGATACTTTAATTCCAGCAGTATTTGCCTGAACTGCAAAAAAAGAGCTTTAAGACCCCTCTGCCTCCTAATAGAGGTGGAGTATACCAGCTAGGCAAGGGGAAAGTACACATATAAAATGCTTTTAGAACAGCTCAAGCACTGCTTCGCTAGTACATTCCTTTGGTGCCTAATAATAATCACACATTAGCTTCTAATTAAACATGAGGCCACACTCATGAGTCTTTATTTTCCATGATGTCTTTCACAATAGCAGGCACCAGCCATGCATTACATTGAAGGCAACAGAGCTGGTACTGGGAAAAAAAAAATAATAAAAAAAAAACAATGAAGGGATTGCAATGACATGCCACCAGTACCAGAGTGGGTATTTGTCCCCATGAACCAGCCTTGCTTGGAGGCAGGAGGGGTCAGTGAGGGTGCTAAATTAGGACTAATGCAGCAATTACAAATTACTGTTTTGTAAAGGTCTCCTGCAGGTGACTTTGCAAGCTGCATGTGCTCCCCTCTGACTTAGCTGAAGTCCTAAGCAGGTTGCTGACCTGAAGCTTACAGGTGTTTCTTTGCCTCTTTCCAATCCTAGCCACATCCTTTAAGAAAAAACAAACAAACAAACAAATCTGAAACAACAATTACCTGAAAAAGGCACAGAACCATCTAAAGGCAGTATCAGTGACAACATCCAGCTCTACTGCTACTTACCTACAAAAATTCACAGCCCCTCTACCAAAAGAAAATGGAAATCCCAGACGCTGGCATCAATGCACACTTGCTGCATTATAACTTCTTTTCCCTAGCTGAGTTGGGAGGTTGAACTCAGCTGCCCCAAGTCCAAAAGAAAACCTGTTCTCCACACCACTCTCTGTACCTTACCTCCCTCTACTTCAGCTCAAGCCCTTGAAGCAAACCAAGGCAATGGCATGAACCAGCTCCTAACACCTGGGCTCTGCCTTCTCACCTGCCCAGATCCATCCCTCACCCACACCATCACCCCAAGATGTGCACAAAACTCTTGGAAAGTGGGTTTGAGAGGTGCTCTGAAGGCATGGAGGGCTCCATGAAGCTAAGCCTTGCTCTGAGTCCCCCCATGCTGCCTAACTCCTCCCTGGCAGCAGAAAGGGCTATGAGATGACCATAAGCTCTTCTTGCTTGCCCCATAGGTAAGGCTTGTAGGGTTTTTGTGTTCACTCTGCTCACTTGCTTCCCCGGGGCTTCTTGACAGTGGTCCCAGGCAGCTATTTCAGCCCAAGAAGCAACAAACATATATGTATATATATTAAAAAAAAGAGTGAAATGGTGTTACTGCTTACCATAAGCTTCACATTTTCATCTTTAGATGTGATTTTTCACCGCAGCCTCTACCTGCATGCCTGAGGTAACACAGTCTGGGTTTCTGCCAGCACCCGCTGGTGCCGGCTCCCCATGCAGGAGCCCCAGAAGCAAGGAAGGTGCCTCACACCATCCCCATTCCTTGCTCCTCCATCCCAGCCTCCGCCTCCGGGGGATAACACAGCCCCTGATGCATTACTTGTCTTGGCAGCAGTATGTTCCCAGCACCCTGTAGCTTTATTTACCTGCTACTTAGCACGAGGCACTGCACCGCCGTGTTCCTACAGGCCTCGAGAGGACTCGACAAGCCTGTGGTCCAAACACGCTCAGCGGTGTCGGTGGGTGATTGCAAAGAGGCCTGGAGGCAAACCTCAGCCCTTTCATTCCTGTCTCTTCTCTTGCACCATATTGGCTCTGCACAACAGGGTTGCAAGAAAAACAAGGCACGTGGGAGCTGCTCTACAAGTGCTTTCCTTTTGTGGAGAGCTCTGAGGAGGGGATATATCTGCTCTTCTCCAAGCTCTTATAACCCCAGCTGAGTGGCATGAAATGCAGACAAGCTTGCAAGTGTCCCCAGAACCCCAGGCAAAGCTTTCAGGTGCAGCAGTGCAAACCTGTGCTACCTCCCTTTCTGCCTCTGGGCCCAGCTGCTGGTCAGATCCAAGTGTCCCTGCACCTTGGAGGGGGGTACCCAGCCTTTCCCCTTCCTTCCCCATTTCAGACAAGGATGACTTCCTTCAAGCAGCATTGATGCTGATCTGTTACTTTGGAGAAGAGCTGCACAGGAAAGGAAGAAGGAGCTCTGGGCTTCTTTACACATGAATACCTAAGGTCAGGGACTTCAACCCTTGATCCACTACCACTGTGGTTACCAGACCATGGCACTGACTGCCACATCCATCTCCTCTTAAAAACCTCCAGGGATGGAGAATCCACCACCTCCCTTTCTACCACCACCCACCACGGCCCATTCCAATGCCTGATCACCCTCTCTGTAAAGAATTTTTTCCTAATATCCAACCTAAATCTCCCCTGGCAGAGCTTAAGTCCATGCCCTCTTGTCTTACTGGGAGCTGCCTGGGAGAAGAGACCAACCCCCCCCTGGCAACACCCTCCTTTCAGAGAGTTGTAGAGAATGATGAGGTCTCCCCTGAACCTCCTCTTCTCCAGGCTGAACACCCCCAGCTCCCTCAGCCCTTCCTCACAGGACTTGTGCTGGATCCCTTCACAGCCTCCTTGCTCTTCTCTGGACCTGCTCCAGAGGAGAATGCCAGCCACACTTAGCCTGTCCTGTTCTTTGGCCAAACCACCCGCATGTGCACCCAGGTCTCTACATGAAGCCTTTGAGTGCTTTTGAAACACTGGCTGAGTATTGCAGGGGGATGGATCATACACAGCACTGCTCCACACCCTCCACACCCCCTGCTTTTGGGAGGTGGGACGCACTTTAACCCAGGGGCTGTGGCAAAATGCCGAGCACCGGTGCTCCTATCATCGACCCGAGCCAGGGAGAGATTCCCAACCCAAAGCGAGTGCTGATTACACAGAGCCAGGTCCCAGCACAGGAAGCCCTTTTCAGCGGGGGAGGCAGCAGAGGCAGATCCCAACCTGTTGGGCTGCCCCAGTTGCCGAGCAGCTGAGCAGCATCAAGAGCTGCCGGCAGCCGGACTGGGACCGGGGCTGTGCGGGGAGGCAGAAGGGATGCTCTGCTGCTGCACCAGGCAGCTCCTGAGCTCCTAGGGAACCAACCACACAGAAGGCACAAGAGCGAAAGCAGGGCTTAAAAATCACTGTGGGACCGCCTTATTTGTGTTTTTGAAATGCCGCAGGAAAGGCTTTCAGGCTTTCCCCTGCAGTTCGGTAGAGCGAAGACCATTTAAAAGCTTAACAAAGAACAACTTGGCACAGAAGCAGCTGAGAGGCTCCAATACAAGGGGAAAGATTTTCTTTGTGCTTCACTGGAAGAAGAGGCCTGAGGCCCCAGGCTGTTCCCTGGGGCAGGCGCTGCCCCATAGGCAGAAGGTAACCCTTGACCACGGCAGGATAAAGGCCCACAGCCTGCAGACTCACAACACACAGGAGTGACAAAACTGCCTGCTGAATGCACCCCCACCCCAAGTCTTCATCACCCAGTTGGATCAGAGGAAATAGATCCTGGCAGAGCCAGTTTTCATATGAGTTCATGCCCTGCCCCTGTCTCAACAGGGACCTGGTCCAATACGTTTCCCTTTTTATCTATTTAAATAGGATTGCTTTTCTTAGTCCACTAACAGGAAAAACATGCTAAATCCCGTGCTGCCACTACTGATGTCTGCCATGGGTTTTAAGCCCCCAGTGAGGCTGGCTTGGTCCCAGCATCACCCTCTCTTTGCAAAGATGCTTAGAGCTCGAGGCAGTGTAGAAGGTTAAGCAGGCCACAATTTTAACTCCCGTTGGGAATATTTATCACAGTATCTATATCCAAAAGCCCATATGCAATGGGATTTAAGACATTTGCAAAAATCAAAGTCATCAATCGTGGTGAATGTAAAGGCTGACTTTAGATTAACCTCAAGTACCTCTGCCAGTTTCAGGGTGCTCACAAAAATCTCATTGCTTCCTTTAACAAAAAAAACAAAAAAAAAAAAGAAGAAAAATAAAGTTTTAAAATCCAATCAGCAGACTAGTCCATCCCAGCTTGAATAAGATGCCAGATGCCTTGAGATTAACTTAGTCCAACCACCCACTTCCCAAAGCAGAAAAGCCTTCATTCCCCAGTATCTTCCCACTTGGACCCTATTCCTGTGCTCAGCAGCATCCCTCTTCCCAGAGAAACTGGGGTACCACTTGTGTAGTACCTTCATTATGACTGGGAGGTACCAGACATGCTTCCCTTGTTGAATCTCCTTGGTTATCCACACAAGGACATGTGAGCATATGCCTGAACTGAGCTCTGCTATGGGGAGCAGCAGAGAAGAGGAGGAAGCTGCACAGCACAGCTGCTGCTGTAATGGTAACTGTGGCCTGCAGCAAAAGGCCCACTGACTGCTGACAAGCAGCCAGGGCTTTCTGTTTCCACTTGACCTAAATCCAGGTTTGGATGGTGGTTTATTAAGGAAATGTGGTACTGCTTCATTCCTCACCCTGTCAAACCACTCTTGGGACCACCCCTGTTCACTTCTTTGGACTCCTGACACATCTCTCAGTGCACTGATTTCCAGAGAAGTTCGCTTTACTGCAGCAAACCAGGCTAACCAGCACAGATTCCAACAGGCTCCTGTGCTACATCTACAACCCACAGAGTGCATTACCCTCCATTTCAGCAGGAGAGTGTTTTCTCCGGTGAAAAGGCCCCAACTCTGGGACATTTGCAAAGCAGAAAGCTTTGCAGAGTTGGAAGCTGGGAGTTCACTTCCTATCCTTGGCTCTTGAGGGAGAGAGAGAAAGGTAGAGAACAGCTCCTGGCATTCCCTTTCTAGGGCCACAGGTGTGCCAAGAACACAGCCCCAGACATGCTTTCAGCAGAACACCCTTTCTCCTTCTTCCTCAGAGACCTGCCAGGGCCAGGCAGCCCTTTGCCCTGGGTTGAAAGCAAATCCTGGCAACTTGTGCTGGCATGCATGGTGTTACAGGTGGCTCCAGCTCACAGCCACCTGCTTTTCCATCACAGGAGGCTCCTGCCCAGACCCGGCTGACTGAAGTTTTCCAGCCAGCTTTTTTGGCAGGGAAGGCAGTGTTGGTGATGCCGCTGGACTTTCTCCATTCGTTTCTCCCCATTAGTAACCAAAACAGCTGCTCCAGCCTTAGGCCAAGGTACAGCCTGATGGTGCAGGCAGTGGTAATTAACTCTGCTGGCAGAGCACCCAGAGAAGCAAAATGGCTGGATAGTCATCACAGCTCATAACCATCCTCTGCCAGTGGGGAAGATAAGGCCTCCCTGATCCTCTCCCTTCCCCTCTCTGAGCTTCTCTTGGCTCTCAATTAGTTGCCTCCTTCCTGGAGAAATTAAAACAAAAATAAACTAAAAGGCCAACAACCAGACAGGAGATTTTCTTGGCTGTAGAGGCATGTGCATGAAGGGGGATGCCTTGTTTTCCCTTGCAGCAAGTGAGGCACCTTGGCAGCCAAAAGGCAAGGGAGAAGCAGGCCTGGGTTGGGGTTAGGCAGAGGGTGCAGGTCCCTGGTGGTGGTACAGCTAGCTGAGCTCACCCTCAGAAAGGGATTGGTTTTCTCCATGATGTTTTGGAGTCAATGAGGTTGTGCCAGCCCCCTGACAGTCTCTCCAGGCTGGAGAGGACCAGGAAAAACTGCTGCTGGGGAAACTGTCCTTCCCTTAATGACAGCAACACATTTCCAGGGGGTGTTTACCCATCTGACTCCCATTAAAATCAGAGGGATGCTGACCCTAAAAGATTTAGTCAGTGCCATGCTTGACACCTGCAGGTGGCTGCAACTGCTTCTTGGGGTGCCACCTCCTCTGCTCCTTTCAGCCCTATGGAGGGGCTGAGCTGGGGAGATGCACTGCAGCACCCTGCTGCCTCCCTCCAGCCCACAGCCCTGTGGCAGTCAGAAAAAGCCTTCGAGTTGTTTCCATGTAAAACTCCATGAACTGTGCTCTGACATGCATCACAAAGTGCCCTTGTGGGTGCCACCAGTTTGTCCCCTCTGCAAACTGGCAGGCAGGGCTCTCCCTCATCCCTTTGCTAAACTGCTCTGAAGCAGCTGCTGTCACAGGTTGGTATGAGCATGACAACAAGGTGGCACGGCTTCCTGGAGAAGAACCTGACTTGTGGCCAGCATGCAGCAACCCTGGCTGCTGCTGTTTGCCAACAATTAACAGGGACATGGGACAGGGTGAGGCTGGGCGAGGTAGATGACCAGAGGCAATAAGGACGGGATCTCAAGCTATTTCAAGCTTTCTAATGTGGCTCTTTCTTCACTGTGATCACAAGGACAGTCGTGTGCCCGTGCATGTGTACCGACCCACATAAGGCACACGCTCTTGTTGATCTGCACCCAACAGCCTCACAAGTGCACACATGCTCACCCTCTGTCTGCATGCACTGGAATCCATCTGCACACACACACACAGGTGCAATATTAATTCTTATTTTGTTGGGGAAAAGGAGCCACTTTTTAAGGCAGGGAGTTCTCAGAACACCAAATTCACCCCAGCCTTAACCGCTTACGAACAGGGCTGTAATCCCACTCTTTCAGAAGCAGACTACAAAAATGAGAAAGGAGGTGGCAATAACTCACTACTACTGCAATGCTTTGCTGACCTAATCCCACCAATCGCTAGGTACCACAGCAATTTGCAGCTCTCCCCTTAAGCTACTCCATCCCAGCTCCTGGGACTCTATCAGAGGATCCGGATGGCTAAAAGCTGCCTCAGGGTGTATCCCTGGAGGCTGCCAAAGGTTGGAGTCAGACACATCACAGCACTGCCACAACCCTGTAATCCACCCCTGTGAGCTAGTGCTGCTGTCAGAAAGAAATCAAATCCTGTCTGCAAAAGAAAGGGAAGAAACACCCAGTTGTGCAGCTGTAAACACTGGTGCTGTTGTTCCCACTTAGTTATTCCCTGTACAGTAAACACAACCTGGATCTGGCGAGCACTCCCCAAACTCAGTCTTTTGCTGCAAGTTTCCCATGTTGAAAGCCTCAGGAAGAATCAAGGCATGATCCTGCTCTAAATGGTGAGGAAATAAAATGTGTATAAAGAAAATGCCTTCCACATCCCAGTCACTCATCACAGCATTCATAATACCTACATAAAATATTTTGCAATTTCCAGAATCCTACTTTGTTCTTAACAGCTACCATTAAAAAAATAAATACATATATGCACATTTTTGATACACACACACACACATATATATATACGTGTGAAAACCCTTGAAAGCATGTATTTGATCAGTCTGAAGACATTCTCCTTTTGGATTCAAGCATTGGAATGGGCTGCCCAGCGAGGTGCTGGATTCTCCATCCCTGGAGGTTTTTAAGAAGAGATTGAATGTGGCACTCAGTGCCATGGTCTGGCAGTCACAGTGGCAGTGGATCAAGGGTTGGACTTGATGATCTCAGAGGTCCTTTCCAACCCGGATGATTCTATGATTCTACTTCTACCTCCTGTTTTAGCAGAGTAAGTCATCTGTACCTTCTTTCTAGCAGCCATATGAGATACAGGATACAAACTCTGGAAGTTTTCTCTCTGATGCTGCATACTGACAGCCACTCCAACCCCATCCCATCCTAACCACCCAAATCCAAACTCAGCATCAAGGACTTGGGTCCAGACTGGTACATGTGATCGCTGCTGCTGCTCCTGCACCACCAAGAACTGGAGCAGCTGGGATTAAGTTATTTTTTATGTATCTTTACGGTGCTTTATTGCTCCCCCTGCCCCTTAGTTGCCTTCAACAATGCCCTTTTTAACAAATGTCTCTGCTGATGCAGTGACAGCCTCAGTTTACACTCCAGGGTAGTCTTTGGGCCATAGAGAAGACATTGACACGGTATTGCTTACATCCATTGCAGATGTATGCATGAGCATATATAGTCAGAGCAAGTAGCCACTTGCTGGGCTGGACTGCTTTTACAAGCAGCAATTTATAAAACCTCCTCCTGCCCTTCTGTTCTTTTCCCAAGCTGTTTGTGTTCCTAGATTTGCTCTAGGCCCTATATGTATTCCAGATCAATAAAATTCACTGGCTATCCAGATGCAAGGGGCAAAAATTTCTGGCCTAGCAGACAATGCCCCCCAACAAAGCTAGGTTTATTTATTTCAGCTAAAAATGTCTTCCAGCCCCCTGCTAATGCTGGTAGGTGCCACAGGCTCCATGCCCAGCCACACAGTGAGAGGCAGTGTTGTACCAGTGACATGCCAGAGGATTATGACTTCCCCAAAGCTCTCCAAAGTGGCTTTAATTATCTTCCTTGATCACCTATTGAAGCTCCACTGCCAACAGTGAGCAATGGGAGCAGACAGACAGGAAGAAGATGATGTTCTGCAGCAGGGCACTGCCACCAAGACCCCCAGTAGGGTTGCCTGCAGGAGGAACAAGTTTCAGCACCTCAGATCCTCAAAGTTTAATTTCTGGAGAAGCCTGTTTTAGAGAGGCACAGGCCAGTTCTTCAGAGATGCTGGGGTTTTTGAGGGCAGCACTGCTGCTGCCCAGAGGAGGATAGGAGGTGGGTGATTCAAAGGAGGAAAAAATCACTGCTGCTGCTGGAGAAACCTGCCAGAAAACTGAAGCCAACCTCAATTTTTTGGTTCGCCCTCCCCAGTGCTTTTAACTCTTTAGTGGCATTCCTGAACAACTAATCCAATGCTCCTGTTTTGCCCAAAAGGCATTTGGCCGACAGCAGTGAAGTTGTTAGTACAAACATGTCTGTTGCCAGCAGAGTTTGGCTGCAGATCTGAGTTGTGACACAGTTAATATGTAATGAAGTTATTAATATTATATTGTGACATAATTAAGATCACCAGGTTTCCACTGAATATGTAACCGTTTGATGAACCAAGAAGTAATCCTTTAAATACGGATTAAATATAGTCCTGTTTGACATCCCATCCTTTATTCAAGCCATTGCAGAGAATCCAGGCCAGGAAGCTATCCTTGTTCCTCACCAGAACGCCCACATCCAGCCAGCCAAGATATTTTTCTAAGATTCATGCAAATAGAACCATAGAAGGGTTTGGATTGGAAGGGACCTTATCCCTTCTAGTTCCAACCTTCCCGCAATGGGCAGGTATACCTCTCACTACACCAAGCTGATTAAAGCTCCATGCAACCTGGCTTTGAAGACTTCCAGGAAGGGGGAATCCATAATGTCCCAAGGCAACCTGTGCCAGTGTCTCACTATCCTCACAAGAAAATTTCCTCTTAATGTCTGACTTAAATCTATCCTCTTCCAGTTTAAGTCTATTGCCCCTTGTCCTATTGCTACATGCCCTTGTAGAAAGTCCCTCCCCAGCTTTCCTGTAGACCTCCTTCAGGTACTGAGAGGCCACCATAAGGTCTCCCCAGAGTATTATCTGGGCTGAACAACCCCAAATCTTTCAGTCTGTCTTCACAGGGGAGGCACTCCAGTCCTCTGATCAACTTCATGGGTCACCTTTGGACTTGATCCAAGAGCTCCATGTCCTTCCTGTGCTGAAGGCTCCACAACTGGACCCAATACTCTAGGTGGGGTCTTACAAGAGCAGAGTAGTTGGGGAGAATCACATCCCTTGACCTGCTGGTCATTCATCTTTTGATGCAGCCCAGGATATGATTGGCTTTCCAGGCTGCAAGACGTGATCAGGATGTCCAAAGAATTGCTGCTCCAAGCTAGTGCCTGCTTTGTGTCTAGGTGACATTAAATGCAGTTCCCTTGTCTTAAAAAGGTAATTAATCAGCAAACATATCTTTCCCCTCTTATTTTAACCTCATCCTTGACTGCAAACCTAATGCAGCAGACCTTAAAGACATTCCCTGGATGCCTACATTTTCTTGTCCCTGAAAGCAGCAGGTGCCATAGGTGTTGTTACCACAAAGCAACTTGGTTGTACTTCCTGGGTGTGTAGGTGTGCCTACAACCACTACACATACCAATGGACCAGCCTGCCCCTTCTTTGCCTTAGGTGTGACATCTGCCACTGGAAGAATGCTTAAGTTTGCTGTCTTCACCTCCTGCTCCTCTTCTGGGTCCCGCCATTGGAGTGTTCAGTGATTTAATGAATCCAGAGTTGAAAGATGAAGCTGCAGTGACTCAGAGGGGGTGTGAGGATGATGAACACCAAGGACAGGCCATGTGTTTTAGTCCCTTGTGCATATTTTTCCTACCCTCTCTATCCTGCAGGGCCATACCACGTGCTTCACAGGCTGGAAGACATAAGGTGTCAGCTCCTCTGGAGAAGCTGTGCCAGTGTTTTGTGGGAGTACAGTTGACAACATCATCTGTAACTCAGCCCCTCTCTAACCTGGCCCAGGTACAGCAAGTTTTCTCCTTATGTCCTCTTCAGGGACTTTTCTCCTTTTCTTCTCTGTCACTCATGACAGAGGTCCACAGAGATCTTTCTTTCACTTCCCCTTGCCTTGACTGGACCAAGTTATTAAGGATCTCTTTCTAGAAACAGCGAAATGGGCAAGACATGGGGAGCTTAATGATTCAGTGGAAAGAAAGCCAACTCCTGAAATAGAAATGTGGAGGAAGAGGAAGAACATGAAGAAAGCAGCTGGGAAATAAAAGCATATTGTGGAATTATGTAGCATCCCTGTAACAAAATCAGTTATTCAGTTACCTGTGAGGGCATCTATTTACATTATTCATAAGGTATTAATTACACAACCCTTAAATTTTTTTTGAGTCTTTTCCATTACAGCTCAACACCTGCAGCATGTAGCCCAGCAGCACTTTGCTGCCTCCGCTCCCCCCAACACAGCCTATTCAGTTTTCTCCTCCTGACTAATTATGACAATTACTTTCTTATCCTCCTCTTTTTATTTCCCTTTGCATGCATTGTTTGAGCCAGCTATTACAGCTTTCATGTTCTTGTAACAAAGTTGTTCTCTGCAAAGACCCCACCCAAGATGGCACCATATCAACCTGGTATCAGGTAACAGCACAACAGCTGAAATTACTTCTCCACCAGGTGTTTTTTTTCTGACAGCTCTTCACACAAAGAAGTTGTGGGTTTGTTTTGCTTTCCTTCATCTCTCCATTACCTCCTCCTACCATGCCCTTCTTACTCAGCACATGCTGGATGAACACGGATGCATGGTCTCAGAGGCTTTTTCAGAAGTGACAGGTGTCCCAAGGAAGGGCTCAGCCCACTGCCTAAGCATAGTGTCCCAAGCTCCTTGAAGCTGAAAACCATGGCAGCAAGCATCTAAGCATCACTGAGGACTTGTACTTACAGCCCTCTTGCAGCAGGACAAGGCAGCCCCTGCAGCATGGGCTCCCCTCCCACACATCCCAGATCATAGCAGGTAATGTGCTTAACTAATTAACTATTGAGAGTGCCAACAAAGAACCAAAAGAATATGCTTGCAAGTGCTGGAAATACACGACCAAGTCAGAGACGAATAAAACAGGGGGGATAGGGCTCAACAGCAACATTCACTCACATTTGTTTAGGTTATTTATTAAATACAAATTTTCATAGCCAGATGGGATGAAGCACAGCCAACTTCAGGCCTCTGGTAGGCTGCAAGTGTGCAAAAGCTCCCTCAGCAGTCAGCAGAGAGGAAGAGAAGAAAACTGTGCATTTATTCATCCCACCTTCCACAGACACTGAGCTGTGTGCCCTGCAGTGGCTGAGTGGTCAGAAAGGGAGAACAGGCTGCCCAGATGAACCCCAGGGAACTCAGGTGGCCAGAGCAAGAAGAGCCAAATCCCATCAAGGTTACCTATGCTTTGTTGTTAACAAAGCCCTAGGAAAAGCCATCAATAAGCAGCTCCTGTGACATGCTTCAGAGTATCACTGGAGTTATGGTGTTGGGGCTCATAGGGTAGAGCTGGGCTCATGCCTGTGTGTTGCAGTCTCCTGAGGAAGGAGGATGACTATGGCAGTAACAGAGCCAAGCATCTCATCTATGGGTCCTCCTTGGGTGAGCACTATTAGTGAGAGATTGCTGTCAGAACTAATTCTTTGATAGGCTGGGTTGCCCAGGCTATCATGCTACCACTCAGGTTAGGGTTATGCTTATGGACAAGGGCAGGAAGAACTACAGAACTGGGTCTACCCTGTAGTGTAACAAGGCAGCCAGGTGTTCCAGCAGAGACTCATGAACAGTGCTCCGAGCCTATAGCCCACAGGGTTGACTAGCCTGGATCAGTGCTGTTGCTCTGAGAGCGACTGACCTCTCTGCTGGCTTGCTCAGGACTGAGCTGAGCCTGTGTCTCAGGACTCACCTTTTATTGGCCCCCCGGTCCTGCTCATGCGCAGTTGGGGCCCACCCTAATTTGGCACAGGAGGGCTTAACACAAGCTCATGCTCACTCCCTGGCAATTAGGGGCACCTGGTTGCCTTGTTACACTACACTACCCCTGTGTTAAAAGCAAGGACTAAAGATGTAGACTAAGTGCTGCAGTCTCTAGGGGTCATCACATTATCAACCCTTGATCTAGAATTGCATCACTGGAGTGGTCTCCTATGTTAGGGCTGGGGCTTAGGGCTGCCTGATATATGATCAGGGGGCCATGGGCACAAAGGCAAGCTTCTGAAAGGTTGTGGGTAATTCTGAAATTGGCTGAAAACTTCTGGATATAGGGAAGCCTATGACCAGAGGGGTATGTCAGATGGTAATTTGATATAGGTAGGTCTGAAGAAGCTCAGAACTGAAGCAAATGCAGCCTACAGATGGAGGACGAGGCCAGATGCCAGCAGGGATTATCAGCACACGTTTTGTGTTGGACTATTCTAAAGCCAGAATCAAGGTTAAAAATCACAGGATCAAAAGAAATAACCTGACTGAGGTTGCCTAGAAGGTGACTGCAGGCCCATAGTAGTAGTAGCGGGAACAAATAACTCTCATCCTTCCCAGCATCACCAAACAATTTCCACTTGTCCTAGACAAAGATGATCCATCCAGCATTCCTGGCATCAGTTAAAAATCCACTGGTCAGCCAAACCTGTCACTTACTTCAGAATGAGGATAACTTCCACTTTTAAGACCTAAAACCTGTCCTGCCCCTGCCTAGGCCACAATCCCTTCCACTTTTACACTGTAGTTTCTTGCACACTAGGTGCAAACAGCAATACCTGTTCACAAAGTTGAATCTATCCCAGAATAATCAACGCTGAATTCATGCCAGGATATACTGGCTCTCATTTTAGCCCTACAGAAAAATCTCATCCTACTTCTGAGCGAATCAAAGCCAATTTGTCTCCACGTGATGCAATCTGGACAGGCTTTGCCAATGCTTATATCATAAATTCTTCAGCTTCTGCTCTTAACATTCCAGTCCAGTGATGCTGAGCTGAATCTAAATGAATCACAGCCCTTGTGTCCCAAGGGATGGCCTTACCTGGGTTTTACAGGTCTACAAGAACCAAACAGAAATCACAGCTCTTTGTGAACTGGAATGAGCCCAAACCAGAGGCTTAATATCCTTGTTTACAGACCAAATGAATGAAGACTCTGATCCAAGCAGTAGTGATCCTATCCTTAAATGGGTAGCAGGACCCAACAGAGCAGAATTCAAATCCTAATTGATCATCAGCCCATGCTAAGTCAAATCCTAACGATCGTGCCTCCTGCCTTGTTTTTTCAAAACATACCTGAAGATATCAAAGATCAGTGTTTACCCTCACTTCTGCTTGTTTAGCCTTGCAAACACATGTACATCTTGACCCATGCAGCTCTTTAGACCCTTCCCTTTCCATGTGGTCCTTCAGCCACAGGAGCAACAAACTCCCACCCCCATGGCACCAGCAGTAATCAAAGCCTAAAGGCAGTGGAAACGCCCCAGAAAGCCCAGGATGAGAGTCTGCAATGTCCTCAATAGCTTAATCATTTTTCACAAGGATAAGTTTGTGGAGGTTCTGTGGTAAAATGAAGACCAGGATTAGGAACAGCAGGGTTTGAGGAGGTGGGCCAGCACTAAAAGCAGCAAATCACTTTTGGAATGAGGCAGGAACTCCTGCATTTATGTCTATAGGCACACGCTTAATACTCGGCTTGGGAGAGCCTGTTTACCTGCTGTAATTGGCCCAGTGGGAAGGCAGGAGAGGAGCTGCCAGAGTTATTTAAGACCTTCTCACCATTTCAGTGAGCACTATCTGGCCAAACTCACCAACAGCTCCACCCATGGGGCCTTCCCAGCTCCAGCAGCAAATCTGCTTTTCCAGGCCATGCTAACTCTACCCTGCCCAGTGCCAACATATTTCAGCAGCTCCAGCATCTGTTGTCTCTTCACTACCCTTTGGCAAACAGCAGCCACTCACCACAGCTGGCAGCAGCCCTCTATTACGTATCAAAGGAGAAGGATTGGGCAGGATTAGGGATCAAAACAACGCATGGCAGATCTCAGTCTGCTTCTGAATCATTCACTGCTTGGAGGCTAGGATTAGAGATGGTGCCACTGGAAGCCAGTAGCTCCTGCTTTTTCTTGTGGGGCAGGGAGAGTTTGCTGGGGTGCTGCTCCATGGCACAGTAGTTTTAAAATGCAGGGTTGGCACTTTGGCCAAAACTCTATGCCAAATGATAAATCCTGTAGATTTGCATAAATACTGGTGTCAGTCTGGATGGCTTCTACGTAACTGTGGGGCATCTGTGGATCTCCTGGATATACAATAGCACAAGCAAATAGCTTAATAGGTCTGTTGTGAGTAAAGCCTGCTTCAAAGGCTGGAGTTGAAGTCCTGATTAAGGAAACCAAGGGATGAAGCTAAGCTGATTTACACATTTTGCAACACCACCCCAGGTAGAATGAGGGCTGCCGGTAATAGCAGCAAGCGTCTCCTGGTTTGTCTCAGGGCACAAGTTGTTCTCCAAGCAAAACACTGGCAAGTCTAGAACTAGGCTTAATATTAGAGAAAGAGACAACAGGGACTGAAGACCTCTTCATTGCTATTTTCTCTCAAGCTGAGAGCATTACAGTGGATGCTGCTCTGGCAGGAGCTTACTGATATATTTGGTCCTCAGTGCCTGGCTGGTGCCCTGGGTTGATCAGGGTGCTGCATCCAGTGCTCAGACAGTGGCACTGAATGAAGAACCTTTTTGCTCAGGAGGCCCTGCCTTCACCAGGCTAACTAGCAGCATCTTTACTCCTCAGCCCTAGTACATGGATCCACCTAGGCATACGCCCCATACACTCCCACGGCAACACTCAGCCATGGGTGTCCCTTGCTCCTGCTCCCTTTTTACCCCTTGCTATTCTGCAGCCCAGATGGAGCACCCACTAGACAAGATATAACACATACAAGGAACACAGACAAATCATCAGGCAAATTGCTTGGGAACTATGACTTCCAGAGTACACATACTGTTATCTGCACCACCCCTCCCACCGCCCCCCAGCCAGTACCCCAATAGTAAATGTTGGCCCAGATGATCTCCCCCAGATGTTTCCAAATAAGTCATTTTATAACTGCATGGGGTGGGGTTTTTGTTTTTTTGGTTTTTTTTTGTGTGTGTTTTTTGTTTTTAAGTTGAAGACAAAGCTGCAATTAGTAACCTTACTGTTATCTATTAGATTTGAAGAGCCTCTTCTTGAATAATTGCCTTTCTGCTTCAGGTTAGCATTATTGGAAAGGCTATTGAAGCATATATCTAACATGAAACAACATGAACTATGGTTTATAAATTAGTGTTCTTGCAGTAATCTCTCTCATGAGAGGTACCTTTCTCTTCACATACCCCTGTCCATCTTCGTGTGTAAACGTAATGCTCATGAATTTTAATAGATATTGCAAATGCTCAGTAGAGTGAGAACAGACTTTTCACTGGCCACAAACGATGGCACTAACATTTTTTTTCCACCCTACTCATTTTTTTGATCCTGGCTTCTTATTTAATAATAAACCAGGCTGTGAGTACACTGACTCATGTCTTGTTTTCTCAAAATAGTGAGAAGTTTTATTTATTTTTTTAATCAGTAACTACCTGAGAGAAAGGAATGCCTCATAAGATAAAGGCATTTAATTAGTTTGTTTGCTGGTAAGAAAAATACGTAGGTGGATGTGGGCTAGATGCCAAGCCAAAGTGGTCTGGCTTTACTGACAGTTCAGCAAAAGAAAAAGATTAGACGTCATGGAAAAAATTACTCCCTGAACAGGAAAAGCCGGACATGGCACATATTTCTGTTCATGATCTGTCTTTGTAACAGTAAAAGGAACCACTAGCATTAGCTAACAGAACACACTTCGGGTGT
The DNA here is from genome assembly GCF_003957555.1 of Calypte anna. NCBI lineage: Eukaryota > Metazoa > Chordata > Aves > Apodiformes > Trochilidae > Calypte > Calypte anna. The sequence continues at coordinate 110,270,640 of NC_044244.1, read as the reverse complement.
AAAAGGGCTATAAAACAGCAAAAGTGTAACCGAATTGGAGGAATTTGCCAATTACATTGTATTTTTTTCAAATATCTTATTTTTCATTCTTGTTATCATTATTACAGTAAAAGCATGTACACCCTCACATCTCCAGACTGCACAAAGGCCAACACATCAGCACTGCTCAGGACACTGGGAAGATCTGGCTACATTATATACATTTCAGAGGAGTCTCAGACATCAGGCTACTTTCATTTATAATTCAGAGCACACTACAAAGCAGAATAGTTTTTGTAACCAGGTTAGCAAACAGCACCATATCAATCATCCTAATCTTGATTTTTTATGCTTTTCACATTCTTGCAGACGTGAAACACTAGAGATACAACATGCTGGAATCCCAAAACACAAACAAACCCAGAGAACCTAGAGACGAGCACAAGACTCTTTAGACTTTGGCCATCCTTGCTGAAAGCCACATTTGCAACACAACAGGACATCCATTGTCCCCTGTCTACAACCAGATCCTTCTGCTCCTCTGCTTGAGTTTGTACCACAAGCTCCTCTACAGGGACTTTGGGGCATTTCAGACAAAGCTTTCTAAATGTCTGCTGTATCAGGTAGGTCTACCAGAATGTCTTGGATACAGTGTCTTATTGCCAGTCATCCTTCACCCTTTAGACTTTTACCCCAGATAACAACCCAACCATACATTTCCTGAAATCCATGATTCTTATCTTGGCTTATGCTGTGATCACTCAATTAACCCCCACCTTTGGATTGTTAAATCAGGTTCTGTTGACCAGAAGCAATACTGAAATAGCCACTCCATTATTGGCTGCCCCCCATTTCTGAGATGGGTTGTTTCTAAAGTGTTGGAGGAACCTGACTGCTTGTTCAACAGATCCTTGGAAAAGCAAGATGTCTATTTACCACAGGGTCCCACCCCACAGAAAAGCATGATGGTATCTGCCTAAAAAATAAAAAAAAAAAAAAAAAAAAAAAAGAAAAAAGAAGAAAGAAAAAAAAAAATTACATCCATCCCTTCCCATACCATAGGGGGATGTTACAGACCCTCCTATCATATTACTTTTGTTTTCCATTTTATAATCGCAAGGTTTGAGTGTTTGCAAGGAGCTTAGTTTCTTCAAGGCCACCACAACCACCCAGTCCAGATACATGTTTAGGATGCATTTGTATGCAAGGCCATAGAGCAAAGGGAGCCCAATGGGAGGCATCTAGTTTTACAGACCAGATCTGCCTCTTCCAGCAGCTGCTAATGATGGCACAGGGAGGCACTGGGTGGGAAAGGATGGAGATATGAACACAGAACAGGAATTTACATCAGGTCAGATTGTGAACCATGAGGAGATTGGAAAAAAAAAAAAAAAAAAAAAGGAATTGAGCAGGTGGATGATCTACTTCCCATCTAGCAGAGAGAAAGCTGGCTCTCACCCTTTTTTCTCCCACAGGATCTTCATTGCACACGCTTCTCCCATTACAACTTCCACTTCCCCCACACCCCAGCAAAGATTTCCAACTTGTGCCCTTACGCAACTCCAATCTACCTGGGAGATGGGCCGGGAACTCTACCTAAATAGACAGCAACTGGCTCAGCACTTCTTGCTGCTGAGGCAGTAACACCAAAGGTAATGCCCACACCACAGGCTAAAAGGGTGCGACTGCCGCCTGGAAAGCCACAGCTTGGGCACTGGCAGGAGCTTTGTGTCCCTCAGCACAGTTCCAGAAATCTTCCATGCTCCCAGGCAGGGTTTGCAACTTGTTATTTTACCCTGTATTGTCATTGCATCAAGACTCGTGTCAGACACTTTAAACCTTAGTTAGTTACTCTTCCTTTCTAGGGTGCCAAGAGGGAGGGAAAAAAAAATCAACCAATTAAACAAAGATTAGCTTTGAATTTTCTCTTCCAGGAGAAATAAGATATTGAATCGTGGGTTAAGAAATCTGAATTTTACCCAAACTGGATCTTTACACTGAGACTAAAGACAACCAGGTCTCTGCTACATCCACATGGCTCAGCCAGATGCTGTCCTGCCAGGGAACACAGGCCCCTCCAACTTAATGTTCATATTTTGTATCATCTTCTCTGGGTCACATCCCCTCTGGCAGGATGACACAACTACCATTTTGTAACACATTGCCTAGACACATGCCAGGCTGGACCTCCCACCTCTCCTGCCATCTCCCTTGCTGATCCCAAACTGATGAGCTGCTTCTACCACAGCCACAGCTGCTGCTCTTCACCCAGGCACACACACACCAGTGCATGCACAGGGGGAGAGCTGAGCTGTTTCCCTGCTAGGCTGATTTTGGAAGCTGTCTAGCACAGAGGTGTGAAGCCTCCACCCTGATGACAGCTTCCTTAGAATCATAGAATAATAGAATTGGCTGGGTTGGAAGGGACCTCAGAGATCATCAAGTCCAACCCTTGATCCACTACCGCTGCAGTTACCAGACCATGGCACTGAGTGCCACATCCAGTCTCCTTTTGAATATCTCCAGGGAGGGAGAATCCACTACTTCCCTGGGCAGCCCATTCCAATGCCTGATCACCCTCTCCGTAAAGAAATTCTTTCTAATATCTAACCTAAACTTCCCCTGGCACAACTTAAGACCGTGCCCTCTTGTCTTGTTGAAAGTCATCTGGGAAAAGAGACCAACCCCACCTGGCTACACCCTCCTTTCAGGGAGTTGTATAGAGCGATGAGGTCTCCCCTGAGCCTCCTCTTCTCCAGGCTGAACATCCCCAGCTCCCTCAGCCTCTCCTCATAGGGTCTGTGCTCAAGTCCTTTCACCAGCCTGGTTGCCCTCCTTTGGACCCGCTCCAGGACCTTGATATCCTTGCTAAACTGAGGGGCCCAGAACTGGACACAGTACTCGAGGTGTGGCCTCACCAGCGCTGAGTACAGGGGCTCCTTGGTACAGCCTGATGCCCTGTGAAATACCACCTGTGTCCCCTTCCTGCTCTTGGTCTCACTCCATCCTAGTCAAACACAAGACTTTCCCCTCCTTAATTTAACTTTCTGCACTTTACATAGCTCAGCTTAATCTGCACATCACCCACATGCAGTATTTAGCCATGTTATTACACCTCTGTAGACTGCAGCAGACACACACCACATTATGGGGAAAACAGAGGAATTAACGTGTTTCCAAACACGACACAGTCTCCTGCATCAATTACCTAAAGGTATGCATGGAAGATAATGTAGGAGTATAAAAACAGCACTGGGAAAACAGCTCTTAAAGAATACAATTTTCTGGTTAAGGAAAAAAAAAAACCAAACAATCCAGCTCAAAAGAGGAAGCCTGGAAGTTTTCATTACGTGAAACATCTCCAAAATAATGAAGATTTTGTTGTGAAAATTGATGCAATATAAATAGATTTGAGGATTTAAAAATGTCTTATTTTTCTTTATCTGAATAGCATGTTTTGATACACGTGTCATATCATACTTTTATCCTGAAAAATCTTGAGAGCAAATTGGCTCACCAGATGCTGGAAATGAACAGAGTGAAAGGAAGAGTCAGAAAATAGGGGGAAGCATTAAGTAGAAAGTTTATTTGTCAATACACAAAGTAGAATATATTAAAAGTATCAATTAAAAACTAACACGAACAAGGACTTCATTATGAATATTGCTATTAATATAAATTTTGAGCAAATTAAAAGCTTTGCCTATAAAATAACCACCCCAAACCCACTGCAAAAAATGTAAACCCCATCTCTTTTTATTTTCCTCAATACTTTTGCTCTTCCTCTCCAGCAATGATGTGGAGGAGAAGGGTGAATTTCCTGACCACAAGAGATGTCTAGAGTGTTTTGAAGGTATAATGAAAAGCAATGCTGATGGAAAGATAAATGAGAGAGATGAGGAGACTGGAAAAGATATCCTTTAAGAGAGAAAACCTGACAACATAAAACTGGAAGGGTCCTCAGGCATGGGAAGGTGACCTAACAGCCTGTGAGCAATGATGAATATTTCCCAAGGTTGACTCTTACATTAGCAAATTCATGCTCAGCTTTCACTCCAGTGTCTGTCTCTCAAGCTGAAAAATGAGTTAGCCAAGAACCTGTACATTTCCTGGGAACACCATCATTCACTTATCATCAAAACTTTTATTTAGACACTGAGTAATAATCTTGTCACTTAAGCAGGTCAAAGGCACTATTTGAAACACAGTTATCAATCCTAAAATATCCCTTCCATATAATACTACAGTTAAATATTGATATAGGCTAGTATCTACATCTGGGACATTTTTCATCCCTTAAACTGCATCAAATTATTTTCATCCCTTGTATCACTTTCTCCCTGTCATTGAGATTTACATTTTAATTTTTTTCTCAGCTCATCTTTTGCCTTAAAAGACAGCTTGATTTCTCTTGTCTGTTCACATGCTGGTCAACCACAACTCTCCAGCTTATCCTTTGTTCCCTACAGATGTTCAGTGGAGGGCTGTGCTGCATCTACTGACTGGCAGATGATAAAACCTTCTCATTAACTCCATCCAGGAAAAGAGCATACTGTGAGCCCACTGACAGAATGGAATGACAGGGCTCCTTTACATGTATACAGTTCGGGTTTAGAGGAAGAAAAAGGAAAGAAAGGAAAGAAAGCAGCTATCATTAGAACAGACTGTAGCAAGCCTTGAGAAGGTGTTTCATTTCAAAGCTCTGGAGAACAGACCCAGCTTGGGTTCCAAGCTCTCTGAAGCAAGGGTCAGCTTTGAGGGACCTCATTTCACAGAGGTAAGAAGGGAGGAGAATTAGAAGGGAAAATTACTCCTGAATCATGAGCGAATTGCATCAGAAATCCACAACACCAACAGCACCTAAAAAAAAATTAATTCTTAATACTGACAACAAGAGCTCCAAGTGCCCTCGTGCTCTGAGGCTGGGTGGGAGCAGTACCAGTGGGCAGCCCTGATGTCTCATGCATACAAATCAAACATGTGTGAGCAGCTCTCACCAAGGACAGCTTATCAACAAGGCAGCTATGAGAAAATGACAGTGACCACTATAATTACACCTGCTTGTCTCACTGCTGGGTAAATGCTGTGGGACTCATGCTTAGGAGTGTCAAGTCCCTGAAAAATAATCCAAAGGCACTCTGCACCTCTCAGGATCAGAAATAATAGACACCCATATGCTAAATAAAACTGACAGAAATATCTGAGGGAAAAGGTTTCTTTAAAAAAAAAAAGAAATAAATCCAATGGTTTCATATAAGTGTTTTCAAGACGGGAAGAGACCAAACAGTTTTTCATATTACCCAGATGGAATGATTTTTTTTTTAGTAGGGTAATTAAAACCTTTTTTTTCTATATTCTCTCTGTTAAAGTATATTTACCTGTATAACAACAAAGCATAGGACTTTCAAAATGAAAGGTTTCTGGAGAATTTTCATTATGAGCTTTGTTTTGCAAGAAATGTGGACTCTCTGTTCCCACACAGGATTTAAATGTCAACACTGGACATCTTTCCACAATGGCAGATCCCTTACACTGGACAGAACCCATTGAAAAAGTAAACAGAAAAATCATTTAGCACATACCAAACCCAATTAGTTTCTCACTTTCCCACAGAGAAAATTTGCCAATGGGTGTTTTCATCTCCACATCTCTAAGTCATTAGGTCCCAGCCACTCACAGGATAAACTTCAGCTAATTAGATCACAGTCTCCCAGGTTTTAATCCTTTAATATCATTTACAGTTTATGCCCTAACACCAAAAGCTCCTTGACACCAACAGCTTAATTTGCCGTCATTGATCACTCCACTGCCACTTTAATCAGAGAGGCTGCAGTGTCAGGGACCCACTGAATTACCCACCCCTGGTGTAATCCTGGGTGCGTAATACTGAGTTTTATATTAATAAAGGCTGATATCACCATGATGCACTCTGGAGGCAGATAGGAGATGCTGAAATGAGTGGAGTAATGAGGAACCCCACCCTTTCCATATATAGTTGTTAATAACTGGCTTTCCTTAACAAGGCTCATCTAAAGGACAGGTCTTTTCCTTCCCAGCAGCCATACATAATACCCACATAAGCATAAAGGGAGACATTTCCTTCCAAAGAGCTGCTGTTACACAATGTCAAAAGTTACATTACCACCAAGCCAGCGGCATGTAAAGAGAAAACCTATATTAAACACAAGAAAACGAAGTCAACACGTCAGCTGTCCTATCTGTCAGTAAGCCCTGGCAGACAAGACATTATGTTCCCACACACCTCAGACTCTTTTCCATTGGGTATCTCTTCTCAAAAGAGGGTACAGAAAATGGCTTGTGTCCACGTTTTTTGCTTTCACAGCATCTTAATGCAATCCTGCCACTGTTAATGATTGCAGGAACTGGGCTGAGCAATGCAGAGTAGCAGCTGGGTTGCAGGTCCTCCTGCTCTAGGTGCTGCCCTGCTGCACAGACACCAACCTCCAGGAAGAGCAGAGAAAGGGACAAACATCCACAGCTACATCTTCCAGAGTTCACCTTTCACCATTCTTAGTCAGATGCCTACTGCACACAAGCAACAGAAGAATCAAGGCCAGAATTCACACACTTTCTGCTTTTATCATTAGTTTCCTGCAAATTTTCCTAGAAGTACATCTTGCAGCATCCTTTTGCTATAAATCAATTCCTTTTTCTTTCCTTTTCCTTTGCTGTTGCCACAGAGCATGACATCCTCTTTCAAACCCTCTTAAAACTTCCTCTCTTTCTTGCTGTGCTAGCTTGCATTAAAGCTAATTGGAGAGAGATCATCAACCTAGTGAAGTAAGGCCTGAACACAGCTGTGTGTCATATCTCTGTCTGTCTCTACCATAAAGCTGGGTGGAGCTCAGGAATGAAAGGAGAGCAGAGAGGAACTGGTGTGAGGCAGCTATGGAAGACCCCAGGAGGGAAACACACAGCACAGAAGGGCAGCAAGATGCACACAGTGAAGGAGCAATAGGAGGATGATGACAAGAGCCCCTGGTATTTAAGTTAGGCATGCAAGCCACCCCTGCAGGTCGTGGGAAGAGGGATACAAGGAACTGAAAAGCCATGGAACAGGGGGATGGGAACACAGCGTGACAGAGTTCATGCCCAACATGTACTCATAGCACTGTTGCGGAGGACTGCCCAGGCTACTAAAAGGAGTCATACCAGAGTCCTACCTTTCAAAAAAAAAAAAAAAAAAAAAAAAAAAGGCACCCACCTTCTTCTTCCATCTGCATATCAAAAACTTTGGCCCAGATCCTGAAAGCTGACTCACAATAAGGGAGCCAAACCAACCCCATGGACCTCCAGGGATGCAAGTGAGGCTCTGGACAGACCCTGCAGGTGATCTCTAAGGAGCAACACCAGTCTGGGGTGAGGTGCATCACATCCCTCTGTGTCTTACACAACCCTACAGATTAGAGGCAGATAAGAGGCCTCAAGTTGAAGGTACAGGGCACTGGGTAGTAAAGAATCATCTCTCCACTTGAAGAAAAGCATCTAAAAATACCACAGCTCTACCAGTACTTGTCTTGAGGTAGCACAGGAGGAGCCCTGTATGCATAAAAGTCCCAAACCTATACAGATAGGGCAAGATGTGCACTTGTCTCTCTGAAACTGTGAGATGAGGCCAGGGGCTGAAGTAACACATGGCTGGTGGCCAGCACCCAGTTGCCAAGTGGTCCTGGGCCCAGGTGCTGTCCCTCCTCCCTCCCTACCTGGTAGGTGAAAAAGCCCAGCAGCGTCTCTGGGGAAAAGTGAGAGAAGAGCATATCCCCACTTGCCTCCAGTCAGCCTGCCCACTGGTATGGAAAGGCAGGGAAGAATGAAATTAAGGGGTACTGAGGACAAATCAACCATGATCTATCTGATAGGCAAAATCCTCCCTGCAGTGTTGCCTAATCTCTGTGGTAATTTTTGTAACATGGTGCAGGGACAGAGGGGCTTGTAAGAGGACAACCTGCAGAAGCCCACAAGGTTTTGTAAGGACAGAAAGAGAGGACAGGTCATGTCCAAGTGCCGTGCCAAGTCTTGTCTTGACTCAGCAAAGCCATGACACGCACCCATCCAAGATCAGAAAATATATTGTGCTCACCACATGGAAAGCACTATGGCAACTGGAGAGGAACACAGAAGGGACAGATCCTGAGGTGATTACTCTGACCTTACTCAGTGGGAATTTTGATTGAACAACAACTGAGTAATGACTTTGCGTGTTGGCACACAAATGACACACCGTTGCGTTTTATATGGGAGTTGTCTAGATTTCTAATTAGTTTGCACTTGTCCTGGTTGTATTTTGACAAAACAGCAATAGACAAACTGATTTTTCTTCTGTCCCCTCCTGTATTTAATAGCACCTGTGATGCCCCTAGAAAACGCCTGGAGGGAGCTAGCTCCAAATTGCAGCCTGAGCATACCTGCAAAGTGCAAACTCACTGCAGGTTTTGGGCACACTCCAGGGACTGGGGGAGGGAAAGTCTGACTCTTTGGACTACAGTATGGACAGGAGCTTTTCCACCTGGCACAGGCATTGGTTTGCACAGCTGGACTTTATCCACCACCTCCTGTCCTGAAAGGTGCTACAACTATGCCAAATGAGTACCAGACTGATGCTATGTTGCTTTTGCAGAGGCTGTGGGGACAGCTGGAGTTTGTGGAGCAAGGAAGACACTTGCACGTTATCTGCTCACCCTGATTTCAGCTCTGCTTACAAGCAGGCATTTGGCACCTGGAGCACAGGTCATTAAGCACCTCTGTGTTCTGCTCTCAGGACAACCCTGCCCAGCAGTGCCCACAGATCCACAGGCGCCTCGTCCCGTTTGTGGTTTAATGTCTCTCCACCACCACAGCCTCACTTGGAAAGAAATCCTAAAGCAGCAGCGTCTCTGCTCCAAGACCTGGAGGCTGCCTGACCTCCTCCCTGCCGCAGGCAGCCGCACACCCTCACTCAGGCCTGACCCATGATGACTGTTGTCCCCAGCCCAATTTCCTGGTCAAAGTTCCCTGACTCCTCCGAGCAGGCAATTAAATTATTATATAACACCCTGTAAGTGTTGCAAAGTGTTTCAGCATCCCCAGAACACTGTTTCCGAAGATGAAAAAAATAAAACCCTGTCACCACCACACCAGACCTCTGTACCCACAAGCTGTTGCAGAACTCATTCCAGTTGTGGCTGAAAGAAAAGAGAAGACTGCAAGTTTTACAATATGGTCCTTATTTTTTTTTTAATAGACAGAAAGAGATTCCCCTTGCAGACACATGAAATTTTATTTCTAAACCCAGAGGAAGATGCTAGGATGCAATTATGAAGCAACGTGCTTTCAGTCAGGGATTTAATAGTAAGATATAGAAAAGAAAAACACCATGTTTGTCTAACTAAATATTGTCCTTATGAAACATAGTGATAATGATTGATCAGACCAGAGACCAGAGTGCCAAGGCATAATCCAAACAGCCCCAAAAGTCACACCGCTCTGTTGAGTGGGATGGTTTGTATCCCTCCCACAGCCTCTCTGAAGCTGACAGGAGCACAAAGGGCAGCTGAGCCCAATGTGCTGTTCAGTCTGAAACCACCACCTGTTGTGACAAGCATGCTGTTATAGGAGATATACTGCAAGTGTTTGGCACCTTTAATATCGATTTTGATCTTCAGATAAGATCGGTTAACTAAAACAAGCTCAGAAACTGCAAAGGTCTTCTTATCAGCTTACAGGAGAGCAGTTCCAGAAAAGCTTTCAAGGGCATGGGTCAAGTATGCAATGGCAAGTTTAATAGCAGCAATTTAGAATGCTGCTACGCATTGAACTGTTTGTAAGCCGGGCCTATGCCCTGCATGGCCAGTCACCATTCAGGCTGTAAAACAGGCAGCTTGACCTAGCCAGGGCCATGCTGATGGACTAGCTCAGACTCTGCTGTGGCAAGTCACTCGGCACCAAAACAGGCAAAGTACCTGTGCTCGGTCTCTGCCACCACAGGCAGATGGCTGCTGGCAAAAAGCTAGTTTGCCCTTAAGCCACCATGGGCTTTTCTGCTCCAAATGAAATTCTTAACTTCATTTTCCTTTTCAACTGGCATAATTAGTGTGTCCAAATAAAGAAATAAACAGAGATGCAAGCACCCAAAAGCAGACTGGTGTATAACACCTGAAGGACTCCTTTGCAAAACGTGGAGGGACTGACTTCAAAATTGACCCAAAGAATTGAACTTAAGACTCCTGCTAATGTTGAACAACAGCTGTTTCCTATCCACGCTGACTGTGAGGTGACTTACACTCCTCCAGTCTCATGGGACATATTTTTTGGCATCAACATCTGATTCATAGAACTTGCTTTGTAATCTTACATTTTACTGAGTAAATATGTGGATGCATATGGAACTTTCCTTAACTGGAAGGGAAGTTCACACTGAATGCATTTGTGAAGTTACCACACATAGTAACTCAGCCACATTACAACAGGAAAAATAAGTCCCTGCACACATAAACTCTTAAGGAAAAAAAAAAGAAAAAACAAACCCAAACACAAAAACATTACTCACTTGGATTTTGTCACTGTTTGACTGCTTTATGGTGTACATAGGGGAGGTAAAAAGTGTACGTGCATAGCTCCACAAAAGCATTGCTACCATTTTCATACGTGATAAAAGACTCACCAGCTTGAGTGTCCTGACCAAAATATTTCTTTTCTTTTTTTTTATAAAAAATTACTCTGAACTCAGATTTCTTTTTAAATTTATGTTGCACACTTTCAGGTTTTTCTGGGCAGCTTGACACCACCTTTGTAAGATCACACCATGACCTTACTGTTTTCAGCTGAGCTGAAAAGTTAAGATTTTTGTGATATATATTCTACCCCATCCAAGTCATACAGTATTTCCTCATTAGAAATGATTTTTCAACACAGAAGCTTGATCCTAAAAGAAGAAAGGACGTGATGTACTCTAATTCCAGTTACAACCATACACCTGAAAATCCAGTAGCAGCAACTATCAGGCTCTCATGTGAAGCATTTCTGGGCCAAATTTTATTTTTAGAACAGTTTTATGTTCAGCATTAAAACATATGAACCTCTGAACTGACATAAATTCCAAGTTTCATTCACTTGTAAATACCTACTTATCTGTTCATAACTGTAGAGATAGTCACCTCCCCTAACCACTGACCCCTGTACTGTTTCCAAGACATTCCTGTGTTGACAATAAACTTGTGCTTATCTGAAAGGCTCCCTTTGTTTCACTCTTTTATAGAATTCAGTGCTGCCGATAATAAAACACTATGATTAAAAAAAAAAAAAAAAAAAAAAGTCTCCCCTCCCCTGAAAAATCCCAAGTATTTTAAGTGTGGATGAGTACTTTGTCTGGGAAGCAGGAAGACAATGTGTCAACAGACAAGTTGCCATCCAAAAGCATTAATGTTTAGGGCAGAAAAACAGATGTGGCAATAAAAACCTTTTGAGGGCAATTCATTATTGAAATGAAGCTGAGACATTGTCAGTCAATAGATCTACTTAGTGTGAGTAGACTAATTTCACCTGAAGAAATTTCAGCAGGAAGGGGAGAAAAACCTGCAGAATTTAATGGACTGATCTTTTAAAACCACACCCCACAAAAGCATTTCCTTCCTTTTCTAGTGGAAAAGTGCCCTACTCTATAGACTTATTGCACTTTTAAATTATTTTTTTTTCCTCTTTGTGGGTAAGCACTGAAGTCAATAATTTCTCTGGAGAGAGGTTTAGGAAACAATGGGGAGAAGGAGTGGCATATTTGGAAACATAATGACACAGCGGGACACACTCAGTGTCAACAGATTTCAATGCACTTGCACAAGAAGATATTGTGGGAGAGGTCTGCACTGTAACTGGGCGAAATATTTCTGCTTGTATCAATAATGTCTCATCATTACGATATAAATCACTCTGTATCAGGTTCTACTTTGTGGCATCAGGGCAGACATTCATTATGAACCCATCCTTGAGCACGAGAAGCAAGAGGTCATTTCTTTCAGCACCCCATTAGTGACTTGTCTGCACATACCTGAACACTAAGCTCCAGCATACAGCTGGCAGAACAGCCTTAGAGAGGATTACTTCATTTGAGAAGAAAAAGCTCTTTTAATTAGATTTCTGTGTTGAAAGATACCATTTTAAAATTTATGCATTTCACACAAGTTACTAAAGGTTCTTCCTGACAGACTTTTATGTTCACGTGTGTACATGTACACATGCATATATAAGCATCGCTCCTACCCATCCCCACAAAAAAAACAAAACCCAAAAATCAAAACAAAACCCAAAAAAGTATTTTTAAAATAATTGTCCTGTTTTCCTCATCAAGAAACCTAATGTTTGGAAAATTATTTCTTTAATGAAGGTATTTCAAATCATGCCCTGAAACTGAAGTATGAAAGCCTCAAGAAGAAAACACCCTCTATTTTAGACTCTTTCAAATTAAAAGTTCTAATTCTGTTTGTGAAGACCATTTCTGCTATCCTACTAACTCAGAAAAGTAATTAATAAGTTTTTAATTGACCTTCATTTTAGTGTTCCTCTTTGCTCTCTAAGCAGTTGCCCTCCCAAATACTTCTCTCCTCCTCCTGCTCACAAACAGGCTTGTCTTAGACTTCCTCCAAGCACAAACTGGAAGGCTGTCATGGGCTCCACCAGGCCAAAGGCTGGCATCTCCTCCCAAATCTTGCTGTGCAGCCCATGCAGAGTCACATCCCAGCTTTTGCCTCAGCTCCATCCCCATCACCACTACCATGGTGACTGCTGCCTCTGCTCTGCCCCTTGTGCTCCCTGCCCTGCTCCAAGGCAGTTCATTTCAAGTCTCAGTAACTTGTTGCTACCAAGAGTGGAATCTCCTGCTCTCCTTCCTTCTTCCACCCACCCCCATATCAGAGAACAGCCTGAATATTGGGGGATGCAGGGGGAGAGCAAGGGAAGGCAACCAGGGTTTTGCTTGTGGACATTCACTTCTTCCTCTGCGTGCTTAATACACACCTGGTCTACTCTGCTCTTTCTTTGTATGAGAACCCTAATGGTCACTTACAACTTCTAGTACTCTTTAAACACCATGCTCATCTCTGTGGAATCTGCCCTGCTGATGACTCTGGTAGGAGTCGACTCGGGTCTGGAATAAGTTAGTTTAATGCTATATTAAAAATATCCTCAAAGCAAACGCAACTCAGGTTCTTGCTCATGCTTCCCACTTTGTGCAAGTGGACCCGTCAGTCTCACAGCTACTCCTGACTGTAGATCCAGCCTGCTCCTCACAAAGCAGAAGTGAAGCTCCACAAAACTCAGGATGTGCTTTTGCTGAAAGGCAGCAGAGTGTATGGTTTGTAAGCCTACTCTGCTCTGTGTAGAAATCTAGATGCTGAGGGTGTGATAGAGGCCTGCTTTGTTTCTCATTGTTTATTAAGGGACAAGACTCTGGACCTCCTTTGTCATTCAGGGAGGCCTGCCAAAAAAAAGAACCAAGCAGAGATAGTCACACATGCCCAAGCTTGCAGAGGTCTCCAAACAATGACTCAGCAACTAGACCTCTCTTGGCCATCTCACTACAACCTCAGCACAGCATAGTAACTGTGATGAGAGTTCAGTGTCAACATTAATTCTTCCACAGTTGATCTGTTCTGTAGTTTAAGCAACGACTGTGGTAGGTGTGAACATCATAAAGAGGTATGAAAATCTTCAGGGAAAGAAGTGCAACCAGAGTGGAAGAGACAAAAATGGAAATAAAGGGGTCAGGGCACAGAGACAGAAAGGGAGTGGGAGAGGAAGACGGCAGAGTTAGGCAAGTCAGAAATAGCAGGAATGTAAAGAGGTGGCCTGTGAAGAAACCATTAAAAAAAATCCCACTAATTAAAGACCAGAGAAAAATTAAATCCTCCCTCTACACAAGTTTCTTCTTGATAGCAGGGATTCCTCTAGCAGGGAGAGACAAGAAGAGCTGACCTTAGAGCTCCTATGTAAGAGCTACAAATAAATCTACCACCCAGGAGGCAAGAGAGGAGTCTTTGGGCTGAGATCCCTTCTCAAACTGCCAGCACTGTAGCTAAGGGAGAGCAGCCACAGAACACTTTCTCTTCCCCAAAAGCTGCCTTGTCCTCCCAAAGAGTGAGTGCAGTGGACAGGACACATCTTGTGGAGGAAGGTGATGTGCCAACCTTGTCTGCCAGCAATTAGCTGTGAGCCATTGCAGGGCTGCCCATCTCCCAGCAGGAATCATTGCTGAGCTTTCTGCTCCAACCTGATATTTGCTGGGGACTTTGAGAACATCCAGAAATGTGATAAACGATTTATCATTTATCTTTCCCTAACACAGGTTGGCTCCCCTCCCACCTCACAATACCCCAAGGGCACAATTAAAGCCTTTTTGGATAACAAGAACACTCCCTGGAGTGCTAATCATGCTGGAAAGATTGTTGGAGCATTTAGAAACCTAAATCTTATCTTCTGCGTCATACCAAAGGGGATCTGCTTCTGCAGACATCCTAATCTGCAGGATTCTATTTAAATTTCAGCTAATTCCCAGTCCCACACTGGGAATAAGAAAAGCCTGATTAGAAGCTGGGTGAATCAATATGTGTTAATAGCCTAGAGAAGTAGGAACGTTCATTTTGGCACTAATAAAACTGGGAAAGCTGTGGGTGGATGACTAAAAGGAACAAAGGGCTGCTTAACAGCACTGAGCTAGGGTAAAAAGGCCAGGAAGAAAAACTCTCATAAAACTTTATGACTAAGATCAGGACAAGACAAGAAATACATGGAAAGAAGTGTTGGATCAGGAAACACACCACTCAAAACCTACAGCAAGTCATGTTGACCCCTGCCTTTTAGGACAGAAGGTCTGCTTTGCTGAAAGGGCCAAGTTCCCTTCTTCAATGCCCCTAAGAAATGTCTGGTTCTCTTCGGCGAATTCATGTGACTACTCAAGGGAAGTCTAACCTCAGATTTTGAAGTAAGATAAGCAGAAAGGCACCAGAGTTGGTGGTTATTCCGAAGTTGCACTAAGATCATGAACATTAGGAAGAGGGGAAATAATTGCTCAGAGGAGGTTCAAGGGCAGCAGCTGTGTCCCAAAGGACTCAAAATGATGAGACAGAGCAACAGTTTCTGCCTTCGGGTAAAGAGGCCAAACATTCAACCAAGCCAGAAATGGGACAACCCGAGGCCAATGTTACAGCACAGCCTGTATTTCTTCTGCCCTTGCTTTAATTGCCCCGTGGCTATATGGAGACCTTTCTCCTCCAAAGTTCTCAATTTGCAAGTCTGATGAGCACTTAACTTGCTTAAAAATCTGTTATTTAATAATGTGTATTTTGAACCACAGTGTCTGTTCTTTTAAAACAACTTTCTTCTAGAAGCATAGAATTGTTTCAACATTTTGAAACAACAAGGGAGGTCTCACAGGGAGCTACTGTTCAGACTTATTTAATAAGACTACAGAAACATTCAAATAAGATTATTTTCTATTATGTTTCAGAAGCAGTATTCAATTTTAAGAACACAGCATTGATGTTTGGTTTTGTGCCTTGATTCTAATAGTTTTCTATAGGCTTCTAATAGTTTTGCCTTCTTTTTTTACTCCCTTAAACCTAACAATCCAACAACCATTGACACTGATGTGCAGTAGACCAGAAAAAACACTTGAGCATGGATGGGTAATTCCAAGCTCTGCCATAAGGTCACTGTGCCCCTTGCAGAGCTTTGGTGCAGATTTTGATTACTTTTAAATATTATTTTCAAGACTCTTTAGAACACTAGCACAAGGCTGCTGGAACTACATGGAAAACAACAAGTGAACTTTTAAAGTTTTTAAATTCAGTAAGTTGAAGCTTGAGTTTCAGACACTCTGAACCACAACCCTTCCTAATTTTCTGCATGGAAGACTTCAAGCACCTTTACTTTCTATAGAGATTTTGAACTTTGGCTATCAAAACAAGCCAAAAAACAGAAAATGAAATAACAGAACGAACAGGTTGAAACAGAATGAAATAGGTTCTGTGAAGCAGAGTTGCACTTGGAATGTTCTCCAATACTTCCCACTACCTCCAGCAATGCGAAGGAGATGCAAGACAGCAGCAAGACAGCAGTGCTTGGGGTATTCCTAACCCTACAGCAAAAAATATAACCAAAGACTCAGAAGAAAGGCTCCTGATTTCCAGGAGATGAGCATCACTGACTTAAGAGGTTTGAAAATTCAGATGAAATCTGGTTGCATGCACACATGCTTATATATATTTTGAAACTAATGCTGATAAATACTGAGATTCTTGGACTGTCCTAGTTCATTCACAGACCTTTTTATGTTCCAGATGAGCTCGAGCTACTCAAACCTATTCCTTCATCTGGCATCCATACCTGGACAGAGAAATCCACATGCTTGCAGTTAGACAGCACATCTACAGTGTATGTCAAGACACATTCCAAAGAACATGCTTGCCCTCTTACAGGCATCTCATCGTAGCATGGAAACACTGATGAGTGCGTTGTTACTGGCACAGCTATGCTCGCAGGGCCAAAACCGACTTTCAGTGCTGTTTTGCGGGCATGGGGAGGAGGAGGAAGCCCGCAGCCTTCCAAACCGCAACGGGCTGCTCAAGCTTTGTTTCCCACACCTCAGCTTGCAGCTCGGTGATTCAGGTTAAATTGCTGACTGGGGACACCTAGTGGGGTTCTGCTTAAAGGTAAAAATTGTGGATGTGTGTATATATATATAATTATAATTATTATTATTATTGTTTTATTTTTTAAAAGGAGGATTAAATGGCTAAAATGTGTTTTTAATAAATGGTATTTTGGTAGAGGGAAGCTTTTATGGTGTTGATATTTAAATTTGTTACTGATGCTAGAGAAAGAAATACCAGTTTCCTTTCCCAAATGTTATCTAAGCTGGGTCATGCCACCCTACACTGCTTCAGTTTCTTTCCTTCAGAACCGGTGTTTCTCAAGCTGAGGTTGACGAGTGACCGCTGCATTTTGGAAGTATTTCATGGACCTAAAGGCACCAGCAAAGTCAATCAGCATCAGCAAGCTCATCAACACTACTGGTTGGAATTGCTGCATGGCCTCAAAATACCATCAGGGCTCCAAACTGCAGGATGGCAGCCAATGATTTAAACTGAGGGCAGGCAGAACTTTTACTTTTTACCCGTTTGTAATGAGTAGCTCACTATCCTGTCAACAGTAAAGCAAATAAATACTTGCTTTTTTATTGTTGAATCACTAATTAATTGAGTACAAAGAGGTTACGGATGCAGCTGGCAGAATTTTTACAAAGGACACTGTAAAAATAAGATCACAATTTCTATTTTCTTGGAGCAGGAATAACAAAATTAAGACAGCTAATCCTTGACTGTTTTTTTAAGTGGGCTAAAGCACTTGTATTCTTTCAATGTCTCTTTTTTTGTTGCTGTTTTTTATTACTGCAGTTGTATGCCACTCTTATAAGAAAGACAAAGTTAAATTCTGTGTTTCACTTTGGGACTCTCAGTCTATCTTGTGTTTTAGTCCTGGAACTGAACTGTTATTAGATCAGAGCTGTGGAAAAGTGATTTTCTGTTCTCAGCTCCTGTACAGTATCAATTTAGGCACTATCTGAAACCAGAAAACTTGAGCAGATAAACTAACAACTTTATCTATTTCATTGCAGACTTATTTAAAAAAAATAAAATGTAACCCCCAGATCCCTCTTCAATACCTGATGGGTATGTGCTGACTATCTGCACTGTTCCTTTACCTCTGCAAGTAGATCCTGCAATGATTGATTACAGCCTGTGCTCCAGCCTGCCCCTTAATTGCTTTAAATACCTGTTTCATCATATTCTCTCTGCTGGTTCCCATGTCTGAGAGGCATACGAAGCCAAGCAATGAAGATGTTTGATGGCTTCAAAGTAAAACTGAGGCAAACAGAGACAGAAGAACCTCTTCCCACCCCTCCCAGTCAAAGCTAAACATACTTCTGAAACATGCTTTAGTTTAAGAGTGGACTGACTGGGGAGGGTCATTTCTCCTCCTCTCTCTCCCGCAGTAGCAGAAAGTTAACACAAGCAAATGCCAGCCTGAAACAGGATCAGGGCACCCAGAGGGGAAGAAAAGAGAAGAGGAGGTTCTAATACAGTCTAATGACTGAATTCACAATGGAAAAGCCAGAGTAATTTCAGATCTCTTCCTAGTACAAAAAAACCACAGGAAATTAGTAAATGGACTGCTATTCAGTCCCTCTCTGGATGAATTCATCCCAACGTGTAGGATGGTAAAAGACAGTACTGTTATGTTTTTGTGTGAAATCAAATTGCCTGCATTTTAAATGCTTAGTATAAGTAGAGTACAAGACCATACATACATGTTGAACACAGCAGTATGAGGAAGAAAACAAGGTGACAGGATGAGCCACCATGGTGGCTTGCACACTGAAGCCCTGTGTGTCCCTGAATACAAGGCAAACACAAGATAAGAACACTGCTCCTTTGGGGACCTGGAGGATGACACATTTTGCATTCACTTGGGTGATAGGTCAGCCTTCAGAACCAAAAGATTTCCTTTCTGCCCACGCTGTGTTTGGTGCTGTCTTACTGAAGGAGTTTCCATTATCAGGTACTGATAAAAGCAGGATGCAGGCTCTATTGTTTCCCTAATTCTTCAATTCTTACTGAGAGATCCATGTTACATTAACTTGGCACACAGCTCATGCTAGGAGGGTAGCACTCTCTGGCCATCCATTTAGAATAACAAGCTATGAAATTCATCACTTCAACATGAAGAGCAAAGGTGAGACAAGCTCACTGAAGCATGAGTTAATACCTATCAACACCGCTAAGCACGATGCTGTTTCTCTGACTAGACATGCCTGTTCATGAGATGTGGGCTCCTGTGCTGAAACAAGAGTCACAGCAGTAATGTATCACCATTCTTCCCAGCACCCAGAAACAGCTGTGCGACAGTAAAGCTCACCTGTAATTAAACTGCAATGCAAAACCAGAGATCTGCTGAGTTATCTCCTTTTCAGATTTAGTGCAGTCAACAGCTCTCCAAGACTTTGTTCAGCACTACTGAAAACACCTCTGTCAGAAGAAGTCTTACTGCCCCTCTTTGAAGATGAGGATTTTTCCATCATTCTTGTTGTTAGGCAGCAGGGTCCTTCGGGCAAAGGGAGCAAGCCTTGCCCAGTTCCTTGTTCTGAGCAAGTAATGAATCATTATTTAAACAATAGAGACAGATAAACAGACAGTCATGGTCTCAACTTTTGCCCTGAGCCTTGTGGATTCTCCTTAAGCATCTGCTTGGCACAGGGCTGAGTCTGTGCCAGCACTGCCCTTGCCCTGAAAAGTGCAAGCACTTCAAAGGCTTATCACGATAAGGAAAGATTATCAACAGATAAGGAGCTGGGGAGAGGGAAGGATTACCCTAGTGAAGACCATGAATACAAGGCAGTCTTGCTGGCTGGAGAGCTGAATTTTCCTGTGCTTGCAGTGTGTATCGGTGACCTATAATCTTCCCTCTGTATCCTCCAGGGCACCACAGCCGGACAGCCATTATCCCACAGGGTTTCATCATCAGGAAAGTCTCCTGACAGCCAGTCTGTTTTCTCTTCCTTCTCAATGCTTTCTTACCTGGCTTCGAAATTCAAATGTGTTGCCAGTTCTTACGATTTTATCACAGCTGTCCCATTTTAATTTATTTTTTTAATTAAAGTCTGAACTCCCAAAGACAAGCAATTATGCAGAAATCTCAAATGTCATTAAAGAGGAGAGAGGAAGAAGAGGAGAGAGGAGAGAGGAAGAAGAGGAGAGAGGAGAGAGGAAGAAGAGGAGAGAGGAGAGAGGAAGAAGAGGAGAGAGGAGAGAGGAAGAAGAGGAGAGAGGAGAGAGGAAGAAGAGGAGAGAGGAGAGAGGAAGAAGAGGAGAGAGGAGAGAGGAAGAAGAGGAGAGAGGAGAGAGGAAGAAGAGGAGAGAGGAGAGAGGAAGAAGAGGAGAGAGGAAGAAGAGGAGCGAGGAGAGAGGAAGAAGAGGAGAGAGGAGAGAGGAAGAAGAGGAGAGAGGAGAGAGGAAGAAGAGGAGAGAGGAGAGAGGAAGAAGAAGAAGAGGAGAGAGGAAGAAGAAGAAGAGGAGAGAGGAAGAAGAAGAAGAGGAGAGAGGAAGAAGAAGAAGAGGAGAGAGGAAGAAGAAGAAGAGGAGAGAGGAAGAAGAAGAGGAGAGAGGAAGAAGAAGAGGAGAGAGGAAGAAGAAGAGGAGAGAGGAAGAAGAAGAGGAGAGAGGAAGAAGAGGAAAAGAAAATAAGAAAAAACCCCAAAACACAACTTCCATACCTCAGAGATGCTAAGATATAGCTTGAAAATTGGAAAAAAAAACAAACTTAAAAAAATATAATAGAATCTAAAGGTTAAAGAAGTAGTATGAGACAGAAAACCAAACTTTAAAAAAATGAGATCAAGACTGTTCATATTCCAAAATTTTGAGGGGGTTTTTAATAACTTTTTTTCTCCCCACATATAGGGAATAGAAAGGGATGAAGGCTCAAGTAAGCTTTGACTGCCAGGGACCACTAATACTGAATTTTACAGTTAATTTGACAAATAAAAACTGATTACTCTAAAGAGGTCAAATAATCTTATATGCAAGGAAGAAGGATTATAATAAAACTTGTTTATGGTTCTAATCCCTGTTATGAATGTCTTAGATTAATTGAAAATTAATTCCATTTTGTTTTTGCTGTTGTTTACACAACACTAAGAGAACACCAGACACCTTAGGTCAGCCTCCACTGTTCTTAATAACTGAAATATGAATACACAACCTTTATATATGAGGGATGGAAACTGAGCATTCTTTAATTATGTCTCTGACCGGTCCCAGGCTGTAACCTTTGCTAAGGTGAATGGAACGCAAGATACAAAATGCATGCTTTGTGGAGCACTGGCACCAGAGGAAGACAAGGCAGGTTCAGGTTCACAATAGCTTTCCTGTTCACCCAGGGCAGCTGGTGTCCTTACTAGGAAAATGCTTAAATATCAATTCCTTGTATGTGTCTTTGCTCTGTCACAGCCATATGAGCTCTCACACCAATTCATCACTCAGATTACCTCACCTGATGGACTCTTTCAAAGAGTTTATTTATTGCAACCCTACAAGAGCACTATGAACTGTCAGGTGAGGACACCCTTATTTAAGGCACCATCTAAACAAAGACGTGCCCTGCCCCAGAGGACCTGCAGTTCACAGCCTTAAATTTGGGAAACGATATCCCAGGCAAGAAAAGTGGACAAACAGGACTAGGTGGAGAGAGTAAGTTCACATACTGGTCTAGACACGGTGGCCACTAAGGAGTTTGGAATTTTATTTATTTATGTATTTATTTAATAAGATTCCCTGAAGAGGATCATTTGCAAACTACCATATGACCTGAACCCCTTCAGGTCTGTAGCAACGACATTCACTATTTCAATGCATAATATCCAAAGGAGCAAACACAAAGCTGGTCTGATCAGAATCAGGCTCTCAAAATGAGACTCAGCCAAGAGAATTCTGATCCAAAAAGCTCCCTGAATAAGGTACAATTACCGTCTCAGTATTATACTGATTAGGGATGGGGCTTAATATTCCATTTCTCTATTAAGAAGTCACATACTAATATATGAATATCAGACATTTAATGACAAATGTCCATGGAAATCATGCAAAATCCACATTACCATGATCCCTGTTGCAAGTTTTTGTTTGGTTTTTTTTTTTTTTTAAGCCTTCTCCAATCTACACAGTTTAAAGTGAAAAAGTGAAACTTTGCAGCCAGAGCCTGGACCAGTACTTCCTCCTTGGTCCAAACAGAGCTACCCCAACCCAGGAGCACTGGAACCCCTGGGAAGGTTTGTGTTCCTGGGGGCTTTTTACAACTCCTTTGCACTCTCCCAGGAGGAGCTCTGGAAAGCCTGTAAACTTCAGGATCATTTATGCAAGGGCAAAAGCACTTTTCTTAAAGCTCGGGATCTGAACTAAGAACTGACATTTACCAGTGAAGGAAAAAAAAAAAAAAAGCAACCAACACACCAAACCAAACAAACCCAAAACAAAACCAAGAGGAGACAGGAATTTCCTCCATATGGAATAATACAGGGACTTAAGGAATCTAATCTACTTGAAGATGTCTCTGCATGTTGCAGGGTCCCTTCCAACCCAAACTATTCTGTGATCCCATGGAATAATAGCAGGCAATGATGCTTTTGCCAAATCTACCGAGGAGCCCCAGTTTCCAGTGCCCCCCCATCCTCCTTCCTCGCCCACTGTGCGGAGCAGCTGGAACAGAAAGCACGGCACCTCCAGCAGCAGCTTCCCAAGGGAAGAGCAGCTATCCACCCACCACAGCACCCATCGGGGAGGGCAGAGCTCACCCTTCCCCACCACCAGGCCATCCCAGGCCCTCATGGAACAGCTGCTTCCTCAGGGAGCGGAGATGCGCCTCCACTTTCCTGCCTTGGTCTCCTGGTCTGCATGGGGCTGGGCTCATCGTGCGGAGCCACCGAGGGCCAGGCCTGTTTCTATCCAACAAAGTGAACTTTTAAAAGCACTTTGTTAAAAAGCACTTCATTAAAAAAAAACAAGCAAAAAAAAAAAAAGCAAAAAAACCCAAAAACAAAACAACAAACAAACAAACAAACAAGAAAACCAAACACTGTAGCACCACTTCCTATAGAAGTTGGGGATGTTCAGCCTGGCTAAGCCTCCAAGGAGACCTTAGAGCAACCTTGGGACACCTGAAGAGGGCCCACAGGAAAGCTGAGGGGGGACTTCTTAAAACGTGATAGGACAAAGGGTAATGGCTTTAAACTGGAAGGGAGTAAATTTAGGTTAGACATTAGGGAGAAATTCTTTAATTTGAGGGTGGTGAGACACTGGCACAGGCTGCCCAGGGAAGCTGTGGATGTCCTCTCCCTGGCAGTGTTCAAGGCCAGGTTGGATGGAGCTGTGAGCAGCCTGGTGTCCCTGCCCTGGCAAGGGGATGGAACTGGATGATCTTAAAAGGTCCCTTCCAAACCAAACTGTTCTGCGATTAACAAAGCCAGAAGTACAAACAGAAAGTTTAGCAGTGTGCGTGTGTGGTGTTGATTTTTATTTTTAAACCCTCGATAATTTTGATGACGCAGTTCCTCACCCTACCCCGCCAGAACTGAGGGCTGGGGCACAAGCCCCTCACACCGAGGCACCTCACGGCTTTCCCAGGGCAGCAGCAGCAACAGTGCCCCGGCTTAGCCCTGGGCCCGGTCCCACCACCCACCCCTCACACCCGGCTCTCCGCATGAACCATCCCCGGGCCTCCCGCGCCCTCTGCCGGCAACGCCCGCCCCAAGCCGGGCCAGGCCGGGCCACACCGCCCACCAGGCCCCAGCGCCCTGGGAATGGCGGCGGCGGGTGTGGGGGTGCGGAGCGGGGGGATAGCGGGCGGTTCGCAGGGTGGGTTTTGGGTGTGTGTGTGGGTAACTCCAGCGTCCCCTCTCACCAATGGGTGTAAGCAGATGGCATTAGCGAACAACTACACGGTCGAGGAGGCTCCCTAACGAGTCAAAGTGAAATCACTGCTTGGAATCAGAGCTGTCACACACCCACCAAGGGTCACAGTCAGCCGTGCTCCAGAGGAGCCCTACAGGAACCCTACACGGCTCAGGCTCCCCCCCTGAGCTTCCATTTTCGTCAGTCAGCTAATGCCAAAATAGCTGGGCAGAGCCCAAACCTCCAGTCTAACCGAACATAATACTTGCGTGCCGTTTCCTTTAAATTCACGCAAGTTGGCAAGTTCACCAACTTTTGCATTCATGTCTCTTGCACTGAGTTTATTTATGCCAGAACAAAGCTCTCTCAGCTCACCTGCTTCACTTCAGTTGCTACCAGCAGACAGGCAAAGTCAGCGGCCAGATCACTGAAAACTTGTGATTTCCTTTTACTTTTAGAAGCAAGACTCGACCCTTTCATCCACACTTTTCTTTTGAAAGAAAGGTGTTCACAGGCAGGTTCATGGTGAAAAGACAAAAAGCAAGGCCAAGCAAACAAGAGAATAGCCATAAGCTGCTCTCATTCTCACCTGCTATCTCATGGACTGGTCCTCCGAGGTAAAGCTTCTCCTGGCAGAGGAAAGTTGCAGTAATCACATTTCTTGGACCAAAAGAGAAGGCAGTTTTTTTAAAGCAACTACATAGACAAAAACAGAAAAAGAGAAACTCCCTGAAAACCACACACTCCCCACCTTGCAGAGATTCTGCAAGCATTGAAAGGGAGATGCAAAGCACCTGGGGAGCCTTTAAAAATCACAGCTGCAGGGAACTGTCTCGCATGATTGAGCTAGAAAGATCTGGCTCTGCAGAAGAAAGTATTTTCAGCTGTGTTTTAGGGCAAGTCACAAGCCTGAACAGAGGTTACTGCTGCATGAAAATTTTGTTCATTTGCAGTGACTCGTATGGGCCTTCTG
Organism: Calypte anna; assembly: GCF_003957555.1. Taxonomy (NCBI): domain Eukaryota; kingdom Metazoa; phylum Chordata; class Aves; order Apodiformes; family Trochilidae; genus Calypte; species Calypte anna. The sequence continues at coordinate 110,246,199 of NC_044244.1, read as the reverse complement.
CAGTAGGGGAACCACTCAGAAAGAGCTTTCAAGGTTGTCCAAATTAGCACATAGAGATACAGTGTTTCTGCTTTCTATGCTCCAGTGTAGGATCCCTCTTGATACAGTCATCCATGGGACTTAGCTGGCACAGAAATAACAAGGAGCACTTGGGAATTTTCGGTGGCAAACTACAGATGTGAGGTGGCACCACAAACTGCCTTGCTGGTTCCAGTTGAATCTTTTATATTAGGAGATCTGTGACTGCTTCCAGATAAGCTGAAGCATTGTACAAAGTTAGACAATGAGAGGTGATGGTCCCAAAATAGCAGACTGAAACTAACCAAGCATCCTAACAATCCATAAAATGTCACAGCAGTTTGAGGTTTTTGTCTAGCTAAACACAGTTGTGCTTGATAACGTATTTGGCCTGTAACTGTTTGGTAATAGGTCAAACAACCCCTGTGCTTGAGACGTCACAGCCCTGTTGTGGGCAATGGATTAATTCCTCTGTTCCAGCTGTACGGAGGTGGAGCCATTTCAGCCTCTTTTTCCTGGTTGTCTTCTCTGCATCGCTTCACAGCCACCCTGTTACGTGTACACATCCTTTTCCAGTTTGTGTCTCCTTTAAAGCACCTCCCTTTCAATTCACCTTCTCTTCCACTGGATCACCTTACACGCAGCTTTGCTCCCCTTGAAAATTTCTCCTGTCTTTCAAACACAACTTGTTACTCGCCCCTCTGTCTGCCTCTACCATCTCTGTTATTTCAGGACCCTCCATCTTCAATTCCCATCTCCTCCTGCTCTCTCAGGAGGGGAACTGAAATAAGTACCTGATGCACGAGGTACTTCACCCTGAAATGAAATCTGCTCCGCAGTTTAGGGCAGCCGGTACCCAGATTTTAGTCAGATGGGGGCAGTGTTACAAAACCTGTTGGTGTCCTCCGAGGAAAGGAGATAGATACCTTCCAAATCACTTCGGAGGTTCAGTTTACAGCAGGGTCACACTGACATTTCTGCAGAGGAAGCAGCAAATGCTGTAGCGGGAGGAGTGAGCAGCCAAGGATAGGAAGAATTTCTCAAGCAGAATTGTCTGCCAAAGGCGACAAATATCCGCGCTTCTTTTTATTCATGGAATCTGAAATTGGATTGATGTGCCCCTTCTGTGCACTAGAGCTAATTTGTGGGTATATAACTCTTTACTTTCTAGCTCCTTTCCCTGGCTTATTCCAAGCTGGTTGCCACAGATCCTTGGACCTACCATAGAGTGGTAATTTTTTTCTTGGAATAGACAAGTGACAGAGATGGTAATTCTTGCTTCACTACATGGACATGTCAATTTCTACAGTACAGGAAATTTAACAAATATTTAAAGACCTTACTTGGGGAAGAGAGGGAGTAGGGCCTCACATCAAATCTAACTGAAAGCAGTCTTTGTTGAGGTTGAAGTAAACTCGTATGCACATTCCTTGGTCCTCAAGTTTTAGCACTCTGATCAGTTTATCTTAGTGCCAAACTCCATGTCAGTGTGCTTTTACTCACACAATAACAGCTACCAAATGCTATGCCCCTAAAATTTGAATAACTTGACATATAAAATGTATATGATTAATACTAACACAAATATGAAATGAAATAACAACATGGCTGCTAATCAGAAGAATTTTTACTGAATCGCTTACCCACAGACAGAAAGTGGTATTTGTAAACTACAAATAGTCAACTGATTAAAAATATCTCCTCCATGAAATATTGTATTGATATAATTTCTTAACCTTTCATCAGGTAGCGGCCTGTTTGGACTGGTGGTGGCTCCCAAGGCTGTCCGGTGCCTCTGCAGTTGCTAGGGAAACACTGGGTAGCTCAGAGGTGTGCAGCCCTTGCCATTGTTCTGCTGTCATTCACCTGCACGGTGACATCATTTGGGATTTATAAACATTTATGCTGGTTTTGTGTTTTCAGAAGAACAATTATGGATTGAATAGTTTGTTCTGCAGGCTGTCTCCAGGGTATGCACATCAAAGAAATAAAAATTAACCTGGTCAGAATGCAAAATCTTAAAGTGATTCTGAACCTACTACACTTCCCAGCTTCTATTAATACGCAAAATTTACACTCTTCCTCGACTTTATCTCCTTTAAGCTATGGTATTTCCTTGAAAGTTTTGGGAGGGAGATTTTGGTGCTAATCTTTCCCGCCACTGTCCTCTGGGCTTTTTTAAAATGTGCTTTATCAGCTCCTGAGATGCTGAACACAAAACTTCAGCCTCATCAATGATAAACCAGGGAGGAAGGATTCCTTCCTCGACTTGCAGGGAATATTTTCATTTATATTTACAGGCTGTGTTTTGGGTTTTTTCCTCAAAAGATGGCATTGCTAACTGATGCTCAGCTTTTGACTTTCTATAGACCTGTAAGTCTTTCCGCAGAATTTGCCACCATTTTGACAGTGAACCACTGTAAGCCAGTTTTTAATTCCCACTCTGCTGCAGTATATTTATCAAGATTAAAATATTTTACTGAATTACCTACAGAAATGTGATCAAAGAAATGGTTAACTGTAGTGCAAATATGAAACAAAAACCAATGGCTTATCTCTTTGTTACCCTAACCCAGGATGTTTCCCTTAAAAAAAGAAGAAAATAAGAAAACCGTAGCATTCAAAAGTGATTTCAAAAGCTTTACACAGGTTAAGAGAGAATGTCAAAAGGGAGAAATTGACCCTAAATGCAGGTGTCTTAACCTCATGTTTTCAAGTAAGACTCCACTATAAAATGAGAAGTATTGGGAGTGCAATTCACCTTATCCTAATGTAGAAACTTGGCTCACATGATGTCATCTACATTCCAAGAACTTAAATTTTAGGCATTTATACCTGAAATCATGTCCTACGACTGTCATTCTCTCTATCTCTGTCTACAATCTCTCCACAAAGCCTGTTCCCTAGTCACAGAAGGAAGTTAAATTGATTTGTCATACAGAAGATCTCAGACCTGCTGAGTTGAAAGGTGGGATTCTCTTTCTTAATATCCAATCCTGTTCCCTGAGAATGCCAGGCAAACTATTCCAACAGCAAGCCAAAAAAAAAAATTGGAACAGAAGTGCCATGAGCTGATGTGTTTTTATTCACCCCCATTCTTTTCATGAAAGACTTTTCCTTTTGTTCAAATCTGGAACAATCTCCAATGCAGATGCAAAGAGGGGCAGTGTGAAGAAAGAGAAGAAGGTTGGAGAATGGAGAAATGTAAATCCCCAGTTAACCCTCTTCTCTGATTAGTGTTACTGGAAGGAGGAAGAAGAGGGAAGAAGCAGTGTAGGTAGAAGCAGGAAGCAGAAATTATCACCTCAGCTGGAATTCAGTTCCATTAACCATTAGCTGAGAAGAGAATCCAGGTTTCTACCTTGGCTGGAGGAGCTCTCCACAGCCACTGAAAGAGTGAAAACATGGGCCTCAACACAGTTGTGTCTCCGAAGTGTAGGGATGTGACTGCACACAGCAGGACAGAACTGAGAAAAAGAACGGCATTTAAAAAACTTTATAGCTGAGTGTTTTTTCTTCAAGTATATCCATGTTAGTGTAAATCTATAGTTATTATTTGCAGCTATTTTTATAGCTAACCTGCAGTTTAAGATAATATTTTACTTGGTCTTACGCTTCAGAGATTATTACTGTGCTACCTGTTCTCCCAGTTGTGAATGGAAAATTGAGCAATGCAGAAGGAAAGCGAGAAAAATGGAGCAGATCCAGAAAGGCCAATGCCAGCAGTACAGATGAATGTGATAAATCATAAGAAGATATCTCTAAGCTTATTCACCCATTCTCTCCCACACTGATTTATACTAAAATAGTGGAAAAAGCAATGCTTGATGGATATCCTGTCTTCTTGAAAGAAAGCACTGCCTGTACAGTGTTTCTGGATGAGAGGTGCTGATATACGTCCTGTTGATCAATAACTGCTTGTTGGAAGATTGGTTTCATGCAGACACCTCAGTGCAGGTCTGTGTAGCAGGCATGTTGTTAGACCAAGTGAAGCCAAATTTCTTCACTACCTACCTTTCCCTTTCTTTTCTTTTTCTTTTTTTTTTTTTTTTTTTTTTTTCCTAGAAGACTTATCTGTTTCTTATTCATATAAAACATAATCTGCCTTCCCCATTTTGTTATATGGGTGTTTTATTTATTGCATTTATCTCACAAAACCAGGCAGGCAGCTCCTGTCTGCTCCCATTTAGTAGCTAAGAAAAGGAAGCCAACAAGAAATGAGGTCCAGTCTTGTAAAGCCAAAGTGCTCAAATCCAAACTTTTAATATTGCTGAAAACCCTCCAGGCCCCCATCAGCTTCCATCTATCTCCTGTACCTCTGAGCTGTGTGTCTGGAGTTCTTGGTCATTCTGAATTGCAGAGGTGCTCAGGGGGGGTCCCTTGCTGGTCTCATGTGCCCAGCTGTGTGGTACCTTGGGCCAGACCACATTCTTGCAGATAATCAGATCCATAAAGCAGGTACACCCAGTCAGTGAGATGGGCTACAGACTGGGACATGCTAGCTGAGACATGGACAGGGAAGAAGACTTCAGTTCACCTCACAGCTGATTTGTGGGCATTACTTAGGCATGAGATCTTCCCAATGACGAGATGGTTATTACTTCACTCGTTTGAGGTATGCCCATAGAATCATAGAATTGATTGGCTGGAAAAGACCTGTAAGATCATCAAGTCCATCTATTAACCTAATACAGCAAAGTTCACCACTAAACCATATCCCTAAGCACCACATCTACATGTCTTTTAAACACCTCCAGGGATGGGGACTCAACCACTTTCCTGGGCAGCCTCTTTCAGTGCTTGACAACCCTTTCCATGAAGAATTTTTTCCTAATACCTAGTCTAAACCTCCCCTTGAGGCCATTTCCTCTTGTTCTGTTGCTTGTTTCTCAGAAAAGAGACTGACACAGACTTCCATACGACCTCCTTTCAGGTAGCTGCAGAAAGCAATAAGGTCTCCTTTCAGCCTCCTTTTCTCCAGACTAAACAACCCCTCAGCTGGTCCTCATAAGACTCAAATCAGTGACCTTCCTTAGGGATATCTTTATTCTTATGCCCAGTGACTCTTCCCTTTAGACTCCTTCAGAGTCCAGAAGACCTTACTTCCTGATTTCCTGTTAAAATCACAACAAGAGGTAAGGAGAAGAGAAAGCTCCAACCATGCTTTATATCCCCATGAAGAAGTACCTTGGCACACACACACACCCCTAGGGATGTCTCCAAATATACAATCTCATGTTTGCCACTCCTTTGAATATATTATCTTCTCCCAGTAATGATTTCCATGAGCCCTTTGTTTAAGGGCTTGTTGTACATTAAATTTATTTTGTGTAACTTGAACTCCTAGGAGTCCCAAAACCCAGCACGCAACAGGAGCACCTGACTGGGTACATGCCAGAAAGGAAGAGAGTTGTGCAATTACTAATTATAGGATTATAAAATAATAGCACTCTAGTAGCAAAACAGCCCAATGGAAATGTCACTACTCAAAAGTTTCAACCAAAGGGCACCTTTAACTCTGCTTTGTGTTTAACTCTTAATATCCTTTTTCATATTATGGTAATTCCACAGGCAACCAGGAAGATGTGAAAAACATGTTCCCTTCCCTATGACTGATTGTGAATTTATATGCCCTAACATCAAACAGAATGACTGTATTGTATGTATAAAACAATATGCAAAATAATTCTACAATAATTAGGTTTTTGTTTAACTTTGTGCTAAAACCAGGCTGCAAGGTGCATTTCTTTCTTCATTAAATTAATTTGGACACACAGCTGAACAGAAAGTAAAGCTCTGGAGAGACTGTATGCTGAAAAGGGTCCTAAATAAATAAATAACAAATGAAACATGGTGAAATAGACCTGATATTTATCCTGAAACTCATGTTAGGTTTTTCTTCTCTTATTCCTCTCTATAGATTAATCTTTGCACCAAGCTATGCAAATAAGTCTTGTTCAGGCCCTTGGTATTCTTTCCTTTTGTCTTAGAATCGTTTTAGCTTTCTGATTGTTTGACTACATTAATGACTGTTTGCGAGACATCATTAGGACATCCCAGAATGTAGGAAAAATCAGTAGGAATAATTAAAGTTGGAAGGGAGGTCACTGAGTATGATTTGAAGAGGGAAACAGCCTCTTCTCCTTAGTAAACTGTGATAGGACCAGAAGGAATGGATGGAAGCTGCACCAGGGGATATTTAGGCTAGATGTTAGGAAACATTTTTTCACTGAGAAAGTTGTCAAGCATTGGAATGGCCCAGGACAGTGGTGGAGTTGCTATCCCTGGAGGTATTTAAAAGGAGTTTGGACCTGGTCCTTAATGACATGGTTTAGATTATGGTGTTTGTCAAAGGTTGGACTGGATGATCTTGGAGGTCTCTTCCAACCTAAAACATTCTGTGATTCTATGATTCTGTAGCTCATAGGAGGGCCAGTTAGCTCAGGCTACTCAGGGCTTGTGCAACTCACTTTTCAGTATCTCCAAGGAAGGGCATCCCACCTCCCAACCTCTCTCAGACTAAGTTTCAATGTCTGACCAGCATAATGGTGATATTTTTTTTTCCTGGTATTTAATCAGCTTCCCATGATTCAGCCTGTGCCCATTGCTCTTTTTTATGGCACTCTGCACTTCTGATAAAAGCCTGGCTCCGTCCTCTCTGCTATCTCCCACTAGGTAGGTCCAGAGAGTAATAAATAAACCTTGAGCTTTCTTTTCAGCAGGCTGAATGATCTGAGCTCCCTCCACCCCTTCTTCTATGTCCTGTGCTCCAGCCCCCTGACCATTTTGGTGACCCTGTGCTGGACTTGCTTTCTTGTACTGGGAGCCTTAAACTGAACACAGCACTCAAGATGTGGCCTTGCCAGTTCTGAGCAGAGAGGAAAGATCACCTCCCTGGACTTGCTAGCTACACCCATGCCAAGGTCCCTCTGGACAGCAGTCCTACCTTTCAACCTATTGACTGCTCCCATAGCAGAAAGTTCCAGAGTCCTCTGTCCCATTGCCTAGGTCATTAATAAAGGCATAAAACACAACTGATCCTAGAACTGAACCTTGAGGCACAACGCACACTCAAGGTCACCAGCTGTACTTTGTACCACTGTTAGATTAAAAATAAGTCTCTGAGCCCAGCAGTCCAGCCAATTTTCCATTCACTGTATCATCCACTAATCCATGCCACACTTGTTTGACAAGAAAGATATTGATGGGAATACTGTCAAGGCCTTGGTGGAGTCTATGTTTATGACGTCTGCTTCTCTCCCTTCATTCACAGAGTGAGTCACACCATCATAGAAAGTGTCTGGGCTGGAAGGGCACTGTTTGCCCTTGGTAAGTCCATGATGGCTGTTCCCAGACAACTTCCTGTCCTTCCTGTGCTTGGAAATGCCTTGAAAGAGGAATTTCTGTATCATGTCCCTAGGGACCAAGCTTGTGCTGACCAAGCTCTAGCTCCCCAGATCCTCCTTCTTGCCCTTCTTGAGGGTGGGAGTGACATTCAGGCATTGGAATGGGCTGCCCAGGGAGGTGGTGAGTTCTCCATCCCTGGAGGTTTTTAAGAAGAGACTGAATGTGGCACTCAGTGCCATGGTCTGGTGCCCACAGTGGTAGTGGATTAAGGGTTGGACTTGATGATCTCAGAGGTACTTTCCAACCCAGCTGATTCTGTGATTCTGTGTGATTTGCCTTTCTCCAGTCAGCAGGCATCTCCACTGTGACCAGTAACAGAGGATGGCCTTACAGGGACATGGCCCAGCTTCCTGAGCTCTCTAGACACCTCCCAGCTGGTTTCATGAATTTGTCTATGGCTAATTAGCCCAAACACCCACTAACTCTGTCTCCCTTTACTTTCAGCGTGGTTTCACTCCCACAGGCTCTGCTAGGAAGCTCAGACAGTCTCATAGAGGCCAGAGGGCAAACCTGACCAGTGATAAGGCAAAAAAGGCACTGAGAACCTCAGCCTTTTTTGTACTTGGGCATGAGGCCCCCATCCCCACCCAAATTGTGGTCCAGCAAGCCTACATTTTGATTAGCCTTCATTTTGCTGCAAATATACTTACAGAAACCTCTCTCGTCCTTCACATCCTTTGCTAGATTCACTTCCAAATGAGTTTTGGTTTTCCTAACCCCATCCCTGAATGCTCAGGCAATGCTTCTCTACACTTCCTGTGTATCCTATCCCTTCTTTGTTCTTCTGTGTACTCCCTTTTTGTTTCTGGTGCCTCCTTGAACTGGGATCACTATACTTGCAGAACTTCAGACCATTTTATACAGGCATCCCACTGCAAATTCATACAATCCATAGACCCTTTCCATCATAAATTCCTCTAGTAGTGAAGTTTTTTATTTGTTTTTCCATTCCTTTTCCATTTATCTCCCGCCTTAATTTCATTCTATTATTTTTAGCTCATGTCTTCATTTCCTCTAGGCCTCCTGATATTACCTCTCCTGTGATTTGTGCTTACACCACCTCCAAATTTCAAATTAATTGAATTTATTTTTTTTAAAGTAACATCAGTGTGTTCTCTTAGATCCATATTGTACTGATGTAATTGCAGGGGACTGAAAACGTGTATGTATGCAAGGCTCCAACTAAGTCCTGGTATAATTACGTTGCCTTTAGTTGGTCACACCTGGAGTTAATTTCACCTAGTTTCCAACAGTATGAACTAACTACATTTAACTGGGTACGTCAGTATTAATAAATATGTATTTTTAAAACCTTGTGATGCCATCCAATCTGATAAGTCTTTCAACAGCAGCGTTTTACTATATAGTAAAGGGTCTTGGGACAAGGCATGGAGGTCTGTATTTTCTGGTATATAATGTCTCAAGCTAACAAATGAGATTTCCCTCAATCTACCTTCTCAACAACAACAAAAAAAGAATACCACATGGCTATACCATTTATTTCTTACTTGGAGTTAATGAGGTGATTAACAGATTTGGCTAAGTTTCTCAGGGGAGAAAAAAACCAAACAATATTATTAGTGAACTATCTCCCTCTCCACCACGATTCAGTGGGTCTTTATCCTTCCTGTACCTTTGAAGGAAGGAACCTGGTACAAGGAGGTTGTCTTGTTTTCACACAGACAGGAGGGCAATGCCTGAAGCAGAAAGGGCCAGGGAATTCAGTGTAAGTTTTCTGACCATGTCACTAAATGCAGGTTTTGAGGGGAGCAGGAAGTCCAGGTTAGACCTCCTGCTTTCAAAATCCCATTTTACTGCTCTCTCACACACACCTAAACTAAAGCAAACTCTCCTTGTAATGTTGCCTACAGCTGCTATTAGTCTGACATTGGTGATTCATTCCGTTTACTCATGCAATAGCATGCACATGCATTTGAAGTGTAAATGCACTAATCTTATAAAAGCTATTATTTGATAATTTAAGGACTTATGGTCAAACAACGGATCTACAACAATTGGAATGGTAACAGACAGTGTTCTCTATGCATACAGTTCCATTTTCAAATAACCATAAATAGTGTATATAACAATGAAAGTGAAACTGCATAATGAATAAGAAAATTCAGACCTTTTGCTGTCATTTTGATAATTTCTATTTAGTATCAGGAACTAGGTGGAAGCAAACCCATACTTTCTTCCAATTTTTTTACCACAATACCAGCTCTAAAAAGGTATACAGTACAAAAGTGTGTATATTATTTCATCTTTTTGCAGGAAAGATCTTTCACTAGGTAGTATTGAACTGCTAGATAGCAATAATTTTTGCACTAAACCCACACATTTTTTCTTCTTCAGAAACACGGATCTATTTGTCTATTAATGTATATATCTATTTTGGTGTCAAACATGCAAGTCTTTTGTCCTCTCTACAGCATTTTTTCATATTCAGCCAAAACAATTGACTTTTTTTTTTTAAATAGCTTTTCAGTTTCTACATCCTTTGAGTAATCTTTAAAAATCTTTTTCACCCTAAATAAATCTTTGTACTGATAAATCAAACACCCAAGAAATAAATTTGAGGGAGGACTGGTGCAGTTTATTTCACTATTTAGGAATTATCTACATTCTAGTAAAAATATTATATTTCCCAATTACCTTACTGGGTTTTGGATTAAATGGGGAAGATCTGACTTTCTGCAAGTCCCATTTCTGAGACCTGAATCAATCTTGCAGATTTTGGCCCGAAAACAAAGGGAAGATAGAAAAAGATGAATGAAACTGAAGTTCTTAATTTTTGCAAATTATGTTTTTGCTTGTAGCAGCTGAGTCAAAACACTTTTCCAGAGACTACTTAAATCTTGTAAATAGCCTAGGTTTTTAAAATTACTGTTGTTATGGTTTTTATTAAGCTGTCTCCTTGCCAAATCGTTCATTTTACCCCTTCAATGCCCAGATCCACTTTGATTCAAGCTTCTTAACAGTCACTTTTTTTGTTCTCCACAGTGATTTTGGTTTGAGCACCTCTGGATTTTTGCATATGTTCATGGTATGAAAACCAGTGGACACTTGCCTTCTGTACACCACCTGCCCAAAGCTTAAGGTAACCAGTGGCAGCTCAGTGCTGGTACTATCCCACCATGCCCAGAGGGTCTCCCAGCTCCAGTCAGAAGAATGTCTGGGACCTTAACGATCCTGTGAAAAAAATGCTTGAGGTTAGAAAGCAGAGGTCTCTCCGGGCTCTCTGCATTCCCCACCCACCGGAGAAGCAGCTCCTCTCACTGAAGCAAGTGGTTGCCCAAGTGGAGGGCACCTCGGGGCAGTGCCCCAACAAGGGGCCCTCGGCTCAGAGACTCTGTTTGCTCTTAGAAATTTCGGTTCTTAAAACTGATAGCCGGGGCCACGTTGCAGGTATTAACTGTACTTCACCTGTGTGGCAATCAAGGGCAAAAATGTGCCTTTGCAATCTTAAACTTGTGCTTTTAAGCAAGATGTTCCACCAGATTAAGTGCAAGAGGAAACAGTCAGTGACAAGCTATGCGTGCTTGTCCAGGCTGAGCTATGTGAGGTCAGCCTTTGTTGATGAGGATGAAGGTACACTCTATTCCTTTAAAAATGGGATACCTTACTAAGGGAACAATGGAAAAACAAACTGGATTTTGAAGGGGCTGGCTATGGCTACTTATTTTCGATACGCTACTTTTGCCATTTGAGTACAGTCTGTGAGAAGCTGAGCACTCGTAGTTATATAGCTGGTCATATGAATAACCTCTAGGATTTAATGTTAAAATGTTTTTATGTAGTAATAAAAGTGGACTTGGCAGAAGTCCACAACAAAACAGAAGGGAAGAGGGCTCTGAAACCCTCTCTCTAACTGACTCAGAGAGAAAGTTTCCTTTCTCTTGTGTTAATAGAAAAAGCCTGAAGTCATTGAAGACAAACTAGTTCTCACACTTGTAGGAGAAGTAAAATGAAATAATAACAGAGCAAGCTACCAAAGCCTCAGTTCTCATGGTAGATTTTGGTAAGGGAAGGAAACAAAGCAGCAGATAATAGTCAGAAGGCATGAATAGAGAATACTCTTTTTTGTTTTTTTTTTTAATCTACCAACCAGGATGGGCTGGGAAAGAAGGAAAGGGGAGGGCAGAACCTTTCATGAATTGCAGGCTGTAGCTTGGACCCACTGATTTTTACAATATATCAGTACTTTTCCCAAGGCCATAACTTCTCAATTTACACACAGCTCCCTTTTCAATCCACTTAGTTGCAGGGTCCTGAAGGACTTGAGGCATGTAGAAATCCCTGCCTTTTATTTAAAAAACCCAAACCTTTGTAGCCCCCTTATTAATCCTTGTTACCCAAGGAAGGTCTCAATCCACAAGCTATTTGTAGCTTGTCAGGTCAGTGTTTCTCAGTGGTCTGAAGGAACTGCTGACCACAAGGTTTGATGCAGTGATGGTCAGAGGTCGCCCCTGGCCCCACTGATACCAACTGGTCAATCCTGGAGGCCTACAAATACGTCAAACCTTTTTATTTTCTGCCTCAGTTTTCAAAAAGAGAACAGCAGAAAATGCAGTTGGCTCCTCTCCCATGGGATTCCACAGGAAAACCTAGGCATGCATCCTGTAAATTCAGTTAGGAATAAGAGAACACTACTTACAGTGCAGTGGATTTTAGGGGTTAATATTTACACATGTACTATTTCAACTTGAATAACAAAGGCAGTCAGTGGTGGGGCATGAACAGGATTTGATGTGTACTGTGGTGTGTGCAATGCTACATTAGATCTGAGTTCTTCTAGTTCCTCCTAAGGAATGCATGACATTAAAAAACCTAAAGAACAAACGTGTGCAGGCATCAGTGGTACATGTCCTAGCATCTCACACCTTGGACAAAAGCGTCTGAGGAAAACCTTTACAAAATTGTCTTCTGCAACCTTGAGTTTTGTTTTGCAGAATAGGTAAGATATGCACTAGTTTCTAAAGCACAGAAGATCACATGCTAGTTTTAGACTCCCTAACCCACATGAAAAATACCAGAAAAAAATCTATCATATGACACAAAATATCTGTCTATTTGTTTTTTTTCCCACACAGCTTTACTGAAACAAGTCGTGCAAGTCATCTTGTGGCAGGCTGCTTTATGCAATACTTCATTAAATGTCAAATGGAAATGTTTCTACATCCCATTTTTTCTGAAGTCAGCGCACTCCTAGAGTGAAAAGACCATTCCAAATCTGCCCCTTTCAGACTGATAGAGCCAGGTTGCCATCCCAAGAGCATATCATAGAATCATAGAATCATAGAATCGACTGGGTTGGAAGGGACCTCAGAGATCATCAAGTCCAACCTTTGATCCACTACTGCTGCAGTTACCAGACCATGGCACTGAGTGCCACATCCAGTCTCTTTTTAAATATCTCCAGGGATGGAGAATCCACTACTTCCCGGGGCAGCCCATTCCAATGCCTGATCACCTTTGCGGTGACATCTGTCCATCAGTCAGTCTCTGGAGAATGTGGAAGATTTTTTTGTAGTGAACTCTTTATCCTCTATCCCAAACCATCCTGCAGGCGCCCTATTCCCTAATTTCACCCTTGTATGGTACTTCGAGTTCACACGGTCTGGGACGAACCCAACCTAAGGACACATATGATACAGGCATTGTCACAGAGTCAGCATTGCTCTGCCCTGCAAAAAAATTAATATTTTTATTCAGCAGCCCAGGACAAATAAATATTTTTATTCAGCAGCTCCAGTCACTCTGGAGCCTTCTCTTCTCCAGGCTGAACAACCCTAACTCTATCATCCTGTCTTCATAACAGAGATATTCCAGCTCTCAGGATCAACTTCGTGGGCCTCCTCTGGACTTGTTCCAACACCTCTGTGTCCTTCTTTTGTTGGGGGCTTCAGAACTGGACACCATACTTGAAGTGAGGTCTCACAGAAGCAGAGTAGAGCAGAAGAATATCCTCTCCAGACCATGAAACTTTTTTTTTTTTTTTTGTAGTGGCATTTTTCATGTAGTCTGCCACTGCAGCCATGGAAAACATCACAACATGAGATGGACCATCTATAAATGCCTGCGGAGAAAGAGAGAAACGTACCTGTGTCTTTAGCCTGAGGAACTGGGCTGAGAAACAAGACAACCTCTCTGACCAGTGCCAGGCTGTACTTGGCAGTCCCTTCAGAGCTTGGACATTGGCTAGTAGTGCATTTGAGCAGGCTGAAGCCCTTGTTTTCCTGTGAATGCAGAACAGTCATCAGGCACTACAGGTAGGAGTCACAGCGCTGTAGGTGACCACATCACTTCAGTAAGTGGAAGAATACTAAGAACAAGATTTCAGACTTAATTGTGGACTTCTACACACCAGATAGCACTTGTGAGGAGAAGAATTTCAGGTCTCTTCATTGGGACAGGGGTCATAATGCACCTGACTTTTCCCAGCTGCTTTGGTAACTTCTTAAGATGGCTGTGAGTTTATGTCAAACTGGCACATGGTATTGACATTCCTGAAGAAGATGGAGAGCAAGCCCAAGGACGAATGGAGATGCCAGCTCCACACTTGTCCTCAGACTAAACATAGATGTTGACTTCTGGAAATGATTCTCAAAAAGCCTAACAGGCTTTACAGTATATATCTCACCTTTAGCTTGAGGTTTTCTGGGTGCAGTAATGAAAACACTGGCAAAGTTTCCACACAAATAGACTGAGTACTGTGACTGCACCAGGAAGGAGAAACAGCTCCTTCTTGGTTTGACATGGATTTATAGTCCTGGACAGCTTGGCTATTTTGGTTTTGCAGGCAAGGTTTCAGTAGGTCACGTAAGGTATTTGATGAAGTTCTCCTATGCTCACCTATGAGCTGACATAAGCCTGCACTGACCACACAAGGTGAGGGAGCATAGGGGAAAGCTCTTGGTTCCAGGCTTAATGTCTAACTAACTTCAAGCTTTCCCACAAACTCTTCCATTGGCTAAGCTTGACTTTTTACAGATCCACCATGCTTAAACTAAGATAGAACATATTCAAATACCTTTGTGTTAAAAAGAAACCTCTAGCATAGGTTTAGTTTTCTTATGGGCAGACACTCCTAGGACAGAGTGGGGGCAAATCCCATCAAAGCCTGTGACATTTCCTAAGCTGGTTAGCAGCAGTTAGAACATTGCTGCACATTGTGCCTCTCTAATATCTTTCAGCATATATTTTATAGTTCAGTCAGAACATCCTACAGGTACAGAACCTGTGTGTGGTAACCAGTCACCCCGAGTGGCTCAGTCAGCAGCTTTTGTTCATTTTATGGGAAAGCCAGGAAGGAAAATCAAGTTTCTGATCCACAACCCCACTAGACAATATCCTCAACAGAAGGTGTTTGGCAACAGTGCTGCCCCTGAGGGACAGAAACCCTGGCCTGAGAACAGTATGTGCTGTGAGGACCTTAGTCTTGTGCATAAGAAAAAAAGCACACTTCAAGCACTTGCTGGAATAAATTGCTTCAGTGGATATCCACAGTTACCAGGTAGCAGCTGAACTGGGCAGTCTGGAGAGAGTAACTTTAAAAAAAGCTTCAATGTTTTTGTGGACATTCGACCAGAAATAAGTAAAAAAAAAAAAAAAAAAAAAGAGAGAGAACATAGGAAGAATCAGAAACAAGTAAAGTGCCCCTCAACTTTCCCTTTTGGCCCTACAGATCAGTGACCAGCACAGTGACTTTGTGGAGAGGCCCTGTGGAGCACAGCCACAAAAGCTGATTCACACTATGCAACCAGTTTCCTATGAAGATGGCTGAAATGCTCGGGGTTTGTGCATCACAGCAACCTTTTTCTGAAAATCTCACCAAAGAGGATATCTGCTTGCAGGCTTTAAACCAATCTGTGGCCAAGCATGGTTCTACAGGTCCTGCTATTAAGGCAGACTCAATCTTTCAGGCACCCCTGAGAGAGATGCACAGCTTTTCTCTTTAATCTTCTCTTTTTATGCTTGCTTTCCTTTTATTCAGGTGATGGGAAAGCAATTGGGACACCTCCCAATTTCAAGAATACTCTGAAAAAATGCCAGTGTTATGGGTGTTATCCCATAACAGCAGTGACACACTACCTGCCTTTCACTTCATGAATTTAGCTTTGGTTATATGCTATGAACACAACAACATCTACAAAAATGGACACACTAGTTTCTGGGGTGTTTCACAGGACTGCTCACCTTCTGCAAGGGGACACTGGATGCCCCCAGGACAACAGGATATGAAAAATTCCTAGATGGAAACAGAGAACTCTTGCCCCCTGGGAGGGAGAGGCTGGTTAGGAGATATAGATCTGACCTTTGCAGAGCTTTGCAAGGTTGCTTTCCTCTGAACTACCAACTCTTTCTGGATCACTGTATGCTTGCATATCAGGTCTGAGAGCAGGAGACACTACACTGTTAATAAGTACTTGGACCATTAGCCTACCCTTATTTTAGCTTATACTATATGTCACAGCAGGATGGTCCATATGGTGCCTACGCTGCTCCAGGAGATGCAGACTAAGCCCTCCACCCTCAGCCTGCTGGGTATGGGTCTTGTCTTCCATTTGGTTACTTCTGGGCAGCCTACACTCGGGTTTATCAGATTAGTCTGGGTAAGTAGATGGACAGATACACAACCCTAACTTACTGGGCTTGCACCACCAGTCCTTCCTGGCTATAAAGGCTGATTTGTGTGCGGATGCCCTCCAGGCATTACCCCTCCTTCACGTGAAAAGCAGACTAACCTCAGCCCATTGAAATAATTTTGGCTAGCCTACTTTCTTCCTACAGAAGGGAGCATCTGAAGAAGCTGTTAAAGTGATTACTGCTGCTCCTTCTGGGAGCCCTTTGGTGCCTTCATAAAGAAATGCTGGCACTAGGCTACTCTGTTCACATGCAAATGTGTGAAATCTTACCACACTTAAAACCTGCTTTTCTTGCCCCATTCCTGGCAGATAGCCTGAGCATCTCATCTAGGCAACAGTTTAGGCAGAGAGCCCTAATGCTCCTAAAACTATAGGACAAGATTCTCCCTCTCTCATGGGACAGGAGGTATGCTCTTTCATGCTCTCACTGTTTGTTGTTTGGTGTTTTTTGGTTTTATTTTGGTTTTGTACCTTTTGCTGCTACAATATTTGGATAAGGGCAGGCGACTTGCCTTCAAAATACACTATTCTGGGTGCAATGGATGCAGGAGACCCTGTGGACTCCTTGAAGTCCTTTTATAAGTCAGTAATTCTGAATGTTTGAAGGTCAATCGGCTTGTGCTGAATTAAATTACTAAAGTGCATCTGGGGTAACTTTAGCATATCTAACACAAAAATTCCAAGTCTTCTTAGATAGGGTTCAAAGAGGTCTACTTTTTGCTGAAGTAGAGGCACTCTCCTAAATGACCCTTGGGGGACACATAATGGGCTGCTAAAGGCCTGGCTGTTTTGTGGATTCTTTGCCTTGAGGTCATCTAACAGTTCCCAACACTTACAGGGTAAATTCCTCTCTCAAGTCTCAACTCTAATCTCTGTAAGGATACCAGGAAAATCGTATTTTCTAGGTGGAATCCTACAATTCTTGTTTTAAGTTCAGCCCAGTGTTAAAAGACTGCATGTTGACTTGGCTTTTCTAACAAATCTGACTGGTATCAAGACACATGAATAAGAACAAGATAGCTTTATAATTTTAAAAGGATTATTTTATCTTTATAAGTCTTAGGAAATACACATTTAAAACCTCTATATGTTATCTAGCTCACCCAAAGGCAGCCAACATCTATGTCATGCACTGAGGTGTTCACCTTGGTTTCTGCTGCGCTTTGAGAGATTATCAGATCAACCCACTACCCTTTGAATTATTTTCCAAGGGATGAACCTTCATCTGTTTACCAGTTGGCCCTCCCAGTTTCTGTGCTGGCACTCTCTTGATAAGCCAGTCACAGAATCACAGAATTACTGAGGCTGGAAAATACCTCTGAGATCATCAAGCCCAGCCTCTGACCTAACACTACCTACCGAATGGGCTAGACTATGGCACTGAGTGCCACATCCAGCCTTCCTTAAACATCTCCAGGGATGGTGACTCCACCTCTTCTCCCCAGGAACAAGCCCGGAGAGCTCAGGAAGCAGCAGGACCCAAAAGCACCAAGCTCTTGCATCACTTCTGAAGAACTGGCTCATTCCTGAGAAGCAGTTTGAAGTTACAACTCTCTATCTCCCTCCCTGATTCAGCACAGCTGTAGGAGATTAACTCCTTGTTTTCATACAGTAGGCATCTTGCAGCACCCACGATGTGTTCAAAGATGTGAAAACTCTCTTTATCAGACTGGAGTAGTTCAGTAGAACTAAGCTGACAGGGAAAAGGGCAGCAACAGAAGATGAGGAAATAAAACAATGTTTTCAGTTACTGTATAGATAATATTAATAGTTGTGATGTGTACGCAGAAACAAGTTGAAATTAAAGAGAGACATTACTAAAGGGGCAAAGTTAATGAAAATTACTAAATAAATTATCATTAGATATTTACAGTGTGCCTCCAACAAAATATAAATAAGAGACGATGGTCTCGAAGTAGAGTTTAAAATAATAGAATAGGAAATGGAAATACCACTCCCCCCAGAAAATTACAACCCAGTTGATTCAGATACTTTTTATCTATGGGATTAGGTAGCAAAATAATGGCAAGGGGAAAAAAAAAAAAAAAAAAAAAAAAACAAAAAAAAAAAAAAAGAAAAAAAAAAAAAAAAAGGAAAAAAAAACCCAAACCAACAACAACAAAACAAATGCAATATTAATCCAGTCCAGATATAGGAACATCTTGTCTCACAGACAATGTTTTTAGTCTTTAAGGAAATGTTCTCTCAGTATTCCATGTATTCCTGGATGATGCAGTACTTGTATCTCTGCAGGAACATCTATGCAGTCAATAGCAACAGCGTTATGGAGGATGAGATATCAATTAACACTATTAGTGTGGGGATGCTCTGCATACTGTAGGACTAATTGAACAGAATTGTGCAAAAAGTGGAATCTACCTCCAAATATAGAAAGGCAGAAAATAGTTGTTCAAATGTTATGAAAAGATTGGAAGGAAGGGAAATTTAGTCTGGTGTAACAGGCACATGAGCAAAATGGCAGAAGAAACTCTGGGAACATGGAAGATTGCCCCAGACAGGACTTTTTTTCATGGGAAATTGAACTGAGTAACCTAATTTTTCATGCATTTTACCTACATAGCTTCTCTTTAGCTAAGAAGAATATGCAGTCTGAAATCTTGTTTAGTAAAACTACATTAGAGTTTTTCATAAAGCAAAATGACTGCTTACTTTGGAAATTTTCAAGACAAAAATGTTGCAGGAAAATACAGATGGGTGGGAAACAACTAAACTTTCAAGTATTTATAGCTGCATGCAGACAACCTCAAAGCAACCTGACGTTTGATTAGTAAATTATTGCAAAGATACTTATTTAATATTTAAAAGAAAATCAGGGCAGGAAAATTAGATTTCCAAGTACTTAAAATATTTACTAGTTCCTGCAGCATGTATATTTTTCAAAAATAATATGGTGTACCTACCATAGGTTTTTTATATGTTATTATTTCAGTTCTAGCAATCATGTGACTCTGATGGTGCTAGAGGTGGGAAAAAAACATTCAAGTTCAGCCACATGTTAATAAAATTAAGCACCAGTTGTTCTATTACCTGACCTCCATCTAAGCTGTCTATTCTGTCTTTTTTTTTCTTCAAAACCTATGCAAACAGGTAACAAGATAATATTTGCAAAGAAGCTCTATAAACCTCATTTGGAGAATTAATATTAGTAGTACAGTGTTGAAATCTAAAGCATAAGATTTCTCAGATGGGATATTTATGGAAATACTAATATCCCAAGATCGTTTTCTACAGTGTACATGCAATGCTGTCTAAGTGGTTTTTATTGAACCTGTACTTCGGACAGTTTTAAGCAAAACAGCAGTAAAGATGCCAGCCCTAGCTGAATGCTTGTTTTATGGGAACTGTTGCTGTTGTTACCACAAAAGTATTTGGGAAAATACGTCCATCACCAGCAGAAACCTGTATAAACCAGCCTGTACTCCTTTCTCAGCATGGGTTCAGATTACCTTCTGAAAATTACTCATGGAGTGGTTGTACAGGAGTTTGATAACCTATGGTCCAATCAGTCCCAGAGCAAACAAGTGCTCCCAGCCAGCTTCCTATAATTTCAAATGAAGCTTTGACGTGTTTAAATGTGGTTGGGATTTGATCCCAAAGGAGTTAAAGAACTAGTAATAAGAAGTTCGGTGAACAAGAAATTAAACTAACATTGGAATTTCCTATTAAAAAATTTACTTGCTTAATTCCAAAGCGTTGACAATTACGTGAAGGTAGAATTAAAGCATCAATCTTTTATCTCCTGGAGGAAAATCGTAGTGCGGCAGCTCTCATTTACTCACCAGAAAGGATCTGTTTTCTCATGCCACCTTCTTTAAAGATAAGAAGTATTTTGGCCTTTTTTTATTTGCACCTTCAAACACAAGACCTCTTTACCTAGTCAGTAGGCAAGCAGAGTTCTTTCTTAAGGAGTTAATGTAGCCACTGAAGCAGAACAAACCAGTGAAGAGAGTCAGACCTAAATTAAGAACAATGAAGTAAGATGAGGAAATATTAATGTATTAAATATGAAGAAATATTAATATTAATGTCTAAAATAGACATTAATGAGGAAAATGTCATAAGAGTCATAAGAGTGCAAAGTGTGTGATGTTCTACTACTGTTTAGTAAGTTTTATATTGAGATGTGAACTAGAGGTAACTGTGATTTGGAAATAATTTCTAAAATCACCATTTTTTCTCCACTCTAAAATATATTCATGTTGCAAATAGGACTTAAGTTAGCCACTTAAATTAACATTTTAATAAAGTCAAGAAAAATTACTGACCATAGTGGAGTCAAAATGTAAAATCTTGCCTTACTCACATCCATAATATTATCCTGTGAAAAGTTATGGACAATTCATGTATTTTTCCATGTTCCCATGGAAAACACAGCTTCCTGAATGTTAAGGAATGGCAAAAGTCCCCTCGTTTGGAGTGTTTGTTCAGAAGCACAATGACAGAAACTGAAATCCTACCTTTGCATATGTGAATAGCACTTTCTCATAATTGCAAGTATATGTATTTTTTCCTGAGTTAATTGTTGGCTTGCTGAAGAATATAAGCATTTTCACTGGCTTAGAGCATGCCTGATCCAGTGAACTGGATCAGTGTTTTGTTTGTGACCAATTGGTGATTTACAGTTTTCTGACTTCATCTGCACAGTTTATCATGGCATTGAAACAATGTCCAATTGTTGATAAAAATCAAGTACTTATACCTGATGCAGGAACAGACCATAAAATCTTGCCTGGCGGCTGGTAAATATAATGAGGACATTTTATTGTTACCTTTTTATAACAGGTTGATCTACACATTTCCAAGCACTTTTACAAACATTTGGTTATATGTGGGAATAGCTATACTCCTCCTGAAAATGAATACCATTAATTCCCATTTTCAGGGCAGGAAATGGAAGCAGATGAAAACAAGTTTGCCAAAGTTATACAGCAAATCTGCAGCTGAAGTAGGACAGAAAGTGAAAACCCCCCCTAACACTTTAGTATTCACACAAACAAAAGGCAATTCTTTTCAGATGTGATTTATCTCTCATTATCTCATGCAGGTATTCAGAAAATTCATCTGTTCAAAAGGGCCTGTTGTTTTTGTTAGATTTCTTTTTTACTCATGTCTCATAGGATTATTACCAAAGAAATGAAAATCAATGGTTTTCCTGGATCTATAAAAAATAAGTGTTTTGTTAATATAAGATGTTATGAGTAACATCCAAAGTTTAAAAAAAAAAAGTTAATTAAAGGATTGGTTTGGAACATATGGCTCCACTAAATCAATGTTAATTTTGTCCAAGATTACAGTCAGATCTAAAACATCACTTTGGGATTTTAATTGAAGGAAAAAAAATATCTTAGGATTCATTGTGGCTTGTTTCTTTTTATTTTCCCAATCAATATTTTCCTGTACATATCAGCAAAACGGAATATATGTGATTCTAATTTCTACTTGAACACAGTTCTGTCACAGACTGTTTAAAGCCAAGGCCATAACAATTCCTTTTATGAATTCATATTCAATAAAATATTTTAAAACTAAGTCAAAATGTCAATGTATACTCTGTTTTATAATAAGAGTGAGATCAGTCTGCACCGAAACTCACATTCACTGATGCATTGTAGTTTCCTCAAGCCTGTTTGCTGGCACAACAGTAACTATAAACCTGGTTTAACTGGCTCAGTAGTTGGGATTTATGGCTGCTTTGTGTTACAAGTGCAAAACAAAGCTAACAACCAGAATAGAGGAAAACAAACAAACAAAAAAGTCCCAAATATCCGAAAAAAATCGTACAATAAAGTTCTCATTCCATTTCTGTGTCATAAGATAGCGTTATTTTAATGTGGACTGGAGATCGAATTTATAGGTCAAATTCTATTCTCATGTAGGAAAATGCAGCTGTATTTACATGATACACTCAGAAAAATCAAACAGAGCAGTACCTGGATTTTTATTCTCTCTTACTTTACAATAACAGACAAGAAACCCACTGAAACAACATACACCTGAAGGAAAGTTAAGGTCACTTATTATTGCTGATAGTTTCTTCCCTCTGGCAAAGAGCAAAGAATTTTATAAGTCTGTGCCTTTCTTTGTCTCTATACTGGAAAGCTAAAAAAAAAAAAAAGGAAAAAAAGAACCAAGAAGACCAGGGGCAATTTTTTTTTCCCCCATCTCTGAAAGGTTTGAAAGTCCTTAAAAAAGGTTCCTGAGACTTCTTTCCTGGGAAATAAGTGAGACTGTTCACAGGGACACACCTTTCTAATCTGCAGGCACGTGAGACCATCTCCTGGTTTCCAGATAACAGAGTAATTGGTTTACTGAGTTGTGTTTTTTCAGCATATTTAGTTAATACCCTAACAACAGACTACCTTCTGTTTCACGGTCAGGAAGGAAAGATGATTTTTGAAGATATCTGCCCATTTATTTTGATTTTAAAACATAACTGCAGCAGGTAAGTTTATATGTGCATATTCTTGATATTACCACCAGATGCAAATGTACTTCCAAAGGTAACATACATTTAGTTTAAGCTTCGTTATTAAATGACAAATTGAGTTCCCAGGTTTGATGTAGTTTTATGAGTGGGTGCATAACGGTAGCATCAGTCCTAAGGTGTCAAGCAGAGAGTTCTCTCGTGGCACCAATGAAAAAAAAATGCATAGAAGACTTCACCACAGTAGGGCAGGATGAAATAACGTGCTCTGAAGCTGGCTTGTGAAAATAAAGATGGTATTGAGCTGGGTGAACCAGTTCCTCATCTGCATGGGGGTTGGGTACAGGGTTTTTTCTGTCTGTTTGTTTGGGGTTTTTTTGTTTGCTTGAGTTTTTCCAATTGTGGGCTTTAGCACTGAATTTCCCTGAAGATACCACTAATTCTAGTTCTACTGGCATGGTAAAAGGAAGTCTTGTGCTGTAGTCTCAAGGTGGAAAGGACAAACTCATCCTGATGTGCTTTGAGTAAGTACTCTGCAGTTTGGTTTTAGACAGACCTTATCTTCTGCTCCCCTGGGGTTTTGAGTAGACACTAGAAACACAGGCAAATATTCAAAAGACAATGGAGCTAGTGACATGTTGGGTATTAGCAGAGTAGGAAACCAACAGTGATGACAAAGTGCTGTAAAAACAAAGTGAGTTGTGATTAATGGGTGGCCAGAGCTGCCTAAAAGAAAAGTAAAGGAGGTGTCATACAAAGCCAAAGGTATCGTGTGATATATCGTGGTAGGGGACACTGGGCACTTAAAACGATCAGTTTAGTTTACATGCTGAAACTCCTGTATATAAAAATATTAACTTGTACACCTGGAAAAGCAACATAATCAAACAGACCACCCAAATAATCTTCTCCTAGTCTGCATACTCATAAATATGAGGGAAGAAGTAGTTCATCAAACATTTAACTGTTAAGTGAGAGAAAGATGTTTGGAGTAAGTGCTGACACAACCAGCATTAGGCCAGGTCACAGTGAGGTTCTCAAAGACCTGGAATTCTGGGAAGTGAACTCTGGGATCCATCAAGAGGAAGTGCTCCCCAGAAGAGAACCAGAGAACTCACCTGCCTCCAACTCTGCCAAATAAATAAATAAATAAATAAAAATCAATCAGCCATCCTGAAACACAAAACCCTGCCCTTATATCTCCATTAGAGATTGCTAATAATCAATTAATACAATTAATTCATTAAAATTAATAAAATGAATTAATAAAATTAATAAAATTAATCAGCATCCTGCTATGCAGAAGCCCTCGACTAGAAAAGACAAGCTGAGCAGACCTGGCAGCTTCTGCTGCCAAGAGGAGGCAGTGTCCCCCTCCCCACCTCCACCTCCTCCACCTCCCCCGCCTCCCCGCTCCAGCTCTCCTGTTCCTTTGACCTTTGTTAGCAAGCTGAGTTAACCTTGGGGAATATTAACCCAGTTAGGGGAAGAAAAAAAAAAAAAAGCTTTTAACACTTTAGAGCTCTGAAAGGCCAACCCTTCAGTGATCCCGATACCAGCCTGAGGAAGCGAGGGAAGAACTGGGGGAAAGAGGATGGGATTGCACTGTTCACTGCCCAGCTGGGCCCCCTCCGAGAAGAAAAGGTGTTAACAGGGGTAATCAGCGAGTTGCTGGCTGCTGCCCAGATCTTCAAGACTGTAACTAAGCAGAGAGCCATTCGTTTTAGTGGAGCTGAACTAAATCCCATCCCCACCCCCTGCCAGGTCTGGTAATGTTTAGTAGTGCACCAAGAAAGCTGGGCCCTCATAAAGAGTTTTAAACCTCTCTGGCAGAGGAGGACACTCAGCACAGCATGTTTGTTACCTGTTGCTGTGTCCTTCTGTTTTTAATGCCTGACTTGATGTAATTAATATCTTAGAACATACAGACATCAACTTACAGAGGAACCAACCTATGTATTTTACATCATTTCCCTTTCTCCTTATCTGTAGCCATTGTGCAAGACATTTGGGTTAATCCGAAATGACATCCAGCATATTTGTAAGCTAAAAATAAATAACTTTTTGAAACACAGATTGTTAGCAATACTAATAGCTGTGTAAGCTTGGTCTTGAAAGAGGAAGTAAACATCATCAGTACAGGAGTATATATCCTCCAAACGGCTTTAAAAAAACCAAATACATGAATTTCCGAAGTAGAGAATTGCTCGGGTTATTCTCTATGAGAGAACTGATTTCAAAGGATCTCTCATAATGGCCATGATGTCAAATGACAATTTGGAGGGCCATTTCTCTCCATTTTGGTGAGGAAACTTAAAAGGGAAACTTTTCAACTGACTCAAATCTAAAATACCTCTAAGCTCTGAAGTCTACTGATGGAGCTACTGCAAAGGAAAGACGAGGACATGCCACACAGGTGGACATGTTTGCAAACCACAGAAGGTGACCATGCAGTTTGGTTGTTACTTGGAAATGTTATATATTTTTACTTTAGTTTAAATTTGAGGTCCAGTTCCTGCAACCGAATCCATACTGAAAAATTACTGAAAAATGTATCATTGATTCCTTTTGGGGTGGGAGCACAAGTAAAAGTTGCCTGACATAAAAGTTCAGCTGAAAAGCCTATGCTAAAGTTTAGAGATGTTTCAGCCAATACTCCTAATGATTTTGTATTAAGGGCACAGAAAAGACATGGTTCCCTTTGAATAAATACAGAGAGATGGAAAAATACGATATTGGCTTCTTGGGGCACGTGATGTAATTCCTTGATATGCATTTGGAAATATCAGCAAGCCCCAAACACTTCTCATGCCAAACTTGTGTGCTTTGCCTTACCTGTAATCTCCTTTCAGAGATGTTAAGTGTGGCATGCAGCAATATTGTAGCCAATTTGGAGCTGTTATTAATAGTCGGTGGAATTTCTTCTAAGAACTATGTACTTTTCCACTCCATAGCCTGAAGTTTTGGGACATAAGTGGAATTTTTTTGCAGTGGAGCTCAGTTTTGAAAGAGAAAGACCACACTCATCTGTAAATCAGATTTACAAGTCACTATAGCATCTATAAATAACGCAACAATTTGCAGTAATTTTTCAGAGTGCTGCTTTATTAAATGACCCTAAAAGGCAAAGGAAGTAATTTCCCTGGGATGGGTATTTTACAAGCAACCTTTATCACCTCCTGACCTGCCCTGCTCAGGGAAGTACCGTGGCTTCTTACTAGCATATAACAACACCCTGCAATGCAGGGTAATGACGACTGACGTGGAAGTTCAAAAAACAGGCACGGCCCCCCCACCCCAGCACACTTAGACTATTACAGCACCAGCAAAACCTGGGAGGGGTCCCCCCAGAGGAGCTGCGGCAGCTCCTCCCCCGGGGGCCACCTTACACCGGGAAGCCGCGGGGCCGTCCCGGGGCTCCCTTTGCTTCCCTTCCTTTCCCTCGTTTGTTGAGCAAACGTCCGTGGGGGGGAGGAGGAAGAGGGCGGGAGCAAGGGGGAACCCCGATACTCGCGTCCGGGCAGAGCACACCAGCCCTGCCCCTCTCTCACCGCCGGCGGGGCTCTTGGGCGCCGCCCCCACCCCCGGGCTGGACCCGCGGTGTCTCTCGGGTGCGGGCAGCGCCCTCCTCCCCCTCGGCGGCGGGAGGAAGGGGCCGGGCGACGCATCCACCTGGTGGCACCTGCCCCTTCCCCGCCGCTCCCCCCGCCGGGTGACTCCTCCCCGCTCGCAGCGACTGCTCCCGGTTCGGTGCGCCGCATCCCGTCCCGTCCCGGCTCCGTTCCGTTCCGGCAGGCTCAGACCCAGGTAACCGCAGCGCTTCCCACCGCCCAGCCCGGGCCCTTCGCCCATCACAGATTCTACTCTGAGGGGAGCGGAGTTACCTCCGGGCCCGGGCAGCTCCCGGTTGGCACCGGCTCCACGGGGACCCGTCCCGGCCGCTCCGAGTCGCACCTCTGACTTTTGACTTTAATTAAAAAACTTTGTTTTGGGAGGGGGTGCGGAGGGACCCCGGAGGTATCTGAATATCCCCGTCCCGCGGAGGTAGGGGGCTGCGTCCCCGTCGAGGCGGGTGGGGGTCGGTGCGGTGGCCAGCGCGGAAAGCCCCCCGGGCCCTCCCGGGGCTGGAGGCGGTGTCTGCCGAGAGCGACGAGGGGAAGCGCCGGCTGAATAAAACCGAGGGGACACGTAAGCTCGCCCCTTTCGTCGGTGATTCTGTCTGCTGTGCCCGGCTGCACCCTTTCTGCGGTCGGTTTCTCCGCCGGTGGGTGCAGCAGGAGGAAAAAGTTGCGCTTCGGAGCGGAGCGATGGGTAGGGCAAAGATGGGAGGTGAATTAATTAGCACAGGAGAGGTGAATGGGTGTCGCCGAGCGAATAGCGCGATCCGACTAAGTGTAGGAGCCGAGGTGCGGAGGTGGTCGATGCATGCCAAGGCTCTCCCACCTCCTGCTTGTAGAGGTGGAGGTTGTCCATTCCTTGCCCCTGTGATGAAGGGAGAGGAGGAGACACTTGTTTCAAGGTCAGAGAGCGAGTAGCCAGTCATATGGAGAATAAACTTGACCAGCATCTTTTTGTGGGGCCTCTTTGTTGTGTATTAAAGCCACGACTGCTGCTTTTTTTTTTTTTTTTTTGCAGAAGAGCTAATTTCTGTTTACAGTGGTCACAACTTGTGATTTTGGAAGCGTAACTTTGTTCATAGTGCGTCTTCTTGCGGGAGCCATATTGAAATTTCTTGGCCTAAGCTTTAAATGCTGAAAGCCACCCCGCTCTGCACCTCCACACAGGTGGCTTAACTGATGATGATACCTTACTTGGACCTCGAATTCCACTTCAGGTTTCTGGGTGGGTGGGTGTTGGTGAATTTAAGGGAGCATTCTCACATCATGCCTTTGTCCTAAGTAGCCTTGTTTGTCTTGAGTAAATTGACACAAATGGTTTTAGATCTTCAGAAAGAGCCGAAGGAAGCAGTCCCACCTCTGCAGGATGGTTTACATCTACAAAGGCAGTGTTAGCTGGGGGAGGAGGTGGATGTTGTGTGTGGCATAGATCAATTAAACTTGGAAGTGATCGCTGTTGTGGCTGTAACCTGCAGATATTAATATAAATGTGGACCAAGGTAAATTTTGATGTTGAAGTGGGACTTGACACGTGGTCTCCTTTCATTCTTAAAAATTACACTGGTACATAGGAAAGTCAGCCTAGAGCAAATCTATCGTGGTAGTCTAGCCTAAAATTTAAGTTAGTTAAAAGTGTGTTTCTGGATGTTGATGGCAAAATGAAGTGAAACTGTATTCTAGGAATATTTCTCTTGAAGGTGTTACTCCTGGAAATACAGGCTCTTTCTTCTGTGTCAATCAAGGGTGTGTCCATACTGAGTAGTTCCAGTATAATGATGGTGGGCTCAGTGTGTCCATGCCACTGAATCAGTACTTCTTCCATGTCCTTGATACGTGGATCCCTAAACCTGTCTCTGTCAATACAAGCTTCCCTGTGGAGTGATATCAAACCTCCTGCCAGCAGGCTTGCTTTTCTTTCTTATCTACTGTAGACCCCTTGGAAATGGTTTACAGCTCATTGGGATCTGTGGTTCAGAGGCTGAAAACAGCTGACCTGGAGAAGCATCTCCTGGTCATGACCTGGAAAGGTGATTTGTTAACATTGTGAGGTTTTTATCTTTCTGCTGAGTGTGGTACCTGCTGGTATCAATACTGTATAGCATACAGTGTATGTACCATACTGTATATTCATACAGTATTCATTTGCAACTCAAATATGGTAAACAAAGGTTTTTTCCTTGTCAGAGACTTTCGCTGATGTAGACAGAAAGTTAAATTTTACTTTGAGAAGCTGAGATTATTTGCTTCTGCCATGGAAGAAGAAGGGTAGAGGTAGAACTGGGAATGTAACCTGGGGGAAGGAAGTATCCAAATGCCAGGTTGGCTGTTGCTGCATCCTCTAACAACACCGTGATCTGTGCAGAAGAAGTGCTGTGGGCAGTGACTGCCTTGGCAGTTGTCGACCAACAGGTCCATCTTCTACCATGCCAGCAAATCTGGTTCTTCTGGGTTGTTGGACCTTTCTGTTTCAGAAATGGCTTTCTTTTTAAGGTCTTATGCCCTTGTCAACTTAGCTAGACATTGTGCTTTATGTGTGTATGTATGTGATTTACCTGTGACAGGCAGAGAAGACAAATAGATCATTATTTGTAAAATGCAGCAAATGAGCTCAGAGCTTTTTAATGCTGTGGGTTTTTTCTAATATGGAAGAAGTATTAATCTGGGTTTCCTAGTCTGGGAATACTGTTGTGAACTTTATTTGAGTTGCTGATAGTGCTGATCAAGAGCCACTTTTTTGATGCGTGTTGATAAGTAGTTCTGCAGTTTAATGATTTTTTTAGTAATTAATCTAGAATAGCTTCAAAGCTAATGCCTAGGAGATTGAAGAATGTCAGGGCTCTATTTGTGGTCACCTTTCATATAAATATTTACATAGTCTCACATAGTTCTCTGCACAATGTGTAATGTTATTGCACAGGCGTGCTGAGTAGAGCTTACTTCCACTCAGAAGGTTGGCTGAAAGTCCAGAACATCAGAAGAACCTGATTTTTATGATTTGATGTATTCAATTGTTTGTTGATTTGTCTTTGGCCTTTTCTGGAGGAGAATTTTTATCCTGTGGAGTAAATTACATTTACTTTTTTAAAAAAATCATTACAGTAAGAATTTTCAGTATTACTTCCTGATGAAATCTTGTTGATAAAATAAGATAAAAATTGTTATTTAGTTCCTTTTCATTTTTACATATAACAGATTTTTTTACATTTTTTTTTAACCTTTCTATGCTTCATTTGTTTTTCATGGTAATTTTTAGTGCTGATTGTTGAACAAGAATCTTGGCCATTTTTGTTTTCTCTTGTCTGGGTAGCAGAGGCCTGAATCCCCCAGTGTGTGAAAACACAGTGTAAATTAATCTGAAATCACGTATTTGCCTGTTTTTTCTCTTCTTGTATTTTTTTATTGCCTGTTCTCCTATTCCTCCCACCTTCATATCATGGTCATATTCTCTTTAGGTTCCACTACCAAAACTGCTAGGTAGTCATGAAACAGCTGGGAATAAAAAAACCTAAAAGCATACTTCCTTTCTAGTGACATCAAGAAAAGCCATAATTTGTTGGCTTGTCCTTTTTCAAAGTAGAGCTTTGCACTGGAATTACTCATTTGCTGTCTTAATGAATTTTGCCACTTTGTTAATTTTCATGTGCTGTATTTCTTTATCTGAATAAAGGGAACTGTGATGCTGTTAGCCAGTGCTGATGTAGCATGTTTAGATGATGTTTTGCTTCCTCCTTTTAGAAGCTAAGCTTGAATTCATAAATTTGGCTTTTAACTGTTCTGTCTTCTCCTGTTTTTGTTGTTTGCATATGGTTGCTTTTGCATAGGTCCTGTTTGTTTGTGGGTTTCTTTGGTTGCTTTTTTTTCCAGTTGTTAATACCTTTCATGGGGTTTAGCAAATGGGTAACAATGTTTGTGTTTCAGGAAATAGCATGCAATATGGTTTGAAGTAATATGTAAATGAAGAAAGTCTATTGTTGCCAATATAATTGGTTTCATTAGTCAGGATGAGTACAGAATGTTGTATTAGGGTATCTGGAGGTAATTGTGCCATTTCATTGACTTAGGCGTCCAGACATGGGAACAGCATATGGTAATCTCTATATAAAAGCTTGTGGAAGCTAATATAAATAGCAGTACTTGTGGAACTCTGTGCTTCCAAAACATGGTACTGGTCTTGATTAACAGTTACAATATGTTGTGTACTAAGGAAGTCCCATTTCTGTGTCTTGCATGAAGAACTAGGGCAGAAGCCAGCAAGTCTTGTTTCATTAATATAATAGTGGTTAAACCTTTAGGGTTTCTTTGCCTTTTGCTCCTTCTGTCATCTTTTGGGATGTGGGCTCCTGGCTCATAAAGGGCACACACCTCGTGTTGCTGTAAGGAGGCAAAAGCAGAAACTCACATTTGTCCAGCAGTAGTGAGGTGAGAGACTTAGGAGGATGCTGGAGTGAGGGCCGCTTCCACTGTGCAGCACGACCCTGTGCTTGGTGCTTTCCCAGTCCAGGGGACAGTCACTGTGGTAGGGAGGACAAGCCTCTGCAGGACTAAAGGTCTATATTCTACATTCAGAGTCTATATTCAGTTAAATAGTATGCTCTCAAATAAAGTACTCTAACGCAACTTCTCTTTAAATACAGAGAATTGATTTGTGGAATACAAAGAAAAATTAAAAAAAAAAAAATCCAAACAAACAAAAAAACCCAGCTATTTGATTAGATTTGTTTTTAGTTAATATTTACAAATTTTAATTTTTTTTGTTTGTGTTTTTTTTTTTCCATTCTGACAACTTCTCTTAAAAAAATGTCTTTCTAATCTTTAATATGACCCACAACAGAAGTTCGATTATAGCACTCCTAAGATGTGTGTGAGAGGAAGCCAAGATATTTCAAGTAAAAGCTAGGAGAAAGTACTTTTCACGGAATTTGTCAGTATACTGTGTCAGAAGTGGCTGTACGTTTTAGACTCCTATTATTGTCTATCATTAGAAACAGTAGTGTTATTTCTTTCAGAATTAGGAAACAAAACATACTCAATTTTGGACCTGCTGTGTTGCAGGAGGCCCAAATGCTGGTTCTTGCTTCATCTGTGCTGGAATAAACTAAAGTTTTTGAAATTCAAGGGCTTGACTACCTATGAATGATGGTTCCCTTTCATTATTTCTGTAAATTTTTTCCAAAGCTAGAAGGTTTAGTAAGATGACTGGGCTCCCTGAACCCTACCTATTATACCTTCAGTGTGCTGCAGGGGTGAGCACAGACAGAGTGAAGTATCTGTACACTTTACCAACTCACTTTAAAGGAGTTGTGAGATTTGTTTCTTCAGTGCCATTATAGCTCAGCATACTTCAGGAGGAATGACTGTCAGTCAGGGATGGTTGTCTGTTCCCACTCAACTCTTCTCTGCCACAGTGGGCTTTTGATACTTTTATGTGGGATCTATCCGTTTGATATGTGAGGTGAGTTAGAGGACAAAGTATTGAGATAAGACAGACCAGTCTCTTCTGGCTCTGTAGTTGTTGGGATGGGAGGTGTTTGTCAGGTCAGTTTGTTTCTCCGTGACCCATCTTCCTTATCTGTGAAGTTTTTGCAGTACCTTGGATGTATTTGTGAAACATTTTGAAGTGTGTCAATGATGCTTGTTTAAGAAAACTAGATTAAATTGTTATTGGGTGCTACACAAAAAATTTTGCCTTAAATGTTTGCAAACTAGTGAGAAGCCAGTGGTTTTCATCTAATCTGTTTTTAATATACGGGCAAGTGTGTATGCATTATACCATGGAAATCTTCATGAACTCATGGCTTCCCTGTGTTTTGTGGTGTGATAACAAAAGCCTATTATTAAAATCTGGACGGGAAATACATTAACAAGGACTACATTGAGAATGTTAGTTGAAAGTAAGCTCAAAGCATGAGATTTTGTCCCTCAGTTAATTTTAAAAACATTAAGAACAACAAAACCAAAAAGAACTTAGAGTGAGAAAGGCTGTCATCTACCAATTTGCAAAGCCTTTCAAATGGTAATGTAAAAAGTATTTGGGGTTTTTTGGGGTCATTGTACCTGTTGGCTTACCTCAGAATCACCACCTAGTATTCTTCTGTCTGCTGTCACTAAACTTACTTAATCCTTTTCCCCCTCCCTTCTTTTCACAGAACAAGGAACAAGAATACCTTCCTGTGACTGGTTACTTGTTCTCTCAAGCCTGCTCAGAGCTTCACTTCCCAACTCTGCTGTGAAGAGCTGGGTGAGAATGGATGCGACATAAGGCAGAAGTCCAGAAGCCTTAGTCACCAATCTGATGGATTTACTGTAAGTAGGAGTAAGACTTGTTTTTCACCTGTCTGCCATGCAAATAAGAGTTCAATAGTGCAAAAATGTTTGTTTTGTTTTTTTTTTGCTAGTGCTAATAAGCAAATACCAGAATCAGACTCCCTAAACTGTTATGAATTATTGGCATGCTTGAGGTACCAAGCTGCTGTTGAAATCTGCAGTGCAGTTTTGGTGAGATGACTCCTTGGTACACAGGTTCAGATACATAGCCTTAAACTTTGGGCTGTGAATTATGCTTTGTCTTCATGCAACTGCTCTTCATAGTCGTGGCTTTCAACAGGGGTCATGCAGCATTCCTGTGTGCAGGGTACTGCTCTGCAAGCTGGAGAGAGGTATTTCTCAGAGCATGGCTGAGGCACTTCCTAGGCTCTTTTCATGTAGAGTATGAAAGGATTCAGTAGATTAAATTATTTATTAAAATGATTGCTTGTGGAGGTGTGCAAGTGCCTATTTTAGAACCACAGCAGCAAACATTTTGTGTTTCTTGTGTCTTTGCTAATCTGTGGTTTTACTTAATGTTAATGTTTAACTTTAAAATAAACTCCTAGGTGCTTGAAACATTGGAGGTAGCTCCTCTCTTTTACTCTGGTTGAAAAACTGTCATATTGGTATGGCATATTGTTTCCCTGATGTGTTATTTTCCTCTGGTTTGGATGTGGCTACAGCACACAACAAAGAAAATAAGTGTAACATGGAAGAGTGAAAAAGATGTGGCTTGTAGGGCTGCTAGTTTGGCATTATTAAATGAGTTAGTTGTATTTGAATTTCCTGATGCTTTGCTCATGCTCTCATTTGTGTCATAAACCTCAGAGCGATACATGAGTAAGTGTTGAGAGAGGCAGGAGGACCTGAACTTGGTACTGACACCGTGTGGGTTGTTGCCAGGATATTCTTTAACTCTCATTCTGTCAGTGAGAGTGAGCACTAACTTAATCTTCTTGGTTTGTGTGGCGCTCGTGTTAATGAATAGTTGCCACTGTATAATCCTCAAGGTTGTGTTGAAAAGCTATTGAGATCCGATTTCATGCTGCACCTTAATTTGTACCCTCTCTTGAAATGCTTCTGTTTTTTGGCTGTTTTTTTTTTTTTAACTGCATTTGGCTTTTCTCCAAAGGAAAAAAATGCCAAGAAAGGTGGACAAAGCGTCTAGTTGTGATTGCTTTCTATTTTTCTGTTTGTTGTTTTTTTTTTTAATGTAGTTTCACACCTTACATCCGAACACTTGAATTGTTTTGGTACTTCTGACAAAGGAAGGATGGCCTCCGCTGTAGTAAGTAAACAAAATATTCCTTTTCTTTTTTTTTTTATTAGACTTTATTTCTTTACAAGTAGCAGTCTGCTGAGTGATTTCTTAGTAAACAAATCTTATAAAATGTGGAGTATTTGCTGTGCTTTCCTTTCTGCAAAAGAGGAAAAATATGCTGTCAGGCAGTTATAAGAGGCTTGACTTAAATAGCATTTCAAGTGCTCAGGTATACCTGGGAGAGATTTATGCATTTAAAGCTTATTTTGGAGGGATAGATGGGACTGCCTTCTAACTAGTTCTCAAAACTCTTCCAGGGTAAGAATTCCACAGTCTATTGTAGAGTAGTGCATTTCAGAAATAGCTGAGGTGTAACTGGTGTTATCAGAGAGCAAAATGTGATAGAAAACATTCATCCTGGACAATTGCACATGCAAAGGCTGTTGCTTGTCAGCATTTTTTTAAATTTTTTTTTAAAAACTATCCTTGCTGGTTATTTCTGACCGGTCAGATATTCCAGTGCAATGGTTTGTGTGGCCAGCTGGAGGGCTAGGCACAAAATTCTTTCTTAGGTTGAGTCACTTTGGATCAGGAAACTGATCTATTCCTATGCGTTCCAGCCTTGCTCTCTGTTACTTTTGTTGTTCAGAATGCAAGGTATTGGGCATGTACTGTAAATCTTTCCCCACGTCAGTTGGAGTCTCCAGTATGTGTATGTATTCATGGTGAATTTCTGCAGTGGTAAAATTATTTGGCAAGGTTCTGAATGTAAATGGCAACCTGACACTTATTTTGTCTTCTTGGCATTCTTGCCTTTTGTTTTTAATTTTTCTCCTGTTCCTTTCCCTTCACATTATCATTTAGGGTTCACCGCCATACTATGAAAATCAGGGCTTTCAGCCTGAAAACATCTATTCTGCCAGGCAGCCAGTAGGTGCTAACCCATATCCACAGTACTTCTCAACCAATGTTCCTCCATCAGTGCCAAGCTATGTCCCAAGGGTTGCTACCTATCAGTCAACTAGGCCAGTGGCATCTTCATCTGAGGGAGCATGTGCATCAAGTAAGTTCAGTAGGGATTTGTTTCAATTTTAGACTTAATGTCTTGCAAAGTACAAAACAAATAAAAGGGATTTGCCTTTCTAGCTCCTCTGTTGAAGGAGCTACCTCTAGGTGAATGAAGAAGTAATAGCTGGCTGGGATGTCATTTTAATTGGACAAGAACCTGGGCGATTTGGAGGAAGGGTGGTGGAATGGAGAAAAGTCTGGCAAATAATGTTTTTTTTAATTTCAAAGAAATAGTGTTGGTGGCTGGAAATTACCTTATTTTTGAACTTAATTTTTTTTCTCTTTTTTACTTCAGGTGTAAGGAAAATCATAATAATTATCCTAACCATTTTACTAGTAGTCTGTTGTGCAATCGCAGCTTTCTTCGTCTGGTATTTTGGTAAGATTTCTTTTGTGTTCTGAAAGAAAAGATGTATTAAACTTTTAAAGTTTGGAATACACTCTCTGACATTCCATTTTATACTAAAGTAAGGAGAGGAAAGTCTTTGTTAACAATCTCCTAAGAGATAAACTAATGTTGCTACATGATGGCTCTGTTTCAGTTGTTTTTCTTCTTTCTTTTTAATACACAATGCTGCATTGCTTTCCTTTCCCCTCATCAAGTAAGTTTTTGATATTAAGTGGTGTCATCAGCCTTTTGATTCTTCAGAAGCAGATTATTCAGGGGACTTTTCTGGAAATGTCTAATCCATCTAGCAGAATATGGTGCAGTGTGACTGTACAGAGCAGTAACTTTTAGTAAAGAGTAGTTTGACCTCTTGCAAGGGTTTTTGCACTGAGCTGTCATGTGGCTGTGTGTGAACAACACATTCTGTGGTGTGTTTCATTAGGGCAATCACCGCTCTTCAGTGAAGGGAAACTGTGTTCTAAATTCTAACTTTGGTTAAGGAGGGAGATTGCAGTTTAGGTATACAAAATTATTTCAAAGACTAAAAATGGCCAAGATACACTGTTGTTTTTTTTGGTTTTGCTTAAATGGGATTTTTCTTGGACCAGAAGTAGTTCATGCCCATCTGTTTGTTTCTGTGAGGCTTTTGCTTTCAAAATGTCTAAATGTTTTGTGAGCCCAGCCTGCCTATACTACAGGTGATATATTTGCCATGGAAGTCATCCCCAGCCTGGGTGAGTGAGCTCGAAAGCTGGACTAGAGCAATTCTGTTTGGCTTAGGTGAAGTTTGTCTTGTGCTGTCATAACTTCCCTTTCAATGAAAGCCACTTTTCAAATGGAACTCAAAATAACTTGCTGTGTTTTTAGGACCCTCTCCTCTCTGTTCTGCACATCAGAAGAAGGGAAGAGAGAAGGGAGTTAATTTAAAAACTAATAGGATGTCAGTTTGTGTTCTTAGCTTTGGTATTGATTTTTTTTTTTTACTCATTTTGATTTACACAGAGTGAATGTAATCTTATTTTAAATAGCAGCAAAAGCAAAAGTATGTAACTGGAATAATTGTTTTTTTCCTCCTTTGCTGTTTATAAGTGTTATGCTTTGTCAGTGAAAAGCTGACTCCTTGTAGACAACTTGACGGTGTTTGCTAATTCAGGGGAGGCAGTGGACAAAATCCAATCAGCTGCACCAGTGACTTAATCTGACACCCAATGTAAAGGACAGAGCAGTAAATCTTCTGCTGTGTCAGCCGAGGTCTCTTCCCATCTCTGAGTCTAAGACCTCTTTCTCATGTTTTGCCCTACTGAAGTGGAGTACTCTTTAAGGTGAAAGCTGGCTAAGCTGTATTCCTTTCTCCCAGCAGTAGAGAATCGTTGTCTTGGCTCCTTAATAGAGTGTGGATCTTCAGGAGTGTGCATACCACCCTCGCAGTGGTGCGATGGAGTCAGCAACTGCCCCAACGGGGAGGATGAAACCCGATGTGGTGAGTACTGGTGGCAGTCAGGGAGGGGGAATCCTCAGCCAATGACAAGAGTTTTGGAGCAAATTGCTTTGTCTGAAGCTTATCTAAGTTACAGTAAGGCCTAAGTTACAGTAGAGCCCAAGTGGTGTGTCTAAAATGGATTTTTAAGCACTTTGAAACCTATCTCTGGCTATTTGGTTTGTTTCCAGCCTGGCTGAAAAGCTGAAGCAAAAGGACTGCCTCAGGGGTTTGAGCTGGCTTATTGTTGAATTGGGTTTTTTTATGTACTTGTTTTGAATGTTACCATTTTATCTGAATGGGGTTCGTGCAAATCGGGATGTAATATTGTCTCTGGAGTGAACAATCATCCTCAACTTCTAGCAGAACTTCATGAGATAACATGAATCAGGTGGTTTTCAGTCAGGCTGGTCTTTTTTTCACCTCTTTTGCATTCTTCATTCTCCCAGTAATGCTTCAAGTACTTCATAACTCCTTTGTGTACAAAAGCCTGGTCTGATTAGAGTTTTTCAGCTGAAAAGATGCCAAGGGAAGCTTTAGTTCAGAGATGAAGGTTTAAGGTTGGAAACACCATTTTTGTCCATTCCAGAAGTGTGGCATCTTCTTTCTAACACTTGTATTGTGCCATTGCCATTCTGAAAGAATCCAGCCATGCTCTTAGTCTCTCTCTTTGAATTTTTATTCTGCACGTATCTCATGCAGGGTTAGCACTTACTGGCATATGCTCTAAAGCTGTTCCTCTCCATTTAGCTGAATAATGGGATTTTTGAGAATCTTGTTCAATCTGTTTTTTTTTTTCACTTGAACTGTTTTATATTAAATTCTTGGGCAAGTAAATACACGAAGGGGCATGGAATGTCAACGTTAATTGCTCATTGTTACACTCTTGCTCTACAAGCACTTCTCTGAAGAAATTTGGTGTATTAAGATACACGATATTTCACAATAGATCATATTTTCTTTATATAAAATATACTATATGTTAATAAACATACGGTTGTACAGATAAAAAATAAGACTGGCTCTTGCAGTCTTTCATAGTGGTAGAATGTGAAAGAGTTTTTCAGCATAAAAGATAAAATGTAAAGATGAACAGTATCTTGTACACTTGCATTTTTAAACTGGTATTGTTTTTAAACTGCCTTACCACAAAGATGCAAGTAATTGTGGTATTTCTATCTTCTTGATATTTCTTGTAAAATACTTGGTATTTGAGAAAAAGGCAGCAGTAAATTAACACAAGCAAGTATTATGGGTAACAGTACTTTTAAGTAGGGAAAGAGCAGTAATATAGAGTGTGGTGTTCTTTGTTTCTTTTTATTTTTTCCTTCTTCCCTTTCTGACAGTTAGACTTTTTGGACCAAACTTTATCCTGGAAGTTTATTCACCCGTCAGCAAAACCTGGTATCCTGTTTGTCAAGATGGCTGGAATGATGATCATGGGAAGACAGCCTGTACAGACATGGGCTACAGTGTGTAAGTCTAATTTGCATCAGCCTTTGCACATACAAATAGAAGCTATTTTCCCTCTTGTTGTTTTTAACACTGCATATCTGAAATGAAAAGCAACTGTGTGAATCCAGGTGGGTCTGATTTTAACAATGGTGGCAGTTGCAGAATGAAAATGAAATATTGCTTCAGCAAGTAACAGGGTCAGGCACACATGCAGGAGCAGCTCAGTGGGGTCACTTGTATCCACTACATTCACTTCCATTCAGATCACTGTAATTGCTCAGTAACATCCAATCTGACTTAACCTGTCAGATTACATTGGAAAGCATTACATGGAAAGCCTTGATCTACTGAGGACACATCACCAGGTCATGTGGAAGATGGACATAAGCATTTGGGGGCCTTAGTGCTGCCTATGTTTTCTTCATGTAATGTTGTACCCTAATTCTTCTGTGATTGAAATACGTGACGTTGGCTCTCTTGACGTGGTTGGCAAATACTGTCTTCTGTTGCATGTTAGGTAGTGAATTTGTTGCCCAAGCAGGCAGAACTTTTACCCATTCTGTCCTGACACTCTGAATTCAGATTTCTTAACCAACAGTGACTCCCCAGTAGTTCCAACTCCTTTTAGACAGCCCAGCAGCAATTACAAAGAGCTGCTTCTCAGACAGAAAGCCTGACAGAACAGCAGCACTTTCTGCCCCTCTGGTTGTCCCACAGAAGCATGGCTCTCATGACTTACTGGACCTAAACTTTGCTCTGCTGTGTAAATATACTGGCAAAGACATCTCTTCATTTTGACCTGTTTGATGACGCTGAACATTTCTATATGTATATTAGGTAAAAATATTATTTCAGTCTCGTAGCTGTTTGATGTGCAATGGAGCTTGACAGATGTTTAAAGAATTTGAGTCTCTGGCACTGTACTACATGACTGAGGTTCTGTGTTTAATTAAAAAAAATATTCTTGTTAGAAGCTCTAACTTGGAATAGTTTATTGTTACTTGTTTGAAAACTGAAACCAGTGGGTTTCATAATGGACTTTCTGTTTTGCAGAAATACATATTTCTATAGTCAAGGAGTAGAACCTGAAGGCAGCTTTAAAACCTACATGAAGCTGAACACAAGTGCTGGGAATATAGACTTGTACAAAAAGCTTTATAGCAGGTATTTTCATTTAATACAGACTTTTTAAAATCTTTTTTGGGCCTTTTTAGCTCTTGTAAGAGGTGTAGCTTCTGCCTGTAGCATAATGCATGCATATCTTTCAGTAGGGATTGCTGGAGGGAAAGACTTTGTTTTTTACCTGCAGCAACTGCTCTCCCTTCTGTCATTTTTCTGTCCTCCCTCTTATCTTTTTTAAAAGATGTCCCATCCTGCTCCCTCCATGATGTCTAGAAGGTTTCCATGCCAAAAATACTTTTATGAGGCTCTGACAATAAGTAGGATTTTCTGTGGTGACAGTAGCTACTAGCTGTAACACATTCACAGCAGCTGTTTTTTTTTTCAGTCATATGGATACACAGCATGCAAAATGGACCTTTCACTGTGAAAGTGTATTTTTTATTCTCATTAAACAACTCTAGTGTCTGGTTTCTAAACCTGTGGACTGCTGTGCCTGCAAAGTTCCTGTAGCTCCCTTATTAAGATTCTTCTACAACTACTTCATAAATCAGTTCACCTTTTTCTCATGCTGTTCTTCATCGTGCTCCTCAATAGGCTGACAGACCTTTTGTACAACTGCTGCCTTCCTCTTGAGAGTTTTGGTGAATACAAGAAGTGGTGGAAGACAGATGGTTGCTGGTAGGGTAGCTGGACAGAGTGAAGAAAGGAGGAAAAACCTCAGCAGGAAGATGAGAGTGAAGGCAGGGCATGTAGCTGGGAAGGGTAGGAAGCAGCTGGAGGGTGAGCTTTGTCCTTCACCATTTGCTTCACCTTGTACCTAAACTCCTGTTTGTGTTTTTATTTCTCTTGCAGTGATTCCTGTGCATCGGGAAATGTGGTTTCTCTGCGTTGTATAGGTCAGTGACTGTTTCTCAGACTGCTGCTTTGAAATTCTCTGTCCGGGGAATCCGTTTGAATCTGCAGAAATAAATGCCATCTTTCCGTGGGCAGATGATGTAACTCTGGTTCCCAGGTTTCAAACAGTGCAGTTTAAGGAGCAAGGTGGGAGAGATGGCAAGGCATTGGCTTTTGTCTTTGCTGCCACCTGTTCCTTTAAATGACTTGCCTGTGGTGAAGCTCAGTATCCCTCACCCAGCAGGCATGGTGGGACATCTGTGGCTCATCTTGGCCAACAGTGAGTGGTGTAATCCTGATGGTGATGGCTCTCATGAGGCAGCTTCTGGCTGTTGTTTAGTTGCACAACATGAAGGTTTTTGTGTGGCTTGCCACAGGTGCTTGAATACCACACTCAGAGGTTTGTGGGGAATTCAGGGTGGCAGCAGCTACCAATTATTCACCTTGATCTCTGCAATGTGAAAAGGGGTCTGGGCTATGGGAGATTTGGGATCTTGGCACCAAGGGCAGGGGCCTGAGCTGCAGCGTCTTGAACGGCAGCAGTGCAGAGGTCAGACTTGATCCTCCCTCCCTTCACCTAGTAAAGCCTGAACTGCAGAAGACATCTTTCCAGGCCTGCTTGTTCTTTGACTAACACCCCTTTCTGTGTAACTGACTCCTTAGATTGTGGCCTGTCCACTAAAAGCGTGAACATAATGAACAGAATTGTGGGTGGCAATGGGGCAGCGCTGGGGCAGTGGCCGTGGCAGGTCAGCCTCCATGTGCAGGGCACCCACGTCTGTGGGGGCTCCATCATCACCCACGAGTGGATTGTGACAGCAGCACACTGCGTGGAAGGGTGAGTCTTCCTCCTCCCTTTTCTCATCTGCTGAATGGCAATTTTTCTTGCTTCAGGCCGAAAGTCACAAATTTACTTAAGCAGTCTAGCAACTTTCAGCTGAATTAAATACCATTGCTTCCCTTCACCCATCCCTTGCATGCAGGTGCTATGTACAGTATTTTGTCTAGGTAGCAGTATGATTTTTACGTATAGTGGTAAAATATGTTCTGGAGGAGGCTGGCTGCAGATCTGTCTACTTAAAACAGGAAGAAAATCTTTCCTCGTTAATATTAAATTGGGTTTTGGGAGAGATATTCTGTTTAAGGGGTAAACTCAAGGCATCAAACTTAATGACAGAGAATACAATGTTTTTATGAATATATTGAATCACTCTGTGAGGAAAAAGAAAAAGGGGAAAAAAGAAAAAGGGGAAAAAGAAACAAAAACCCCAAACCCTCAAGGGTCACGCAGCTGTAGATAGGATTAATTTAAGGTTGCCTGCATCATTATTTCCTCTTCATGTCCCACAGAGCAGTGAAGTCCAAGTCAGTATTAAATGTAGATTTATAACTATCCAAGGAGCACTTTGCATCGGTAGAGACAAGGAAAATAGCTGGTATTTTGTCCATTTTTAACCTATCAAGGAGAGTTGAGGGTGTTGTGGTACCTTCTGTATGGTGGCAGAATATGTTTAAAAGCTATCTGGCTGTTGGAAAACCCACGAAGGAAAAACATTTTAATTGTTGGTTGGCTGGATCACAATTTGAGGCTAAGGTAAAAAAAAAAAGGCTTTGTCCTTAACCTTGAGAAAGGAATGCAAGTGTTTATTTTGATGTGGTGATCTTATCCCCTTATCCCTTGCTTCCTCCTTCTTTGACCTCTGTAGTATGGAAAAGCATCAGGAATGGCAACCAAGATGTACCTGACACAAAACTGGTTTTCACTTTTTTTTAGTTGTGTTTTTTTTTGAGTGGGGATGACTTGCATTACTGCCTTGGCAGTTCTTTCTCATGGAGGGAGTTTTAACACTTCTGGGAAGTTTTCTGTTGAGCATTTCTAAACTGTGCTGGAGTAGAAGAGACTGCTTAAATTACATCTAGAGAGTTCACTTAGCATTTAAAAAAACCTAAACAAACAAAACACTACAACTTAAAACCAAGCAAAAAAACCCCAAAACAAAACAAAAAAAACCCAAAAGGAAACAACCGACCAAAACCTGGCATTTTAAAGACGGTGAAATTCGTTTGCTGGATGATGTTCTTGCTAATTCCAGTTTCTGCTGCCTTGTGTGCTTTGGACAGTACATGTGAGTGATACCACTGACATGTGAGACCCCAGAAATAACTGCTTGATCCCTCAGCCATGGAAATCAAAAGACTTCAGTGTTGCAGTCTTGGACTATAATTTGCTGTGCTGAGTGACTAAGGGGATAGGCAGTGATACTTAACCCATTTCAAAGATTTTTTTTTGTATGTTTGTGAAATTAAGAGTCAAATTTTCCTGCAGGTGTATGTCTTGCAATCTTATTTACCTGTTCTTCAGAAGTGGTGTCCAAATGCATGTGCATTCGTGGTTGCACATGCATTTGACTATTTCTGAAGACAATATTTTGAAGATCATAATCTGTGACTTGTAACCCGAATACCACTCATGGCAGTGAAGCAAACCTTCTGACCTTTCTTCTTCCTGTAGACGATTTTCTGACCCACACAGCTGGAGGGTTTATGCTGGAATTCTGAATCAGAATGAGATGCTATTAAGAAATGGATACAGAGTGCAACAGATCATTTCCCATCCAGATTATGATACAGATTCTAAAGACAACGATGTTGCCCTTATGAAATTAGAGAGACAATTGGTTTTTAGTGGTACGTATTCTACTCTTCTTAATGCAAAAATCCATTGGCAATGAGTTAATCTGTTAAAGTTTATGAGTTTCAGAAAGAAATCCTTATAGATACTTATGGAAAGAACACAAAATGTGGGTATAGCTTAGAGACAGAACTGGGGTAGAGGGAGAGGCAGAGGGCACAGCCTCTGATTTCCTAAGTAGGATTTTAAAAAATCTAGTACATGGCAAAGGTGTTTGGGCTCATCTAAGTAATGTACTTTTACCCTTGAATGCTGCATTGTTCTAAAGTATTGCCACTCATATGTGCAAGCTCAAGATGTAGTGGTTTACACCTTAAACCAAGTTACAGTCAAATAATTGGGAAAAAACCCTCAAAACTAAATATTACAAGAAGTTCCTTTCTTAAAAGTAGTTGTAGGTTGTTTGTAAGCAAGCAGTAAAAACAGAGGACAAACATTTATGTAAACTTGAACTGCTTTTTGTGTATCAGGTCCTTTGTATTTCAGTGCATCAATTACTAGAAATAATCTGGAGGAGCTCTGCTGCTGCTGAAAGCAGGGAGGTTGTCTTTTTACCAGGTTTTTGTGTTTCACTCTTCTTCTGTATAGCCATTGGATCCTGCTTGCATTGTGTTTATTTACAGCAGGGTTTTGCAGAGAGGTTGCCTGTAGTTTTCCTTCTTTGTCCTCTGCTGATCAGCAGAGATGGTGTTAATTGTTCTAATTAGCCTGATGAATTGACCTGAAACCTTTAACTGTGCCTTTTCCTCACTTGGAGAAAATTAGGTAGCCACCTGGGAAAAGGCAGCTGGCAAGCTTTCTGCTGTTGCCTACATTGCACAGTATGGCTTAGCTGAAAGGAAGGTAGAGTAGTAAGAAAATGCATGATGTAGTATGTATTTAAGGGTGGATATGCACGTTTTATGTGCATTTATTTTGAATTATATCTGGACATCTGGTATTTAAGATGTCACTGTCTTTATTTTGCAGATGCCATACGGCCGATTTGTCTGCCTAATCCAGGAATGATGTTCCAGCCTAATCAGCAGTGTTGGATATCTGGGTGGGGAGCAGAGTACCAAGGAGGTAAAGAGTGACTCTGGAATATTTTGGTTTTCCACCTCTGTGGTCTCCAAATAACTGTTGCCTGGGCTGATTGGGCATTTTGAGCCAGAACTGTTGATACATCATTTTTTTCCACATATTTTACAGCCCCCAGGATTTACAAAGGGTATCCTGTCTCCAAACAATTTGTGTTATGTTGCATTTGGCAGACTGCAGAGGAGCCTCAAATCAGAACTGGCAACCATAAATGCTCATGCTGAAAACAAATCTCCCTGCTAGCAGGGCCATCTCTACTGTAACAAGGGTACCTGTGTGCCAAGCCAGTTCTCTGGGGACATGGAGAAGGGCAGGACCCTGTCCTTTTCACCACCTGAAGCTAAAATAGCATGATGCAAGTGAAACTGTAAGAAGTGAAAAGGAAAGGGAGGAAAGGTTTCCTATCATAGAATCATAGAATGGTTTGGTTTGGAAGGTGCCTTTAAAAGTCCTCTGGTCAAATGCCTCTGCAATGAGCAGGGATATCTTCAACTAGATCAGGTTGCTCAGAGCCCCATCTAACTTAGCCTTGAATGTTTTCAGGGATGGGGCTTTTAAAGCCAGCTTAAAGCCATTACCCCTTGTCTTGTCACTACACGACCTTGTAAAAAGTCCCCGCCTGGCTTTGCTGTAGGGACCCTTCAGATACTGGAAAGCTACAATGAGGTTTCTCTGGAGTCTTCTCCAGGCTGAACTCTCTCAGCCTTTCTTCACAGTAGAGGTGTTCCACCCCTCTGACCACTTTTGTGTCCCTTTCAGTATGAGAAGGTACTTAGTGGGGAGGAAGGTATTGGGGAAGCTGGACCCCAAAGATGGAAACTGCTTGTAGCTTGTGCTGAATCATGAAACTAGGAAAACTCCTCTTTGCCTCTTGCAGACTTCATGTGCTTTTAGTAGCCCT
Organism: Calypte anna; assembly: GCF_003957555.1. Lineage (NCBI taxonomy): Eukaryota > Metazoa > Chordata > Aves > Apodiformes > Trochilidae > Calypte > Calypte anna. The sequence goes on along the minus strand of NC_044244.1, from coordinate 110,201,420 downwards.
GTAGATAAGGTGGTTGGTTTGGAACTGGAGTAGGCAGGTGGATGCCATGTTCTCTTGCTTTTACTGTACACTGGCAGCAAAGCTGGGTAAGTCATTGACAGCTTGGAAGGGAGTTTTTTGTGACTGTTGTTTCTCTGGGGTGGACCATGCACCTGAAGTGTTGATCCTAATGTTCCTACTAAGTTTATTACACCTTGAATAGTGCTGGCTGCTGGTGTTTGTAATAGCGACATAATCTGATGCTTGTTCTAATATTTGTCTTTGTGTGTTTCAATTTTAGGTAAAACATCAAATAACTTGAATTATGCCATGGTGCCCTTAATAGAACGTTCTAGCTGTAATTCTGTCTATAGCTATAATGGCATGATTTTGCCTACAATGATCTGTGCTGGATATCTAGTGGGAGGAATTGATTCCTGTCAGGTAATTACTCATAATTAACACCGAATTATTTTTGTGGTTTTACTAGTAGGCTGTGTGGGGTTTTTGGTGTTTTTTTTTGTTTTGTTTTAAATAATCTATTGAACCAGTTCCTACGAAAAAAAAAGAAAAAAACCAAAACAAAAAGTAATGTTTTGGGTTGGCTTCTAGTTCCTTTTTTGATGCATCCCTTTAAAAGAGAGAGCTTTTGTTTCAACTTCTGAGTTGCTGCCACAGTTCTGGCTAAATACCGGAGCAGGGTGAGGCAGTCTTTTTTTTTTTTTTTTTTTTTCCTTCAAGGATGTTGTGTTATCTGGTACTTGAAAATGAGTGATTTATTATGGCCATACTTTAGCATTATGGTTGTGCACAAGCAAGTCAGTAATGCCTGTTTCATTGAGTGCTTTGTTCAAGCAATTTTCATCCTTATTGCAGTCATCTTCTAATACTGTAATTGCTACAATATTTTGTTTTAGTGATTGCCTTGGAAAGGTGATTAGCTTTTCTTTAAACTTAATCTGTAATCCTGAAGTGAAATGGATTGTGTCTTCTCTGGAGGCCAGGTACCTAGTAATAAACTTTTCTTTTATTATTTGCAGGGTGACAGTGGAGGTCCACTAGTAACCAACAAAAACTCCATATGGTGGCTGGTTGGAGATACCAGCTGGGGAACTGGCTGTGCTAGTCCCAATAGACCTGGGGTGTATGGGAATATGACTGTGTTTACAGACTGGATTTATAAAAATATGCAGGTAAAATATTTTTGTTTTTTAAATAACTTTAAATGTTCCACATCCTGAAACTTGATTTAGTTTATAAAAATAAATAAATGTGACATGTCTGCTAATGAAGCTATACGGTTGAGAGGCAACCAAATAATTGAAAAGATTGTCAGCAGAACTTGAACCTTTGTTTTTTTGTTTTGTTTTTTAAACAGGCAAACAAATGACAATGCTCTCTGTCCTTGCTGATCGATATTTCTGAGAACAAGAAGAAATGAAGCCATGGGTGCCTGGGATATTTATTCACCTTGCAAATGATTTTTTTTTTCTCTTTAAATTCTCTTTTTAAAAATAATATGAAGGATTGCACACTCGGTTCTGTGCTGGCTACAGTGACTGATCTTAATCAGTGAAGGATTATCACAATGAGCACCTTTCTTCTTCTTGTGGTGCCTGGCAGAAAAGTCATTCTGTCAACTGCTTGCTGAAATGTCTCCCTTTAGCTGAGTAACTTTCACTTGATAATAGGGTACAGGCTTATAATTGCAATTTTAATCACAATTTAATTTAAGATTTTCATAGCAGGATGCTGAAACAGTTGGTTTAGTAGTGTTTTAAAGTAAATGTTAACTAATGTGAACTGTTGAATCTCTGAGCTGCTGGTTGGCAATTAAATTAAAAAGCAATTAATGTTTTGTAGTAAATATGAAGGGAAGTTTTCATGCACTATGGTAGAAGCACAGGAAAAAAAATGCAACATCGTGACTGTCTATTCAGGTAGTTAAAAATCCTCAGGATCTCTACACAGCAGTCATCAGTCAGACTGTTCAAAGTAAGACTGGTCTGACTGTCTCAGTAATTCAAAGTGCTGTTCTGCCTTAAGCTGCTCGGAATCCAAAAAGGACAATCCAGATCCTGCCATCTCTTCTCTCCATGTGGACTAGAGAGGGGGATGCTCCAGAGCTGTGGTGAGTTAGGTTTCAGGGTGGCCAGATGCCTGGCTGTGCCCAGCAAGGTTGACTCTTGGACTCTGCCTGCTGCAAGGTTTTTTCAGTGAGGCTGTGGATGTTTTATACAAAGAAACTCAAATCTGTGTTTCTGCCTAACCAGATGAACTACCTCATTTATTAAATTTGGCTTTTAATACCTTAGAGCTGTCCTTTATGAATCTGCATGTATGTTTTTAGCAGAATGTTATTAATACCAGAATGCCACTTCAACTAGCGTTTTGAAAGTAATTTATAATCATAGTACAGAGGATCAAAAAGCCATACCAAGTCACTTTTGTTAAGGAGGAAAAATCTTTTGAATAAAATGACTCTACTAGTCTTGTTTTCTCCTTTGGTACTGAAATGCAACTATCTTGCATGTAAACACTGCACCAAATAAATATTTTTTTTTTTTTTAAAATTGTTTTCCTTTGTAGTGGTTGATATCTGTTTGCTTGTCTTCTTTTGGAAGTAGTTATTGAATTCAGTGTCTGAAGTACTCCAAGAATCTGATTTTTAAAAAAGCAAACACAAAGCATAGCAAAAGAAAAACAACACAGGAGAGTAGCCACAGGAGATTGTTGTAATTGCAATACTTAATGTCAAAGGAACCCAGAGAAGGAGAGCTGGTTATCCCAGGAATGTTGGATGCCTTTAGTGGCTGGGTCTGATGAAATCACTCTGACTTGTGAAACTGAATTAAACAAGAAAGTTTAGCCTAAAGGCAGGGGGTTGAAGGAGTTGCACCCTGTTTCCTTACTGCATCTCTGTGCTGCCTGAAGCAATGAGTGCCTGCCTCTCTTCTCTAGGTGTGAGAGACAGAGTTCTCAATAGTATGTGAGCAGTGAGCGCTGTTATATTTTACATCAGCTTCCCCGAGAGGGAGAAAGGCAGCAAGCCACATGCTGAGACACCAAATGTTAAACATCCTGTGTGATTTAATCCTTTTTGGACATCCCAATCCTGCCATCTAGTGAATGGCCCATCAACTCCAAAATTTCAGGCAATGCTCCAGGCATCCAAAAGAAAAAGCCTTCTTTATCAAAGAACTCAAAAAGTAGAAGTGGAATGAACAGCATCCTGTGGATCAGATGAAGTTAAGTTTCTTTTCCTTCTAGGCTGGAACTCTTTCTTGCCCCCTGTGTACACCCTCTCTCTGCCTACTGGGGTGGTATTTAAGAATGACAGGAAAAATAATAAAGAAGGCAAAAGCACAAAAGGAACTGGGGGGTTGCTGGAGTTTTGCAGTAAGCTTCATCCATGAATCTTAGTTATGATTTTATTTCTACAGTTCGTGGGTTATACAGCTGAAAGACCCTATCAGTAAAAAAATAAACAACAACCAAACCCACAAAACAGCCCTTAGAGCTCTTGCTTTTAAGTATTTATTTCACTAATTGTATAGTCTTCATATGTTATGTGTTTACAGATGGCATAATGTTTATTTAATTGCAACTTGCCCAGTGGAGCACTTGACACAAGGGCAGGTATTTGTATACAAATGATTACGGAGAACTGAACACTAGAAATTAGTATTAAAGGTCTTGCTGATGCTACAGTTTTAGGGAATTTTACACTACTTCTGAAAAATTAAGAAAGCTACAGTGAGGTGAAGGCTTTCAGGTATTGGCAGGCTTTGGTGAGACGATCAGCTCGTTGGCTGAGGTAGTCCCTATGTTTAGCAGCTTCACTGTCTTCCTGAAGGAATAGGCTTAACTTGTCTTTTTCTTGCAAAAGATGCAGTGTTGTGCTCTGTAAGGTATCCCCAAAGTCATGAAGGGCTGAAGACAGGATGATCAAAGGTATCTGATTGGAGAGGCGTTTAGTTGCTCCCTGCAAGACGGAGGGGAAAAGCATAAGAGAAGCTTCCCAAAAAGAAAACTAAAAAGAAGGGACTGTAGGTAATCTGATAAGAAGTGACAGCATGTTTTATAATGTTGTCTTGAGTTACTGTTCAAGAAGTAAGTGCTTCTAGGAACTAAAATATGTTTGTCCTTAGTCTCTTTTTGTGCCTAAAGATCCAAAAATTAAGAATTACAGCAATGGCTGCTGTTTGCTGTTGATTTTTTTTTTCTTTTTTTTCCCCCCTCAGCAAACTAAACACAAGGCAGGCTGTTTCCTGCTTGGCGATGCAGGTAAGTTATGTGGGGCAAAATAAACCTCAAAAATAGTGCTTGTGAACAATTGCTTATGTCAAACCTGTCTTCTCTGAACTCTATCAACCTGTTCTCGTACAGGAAATCAAACCGTGATTTTTCCCAAAGGTGTCAAATTCCCGTATGTGGATGGTACTTCTGACCTGGTTGTCCTTTTAAATTTAAGACAGCTTTAGGGCAAGCTTTAGTTACAAGTGAAAATGTCTTCAGCAACAGAGAGATTAGACTGTACTTACATTAGACTTATTGATATCTCAGTGAGATAATTTTCTGCTTAACCTGAAAATTTGTCAAGTTTTTAATGCAAGTTGAAATAGATTGACCTAGAAGAACATGTGGGACTCTTTCCCCAGAGACATCTGCAGGGCTTGGAGGATTAGCTGGTGATGAGAGGTTCAAAACCTTTCCAGTGCAGGGAGGGAGATGCCTCTAGCCCTCCCAGTGCCGGGTGAGCACTTATGTCTGAGTGACTGGCTGCAATGAAGAGGTGCAGTTTTCCTTTGGTGGCACCTGTGGCACTTGGAAATGGCAGTGGGAAGACCAGGTAGAGGCACATCTGACTTGTAGGTCCTGTGGAGTTCAGGCAGTTGGCTGTCAGAGCTGTCAAAGTGTTTCTGGCTTTAGATACCCCTGGAACTCAGTGTCTGCAAATCTTTTGAGTACAAAGATGGGAGAGAGCTGAAGCTGAAAAATATCTAAGAGTAGATGTTTAGGTATTTTTCTACTTTGCAGAGACTTAGTTAATAGCAAACAATTTGGCTGATTCAGCTAAAGTGCTTACTGGGCCTCTGTGTTCTCTACAAGCTACTTAACATGGTGACCTAGGTGCCCTAGATGGTTTATTTAAATGTTTTTTCTGGAGCCAAACTCTACCCACAATCTTAACAGACCTACCACAGGTTACACATCAAAGTGTATTTGGCTGTGCATACATCCCATTGAGATGGGATGCCCTGGCTCTTGTTGTTATTGAAAATGGCGCTGGGGGCATTTATGAAAACCTGTAACTAGCATCTTAGACATCTGTGTTACAGCAGAGGGTGTATAGCAAGGCAGGAGTGAAGAGCTTATGCAGTTCAGCCTTTGCCTCTTGTTCTCTGAAAGCTGATGGTTTTCTCTCCATCAGCCTGAGCAGCCTGAACATTTAATTGCAGGAATTTGTCAAAGTCTTCAGATTCAAGGTGAGCTATCTAGCTTCATGCATATTGAATATTGAACGTGTTGCTTTCTGAGGGAGTTTTAAAAAAAAAGATAAAAAGCAAATCCTGATGCTGGGTGTTTGCTTTGCTCTCTTTCTTTAACATGAGCCTTTGTTATAGCATTCCATTTGTCTTTGGAGACTTAACCTCCATGGAGCTATCTGCAATACAGCATATGGATTCTGATCTCCACAGAGAGCTCAATCCATTTTAACTTTTTGTTACCTCTCCTGCTGCATCAGGGGTCCGACTGCAAGCCACTGGCACCACTTTCTGCTGGCACTAGGAATATGCAGAGAGGCTTGAAGCTGAACTGAGCTCTCAGATGCTTTGCCAAATGCTGAAGTACTGTACAGAATGTTGCTAAACTTGTGGAAATTAGTACTATTTGAAAACCATGATGTGAACTTGCCATGGGGAAAGCAATCCTAACACTGTTGCTTCCTTTGGTGGGGAGGAGGGCTTGCCACCCATCAAATACCAGTAACTTCTAATTATAAGAGCTCTCCCTCATCCTACCCTGTCCCCCATGCTGGTAAATGATTGTTCTTTCTTCCCCCTGACACTTGTCCCCGTAGGAAAGCCAAGAGGTGAGCACCTGAGTGGTGCAGGGCTGTGCAGGCAGCAGGGAGCCACCTCCCTTCTCCATGAAAGGCTGGAGGAGTGTGAGGACTCACTTGCTGATGCTGTATTTCCTGAGCAAGGGGCAGCCACAGCAGGGAGCCATGACAAACTGGAAAGTAAAAAGTGTTTTATGAGCAAGCTATCACTGAGACAGCCTGCAGCCTTTTCTAATCACCATATCCTGTGTTGTCCAACTGCTTCTCTCCAGTGACTGTGGTGACACCATCAGACCAGCTTTACCCCTGCATGTTTGCCACTGGGCAGGAGCTCTGCATGTGTACCTGGATGAGACACTTACATCCTCTGGCTACATATTCCCTGCATGGTAGTAGTAGTGCATGAAAGACTCATATTGATACCAATATTGACTCATACTGGTATCTGGATGAGGGGTATATGCTACTGTGTTGCAGTCTGTAAACTCACATTGAAATAGGCCTTTGTGCGAGACATCATTTCCTGGACAAAGTCTGGCACTTGGTTCAAAACAGGCTCAAGCTTCACCTCTTTCCCAGTGGCACCTTTGGTAGCATTTTCTGCCTTACTGCTGTTTAAATTGGAAATGTAAAGGTCATCCTGGCAGTATACAATTTTCTCAATTTTAAACTGGGTCCGGATAAGTCTTTCAGCCTCCACTTCTTGTTTCTCTTTAATGGCTTCAATTCTGGCCTAGGAGAGACAAGAAAGAACAAGTTCTCAGACATTTACTTCCTTTGCGAAGGCTCCAGTGCTTAGCAGTGTCCCCAGGAAACAGCAAGGTGGGCACAACATTCAGCACTGTCTAATCCCAGGCTGGCTCTTGGGAATATAATATAATACTTTAGGTTCCAGTTCCTCTGTTACAAAAGAGCAGGAAAATGTGTCAGTTTTGTCTCCTTAAACACCAGAGGAATCAGTCAAAAACTCGTGCTTGGACCTCAAAAGAAAATACATTGTTGATGGGAACTAGCAGCAAAGGAAACCCATGAGTTCAGCCTGACTTCAGTTTTTGCATGCATTTTGTTTGTGTCTCCCTTTTGGAGTAGGCAGTGATAGCAGCCACGGATGTAAACTCCATTGCCCCCCTTGCCCTTCTGAAAAACTTCAGCGTCTTCTCATGTGTTGTCAGCAAGCCAACCTTGTCTGTCACCCCACTGATGTTTTCTGGCTTTTTTGATACTTCTACTTAGAAGTCTGTGGGGGCAGCAAAGTTCCCTCAGTCACCCTCAAATTCTTTTAAAGTGCATCCCTAAGATATTTAGCATCCCTAAGGAAGAAACCTGCCGTTTTTTCTCATCTTCACTGCCTACCAGAATTTCCTCACTCTTCATCCTTCTCATTGTATTATGCCTAAAGACCCTCCTTAATCATCACCTCTCTGTGTGTTGGAAATAGCTTATTTGCTTGCTGCCTGATTGGCCTGAAAAGCTCAATAGGGTTTGGCTATGCATGTCAACTAGCAAACCATCCATTTCACTCACATTTGCCTTTGAATTTCCTTCTTAAGCAAGCACCCTGTGAGTGGACTCTGCTTCCTGGCTGTCCAGCATTGCTTCTCATCTCTTCTCAGAACTCTTTCTGAGAAAAGGCCTTCTACAGCATCCATGTGATTTAACCCCATCCCAAAATATACAGTCCCCCGAACTGTGAAGTCATCTTCTAACTTAGAGCTGAATTAATTTTTGCTTGTCTGATGCTTCTCCCTTTTATCAAAGATGAAAACACTGCCTAACACACTGGCTTGCCTTTCGGAGACAGAAAAAGCCCTGTTCAGCACTCTGAGGCCACCTGCCAGACTACAAATCATTGCAGAATTTCAATTTGAAATTAATTATAAACACTTAAAGGCAGCCATACTAGGTTTTCTTTGCATTGTGTTGTATGCATCAAGAAAGTGACCAGAATGAATGAGGAATATGTTTCACATCTTCCCAAAGTTGTACTGAAAGGCAAAATGTTCTTTCATTAGTGTCATTATAAACATGATGTAATTTTCAAGCTCTTCCTTATTTTATAAAAAATATAAGCCTGCAAGAAATTTCATTTTTGCAAAAGGGAAATGCAATGGGATAGGTACTGTAAGCATGGCTGTATCTACAAATTCCATTATGTCTTGCTCTTGTCTTATCTCATCTCAGTGCCTTACCTTAATAGCTCTGTATAGAATTTGAAAATTAGCAAAATGCCTTTTAGTGAGTGCCAGTAAGTGCTCTTCAACCAGTCCTAAGGGAAGAACAGACAGACAAAATAGAGTCAGATAAGCAAGTGAGGTTTTTAAGCTGTTGTTAATATGCGAGTTGGGAAAACTACAAATTTTATGTATTCATCCAGAGATAGCTGAGCAGCTACACCGATGCACTGTGCCTCTATGACCAATATAAACAAGTAGGAATTGAGATTTCTAGGTCAAAGACTGTGAATCATTCAAGAACTCTGTAACTCAGTAACACCTGAGAGAGCGAATATTTTTGAGATTCCTTTGCTAAAGCAATATCTGTGCTTACAGCTGTGTCTGACCAGACCATCTGACCAGATGTGCCATCACTTGGCCACATAAGCACATCTGCATCTCACCCCCCAGGAAGAGGACCTGGTGCATATGGTACAGAGCACCAAGCCTGGCATAGCTGCTGTAGAAGCTGTTTAAGACAAACACAAGAGAGATGGGATCAAGGCATACTTTTTTCTCAGGTGCTTTTTACTGGATGAACTATGTACCCCTTCTCCCAGCCCCAGAAGTCACTGTATACATACAATATCATGTAACAAAATGTCAAAGATCATTGGTTTGTGAAAGTCACTTCCTGGAGTACCAAGTGCCTTGGCTGGCACCAAGTACTTGTACCATACCATTCCCTTACTTCTTTATTTAGTAGTTACTTTCTAACAGCTTTGCACCAGACACTGGGAGAGGTATTACTATATGCTGGACACCACTTGTCAAGACTGGAGGCTCTAGAGAAGAAGCAAGTCCCCAGGTTGACTCAGGTTCCCTTCCTCCTGCAGTATGCAGGCTGGACCTCTGGCTCCAGCAGTTGAGAATGTTGGCTTATCCTGGAAAAATATGTCAGGCACATGAGTTTCTCCCACATGACAGCCTCATGTGGCCTGTGAGACATACCAAAGACATGGTTCATTATCTCAATGGCTGGCTCCTCCAGTTCTGTCATTTGCTCTCTTACAATGTCCTCAAATAGCCTGTGGTTGGAGAAGCCTGGGAACTCCCGTCCACGACACTGGTCTTCGTATTTCACCAGTTTACTAGGTACAATTTTCATAACTGTAATATTAAAATAACATTGCTTTACTCCTACATAATTTATATGTTTCAAATTTAAGAAGCAAGTCTATTTCTTTTTGAAATGCTCTTCTTGAGAAGAACAACTACCAAGATTATTTTTTGAGCAAAACCATTTCTACACAATTGAGCTAACACACATTATTGCTCGTGAATGAACCATCTCTCACACTGGATCAAGCCAGAAAGCAACCCAGATATTATGATGGGGCTCAGAAATATTGTTTCTTTTTGGAATTGCTACCCTTACAGAAGTGGCCATTAGCAATCTGAATTTTAAAAATCCCAGAACAAAACAAACCCCCAGACTCGCTAAACAGGGTTATTCCAATGAATCTCATGCTGACCAGCTATTTTAATTTAAGATATCAGAGAATCATCAAGCAATTCTTTGTCATAGTCTTGATTTTATCACTTTGCAGGGAGAAGACAGACATCCACTGGTGTCTCCGCAATGACAGCATTTAATGCCAGATGGGTCTTTACTCCCCAAGGACCAAAGTGTAACCTGTCTAACACTACAATAGGTGAATGCTCCTAGTTTCTTGTTTTTCATTTTCTTGAAAACAGCCAATGGATGATGCTGTGTCTTGGTTTAAAAGTAAGGGAATGGAATCTCAGGTCAGCTACAAGTGATGGTTTTCTGCACTTACCCTTTGCATCACAGTGTCGGAGAATATCTCCCCATGCTCGAAACTCCCTGCGGATTTTTGCAAACAGTCTGATTTCATTTCCAACCACCTGTTCCTCTCCACGCATTGTCTGAGTGATGTCTTGATTAAACAGTTTGATCATCTGTAATGAATTAAAGAAGAAGCAGGCAATGCAGTGGAGTTTCATTTCTTCAGACTAACTTGCATATGTTAAGTAAAGCTGCAGTCATCTGATGTTAGAGACATGGTTTATTGAAAACATCCCTTACATCTTAGCTCATGCTGTCATTATTTTTGTTTGTTTTGTTTTTTTTAACAGCACAGTTAGAGAAGAATAAACTTGATACTTGTTTTGTTTTGTACTCTTTTCCTGTGGATTCATTGAATTAAATGATAGTTGACCACACTTGTATGAAGTCTTTGAAGGCTGAGGAACTTTCATTAGCACCTCTGCTGGCCTGCAGTTTTCCCTCCGAGATGCTTGATTTTGACCAATTGACTGAGTAGTTCAGTTCTCTAGTCACATAAAGACAGGAAAGAATTGCTAGGAGGGTTCACAAGCTCTTGTGGTCCATTATATTCGTAGGTATGATATATTCCTGACAGAAGTTTGTCTGTGTTACTCTCAAAACACTTCAGTAACAAATACGTCAAGCTTACTGATGGTCCAGGCTGATGGTTTGCTAACTTTAGGTACTGTCTTTTTCTCCCTGCTCTGATCTGTGACAAAGCCAGAATCAATACTTACATCTGCAAGGAAAATCAGCTGTTCAGATTCTGTTCTGGGGGTGCTTCTTCGGTACTTCTGTAGATCCTGTAGTGTTTTTTGGAGCACCTCACGTAGTTGGCTCTCTAATGCTGGCAATATTTTCTGTGAGGGAGGCAGAAAAGAAGAACCTTTAGGTAGGTTGAAGATGCCTCTTTTTGGAAGGAAAATAAAATCCCTCTAAGAATGACCTACAGCTGCACACTCTCTTTGCTGGTCTAGGGCATTTAAGTGCTTGCTGTCCTTGCACCCCACATATGATAGTGGGAATGCATGGAAATGGAAATACAGCCTTCACTGAGAGAAGGCAGGGCGCTAGGATCTTTTTGCAGGAGAAATCAGGCTGGACCTCACTGCAAGGCAGGCAGAGAAGCTGCAGTCTACGGCAACTTTTCACTTACAGTGAGCCAAAGACTATGTCCTTATGGGCTGTGCTTGGAAGGTGCTGATGCAGAGAATGTACTGACCCCTATCTTCCTGGCAGGTACCTGGCTGAACGTGGCTGTTTAGTTGCTTGTTTTTATGTGAAGTTAAATACATTAATTTTCTTTTTGTCCTTTAGGACTGAATTTAGATGTTCCGTGTATTTTAGTATTTTCCCTTAATGAAATAAGATATATTACTTACATATATATATTTAAAACCCTGTATTTAGTATATTAACCCATTATGTAATAAAGCAATTAGATCTTCAGATTTTGAAGATTTTTTCAGACAAATAGGATATATTCTGTTTTAGTAAGCTAATCGCAGTAACTTGTGACACATCTGGTCAGCACTCTTCACAAACAAAAATAAATATCTTGGTTTCCACTGAAAAGGTAGGAGTTATGAGTCCCAAGTAGATGAAATTATTCACCTATTGTCAATCCTCAGCTTAAAGGCAAATCTGAGGACAGAGTATGGGTTTCTTTACCTCTTAATTTGTTGCAGGATTGAAGGACAATTAGGTACTATCTATGCTTATAAAGATGCAGTCCAGTTGCAATCAATTGCAATCCAAGGCTGAACGGCTGAACTTCTTTCTAGAGACTGACTTATCCAAACATCTAAGTATGGCCCCTTCGGTACTTACAGTAATACATCTCAGAAGTTCATTCATGAGCTTCTCTGCCAGATAAGGGATAGTAGCCTTTCTTTCTTCCATAAAAATTCTGCAAAAGAAAAGGAGAAGGTGATTTTGGACAGACCATATGTGCAGTAGACCAAGCAGGCAGCACTTAAGCTCTGCTCTGTTTTCACTAGTTCTATTACACAAAGGAAGGGCTCTCTGAAGGGTACCACTACAGATGCAGCAGCAGCCCAGAACTCTGGGCACCATGGTTACCATGCAAGAATTGATTGACAGCTACTGCTACTGGCTAAGCAAAAGCAAACAGAGAAGAATCTGAAAACAGCAAACTCTAACAGCAGATTAATGTGCTGCTGTATCATTTCTGTATGTGTGAAATACATTGATTCAAAACTCTTTTCACCTGCCATTCTCCATTTTTATGCTTGATTACTGATGAGTCATGTTCTGGGGAGAGATGTGCCTTCAGCACAGGCAGCATCCTTTCTCATGCTGAGCTTCCCTGTGTTTTCCAGTGAATAGAAATATGTAAGTGTTTTCATTGAAGTGCTTAGATGCCTAACTTGAATTCTTTGGGACTAATCGGAAGTTCATTGCACTTCTCCGAGGGTTAAGGAGCGTTCTATATCAAACTTGCATCTAAAACATATTTGAAAAGTTTGTTTGACATGTAAATTTCTTCTGGCTTACTGAAATGCAACACCACTTCGGCAATAAAAAAATCGCAAGTATAATTAATACGGGTTTGTAGCCCTAATATCAAGTCAACAGGAAACTTCAAAGTGACTTTATTTTGTTTTCAAGTAGCTTCTTTACACGAGAAGTACCTGAAGTGTTTGTGGGTTTCAAAGAATATTCTCTCCTGCTCTATTGCAATGGCCAAGGCCTGTTTGTTGAAGACATCCTGCTGCCCACGACACTTCACAATCATGTAACCTTTTTTAAGGGGGATGACCCGGTTCTGTATTATGTTAATGACAGACTCCTCTGCTCCTCTGTCCACCAGGTCGGGCTTTGTGAGGACCCCTGTGAAGTTACCCAAAGAGAAAATTAGTTGAGCATTGAAGTTAAAGGTGGGAGAGGTGCTGGTGCTGGTGGGGGTAGGACACCCCACCACCAGTGCAGGAACACGATGCTTTATATAAAGCAATTTCATTTTGTTTTCTCCTAAAAGCCTCTTAGCTCCTGAGCTTTGCATTGTAAAACTTGCTCTACAGTTGGCCTCTCACCATGTCTTTTGTCTTGTAAACCCTTTTTTAACATGCAACAGCAAAGCTTTCCCACCACTAACCATGAGTTCTTCAATTTACTACTATTCATAGCATGAATGCCAGCAAGACTCGGAAATTGGAGATTCTTAGAGCTACTAGATGATCTCAAGCTTTGTAAATAATTTATTTAGGATGTTTTATTTTTTTCCCAAGATCTGGTGTAGAATATAGATCATCAGGCCTACGTGGCAAAAAGAGATTTGCACTTCTCTTCAACCTGTAGCTTAAAAATTGCCTTACCTAGTGTCCTTTCTCCACTGGGGTCCACCTCTTGAGCCATCTTCAATGCTTCTGTTGTTGCAATATCCACATTACATGGCACCACTACCAAATTGAGTGTGTCTTTGGCGCCAATAATTTTTTTAAGTAGCATTTTTATCTGCAATGCAATACAGCAGTAGTGAAGTTCAGTGAAATCAGAGGCTTGAATGTAGGATAAAACCACTTTTAGCAATACAAGCCACTGTCTGATATCATTAAATGTCACAGGACAGTATTACGTTCTAAAGGATGGCATGGAAATGAGTCAGCAAAAGAATGCCTCGTATTTTTTAATGTCAAGATTAATCCAAATGTCTCTCATAAATGACCCCAAACTGTTGTTACACCTGTTCTGAAAGCTATGTAAAGTTTAACCTCTCATGCATATAATTTTTCATTAAATAATATTAAAGGTATTGTTTTGTAAATGATAACATAAAAAACAAGTTCTGACATCTATGTACAGATTTACAGAAAAAAAGCAAGCTAGAGTATGCTGATAAATCCACAGATTTGTATCTCTGATTGCAGAGCAAATGTCTTTGGCTTATATTTCAGTGAATTTCAGAGTATTTGTGAAAAAACCCAACAATTTGCACATGACATCCACTTGGCATTGTTTCTGTGTTTCAAAGTCAAACTAAAAGAATTTCTCATAGTTTGTGTTGCATTGTGAAAGGTTCACACAGCTCTGTTGTGCCTATACTAAAGTAAGTTGACTCTTTTTCTCCTAAGTTTTAGCAAAGGTGCCTCTCTACTTCCTTCCCAATATAATTTCCAACATAGCACAATGCTATAGACCCCATCTCTGGAGCATAACAGGCAGCTGGGGACAACGGAAGTGTGGGGATCATGTCACACCTCTTGCTTTCTTCTGAATACAACAGAAAGGATACTATCTATGCGTGAAATTAAATTAGTCCTCTCCCAGAAAGTAAATCCCTGACAATCCAATCTTACCTCATTTTCGTTGATACATCTAGTTTAGTTTGGGTTACTCTTACTCCAAGTACCTATCAGAAGGAATTTTTAGGGAAAGCAATACACACAGCTCCTGTGCATCACCCTCAGAGCTGGCCTTGTCCAAATAGAGTTTTATTTTAATTCCCCAGCATTTCTTTTAGAAGCAGGCAGAGGAAAGTAGAGATGCCCTCTCCTTTAATGCTCACTTCAAAAAAGGTCTGTTGGGATCCCCTAAGGGATGGGTTAAAAATGAGGTGGGAATGATTCTGATGTGTGCTGTAGTAAGGGTTGAGAAAGCAATGAACCTCTAAGAGGACCAATTTCCTGCCTTCCTCCAGAAGAGCTTATAAATCAGATCTATTCAGCTTTGCCAAACACATCTACAGAACTGGTAAAAGAGAACTGATCTTAGGATGTATTTATCTTCCAAACTGTGATCTAGCCAAGGGACACAGGGCCAGCAGTGTTCAGGGTGCATACAGCTGGGTTATTCCATGTTGCCAAAGGTAAGCTGTGTCAAGGCAGCTGAGGTGGATCCTTCATAGCTAGCATGAGCAGCAATCTCTTACTCAACAGGGCAGACAGGAGATCCTGGGCCTTACTGTTCCTAGTGGCGATTCTTTGCCTGAAAAATAGGCCTATTTGTTAGCATAGCTCTGTTGCTGGCTCAGAAGCCCAGCATAATAACTCCAGCATCCAACAGCAAAGGCTTGCATGTGAGGTAGGTTACAGAAGTGACCCAGTGCACAGGTTGGCATATGAGACTGAATTTTACCTGTTCCCCAATGTCTTTTAGCTGATTCCCCATGGCAGCTCTGGGAATTCCAGGAAGATCAATTAGTGTCAGATCTGAGGCATCTGGGGACCAAATATCTAGGGAAATTAATTCTCCACTAATGGCACCTCTAGTGCCAGCCACTGCATCCTGGGCTGCGAGGAAAAAAGAGCAAGGCAGTGAATAAAAGTTTCAAACAATACATTAAAGTGAAGATGAATGCAATGACTTTTCAAAGTACCTATTACCATCTAAGGTTCTTTTAGGTTTGGCTTTTTTTCAGATCCAGCCATGCACATTAATCAACTTATGAAAAAATTTAGGGCAATTATGCAATATGTGAATAAGGTAGAGGCCTTTTGGAATGTGAACTGTAATATTTTACAGAGCATATACTTATGAACTTATGCAGACAAAATACGTAAAAATAAACCACAATGAAAATGATCGTATAAAATACTGGTCGAGTGTAGAAATGCTTCCTCACCATCAGGACACTTTGTAAGTATTGAATAATCTTTGGCTGCCTTGAAAGAGAAATAGGTGTTATTCTATATTCTTCATATTTTGATAGAGAGGTGGAATGATCAAATAATTTGTCGCAAACCTTATCAGGCAGTAACAGTTCAGAGAAGCAAGGAAACCCCATCATCATTCTCATGAGAGATTTTCAGTTCTGTAATTAGGTTAATCAATTCATACCACTTGTCTTGTCATTTCTGGAAGGATGTATTGAAAATATCCAAATAATGAGTTGAAAATCTAATGAAAACCCATTAGGACAAATAACAATATACAGAGCTGTGCTTATCGAAGAAATAGCAACAATCCAATTTTAATGTTTAGAATGCTTAACTGCCCATCGGGTAAGAAAAACATGGCCTGAAATACCATAAAAAGCAAAGCTGTGGCGTGGGAAGGTCATATTGAGGCTGTGATCACACTAGCTGTCAGAAGCTCTATATGCCCTCCACTCTGCTTTCTTGCAGTTTTCTCCAGAAGCTTAAGATTTCCAGCCATATACTCCTCAAGCATTCTCTGAACTTCTGAGTTGAGGACAGGAACCATTGAGGGTTGTTTACAATTTGACAGAAAGCATCCCCAAACTGAGCATACAGCATCCAGCTGAGGACACAGCTTGAGGTTTTATGGAATATCATGGGTCATATTCAGTGCTGATGCAGTAAGTAGTGCAACTCTTGAGAGAGCCATATCATGCTATCCCACTTTCTTCTGCTCTGAATTCTTGGTGTTACAGCTACAATCACTAAGTGAGTCTAGGGGCTGCTGCTCAGCCTAAGAAAAGGGGAGAAAGGATTCAGAGGTTATTGAGCAAGACAAATCAGAGAGCAATACATTACAGCTCACCTTCTCTTACTGCTCTCTCCACCTCAGAGGCATTCTGGAGCTCTGTGCTGATGTTGCGGTAAGAAATCTTCCCTTTCCATGCCTGAGTGGCAGCTGCTCTCTTCAGTTTAAGTTCCAAGGGACATCGAGTAACAACGCCTGCAGCAGTTCCAGAGACAGAGAGAGCTCTCAGCAGTGGCTCTGCATGATACACAGCCATGTGCTGCATAGCATAAGCAGGGCTGCCTAATACTTAGCACAGGAACACAAATGTTCCAAGAGACATTGCCACAGGGATCTTGTCCTCCATCGCGACAGTGTCACTGGGACAGACATGGGTCTGTCCATCCATGTCTTGTTTTGCAGACAAGACAACCTAAGGTTGACCTTTAGGTTGGATATTAGAAAGAATTTGTTTACAGATAGGGTGATCAGGCATTGGAATGGGCTGCCCAGGGAAGTAGTGGATTCTCCCTCCCTGGAGATATTCAAAAAGAGACTGGATGTGGCACTCAGTGCCATGGTCTGGTAACTGCAGTGGTAGTGGATCAAGGGTTGGACTTGATGATCTCTGAGGTCCCTTCCAACCCAGCCAATTCTATGATTCTATGAATGTCATCCAGAGATTCACACCTCTCTGGATGAACTGATTCAGTGCTGCACCTACATTCTATGAAAACATTTTTCAAGTGTACTTTTCAAGTGCACTTTTCATCAAGTGTAGTCTGAAAGACTAGATGGTATTGTCAACTCATATTGAACTTACAATCATAGAATCATCAAGGCTGGAAAAGACCTTCAAGATCACAAAGTCCGACCACCAGCCTTATACCACTGTAACCACTAAACATGAAGTGCCACATCTACCCATTTTTTTAATACCCCCAGGGATGGTGACTCCACTACCTCCCTGGGCAGCCTGTTCCAATGCTTCACCACTCCTTCAGTGAAGAAATTTTTCCTAGTATCCAATCTGAACCTCCCCTGGTGCAGCTTCAACCCATCTTGTCCTATTGATAGTCACTAGGGAGAAGTGGCTGCTACACATCACTAACAACCTCCTTTCTGGTTGATATATATAGAGAGATAAAATGACCTCTCAGCCTCCACTTCTCCAGGCTGAGAAACTTCAGCTCCCTCAGCCTCCCCTCCTAAGACCTGTTCTCTAGACCCCTAAGCAGCATAGCTGCCATTCTCTACACTCTTTCCAGCACCTCAGTGGCCATCCTATACTGCAGCCCTCAACTAGTACATGTGTGTATGCACACAAACACACACATACAGCTGGAAAGGAAATCTTCTTGAGCTGCAAGGTCTTCCAACAATCTTCAGACATAAATAACATCCAAGGCACATGTTTGTAGGTAAAGATCTTTGTACATTTTTTTTGCCACAAAAGGTATCTGTATGAAAATCTTGATAAAAACCACAAGCCAGCCCCAAAAGCCCATTTTCAAATCTAGTTTTCTATGAGAAACTGATACTCTGCTGTGCTGCTCTTTGCTGGAAAATGCAGTGAGTCAACTGATGCTGCCTTTCAGTCTGTCCACAATCCGAGGCAAGTGCAACTAAACTTTTCTTACTCCTGATCTCCCAGAATATCTGCTGTGTTGGCATTTCCCTCCAATGCCCAACCTGAACATCCATTTCTTCTACTAAAACCAGAGCTGAGAAGGCCCTTGGAGTCTCTCCACTTAGATATAGTCTCAGTCATGGAATTATTCAGTCACAGAACAAGAAAAAAGGAAAAAAAAACAAACACAAAGAAACAAACAAAAAAACCCTTCCACCTCATCTAAGTCAATTTTGGGTGAAAACCTGAGAAAGTAAATTCTCACCATTGCCCCTAGGGAGAGCAACACCGGACAGGGCTTCTATGATGGAGCTTTTTCCAGAGCTCTGTTCTCCAATCACTGCAATTTTAGGCAAACTCAGGTCTTTTTCTATTCCAAGAGCTCTTAGGTTGTCAATGAGATCCATGCAGGGTCTGATCTTTTCTTCATATTGCTTGGCCAAGGTATGTTCTGCTGCCTGCTAGAGTTAAACTTACAATTAATTCTCCGTATTTTTGAAATAAGGTGTTTCAAAAACAAAAACCAAATGCTTTTAGGCATCTTCTCTAGCTCATCATTCTCTAGTAAACCTTATGTACTGGCATTAGACTCTAGTTCACATCACTGTGCATCCTTCCACCCCCATGTTATAAACAGGTGTCTGTAAATACAAAAAAAAAAATTTGAATCTGGCTGAATGACCATCCTTAGTGAAACTTTCTAAGCTATCCTGAGAAAGTAAAGGGTAAAAAGAGACTCCATTATTACATGTTCTTTGTTAATTTGTTTTTTTTTACTGACATTTTTTTCCACTCATCATGTGTTTGTAAATGAAGACTAGTCTCAGTAATAAGTAATAGAACAAAATAGGTTATTAAATCTTTGTTTTCAGGTTTGAAGATTTAGTTCTTGTATAGATGTCAAAAGCATTCTGGTGTAGCATCCTGTGGCTAATTTCTTTTAGATCATCATTTGCTTCATTTTAAGCATGAATATGAATGATTCTTTTTAAATTTCTGATTATAAAATTTGTTTTGTTTTGAAACACATGCCAGATATGAAAGCAGGCCCCCTTCATGAAAAGAAAACCAAATGATTTCCAGCTTTTTAGAAAACTGGTTCACCTCCTGTTGAATACACACAGATAAAGTCTACAAAGATCAGATTGGTCTCTTCTCCCCGTTCCTCCCTTCATGTTCCAGCCTCACTGCTGCATTTAGAAATACAGTTTTGAGAACAACAATGTTTTATGAACCCTAATGGGACAGACACACTCACACCTGATTTTCTGAAAAGAAAAATTTAAGTTTCCCACCATTACCTTTTTCCACAAAAGCCACCTCTGAAATGTCTATCAATCAATTGTAATCAAGCAGAGCACATTTTTCTTGTAAGATCAGAAGGACAGCACACATTACTGGAGGCAGGTATTTTAAAACATTATTGGTAACCCTTCCCTACTATCTTCACTAGGATGTTTACTAGCTAGTAAATCCTAACCATTCTCAAGGAACTTCATTAACTGTAATACAAATTTTTTTAAAAATCTGATTTCAATGTAGAATATTCAACACAGGTTATTATTAACCTTTCTTTGTGTTTCTGTTGAAGATAGCACAGCCGCAAATAAAAAACATCTCAGATTTTAGGATTTCTGTTCAACATTTGCCAATTATTACAATGAAACAGATACATGTTGCACATTAAATTGATTGCTAGGCTGCTGCCATTCTATTTTTTACACCTGCATGTTTTTTTATGCCTGAAGATTAATTGCAGGTACCTATTTTCTTAATTACACAAATGACTGCTTGGCCCTGACCCCAAAAGTACTCCTCTGCTTAGACCTAACAAGTATAGATACCCCAAGGAAACAAGGGAATTGATTCTGGGGCACAAAGTGAAAAACAGGTATAAGAATGGGGAGGATCCATGCCCACTTCTGATATCTGCATTACCTTATCCTGTCTTGTAGAATACTGTGCCTTCAGTTCCTTCTGCTCATAGTTAGGCTTTCTCCCAGTCATGTTCTCCAACACCAGAGGATCTCCATCTTCTAAGTCTACTGGGAGAGGTACAGCAAAAGCTTCCAAAGACTGATAGGAAGGTGATGTAAAAATACTTTTCTTCTGGGTAGGTTGACCTTTTGGCTTCACACGTTGGTTGTCCATAAGTGCCTCACTAAACAGTGATTACTGTCTGGTCCAGCCACTCTTTTTGTACAGCTTCTGAAATCAAACACAGGGCACCAAGTGACTAAGCTTGCAATAGTCATCATAGTAGGGAGGAATGAAACACCACTTTTATTTACCAATTCAAACCCTCAGAAAATACCAACTGCCACAAGTCTTTTCAAATCACTCAAAATTGCTCTCCGTAGTACTAACTCAAAACTCTTCTCCCTGCCTCTTTATCCTTTGTGTTTTCAAAAATAGAATCATAGAATGGCATAGGTTGGAAGGGACCTTAGAGATTATCTACTCCAACCTCCCTGACGTGGGCAGGGATGCCTCTCATCAAGACAAGGTTGCTCAAGGCCTCATCCAACCTGGCCTTGAACACTTCCAGGGAGGAGGCATCCACAAATTCCCTGGGCAATCTGTTCCAGCATCTCACCATCCTCATACTAAATAACATCTTCCTAATATCCAGTCTAAACTTATTGTCCTTTAGTTTAAAAACATTTCCCCTTGTCCTGTCCCTGGACACTCTTATGCAAAGTCTCTTTCCAGCCTGCCTGTAGGTTCCTTTGAGGTATTGAAAGGCAAATATAAGGTCCTTCTGGAGTATTCTCTTTGGCTGAACAATCCCAGCTCCTTCAGCCTCTCCTCTTAGCAGAGGTGCTCCAGCCTCTGGATCATCTTTGTGGCCCTCCTCTGGACTCATTCCAACAGATCTATGTCCTTCTTATGGTGGGGACACCAGAACAGGACGCAGTATTTGAGGTGGGGCTCTCACAAGTCCTGAATAAAAGGGGAAAATCAGATCTCTTGATCTGCTGACCACACTCCTCTTGATGCATCCAAGGATATGGTTGGCCTTTTGAGCCACATGGGTGCACTGCTGGCTTGTGTTGACCTTCTCATCCATCAGCACCCCTAAGTCCTCATACATCAGCACCCCTAAGTCCTTCTCTTCAGGGCTGCTCTCAACCCATGTGCTACCATTTGCTGTGGTTTCCCTGGCATGCCCTGAAGCCCTGTCAGCCTCTCACCTCCCTCATGGTAGCTGCTCAAGTTGCCAAGGAGTAAACAAGAATCATTTTGTTTTGTTTTCCCTCAATAAAATATTTTGCTGAAAGGCATTTCAGGAAGCTCAGTCAGTATGGCATGGGCATGGATGGATGAGTGTCTGAATGTTTAACTTCAGCCACCTAAGGTTAGGAGTACATGGCTATGTGGCTGCACATTGGAGGCTCTACATGGGTGGGCCACCAGCAGTGATCAACTTGCTCTCTTGCAGTAGAGACATTTATCAGAGGCAAGTCTTACACCTATTTTAGAAGCTCTGCATGCCAGTCCCACTCCCCACCCTGTCTTAAAACCCTCTCTGAAAAGGAGACTTTGCTTGACATGGTGTAAGAAAAGGGAGAACTAGGAGGATTTTAATTTTCCTCTTCAGCTTTTCTTTATGTGAAAGTTTTGTTGGGTTATTTTCTATGGGCAACTGAAGAAACCTGAAACTTTTGATGTGACGTTTTCCACGGAAAGTGATTTCCAGAGAGGATGATATGAAGAAGAAAAAAACAACCAACAGTGTTTTTTCAAAGCTAGATTTTTTTAACCTCCCCCTGCCAAAACCAAGATCTGTTTAACTAAGATACTTGGGAAAATTAACTAGGAGAAATACACTTTTGCTTTCAATCTTTTGGTTGAACTAAGTTTACACGTTCTCTAATTTGAACAGATGTCAAAATAAAATGATCAGGTACAACATGAATTATACTTTCAACATGTAAAACAAGTTTTGAAAAAACCCAGATAAATTGCACATTTTCTATTGTCTTTCTTTTTAATAAAGTAATAAAATTTTAATAGATATTCCTGTCTCCTTTATCAAAACAAAAAATAAATTACTATGGGGAAACTTTGCAGTTTAGACCAGTAAGAAAAGATGACTGAACTACTTTAACTTCTGTATAGGTATTAATTTTATAGTTCTCTCATCTTTCTCCATGTCCCCTTTCTTTAATATTTCAGTATGAACTTTTTTCTCTTTCTATTAATGAATTATAAGATTTTTCTTCCTTCTTCCTTCTTTTCTTCCACTCAGTGTTTTATCTGCAACAAACATACATTTTTCATTCACTGGTCACAAGATTCTCTTGTGATTTTCTGTTGGTACAGGAAATAATCTACTGATAATAATATCTCTAACAGTAATCCTTTTTCTTGCATCTCCCATCTCTATTGGCCTTTCAATTTAGTGGAATGAACACTTCCTATAAGCTTTTAACTTAAGGTAAATATTACCCAGGAGCAATTTTCTGTCCTTTTTATATTATTATTTATATTCACTGGGCTATGTTCAGAATTATTCAGGTATTGGATTTAGCATATGGTGTCCTAAACACAGATGTGCCTCCTTCAGAAAGAAATTATACAGCAACCCTTAGCCATCCTTATAATGCATAGGATGAAATGGAAAAATATTGTAGTAAAGCCACCAGGAAAAACAAAACAAATATCTTGCAAGACAAATTTGTGACATCTGGGAAACTGAGCCTCAGGGAATCTGAACAAAAAAAAAAATTGACAACTTTTAAATATTTTAGTTCAAGGACTGTATCTTACCTCTTACCTAAAAGAAAGCCTTTTAGCTAGGTGTACAGTGCAGATTACACAGGCTAACAAAATACCTACAGCAAGCAGTGAAGTAAATTGGCGTGCGTGGATTTCTGGGTCTACCTGGCTGTTCTCCACCTGGATCTGGAAAAGGTTGGATGGATTGGTGCACCCCTTCACTGCGCCATGCAAGCACAGAGATTTCTTTGTGTGCTGGGCCTCAACACCATTGGATGAAACAAAGAAGTAAGGACACGGGGGGAAAAAAAAATTAATTAAATCTGTCAGGAGAAAAAGAAAGCATGGCCAGATCTTAATACCTTCCCCCTAACCCTCCCTTGTTCCTCTGCCTGGATCCCTTCACTGCTGCCTCCCCCTCAGGGAACGGGCAGAGGGGTTCAGGGTCAGTTCCCCACACAGAGTTTCTGTCGCTCCTTCCTCCTCAGGGGGAGGACTCCTCACAGCCTTTTCCCTCTCCATTGTGGGGTCCCTCTCCCAGGAGAGTTCTTCAGGAACGTCTGGGACACAAGTCCCTCCCACAGGTGTACTCCCTCAGGCACAGACTGCTTCCATCTGGGCTGCACACAGAGTCATGGATGCTGTGGAAGCAGTCACCTCCTCTCACATGGGGTCCTACATGGCTGCAGATCCACATCTGACCCTCTCCATGATCCTGCACAAGCTGCCACTTGATGTCTGCCCACCCGTGACACTCCCTAGTAGCATCACTACACCTGCACATTGGGACCCTTCAGGGGTTACAAATCCACCTATTCTCCACCGTGGTCCTTCAGGGACTTCTCCACCATGCTTCCCCAGCCATGCTTCCGCATGCATTGCAGGGGCACAGCTTCCCATCTCACCACAGGCTCTGGGGAAAATCTCTGCTCAGGCACCTTCTCTCCCTCCTTCCTCACTGACCTTGGTGTCTTTGCTCTGGCATTGCTCTCATCTCCTCCTCTCCTCTGCACTGCAGATCTTTTTTTCTTTCTTTCTTTCATTCATTTTTTTTTCTTTTCTGTGTCTTTTTCTCTTTCTTGTATATGTTACACACAGAGGCGCATCCCACTTCCCATATCTGCTCAGCTTTCGCCAGAGGCATGGCCTCTGGAACCTCTGGAACCAGGGGACATTCCAGCAGCTTCTCAAAGAAGCCACCCCTGTGACACCCCAGCTTGCAAAACACCACTGCATTAATCTAAGACACTGCCCCTGCCTCCATCATCAGCACAATATTTTCTTACATTCAAAGAATTTGCTCGTCTGTGTGTTGGCAACCTCCCCTGGTACAACAAAAAAGCCCTGTACTACACAACCACATCCACAACCATCCTGGGTCCTGAAGAGGACTTGCCTCATTTTCCAGGATCTGATGATCCTGGCTTTGTATCTAGAGGGGTAATGACAAAATCTGCGATCAAATCCAAAGCACAAAGCTGTGGCACTGAACCCCCAAAGCTCTTGCATTTATTCAGTCTGTGTCCAGCCAGAGAAGGGCATGGACTTCTGTCTTACGAATTTTGTGACTTCAGAGTATTTGAATAAGCTACACAGTCTCTGGTTTGTATATTTCTTAATTCTAGCTCTCTCAGAAAAAAAAAAACGAAGCAATGCAAAGCTTTATGATGCTAGACATTAATATTGCTGGCTAGACCACGTTGCTGACCACTATGCTCCCCCCCAAGTACACACTTTAAAAATTATTGCAATTTAAATACTGTTTCAATCATCTGCCTCTAAAGATTAAATAATACTAATGTCTTTCCTTTTTTCCACACTGCAGAAAACACCAACTTCTACTCCCGGAAACCTTGTTTAACCACACTTACTTTAGCATGGTTAAACTTAAGCAGCCTTCTCACATGGAACTATTAAAAGGAATGAAGATAACAGTCAAAAAGTGCATAAGTATTTTTCTTAAAAGGAAGAGAGAAACTTCTACCTGTATAGTGTCCTGTAGCAAGGAGAATCAGCAAATGTTCTGCAACTTCTTCTGGTGCTTTTTATTTACTGGCTCCACCTCCCCACTGTGACAAGAAGCTGGAGAAATGAAACTGATTTGGTGATGAAACTGGTCTCCTTTTGCAATAGCTCTGGGAATAACCATATGATGCACTAGGTTTTTTCCTTTAATTCCCTTATACACCAGTCAAATTCCCTCTTCTTCCACTCCAGTTGTTTCATCAGGAAGCAGAAATGAAACTTCTCACGAGCAAAGTTGGTTGCCTCCTCTCTTGGCCATGCTGTGTGACAGAGTGGCAGAAACAAACGGCAAAGGTATTTGGAAATGTTGCCCATAAGCAACAAGCTACCATTTCTCCCCTCAGAAAGTCACCTCACTGAGTCAGCTTACTTGCACCTGGGGTAAAACCAGCTGGGTTGAGCAGAGACTGAGTAACCTGGTGTGCTCCACACCCATCTGGACTGTCTGCTGGGGATGCTGGCACCCTGCCATCCAGGGGACCCTTTCAGCCTCCTCATCCCATCATGCCAAAAGTGAGTGAGGGACATCTCCACTGCAGAGGAAGTGTTTTTTCCACCTCTCAGGGACAGTTTCCAGGCTAGCAAGTGTTACAGCCATGCCTTCATTCACCTGGGCTGTGCTATTGCTATCAGAGATTGAAGGGATGTCTGAGGTTGCCAAACATGTGCGACAAGAAAGCAAAGTGACAGACAGTGTGATTTGTTAGTCTGAAGCACTGCTTCAGGGCATTCAAGGTGTTTCTCAGCTCCTTGTGCTGTTTTCTCAATGTTAGATGGTCAGCACACTTCCTCGTCTGCTGTCTTTGCTCTCCTGCCCTACTTTTTCTGTTTTGTAGGCTCTAAGCTATTGAGCAAAACGACTTTGCTTTGTCCAGTTAGGACAGGATGCAGGATCAGCCCTTATTTCTCTCTCCCTCTTCTTTTGACTGCAGCCTCCACCATCTGCTCTCAGTTCCTGGCAGTTTTTGTGGGTGTGATGGTTTTGGATGAGGTAGCATTAATTTTCTTCATAGCAGCTAGTATGGGGTGGTTTGGATTTGTGCTGGAAACAGTTTTGATAGCACAGTATGTTTTCTTTCCTGCTGAGCTGTGCTTACACAGTATCAAGGCTTTTTCTCCTTCTCACACCACCCCACCAGAGTGAACTGAGACAGGACAGAGATGACCCCAGCTGTACAAAGGGTTGTATCACACCATATGATACCATGCTCAGCAGATAAAGCTTGAAGAAGAAGGAGAAGAAGAAGGGACATTTGGAGCTATGGCAAGTAACTCTTTCATGTAGTAGAGCCCAGCTGTCCTGGGGATGGTTGAACACCAGCCTGCCCACAGGAAGCGGTGAATTAATTCTTTGGTTTGCTTTGCTTGCAAGTGTGGTTTTTGCTTTACCAATTAAGCTGTCTTCATCTCAAACCACGAGTTTTCTCAGTTTTACTCTTCCGATTCATTCCTCCATCCCAGTGTAGGGGAAAGGGAGGAAGTGACTGTAGGGACTTAGTTGCTAGCTAGGGTCAAACCACGTCAGTGGGTTTCAAGTGGCTTTCACAGTCTTCATTAGTCTTTCACAGTCTTCTTCCTGCTTCCTCATCCAGCAGATCCTCATCAGAGGGCTGCTTTCTGAGTGACACAGCCCCAGACCTGCACAGGCAGCACTGCAGCTGGGTGTGGGCCATGGCAGAGGACCCCAGCTACAAGCTCTCCTGGCTTCCTTCACCACCCCCTTCTCTTCTTGCAGTCAAGCATACAGGGGACCCCACACCATCTGTGTGGGAGTGGGCTTCTATGTCACATAACAGATCAGTTTATGAGCTTTGGGCTGTGCCTTTGCTATGTGATTGATTCAGCTACAGGGTTTCAGTGGATCAAAGCACTGTGCTTCAGAAAAGGAGAAGCTCTTGGTCTTATCAGTTTGCTGTGAAGGGAGAAATCGGAGTTATCATTTCACCACATGTCAAGATTTTGGTTCTCATATTTTCTGCTGAAGCAGCAAAAATGAAAATCTTTACCCCGTTACTAGGAAATGTTCTAGTGTAATGGATTGGAAATTAGTTTCTTGTTTATTTCATTATTTATAACAGCACGATTCACTTGCCATACGGTTCTGCAGATTAAGATAACACAATAAAAGGTGTTTAAAAATAAATTAAGTGGAATTTCATTCAGAACTCTGAAGTGTAGATTATGCTTTGAAATATTTTTAATTAATAAAAAAAAGGGAAATGAAGCAAAAAATGATAGACAAAGCATCTGTCAAAGCAAATTCCAATTACACTTTAAAAATGGAATATAAAAATGTAAGGCAAATGCACTATTTAGAAGGATGATTATGTGTCATAATAATGGCAAAATCACAGACTCACAGAATAGTAGGGTGTTGGAAGATCATTTAGTCCAACCCCCCTGCTAAAGCAGTTTCACCTAGAGCAGGTTGCAGAGGATATGTTCGGGCAGGTTTTGGCTATCTCCAGAGATAGAAACTCCATGACCTCTCTGGGTAGCCTGTTTCAGTGCTCTGTGACCCTCAAAGTAAAGAAGTTTTCCCTCATGTTCAAGTGGAAATTCCTGTGTTCCAGTTTGTGCCCATTGCCCTTTGTCTTTAGTCATAAAATTACTATGGAGTCCATCACTGAGGGGAGCTGCCCTGACCTGCAGCAGAATGGCAGATCTCAGAGCAGAGGGGTATTTTGTGAGTCAGGGAAACACCAGGACATCAGAGAGACCCTCTAAATGCTGCCAGCTCATGCAGGAGCTGCTGAGGAGGCCTGAGCATTACCACAGCACCCATGACCACCCCAGGCCTAGAAAAAGCAGCCTGGGGAGAGCCAGTGACCAAAGTGGGCAAAGAGATCTGGTGTGTCAGTTCGCCTGGAAGGCATGCAGGAGGGGTGTAGTCACCCTACCATCTCAGGAGGTGTCTGCCATAATGGTGGACAGTCATCTAGGAGCTAAAATGAGTGTTTCTACAGAGAAAGCCCCTCTAATGCTTCCAGCCAGCCAGAACTGGTAAGGAAGAAGCCTCCAGTACAGATGGTAGATTGCATCAAATGCACACTCGTCTCCTGGAGAAAAGGTAATAGTCTGCAAAAGATGTGCAAAGGTTGATACTGTCACATCAGGTCTACTCCACTCTTGTGAGACCCCACCTGGAGTACTAACATTAGAAGGACATGGACCTTCTGGAGTAAATCCAGAGGAGAGCCACAAAGATGAGCAGAGGGCTGGAGCACCTTTCCTTTGAAGACAGACTGAGAGAACTGGAGTTCAGCCTGGAGAAGAAAGAGTTCCAGGGAGATCTTATAGCAGACTTCCAATAACTGAAGAGCGCCCACAAGAAAGCTGGGGAGGGACTATTTACAAGGGCATGTAGTGATAGAACAAGGGGTGATGGCTTTAAACTGGAAGAGGGTAGATTTATTCTAGACATTAGGAAGAAGTTCTTCACTATGATGGTGGTGAGTTACTGGCACAGTTTGCCCCGGGAAGTTGTGGCTGCCCCTACCCTGGAAGTGTTCAAGGCCAGGTTGGATGGAGCTTTCAGCAACCTGGTGTAGTGTGAGGTTATTAGAATTGAATGGTGTTCAAGATTCCTTTCAACCTGAACCATTTTATGGTTCTATGATGATTCCATAAAACAGATAAAAGGCTGCACAGTATTAGAGGGGCTGAGATGGAGATAGGTAAGTGGTTTCAGAACCACGCTCATGTGGCAGATACCACAGAGACCGAGGCACCTTGGACCCTGATGACCCACAAAAGCAGGACGACTTCAGTCTAAGAATTCTGCCAAGAACTGAATCTGTTATCTAGAGTATTAAACCTATTTGTTCAAGGGATACTGAAATCTGTTAATGATCATTATGATGATGCTATATAAACAGTTACCAGAAGAGAACAGATCCTGACATCTGGATATTTACAAGTGGCAATTTTTCCCTTACCTTTTTTCTACTATCCAAGCTTCTGACAACGAGAAAGGAATAGCAGAGCATTATCTGCTATAGAAAAGGTAAACAAAGTCAGTTCCTTGCAGCTCTTTAGCCCTTTAGTGTTATAATTCTGGAAGGGGCAGAGAGGATGAGTCTGAAGTGTAAATGCTGCTTGTAGTATGTATGAGTGCTCATGAAATCTTTAGATGGAGCTAGCTTTGCATGTGCTTACTTCTCTTCGGTTGCTTTAGTCTTGTTGCATTAAAAATTGCAAAAATGAGTTCCTCACTTCAGTTCCCTTCAAGAGGAAACTAAATGGTTGCAGAGGATCTGGCACCTGCCCTGGATATTTCTCCTCCTAGCCCTAGTACTTGGCTAGAGCAAAAGTGCCTAAATATCACTATGGAAACCCACACACCATGTCTAGCTGAAAACTACAGCAGTGTCTTATCAACTTTGTTCTCACAGAATTGGGTGGTTCAATCTTTTCTAAAATTGCAGGTTCCCTGAACAGAAAATTGCTTCTCTAATTCTATCACAGGTGAAACCAGGACACCCCTTCCATGGCATACTAGCAAAATGGATTAGGAACTAAATCAATGCTATCTCTTTACTGTGAAAGATGTCTGTATCTCAAGCTGTTTGAGCTTCATTCCAGCAAACATACAGAGGTGCAGACATCAAGTAGTGGGCTTGTAAAGGAGGAGAATGCTTTCGACACATCTTGGTAATAAATGCAGGAGCAACTGCATAATGAAATCTATAGGGCCAGTTTCAGGTCTGAATTGCATCAGGAAATGTGAAATTTTAATACAGAAGAGCAGAGCTGTGGGAAGCAGCAGAGGAATTTTCCTTCGCTTCTTTGTTGAAGTACTTCAGGTGTTTGGGGAACTGCAGTCTTCCAGAACAAGTTTTTTCTGCATCTAAGTCCTGCCAGCCCTCAGGCCCTCCTCCGTAGATGGCAGTCAGCAACAGTGGCTGGAGCTGTACCTGGACATGGGTTTTGTGACCCTGAAGCCCACCAGGACCTAAAATTTTTGTGATGTTGTCTAATTTCTCTAAAATTATGTGAAACAGGACCCAAAGATGCAGATAAGAGGACTGAAAGAGCCCTCACTACTTGTTCGTATGAGGTGGGACTGTCAGTAAGGCAGAAGTGATCACTCCAAAGCAGTCGCTGTGTGTGCACAGAGGTGCCCTCAGGCCAGCACAGCAGCCACTGAAGTGAACAGGGACGTGTGAAGCCCTGGTAGATTTTGAGGTCCAGACACTACATGCCTCTAGTTTATTTGTGCAGAAGAATCTCTGCTTCCAGAGAACTTCCCAGCTCATGGAATCACCACGCATGCCTGACCGTGCTTTTGCAACCCTCTTGTGATGACTACAGAACAGTGTAGCCTGTGTAACTAATGACAACAGGGAGTAACTAATGACAACAGCTCAGGAGGAACACTTCATTCAGCATAGGTGTGTCCCCTCCCAAAGGTCCTTTCTATTCCTCTGACACCAAGCCTTTGAACATGGTGAGAAGATCAATAAATCAGCCCTAATTTTAGATCAAATGTGTGTAGTGCCCAGAGAAGTGTCCTCAGAAAAAGCCCTGCTGCCTAATCCTTTTCTGCCCCAGCTGGAGGTATCTGTTGCTTCCACACGTCTGAGCCATCATCTCTTTGTACTGCATGTACAGGCATATGACAGTCTTCTATTATATGATATACCTGAGAGAAAGTGCCAATGCAAATGCTGCTCTACTGGTACAGAATTACAGATGTATTGGGTTTGCCAAGCAGTTCCTCTTCAGCCAACATTGTAACGTGGTCATAGTCCTGTACATAGGGAGACTAGCTACCTAAAGCAGCAGTTAAAGTCATGGTTTTAGCAATGGGGACAGGGTTTTTTTTCTTTTTAATATCTGAAAGCAGAACGATTCACTTGGGTGATGAATGAAAGGAAAAGGCCTAGCCCTGTACTTGAATTCATCAACAGCTTGAGAGCCCTCAGGGAAGAGGACCTGGCTTTGCATGAAATCACCATCTGGAGATGGGGTTTGTGTGAAAGCCCAATCCTAAAAGCCCCATATATATTGCTTTTCCTGGAGACTGAAGGAAAGGTTGCCTTTATCAGCTTTTCACCCCAAGTCTCCTGCAGTGCTGAGGCATGTAGAGACAGTACTATTTTGTCCCAGGATATATTTTGCTTCAGCTCCATGACTTGTGACTTGCTTTTGAAGCAAGTATTGGGACAGTGCCCAGCTACAGCATGTTGCTCTATGGGGCTCAGTACAGCTAAACTAGAATGCTTTTGGATGAGAGTGAGCATGCAGATGTTCCCCAGGAGAGGACCTTGTCACTTTGAGGTGCTGAGAGCAAACAAAATGTCATCTAAAGCGAAGTCCTCCTTTCCCATGAGCTAGGTACAGTGGGACCATGGTAGCCTTGACGAGGAGGATTTTTTCCCCACAGATATGTCTCCATTGGTCCATGTTGAGGGAGACAAACGTGGCTTGAAAAAGTTGAATGAGAACAGGGGCAGGATGGGCAATCCCAGGGGCAGGCAAACCCAAATGGGGGTCTTAGCTGTACTCTGCAACCCTGCCAGACTGAACTACCAGTTTGTAAAATAGGTGTAGCTATAACATACTTTCTCATGAACATACATGATGGTAAAGAGCACTGTGCTTTTCAAGTGAAGCAGATTGAAAGCCTGACCAGAAAAGACCACAATATACATTAGTTTCCTTGATCTTTAGTACTGGGCAGCTGCAGAGCAACTACAGGTGGTATCTTCACTTACAAAAGAAGAGTCATATGGCATTGGCCTACAAAGGGTAAGCAACACTTGTTTTTCAGTCTTTCCCTATAAGGCTGTATCTTTCATTTTGCTTTGCACACATCAGCTACAGTGACAAAGTGAGTGAGAGATTATTTTCCATTTTTATTTATTTTCCTACATCATCTGAATAAATACCACTGCAGAAACACTGAGTACTGGGTCTTATGTCTCTAGACTAGTATTTAATAGCTGCTAGTGGGAAGTGTATTTAACCAAGCATGAACAGCCACTCAAATCAGGTTTCTTGCCCCCCCAGATGCCAGGGACTGTGAAATCAGCTGTGGGAGACCAGCTGCAAGATGCTGAACCCAGAGAGATCTGAAAAGAGCTCTGGCTGGAAAGATGATGTATTTATAAGAATGGAAGTTAAAGCATTCTGGTCTTTGAAGAGCTTTTCTGTGCATGGAGCAGTCCCTGCAGCAGCACTGAACAGGCTGCAATTTGTTCCCATTGCGAGCAAGTGAGGGCTGAAAGGTCAGCGTGCTAAAAGACTCCTGTGTGCTGACATTTCTGGGTGGAGAGAAATGACTGAATTCTTTAGACAGGGCTGTCACTCCAGGAATTAGGAGGCTTTCATTAGGATTGTGTGGAAGGATTTTCTTCTGAACACAGGCTTGGGTTTTGTAGCCCCAGGAGGCTCTTAATACTAGGGCTCACTCTGGACCTTTTCTTTCTTGTCTCCGTTTAACCACTCAAACTTTACTCATTCCCTTACTGTTCAAAGAAGTAGTGGGATAATCTCTTGGTTATAGTATCCCAGGGATGGTGCCATTGTCACTCGACAGCTTCTGTATCACTGATCGGGTCCCAAATTGGCCTTCACATGTGCAACAGAAGGAGCAGTTAAGCCTGGCTGCCCTGACAGAGAAGCTGATCTCTGGGCAAACAGGGGTGAAACAACAAGGCCCACCCATTTCAGCAGCAGTCTGCTCTCATCCTCCTACAGCTTCTACATATCCTGCCCAGGGAAGTTAGTATTCCTCGGCATTGCTTCCACATTGCTGCTTGGAAAAACCCTAGGACAATAAGCTCATTCTTAGATCAGTGAGGTTTAGTTCTGTGTAGGACCCTATATGCTCATTTGTTGTTCCTAAACACTAGGAAATGTTAGAAATCCCCTGACGTTGCTGGCTACCACAGAATCACAAAATGTTTTAGGTTGGAAGAGACCTCCAAGATCATCCAGTCCGACCTTTGACCAACACCATAATCTAACTACTAAAAACATGTCCTAAGGACCAGGTCCAAATGCCTTTTAAATACCTCCATGGGTGGTGACTCCACCACTGCCATGGGAAATTCCAGTTCCTGACAATGCCTCTCAGTGAAAAAATGTTTCCTAACATCCAGCTTAAACCTCCCCTGGCACAGCTTCCATCCATTCCCTCTGATCCTATCACAGTCACTAAGGATAAGAGGCTGTTTCCCTCCTCATTCCAACCTCCCTTGAGGCAGCTGAAGAGAGCCATGAGGCCTCCTCTCAACCTCCTCTTCTCCAGATGAACACCCCTACCTCCCTCAGCTGCTCCTCACAGGACTTGTGTGTGCTCCAGGCCCTTCATGAGCTTCATTGCCCTTCTCTGGACATGCTACAGCACTTTTATGTCCCTCTTATAGTGAGCTGCCCAGCAGAGTGAAAGAACTTGGACAGAGAGGGAGACAGACCTGCCATGCAGTACATTTTGGGGAACGAATTAGGAAGGGTCTAGGCTGCTATAGCTAGGAAACTGGAAAGGGTGACATCTCTGCCTTTTTGTCAGGAAGGTGGCGAGGAATGAAGGGGTTCCCAAACAGCCTCTTAGTGACCCTTGCTAAGTAATGCCTCTAAGTAAATCAGTGTGTAACATCCACATCTGAACATGGAGAAGGTGAATACTCAGGGCATGCATACACACCAAAGACCCTGAGAGTTATAAGTTATATAATCACAGATATTCTGTATAAAATACAGTGCTTCTGAGTCTGTAAAAAAGCAGTTTGTATGGCTCCAGCTGTGAAGGAAGGCAAAAACCTGTAGGGCCATTTTGTACATCCTCATGTTCTACTCCTACAAATTACCTGGAAAACAGGCAAGATTTTGTTGAAGGCAAGAGGCTTGGTTCATGCAAAGAGTAAGGAGAAGGATACCTCATTTGGGAAGTGGAAAGGGAGACAATAGAAGGGTTGGAGAAGTTGTCCCTTACAGCTCTTTGTTGTAGTAGAGGAGGCACAAATTTCCATTCCTGCTGGGTCATCAGGGTGAAGGTGCTCTGCAAGCAAGAGCTGGAGAACTCTTACATTCAAAGACATTTACAGACAAGGAGGAAGCATAATTTGGAAATATGTATATATATATATTTAGACATTATTGCTAGTATGATGGAAATCTAAACATTCCAACAAGAATCATGATGACATGATCTAAATGTTGCAGAGAAACAAAGAACAATAAGGCAGGTAGAGTGCTTCTATACAGAAAAAGTCACATTAGCAGCAGTAACACAAGTAACACATTTCTTATCTCACTTTTCTATTGCTCCACTGGATTCTCAGGACAGTGTTTCCTGCTGGTAGTGGTATATTACAGAGAACTGTAAGGACCTGGAGGCCTTCACAGGGAGGAATGCAATGCTCACAATAGTGGTTTCTTCTTCCCCTTCATGTTTTGTAACAAACATTTACATCCTTCTCTTTCCTTATTGGTCTGCAGCTCCAGGTTACATCTGAATCTGCTATACACATTGCAATTTAGTTCCCCTGAAAGCCAGTTCTTCCTGCTCTATGTCTGCAGGTTGGTGTTAGTTTTGGGGTTTTTTTTAAATTTTTCTTTTTTTTTTAATGACCAATAGTGAGTGGGCTAGGGAGCATGTTCTTGTTTTCCACCTCTGCAACAGAGCTGGGAAAGCTCAGTGGAAAGTACAGCTGATGGTGTTAGCAATACAAATGGTGTGATTCTCAGCACTTTTTGTTAAAACATCGACAATTTGCAAGTAACCTGGAAAAAATAATTACATTTTTTAATCACAGAGCACAGTGAAACATGTGAAGAGCTTTTATTTCATTATACCATTTTCTGCTGCAGACCACAGTCAGGGCTAAAACTTGAACCAGCTGGGGCAGCAGTGATTCCATGTGTTTAATTTTTTTTTCAGAGGGAGTAGTATTAGGACTGGCATTTTTTTTTTAAATGACAAAGCGTAATTACAAGCATAAAATAAAATCAAGAGGAAAGGAATAAAATATGGTCAATGAACGATTCATACTAGAAATTATTATTGCTGGGGCAATGCTTAGCAAGAACTCGGAAAATAAATGAGCAAAGAGCCTGTTATTTCTTGTGTTCTCAAGAACCATGCTTCTCCATGACTGATGAAGGCTCAAATTCTTTAATCAGCTGTGGAACTAATTGCATGGCTCTGTGGTAAGTGCTGTTGCTGGGAGCTATGTTGTGCTACACCAGAAAGCCACCAACAGATGAGAAAGTTCAGGGGGTTGGTTTGAAACCAACTTTGGCAGCATCTGAGCTGGAGCAGTGTGAGGCTCAGCATTGTCTACGTTTATCTGCTGAGCTCCATGTAGCTTGGGGTGGTTCCTGTGACCCAGCAAATCAGCTAGCTTAAAGCTAAATGGATAGGGGCAGCTGATCTTTGTTAGTTATGCTTTTATGTTCCCACTGATGGCTTAAAAAGTTTCTAAGTGAAAATCAATCTGTGAATTGTAGAATCCTTTTTCTTGTATGCCCCTTTCCTTTTACTTGAAAAGTACTGATTGTTTTTCTAGATTTCCTTCTGAAAGAACGATATTACTGAGGCTCCAGCAGAGCAGGCAATAATTTACTGCAGAAGGGACTTACCCTTAAGATTTCCCATGGAGGGACCAAATCCGTTCAAACCTCCCCATGCCTGCATGGGCAGAATACCTCACATTTCCCAGAAATCTCCTTCATGAATGTGGAGGAGGTGAGGATGGAGGACTAGAAGTTTTTCTCTTCCATTTTTGTTACAATGGGGATTTTCAATAATCAGCAGCCAGAAGACTTCAGATTTGTGACTGTTGAGCTCCTGTTCATCTGCTTGCTTAGCTCCTGAGTAGCAACCTGGCAAGCAGAGACTTCAGGAATTAATTAAATATCCAGAGATGTGGTCACTGTGGTAAACACAAGTCTCATAGAAAGCAGAGCTTTTCTCCTGGGCTCCAGTTCTGTTTTGTAAGTTATTAGAAAGAAAATCAGAAACTAGCTGTAGATGGTATTTTCTGTTCTGGCTGCAAAATCCAGAGATACACAAAGTCTAATTCTTCCCTTTCTAGTCTTTGAAGGCAATAAAATCTGATCAATTCAGAGAATCAGAAGGGAAACAAAATTGGAATTTACTGTCAGACCTGACTTCAAGGACCTAATAAACTTTTGGATGGTCTTAATTCAAGACCTTATGCCTCTTTTCCAAGTCCAGGTTTTCATGGTCCTCCACAGACCTCCTGGTCAGGGGGAGAAGCTGGAAGTTCAGTCTTATTTCTGAGAGAGAAACCCCAGGAGATAGAAAGCAGCTATGAAAAGCATAACAATGTTAGATTTATATCAGGAATACAAGGCTGAAATGCACATTGCTTTGGGCTGAAATATAACTATTGAATAAAATGTTTTAAAATTTTCGTTTTACTGAAACCTGGAGTTTACTGGAGTACTTTAGTTTACTGGAGATAGGGCCAGCCAGAGGTCTCTATCTCTATGTTCTTGTCTTCGGAAGAAAGGAAAAGTCATATGAGATCAAGTGCTTCCACGTGCTAGTCATTTTGGAGCTTCAGACGTCAGCAGCCTGAGGGGAAGGGGAGCAGAAGCAGAGCCCTTTTATCTTGGGGGAGGTAACAGGAAAGGGAGGCGGAGAAATAGCCTGTCCGCTCAGCCACTCTTAAAATGACTTTGCCCTGAAATTGTGCTGTTGATGCAGGCTCCACCCCAGGACAGGATGCAGGTAATCCCCTCTGGTGGCAGGATGCATGATACCTTCACTTTTCATCTCAGTCTTCACAAATTGCACTTTCACATAACCCAGGTTTTTTGGAAAGGTATGGTGTCCCATATATCTTCTCTGTTTGACAGACCATATATTTGTGCACTAAACTAATTAACATTAACCAGCCAATGGCTGATAATGGCACATGTGCAAAAAGTGACTTAGAGATGAAAAAATCATCTGCAGGTCCCATAAAAAATTTTCTCCAATTACACATGTATGCTCAGAATGTTCAAAAAGAAGAATTTTTGCAACACTAGGTTGCTAAGTGCTGATCTACACATTACTGCCTCTTCATCACACACTGAATTTTAACTCTCAGTCCCTCAGTTTGAATGCACATGTCAATCCTATGCTAAATGAGTCAAGAAGATAGGCTGTAATTATTTCATTTTATGGAAGCTGAAAAGGTTCTTCTAGGTGACTGATACAAATTACTGGAAATCCTGTTGAACCAACTGGATAACATTGCAAAGGAAAGTGTTTTATTGTAAAATGTTGCAGAGTAGAAGACCATTTACAGGAAGCATACCTAAGCACCCAAGGTCCCAAGAAAGTTTTGCTGAGGTGGAAACACACTTCCAGTTGTGGATTTTCGTGCTGTAATGAAAAATAGATCTTTACAATTTTTTTCCATTCTTACTTTCTTAATTGCTTTCCTTTCCATGTTCCTTTTTACCAAAGGAGCCTTAGTTTTTCTCATCCTGCACAAGTAATGAAACTGGCCAGAGAAGCAACCCCTTCAACAAAATATTTTACAAAGAAAGATTTATTTAATTCCTCATTCACTGAATTCTTACTTTGTATGGGGTCAAAGATCGCTTGCAAACATAAATAATTTTAATAATTTAGAACACTAGGGTAATAATACATTTTTCTTCAGTATCATGACAGCAGACAGAAGCTAAACATATGCCTAAACATATATGGGTCTTTACCCATTCAAGCCCTTTGCACCTCCCCATCTAATCCATTTTGTATATGCTCAGCTTAGAATCAGGACATAACCAATTTTCTTTTCAGTAATTTTACTTTTCACTTAAGTCTCTTCTCAGTAAGTGCACATTCTGATGCAACCAATATGTTTTTCAGTTGGTGTCTACTTCTAGTACTGAAAACGCTTGCTGTTTATAGTTTTTACTGGAGAAGGGTATGCAGAACCAAGGCTACTGTTAATTTCTGCTAACCTTATTTACAAGAAACAAAAGGAAGGAAAAGGGGTCACACCTCCACCTATGTGTGGAGGACAAGATAGGAGAAAGTCTCTCTCCCTTATTATCTTTTATTTCCCTTCCTAGGATGGGAGAGGAGCTCATAGAGAGCATCTGTCATTTGTTTATTTCCCAGCCCAGGGTTAAACCTTGAGAGCATAGATAGTAGAATTATACCTTTCTTGTAGGTTCTTGACATAGTGATGAGATAATAAGACCAAAATCTTTGTATTATGGATGTCTGCAGACCAAAGTACTTTCTCTCAGCTAGAAGAAAAGCATTTCTAAAGTTAGCAGAGGCAGTTCTGGCTAGTGTCTGCTGTTCTTCTAAGGGTGGAGATTTAGCAGGTCCTGCAGTCCCTAACATTCCCCTGGGAGAGAAAAGGAGGGAGGGACAGGTGACAAAAAATAATTGAAAAATAATTGTATTTTTCTCACTATTTGTCACAGCAACCATAGATCTTATCGACAAAGTTCAGCAGCCTGACTGCTGGGAGGAATACTGGGTACTTTTTGCACTCACAAAACGACCTCCAGTTCTCTCATGTGATCTTATGATCCCTTTCATGTATAAGAGTATGAAAAAAATTCATCCCTTTGACTAATATTTCCTTCAGCCTGCCAGTATATTCCCAGCCATCCCCAAATCCATGTGCAGGGCACAAGTGCTCCCTCAACAGTATCAGCAGGGTGAGGCTTCTCCTGTCCTGTAATATGCAGACTCCTTCTTGATTACATGTCCATATGTGTCAAATTGCCCTCGTTCCAGGTCTTGTTCTTTGAGACTGAGCTCACAGGTACTGGATTATTGCTGGATGAACTTATCTGCTTCCTTACACACTCCTATTGCAAGGTTATTCCTATACATATGTAAACTGCAGGTTGCATTTGGCTCCTTCAGGCCAGACTTTGGCCAAGACTGTCAAGCTAGGGGTCCAAACAATGTCTTTAGGAGTGGACGGGAGCCTGTCCCATGTGAAAACATGCCTAGGCTCAGACTGGGAACTCAGGAAGAGGTTTCTGCATGGTGGGACATGCCCAGGACCATAAAATATGGGTGGCATCCACAGGTGCTGAAATACCTCTCTGAGGTCAGAAGAGCCTCAAGGCTAAGCTGCAGAAGGTAGGAAGGGGTAAATGTAACACTGAGCCATTATTCTTACAGTTCCCAAGGTGAGCTAAGCACAGCTCAGACAGACACAGCTGAGGATCAAGCATCTGGAGACCCAAAGCCAAACAGCAGCACCCAGGCACAGTGGATACACCACAGAGGTGTAGTAGCCACTGATCTAACTTGCAGTGCTGCATGTTCTGATGAACTGCACCACCTTCATTTTGTGTTTGTGTTGTGAGGCTTTTATCAGCCCCAGCATCAGCAAGGTACAAACTTTCTTAGGTCAGAGAAGTCATTTCCTGCTGCATGTTGGTGGTGATGAGATCAGAAGCAGATTGGGTATTGGGCTGCTAGTGTAAAGTGTGTATTTGAAGGGGGAGAATCTACATTTTCTATGCTGCTGAAAATTGACCCCAGAAATTAAAAAAAAAACCAACCAAAAAACCCCCCCAACACACATACACACCAAAGAAACCCCCAAAACCAGCAGAGAAGTGAAATAAAAACTTCAGAGTTGTAGGAAATGAAGAATTGCTGTCACTCAAACAGTATTAAAAACACCTATCTTAATCTCCTGAGTTCTAATAATCATTCAGCATTTCACTTGCAGCTAAGAAGAGATCAGAAATATGACACTCGTTTATTACTTCCCACCAGGCATTATGTGTAAGTAAAAACATCATCTTCTCTTTGCTCTTCTGAGTGGATTGCAGTCAGTGGGAGTTTTGCTTTAAGTGCAGCCTGCCTGCAAAATGGCATCTTCACTGAAAAACTTTTCCTTTCTTGTATTTTTCTTTTAAATAAAGTGTAAACTCTCCACTTGGAGGCAGATAACATTACCCAGAGAACCTAAAGGAACAGTTACCACTGAGAAACTGAAAATGTTACCAATTATTTGGTCAA
Organism: Calypte anna; assembly: GCF_003957555.1. Taxonomy (NCBI): domain Eukaryota; kingdom Metazoa; phylum Chordata; class Aves; order Apodiformes; family Trochilidae; genus Calypte; species Calypte anna. The sequence goes on along the minus strand of NC_044244.1, from coordinate 110,161,628 downwards.
TATTTCCTACTGCTGCCATCAAATTGGACTGCTGGGAATCTAGGAATTTTTAAGAGACACATCAAGACCCTGAAATGCTTTTCATTCTCTTAAACTGAAAAATAACCAAGGGCTTTCATCCAGGTACTTCAGTCTTTATGGGACTGGTTGTGTCATGTTCACACTGGAGGGAGAAGTGGAATTGATAATAGGTTGGGGTTTTTTTCCTAATCATGTCTATCTTAAACATTTACCTAAATTGTCAGGGTATATGAGGGACCTACTTGAACACTTCTTGTGTGGAATGCCAATTGGTAGGCTGGTGGAGATCTATGAAAGGGGAACCTGCTACTGGCAAAGTGCAGGGAAGGAAGGTCTGGCATGTTAGAGGTCAGGCTGCTGGCAAGTGAAAGGCAGCATGACCTCCACTTGCATCTGTGGCTTTCAGTGCCTGCCCAGGCCAGGTAACTGCAGAGAAGTCCTGTGCTTCTACAGGCAGATGCAGAAGATCTGGAAAGATACTGCTGCCACCTGCTGCTGTGCTATTTTGAAAAAAAAAACCAAGCCCTGAATAATATTACTGACAGCTCATGTTTTCCCATTGGATTTGTCTACTCGGGTTAGAAAAAAATGAATTGCTCTTCAGGTTTTAACCTCACTTCAAGGTGATGGTCCTGCATGTTGTATTAACCACTCAGAACTATTTTGCAAAGGCTTGGTGAAGACCACAGCAGCTACTTGGCCTAGGAGAGGGCAACTTGTGGTTGACAGTGTCATCTGGCATGGACAGCATTGGCACCCATTGCTCAAGATTGCCTGTGATGCAGAGACCATGACAGAGAGGGTAAGGAAGGCCATCTGTATATACTACACCCTATAAACTCCCCCTCAAAATTAAATGGTTAATTTTCTGGTCTTTGTAAAGACTAGAAATTAATTTAAATCCAATGCTATTTTCAATTTTTTCCCAGATCTTTTTTTTTTTTCAGAGTTACAGTTCCATTAAAAAGCTTTTAACTCCTACTTATGGTTCGTTTAAAAGTTGCTCATGTGTGTGCAGTCAAAATCCCTCTTTGAAACCAACACTCTGTAAGACTGCTTCTGTTCTGAAAAGTGATTGAAAAAGTGGCACCTTTTTTTTCTCAAGTGGCCACTTTTCCATAATTTCATGAGGTCAGACAGTTCTCAAAATACTGGAGGCTTCTCTGCCTGCTACATTTAAACGCTGTGGCATGAGCAAATTAAAACAAAGCTGGTGATACCTACTCAGCACTGCAGATCACTAACAGTCTTGTCTAGACAACTCAACTGCATTTCTGGAAAAGTGAAAACACAATGGAGTTAAAGAACATTTTGCAGAGATTAGTGCTGTGAAATGTTCTGGGTGGTTTGATCTGTGATTCAGATTGCAGTTATGCATCTTGTACCTTTGACTGTAAAGAACAAAGCACTTGCAAGGAGTGTGAAGATCAGAGGAAATGTCAAGAATGTGAAGAATGGAGTACTTGAAGACAATGGAGTACTTGGAGTACTTGCACACTTCACAGTAAACTGCTAAACAGAAATTGATGTAAAACTTAATTGTAATTGCTGTAAAGATAAACTTGGCCTGGAGCAGAAGGTAATGACTGTCAAACTGCACAGAGTTTGAGAACTATTTCAGGGCTTGGCACGATGAGGAGTGCTGATCACTGGTACTCTAATTATGTTCTTTTTGTAATTCAGGCATGTAACAAAGGGTGATTGCAATGTAAAGGAAAAAATGTTTTGCCAGTAATATGAACACTGCCTGAAAAAATCACTGGTGACATGAAGCTGTACACTTAAGGAAATGAAAATTCACATTCCATATGTCTTTGGGTTGATCTAGGTGACAGGAATGCTAAATACAGTTGGTTAGGTCACTTTATCTCAAGCGCAGGAGAGGTTTGATTTCACTGTAACATCTACATATAGGTGTCATATATATGTATATATATAAAATAGAACCATGGGATGACTTGGGTTGGAAGAGACCTTAAAGATCATCTAGTTCCAACTCTCCCATCATGGGGACACCTCCCATTACATCAGGTGGCTCACAGCCCCATCCAACCTGGTCTTGAACACTTTCAGGGAAGGGGCATCCACCGCTTCCCTAGGGAACCTGTGCCAGTGTCTCACCACCCACACTGCGAAGAATTTCTTCCTAATGTCTAATCTAAGTCTACCCTCTTCCATCTTAATGCCATTGCCCCTTGTTCTATCACTACATGTCCCTGTAAAAGGTCCCTTCCCAGCTTTCCCATAGCCCTTTCAGGTACTGGAAGGCCACTATAAAGCCTCCCTGGAACCCTTTCTTCTCTAGGATGAACAAGCCCAACTCTCAGCCTGACCACATAAGAGAGGTGCTGATCATGTGCGTGGCAGTCCTCTGGACTCACTCCAAGAGCTCCATTTCTTTGCTGTGTTGAGGGCTCCAGAGCTGGACACCATACTCCAGGTGGGGTCTTATGAGAGCAGAGTAGACAGGGAGAAGCACATCCCTTGACCTGCTGGCCACACTTCTTTTGACGCAGGATATGGTTGGGTCTCTGGGCTGCAAGTGCACATTGCTGTCTCATAGAATCATAGAATTGGCTGGGTTGGAAGGGACCTCAGAGATCATCAAGTCCAACCCTTGATCCACTACCATTGCAGTTACCAGACCATGGCACTGAGTGCCACATCCAGGCTCTTTTTAAATATCTCCAGGGACAGAGAATCCACTACTTCCCTGGGCAGCCCATTCCAATGCCGGATCACCCTCTTGGTAAAGAAATTCTTTCTAATATCCAACCTAAACCTCCCCTGGCACAACTTAAGACCATGCCCTTTTGTCTTGCTGAGAGTTGCCTGGGAAAAGAGACCAACCCCCACTTGGCTCCAACCTCCTTTCAGGGAGTTGTAGAGAGTGATGAGGTCTCCTCGGAGCCTCCTCTTTTCCAGGCTGAACAGCCCCAGCTCCCTCAGCCTCTCTTCATAGGATATGTGCTCGAGTCCCTTCACCAGCCTCCTTGCCCTTCTCTGGACCTGCTCCCAGCACCTCAATCTCCTTCCTAAACTGAGGGGCCCAGAACTGGACACAGGACTCAAGCTGTGGCCTCACCAGCACTGAATACAGGGGCAGAATCACTTCCTTGGACCTGCTGGCCATGCTGTTCCTGAAACAGGCCAGGATGCCATTGGCCTTCTTGGCTACCTGGGCACACTGTTGGCTCATGCTCAGCTTCCTGTCAATCCAAACTGTGGAGCTTCCCATCAACAAACACCCCCAAGTCCTGCAATGCTCCAACAATAATGCTATAATATCCATTGGAAGGCACCTACAAGGCACCTGGAAACTGCTGCTTCAAACCTCCCAAGGAATAAGTACTGATGAAGAAGCTGCATCCCACCGCAGGCTCACATGGAAGGGAGATGCCTCTGATAGCTGCTAAAACACACATCTAAGGAATGGCAGTAGATGCAGAATTTTCTTAGCTGCAAATTAGCCTACAGCTGCCAGCAAACCTTGGGTATTCCATCCAAATCCTGTTTCAAGAATGATGCCAAGTTCAGCATGTGTTACTACACTTCACATGCAGTTCATACCAGGCGTGTAAAACACCAAAAGAATGCCCCTGACCTACACAATTTGTAGTCCGAAGAAGCAAAAAGAAGATCTACTTAGAAAAATCTTGAGACAGCTATTTAAGTGCTCAATTTGTAACCACTTCATCTGTAGCAAGGTGGCAATATTCACCACTGCCAAAGTCAAATTGAGACCAATTAAATTTAATTGGTTTCTTTGGCAGTGTCCCTGGGCAGTTCAACAGCTGGTAGCAGGAAGGGGAGCACTAGGGCCTGGGAGGAAACATGATACCAGAAAGCTGCTGGGAACACAGCAATGCCTACAGATAGAGAATGGCAACTGTGTCAAGGGATTTGGAGCACCACTGAAAGGGCTTCAACAAAGCAACTCGAAATGCAACAGCAGACTAAATCTGGGTGTTGGCAGCCATCCTCTCAGGTCACCACTTCCAGTTTTCTCCTGCTCCAAGTCTAGGGCGTGGGGCACTCTTAAGTAGTTACATAGAGTGCTAGGACCCATTTGAAGTTCATCGTGTTAAGGAAGTTGCTGCTAAAAAAATGTTTTGATGTTGAGAATAATGTAAATACAGATTAAAAAATGTAATGTAAATACAGTTTACTGGAATAACAATGAAATGCTACAAGAAGCAACTTAATCTGTGGAATCTGCCATCCAGGAGGCTTTTGAACAAAAAGGGAACAAACAGCTGGTAAAAAAGTTCCAGACACATTTGATGTGCTTCAGAAAAGGGAAAATGAATAAAGCCTACAAGTCTACAAGTATATAAATGGTAGATGGAGCCAGAATCTTCTCAGCAGTTCCCAGTGATAGGATAAGGGGCAACAAGCACAAGCTGGAACATAGGAACATTAAACACAAGAAAAAAATTACGTGTTTGATTCCACAGTTAGCATGAATAATGCTTAAGCTTGCATGAAGTCACTATATTCTTTTCATAAGTTAAATTTACAGAAAGGAAACAAAATAATGAAAACAGACCATGTAGATCTGCAGCTTAAATTTGGTAAAATAACTAACTTGATCTTTATGTGTTAACATTGCTATTCCATGTTGTCATCATCACCAAAATCAGCTTAACAAAGCTAACTGCCATTTCCACACCTTTTCTGAAGAGAAGCAAAGGCATTTAATAAACATCAGAATAATTTGCTTTATTGCTAGTGATTTTATATTACAACTTAGACTAACTTCTATTTCTATATGAGTCTTTAAAGTGAACCAAAAGAAAACACATACTAAGAACAAGCAAAACCAAACCCCTAAAATTACTAATGACAGTGTGTGATCCCTTTCAAAAATCCAAGTATTTTATTACTGGCTTCCTGAACATTGTAATTCTAAACCAGAGCATTTTATTTCCACTTGCCATCAAACACCTATTTATTTTCAGATTACAGTAAAACCTCACAGAGGAAAGAAACGTTAAAAACTCAGCATATGACTCATTTTACAATTAGTGTTCAGATGCTTATAGGGTTCTAGAGGCAATTTACTAAAGCCATAGATATAAAAATATAGAATAATCTTTATTAATGATGTATGCATTTGTTCAGATCAGGTTTCTTGGGATACAGCCTTCTATTTGGATTTCAGCTGGCCAGCCACGGTATCTGTTCTTCTTCTTGTCAGAGTGGTTTATCTGTAAAAACAAATAAACAAAAAAAACCCCAACGATATTTGGTTCACCTTTTACAAACTAGTAAAGAATGGGGGTAATGGATAGAACTGGGAAGCTAAGTAGCACGTTGCAATACTTGCTTGACATAATGGGTGAAGATGCTACCACTCCTAATATATACTAAATTGAATAACATTTTCCTGCAGAAGCTCTGTAATGTGAAGAAGATTATGTTTCAATATTCTGGGTTTCATATGATTTTGGAGGGAGCCAGTACCATCAAAGAAAGTGATCTCTGTATTGGGTTTTCCCATTTCTGTCTCTCTGCAATAGAGATGAGCATCACTGGGCTTATAGAAAGCTGATATAACAAGGTCACAGATACAGAGAGGAATCTGATATACGAATGGTATCTTTAGTTCTCCTGAAGCCTGAGGGATTCAGAGGTTTTGTGATGCAAGCATTGATGTAATTGCATGGTCAATGTGAGACAGCCCAGTTTTCATATAAAAACAGTCTTTATGTTTATAAAGTCCTTGAAATTTGTCTTTCCAAAAGAAAATCCAAGTATCTATAGGGCATATCTATTGGACTTTTCAAAACTCTGACTCTCTAGATCTGCTGGTCACCTCTGAAGTTCATCTACAGATGCTTTAGTGTTGGTGTGGTAGAAGTCAGCACTGGACATGGCCCAGGCCCAAAGTAAAGAACGATGACACATTAAAGAACTTGTTTGTACAACTGAGGCTTTCTGAACAGCCTACAGTTACTGTAGCTAACCCACAAATTCTGGACCTGAAGGTTATACTTGATATACAAACAAATATAAAGTGAAAATAAAGTGAACCTGACCTTTTCTTTTTGGATATCATCCGGCAGTTTGAAGCCTTTGGCAGCTATAAAAGCCCAGCTTGATCTGAACTTTATATTCTGTATTTCTTTACTTCCCAGCTCTTCTACTAATTTTTTTGTGTCATTTTTCAACCTAGGAATGTTTAGTGAAAAAAACTGTTAAAAATTCAGGATGTGAAAAATTCTGAAAAACAACACAGCTGATTCATACTTTACAATAGTAGGTCAGCAAAGCAACAATAAGTTCTGAGAGCTCTCTTAGTATCATGCCATTAAAATCTCAAGGGCAAAATTATTTCATTTTCTTATTTCTACATTTCTGATATTAATACATCCTATTTGTAACATCTAATAGAAAGAAAAACTGTATCTAAAATACTATTTGATTGTTCAGCCCTTCTTAAATAAGGACAAGGCATTAAATGTTTATCAACCAAATAATCAGGGTAAGCTGTACGAAACAATGCAAACTAGATATATCTGGAGGTGTGGATACCTTCTTAGCAGAAAGTTGTGCCCCAAAGTTAACAGCAGTGCCCTTCATGAGGACAGCAAGTGCTTTTCAACAAATACAACTATCTATCAGTCTTTGGAAGCATTAACATACGTGATATGGACAAACACCAAATGGACATGGAGCCCAAAACTTTCAGGCAGGAAATGAGAGAGCAACCTTGGCTATTGACTAGTGAAATTTACCACTCTGTTACAACAGTATGCTTTAGTGATTTTCAAGCTGCTCATTGCTCTGTTCCCCAGCCAGTCATGAATTACTTGCTCACCGGGTGCTTCCATCATCGTGAGTCACCATCAAAAGCAGGGACCCTTCTGGTGCATTTTTAATGAAAGTCATCATCTCTCCTGAGTGGTCTGTTGAACAAATTACACAACTGATTATTAATTACACTCGTATCACATCCCACCTACTTTCAATTTGGTTTTAGTGTTTGGCCTTGTCTATGCAAAATGAGACCTAATTAGGCAATTTTTCTGTTTACAGGCAGAGGGTCTAATGCTGGGAAGTGCAGGAAGCTGCTAGCTCTCACTGAAACCTTGGAGAGCATGGATTGATCTGTATTTCCCAGTCATAAACAAATATACTTCTGAACTTCTACAAAAGCCATTTACACCTGGGTTAAGCCTACAGATGGTTTCTTATGTTTACCTCACATAATATTACACATGCAAGCAAAGCATAGAATAGCCCAGAAGTTATTGCTACTCTGTGAGCTTCCTACAACCTTGTTAACTTTAAAGTTACACACCCCCTTGTACACCCACTTTCCTGAAGTGGCAGCCATTTTGCAGCACTAAGCTGTTTAGTCGATTTACAATGGTTAAAAATACACAAGACACTGGTTTGGCATACAAAAATAATATGTAAAAGGCATCCTGGAGACATTACAGTCTACATACCATATGTAGAATTGCAGCCCCATGACTAGTCCAATGTGATTTCTATTCATGTGTGTAATGTCACAAACACTCTTAAATGGTTAGAGAATCAGCTTTCAGTGCCTCATACCATTTTTGCCTTACTAGTAGGTAAAGAAACTGTTATTGTTCAAAGCTTGGAAAATGTTTTAAAAGGCATTCTTAAAGTACATCATCTTTCTAGCCACACAGAAGGATATTAGGGAGCAGATCAGCATGTTTCCTATGATTTTACAACTAAAATAGAACAAAATATGTAAGGAAAAGGAATTTTGCCGAGTGAAGTATATGGATGTGGTACATGGTTAAATATTATTCCTTCCAGACTGAAATAATGGAGAAAAAAAATTTACAATTTGACAATTAAAAAAACCCACCTAACTGCAAGACAAATAAATAAGACAAATATCTCAACCAACAGGAGAAATTCAGCTTTTCCAGCAAAATTTGTCATCAGATCTGACCAGAGCATATCTTATTAGATCAAGTTTGCCTCTAGAGAATCCCCTTTGATAATACAATCATAGTCATTTGGAAGAGCAGGATTATTAGATAAATCTCTTTTCTTACTGCTGGAACACTAACAAAGAAGCCCTATCACATTCTTTTCCCTACCTCCTTTCCACATGTCAAAATATTTTGTTGATGTAACTTTTCCTGTTTTATCTGTAATAAAAAAAACAGTTGTGTAAATGTAAGTGAAAATTGTTCAAGTCAATCAGCATATAAAACATTTCCAGCTAAAAGATAGGTATCTCTAATTTTGGTTATCATTGTGCTTCTGAGTTTGCTTTTGTTTAAGTTTTTAAATTGGAAGGCATATGGAATAACGTAAGTTAAAGATTTGGAGAGAATTTTGTTTCATGTAGTGTCTGATTCATCAAATGTGACTAAAACATTTTTACTAGCTTTTCTTTTAAAGAAAGAATTCAGTTTATTGTTTATTTCCATAGTTTTATATATACATAAACTATGATGTGTCACAATGACAAATAGGAAAAGGGGCTAAGCCTATTTGAATGAGCTCAATACTATTCTGCACAGTTGTTTGAGATGTGCAAGCTTTCATATAATTTAATCTCAGTGAAAAGAAACTCAGCACTCAACATAACCATATCAGAAACTGGGCATACAATTATTATTCCAAATTAGTCAATATTATTCCAATTAGTATTTTCAAAACATTTTTGTCAATATACATCATAAATTATGATGCAATTTAAATGGCTATCTTTGTTTAAACAGGTCAGGTAAAAATTTCTAAATCCAAGCCAAAGTAATTGATTTTTGTTATCCAAGACCCTGCTACACGAGATGGTCTTCTCCACTTAGAGTGCATCAGCTTATTTCTTGTAAGAAGATCCAGCAGTTCCTGATTAATTTTTGGCTTATTTTTGATTCATATACAATAAAATCACGGAGGCAAATTCTTCTAAAAATAGAATTCTAAACGGTGGGTTCATCATGCTGGTCAGGGGAAAAGTTGGCAAAAATCTGTCAGTGGTAACAGCATTCTAGAATTGTGCTGCTTTTGAGCAGAGATCACACACACAGAAAAAAAAAAAGGCTGTAGTGAGGACTGCAGAACTACACAAAATTATTTCTCTCTCCCTCCCTCTGTGTTATTGGCTTGGGCTTAATAGTTCTGTCTTCCTTCCTGCCAAAGACCACACAAACTCAGAGGGGAAAATATTATCATTATGGAATAAAACACAAGTGTGATGCCACAGGAAACATACTGAACACAGTCATCAGATTGACTGATCTAATTAGAGGACATGTAGAAAATATGTCTCATTACAAATTGGTTTGAGACAATGGACAGATTTACCTGCAGAGGGAGATGAAATTGTATCTAAAATTAGTATGTGTGGTAGAGGAAATGGCTGCTTAAAAATGTGCATAATTATCAAGGAGTGAACCTGAAAGTTGAGTCTTATTGCTGGAGATCAGATATTTTTGCCATGTTACATAAGGACCAGTACTTTTAGCTAATAAAATACATATATACTGCCTCTATGTACATATTTGCTTATACTGATTATTGACATGTTTATTTTGTTTATCCAGAAGGATATTTCTCTCAAACACAGATTTGTTTTCCTTACATTTGATATGAATTGTTAGCAATATTTCCCTTTCCTTACATACTAACTACTGAAAAAACCCTACAAAACAAGCTCGTATCCTCCCAAGAATCTCTGTAAATTATCACAGTACAAGGTATGGCTCTCTGACTTTTTTTCTCTTACTTACAATTCACAATGGCAATATTTATACCTCTTCCAACATTACCCTTCTCTTCACTTATAAGCCTGGAATAAAAATAAATACAGTATCAGTAGCGTGCCTTCCATCTAGAAGCTCTGACCAAAGCCACATTTACCAATGCAGAGGCATTTTCTGATGTTCACATTTTCATCAGTTATTTAATTCAAGACTTTGTATGAAACAAGAGCTGTGGCTTAAAAATCTTGCACATCATTTTAGTCAGCTTCCTTCAACATTGCACAATAAGTCTTTCAAAATGAGCCAGATCAATAAAGTACTTTGTACAAACATAACCAGAGAGATAAGGTAGAAAAAAACCCAACGAGATAAAATATGGTTTTATGGCAGTATTCTGCGTGGACTATTTTTACACAAAAGATGATTGCAAGGTACTGGAAGTCACTCTATCTGTAGAGTTTGAAAAGCCATGAAAGAACCTGACTTTCAGAAGATGTTGACCCATCAAAATATTGCTAACTGGCTAGCTTGAACCATGAAGATGAAAAATAATACTTGATTGATTAGCAGTTGAATGCATCTTATGTAGAGCAACAAGGAAAATAACATGAGATTAGGTGCTAAAAAAAAAAGGGGGGGGAATGAAAGGGGGGAAGAGTTAAATGCTGTCAGATATATTCTGAAGTACATCACCAGAAAAAGGAGCTCCCTGATAATGAGCTTAATGCAGCCAGTGAACAAAAAAAAGGGAAACATCCTTCTCCACAGTACAAAGCACTTGCTTGGTTTTAAAGCTAGACTGGTACTCACATCTCATCCTCAAAACAAATTCTAGCCAGCTTTGCTTTGCCACCACCACTAAGAATCCGATAGGCATAGTTCCCAGGTGAGCAAGGAGACCAGTGATCACACTTCTGCCTTTTTGGGACTGGGGCTACAACAAAAAAAAAGAGAAAATATTTTCTTGTATACTGCATAAACAATTTCTACATGGAAAGCATCATTTAATGTCAACATGCCAAGCTCAAACACATATACACAGAACTCAATCCTGTCGATTTTCCAGTATTATGGCAACGTTATCACCAATTTTACTCTGAAACACTTGATGAGACCAAGAACAAGCTTATCTAGAGAAAAGTGCCCCACATACTACAATCTGATTAGAATCTATGGTAATTATTTCATGTAACAGGAAACAGGAATGATTCCTACCAATAGTTTGAAGTTAATAGTAATAATTCTCAATTTAAACCCTTTTCACACAATAAAATAGTCACAGCATGAGAAAAACATACACATTAAGTCACCCAGCTAGATCAGAGAAGAAAAATAATGAGAGTTTAATCACAAAATTTGGATTGTGATTGAAGAATTTACTGTAACTGTAAAATACATGTGATAGAACCTGAAGTTTTGTGCTTATATGCCAGCAAACAAATAAGGTATTGTTACATTACAATTCAATTAATTATAGTTGAATACTGGCAAATATAGGCTGTTTCTTTGTGTTTCTTCAAAGATAATGTCTAAGAAATAGTTCAGACTTGCACTAATTAAATCACTTTACATGATCAACTTCATTCTTACAATAGGAAATGCCAAATTATTTCTTAGCTAAAAGGCCATTTGCCATTAACCATGTAAATACACATTAGACACAGTATAGAAAAAAAAAAAAAAAAGAAAAAAGAAAAAGAAAGAAATACAACTACCCACCCCTCAGAACTGGTTTCTTTCCAAAGTCTTGAAGATTAGCAATAGACGTTGTTATTGCCTCACTGGGTAAAAGATAAGCAATTAAATATCCCAAGTACCAAGCAGTCAACGCTGTAAACAGAAGCCCTGCTAATTTCGCAGCATCTGCCAAGGAAAATAAGATAAATAGAGAGCTACAGAGACATAAAGATATTTTCATAGCAACACACAAAATCTTGTATTTTCTCTGGCACTGCTACACACAGCAGCTGTTTTATTTCTGTTATACTGTCTTAGCTACAGCCTTCAGAGATGTGGCAGTAGAGTATTTTTTCCACTCCTACATCTGACAACCTCTTTAATTTCTAAAACTTGATCTTCAAGCAGAAAACTTGCCCCAGGACTCCCCCCAATCCCCACCCACAATATCCCAAAGAAACATGAAGTTCAGCTTAATCTTAGTAGGATTTTCACTCTGAAAAGAAAGTATCAGACACTCCACATAACTATGCAGGCACTACACAGTTACTATTGATTTTCTCTGATAGGCTAACACTACAGGAATGTTTTAAGACACTGACCATACAGGGAACTCCCTCCATCCACCCTTCTGACACGCTGTTTAAAAGTAGCTGAAGATGCAAATAATTTTCACACGATGTTCTCTGACTGCATTCAAACATGACTGGAGTGGCTGTTTCACCTTCTCTCAGTTGTATCAATTTACATGGACTGTATTACCAGTGCATCTACACAGTATGAAAACAACAGGATTCACAGTTTTCCTGACTATGAAGAAATATACATCAATTTCATATTGGATATCTCCTCTTCCTCCTCACCAAAAATGCTAACGTGCATTCCCAATTTAGAAGAAATCCACCACCTAATTTAGGATGATAAACAAGGGAATAACACTATGCAAAACTGATGTTTTGATGTCATGGGATGTTTCCTGATCTTTAAAGAAACATGTCACTGAACACAATCATTTGTCCAAGTGAAATTTTTTTTCTTTCATAGTCCTTAAAATCAACTTCAACAGAATCAGTGTTCAAAAATATCCAATACATTCACTCTGCCAAATTGCTAGAAAATACTGAGTACTATCTAGCCTAAATCTTCTTTACAACTGTTTACACTCAAGAAGATATTCCTTTCCTTCTTCAAACTGCCTTTTATAAATGTTAAGATTTCTGCCCTACCCCTTGTCTAGAATAAGGCTGAATTGTTCACTTGCTTATCTCAAATCCTGTTTTGCAGGTCCTACTGCTCTCCCTTGAATTCTGCCCAACTGGTCTGTGTCTTTTACTGCAGAACAGACACACCAGTACAACACATACATTCTGCAGGCTCTCCTTCTGGTCATCCATGCCAAAAGGAACTTTGATGGTTTGGGTTTTTTGGAGGGTTGTTTTGTTTGTTTGTTTGGTTTGTTTGTTTTGTTTTATTGGGAGTACACTTTGACTCAGGCTCTATTTATAATCCACCATACAGACCAGATCTTTTTTCCTGTAAAGCTTTTACCTCTATATACTCCTTATCCCATACTTGTGCATGTGGTTACTCCTGCATTCTACCTAGCTTTAAAAACAAAAAGCCTAACAAAACACTGCAGAAAAATGCAGGTTAGCAAAGCTAGCACTAAACAGTACTATCACTTGAACTCCCCCTTCTTTAATAAAACAAAAGAAGCAGCAATTGACTGTCTTTGACCCAGTGGACAACCGAAGCACAGCTGTTCTGCAGTCCTTAAACCTCAGTAAGGAAGAATGAAGCTCATTATGAACACTGAAGGTTCTATAAACAATCCAAGTTTCTCATTTACTGCACCAGAAAAAAGGGGGAATAAAAAAAAAAAAAAAAAAAGAAAAAGAAAAAAAAAAAAAAAAAGAAAAAATGAGGACAGCAAACCATTTAAAGACAGTGATCTGAGCTCTTGTAATGTTTTGAGTTATTGTACTTAAGTGTATGCATTTGTGTGACTGGAAAGAAGATAACTTGAGAAACTTCATACATTTTCATAAAAAGGTTTATAATGAATCTTCTGATAGAAGAAATTTCCCAGTCATTACCTCAGTCTAAAAGAAATCTCCCTAATTCTACCTCTAGTAATGGTGCAAGCCTGTACTAAAAATGGTACTGAAAATTACTGCAATATTTAATTCACATAGTGAATGTGAACACTGAAACACTTCACACGCACGAAGATGAAAGCTGCAGGGATAATGCAGGATAAAATTTATTCATTTTTTTCTTTTTAAAGAAATCAGATTTATACACAAAATATATTTAATTTGTAAAGAAGACCAAGTCACAAAACCCAGGAATAATTAAAGTAAAACCTACAGGTTTATTTAAAGATTTCAGTGATTTTTTGGGGGGGGTGTGTGTTTGTGCATTGTAAAGATCTTTGAGATCATCAGTTAGGTTCTGTTTTGTTTTGTTTTGTTTTCCTGTTTTTGGCTTAACAGGTTTATTTTTACAGCGATTTTGCACTGTTTTTCATCTAAACAAGACTGAGTAAGACAGAGCAAGACTGCTGCAGAATAAGGTCAACAGCACAGCATTTTACCTAAGTAGAAGTGAAAGCATAGAAGAATGCCTAACTTCCATTATTATGTTACATATTTTATTTGAATCAGAAGCTTTTTAAATGGTTCTAAAACATGCCTTTTAAGGTTTATGTGAATGCATTTGCCAGCTCTCCTGCTCAGCTTGTACTTAGTTCTACAAACTGTCAGAAAACATTTTCACTGCTGACCAACTTGAGGTTTTGCTTTCTTGGATTTGGAGGGTGCTGAGGGACCACAGTGAAGCCATCTGATGGAGCCACTTGGATCTCTTAAGTTATTGATATTACATATCCAGCACAAGTACACCTTTTTTTTCAGTACCTGCATGGACATGCATAAAACCCTACACTACAGCAGCTAATCTCAAGACAAACTTAAGATAGTTAAGAGCACTTAAGTTTTACTATCCACAGCAGTTCAGAATAATAAAATGCAAAGCCCAACCTATACTGTCACAAGCCAGGTTGTGCTATTGCTGAATTTGGAGGCTGTGACTCCTCACTGAATCACACAGAATCATCTGTGTTGGAAGGGACCTCTGAGATCATCAAAGTCCAACCCTTGATCCACTGCCACTGTGGTTACCAGCCCATGGAACTGAGTGCCACATTCAGTCTCTTAAAAACCTCCAGGGACAGAGAATCCACCACCTCCCTGGGCAGCCCATTACAATGCCTGATCACCCTCTCTGTAAAGAATTTCTTCCTCATATCTAACTTAAACCTCCCCTGTCAGAGCTTAAGTCCATGCCCTCTTGTCTTACTGATGGCTGCCTGGGAGAAGAGACCGACCCCCCCTGGCTACACCCTCCTTTCAGGGAGTTGTAGAGAGTGTGAACACACACAGCTCCCTCAGCCCTTCCTCACAGGATTTGTGCTGGAGTCCCTTCTCTGGACCTGCTCCAGCACCTCAATCTCCTTCCTGAACTGAGGGGCCCAGAACTGGACACAGGACTCAAACTGTGGCCTCACCAGGGCTGAGTACAGAGGAAGAATCCCTTCCCTGGACCTGCTGGACACACTGTTCCTGACACAGGCCAGGATGCCATGGGCCTTCTTGGCTACCTGGGCACACTGCTGGCTCATGTTCAGCTTCCTGTCAATCCAGACTCCCAGGTCCCTCCCTTTCTGCCTGGCTGGTCTCAGCCACTCTGTGCCCAGCCTGGAGCTCCCCATGGGGTTGTCGTGGCTGAAGTGCAGGATCCAGTACTTGGCCATGTTGAACCTTACCCCACTGGAATCGTCCCACTACAAGGCTGAGAACAGAAGTGCAGCACGGGGACAGCGTGTGACAGAGGGCACGGGTGGCACAAAGCTCCCTCGCTCCATGGCTGCCACGGAGAGGAACTCGATGGGAAGGGGCTCTGCAATACTCAGGGTGCCGGACCAGGCAGAGAGGAACTGAGAGGCACAGACACTGCCGACAGCCCCATCTGCCTAAGGCCTCAAAGCAGAAGGAAAAGAAGATTATCAGCTGGCCCCCTCTTACAGCAACTCCCAGTTTACTTTCTCCCTCAGAAGCAACTACAGCACTCAGTGTAGGCAGACTATTAAATTTTTGTGTGTGTGTGCCGGGTTGATTTACTCATCAACTATCCACACATCCACCTGTACGCGGCAGAAAATACACCTGTTTCAGACTCGACCTTAAACTACTCCCAACTCGCAAAGCAGTGGGTGAATCCGACTTCAGGCACCGGCCCCTCGGCCCCCTCGGGCTCACCTCAGGGGACGCCGCCGGGAACAGCCCTCCCGCCCCTTCCTCCCGGCCAGGGGGGGCCCCGGTTCGCCCGCCCGCCCGCCCGGCCGGGGAACGGCTCCGGGGCACACACCGAGGAGAGGGCGAGACGGGAGCGATGAGTCGGTCGCCTCCCCGGGGAGCACCCGGCGGCATCCCTCCTGACTTCGCCGTGGGGCTGCTACTCACATTTCTGCCTCAGCCACATCATTCAGGACGGGGGGCAGGCTGCCCGCCCCTCCTGCTCCTCCTTCTCCTCGTTTCTCTCCTCCTCCCGGCACGGACAGGGCTCCGATCCCCTCGCCTTGTCCTGCGGCCAGCGGGACGGCGCGAAAAGGGGAGCGGGCACCTGTCAGCGCCGAACCGGCCCGGCGCCACGGGGCGAGTCCCGATCTCCCGCTGGCCTGGCCGCAAAGGGCCGCCCTGATAGCCGGAGGCGGCTGCTGCCACCCCGGGGAGTGAGGCTCTGGTTGCCGAAAGCGGGAAGCGGCCCAGACGTCCACACCTCAGGGCAGGCGGGCTGGGAACAGCCAGGGCGCGGAGTGCGGCCGGGAGGCGCGGCTTCCCCCTCTCCTTCCCGGCGCTTTGCCCTCCGGTGGGGTCGGGGAGAACGGGGTGGAATCGGGGAAGAGCCCTTCGCGCCTAGGGACAGGGACTGCGCTGGAGGAGGAGAGGGCGGGCGGGATTTGGAGAAGGGGGATGCATCCGCCAAGGCAATTGAGCCGAGGAAACACAACTGTTGGTGCCACCTGAAAACTCAAGTTGTAGGAGGCAGTGATAAAAGTTATTTTTAAAGCTGGCCAGCAGTATCAAAAGGAAGGCGAAGGCTCCATCCAGCAGCCCCTTCGATAAGCTGTTTCCCTCAAATCTTAAAGTGAACACATTATTTTGAAGTCTGTTGAACTCAATCCTAAAAGCAAACAGCAAGCGAGGAAGGACTTTTTCCTGGTGATAGCTAGGGTCTGCCTGGTGTTTCAGCTGCTGGAGTCACAGAGCAGTCACCTCAGCAGTACTGGAATGATACAAGCCCTAACACGGGCACTGGCCCATTGGGACAAGTCCTTGGTTCACCTTTACTTGCAGTGGCCCCTAACAGTGCTGTGAGCAAGGCATTGCACTCCTTTGCCTGGATGTTTCCTCCTGGTGGGGTAGCTTGGTCAGCCAAAAAGCTCGGCTCAAATCACACTTGGGTTGTGGAACAGCAGCCCTCACCTTTGCTACTGCCCCTCAGCCTTCCAGGCCGTCTGTAAGGAGTGTGAAACTACAGCAGGGTGCTGGCAGTGCGCGTTTACTAATCCGTGGCAGATAACATGGGGTATAAGCTTTGCCTGTCAGAAGCTTCACATCATAAGCTTGCTTTTCTGTTTTTTAAAAATTCCAGTTTCCAGCATCCTGTTGTTGATGAGTGTTTGTACGCCTACGTAAGTGTGGAGCCCTGCCAGCAGGAGCTGGACCTGAGTCTGAGGGAATCACATCTCAACTCATGGATGGCTTCTAAGGACTGAGATAAGAGCTCAAACATGTCCAGGAAACTGAGCTAAAGACCCCCAAGTTTGGCAAAATTCAGACAAGGAAGCTAGGGATTTAATTTTGAAAACTGGTCAAACTACACTATGAATTAGTATTTGCCCTTGAAACACCTGATTTTTAGTCTCTGATAAGCTTCTTCATTCCCTCTGCCTCTAATGATGCACAGAAATTATTTTTAGTTCAGTAAACAGAATAATAAAATCCTGTAGGAGAGCACATACTGGACCTCATACAGATTGGAACTTTTGCCTTCTTCCCAGAACACCCATGAAAGCTGTAAATGTTTCCAGTCACTGGAGAAGGGGAGTTTCTTCTTGTCTGCTAATGGGATATTGCAGTATCCTATAAAGTAAAGGTAAAACCTGAGGAAGTAATTGCTGCTGGTTCTTTCCAAAACTATAGGAGCTTCCCTTAAAAGCAACATTCAACAAGAACTAGGAGTTCAAATAATTAAAGCAGCAGCATGGGACAAATAAGCTTAATAAATAAAAAGCATAGTATGAAAAAGAAAAGGAGCTAAGAGTGGGCAAGATAAAGTTAAGGACAACACTGTGCTGAGTTACTTTTCCAAATATGTAGTTATTTCAGCAGGAACAGCTATCATGCAAGATGGCACATCAGAAAATTATGTCTCTGATAATAAATGGAGCTATCGAATAGTGTGTTTCTAGCCTTTAAAATAAAAATAATGCATCCTTAACCTGAAAATACGACAGTTGGTGGTAGTCAAATGAAGGATTCTGCTAGTTTTATTAAAGCAAGGAAAATCAGCTAGCACTCAGGATAATTTAATTTTGGAATAAATGTGTTATCTGAGCACTGGTTAGCTAGAGACTCCACAGGTAAAAATTTTAAGCCCCTAGGAACTTTGTCACTATTTCAACACCTGACAGGGAAAAAAACCCCATCATTAGTGATCAGTGCCTTTTGGATAACCACCAATTTATCTGCTTTTATCCACAGGAAGAATGGAGCAGTGTTCCTTTATTACTACCTGAACTACATTGAACCTGCACCCAGGCATTTGACACAAAACCAGGTAACACAGTAATAGGTTTGCTTGCCTGACCAAGTCCCTTAGACCCAGAGGTGTCTATATATATACCCAAGGACTGGGAAAATCTAAAATGTTTTACTTCAGGTGTCTCAGTTTTGTGTCTGCAAAAGACAAGTGATACTGCTCTTCGTTTAGTGATTAATGAGACACTTGATGTATCATTATTTCTGTTCATTCTGTAACCATTCATTCTGTAATTTGAAAGCTTAGAGGAAAAACTTTCAAAACATTAATCTTCACTCTTGATGCTTGTGAGGCTGTTGGAACCCTTTGGTGATAGGGAGAATAGGAAACAAATTACTCTTGCAGACACTAAATGGAACAGGTGAATGTATGTACACACTGCATATGTGTTAAACTTGTCTTATCATCATGAAAGCCACAGTCCTTACAGAAAATTTATGGGCATTTCCTAACACTGTAAAATTACAACACAGCAAGTTCCCACTTGCCTTTTGAGCTGCTGTACCTCCAGAGGTATTTTCTGCACCCACCCCTCTTGGCTAACAAATTAGCAAAAGTGTCATTCCAATCCTTGTAGCTATTAAATTTACATGTTTTCTACTCAACCACAACTGGCCAAGAGTGTATTTTTAGTCTTGCTAGGATAAATTAAGAGAATTTAATGATTTTAAATGGAGACAGAGATTTTAAGGCAGGGGAAGATTATTGTACCAAATCTTTGCTTGTAGAGGTCACAGGGATTTCAGTAGTTACTAGAAAAACTAAACCACCTATATGAAATACACAATTGATGTTTAAGTTAACTAACTTTACCTAAAACTTGAGACAGATAAGAACATACACATGTGCAATGGAGGTAGCAATGTGGAACATCAGTTCTTTGCAGTAGCTCAGCCATACTTCACTATGTGCCTGTTAAAATCTCAACATCCTGAATTGTGGTAGCATAAAGAGTAAAATAGAGAAATAGAGATTTAAATGTATATTTTAATACAACAACTTTTTTTCCCTTGTTTATCTTGAATGTCACAAATGACACAAATACTTAGAAGAAGATGACAGCTTTTAGATACTTCTTTTGTGGATTTATTAAAATCTAAGCACCTTCCATCCTGGTAGGCAAAACAGATCATGTAACAGAAGGCACAAAACAAGCAATGATTACTTTCAGTTTATAGCCTAGAAAACCTGTAAAGCTGTGTCCCATGATGTTGCTGTTCTGTCAAACAACCTTAAACAATTTAAAATTGTTCAAGGTGGAGCATTTTTGTGTGCTTTGCTTATGCTTTGTTAATACAGAGTTACACAAGGAAAAGATAGTCAATCACACCTCATCCAGATAGAAGGTCTTGATGGACAATTTCCTCAATAGTAGCAGCAATAGCTCAGAGTATTATGGGCTCAGATCTAATAGTCTGGACTGGACTAATAATAGAAATAATATTTCTATTATTAGAAATAATTTAATAAATTGAATTATATATTAGCAAGAATAAAATAGACTACATATTAGTAATAATTTCTTTACTGAAAGAGTAGTCAGGCACTGGAATGGGCTGCCCAGGGAGGTGGAATCACCATCTCTGGAGGTATTTAAACATTTTGTGGATGTGGCACTTCAGGACATGCCCTAGTGGGCATGGTGGTTTTTTTCTGGGTTGACAGTTGGACTGGGTGGTTGTAGAGGTCTTTTCCAATGGTGATAGTTCTGTGATTCTGTGAATCTTTCAAATATAACGACCCAGACTTTTCAAAGACAAAGAGGGGGCTGTGAGGGGGGGAAGAATGAAATGAGGGAAAGGAAAATCCTTCTATTAAAGCTGGATGCTTTGATATTGCTTTGCACAGTCCTACAGGCTCTCTGTTGTCTGCTTTCTTGAAATGCTGCTGTCAGCACAGTCATCAAGCCTACAGGTCCCTATTAGCACAGCCCCTGTGCAGTCCCACATGGTCTAAAGCCAAGTCTGGATGTAAACAATTCTGTAAGCCTGCCATCAAGTCGAGATTTACCGTAGAGTGCTGGATTGGCAAGGTCCCTGCTATCAGCAATCCCAAAGCACTTGTAGCTTGACAAAACGACATCTCGTGGTAGGTCCTGGAGCTCTTCCCTGATCCATTCTGCCAGCCCTAGGTTTGTTGGCCCAGGCTGACACCACTCTGACAGGCTCAGGTCACCTGAAGGTGATGTTGGAGTTTTAAAAGAGCAAAAGACTACAGTAAAACTGCTTTTGAAGCTCAGTCTGCATACACAGTGAGAGAGCTAGATTTCTTCCAGACCTGTCTCCAGGGAGAGGTGGAAGAGAGACAAAAGGTTATCACCTTACCTGTGAGCCAGGATGGCATCAGACCTGGACAATGACAGCAGGCTGATATTGCAGGATGGTGTGGGAAAATGATGGTACAAATTAGTCAGTGGAGGGGAATATATGAGCAATTTTGAAAAGCTGTCTAAAAGTATCAGCTAAAAATCAGTGGAAAATATCAGCTTAGACAATGTCCAAGATATACTACAATAAAAAAATCTCACACGGTAAGAATAAAGTAAGTTGACTTACTTAAGCTTATGATTGAAAAAAACTTAACCAAAGGAAAATAAGTAGTATTCTCATCCATATAACTTCAGAACAGTGGTGGGTGGATGAAAAGAAATAATCTGAATAACAGACTACCTTATTTATTCATAAAAGTAGTTGTATCTAGCCAACAACTATAAAAATCCAATATGCTGGTATTTCTGTACGCACTGGCAGCATCAATTCTTGTCATCTTTACAATAACTAATATTTCTTAGGAAATGCTATTGAGTTTCCTATAAAAACAAATTATGAGTCTTGGTATAGACAGATGTTATTTGCAAGCCTCTAGAAGGAAAAAAATCCTAGCCATTAATTTTAAAAAAGAGTTAGTTTTGGTGCAGAAAGAGAAGAACAGAGTTTAATGTTTACAGTTTTAGTGGCCCTCAGAATCCTGAAAAATAAAACTGAGCTCTTGAATTGTAAATCTTTATGGATTTGTTTCTACTGCACTGTCATTACCAAAAGACCCCCCATATTTTTGCAATAAACTCTTATTTTTGTGTTTCATACACAAACTTAAGAAGTATTTCATTTAGATGGGCTAGCTCTAATGAGGAAAGATGAGCAAGGAAAATATGATCAAACAGGCAGGTTTGGATTCAGTAAGCCTGAAACACATAAGGTGCTCAGAAGCATAGGAGAAGTTTAAGTGCTAGAAAAAAACTGAGAGCTTGTACAGTGCCCATGTGAGCAGAGCTGTGCAATAAAACACAGGCTTCATAATATCAGGATAGTAATAAGCAACACCAGCCAGCTTTGCAAAGTGTGAAATAAAAACACCGTATTGAACAGCTGGTGCTAATCTGTCTTGACCAGTTCTCTGAATTCATCAACATGCATACAGCACACGACCTTTAAAGATAAAACTTTAGGGCTTATAAAGAATAGATTTTTAAAAAGAGGCTTTTAAAGAATAGATTTTTAAAAAGAGGCTTTTTTCGGGGAGAAGGGAGAGGAGCATTACCAACTGGTCAGGAGGACCCAAATTAAGGACCCTTTTAGTTAGGATATTTGAAAGAGAGAAAAACGGAAGGTACTTTTAGTAGAATTTAACTAAGACAACAGGATTTGCCGAGAAAAGGACCGAAAACTCCCTCCTTTGAAAAACAAACCGTGTGCGCCACCTCCTGGGGTACAGAGCGAAGCGCACAGTGACCACCCCCATCCCGGCTCTCCCAAGGTAAGAAACCTCGGGACAGGGACATTCCTCTCGTACGCATTCTTCTTTTACAGTTTAGGGCAGTCGACTGAAGGAGTCCAAAGTACTGCTTGAAGCCATTCCAGCTGATCAAAAGCTTCATCTTCTCAAGCTAATGTTTGCTCTGTCCAGTTTCTCCCCAGTACTTAAATGAAGTGACAAAGTTGAAGCAAGAAAGTCTCAGTTATGTGGGTTTAAGCAAAAAAAAAAAGATCACTAGAGAGCTAAACTTGCCTGCTTCCTCCCTTTCCCTCAAGGTTCAGCCAAGATTTAGAACAGTTCTGCTTTCTTTTCAGGTATAAAGCCATAAGGTAGAATTGAAAGACCTAAAGAAATAGGAACAATTTGGATGGATATAATTTATCACCTTGGAATTTCACCTCAACAGGATTTAAAAAGACACGCTGAATAGGTTTAAAGAATTAATCGTTTATTTTAAGCAGAAGAAAACTTGATTTTTACATAGTGTTTATCTGAAAATGATAAGACTTGAAGTACAAAATACCAGCTTTTGGAAAATTCAGTAATGAGGCTTGACAATAAGTGGAATAGGCATCCTAACATCACCTGATTTAAAAGACTGTACCCCCTTTTTAAAAAAAGTTTTGATCCAATTTTCCTTTCCAGCATTGTGGAATCGAGGTGGAATGATTTCCTTAAATGCAAAATCCTTTCTACACTCTTAAAGAACTATCGAATAATAGTTGATGTAAAGTCTTAAAAGATTTTTGCATCTCCATATAATATTTTCAATTAAAAAATGTGAACTGCCTCTTTCAGATACATTTTATTTAAACACTCAACCTTGTGTAGCATGGAGTATTGTCTAGCAAAGCAGTTTTTTTTTCAGTAATCCCTGACTTGGTGCTATCAATAAATTGTCAGTTGTCTTTTCAGTACCACTTGAGCCACTTCAGTATGACTTTTCCCAACCACAGCTTAGTTGCAAATTACAGCCATTTAAACATTCAGCTATGTAATTCCTTTCTTGCAACACAGGAATAAATATACCCTTTGCAGGTTTGACATGGCTTTGTGAAAATTTTCCTCTTAAAAGGGGGATGTGATGAGAGGATAGTTACAAAGAAAGTAATATATTCAAGTATTTTGTCTAAGTATACATCACTGTAAAATCAGAGCAGGCTGAGTTCCTCAACTGGAAAAAAAGCAGAAGTGTCTGAGTCAGCAAGAAGAACCAGTAAGAGTCCACTACAGCTGGTGGTAGGACAGAAAATGAGGAAGGGGCAGTTGACTGCTTAAGGAATGGCACTGATTCTCACTAATTCTCCTTATGGTCCTCCCCTCCATTCCTGTACTTCATAAGGACAGAGAAAAAGTTAAAACTCACAGGACCAGTGAGGAAGACAATGCAGTTAAGTATTTCCAAGTGGGAAGTGAAAGAGGTCTATGAACTAGAGTCAAATGCACCCAGGAGTTCTTTGCACACAAGTTCAGGGACCACTGACACAGATGAAGCTTTGGCACTGATTCTCCTCCTAATACCAATGGGAGTAGTGTCAACCTTGAGTTAATACTTAAAGCCTTACACACTGCCTTAAAACAGGTCTGTGAATGGTCACCAACAAAAAGGTATCTTTTGTTAGAAGGCTGAATTTTGGGTATTGAGGTCTTCAGCTTTTTTTTTTTTTTTTTTGGTGGTGGGAGGGAAGGTAAAGAATGAGGGCACCAGACGATAATCAGAAAAATCAGATTTACAGCCAGTGAATTAGCAAGATAGCAGCTACACTAAAGCACTCTAAGTGATAACCATAATTTTTTCAAAAAAGAAGAGAACCCTTACTGAGGGCTACTTTTTTTTAAATGCTGAGAATTACCTTCTGTGTTTTATCGAGTTGAAAAGAAATTATGCCCCTGCTTTCATAGTCTAATCTAAAATTCCTAGTATTTCAAAAAACATATAACCACAAATATCCAGACAAAGCCTAGATACAGCGAAAAGAAAAAAAAAAAAAGCAAACACAAAACATTCTGATGTACTACTATACAGTAGCTGATGTCAACCTGTTTTAAAATAAACTACTTTGTTGCTTACAACCAGACTGTTGCTAGGGGTGAGACACAGCACCATAGGGGTGAGCACAGCATAGTGCCTACACTTTTGTTACACAGAGAAGAATATATTCAGTAACTGACCAGTGATTCTACTTAAAGATGACCTTGGCCTTTACTCACCTGTGAGTGGATAATTCCCAGTAACAGCAATAGGTACCCTGGCTTTCAGACTCTTCAGACAAGGGAACCCTTACCAAAGAGTCCAGGTGACTGGCTCACGTTACACTTACAGGAGCTTGTCAGCAACTGCACTCATTCTCCCATTCTGGAAGTCTAGTAGAAGACCCAGTTCCACCCAAATGGTAGAAGACCCATCTCCAGCATTTCACAGCACCAGCCCACTCCAGCTCACAGCATCCCCTCTGTCAGTCAGTGCAAGTTGTAGCAGTGACTTCTTTGGCATGGATGCATCTCATCCAGGGGTCAGGTTGAAGCCAAGAATGGTAGTTCAGAGAATGCTCCCAAAGAACCATTACCAGGACTCTGGATTACTCACAAGCCTGGCCTAACATCTGAAGAGAAAACAGAAAATCTGACTGACTCAGAAGCTTGCTCATATCCCATTACCAATCTGTCTTTACTTCTTTGAACAGCATCAAGAACTTCAGTAGGCAGAAATGAACAATTTATCAATAAGGGAGTCAAGTCTGTCAGGAGCTAATGTCATCATAAATAGTATGGCCCCTTCTTAAAAGGATCAAACCTTTATGCTCTTAAAATATTTAATGAAGAGTGTATTACTTATTCCTTATTCCTCTTTTCATAATTTCCTGACTTGCCCCTCCATAGGTCCTTGTACCAGTCTGCTTCATTATGCAGCTCATATTACTACTTATACATATGAGGCTCATATCTGAAACCAGGATATGACAAGCAACTTGCCTAGTTGTTGGACACCCCTACAGAAATCAAAGAAGCTTTCAGCAGCACAGTCCTTGTGGATTATCAGAAAACTTAGGAATCACTCTCTGAAAGAAGTGCTATGTTAAGCAACAACTCTTGTAAGCCTTTTCATATTTAAGAGAAAAATGTACTCAAATGACTCATCCTTCAGTGAAACAGTAAAGTAACAGCAAGTAACTGGGCAGAATACTCATAGGTTACCTCTGGCTTATAAAGAGGTAACTGTTGTTAAGCAATGGACATTGGATACCAAAACTGATAGCTCTGTGATTACCATGAATTTACCCAAACAGCATCAATGCTGAGAACTGTAATGTTATAGTGCCTTGTTATATTGCATTTACATTGATCCAACATAGAAATCCTAAATACAAACTCTTTCACCTTAAAAAGAGAACAATCCTAACTTCTTTCACAGAACCTAAAAAAAAAAAAAAAAAAAAAAGGCTTATTAAAATTCCTGATCTATTTTCTTCAGCATTTAAATTGAGCTAAAAAGCCTATGATAGTATTTTTAAAACTTGTGAAGGCAGCATGATAGAACTAACATATTCCTATGTTTGAAATCAGGTTTAACTACTTGAACTCAAATCACACATCTCCAAATCCCTAATGATAGAACTGATAGCATCAATTATCTAAAAGGCTGCATCCAATGAAACACAGCTTTCTGTCATTTTAATGGTACAGGATATTACATTCACATTATGAAAACAGTGCTTCTGCAAGAAATTTTGGTATGTATGAAAGGAATGATATGTAGCCCTGTGTGATGTGTAGTAGCCTATCTCCCACTGTAAATAGAGAGTATTTTCTAGCACCATAATTATTCAAAGCTCTGGGTTTTAGCTTTTTAATTTTTTTTTTAAATATATGGTTTACTCTTATATATGAAGTTAGTTAACAGGCATATAAAATATCTCACAGCACCCTTGTTTGAATAAAAATTATCAGGGAAAGAGGCCACTAGTAAGACACTTGACTGTAGTCCCTCACTGTATTTCATCTTTCATAGAAAACTGCTGAAGAGCATTATTTTTCTTAATGTGCTGTAGGCTAAAAAAGAACCCTCAAGGGTTTCTATTGCTCTTCTTGTTGCCAGAGCAACAAAGCAATGCTCACCTGAATATCTGCCAGTGTAAGTATCAATTTACAAGCTGAAATGAAGTGTGTGCTGCTAGCAGATGTCACTGGCAGCATTTTTACTACAAGTGAAATTTCAGTGGCAAGGGATGCCATGAAAACTCAGGAATATATTACTATTTCATTTGTGCTACTTGATTATTGCTCATATAATTCAAGTGTTTCTATTAAAATGTCTTGGCCAATGACATTAAAAGTGAAAGGGTAAAAATGAAAGGCTTTTATATGAAATCTAGTGCACTAAAAAGACATCATTAAGCAACTCAGAAGAAATCTTGCTTGTCATTAGAAAGCATACTAGGAGCCTTTTCCAATTAATTACTTCCTAAAACTCTTTGTGGCAAGGAGATAGGAGGAGCTGGGGAGAGGGAAGCAGATAATAAAACATTTTTAAAGCATGTAAATTTTATTTTCTGTATTGAAAAAGGGTTCATTGTTTACCACTGTATCAATCCAAACATTCACACCATGTTTCTGTTTGAAACAGGTGACAGAAGCACTATGTATACTACTAAACTATAGAAGGAATACAACTTCGAAATTACTTGTTTTGTGTCAAACTAAATCCAGGGTATGGTATGGAACTGAATCACAGAGTTGGAACTCTCACTCTCTACAGAGCAAAGTGTATTGCTTTAAGAAAAACTCTAGGGAACTTCTTGTTATAGCATGTACTAAAAATTCGAATTAGAAGACATTTGGAGAGAGATGTACAGAAAATAGAATGGGGAGAATACACCAAACTCCTGGAGTTTCTTACATTTCTTACAATTCATCATTTTTTCCCCCTTAAAAACTAAGAGGTAGAAGAAGATAGAAACAAATACAAAATTTCCTCCTACTTCCAACTCCTAACTCTAAGAGAAATAATTCTCAGACATTAGATCACAACACCAATTATTTGACTCTTTTGAGCCAAGAAATCTGAAAGTCAAGAATTAAAAAGGAAAGAAAACCACAGGCACTTCCAGTTATTAAGTGAAATACACAAGTTAAATAAAAAAAAAAGGAAAAAAGTGTTTTATTTTCACATAAGCACCATTCCTGAAAAAAAGATCATAGTTTCTTATTCCATGTGGAATTAGATGCAGAGGCAGTGTGAATCAGAAAGCTATATGAAGGGATTATATGCAGAAAATTTTCTAGGCAGGGAATTGGGAGAGTCAGAGCTAAGCTTCCTTTTTTATTTTTTTCTTTGTTTCCCACACAGATATGGAAACTGCTCTGCTATCAATGTGCAAAGGAATTTTTTTCCTTGTTTTTTTTTAAAACATATAACTAATAGGTATCACTAGACTCCTCAACCTTGAGTTGTTTATTTTTCAAACCAACTGCACCACTGTTGCAGGAAAGTGGTGGAGGTCCTGAAACGCTCGCTGACCAGATAAAAGAAAAAAATGTTGTATCTGCAAAGAAAATATCACGCTCTGACCTCGTCATTAAGATCAATGCTCACACGATGGAGGTCTGGTCAAATATATTCTTCCCTGCTCTCTCCCACTATTGTTTTCAGTCTTGCCACGTTTGTTTTCCACCGGTCAGTTCACACGCTTTTTATATGATTGACACACCAGTGAAGCTAAACTAAAGACCTCCAACCACTGTTCAAGTTGAAAAACAAGCCAGCATTAAGACTTTCACTTCACAGTCTGTCCATTAAGGCAGGTACTTTTCTCTTGAACTTCTAAGCTGCTGAGTTCAGCCAAAAAATAAAAGGGATGTCTTTTCTCATTTTGTTGTTTCCTTTTTGTCATCTGCTCAGAAGGAGTACCAAAAGAGATGGCAGAACACAGACCTTAGCTTTAGCATCTGTCCATACATATGCAGACCAGCCTTTTTTAAATACCAGTCATCCCCAGATCAAAAAACGCAACAAAACCCACAAAACCTGAAAACAGGCGGAAAATTGAAAGGGTTCTTTATGCACTGAAGTGGAAAGTAATGCAGTATTAATTTTTATGAAATCCTCTATTTTCAAGTTAGGGGCTTGCATTTGGTTGTATGGAGCATCCTGTGGTTTAAGACCAGTTCTAAGCCACATGCTTACCAGTGGCAGCATCCTTTAAACTAAGAGAGGTAGTCTTGTTTTACACTAAGGCTGAACAATTTTGTTTCCCAGTTTTGACCACCTCAAACAATTTTGTAATGACATTCAGATAGGGTGACCCTCTCAAAGGGCAGCAGTGACCTTTTCTCTGCTGCTTAAGTTTTACATTTCTCCCTCCCCCACACCATGAGCACAGTTTAAAAATGAACTGATGTGAACAGAAAGCAGTATTCATTTAATGCAATTAATAAGAAAGATTATTCAGGCTTTTTATATTTTTCTACAGTTAGGGCTTGATTAGTTAGAAAATACTGACAGCTCCTTTTTTGTATGAGAGGGATGGACAGTTTTGTTCAGACAGTGGAAGAACATCATGGTGTGGTGGTTTTTTTTTCCTTTGTTTTTCTTTTCCTTTTTTTTCTTTCTTTTTTTTTTTTTTTTTTTTTTTTTAAAGAAGGTACTGCTGAGAGCATAAAGGCTCACTTCACTGCAGTAGCAAATCCAGCACCGTAGCACGTAAAGGGTGGTTAACAGTGCTTTGGTTGAGAATCAGCGTTAGAAAATAAAGCTTAAAAAAGTTAAGATGCGGGTTATCTGGCAGGATTTCAACAGCAATTTGTAGTGAATGTAGAAAGGACCGAGGCATTGGCTTCTTCCCCTTGGCAAAGTACTTTGTTCTTCATTCTGCTTAAGTCCCGGGTTTCCCAATCAAGTTTCTCATTTCCATCGATGCCGCACTAAGGAGGATTCGTCATTGACTACGTCATTGTCGGTGTAGCTGTGCTGACACCGTGGTGGAATAAGGAGGAGGATGATCAGTACTAGGAGGATAAGTCCACACAGGCTCATGAGAGCATAGGAAGCAATCCACAAGACTGGTTCATGGAATGTAAGGCTGGAAACACAGTTGCTTGCAACATCTGCTGTTGAGAAAGGGCCCTCGATCTCGGATACTGGAGAGCCATTAACTTCTGAGAAATGATAAAAAGAAAAACATTAAGTCTTAAAGAGACCATTTAAAAGCATTAGCAAAAGATCTAGACTAAATACTTGTATATCACTTTACCTCCATCATCATACATCTCAGCATACTCATGTTTTATTGTATTTCTCACTGCAATAAAAATATTAGCACTCCATGTTTATAAAATGTGAATCTGAAGCACAGAGAGACCGTGACACTTCCACATCTACACAGGCTGTCAGCAAGAAAGCAAACGTTTAAACAGGTCTCCTACAGCCCATATTAAAGCCCAAGCCACTGGATCACCTCTTCTCTCTAGACTAACCTTTCAGAAATGTCAATTTAGCAAAAGCTTAAAAATCCTACACCACCTATCCTGGAGCAGGTCAGAACCTGGGCACATTTTGTTTCTGGCATTTGCAATATCTGGAAGAGTAACTCAGATGATTCTTACAGCTTCTGTGTTTGCTATCTCCAGGGTCTTAGGGAGAAGCATGCAGGATCATTACCTTCATAGTTGCCTTAAAAAGAATTGTATCCTACACAAGGTGCAGGGTGCAATGCAGCACAGACACTTGTGAGTGGAGGTGAAAACTCAGAAGGATGAGGAGGGGGGGGCAAGGGAGCTGGGTGACAGCTGTAGAGAAAAGGGGAATGGTGGAGAGGAAGGTCTCAGGAGTGAGGAGCTGGGACATGAAGGAGCAGTGCTTTGGGCAGGGAATGAGAAGCTAATCCAGCAGCTTGGAAAATGGATAGGACAAAGCTAAGGAGAGGAGCATGAAGAGGTGCCTTGGCAGCTCTGTTTTCAAAAGAACATCCATCTCAGTAACATCACAGAGTCCTTGACTTGTTTCATTACCATCACAAACCCCTACTTGTTAAGCCAGTATTTGCTAAAAAGGGTTATGCTGCCCATGGTTGTCACAGTAACCGTGGCAATTCCCAGCAAGCAGAGCAAAGTTCCCCTGAGTTGTGGACAGGGCTACGGGTATTGTAAAGGCAGAGCAAGTGAGTTGCCTAGGGCAACAAAATATTCAGAGTTTCCTACCTGCAGGTTCCCCAGCCAGGGAAGGATGGATACCTTTTAGCTTGCTTGGGGCAACTAGGAGCCTGCAGTTAGTACTGTCTGTGCATATTAACAAGTCTTCTAGCAGTTGAAATTCACTTCTTTAGTCAGATACTTCGAGCAACCTTTGTGTATTTCATATAAAGACCTCAGTTTTAACCTTCCTGCTTCATTTCTTGTTCATTTTACACACAGATACACTCCTGCCAAATTTTAAGTGACCCTGCCAACTGAAAACAGCATCTCTTACTCACATGTATCTTAGATACAACTTTAGAAACATGTTTAAAGAGATTAGCATAAAATAACCACTGGAAGGCAGAGGGAAGACTGGGTTTGTGTGAGGCAGGCAGTCTTTAAGGTTCTTTGTGGAGAAACAAAGGCAAAATAGCTGGACTGCTTTACCTGAAATTTATTGGGAGAGACTTCAGTTGGTATTCAGTCCCTGGCCTCCCAAAATCTCATATTATTTTAAGGTTTAAGTCTCAATTAGACTTAATTCAATTTAACTGCAGGCTGCTCCTGAAAGAGACAGTCCCTGCCTGCCCGTGCTCCTCTCCCTCACTGCCCCTTTTGTACTGGTGCTGGTGCCTGGCAGGCTGCAAGGAGAATCAGGGTAACTCACTGTTCTTATGGGAAACCATCCTGTCATAACAAACAAAATGCCCAAATGAGGAATCTTCTGTAGGATCACTCAGCTGAAGTAGCCCTTTCTCCAGTTGCAAGTGTGGGAAGACTCCTGTAGGAGAGTTGGAGTGGACTGGGTGAAACCAGAGGCTGCACCCACAAGCACCCTAACGCTGGCAAATGCCACACACGAACTCTTTCAGCTCCTCAGATGGTAATAAACTGGCCTGTGCACCCTGTATCGTGAGCATATCTTTGCCAAGACAGTGCTGTCATACAGATGTGATACAGGAGCTGCATGGTAGTTGACAGACTTGTAAAAGACTTCCTAGAAGATCCATTTGGTTCAGAGTCCCCATATTGCAACTTTGTCTAGCATACAATTGTTTCATCTGGAAGTCTCACCCCCTGGTATAAAATTCTATGGTTCTATGATATCTATTTCATCTATCTATGTGAAGTCCTGCAGCAAAACCAAACTAAACCACATTTAATATTAATGTGATACACAAGGCCTAAGTATTACTACTTAGGAATTTAGTATTTTGAAGAGATAGGGGAAAAAAAAGCAGCACAATTTTCCACCTTGGAGATAGCTTTGAAAATAAACAGTTCCTAATTAGTCATTATTTGGCTTGAGTACAATAATTAGTCCTATTTAAAAAAAGCAATACAAAACTGTTGCCATGGTGGCTGACATTTTAAATTACATTTTGAGAATGCTTGACAGCAGCACAGCCTCTGCTTTCTTCCCTCCAAAAAGAAAAGTTTTTCCTCACCCTCTTCCACCCCCAGAGAAACTGAGAGGAAATCAAAAGAGGGGAAATTTGCATTAATTGCTCAAACAAGCCCTTATGCTAAGAAACACACACACTTAGCATATCCCACATTAGATGAACTAGGATATTTTTGCATATTTTTATTAGAACAGAGGGTGGTAGCTACCTACAAGTTCTTGACTTTGAATAAGTGGGATTTTCTTAATTATTGATGGTTTCAAAACAAAAATGGCACCTCTGGAAAAATGGTATTTTGTAGTATTTGAGCAGAACTCAAACACTTTCTCACTCAGCATCCTGGGTGGTTTGGAAAGAAAGAAAACCTGAAGTTAGATTAAAGATATAAAATTGTAAAGTGCTGTTTGGAAGGGGTCACTGGAAGTCACTTACAGTTCAGTGCTGTACCACCCTCTTAGTGAAGAAGAAATTCTTCATGTCCAACTTGAACCTTCCTAAGTTTAGCTGGTGTACATTGCCCTTCATTATGTTGTTTCACTTGCATTGCCCTTGGCTTGTATTCAACTTGGGTCCCACCATAATCTCCTGTTCTTTTTCTACCGAACTGTGATTCAGACAATCCCTTCCCAAACTGTACCCGTGCAAGGTGGTTTTCTGCTCCAGGTGCAGAACTTTGCATTTTTGTTCACTGAAACTCTTAAAATCTTTGCTGCTCAGTCCTCCAGGTTACCAAGGCCCTTCTAGACTGAAGCATCA
The DNA here is from genome assembly GCF_003957555.1 of Calypte anna. Classification (NCBI taxonomy): domain Eukaryota; kingdom Metazoa; phylum Chordata; class Aves; order Apodiformes; family Trochilidae; genus Calypte; species Calypte anna. The sequence goes on along the minus strand of NC_044244.1, from coordinate 110,129,251 downwards.
TTCCCGAGGTTAGTGTCCATAAATTAGGGCACATTCTGTCTCAGTGTAGTGTAGAAGTAACTTATGATTATATTGTTTTATTCCCTTAAAAATACACAAATCTTGCTCCTGTGATCTTCTCACTTACTATAAAAATGCAAGGGGTATAATTCTGCTTGGTGCCAAGGAACCACTGGGTTGCTTCACTAATACTAACCAGCTGACCTGAACATCTTGTCTGAAGAACTTAATTGATCCAAAACCTTTCCTAGAAATCCTGTGAACAGTAATCCCAGAAATTAGCAACAGGAAGCTTGAAACAATGTGAAATGTGTAACAGGTAGAGTAAGTTTTCAAGGGTACTGAAGAAAAAGCAAATTTTCTTTTTCTGCTACAATGGAATAGCTTGTTGAGGCCTTCTCTCTAACTCTCATCATTGGTACATCCTGGAGAATGAAAATGCTGCAAGGTGTATTGTGGAACAAGTCAGCTCTCATTTCTAGCTAATTCCCAATAGAAACTTCAGAGTTTGATGAAGTTGAGGCTTTTAGTCCTGTTCCCACCAATTTTGTATTCAGCACATACCTATTTAACATATAAGAAATAGCTTAAATTTAGTGTTAACCCTCCACTGTAAACAAGAAAGCATAGGGCATTGCAAAGCCACACCAAATGGAATATTTATGCCACCAGTCATATGATCTAACTTATGCCCATGAACAGACTAAAAAGCTCCAAATAAATTGCATTAATATAGTTGCTATGGAGGACATGGCTGGCCTCCACAGGAAGCCAGTTATATAGCTTAATCTCTCACACTGCACTGGCTGCTAACCACTCACAGTTATGGTTTTCTGATGAAAGCAGTGTTAAATGTGGAAACCACAAGCTGTGAAGAAGTGAATTCAAAACAACTGGCACATCCAGCAAATGTCATCTGCCCCTTGTGAGTGCAGTCTGATAAATCAGTGTATCTTATCCCAGCCGGTGGTTTGTGTCATCTGATTTCTCAAGAAGCTAAGATCCCATGATGTTAGGTTAGACATACCCAAGAACCACAGACAAAAAAACAAAGAGGAAATTCCTTCTAGCGCCAACTGGGTATCGTCATAGAATCATAGAATCATAGAATCATAGAATCATAGAATCATAGAATCATAGAACTGGCTGGGTTGGAAGGGACCTCAGAGATCATCGAGTCCAACCCTTGAACCACCGTTGCAGTTGCTAGACCATGGCACTGAGTGCCACATCCAGTCTCTTAAATAGCTCCAGGGATGGAGAATCCACTACTTCCCTGGGCAGCCCATTCCAATGCTGGATCACTCTCTCCGTAAAGAAATTCTTTCTAATATCTAACCTAAATTTCCCCTGGCACAACTTAAGACCATGCCCTCTTGTCTTGTTGAAAGTCATCTGGCAATTCTGGAAATTCAAGTCATCTGGAAATTCCTTCTAGCGCCAACTGGGTATCGTCATGTGTCCAAGCTCATGTAAATTCAAATTTAGTATCTATTCAGCAAACTCAGTTCTTCCTCTTTAGACGAGGCTGTCAGAACTACATGAAGTGGCCCAACTCTATGCTTCTATGTAGCCATACTAACACGAAGGTGTTATTAGGCTTCCCTGACTCTATTTCTCAACAAAGACATGCTGTCAGACTAGTTCTTAAGAGCACCAGCTGGCTTGTGTACCCTGCTGACCACATGTTGGTCAGTATGTTCTGTCAAAATGCTCTCTCCTTTCTCCATGAATGGCTGCAGCGTGGCAGGGACAGGAGGCAGCTCTACATTTGCTAAAATCACAGTCAGCACAAGGAAAGGCAGGAAAACCTGGTCTGCACTACTTGCCTAGTTACATTCTCCTTCCAGGTGCATTCAAAATGTGGCTTTCATCACTGTGTGGCAGGCTACGGAGGTTTTCATTAAGCAACCCCCATCAATACCCAGATTTTCTTTTGTAGTAAGCTCAAAGCTGACAATTTTGCACCCATTAAGAGTGAAGTGATTAAAAAAAAAAAAAAATGCAGATAGATAGTATCTGTCTCCCTCAATTACCTGGTTGCATTAAGAATTTAAGTACTTGCTGCCCTTACCCTCTCTAATATAAATAGTGGGGATTCAACTAGGACCTTCAGTACTAGTTCTTTTCCCATGCAAACTTCAGATGATATGATGTTTTTCATGGACTACCTCTGTTTGTGACAGAGACTTGCATATGGGTGTTTTGTCTTTTCCCTCTTCTCTCACTTGTATGTTCTTCCAGTGCCAAAGCAATCTCTCACCAGCAACAGCAGGAAACCCCAAAAGTTTTGTTTTTAGCTACCCGTGACGAGCTATGAGAAATCATGAAAAGCAAGCAAGTTAATCAGCATTGTTTTCTACTTACACTGAGAAACCTATTTGTTTAGAACCAGCAACAAACACCACAAGTCTTAATTTGAGTTCCATTTTCATCTTAGCCTCTTCTTTGAGCATTTCTGAGAGGCCTTAAAAGGCACAATTTACATTAAGAGAAAAGGGTGAGTAAGGTTATTTCAGTGCACATTGTGAAAGCTAGTTGAAGTTGCACTTATCTGCAAATTAGAACAGGAATTAGAGAGAAATAAAGCTACACTAAAAACAGGGAAAAGTCTCAAGTAACTGTTGCTCAAACCATACACACAGACAGACGTCGCAGAGAGAAGATCTCTCAGAGGGAACAATGCAGGAAGATACCCAGTTCTGAGGCTGATTTACTCCACATCAGAAGACCGTTGAACACAATACAGCCTTTTCTTTCTCTTTCTTTCTTTTCTTTCTTTCTTTTCTTTCTTTCTTTCTTTCTTTCTTTCTTTCTTTCTTTCTTTCTTTCTTTCTTTCTTTCTTTTCTTTCTTTCTTTCTTCTTTCTTTCTTTTCTTTCTTTCTTTCTTTCTTTCTTCTTTCTTCTTTCTTTCTTTCTTCTTTCTTTCTTTCTTCTTTCTTTCTTTCTTTCTTTTCTTCTTTCTTTCTTTCTTTCTTTCTTTCTTTCTTTTCTTTCTTCTTTCTTTCTTTCTTTCTTTCTTTCTTTCTTTCTTTCTTTCTTTCTTTCTTCTTTCTTTCTTTCTTTCTTTCTTTCTTTCTTTCTTTCTTCTTTCTTTCTTTTCTTTCTTTTCTTTCTTTCTTTCTCTCTTTCTTCTTTCTCTTCTTTCTTTCTTCTCTCTTTCTTTCTCTCTTTTCTTTCTCTCTTTTCTTTCTCTCTTTCTTTTCTCTCTTTCTTTCTCTCTTTCTTTCTTCTCTTCTTTCTCTCTTTCTCTCTTTTCTCTCTTTCTCTCTTTCTCTCTTTCTCTCTTTCTCTCTTTCTCTCTTCTCTCTTTCTTTCTCTCTTTCTCTCTTCTTCTCTTTCTTTCTCTCTTTCTTTCTCTCTTTCTTTCTCTCTCTTTCTCTCTTTCTCTCTTTCTCTCTTTCTTTCTCTCTTTCTTTCTCTCTTTCTTTCTCTCTTTCTCTCTTTCTCTCTTTCTCTCTTTCTTTCTCTCTTTCTTTCTCTCTTTCTTCTCTCTTCTTCTCTCTTCTTTCTCTCTTCTCTCTCTTTTTTCTCTCTCTTTCTTTCTTTC